>NC_133324.1:214857144-216174644 GCF_042186555.1 Aquarana catesbeiana
CACACACAGCTACTAGGGTACACACACACACCTACTAGGATACACACACTGCTACTAGGATACACACACACACTGCTACTAGGATACACACACACACAGCTACTAGGATACACACACACACAGCTACTAGGATACACACACACACAGCTACTAGGATACACACACACACACAGCTACTAGGATACACACACACACAGCTACTAGGATACACACACACACAGCTACTAGGATACACACACACACACAGCTACTAGGGTACACACACACACAGCTACTAGGGTACACACACACACACAGCTACTAGGGTACACACACACACACACACAGCTACTAGGATACACACACACACACACACAGCTACTAGGATACACACACACACTGCTACTAGGATACACACACACTGCTACTAGGATACACACACACTGCTACTAGGATACACACACACAGCTACTAGGGTACACACACAGCTACTAGGGTACACACACAGCTACTAGGGTACACACACACAGCTACTAGGGTACACACACACACACACACACACACACAGCTACTAGGATACACACACACACAGCTACTAGGATACACACACACACAGCTACTAGGGTACACACACACACAGCTACTAGGGTACACACACACACAGCTACTAGGGTACACACACACAGCTACTAGGGTACACACACACACACACAGCTACTAGGGTACACACACACACACACAGCTACTAGGGTACACACACACACACACAGCTACTAGGGTACACACACACACACAGCTACTAGGGTACACACACACACACAGCTACTAGGATACACACACACACAGCTACTAGGATACACACACACACACTGCTACTAGGATACACACACACACTGCTACTAGGATACACACACACAGCTACTAGGGTACACACACAGCTACTAGGGTACACACACACACACACACACACACACAGCTACTAGGATACACGCACACACAGCTACTAGGAGATACACACGCTGCTACTAGGGTACACACACACACAGCTACTAGGGTACACACACACACAGCTACTAGGGTACACACACACACACAGCTACTAGGATACACACACACACACAGCTACTAGGATACACACACACACACAGCTACTAGGGTACACACACACACAGCTACTAGGATACACACACACACACTGCTACTAGGATACACCCACACAGCTACTAGGGTACACACACACACACACACACAGCTACCAGGGGATACACACACACACACACACACACAGCTACTAGGATACGCACACACAGCTACTAGGGTATACACGCACACACAGCTACTAGGGTATACACACACACACAGCTACTAGGGTATACACACACACACACAGCTACTAGGGTATACACACACACACAGCTACTAGGGTATACACACACACACAGCTACTAGGGGATACACACACACAGCTACTAGGGGATACACACACACAGCTACTAGGGGATACACACACACAGCTACTAGGATACACACACACAGCTACTAGGGGATACACACACACAGCTACTAGGGGATACACACACACAGCTACTAGGATACACACACACACACAGCTACTAGGATACACACACACACACAGCTACTAGGGTATACACACACACACAGCTACTAGGGTATACACACACACACAGCTACTAGGGTATACACACACACACAGCTACTAGGGTATACACACACACACACAGCTACTAGGGTATACACACACACACAGCTACTAGGATACACACACACACACAGCTACTAGGGTACACACACACACACAGCTACTAGGGTACACACACACACACACACACAGCTACTAGGATACACACACATACAGCTACTAGGAGATACACACGCTGCTACTAGGATACACACACACACTGCTACTAGGGTACACACACACACACTGCTACTAGGGTACACACACACACAGCTACTAGGGTACACACACACACAGCTACTAGGGTATACACACAGCTACTAGGGTATACACACACACACAGCTACTAGGGTACACACACACACACAGCTACTAGGATACACACACACACAGCTACTAGGATACACATACTGCTACTAGGATACACCCACACAGCTACTAGGGTACACACACACACACAGCTACTAGGGGATACACACACACACACACACACAGCTACTAGGATACACACACACAGCTACTAGGGTATACACACACACACACACACACAGCTACTAGGGTATACACACACACACACACACACACACACACAGCTACTAGGGTATATACACACACACACACACACACACACAGCTACTAGGGGATACACACACACACACACAGCTACTAGGGGATACACACACACACAGCTACTAGGATACACACACAGCTACTAGGATATACACACACACACACACACACACACACACACACACACACACACACACAGCTACTAGGATACACACACACAGCTACTAGGGTATACACACACACACACACACAGCTACTAGGGTATACACACACAGCTACTAGGGTATACACACACACAGGTACTAGGGTATACACACACACACACACACACACACACACACACACAGGTACTAGGGTATACACACACACACAGGTACTAGGGTATACACACACACACACAGGTACTAGGGTATACACACACAGGTACTAGGGTATACACACACACACAGCTACTAGGATACACACACACAGCTACTAGGATACACACACACAGCTACTAGGGTATACACACGCACACATCTACTAGGATACACACACACACACACACACACACACACACACACACACACACACACACACACACAGCT
Organism: Aquarana catesbeiana; assembly: GCF_042186555.1. Classification (NCBI taxonomy): domain Eukaryota; kingdom Metazoa; phylum Chordata; class Amphibia; order Anura; family Ranidae; genus Aquarana; species Aquarana catesbeiana. Next base: position 214,859,980 of record NC_133324.1, read on the forward strand.
ACTAGGGGATACACACACACACACAGCTACTAGGATACACACACAGCTACTAGGATACACACACACAGCTACTAGGGTATACACACACACACACAGCTACTAGGGTATACACACACACACACAGCTACTAGGGGATACACACACACACAGCTACTAGGGGATACACACACACACACAGCTACTAGGGGATACACACACACACAGCTACTAGGATACACACACACAGCTACTAGGATACACACACACACACACACACACACACACACACACAGCTACTAGGATACACACACACACCTACTAGGGTATACACACACACACATCTACTAGGATACACACACACAGCTACTAGGGGATACACACACACACAGCTACTAGGATACACACACACAGCTACTAGGGTATACACACACACACACACACACACACACACACAGCTACTAGGGTATACACACACACACACACAGCTACTAGGGAATACACACACACACACACACAGCTACTAGGGGATACACACACACAGCTACTAGCGTATACATACACACAGCTACTAGGGTATACACACACACACAGCTACTAGGATACACACACAGCTACTAGGATACACACACACACACAGCTACTAGGGGATACACACACACAGCTACTAGGGGATACACACACAGCTACTAGGATACACACACACACAGCTACTAGGATACACACACAGCTACTAGGATACACACACAGCTACTAGGATACACACACACACACACACACACACACACACACACACACACACACAGCTACTAGGGGATACACACACACACACACACACAGCTACTAGGGGATACACACACACACACACAGCTACTAGGGGATACACACACACACACAGCTACTAGGGGATACACACACATACAGCTACTAGGGCATACACACACATACACAGCTACTAGGGTATACACAGCTACTAGAATACACACACAGGCAGCTACTAGGATACACACACACACACACAGCTACTAGGGTATATACACACACAGCTACTAGGATACACACACACACAGCTACTAGGATACACACACACACAGCTACTAGGATACACACACACACACAGCTACTAGGGGATACACACAGCTACTAGGGGATACACACACATACAGCTACTAGGGCATACACACACATACACAGCTACTAGGGTATACACAGCTACTAGAATACACACACAGGCAGCTACTAGGATACACACACACACACAGCTACTAGGATACACACACAGCTACTAGGATACACACACAGCTACTAGGATACACACACACACAGCTACTAGGATACACACACACACACAGCTACTAGGATACACACACACACAGCTACTAGGATACACACACACACAGCTACTAGGATACACACACACACAGCTACTAGGATACACACACACAGCTACTAGGATACACACACACAGCTACTAGGATACACACACACACAGTTACTAGGATACACACACTCAGCTACTGGGATACACACACACGCACAGCTACTAGGGTATACACACACACAGCTACTAGGATACACACACAGCTACTAGGGGATACACACATACACAGCTACTAGGGTATACACAGCTACTAGAATACACACACACGCAGCTACTAGGACACACACACGCAGCTACTAGGACACACACACACAGCTACTAGGGCACACACACACACGGCTACTAGGGTACACACACACGGCTACTAGGGTACACACACACACACAGCTACTAGGGTACACACACACACACACACACAGCTACTAGGGTACACACACGGTTACTAGGGTACACACACACACACACACATGGCTACTAGGGCACACACACGGTTACTAGGGTACACACACACACGGCTACTAGGGTACACACACACACGGCTACTAGGGTACACACACACACGGCTACTAGGGTACACACACACACGGCTACTAGGGTACACACACACACGGCTACTAGGATACACACACACACACAGCTACTAGGGTATACACACACACACACACAGCTACTAGGATATACACACACACAGCTACTAGGATATACACACACACACACACACACAGCTATTAGGATATACACACACACACAGCTACTAGGATATACACACACACAGCTACTAGGATACACACACACACACACACACACACACACACACACACACACACACACACACAGCTACTAGGATACACACACACACACAGCTACTAGGATACACACAGCTACTAGGATACACACACACAGCTACTAGGATACACACACACAGCTACTAGGATACACACACACACAGCTACTAGGATACACACACACACACAGCTACTAGGATACACACAGCTACTAGGATACACACACACACACACACACACACACACACACACAGCTACTAGGGTACACACACACACACAGCTACTAGGATACACACACACACACAGCTACTAGGATACACACACACACACAGCTACTAGGATACACACACACACACACACACACAGCTACTAGGGTATACACACACACACACAGCTACTAGGGTATACACACACACACACAGCTACTAGGATACACACACACACACAGCTACTAGGATACACACACACACAAACACACACACACAGCTACTAGGATATACACACACACACAGCTACTAGGATATACACACACACACACAGCTACTAGGCTACACACACAGCTACTAGGTGTCACATATAGTACTTACCGAGGCCGAGATGCCGAGAGCAGCTCGCCCTTGCGACCACGCGCACCCTGTCCCCCGGAGGTGATACAGGGAACAGGTGGCACGCGGAGGCACAGGCCACCAGCAGGTGTGAGTTCCTGAAGAATCTGAGGAGCTGTATGAAGGGTAGCTGAGCTTCAGGAACTGGCTGAGGGTCCAATGCAGGACAGAGGGATCAGGTGCAAGACAAGTAAACAAGTCAGTGAAACAGGCCAGAAGTCAAATCCAGGTAAGGCAAATAAGCAAAGTCCGTTAGGCAGGCCGAGGGTCAAACACTGGTAGGCAGATCAAGCAAAGTCCGTTAGGCAGGCCGAGGGTCAAACCCTGGTAGGCAGATCAAGCAAAGTCCGTTAAAGCAAGCCAGAGGTCAGATCGAGGAGAGAAGCAGCGTAGTCAGGAACAATCTGGGTCAAGGCAGGTGTTCAGATATGGCAAAACTGGAAACAGACACAAACAGGAAGCTGACGACAAACCAGCAACCCGTCTGGGCGCCAGAGCCGTCTCAAATAGCCCCGCTACAGCGCGAGCATTGGCGTGCACCATGGCGCACACCGTGTGCGCTACCATGCGCAGTTGCGAGCAACTGTGCGCACACGGGAACTGTTGTGCACACGCATGCGCCGCATCATCGGGCCGCGCACGTGTGCGCCGAAGCACCAATCCGCCGCACATGCGCGCAGGAGCATGGCGAGTGAAGGTAGGAGAAATCCTTCTCTGACAGTGCCCCCCCCAGGGGCGGACACTGGACGCCCAAACTGGACATCAGCTCTGGATGTTCACGGTGGAAGGCTTGAATTAAGCGTGGAGCATGCAGGTTCCTAGCGGGCTCCCAGGAATTGTCCTCAGGAGGATAAACTTTTTCAATGGATTAGGTACTGAAGCTGCCTGCCCCTTTTTCTGCAATTCAAAATGGACTCCACCTCAAACTCATTTTCCCCGTCCACTTCAACTGGCGGGGGAGGAAGTTCCCTTCTCTCGGGAAAAGGGCCGGACACAACAGGCTTCAACAAGGATGCATGAAAGACTGGGTGAATTCTATAAGAGTTAATGCCAGTTCAAACGCCACGGGGTTAATCATCCTCTTAATTTGAAAGGGCCCAATGAACCTTGGTCCAAGTTTCCGTGAGGGCAGGGGTAGCTTAAGATTCGCAGTTGACAACCAGACCTCCTCGCCAACATTGAAGATTGGATTCTCCTTCCTCCCTCAGTCATACTGTCTCTTATAGCCATCCGGAGCCTTTTGTAACGTATCCTGAATTTTTTGAAAGTTAGATTGTAAGGAAGTTATCCGGTCTTGAACAGCAGGAACGGACATTTCAGGGATGTTGTTAGAGAGGAAGGTAGGATGGGACCCAAAGTTCGCCCAGAAGGGTGTTTGGTTAGTGGCGGAATGGATAGAGTTATTGTAAGCGAACTCGGCGTACGGGAGGAGGGTTGCCCAATCGTCTTGAGAGCCAGAACAGAAGCAACGGAGGTACTGCTCCAAGGTTAGATTTGTCCTCTCCGTCTGGCCGTTGCTCTGAGGATGGTACACTGAAGAGAGGCAAGTCTTAATTTCCAGGGTTTTGCAGAGTTCTTTTCAGAATTTGGAAGTAAATTGAACGCCCCTGTCTGACACAATACTTTTAGGCACACCATGGAGTTTGATTACTTCTTTGAGAAAGATATTGGCTGTGTCCGAAGCAGAAGGGGTGCCCATCATGGGCAAAAAGTGAGCCATCTTGGAGAGGCGGTCGACAATGACCAGGATAGTAGTGAACCCTTCTGAGGCAGGTAAGTCCACAATGAAATCCATGGATACATCAGCCCATGGTCGTTCTGGGATGGGCAAGGTTTTGAGTAGCCCCTGGGACTTGGTGTTTTGACCCTTGTTACGCTGGCAAAGGGGGCGGGAAGAGACGTAATCCTTACAATCTCGTCTCCACCCTGGCCACCAGAAGGAACGAGAGATCAATTCAGTCGTTTTCCTTGTCCCAAAGTGGCCTGCCAATTTATGGTCATGACAAGTCTTGAGAGCCAAAGGCCATGTTTCACGTGGTACAAAAATTTTTCCCCGGGCCCAGAGTAGATCATCATGCTTCTCTAGGGTATGTATCTCTGAATGGGAGCAATGACCGGATGAAGAATTGATGGAGGTTATTAAGTCTGCTCGAGTGGGGCCAAGGAAGTTTTGTGAAGAAAGGATGGTACTGGATTCAGCTATTTGAGGATCTGCAGAGAACATCCGAGAAAGTGCATCTGCCTTTCCGTTCTTTGAGCCTGGTCTGTAAGATATGTGGAAGTTAAAACAAGAGAAAAAGAGGGCCCAACGGGCTTGTCTGGGTTTTAGGCATTTCGCTGTCCGGAGGTACTCTAAATTTTTGTGATCTGTAAAGATCATAACCGGATGGAGTGCTCCTTCCAACAAGTACCTCCATTCTTCTAGGGCAAACTTGATTGCCAGCAGCTCAATATCACCTACATCATAGTTGAGTTCTGGCGGGCTGAACTTCCGAGATGCGAAGGCTACAGGGTGTAGAATGGCTTTGGGCCCATGTCTCTGGGAGAGAATGGCCCCTGTAGCGGTTTCTGACACATCTACCTCCAATATAAATGGTAGAGTTGGGTCAGGGTGGCGGAAAATTGGTGCGGAGATGAATAAAGCTTTTAGCTTGGTAAAGGCTTCCTGTGCTGCTAGAGACCATTGAAAATGACTGTGTTGGTGTGTCAACTGAGTAATGGGTGCCACGATACAAGAGAATCCAACAATAAATCTCCTATAGAAGTTGGCAAACCCTATAAAACGTTGCACCCCTTTCTTATCAGATGGAGCCGGCCATTCTTGGATTGCTTTGACCTTTTGTGGGTCCATTGCGACCCCGTTGGTAGAAATAATGAATCCCAAAAATTGCACAACAGATTTCTTGAACTCACATTTCTCGGCTTTGAGGTACAATTTATGCTGAATGAGTATGGTGAGGACCTTTTTTACATGACCTTGGTGCAGTTCAATAGTGGCGGAGAAGATGAGAATGTTGTCCAGGTAGACAACTAAAAAGTCGTCAAGGTATTCCCGAAATATATCGTTCACCAGATGTTGAAAGGTGGCCGGGGCGTTGCAGAACCCAAACGGCATCACCAGGTATTCAAAATGTCCGAACCTGGACCTAAAAGCAGTCTTCCACTCATCCCCAGCCCGAATCCTGATGAGATTATAGGCGCCTCTGAGATCCAACTTGGAGAAAATTCGGGCTGATCGGAACCGTTGAAATAACTCGGGACTGAGTGGCAGCGGGTATCTGTTTTTGAATGTTATATTATTAAGTTGTCTGTAGTCCACACATGGCCTTAGGGACCCATCTTTTTTCCCCACAAAAAAGATACCAGCTTCGGCTGGTGAAGAAGAGGGACGAATGAAGCCTTTCTCAAGGTTTTCATCAATATACTGCTTGAGGGCTTTTAGCTCAGTTTCTGATAATGGAAAAATATTCCCGAACGGAACCTCCGAACCGGGCAGGAGGTCAATCGGGCAATCATACGGCCGATGTGGTGGTAAACAGTCGGCCTTTTGTTTGTCAAACACATCCTGGAACTCGAGATATACAGAAGGGACATGTTGGAGGTTGTCAGGCGTGGTTGTGATGGTTGAGCAGGCACTAGGAGCTGGGGAAAGGCAGTGCTGGGAGCAATATTGAGATAAAAAGGATACTTTCCTGGTACTCCAGTTTATCTGAGGGTCGTGCGCGTGGAGCCAGGGCAGACCTAGTATAATAGGAAAGATTGCAGAATGGATGAGATCGAATCGTAGGAACTCCTGATGGCCAGAGTCTGTGGTTGCAAGAATGGGTTGAGTCTCCTGGGTGATGGGTCCTGAGCGAGGAGGCAACCCGTCTGCCAGATGTATTTGTAAACCTCGTGCCTTGGTTTGAAGGGGGATATGCAGACTGTGAGCCAGGGTTACATCTAGGAAACAGCTGCAAGCTCCTGAGTCAATTATAGCGGGTAGGTGAGTTTCCCCTTCCGCTAGCTGTAAGGAGACAAACAGAATCACGTAAGTTTTAGGAACAGTACTGACTTTACAGTTCAAGTTTTGAGGGTAGGACTTACTGGGTCTTATTGGACAACTGCGTAGAAAATGTCCGGTACCCCCACAGTATAAGTACAGGCTGGATTAAGGTCTGCGTTGCCTTTCCTCAGGAGTCAGAGGGGCACTGACCAGGCCGAGCTGCATAGGCTCGACCTCAGGAGCTGAAGAGGTGACTGCAGCTGGAGATAATACATGGGTCGGAATTGGCCTGGATGATGTCCAAGCTGGACGCAGCCCCTGAAAACCCTCTGAGCGTCGCTCACGCAAGCACCTATCCAGCTTGGTGGCTGATTGGATCAGCTCCTCTAAAGAGGCTGGGGTCTCCTTTCTGGCTAATTCGTCCTTAAGGACCTCAGACAGACCTTGACGGTATTGGTATCTTAGGGCAGGCTCATTCCAGCCTGTATCACCCGCCCATTTACAGAATTCCACCGTATAGTCCTCTATTGGTCTTCTTTCTTGTGACAGGCTGTGCAGGATTGCTTCAGCTGTGGCCATGCGCTGTGGGTCGTCATAGAGTTGGGACATACTCTCAAAAAAAGAATCAATTGAATTTAGCACAGGACTCCTTTTGTTCCATCAGGCTGTGGGCCCAAGCTTGGGGTTCCTTGGCCAGCTAAGAGATCACAAAACCCACCTTTACAATTTCTGATGAAAAAGTTCTGGGCTGAAGGGCCAAATAGAGGGAACAGGCGTTTTTAAAAGCCCTATACTTCTTGCGGTCTCCTGGAAAAACGCTCAGGTGTGGGAACCCTGGGCTGTGGAAGTGCCATTACTACAGTAGGGTTAGTGGTAGCCTGAGAAGAGGGAACCCCACTGATAGGTGCGGGAGCTGCGGCTGTAGGTAAAGGTGGTCCTGTGAGTTGCTGGAGACAGTTATCAATCTGTGTATATTCTTCTTGCAGCTTTTGAACGGAGTCAGTAAGAGCTGAGACCTGCTGGCACAAGATCTCCAGAGGAGAGCGCGCTCTGTCAGCCTCGGACATCTGGCTGGTTTGTGCTGTCACAGATAGTACTTACTGAGGCTGAGATGCCGAGAGCGGCTCGCCCTTGCAACCACGCGGACCCTGTCCCCCGGAGGTGATACAGGGAACAGGTGGCACGCGGAGGCACGGGCCACCAGCAGGTGTGAGTTCCTGAAGAATCTGAGGAGTTGTATTAAGGGTAGCTAAGCTTCAGGAACTGGCTGAGGGTCCAATGCAGGACAGAGGGATCAGGTGCAAGACAAGTAAACAAGTCCGTGAAACAGGCCAGAAGTCAAATCCAGGTAAGGCAAATAAGCAAAGTCCGTTAGGCAGGCCGAGGGTCAAACACTGGTAGGCAGATCAAGCAAAGTCCGTTAGGCAGGCCGAGGGTCAAACACTGGTAGGCAGATCAAGGATACACACACACACACAGCTACTAGGATACACACACACACACACACACACAGCTACTAGGATACACACACTGCTACTAGGGTACACACACACACACACACACACACACACACACACACTGCTACTAGGGTACACACACACATGGCTACTAGGGTACACACAAACACACAGCAACTAATTAATGAGGAAACTGAAAAGACAGTTTCCTCCCAAACAAGCAAATACACTGGAGCCCCTCAACCTGCCTGGTTTAGAATCCTGGACCCATACACTGGTGGGGTTCCAGACCACCACAATACACGCACAGCTACTAGGATACACACACGCACACAGCTACTAGGATACACACACGCACACAGCTGCTAAGATACACACACACAGCTACTAGGATGCACACACACACACACAGCTACTAGGGTACACACACACACACACACACTGCTACTAGGGTACACACACACATGGCTACTAGGGTACACAAAAACACACAGCTACTAGGATACACACACGGCTATTAGGGTAAACACACACACATGGCTACTAGGTTACACACACACATGGCTACTAGGATACCCACACACAGCTACTAGGACACAGCTACTAGGATACACACACAGCTACTAGGATACACACACACAGCTACTAGGGTATACACATACACATGGCTACTAGGTTACACACACACATGGCTACTAGGATACACACACACACACACACACACAGCTACTAGGATACACACACACACACAGCTACTAGGATACACACACACACACAGCTACTAGGATACACACACACACACACAGCTACTAGGATACACACACACACACAGCTACTAGGATACACACACACACACACAGCTACTAGGATACACACACACACAGCTGCTACTAGGCTACATGTACACACACACAGCTACTAGGATACACACACACAGCTACTAGGATACACACACACACACACAGCTACTAGGATACTAACTTGCGCACACACACAGCTACTAGGATACATGTACACACACACAGCTACTAGGATACATGTACACACACAGCTACTAGGATACATATACACACGCACACACACCTACTAGGATACACATATACACACACAGCTACTAGGATATACACACACACACACACAGATACTTGGATACACACAGCTTCTAGGATACACATACACACAGCTACTAGGATACACGCACAGCTACTAAGATGCACACAGTGTAACGGATCCCCGTCGCACTCCACTTGAGTGCTTCCATCAGTACACTGCTTCCTCCAATCTGGATCCTCAGATATTAGATTTTAACCCTTTCATGACTAAGCCTATTTTTGACATTTGGTGTTTACAAGTTAAAATCCATATTTTTTGCTAGAAAATTACTTAGAGCCCCCAAACATTATATATATATTTTTTAGCAGAGAATCTAGAGAATAAAATGGTGATTGTTGCAATATTTTATATCACACGGTATTTATGCAGTGGTGTTTTAAACGCAACTTTTTGGGAAAAGGGACACTTTCATGAATTTTCAAAAAACCAAACAGTAAAGTTAGCCCAATTTTTTTGTGTAATGTGAAAGATGATTCGCCGAGTAAATAGATACCAAACATGTCACGCTTTATAATTACATGCACTCGTGGAATGGCAACAAACTACGGTACCTAAAAATCTCCATAGGCGACGCTTTAAATTTTTTTTTACGGTTACCAAGTTAGAGTTACAGAGGAGGTCTACTGCTAGAATTATTGCTCTCACTCTGACGATCGCGTTGATACCTCACATGTGTGATTTAAACACCAATAATAAAAATTAAAAAGTTGCACTAAATTAATACTATGCAGAAATGACTGGCATATAAAATCTTGAATTGATACAAGTGGACACTCATAAGTGAACTAGAAATCAATAAAAAGTGAATACAGGTGACAAAAAATCAAATTAAGAAAAATCAAAACACCAATAAATCATTCAAAGTGTCCATAAAGTAATGCAATAGAAGTGTGTCTTCCCTTAAATGAGAAGGGCTAGTGTATAAAAATATATGTATAATAAAGTCCACAATAGCAAAATCTTGATGATGAACTCTGTACTTCAGTGTAAACAAATGAAAGGCAACTCAAGTGTGCGACTCTGTATATGATGACTCTTACCATTGATGATGGACCCCCTAAAGAGCAGGGTCAGATGAACAGGCAGAAATAGCCCTCTGCAGGGGCATAGGATCCTCCAGTATCTCCGGTCTTAGGTTGTCTCAGATGTTCAGTGAGGGGAGTCGCTGTATAACAATGAATGCTTGTCAGCTGAAATCCTCAGTGGGTGATGTTGCCGTATAGCAATGAATGCTTATCAGCTGGATCCCTCAATCTGAAAGAGAAACACACTCGGGCTCAACGCCACGAGTGAGCAGACAGAGAGGGACTCCAATCGTGTAGTAGATTTAAACAATAGGTCTTTAATACTAATAGAAACGTGCATTGGCTCGTAGGGTAACAGGTACAAACATAAACTTAAAATTTACATAGAAAAATAAAAGCCGGCTAGCTAAACAAACAGATAAAAATCACCCGTGTGCCGGGTAACATGTGGCGTGATTGCGTCAGCACAACGCACCGCCCTACATGTTTCGCAATACCTTGCGTCTTCCTGGGGCACGGGCGGCGTGCTGACACATCACTCAAATAGTATCTTACAGGAACCAAGCCTCAATTTCAGCCTAGTGCCATATTGGCTGTGTTGGAAACCAAGCCTCATTGTCAATCCGGCGCCATATTGGAATTCAGAGAACTCATGGACCGCAAGTCAGGACCAAGCCTCATTCTAGAATCCCAATGGGACGCAGCCAAAACATACAGTGTCCTTAGGAACCAAGCCTCGATTCCAGCCTAGTGCCATATTGGCTAAGTTACAAACCAAGCCTCATTGTCACTCAGGCGCCATATTGGAATTCAGAGAACTCGTGAACCGCAGATCAGAACCAAGCCTCACTCCAGAATCCCAATAGAACGCACCCAAACAAACCACCATGTAGATATTATAGGTCACATGGTGTATTCTGTAAACATGAACTGCATTGAAATTATATATTCCAGAGAATCCCCAGTTAGACAATCCCCCCTTAAAAAACTTACACAAAGGGAATTTGTTAGAAACGGGGAGCTATTTACTTCTTACGGGGTAACTTCCTTGAATATAAATATCGCCTCATACCTCCTTAGATAGCCATGAAGAAAAAAATCATGAAGAAAAAATCATGGCCTGCCCTAGAAAACCGAACGATAATCGGATGTTCTTATGAATTATCGATAAATGCATTGATTTCTATGTCTGTATTCAAACCGTGAGGTTTGAGACCTCCCATTTTATAAATCCATCTCATTTTGAGCTTTGAGATAGCCCGCCTCTTAGGTCCCCCCCTCCATGGGAGTTGGAGCTTATCAATCCCTATCATGGAAGTACCGTTCGGATTTTGTTGATGAACTTCCAAATAGTGTCTGGAGAAAGGATGACCCTTTAAGCCTCTTCTAATGTTCCCTATGTGCTCATTCAACCTGACCTGAAACGGCCATACATCGCGACCGACATAATGAAGCCCACAAGGGCAGGTCAGGAGATAAACCACACAGGGAGTAGAACAGGTAATAAAGGATTTTATAGGAAAAACCTGATTCATTCCAAACGGTACCTCCATGATAGGGATTGATAAGCTCCAACTCCCATGGAGGGGGGACCTAAGAGGCAGGCTATCTCAAAGCTCGAAATGAGATGGATTTATAAAATGGGATGTCTCAAACCTCACGGTTTGAATACAGACATAGAAATCAATGTGTCAGGTCACCTAGAGGCTGGGTGACAGATGCACACCGTTGGGATCAGGAGTGCACCGCAAGGTAGTGGACCCTACGGCTGACTGCTGCGGACTGAACCCTGGGAGGTCCAGGAAGCAGGTCTGCTGGATCACTGACACAGATCCCACTGGGAGCTAGAGCATAGATTCCCCAGGGCACGGAGTCTAAGAGCCAGCAGGTGTTCACCAGAGCATTTAATGGTAAGGATGGACTGCGCTGCAGTCTGGCTCCAGGTCGCGGCCCCCAGGGTCTCACAGCTCACGCTCACGGTAGACTACAGGAGAAGAGGAAGGAGGCAGCAGGCTGGAACAACAAGGAAAGTAAGGGACAAGCCAAAGTCGGGGCCACAAGCAGACAAGGACAACAGTGTACACGCCAAGGTTCAGGGTCACAGGCAAACAGGGATGGTCGGGAACACACCAAAGGTCAGGGTCACGAGCAGACAGGAATAGTTAAGAACAGGCCAAAGTTGGTAACAGGAATCAGATGTAGGAAACACAGCAAGTACACACAGAGGCTAACACACAATGGTTGATCAGCACTGCTGGCTTGCAGTGCACAGGTTAATATAGGGTTCCCTGATAGGGCCTGGGGTGGGACCATGCTTAGAGGAGAGGTTACAAAAGCAGTCAGGTGAGGGTCAGCTGGTCTCTAGAGATGAACACATGGAGACAGGTATGCTGATCAAAAAACTCTATTGCATAACCATGACACAATGCATTTATCGATAATTCATAAGAACATCCGATTATCATTCAGTTTTCTAGGGCAGGCCATGATTTTTTCTTCATGATTTTTTTCTTCATGGCTATCTAAGGAGGTATGAGGCGATATTTATATTCAAGGAAGTTACCCTGTAAGAAGTAAATAGCTCCCCGTTTCTAACAAATTCCCTTTGTGTAAGTTTTTTAAGGGGGGATTGTCTAATTGGGGATTCTCTGGAATATATAATTTCAATGCAGTTCATGTTTACAGAATACACCATGTGACCTATAATAACTACATGGTGGTTTGTTTGGGTGCGTTCTATTGGGATTCTGGAGTGAGGCTTGGTTCTGATCTGCGGTTCACGAGTTCTCTGAATTCCAAAATAGCACCCGAGTGACAATGAGGCTTGGTTTCTAACACAGCCAATATGGCACTAGGCTGAAATTGAGGCTTGGTTCCTGTAAGATACTATTTGAGTGATGTGTCAGCACGTCGCCCATGCCCCAGGAAGACGCAAGGTATTGCAAAACATGTAGGGCGGTGTGTTGTGCTGACACAATCACGCCACGTTACCCGGCACACGGGTGATTTTTATCTGTTTGTTTAGCTAGCCGGCTTTTATTTATCTATGTCATTTTAAGTTTATGTTTGTACCTGTTACCCTACGAGCCAATGCTTGTTTCTATTAGTATTAAAGACCTATTGTTTAAATCTACTACACGATCGGAGTCCCTCTCTGTCTGCTCACTTGTGGCTTTGAGCCCGAGTGTGTTTCTCTTTCAGATTGAGGGATCCAGCTGATAAGCATTCATTGCTATACGGCAACATCACCCACTGAGGATTTCAGCTGACAAGCATTCATTGTTATACAGCGACTCCCCTCACTGAACATCTGAGACAACCTAAGACCGGAGATACTGGAGAATCCTATGCCCCTGCAGAGGGCTATTTCTGCCTGTTCATCTGACCCTGGTCCATCATCCCTGGTAAAGGTCATCATATACAGAGTCGCACACCTGAGTTGCCTTTCGTTTGTTTACACTGAAGTACAGAGTTCATCATCAAGATTTTGCTATTGTGGACTATATTATACATATATTTTTATACACTAGCCCTTCTCATTTAAGGGAAGACACGCTTCTATTGCATTACTTTATGGACACTTTGAATGATTTATTGGTGTTTCGATTTTTCTTAATTTGATTTTTTTGTCACCTGTATTCACTTTTTATTGATTCCTAGTTCACTTATGAGTGTCCACTTGTATCAATTCAAGATTTTATATGCCAGTCATTTCTGCATGGTATTAATTTAGCGCAACTTTTTTATTTTTATTTTTGATTACTACCATTAGATGGTTAATTGTTGCGGCTTTGTTTTTTATGAGTTTAGTCTGAGCGTGGTATTCCTATTTATACTAATACTTTGTGATTTAAACACCATTTACATATGCGGGTGCGACTTCCGTATGCGTTTTCTTTGCTGCGCGAGTTCACGGGGACAGGGGTGCATTAAAAACATTTTTTTTTCTTTATTTTATTCATTTTTATATTTATAAATTTGTGTTTAAAAAAAAAAAATTTGATCACTTTTATTGCTGTCACAAGGAATGTAAACATCCCTTGTGACAGTAATAGGTGGCGACAGGTACTCTTTATGGAGGGATCGGGGGTCTTCGACCCCCGATCCCTCCTTTGCACTTCAAAGTATTCAGATCGCCGTTTTCAGCGATTCTGAATACTGTATATTTTTTTAAACCCGGCGCCATTGGCAGCCGAGTAAAGGGGAAGTGACATTGCTTCCGTGTTTACTATTAGGAGGCTGGAACGAAGCCGCTTACGGCTTCGTTCCAGACTGTCACTAGCCGCCGGAGGCGGCGGATTGGTGATTGGGCCTTCCAGAGGATCGGCAGGCCCGGTAAGAGCGGCGGGAGGGGGGACATCCCCTCCCATTCCCCCCGGTATAACAGCCGAGCGGCTTTTAGCCGCATCGGTTGTTATACCTGGAAAGCCGATCGCCGGCTCTAAAAAAACAGTACCGGGATGATGCCTGCAGCTGCGGGCATCATTCCGGTATAACCCCCGATAGCCGAGTACGCACCTCTCCGTACGCTCGGCGGGAAGGGGTTAAAGTCGAATATTGTAACCAAGAACCAGACAAGACTATCTCAGTTACAAAGCTGGAGCATGAACTGTTTATTTGAACACAGGTACATAGAGATACACTCGGGACAAGCCCCCCTCCATTGCATAATGAAACAGGACGGGATAGACTTTACCTCCACCAGTAGCATGACACAGGTGTAGTCAGCTTCTCATCAGTAGACTGTCTTCTTTGGGAGGGGCTGCTGGAGGAATCCCCCCCCCCCCCCCACAGCTAATCCACTTAGACATTCATCCCATAATACTTTGCTCACAAGGCAGACACAAACAAGAGAACAATGGAATACAATGGAATACAGCCACACCCCAAACGACCCAGCAGAGAGCACACCAGAGTTCGTATGAGATACATTTTATATATATATATATGTTTGTACAGTGAGTCCAATTAGTACAGATCAGACTGGGGTCCTCGGTCACCCTGTGCCCCTAATAGACACAGGTTATATTAGACATAGGAGGTGCATGGGGAGCTGAAAAAAGGGTTTCCCAACCTCTCCAAGGGATTCTGGGTTCCACAGGCCCCCTGGCCCAAAGTGACTCCCGTCATACACAGCTAGATCAGGGTCAGCTGGGTTCTGCTTACTTCTGTGCCTGATTTCTGCCATTTTTACATGTTTTACCAAAACACCCCATTGTTTGACTTTTATACTAAGTCTGTTTCCTCCTATTTTACCACAGATTCATGTCATTGGAGTGAAAGAAGGATCACTTCATTTTTTTTTAACTAAAGGAGAATTCTATCTTTTGCAATAAATAAATGCACTCATATTGCAAAAAGCAAAAATACACCTTTGTTTTTTTTTTGCATGTAAAGCCCAAAATTGGATGAACGATCGTCTGGTTTTCCTCAAGGTTGCACAGCAGATTGAAACCAAGGATGGTGCTAATTGTATGAAAATTCTCTAATCATACGCAGTCTTTCATATCTGATTTTTCTCATACAAAAAACAGTACACATTAAGCACTTCCGGACCAGCCGCTGCAGTTTTACTGCGGCAGGTTGGGTCGGGTGGGCAAATGGACGTTACCTTACATTGCTTTTCCTTTTGGCCACTAGGGGCGCATGCCCGCAGCGTGTGCCCAGAACCGATGCAAGTGTCCGGCGGGCGCGATGACCGCTGGGCCCCACTGATCGCTCGTGACAGAGCGAGAACCGGGATCTGTGTGTGTAAACACACAAATCCCGGTTCTCTCAGGGGAGTAGAGACAGATTGTGTGTTCATACTAAGTATGAACACCGATCTCTCTCTCTCTCTCTCTCTCTCTCTCTCTCTCTCTCTCTCTCTCTCCTCCTAGACAGTCCCATCCCCCCACAGTTAGAACACAGTGAGGGAACACAGTTAACCCCTTATCGCTCCCTAGTGTTAACCCCTTCCCTGCCAGTGACATTTATACAGTAATCAGTGCATTTTTATAGCATTGTCCGCCGCAATATCGAAGTCCCGATTAAAAATCACAGATCACCGCCATTACTAGTAAAAAAAAAAAAAAAAATAATAAAAATGCCATAAATCTATCCCCTATTTTGTAGACGTTATAACTTTTGCGCAAACCAATCAATATATGCTTATTGCGATTTTTTTTTTTTTTTTTTTTTTTTTTAATTTTTTTTTTACCAAAAATATGTAGAAGTATACATATCGACCTAAACTGAGGAAAAAATGTGTGTTTTTTTTTAAACAAATTTGGATATTTTTTATAGCAAAAAGTAAAAAGATACTGTGTTTTTGGTTTTTTTTTTTTCAAAATTGTCACTCTTCTTTTGTTTATAGCGCAAAAAATAAAAACCGCAGAGGTGATAAAATACCACCAAAAGAAAGCTCTATTTGTGGGAAAAAAAGTACATCAATTTTGTTTGGGTACAGCGTTGCATGACCGCGCAATTGTCAGTTAAAGCGACGCAATGCCGTATCACAAAAAATGGCCTGGTCATTGAGTAGCCAAATCTTCTGGGGCTGAAGTGGTTAAATGAAAATCGTTCATTCTGTTCACATACAAGAAAAATTTTGGAGCTCGTCCCTTCGTAAATTTTCATTTGGAAAGTCTGAATTGGATGTCCAACAATGTGTACACACTATATGGAAATCGAACGATAGTTCCTTATAGTGTGTACCCCACTTAAGCCCACAAAGTGTCGTGACTGTGATTAGTGTATCGGGGGGGTGCAATATTCTGCCTCTTGGCCAATGCAGAGGTATGGAGCTGGAGGAAGGATCGATGGACTATACGTGGGATGACACCACTGCACTTGTGCTCCATTGAGAACCACGGTCCCTCTGCTGCGCAAGTTTCTTCATTCATATGTAGCACCCTCTAGTGTGTGATAGGTGTTAGTGTAGGTTTTGTTAGTGTAGCTAAATTTATTTAGCTCAGGGCTAAGCCTGAGCTGTGAATCTGGGTCAGGGTTCAGTGAGTCAGGGCGGGATCACTCATCCTGAGAGCTCCTCTGGTGCTTACCCCTGGTCTAGAAAGTTGTAGAAACTTCTAGAGCTAGTGGGTGGAGGTTAGTAGGAGCTGTTTAGAATATTTATGAGGGCCTCAGTCAATCCCCAGTAATGGGCTGGCAGGGGGAAAGGCTTACCTCATAAATAGGCATGAGCCATGCCAGCAAGGGTAGTCGGGTGGAAGATGGAGATTTAGTGCTTTGGAGGCTGTCGGTGGCCCTTTGGGGAGCCCTCTAGTCCGGGGGTGGGGACGACGACTGGGGCTCGGGTGCTGGAAGGATTCTGCCACAACACACGTAGGAAGCCCTTCCTGGAGGCACAGGAGCAAGTGGAGGACAGTGTGAGTAGAGAAGCACTACTGGGGACTTACAAGGGGGGAGACTGCCACATGTAGCCAGTCCTCCCTGAAGACAGTGTTGTGCAATGTCTTCGTCCTTTCCTGGGAGATCTTCTGCAGAGTCACCTGCGCGGGCTGGTGAGAGTCGTCCGGAGGACCGCTGTGAGAAGTTAGCCGGGAGGGCTAATAAAAGGGGCAGCTGCAAGCAGGTGAAGAGGTGGTGCTGAAACCAGTAGCCAATAAGAGGAAGAGTCCAAGCTGATCACCGAGTACTGCTACACAACAAGGGGCTTCAGGTTCCTGCCTGCAAAAGGCCATTGCTAAATCTGACTATGCCTGTTAGAATCATTTACAGTGATGCAGCTGGAGTTCTGCAAGCAAGTAAAGTGCAGGAGGAGATTAAAGGAGGCTGTATATAGACTGTATATAGGAAGATGTCCCTGAAGATCTTGTTAAAGGATTATTGCTGAAGTCTAGTGGGCATCCCATAATTTCCCATCCCCATCCCAGATATTAAGCATTAATAAACCACCAAAAAACTGTCACGGACTGTTCTTTGTCTTTGAAGTGCCTGTGAAAATTTGATGTGCCTGGCTGTGCAGGGTGGGGGAACCCAGTTCATCTGTGGCTCCTTAGGGGGTACACTGCACAAAGATTCCTGTGGCTGAATGGCACAGACACACAGATGATTGGACAGAAGCTGTCAGGGAGAAGAACCCCACAATCCTGTAAGTGGGGGCTGTACACGCTAACCAGGTTTCATGTTACACCCTAAATATAGGTGTAGCATCCCAGATAGCAAGGTTAACTTGCCACACATTTGTGGCAGTGTTGAATTGTAAGTCTGTTACGTTGCTGCACATTTTCACTAGCAAGTTGTGCACTTGAAGCACAAGTTCCAGTTGACACTTTTCCAATTTGTAGCATACTTGCTTGGCATTTTTCTAGCAAGAGCAAAGTTGCAGTGGTGAGTCTACAGCAAGAGCTCTGCAAGTCTACAGCATAAAAATTCAGTCACGGTGTGATGGGATGGCACAACATAACTGAACCAGAACTTGCAACAGACTTGCAGAATGTTTGCAAAGAAAGTTGATCTGGAGTCATGCAGTGTGCACTTGCTGCAATTGTGTAATTGTGAAGCCTGGCAAGTTTAGCAATAGCTTAGCAAGTCATTTTCAAACTTGCAGTGCAATTGCTTGCTATCTGGGCATGAAACATGCTCTGAAAAGTGGAGTTTGATTTTCGATCTACCGGGATACTGAGTTCATGTAGCACTTGGTCCTGTTCCGTTCTGTCCTATGGTTGCTGAGCAGCATGGTCAGTAGAGATGAGCTTGGGCATCCTCTGGAAGCAGAAACTGGAACATGGTGACGCTTTATCAGAAGACAGGAGCGTAGCCAGGACACGAGCCAAAAGGTCATCAAGAGCTGTACAGCAAGGTACAGGAACATCAGGCAGAGTCAGGATGCAAGCAGAGATCAGTACACAACTGGGCAGTGAGGTACAGAAACATCAGGCAGAGGTAGATTCAGGATACAAGCAGGGATCAGTACACAACTGGGCAGCAAGGTACAGGAACATCAGGCAGAGTCAGGATACAAGCAGGGATCAGTACACAACTGGGCAGCGAGGTACGGGAACATCAGGCAGAGTCAGGATACAAGCAGGGATCAGTACACAACTGGGCAGCGAGGTATGGGAACATCAGGCAGAGGCAGAGTCAGGATACAAGCAGGGATCAGTACACAACGGGCAGCAAGGTACATGAACATCTGGCAGAGGCAGGATACAAGCAGGGATTAGTACACAACTGGGCAGCGAGGTACGGGAACATAAGGCAGAGGTAGAGTCAGGATACAAGCAGGGATCAGTACACAACTGGGCAGCGAGGTACGGGAACATCAGGCAGAGGCAGAGTCAGGATGCAAGCAGGAATCAGTACACAACTGGGCAGAGAGGTACAGGAACATCAGGCAGAGGCAGAGTCAGGATACTAGCAGGAATCAGTACACAACTGGGCATCGAGGTATGGGAACATTAGGCAAAGGCAGAATCAGGATACAAGCAGGAATCAGTACACAACTGGGCAGCGAGGTACGGGAACATCAGGCAGAGGCAGAGTCAGGATGCAAGCAGGAATCAGTACACAACTGGGCAGCGAGGTACAGTAACATCAGGCAGAGGCAGAGTCAGGATACTAGCAGGGATCAGTACACAACTGGGCATCGAGGTACGGGAACATCAGGCAGAGGCAGAATCAGGATACAAGCAGGGATGAGTACACAACGGGCAGCGAGGTACGGGAACATCAGGCAGAGGCAGAGTCAGGATACAAGCAGGAATCAGTACACAACTGGGCAGGGAGGGACGGGAACATCAGGCAGAGGCAGAGTCAGGATACAAGCAGGGATCAGTACACAATTGGCCAGCAAGGTATGGGAACATCAGGCAAAGGCAGAGTCTGGATACAAGCAGGGATCAGTATACAAATGGACAGCGAGGTACGGGAACATCAGCCAATGTCAGGATACAAGCAGGGATCAGTACACAAAGGGGCAGCGAGGTACAGGAACGTAACGCAGGAGCCGAGGTTGGGGTACAAGCTGAGGTCACAACAGGTAGGCAGGGATCCAAAGACTGATCAGCGGCAAACCAGGTCATACACTGAAAGGCAAACGTAGCAGGGCACAGGTAAGCAGGAACTAACTGAAGACCACTCAGCAATCTGTTCATTTTACAATCCAGTTTAAATAGGCTGTTGGCGCCAATGCAAATCCTGAGCCTGCACTTATGCCGCTTAGCATGCATGCTAATATACTTGCACGTGTAAGCTACTACATGTTCTGCAATGAGCCTTTGCTCAGTATTATGAGCATGAAGCTGTCTTCTTGTGCCAAAACATACAGGGCTTTTCTTACAACACCCCTATTAGGGCTCTTTCACGTGGCTTCTTATGACCGTACACTGCCCAGAACAGCATATTTATGTGGCCAGTACAACCAGGTGTTTGTGTTCAGCTGCAGATAGGAAGTTTGTATAGATCACTGACAGGCTGACACTGTCCGTGACTGTTTGCATGTAATTGCTCAAGGAGGGACAGATGAGTGGCTTTGTAAGCATATTGTTTGCATTCAAGAGCACTCATCCTGTTTCTGCAGCTAACTGATCCATGTGCGATTACATGTGGACAGCTGCAGAGACTCCCAGCCTGTCATTGATTAGAACAGGCTGAGTAGCTGCAGCTTACTATAAACCCCTGGCCTCACTTGCAGTAGAAATAACCTGTTCTGGGTGGTGTATAGCTTTAACGGCCATGTGAATAAGCCTTTACCAGCTCTAATTTTCAACTAGCATTGAGAGATTTCAGGGTGTTTAAATCCTTACACTGTTTTTCAACCTACTAGTACAGTGGTCTCCAAAGTTTGGCCCCGGCTTTCGCTTGGGGCATTACTGACCTTTTATTGAAAAGAATCAAGCAACCATTTTTACACAAAAGTAAAAAACAAAACCATAGTATAAAACTTCAAACAGAAATCAAAGGAATACACATCTATGTTCAGAATATATACAATATATACATAATCCACTACCAAAACATTTTTAGAAAACTATTTACATAAAGCAGCAGAGAGGGCCTAAGAGGCACAACCCATCACCTATGTACGCAGCCATTTATCAAAAATTAATAAAAAAATAATAATTTAGGGTGATAAGAGACAGACAGCCACACCCGGGAAAGGGACTCCTGGCAGTCAGGGAGGCTTGGAACCCCTCCACACCTTCAACCAAGCCCCCTGACACTGCTTGTCTCTCTCAAGCACCCGACTCTTCCCCACCTCATGCAGAATGTCATACACCACCACCTCAACAGGAAGGATTTTATACCGAGTGCATACCTGACACCGTGCGTTCCAGGTGAAATAACAGACTACTAGGCTAACTAAAAAAAGTGTATCCAAACAAAAAACCCCACCAGTATTGAATGCTTCGTACACCCACTCAGCATAACCCAGCCTGGAGAGGAAAGGAATACCGAGTGGCCCGCCCCACCTGTTTGTACACCTCTATGTTAAAAGGGCAATGAAGCAGAAAACGGTCCATAGTCTCCTCCTCATCTGCACACGCCTCTCGAGGACAGCTACGATCCATCTCACTGTGGAATTTCAAATTGCCCCGAACATAGAGCTTCCCATGGAAGCACAACCAGGCCAGATGCCTAAATTTAGGGGGGACTCTATCCAAATTAATCAGCCTTAACCCTGCCCTCAAAACTGGGCCTGGGCAATCCCTTAAGGCCAGTGGGTCATGAAAGACTTCGCTCAAGACTCGACTCATAAGGACTTTCCTCAGAACCGATCTGAGTTCTTCAGCCGACAATCGCCACTGCCGTAGTAACTTCAGGCACGGAGCGACATAGGCTGGTAGCTGACCACGAGGACCCCTGAGATTCTTCACTTGGCCACCTTCTTCCCAAAGTCGTAGAAAAGGCCTAAACCAAGATCTAAATATGCCTACCCATCCAGGAGGTTCCACTGCAAGCATATTATCAATGTTAAACTTGAGAAAAAGCAGCGAAAAAAAAAGAACTAGGTTGACCATACCTAAGCCACCCTCCCTCCTGGATAGATAAGTGACATTCCTCTTGATGGGGTTCAGTCTGTTCCCCCACAGCATCTGGAAGAACACACTACTGACCCTAGCATAGAGAGACACTGGCAAGATGCAGACAAAGCTGACATACAAGAAGATCGGAATCATGTAAGTCAGATCAACCCTTTCCCTCAGAGATAACTTCCATCTCTTCCAGCTGACCACCTTAGTATAGCTGGTGGTCCAGCTGACCACCTTAGTAAAAACTGCCTTCCCAGTTTTTGAGGCCATAATCGCCGGGTCCGAATTCAATGCCTAGTATCTTAATTTTTTCCTGGAGCACTGGAAAGGTGTCCGGGAGATCAAACCCCTCACCTTTCTTTCCCATCCAGAAAACTTCACTCTTTTCCTGATTGATCTTGGAGCCTGATGCTTCAGAGTAACGTGATGCCAGAGATACCACCTCTTCTGCTTCATCGGTCCCAGTGACAATCACCGACACATCGTCCGCATAGGCAACAACCCTCAAAGGCGGCTCACCTGGGAGCCCCACTGGTACCCCACACAACATGCCGCTCTCTAGCCTCCTGATAAAGGGGTCGATTGCAAACACGTAGAGCAGGGGACTCAGGGGACAACCCTGACGCACTCCACAGTCAACCTCAAAGGACTGCCCAACCCAACCATTAAAAAAGAGGAAAGCTTTCTGCCCCCTTATACAAGACTTTCAACCAATCGACAAAACCACCCGGCAAACTGTACTTACTAAGGGGCAACCACAGGTACTCATGGTTAACACGATCAAAAGCCTTTGCCTGGTGCCCGCTATCTCCCCTGCTGTTCGCCCTGGCAATGGAGCCTTTTGCGGAAGTTGTGAGAAGCGCTTCTAGCTTACAGGGATTCAAGAGGAAAGGGGGAGAGGAAAGAATAGCCTTATACGCCGACGACGTTTTAATATTTTTGGGGGACACAGGGCCCTCATTAGTAAAAGCAATGCAGCTGGTGGAAGGATTCGGGAGGGTATCGGGGCTGATGGTCAACTGGGAAAAGTCGATACTCCTCCCGATTGACTCGACCAGTGGCTCTCTTCCCCAGGGAATACCCCGGCTTAAAATAGTGGAAAAGTTTAAGTATTTGGGTATAGTGATATCTAGTATCCCAAACCAATTTATTAGAGATAATTTAGCTCCACTTTTAGAAAGATTTAAAAGGAAGAAGGATATCTGGTGTCGGCTCCCCCTGTCTGTAGCAGGCCGAGTAAACCTGATCAAGATTATTTGGATGCCACAGCTAATGTATATACTCCACAACTCTCCGGTTTGGATAAGTAGAGATTGGTTTGTTAAAATAAACTCTCTTTTTCGAGAGTTAATATGGAGGAAGGGTCAGGCTAAGACCAGTCTTCAGACATTACAACCTCCCACTAGGGAGGGGGGGATTGGTGGTTCCTCATCCAAGTACTTTCTGGCTGCACAGATTCAACATTTGGGAGGGTGTGAACATAGGGGAGAGGTGAACACTAGTAGGGAAATGATGTTATCAGGCAAGCCACATAAATCTTTAGCAGGGGCACTGGAGGCCTGGTCCATTCGCTGTGCGCTACCAACTTATAAGCTGGTTGCAAAAATCTGGCAGGCAGTGAAGGCTGAGATGGGGTATAAGGGCTTCACGGAGTTCTCACCTATATGGAACTATGGGCAGTTGAAGGAGCTAAACTCTATAGGAAAAAATAGGTTGTGGGAAGGGTGTGGTTTAGTTTGGCTGGCCAAATTGTTTACTGATAATGTTTTTAAGTCTTTTACGGAACTGAGACGAGAATTTGGAATCCCAAAGGAAACATTTTATTATTACCTCCAGATCAGGCATGCCCTGGATAAACAATTTAAGACTAGGGCATTGGAATGGTGTAAAGCTCCACTTCTCAATAGAGTAGTATTAACATCCAGCCTTAAGGGTTTGATTTCAGGGATCTATGGACAACTGATGGCCAGAATGACAAGTATACAAATGCTCGTGCGCACCAGGGAGGGGTGGGAGGCGGATGTGGGGGAGTTGACGGACGACCAGTGGAATAGGATATTGGCGCTGGGCCCACTGGTGTTGGTCTCTCCGTCGCAGCGGGCTTCGCACCTCTTGCTGGTGCATAGAGCCTATTATACCTCCAAGAAGTTGTATAGGTTCGGTCGCAGATCAGATGACAAATGTCCCAGATGTCTTGAGACGGGCGATCTCATACACATGATGTGAGATGCCCGAAACTAGCCAGATACTGGACCGAGATCCTGAACGTTATTGAAATCAGGTTGGGGATAAGACTGGAATCGGAGGCCAAGACTTGTGTGCTGGGACTAATTAGACAGAATATGGGGAATAGGCATAAAGTTACAGCTGTGGCAAGATGCCTTTACCAAGCGAGGAAACTGATAGCGCAGTCCTGGTTGTCAGCGGCCCCCCCTACCCCGGAGGATTGGGTTAGAACAATGAACGTATTGGTGAGAATGGAAAGGACTACTTATATTAGAAGAGGAAGCTACAGGAAGTTCAGGAATATGTGGGAGCCATGGTTCCAGGGACCGAGCAATGACCTGGGGATTT
Source organism: Aquarana catesbeiana (assembly GCF_042186555.1). Taxonomy (NCBI): domain Eukaryota; kingdom Metazoa; phylum Chordata; class Amphibia; order Anura; family Ranidae; genus Aquarana; species Aquarana catesbeiana. The sequence goes on from NC_133324.1 coordinate 214,884,856, forward strand.
TGTAATGTGGGCTGAAAGGAAATCTGGGGCCCGGAACGTACGAAAGGTAGAGAAAGGTAAATTGTAATTGTGGAAATATCTTTCAACTTTATACCAGATTATTATGGGCTGTTAGTTTAGTTTAATTTTATAGAGCCAAAGGGCTGGGGGTGGGGGGGATAAGGGCTATGGGTAAGTTAAAAGGGTATGATGGTAATAATGTGTGCTTCCTGATGGTGTCCTGTTCGGCTTTTGGAAATGATTTTATTCTAAATGTTTTGCCTATTTTTTGTACCTGTATACTTTGGAAAATTAATAAAAAGGACTTAAACTAAAAAAAGCCTTTGCCTGATCCAATGTCAGCAAATACTTTCCCCAGCCTGCAGCCCTGCACCGCCCCAAGGCCTCACGGACAGCTAAAACCGCTGTGAAGGTGATTCTACCCTGGACCGAACAGTGCTGATGGTGAGAAAGCAAAGACTCTGCTACTGATGATAGGCACCAGAAAAATATCTTTGCTAGCACCTTTCTATCGACATTGAGAAGGCTAATGGGGCGCCAATTCTCAATTATCGAAGGATTTTTACCTTTTGAAAGAAGAATCACAGCTAAGTGCCTCATAGAAGAAGAAAGCACCCCCTCAGCAAGGCAACTGTTAAAAACCTCTACCAAATGTGGGGCCAGAATAGACTTAAAGACTTTATAAAACTCAGCCGTCAAGCCATCCGGTCCAGGTGACTTTTTGATGGCAAGCTGTTCAATTCCTCTCATCACCTCTTCAACTGTGATCTCCTCTGTCAAATTCATCAATGGGACATCTTCATCATTTAGACCTGGAGTAGAGTCCAAAAAGCTTTCCATCCTGTCACGGTCAAGCTCTTTCCTCCCCAGAAGGTCAGCATAAAAGCACCTCACGACCTACAGGATCCCTGACCTGGACTTTGTCAAGGAACTTGTACAACAACCGTTTTAACATCTACACCTTGTTTGCAGTTCTGGTAAGGGTCAGGCGAGTGGTACTTCCCATAGTCCCTCTCCAGAACCAAAGAGGCATGGCGGTCATATTGACACTTCCTGAGAAGGAGTTTCACTTCAGAGATTGCCCCAGGATCTCCTCCTCCTCGAGACAAGAATATTCAGCGTCCTCCATAAACGTTGGTAGGTCATGTATTTTTTAAATTGTTTTCTATTGGCTAGGCCCCTGAAGAATCCAGCGATCCTCTTTTTGGTCAGCTCCCACCACTCAGCTTTGCTGCTACAAAAGTCCAAAATGATAAACCTGTGCCTGAAAGAATTCCTCAAAGGATTGTCTAACATGTTCTTCCTTGAGTAGAGTCAAATTCAATCTCCATATGCCCTTGCCCCTCTGAGGGGCGTCTGAAGCATTCAGGACAACAGATAGCATACAGTGATCAGAGAACTCTACTGCCTGCACCACTGGGGGGTGAGAAAGTAGAGGTCTCCTTAAAAAACAAAACTATCTATCCTACTCTGACTACTACCTCGATGAAAGGTGAACCCGGTGTCATCCGGGAGGTGCTTAATGTGCACATCCACAAAACCAGCATCCCTAACCATACTATTTAAAAAAATGCTATCATATCCCAGCCTGTCCTTCAAGTCCTTCCTGTCCTTGGGCCTAGTTATTATATTAAAGTCACCTCCAAAGACCACTTGCCGGGATGTAAAAAGAAATGGCTTGATCCTTGTAAAAAGGCATTTCCTGTCCCACTTTGTGTGCGGCCCATAAACATTAATTAGGCACAGGTCCTGCCCTCTCACAAGGACATCTAAGACCATACATCTCCCAATCTCCACCTCAATAACCCGCTGGACAGTTACCATGCCTGTTTTAAACAACACCGCCACACCGCCATAAGGCTCGGCCGCAAGAGACCAGTAAGATGGACCATACCTCCACTCTCTCTTGGCCATATGAATATCTGCCAAGGAGGTGAGCCTAGTCTCTTGCAAAAATAAAAATTTCAGCATCTAATTGGCTGAACAAAAAGAAGGCCATAGAACGAGCTCTTACTGACTTAATGCTGGTGACATTTATTGTCACCACTTTTAACGGAGGGGGAACCGCCATTTGGGTTATTGGGTGGATTGCTTCTTAGCTCCCCTCTGCTGCTCATCACCAGAAGCCTCTCTCTTTCTTGAGACCGCCTCAAACTCCATTTCAGAATCGGAACTTTGTCAGAAGAAGCCCCAGATGAGGAAATATCCCACTTAGAGGATCTATGATGGTTGGAGACAGGCACTGGAGATTCCTGAAACCGTCCTGTCCTCCCCACCTGCTTCTTCCGCTTCCCAACCTTCCTTCTCTCCTCCAGGTACTGCAGGTCAGCTTCAGAGATGCCTTCATCCCTTGCTTTTTTCTTTGAAGTCTTCAGAGAAGACTTCTTTACAGAGGAAGAAGCAGAACCTCTTTTGATACTCTCTACTACTCCTGGTGGGGGGGGGGGGGGGGGGCTTTCTTTAAGTCAGACTTGGGAGGGGTAGACTCCTGGGGGGTAACTAACTCAGGGGGCACAGACTTGGAAGGTTCTGACACAAGAGGAGAGGGTACAGTAGGCTAGGGGGACACAGAGTCAGATACAGACGGAATACTTACAGACACAGGAGGGGTGGCCACAGGAACTGGAAAGGGATCCTGAACAGGACCAGGGGAGTCAGTCACCGAAGAGGAAGATGTTACACCAGGGGCCTTACCCTTCAACCTGTCCAGCCTTGACAAGTCATCTATTACCTCCTTCTCCATATTGTGCCAGGCTTCAGGACATCTGCTATAGGGGTGGCCAAGAAGCAGGCACAGGTTGCACCTGATCATCTCGGTGCAGTCCTTGGCCATATGACCCTGACCCCAACACACTGAACATAACAAGGCTGAACAGGAGGAGCTCAAATGCCCCTTTTCTCCACAGCGGTGACACAGCTTAGGCTGACCAGGGTAGAAAATAATCATCCTATCCCTCCTTATAAAAGCTGAGTAGGGCAGGAGGTGACGGAAAACATTCCCATCCCCTGGCCAACCTGACTGTAACCGACCAACCCCCAGTCCAGATGTTACGTTCATCAAGTATTTTATCGGGCTTAGTCAAAACCTCACCATAATTCTTTAACCAGACCTCCAGATTCCGAGTAGGAACACTCTCATTAGTGAGAATAATTGTGATTTTTTTCACTGTTGACCTTTGTGAAACTGCAACTGGGGCCAGACCTTTCCATTTGGGTCTTGACCTGCACCGAGCCTCATATCGAACCCAGAACAGGTCAAGACCCTCTAGCCTGGTGAAACTAATAGTATATTCCCGGTTCCCAGCTACATGTATTAGGGCATACAGATCGTTTGGCCCAAAACCCATCTCCAAAATCATGTCCACCACCGCACGCCGTGCTGGAGGGATTGCACCACCCATTTAAGAATAACTACATTTCGTCTCGGACCCCCAGCAGAAGCCAGAGACCCAAGACCAGATCCTGGGGTGCTCAAAGTGGTAGGCCGCAGGGGGAAAACCTGCTTGGGAGCGGAGTTACCAGGAGCACAGCGTACCACCTCAGCAAATGTAGGCTTATCAGGGCCAAGGCCCCACACTGATATCACATTAGTCTGTACATTACTATTATTATTATTATTATTATTATTAACTGCTTGAACAGAGTTGGTAGGATTGTTCATCACACTTGTACTGGGACCATTGTCAATCACACTGGTACTGGGATGATTTTTATCAGTCACACACACATTCAAATTCCCATCACAGTTTCTGATGCAATCCTAGCTGTCTCCTAAAGCTGTGCTGTAGAGTCTTCAGCAGCTGTGGGGCAAACAGCTTTAGACTCAGCTAAAGGAGGGTTAACAGGCTCGGCTGAAACTTGTAGTTCCTTTGCAGGAATGTCATTTTTTAAATGCAACTTTTGCTGCACTGCAGCATTAGCAGGCACTGGGCACATTGTCAGCATTAGTCACAGTGTTGAAAAAAACTGTTTTATGCACCACATGGGGCTTGGCGGGCTTTACATTGTCAGGCACATCATCTGTTATGTCCTCATCATGAAACACCAGCTGATCCCCCCACATAGGAGCCTCCATTGCCTGGATTACTCTCAGCATGCCTCCTGTGTCCTGGGAAGGCATGGGGCTGCTTACCTCTCCCTGAGGGGGCAGGGGGTCAGAACTGGGGGTCTCCTCTTCCACCTCCATTTTTGTCATCCTCGCAAACCTTCTGTCATTGCAAAATTTTTCTTTGAAGGGCCCATCTCTTCCTTCCATCATGGACACAATGGTTTCCTGGTGTTCCACCCGGACCTTGGCCAGTTGGATTTCCAAATCCATGGATCCACGTTCTGGCTATGCAAGCCCTCACGCTGCTACCGCAAACGCTTCAGCTCTGCTCTGAGTTTATAGAGCTTGTCTCTCTCCTTATTCAGGGCTTTAATGCTGGCCACCACTCGCTCCCGAATTGCCTCTGAGCCTTCATCCTCACCAGGGGCAGAGAGATCACCAGCCATGGTTTGTACAGGGGCAGGCATGTCACCCGACGGCCCAGGAGATGGCTGCGAGCTTCCAGCAGAAGAGGCCCCGCTGGCCTCCATGGCTTCCCCAGAAAGGGGCCAGGTGAGCTGAGGGGGATTTCACCACCACTCCCCTCTCACACAGATCACCTGCAGCAGCTTCAGAGACACCTTCCTCCTGACACACCTGTGCTCCAATGATGGGTGGGGCACTATTCCTCCCACTGACGCCAACAGTGGGTCATACTTACTCCCATTGAAACCAACAATGGGGCACTATTCCTCCCACTAACAACTACAATGAGACATAATTCCTCCCACTTCTATAAATTATGGGAGACTATTCTTCCCACTGACACCAAAGATAAGAGACTATTTGTCCCACTGACATCAATGATAGGGCACTATAGATCTTTTATTAAAAATAATCAAGCAACCAATTTTATACAAAAGTAAAAAACAAAACCATAGTACAAAACTTCAACAGAAATCCAAGGAATACACATCCATCTTCAGAATATATACAATATATACATAATCCACTACCAAAACTATTTACATAAAGCAGCAGAGAGGGCTTAAGAGGCACAACCCATCACCTATGTACGCAGCCATTTATCAAAAATTAATCCAAAAAAAAAATAAAAATCTAGGGTGATAAGAGACAGACAGCCACACCCAGGAAAGAGACTCCTGGCAGTCAGGGAGGCTTGAATCCCCTCCAGGCCTTCAACCAAGCCCCCTGACTCTGCTTGTCTCTCTCAAGCACCCGAATCTTCTCCACCTCATGCAAAATGTCATACACCACCACCTGAACAGGAAGGATTTTATGCCGAATGCTGACCTGACACCGTGCGTTCCAGGTGAAATAACGGACTACTAGGCTAACTAAAAAAAGTGTATCCAAACAAAAAACCCCACCAGTATTGAATGCTCCGTACACCCACTCAGCATAACCCAGCCTGGAGAGGAAAGGAACACAGAGGGCCCACCCCACCTGTTTGTACACCTCTATGTTAAAAGGAAAATGAAGCATAAAATGGTCCATAGTCTCCTCCTCACCTGCACACTCCTCCCGAGGACAGCTACGATCCATCTCACTGCAAAATTTCAAATTGCCCCTAACATAGAGCCTCCCATGGAAGCACAACCAGGCCAGATCCCTAAATTTAGGGGGTACTCTGTCCAAATTATTAAGTCTTAACCCTGCCCTCAAAACTGGGCCTGGGCAATCCCTTAAGGCCAGTGGGTCATGAAAGACTTCGCTCAAGACTCGACTCATAAGGACTTTCCTCGGAACGATCTGAGATCTTCAGCCAACAATCACCACTGCCGTAGTAACTTCAGGCACGGAGCGACATAGGCTGGTAGCTGACCACGATGACCCCTGAGATTCTTCACTTGGCCACCTTCTTCCCAAACTCGTAGAAAAGGCCTAAACCAAGATCTAAATATGCCTACCCACCCAGGAGGTTCCACTGCAAGCATATTACCAATGTTAAACTTGAGAAAAAGCAGTGCAAAGAAAAGAACTGGGTTGACCATACCTAAGCCACCCTCCCTCCTGGATAGATAAGTGACATTCCTCTTGATGGGGTTCAGTCTGTTCCCCCACAACATCTGGAAGAACACACTACTGACCCTAGCATAGAGAGACACTGGCAAGATGCTGACAAAGCTGACATACAAGAAGATCGGAATCAGGTAGGTCTTAATCAGATCAACCCTTTCCCTCATAGATAACTTCCATCTCTTCCAGCTGACCACCTTAGTATTGGCAATTTCCAGTCTGCCTTCCCAGTTTTTGAGGCCATAATCGCCGGGTCCAAATTCAATGCCTAGAATCTTAATTCTTTCCTGGGGCACTGGAAAGGTGTCCGGGAGATCAAACCCCTCACCTTCCTTTCCCATCCAGAAAACTTCACTCTTTTCCTGATTGATCTTGGAGCCTGATGCTTCAGAATACCGTGATGTCAGAGAGACCACCTCCTCTGCTTCGTCTGCCCCGGTGACAATCACCAACACATCGTCCGCATAGGCAACAACCCTCAAAGGCGGCTCACCCGGGAGCCCCACTGGCACCCCGCACAACATGCCGCTCTCTAGCCTCCTGATGAAGGGGTCGATTGCAAACACATAGAGCAGGGGACTCAGAGGACAACCTTGACGCACTCCAGAGCCAACCTCAAAGGACTGCCCAACCCAACCATTAACAAGAGGAAAGCTTTCTGCCCCCTTATACAAGACTTTCAACCAATCGACAAAACCACCCGGCAGACCATACTTACTAAGGAGCAACCACAGGTACTCATGGTTAACACGATCAAAAGCCTTTGCCTGATCCAATGTCAGCAAATACTTTCCCCAGCCTGCAGCCCTGCATCGCTCCAAGGCCTCCCGGACAGCTAAAACCGCTGTGAAGGTGCTCCTACCTTGGATCGAACAGTGCTGATGGCGAGAAAGCAAAGACTCTGCTACTGACGATAGGCGCCAGAAAAATATCTTTTGCCAGTATCTTTCTATCGACATTAAGAAGGCTGATGGGGCGCCAATTCTCAATCATCGAAGGATCTTTACCCTTTGAAAGAAGAATCACAGCCGAGTGCCTCATGGAAGGGGGAAGTACCCCCTCAGCAAGGCAACTGTTAAAAACCTCTACCAAATGTGGGGCCAGAATAGGCTTAAAAGCTTTGTAAAACTCAGCTGTCAAGCCATCTGGTCCAGGTGACTTTTTGATGGCAAGCTGTTCAATTGCCCTCATCACCTCTTCAACTGTGATCTCCTCTGTCAAATTCATCAATGGGACATCTTCATCATTTAGACCTGGAGTAGAGTCCAAAAAGCTTTCCATCTTGTCACGGTCAAGCTCTTTCCTCCCAAGAAGGTCAGCATAAAAGGACCTCACAACCTCCAGAATCCCTGACCTGGACTTTGTCAAGGAACCTGTACTGACCTTAAGGCCAATGACCGTTTTAACAGCTATACCTTGTTTGCAGTTCTGGTAAGGGTCAGGCGAGTGGTACTTCCCATAGTCCCTCTCCAGAACCAAAGAGGCATGCCGGTCATATTGACACTTCCTGAGAAGGAGTTTCACTTCGGAGATTGCCCCAGGATCTCCTCCCCTCAAGACAAGAATATAAAGCTTCCTCCGTAAACGTTGGTAGGTCATGTATTTATTAAACTGCTTTTTTATTGGCTAGGCCCATGAAGAATCCAGCGATCCTCTTTTTGGTCAGCTCCCACCACTCAGCCTTGCTGCTACAAAAGTCCAGGATGGTCACCTGTGCCTGAAAGAATTCCTCAAAGGATTGTCTAACATGTTCTTCCTTGAGTAGAGTCGAATTCAATCTCCAGATGCCCTTACCCCTCTGAGGGGCGTCTGAAGCATTCAGGACCACAGATAGCATACAGTGATCAGAGAACTCTACTGCCTGCACCACTGGGGGTGAGAAAGCAGAGGTCTCCTTCAAAAAAAACTATCCTACTCTGACTATTACCTCGATGAAAGGTGAACCCAGTGTCATCCGGGAGGTGCTTAATGTGCACATCCACAAGACCAGCATCCCTAACCATACTGCTTAAAAAAACGCTATCATATCCCAGCCTGTCCTTGAAGTCCTTCCTGTCCTTGGGCCTAGTTACTGTATTAAAGTCACCTCCAAAGACCACTTGCCGGGATGTAAAAAGAAATGGTTTGATCCTTGTAAAAAGGCACTCCCTGTCCCACTTTGTGTGCGGCCCATAAACATTAATTAGGCGCAGGTCCTGCCCTCCCACAAGGACGTCTAAGACCATACATCTCCCAATCTCCACCTCAATAACCCGCCGGACAGTTACCATGCCGGTTTTAAACAACACCGCCACACCGCCGTAAGGCTCGGCCGCAAGAGACCAGTAAGATGGACCATACCTCCACTCTCTCTTGGCCATATGAATATCTGCCAAGGAGGTGAGCCTAGTCTCTTGCAAAAATAAAAATTTCAGCATCTAATTGGCTGAACAAAAAGAAGGCCATAGAGCGAGCTCTTACTGACTTAATGCTGGTGACATTTATTGTCACCACTTTTAACGGAGGGGGAACCGCCATTTGGGTTATTGGGTGGATTGCTTCTTAGCTCCCCTCTGCTGCTCATCATCAGAAGCCTCTCTCTTTCTTGAGGCCGCCTCAAACTCCATTTTGGAATCTGAAGAAGCTCCAGATGAAGAAATATCCCAATTAGAGGACCTATGACGGTTGGAGACAGGCACTGGAGCCCGTTCCGTCCTCACCGCCTGCTTCTTCTGCTTCCCAACCTTCCTTCTCTCCTCCAGGTACTGCAGGTCCGCTTCAGAGATGCCCTCATCTCTTGTTTTTTTCTTTGATGTCTTTACAGAAGACTTCTTTACAGAGGAAGAAGCAACCTTTTTAGTACATGCTACCACTCCTGGTGGGGGGGGTGCTCCCTTTGAGTCAGACTTAGGAGGGGTAGACTCCTGGGGGGAAATGACTCGGATCTTGACCTGCACCGAGCCTCATATCGCTCCCAGAACAGGTCAAGACCCTCTGGCCTGGTGAAACTAATAGTATATTCCCGGCTCCCAGCAACATGTATTAGGGCATACAGATCGTTTGCCCCAAAACCCATCTCCAAAATCATATCCAGCACTGCACGCCGTGCTGGAGGGATTGCACCACCTTCCCATGTAAGAATCACTACATTTCGTCTCGGACCCCCAGCAAAAGCCAGAGACCCAAGACCAGATCCTGGGGTGCTCAAGGTGGTAGGCCGCAGGGGGAAAACCCGCTTGGGGGCGGAGCTACCAGGAGCAGAGCGTACCACCTGAGCAAACGTAGGCTTATCAGGACCAAGGCCCCACACTGATGTCACATTAGTCTGTACATTACAATTATTATTATTATTATCTGCTGGAACGGAGTTGGTAGGACTGTCCATCACACTTGTACTGGGATGATTTTTATCAGTCACACAAACATTCACATTCCCATCAGGAATAGTCACAGTTTCTGATGCAATACCAGCTGTCTCCTGAAGCTGTGCTGTAGAGTCTTCAGTAGCTGTGGGGCAAACAGCTTTAGACTCAGCTAAAGGGGGGTTAATAGGTTCTGCTGAATCTTGCAGTTCCTCTGCAGGAATGTCATTTTTTAAATGCATTTTTTGCTGTACTGCAGCATCAGCAGGTATAGCATTGCCACACATGGGACTAGCAGCCTGATTATCACTGGGCACATTGTCAGTATCAGTCACAAAAACAGTTTTATGCACCACATGGGGCTTGACAGGCTTTACCTTGTCAGGCACATTATCAGTAATGTCCTCCTCATTAAACACCAGCTGATCTTTCCGCAAAGGAAACTCCATTGCCTGGATTACCCTCAGCATGCCTCCTGAGTCCTGGGAAGGCATGGGGCTGCTTACCTCTCCCTGAGGGGGCAGGGGGTCTGAACTGGGGGTCTCCTCCTCCACCGCCATTTTTGTCATCCTGGCAAACCTTCGGTCATTGCAGAATTTTTCCTTAAAGGGCCCATCTTTGCCTTCCATCATGGCCACAATGGTTTCTTGGTGTTCAACCCAGACCTTGGCCAGTTGGATCTCCGGATCCATGGACCCACGTTTCTGGCTATGCAAGCCCTCACGCTGCCTTCTCAAGCGCTTCAGCTCCGCTCTCAGTTTATAGAGCTTGTCTCTTTCCCTATTCAGGGCTTTAATCCCGGCCACCACTCGCTCCTGAATTGCCTCTGAGCCTTCATCCTTACCAGGGGCATAAAGATCACAAGCCATGGTTTGTACAGGGGCAGGCATGTCACCCGATGGCCCAGGAGTTGGCTGAGAGCTTCCAGCAGGAGAGGCCCCACTGGCCTCCATGGCTTCCCCAGAAAGGGGCCAGGAGAGCTGGGAGAGATTTCACCACCACTCCCCTCTCACACGGATCACCTGGAGCAGCTCCAGAGACACCTTCCTCCTGACACACCTGTGCTCCAATGATGGGTGGGGCACTATTCCTCCCACTGACACCAATGATTGGGCACTATGCCTTCCACTGATATCAAAGATGGGGCACTATTCATACCACTAATACCAATGCTGGGCACTATTCTTCCCACTGACACCAATGATGGGACATTATTCCTCCCACTAATACCAATCATGGAGCACTACTCATGCCACTAATATCAATGATGGGTACTTTTCTTCCCACTGACACCGATGAAGGGACATTATTCCTCTCACTAACACCAATGATGGAACACTTTACCTTTGTGTGCAGCCTTGGCAGCACAGAATGAATGAACAGGAATAGCTCTGCCTCGGCTATGAAAGGAAAAAAAGTCAGTGATCATTACCGACAAGGTAAGGGGCAGGTATATGACACATTTACCAGCTCTTTCCCCGCTCTCCATCCTGACAATATCCCCTGTGGCAGCCAGCGGGAGATGGGAGGGAGAAGCCCGGGAGCGCTGGGGGCTCAGGGCAGCAGGACAGCAATCAATGCCCTCTATTTCCTTCCTGCAGCCGCTGAATGTCTGCAGGAGGGAGAGGAGGAGAAGCAGGCATTTAGCGGATGCATGGAGGGATCAGTTCATCTACATGCTGCCAACCCTCCTATCCAGGTGTACAGTAGAGCCGCGCAATCACAACCCATATGACCCCTGTACATATGTCCCTAAGCATGAGTATTTGCTACCCTGTCATTTCCAAGCTATATCCAAAATAATACATTTATTGAATGGGTAAAGTCAGCACCACTCAGTCATATAACAGCTGAAATTGTGAATACATACAAGAAGTTAGTCCCCCAAATAGTGTAGTGAGAGAGGAAGCAGAGCCAAATTCTGGTAAAAACTAAATTTTGGGGGTTAGAGAACCCCTTATCTCAAGGACTTCCTGCCAGGCAGATCACACATGTACAATATATTTGGAAATTAGTGAGGACACGCTGTAAAATGTATTTGGAAATCAATGAGATCAGTGATGTTATTGCTCAAATCTGGAAAACACTTATATGACTCATGTTTGATTCACAATGGAATTCGTACATGGCAGTTAACGGAAAACACATTTGCATGGCCATCTAAAATTCCGTTATACTACAGCTAAGCTTGTTTTTTTAAAATAGAGGTAAAAAATGGGTTCAAATACCTTTCAAGGTATTATGTTGTTTTCTGTATCCCATTAAAGCAATGTCCCTTCACATCCTGTCCAGGGATGCAAAAGGAAGTGAGAGGGAATCTCTCCAATTGAAGGGTATTTCCTACTTAAAGTGGATGTAAACCCTCTCCTATACCCAGGGCCTGTACAAAGCAGGAGCGGAAGGGGCGGGTGCCCTGGGCGGTACAATTTTCTGGAGGGGGCGCAGGTGAAGTGCCGGCAGCGTGCTTCACAGTACACACTAGCCGGCGCCGCTAATCATCTCTGTACCTTTTACTGTAATGTGCCGAGTGCGCTCCTGCACCCGGCACAAGCCTAGACAGATAGTCACCGCACACGCCCTTCCCTGTCAGTGCTTCACTGACGGCCGGAGGCGAGATGGGAGGAGTGTAGAGAGCTGCTGCCGAAGCTACGCGTGCAACCTAGAGGAGCCGACAAGAAGGAACCAACAAACTGTGTATATCACACAAAGAACTGCTAATGATTGCCAAATGGCATGCCATTAACCCCCCCCCCCATGCTGCATATTAGAGAAATTAAAAATAGCATTGGTAATTAATGTTCCCTCAGCCTCCTCCCCTCCCCCAATCGGATCCAGACAGTTCATTTATGAATCTGCTGCAGATTCATAAATAAACTGTCTGGATCCGATTGGGGGAGGAAATGAGGCTGAGGGGAGGTTAATTACCAATGTTATTTTTAATTTCTGTAATATGCAGCATGGGGGGGGGGGGGGTAATTAACCCTGACACTGGTGCCACTAATGCAGCACAAAGGGGTTAATTAACTGCCACTGGTCAGCCACTGATGCATCAGTGGACCAGCAGTGGCAGTACATTAACCCCCCCCATGCTGCGAATTACAAATACCATTGGTATTTAACCACTTGAAAAGACAACCCGTCACAGTACATATACTGCTACGGGGTGGCAGCTACAGGCGTATGACGCTGCCTGTTTTAGGGTGTCGGGCGCATGCTCCCACCCACCTACACCCCTGTGATTTGACACAGCAGGAGACTGTCAGCAGATCCCAACTAATGATTCACGGCTGGGACCTGCTGATCGGCTGTGTCAAATCACAGCCCACAGCTCTGTGTTGATAATCAATACAGGGCACTTTACAGAGTAAAAAGCAGCACACACAGGAAACATAGTTGATTCCCACTATAAGTTGCTGATCGCCGCCATTACTAGTATAAGAAAAATGTATTTCCCTTTTTTGGTGAATATTTGGGCACTACCTTACGAAAAAATAATGCAAAGTTGAAAACTTAGTATGTTCACACTGGCTCTGACAGAAAAAACAGTTAGCAGGCCTTTCTACAAGCACATTTTCTGCATTATTATTCCAAAGCACTTTAAGTGCCTCTAAAAATACATATAGTTAAAATGTGTGTATTGTCTTAAGCATTTTCTTGTTTTGAAATGACACTGCCCCTTTTTTACACCTGGGGGGGGGGCGCAGTTTGCCATCTTCGCCCTGGGCACCGTATGACCATGTCCCGGCACTGCCTATACCCAGTGAAGTGAACAGCCTCAGATGATACACAGGGATGAAACAAATCTCACTACATAAGTTTTACATGTATATCTGCAATCTTCAGCTTTCTACATTCTTTGGAAGGTGAACATTGTGTTAGAAATGTTACTTCCTCTTTCAGCAGTGGGAGGGGTGTCTGGGCATACACTGTGTAACAGCTGATTGGGGGAAAGGCACACCCCCCAAATAGGCAGAGGAACGAAGATACTTGCAGTGCTGTGCTGTGAATGGGCAAGCTCTCTGCTAATCTATTTATAGCAGCAACCCCAGCACAAATTTCCATCTGCTTTTATGTTCCATGTCGGAGAACTTGTCAGAAGTTATCATGCTGATAACAGAGGAATGAAGCAGCAGAAAGACACAGGACCAGGGGTGGACTGACCATTAGGGCACTCGGGCACTGCCCGAGGGCCCCCATGCCACTAAGGGGCCCCATCAGGGTTGCCAGCCTCAATAAAACCAGGGACAGTATGTAAAAATCTGTGTTTTTTAAAAAAATCCCAAGATTATAGCTGCCCTGCCTCTCCAGTACCTTTTCATACTGTGTGTGTATACTGTATGAGTGTGTGTGTGCAAACTGTGTGGCCCCATAATCTATTGCCTGGGGGCCCCATAATCTCCTATTGCCTGGGGGCCCTATAATCTCCTATTGCCTGGGGGCCCCATAATCTGCTATTGCCCGGGGGCCCCATGAGTTGTCAGTCCGCCCCTGCACGGGACTTGGGGCTTTGGAGAGAGGTAAGAAAACACTACAGATATAAGTGCCCAGGTCAATTTTCATAAATCGGGCTTACATCCACTTAAAGGTAAGTTTAGCTGTGCAGTTATCTTTGCCACATATCTGAAAAGTGGTCTGCAGTGAAAAACTTTTTGGAGGAGTGACAGGTGGTGGTGAGGATATATGTATACCACCGGTTTTAGCCCTGTAAATTCTGCACCAATATGCAGTTTAGCAATCACACCTTCCAAAAGGTACTTGGGGTCATGATATCATAGGACTGATGCTCTAAAAAAACAGCAGTCTATTTAGAGAAGGTAGGTACTTCACAACGTATGTGTCTGTACAGTGGTGAAAATAATTATTTGATGCCCTGCAGATTTTGAAAGTTTGCCCACTTACAAAGAAATGAAGGGTCTATAATTGTTGTCATAGGTGTATTTTAAATGATAGATACAGAATATCAATGGAAAATCCAGAAAAAAAAGAATACAAATGTTATAAATTGAGTTGCATGCAGTTCAGTGAGTAAAATAAGTATTTGATCCCCTACCAACCAACAATAATTCTGGCTCCGACAGACTGGCTACAGTATGTGCTCATGTGGTACACAGATTATTCCTGTCAATTTAAGAAGTTGCTCCTATCGACAACCAGTTATGTGTATAGAAGACACCTGTCCACAGAATCTCTTTCTTCCATTCAAACCTCACCATCATGGGCAAGACCAAAGAGCTGTCAAAGGATGCAGGGACAAGTTTATTGACCTGCACAAGACTAGAATGGGCTACAAGACCATCAACAAGAAGCTTGGTGAGAAGGAGACAACTGTTAGAGCGATTATTTGCAAATGGAAGAAATACAAAATAACCATCAATCCCCCTCGGGCTGGAGCTCCATGCAAGATTTTGCCTCATGAGGTAAGGATGATCATGAGAAAAGTGAGGGAGCAGCCCATAACTACATGGGAGGGGCTTGTGAATGATCTAAGGCAGTTGGGACCACAGTAACTAAACAAACCATTGGTAACACAATATGCCACCGTGGATTGAAATCCTGCAGCACCCCCAAGGTCCCCCCTCCTCAAGAAGGCACATGTACAGGCCCATCTGAAGTCTGCCAATGAACATCTAAATGATTCAGAATACGATTGGGAGAAAGTGCTGTGGTGAGATGAGACCAGAATTGAGCTCTTTGGCGTTAACTCGACCCGCCATGTTTGGAGGAAGAAAAATGCTGACTATGACCCTAAGAACACCATCCCCACAGTCAAGCACAGAGATGGAAACATGATGCTTTGGGTCTTTTTCTCAGCTAAAGGTACAGGCCAATGGACGGGGGCCATGTATTGTAAAATCTTGGATGAGAACCTTCTTCCCTCAGCCAGAACACTGAAGATGGGTTGTGGATGGGTCTTCCAGCATGACAATGACCCAATATGCCAAGGCAACAAAGGAGTGGCTCAAGAAGAAGCACATTAAGGTCATGAAGTGGCCTAGCCAGTCTCTAGACCTTAATCCTATAGAAAATGTATGGAGGAAGCTGAAACTTTGAGTTGCCATAAGGATTTAGAGAAGATCTGTAAAGAAGAGTAGACCAAAATCCCTCTTGAGATGTGTGTAAACCTGGTAACCAACTACAAGAAACGTCTTACTGCTGTGCTTGCCAACAAGGGTTTCTCCACCAACTACTAAGTCATGTTTTGCTTGGGGATCACATACTTATTTTACTCACTGAACTGCAACTCAATTTATAACATTTGTATCATGTGTATTTTTGGTTGATATTCTGTCTCTATCATTTAAAATACACCTATGATAAAAATTATAGACCCTTTATTTTTTGTAAGTGGGCAAGCTTACAAAATATACAGGGGACCAAAGAATGATTTTTCCCCACTGTATATGGCAGCAGGTTCAGAAAAATGATGTTAGTTCATTTTAGAATCCCCACTTTAATATCGAATAGATCTATTTTCTTGAGATATGCAGTGCAAACCACATCTCCCTACTGCCTTACCTGTACATGGTGGATAGAGAGATACTATTTTTTTCACAGTTAGCTGAGCCTCGCTAAGAGAATGTCTTGATAATTACAGATTGCTTCTTGATGTTTGTCCGCCGTACTTCCAATTCTTAAGAGGTCTGCGCTCTTCAGTCTCACTGATCACTGTAAGAAAGTTTTTACATTTTGGTAGCTGTTACATCAGATAGATGGACACAATAATTGGCCTGACCTTCTGCCACTGTGGTGTTCTTGCAGAGAAGACAGCTCACAGATTTATAGATAGCTGCTGTGTTTGAAGACAGACTTATTCAGTAAAAACTGCTAAGTGCTAAAGTGGTCTTAGAAGACAGTTAATACTGTATGGTGCCAGTATGGAAGCACACCGCTAGAGTTACTACTTTGGGTCTCAGTATGAAATATTTAAATTTGCTAACCAGTAAATGTTTGCCAACTATAGCCTGAAGTCAAAGTACAGGCAAAAAATGTCCTGGTTGCCGTGACCACACAGGAAGTGATTGGAATAATCGCAAAACACAATAATAATAATAAAAAAAAAAGCACACAATACAAAAAAACTAACCCTTGCGCACTGTAGTAAAAGCGAATGCTATAACTGCTACCGGTTGGGTTACAGCACTTACTTGCTGTCATAATGCCCAGGCTTGCAGTTAGATGAAATTTCCTTAATGGGATTATAGAAAGGAATGCAGGGTGACAGAATTTCTAACCATTCCACCCTCCATCCAAAAGGTGAACTCTAAGAAAACAGGTAAATGGAAATTACACACACATATATATATATATATATATATATATATATATACACACACATATACAGTGTGTGATTTGCTTACACCTGTCAATGAATCTAATAATCCATACTCTCCTGCCACAGAGCACATCCAGGTTGCTGACCTCACCTTCCTGTTTAACCCCTTCATTGTAAACCTGCTGCCATCCTTTGACTAGACAATATGGAGGAAGCAGCACACGATGAAGTTATCTCTTTGCTCTCCTCCTGTAAGCATGTTCAAACTGTTGACTGTAGGCATTGTGTAAAATAGTGGTCTCCAAACTGCGGCCCTCTGCTTGCCTTTCTCCGGCCCTTGGGGCACTTCTCCTTCCACTGATACAAGACATTATTCCTCCCACCGAAACCAACAATGGGGCAATATTCCTGCTACTGACATCAACATTGGGGCACTATTTCTCCCATTGCCGCCAACGATGGGGCTTTATTCCTCCCACTGACACCAATTATGTGGAACTATTTCTCCTACTGGCACCAAAGATGGGGCACGATTCCTTCCATTGATACCAATAATGGAGCACTATACCTCCTACTACAAAAATCAATGATGGGGCACTATTCCTTCCACTGACACCTACAATGAGACATAATTCCTCTCACTTATATAAATTATGGAAGACTATTCTTCCCACAACACCAAAGATGGGGCACTATTTCTCCTACTGACACCAATGATGAGGCAATATTCTTCCCACTGACCCCAATGATGGAGCACTATTCCTCCCACTGATATCAAAAATGGGAAACGATTACTCCCACTGATATCAAGGATGGGGCACTATTCCTCCCACTGACATCAAAGATGGGGCACTATTCCTCCCACTGACACCAGCATTGGGACACTATTCCTTCCACTGACAACAACGATGGGACATAATACCTCCCCCTAATACCAAAGATGCATTGTTTACTTCCACTGACATCAGGACAATTTCTACTCCCAATGGCCACAATCCTACCCCCCTAAAGCCTGGAATACAGTAAACTGGCCCTTTGTTTAGAAAGCTTGGAGACCCCTGGGGTAAAACAGTAAAATGCTGGTTGGCTCATAGTGCTGCCCCTGCCTAATGCTGCTTTGCAGGGGGCATTTATATTTGTTAGTTTTATGTAAAAATAAAATGGTAACAAATGCATAACTGGTTTAAAGTCTGCTTAATATCAACCTAGAATACATATGTAGGCATAGAGAACATGCTTTCACACAAGTGGTGTATTTGATAAGCAATCTAGGGAGACTTTCTTAAACCAGGGGCTTCTGATTCAGTTCTGGCTCTGGGTATATCAGAAAAGAATAGTAGTAGTGATACAAGGCAGTCACTAAGGTCGGATTTCTGTATTGGCCAACATACTGTAGATCAGGGATATGCAATATATGGATATAGGGATATGTGTGTGGAGGCTCAGCATGATCCATTAGGTGTCTATTTCCTCCAGCTGTCACCATACGTAGGTGGAGGTGTGTGCAAATTAACCATATCTGACAGAGTTTTTGACAACACAGACTGCAGCCGTACTGCTTTGCCACTGACACTGATGGGGCCTTTTGACCTCGGAAGGGCATTTTGACCTCCTACTGACCAGGCATTTTGGGGCATGTTTTCCTTCCACTGACCACCAACACAGGGTAATTTTTATCATCCAATGACCAAAAGTCTTAGTGCCGGTTCACACTGATGCAGTGATTCCTGTGATGGTGAACCTTGGCACCCCAGATGTTTTGGAACTACATTTCCCATGATACTCAGCGTAGTTGAGAATGATGGGAAATGTAGTTCCAAAACATCTGGGGTGCCAAGGTTTGCCATCACAATCTTTCTCAAATCTTTTACCCCAGAGGAACCTAAAAAACGTTTCAGGTCTTGAGAAACCCGTACTAAACCAATTAATTGGGGATCAATGGGAAAAATTCCCCTTACATTGAAGATCAGTGGGAAGAATGAAGCCCTTGTAGTGCGTTAGAAATTCTTTATATAGCCCTATAGAACAGACAGTGCACAGTCTACATGGGCTTTGCTGCTTAACCACTTAAGGACCAGAAGATTTCCCCCTTAATGACCAGGCCATTTTTTGCGATACGGCACTGCGTCGCTTTAACTGAAAATTGCGTTGTCGTACAACGCTGTACCCAAACAAAATTGACGTCCTTTTTTTTTCACAAACAGACCTTTTTTTTTGGTGGTATTTGATTACCTCTGCGGTTTTTATTTTTTGCGCTATTAACAAAAAAAGCCGACAGTTTTGAAAAAAAACAATATTTTTTACTCTTTGCTATAATAAATATCCCCCCAAAAAATCCGTTTTTTTTTCATCAGTTTAGACCAATACAGTATGTATTCTTCTACACATTTTTGGTAAAAATATCACAATAAGCGTATATTGATTGGTTTGTGCAAAAGTTATAGTGTCTACAAAATAGGGAATAGATTTATGGCATTTTTATTTTTTTTATTTTTTTTACTAGTAATGGCGGTGATCAGCGATTTTTAGGGACTGCGACATTGCGGCGGACATATTGGACACTTCTTTTGGGACCATTGACATTTATACAGCGATCAGTGCTATTACTGTTACTATTACTATTAGTGCTATCAGTGCTGATTACTGTATAAATGTCACTGGCAAAGAAGGGGTTAACACTAGGGACGATCAAGGGGTTAAATGTGTTCCCTGGGAGGTGTTTCTAACTGTGGGGGGAGTGTACTGACTGGAGGAGGAGAGAGATCGCTGCTCCTGATCACTAGGAACGGACGATCACTCTCTACTCCCCTGTCACAATGGGGATCTGTCTGTTTACATTGACAGATCCCCATTCTGGCTCTCTGTTGAGCGATCGCGGGTGGCCAGCAGACATCACGGCCGCCAGCCACGCTCATCAGCTTCCCTGCCGTGCAGCGGGATCGCTCGCATGCCTGTTATAGCTGTTTAAAGGGCCGATGAAAAGCTACGGCGATTTGTGGGAATGAGCCGACCTGCTGCAGTATAATGATGGCGACTGGTTGGCAAGTGGTTAAAGAGGAGCTCCAGGCTTCCTCCAAAAAATACTGTAGCTGCTGACTTTTAATATAAGGACACTTACCTGTCCAGGGATCCAGCAATGTCGTCACTCAAGCCGGTTCTTCAATTAGCTTCAGGTGCAAGCGCCGGCATAGAAAAAAATGGAAACAGGAAGTGAAGTCTTGCAACTTCACAGCTGGTATCCTACTGTGCATGTGGGAGCCGCATTGTGCCTTGTGAATGGTCCTGTAATGTGTGGGGGAATTGGGGGGGGGCACTTCGAGCTCAGATCGCTGCGGTCATCTGAGCTGGAAGTGGGATACTCCCATAAAGTGCCAAATGTGGCAGTGGAGGGTGCAAACAAGCAGAGCTTCCCCTTTTGGGTGGAGCTCCACTTTAACTGCAAACAGGAAACTTTATTCAGGGAAAAGACACAGAGCATACCATAGATGCAGCTACAATCTTATAATCAGTACCATCTACTGGTTGAATAATATTTCTCTACTAAATACTGATGTACAGTAGTTGCACAAAATGCAATTCTGTGTTCCAACCAGTGGTGTATTTAGATTTTGTGCTGCCCTAGGCCTGACTAAACTTGGGCACCCCCTAATTTAAATATGACCCACCCCTTCCTGTCAAGGCCACACCCCTTCCTTTTTAAGACCCGCCCTGTTATCTTCATCTGAGGAAAACAGAGGGACGTCGGGGGAGGAGGACAGAGAGGGTTGTTGTGGTGGTCAATAAGGCCTAGAGAATAGCAGGTTAGGCATGGCTCAGTCCGTAGAAACAGTAATGGATAATGGCCAACAGGCCCTCTTACCAGACCCAGCGAAACAGCAACAGTGATCCTGTGGCTCCCTCTCTGGTGGTGTGGGTACAGCGTGGCTCTCTCTCTGGTGGTGCAGGTACAGCGTGGTTCTATCTGGTGGTGCGGGTACAGCGTGGCTCTCTCTCTGGTGGTGCGGGTACAGTGTGGCTCCCTCTCTGGTTGTGTTGGTACAGCGTGGCTCTATCTGGTGGTGCGGGTACAGCATGGCTCCCTCTCTGGTGGTGCGGGTACAACGTGGCTCCCTCTCTGGTGGTGCAGGTACAGCGTGGCTCCCTCTCTGGTGGTGCGGGTACAGCGTGGCTCTATCTGGTGGTGCAGGTACAGCGTGGCTGCTTCTCTGGTGGTGCGGGTACAGCGTGGCTCCCTCTCTGGTGGTGCAGGTACAGCGTGGCTCCCTCTCTGGTGGTGGTGGTGCAGGTACAGCATGGCTCCCTCTCTGGTTGTGTTGGTACAGCGTGGCTCTATCTGGTGGTGCAGGTACAGCGTGGCTCCCTCTCTGGTGGTGTGGGTAGAGCATAGCTTTATCTGGTGGTGTGGGTACAGCGTGGCTCTCTCTCTGGTGGTGCGGGTACAACGTGGCTCCCTCTCTGGTGGTGCGGGTACAGCGTGGCTCTATCTGGTGGTGCAGGTACAGCGTGGCTGCTTCTCTGGTGGTGCGGGAACAGCGTGGCTCCTTCCCTGGTGGTGCGAGAACAGCGTGGCTCCTTCTCTGGTGGTGCGGGTACAGCGTGGCTCCCTCTCTGGTGGTGGTGGTGCAGGTACAGCGTGGCTCTCTCTGGTGGTGCGGGTACAACGTGGCTCCCTCTCTGGTGGTGCGGGTACAGCGTGGCTCTATCTGGTGGTGCAGGTACAGCGTGGCTGCTTCTCTGGTGGTGCGGGAACAGCGTGGCTCCTTCCCTGGTGGTGCGAGAACAGCGTGGCTCCTTCTCTGGTGGTGCGGGTACAGCGTGGCTCCCTCTCTGGTGGTGGTGGTGCAGGTACAGCGTGGCTCCCTCTCTGGTGGTGGTGGTGCAGGTACAGCGTGGCTCCCTCTCTGGTGGTGGTGGTGCAGGTACAGCGTGGCTCCCTCTCTGGTGCGGGTACAGCATAGCTTTATCTGGTGGTGTGGGTACAGCATGGCTCTATCTGGCCTCTCCCAGCACAACCCTCTCTTTTTCTTCCCCTGTAGCACTCTGCTGTTTGCCAGGTTCCTGGTCCCCCCCCCCCCCAGTGCATGTATGTTGGAGGACTTTAGCCTGCTTTCTGTGGACATACTGGGGCCCTCAATCTTCTGGGAATAAGTTTCCCATAATGCCCATCCCCCGTGTGTTCTGATTGGCTCTCTGCTATGACCAACAGGGAGGGAATCAGAGTGGGCAGAGAGTCGGGCGGCGCTTAGGGGAACACGATTAGAGACGCTCTCCTGTTCAACTTCACCTGACAGGAGAAAGGAGGGGGGGTGAGCGGGGGAATTACACAGCCGCTGTGTACAGCTCTCCTCTCCCTGTCACAGCGCTGCTGCCTAAGTGATCATCGCTTTGTCGATGGGGGGGGTGACTGCACCCACTACAACTGCTTCCTGGTGTCACCCGGGTGCAGCCCCCCCCCACACTCCCATAGCGATGTCATTCAGATGTACTCCTCGGATGGCGGCCCTGCATGCGTAAGTCGGGAGGAGGATGCAGGTGCTTTTTTTTTGTGGGGGGGGGTTGCCGCCCCCCACAAATTGCCGCCCTAGGCCTGGGCCTTGTTGGCCTAGGCCTAAATACAGCACTGATTCGAACACAGTGGTAGTTAGAATGCTAGGTTTACAGACAGTTAAAAGATCATGAGTTTCATGCATCTGGCTCTACCAAGTTGGGTTAGAGCCAGAACTTTGCAGGAATCATCAAATGAGAGGTCAAGGGATCCCTTAGCAAACTCTAGGGAAACCCTGGTTGAGAATGACTGGTCTGGATCTTTAGACTACAAAAGCATCAAAAAATTGCAGAACTTGTGCTTTCCTATTTGAAAGCCCAGGATGCATTGCACACACTGAAGCATGGAAGAACCCTATATTAAATATTTATTTGTAACCAAATATTATGCTATCAATTTTTTTTTACATCAATACAAACCATCAAAAATGTAAAATGTATTAAAAACCTTCACAGTTTCCCCTTAAGAAAAATGTGTACATTTCCAATATGTGACCTATCTCTGGTCATAGAGTTAGATGAAAATCTTTCTACTTTAAAAATGATAGGTACTTTCCAGATATCTTCTGAGGGATGTTATTCTGGTTGTCTGACAAGATCAGTTCATATGTATATAAAGAAATATTTCATCATTCACGTTAGGAATGTGAAAGCTACTAAGGAAAAAGAAAGAATAAAAAATCATAGTAAGAGCCTGCTGAGCTATGGATTGTGTCCTAGAGGAACTTTATACTATCAATAGGAGATTACCTCTGCTTATGTCCCACTGACTGCTTCCAATAAAAGTAGTGGTACAACAGGACATTAGTACAAGTATACATAGTCTCCTCTTACAATACTCTCATATCTACACAATAAATGGAAGACTAACATTTATCAATGTTCAGTTTTACTATACATTTTTGTTACAATACATAACAAGTCAAATATTTGAATGACTAACTTCACTAGGAAAGAAAATGTATTATTGCATTCACCTTGAGTGGTTCACATATCTGGATAACTTCACTAGTAAGGCTTATTGTTTAGGTATTTACATTTAAATATAAAAGCTTTTTAAATAAATTAGGGCAAAAGCCTGCTGCACATTTTAGAAACCAGATGGCAGTTTATTCAAGTCAGACCAAAATTGTTTTATTATTATTTTATGTTCCTGCTGCCTGAGGCCAATTCAGAGAAGCATCACCCCAAACCAGAGCTTTCCCCTATAAAGGCATTAGTACAATACATAGTTTTGTATAAAAGAGAATAGCATTTATTCATTCGATTAAGCTCTCTGTTACTATAGTGATATCAGAGAGACCTGCATTTTACCAGCAACAGGTTCCATATTACCAAGGAGATCTCCACTTTTTCCAGGGGAAGCTGGCATGTTGGCAGAGATATTTTTTGGTTTACCAGAGCCTGGCGAATGTTCCCAAAGGAAATTCAGGAAAGGGGTAAATATGTAGATCACCATACCAGAAGGTACCTGCACTTGTTAACAGAAAAACATTTTAGGCCAGGTCAGGTTCACTTTTACCACCTGCCAGAAGAAGACAACTGTCACTTACACAATACAGTTTGTAGTAAAAAAAAAAAAAAATTCCCCTACATAGAAAATATATACAGTTGCAATAAAAAGTATGTGAACCCTTTTGGAATGATATGGATTTCCGCACAAATTGGTCATAAAATGTGATCTGATCTTCATCTAAGTCACGACAATAGACAATCACAGTCTACTTAAACTAATAACACACAAAGAATTAAATGTTACCTTGTTTTTATTGAACACACCATGTAAACATTCACAGTGCAGGCGGAAAAAGTATGTAAACCCTTGGATTTAATAACTGGTTGAACCTCCTTTGGCAGCAATAACTTCAACCAAATGTTTCCTGTAGTTGCAGATCAGATGTGCAAAATGGTTAGGAGTAATTCTTGACCATTCCTCTTTACAAAACTGTTTCAGGTCAGCAATATTCTTGGGACGTCTGGTGTGAATCGCTTTCTTGAGGTCATGCCACAGCATCTCAATCAGGTTGAGGTCAGGACTCAGACTGGGCCACTCCAAAAGGCGTATTTTCTTCTGTTTAAGCCATTCTGTTGTTGATTTACTTCGATGCTTTGGGTCGTTGTCTTGTTGCAACACCCATCTTCTGTTGAGCTTCAGCTGGTGGACAGATGGCCTTAAGTTCTCCTGCAAAATGTCTTGATAAACTTGGGAATTAATTTTTTCTTCGATGACAGCAATCCATCCAGGCCCTGATGCAGCAAAGCAGCCCCAAACCATGATGCCCCCACCACCATACTTCACAGCTGGGATAAGGTTTTGATGTTGGTGTGCTGTGCCTCTTTTTCTCCACACAGTGTTGTGTGTTTCTTCCAAACAACTCAACTTTGGTTTCATCTGTCCACAGAATATTTTGCCAGTACTGCTGTGGAACATCCAGGTGCTCTTGTGCAAACTGTAAACATGCAGCAATGTTTTTTTTGGACAGCAGTGGCTTCCTCTGTGGTATCCTCCCATGAAATCCATTCTTGTTTAGTGTTTTACGTATCGTAAATTCAATAACAGGGATGTTAGCATATGCCAGAGACTTTTGTAAGTCTTTAGCTGACGCTCTAGGATTCTTCTGCACCTCATTGAGCTGTCTGCGCTGTGCTCTTGCAGTCATCTTTACAGGACGCCCACTCCTAGGGAGAGTAGCAACAGTGCTGAACTTTCTCCATTAATAGACAATTTGTCTTACCGTGCACTGTTGAACAGCAAGGCTTTTGGAGATGCTTTTATAACCCTTTCCAGCTTTATGCAAGTCAACAATTCTTAATCGTAGGTCTTCTGAGAGCTCTTTTGTGCGAGGGAACATTCACATCAGGCAATGCTTCTTGTGAAAAGCAAACCCAGAACTGGTGTGTTTTTTATAGGGCAGGGCAGCTGTAACCAACACCTCCAATCTTATCTCATTGATTGGACTCCAATTGGCTGACACCTCACTCCAATTAGCTCTTGGAGATCTCATTAGTCTATGGGGTTCACATACTTTTTCCACGTGCACTGTAAATGTTTACATGGTGTGTTCAATAAAAACATGGTGACATTTAATTCTTTGTGTGAGTATTAGTTTAAACTGACTGTGATTGTCTATTGTTGTGACTTAGATGAAGATCAGATCACATTTTATGACCAATTTGTGCAGAAATCCATATCATTCCAAAAGGGTTCACATACCTTTTATTGCAACTATACAAAAAACACAATTGCAGGGTAATTTGGGTAACCAGCAGCTCTGATGATAGTATAATAACCTGCAGCTCTCATGCCAGACTCACTCCATTAACACTTGAGCTGAGCATCTTTGGGCATTTTTTTGGAGCATATGTACAGGCAGTTTTGAGCTTTTTTGCAAGCTTTTCAGGCTACAACATTTTTTTAATATCTTTTTTATTTATAATTTTAACTAATGAAAAACTGGTTACTAAGAAAGAAAATGTATTTTGGGGTCAAAACACACCATTCTGCCCCATATGAAGCTTATGTACTTTTTCTAGTGATGAGTTTCAGCAGACACTAGCACCAGTCAGGTGTGAACTAGCACCATTGAAAATAATAGAAAACTTAGTGTTCATCATTAAAGCACTTCTGATGAAGCTTCAATTCATGCTTCAAATCTCAATGAGGTTTGAATGGGGCTTAATAGGATGTCAATTTCTACCCAATTTGAGACTGAGAACTGCCATTCTTGGCACATCTTGGATTTGATTTACTAAAGGCAAAAAGGTTGTTCAACTTGCAAGGTAATTTCCCCTTAGCTTAGTGAATGGGGTGAAGCTCTGTTGACCTTCATTAGCCAATCATGTGCAGGCAAAAATACTGCTTTTTTATATATTCCTTGCTCATGATTGAGGTATTCTTTGCAAAGTGATTTTTCACTAAATTCACCTAGCTAAAAAATATTCCCTTGCAAAGTGATAATTCTCTTGAAAGGTAAACATCATATTTGCTAAATCAACCCCTTAGTTTCATCCTTTGACTTTCAAATATTAAATGCCAGAGCCTTTACTATCAATGAAATTCTGTTTTTTGACAATTAAATGTACGGGAAGAGGCATAGGGGTTGATTTACTAAAACTGGAGTGTGCAAAATCTGGTGCAGCTCTGTATAGAAACCAATCAGCTTCCAGGTTTTATTGTCAGAGCTTAACCGAACAAGCTGAAGTTAGAAGCTGATTGGCTACCATGCATAGTAAATCTCCCCCATAGCGTTCAGAGAGAAAAGCATAAAGTATACATTCAACTTTACGAAAAAAATGATAAATGCGCATATTTTTGCAGGTAAAAACATGCATTTATTATTTTTCCCTGCAGGGGACTCGAAAGCATGACACCTGAAATCAGTAGCTCACAGGTGCAATGTAGGCTCCTTGCACAAAAAACAGGTTCTCTCAAGCCAGAAGCAAGTAAATACTAAACTTGTTCTCCCCTTTATATACATTAACCCATGTAGCCATAATGGATAAAAGAACAGTGATGTGTGTCATTTACTAAGGATAAAAAACATCGCTGTAAAGGAGTTCTTTCTGCACAGTCATTTTTAATGTAGTTTAATTAAAACAGTTATTTTTATAATTACGAGTCCTGAGTCCAGATGACAAACAATTTTATAGATTTTTATGGAAAAAAATAAATCATCCCAGAACAAGGCATTTTGCAAGGCGTCACCTCTATTGTTAACATGGGCTAACAAGGCAATGCATTCTATGCTTTGTTTTCACAGTGCTTCACCGCTCACTAGACTGTGTCCCTCCCTCGGCACCCTTGCTGCCTATGTGTAGCTGCACATGCTTTATTTTGTTGTGACTATCTAAGCTTCTCTTTGGCTTCTGCTAGATGTTGTATCCACTCCTGGATTCTGTTTGATAGTAGAAGTCTATGATTGACAAGTGTTCTCTGCAAGAAGTCTGACCATTATGTAGGTTGTCCCGTACCCCTTATTCCTCCAGGCAGGCAAACCATAGTATATTTAAAAAGAAATCTTAAAAGAATTTTGACAACTTTATAAGAAACTACCCTGTGAGTTGTTATGGGGATTAAAAAAGTAACTAGATCCTTGACAAATGGCCCCTCAAGCCTCTGAAGACCACCATGTGCCTATCAGATGGTGCACCAGTAGTAAATGATAACAAAAACACAATACATCACACAAACTATATGTTAATACTGGCTTGGACTGTATAGTGTATGATTTTGATTCCTTGAGAACACCCTAGCAGTATAATTATCCTACAGTAACAGGTTAACAGGTGAAAGAACCAAATGGCTGGAACATCTGCTTTTTCGCTTTCTCTTTCTTCCTCCCAGGGAAATTTATGGTTGCTTTTCAGTAAATTCCCATTTTATATTTGTGTAAAGCCTGTATTAATGGAACCATTCTATCCTTTGTTCCATAAAAGGAAATGTTTTACTTCCCCTATTTTACTTGCTTCTAATGAAATGGGAAATAACTCTTACCATATAAACTCATATATAAATCAAATGCTTATGATAGGCAGAGAGGTTGTATATATGAAAGGCTATAAAAAATAACAGTCATCCAATAGGTGGTTTTAATTTTAGGGGCATTGATCTTCTAGAATAACACAGATCTAAATAAAAAGCATCAATAAAGCATGCTGTAACATGCAATCTCAAATATTATTGAATCATATTCAAAGGGTTACTTTGTCATGGGGCACCCAAAATAAAAAGCAGTGCAGCACTACTTTTTTTTACTTCTGTCTCTTTCTTCCCACCCTAGCAACTGATATTTTAACCTTTTCTTACTTTTTATAGTTAAAAGAAATTGTTTTGGTTGGATTTAGGATTTAAGACACAGTAAGGCAAACAACCAATTGGGTCTGAAAATAAGTAGGTGCGCATTTTCATGAGACTTGGGATCAGGTTTTCTAGGAGGCTTCTTCTGAGGAACGTCACTGCTAAAATGGACAAAAGACTGTGCTCTATAATTATATATATCTATATATAGATATAGATATATATCTATATCTATATATCTATCTATATATATATATATATATATATATATATATATATATAGATAGATATATATAGATAGATATAGATATCTATCTATATATATCTATAGATATATATATATCTATAGATATATATATCTATATATCTATAGATATATATATCTATATATATAGATATAGATATATATATCTATATAGATAGATAGATAGATAGAGATATATATATCTATCTATATATAGATATATATATCTATATATATAGATATATATATATAGAGAGATATCTATATATATATATAGATATCTATATATATCTATATATACACACACACACACAGTTGCGCTCATAAGTTTACATACCCTGGCAGAATTTATGATTTCCTGGCCATTTTTCAGAGAATATGAATGACAACACAAAAACTTTTCTTTTTCATTTATTATCAATCAACTGTGTTTACTCTTTTTAAATCATAATCACAACAGAAACTACCCAAATGACCCTGATCAAAAGTTTACATAACCGTGTATTGCCCTTAACATCAATGACAGCTTGAAGTCTTTTATGGTATTAGTGGATGAGGCTCTTTATCTTCTCAGATGGTAAAGCTGCCCATTCCTCTTGGCAAAAAGCCTCCAGTTCCTGTAAATTCTTGGGCTGTCTTGCATGAACTGCACGTTTGAGATCTCCCCAGAGTGGCTCAATGATATTGAGGTCAGGAGACTGAGATGGCCACTTCAGAACTTTTACTTTATTGTGCTGTAGCCAATGACAGGTCGACTTGGCCTTGTGTTTTGGATCATTATCATGTTGGAATGTCCAAGTACGTCCCATGCGCAGCTTCCTGGCTGATGAATGCAAATGTTCCTCCAGTATTTTTGCCATCAATTTTAACCAAATTTCCTGTGCCTTTGTAGTTCACACATCCCCAAAACATCAGTGATCCACCTCCGTGTTTCACAGTCGGAATGGGCCTTGCTGAAGCAATTGTGGTTGTGGCAAAAAAGCTCAATTTTGGTCTCATCACTCCAAATGGATTGAGGCTTGTTTATGTGCTGTTTGTGCTGTTTGGCTTATTGTAAGCAGGATACTTTGTGGAATTTACGTAGTAATGGCTTTCTTCTGGCGACTCGATCATGCAGCCCATCTTACTTCAAGTGCCTCCTTATTGTGCATCTTGAAACAGCCACACCACATGTTTTCCGAGAGTCCTGTATTTCATCTGAAGTTATTTGTGGTTTTTTCTTTGCATTCCGAACAATTTTCCTGGTAGTTGTGGCTGAAATTTTAGTTGGTCTACCTGACCGTGGTTTGGTTTCAACAGAACCCCTCATTTTGCACTTCTTGATTAGAGTTGGAACACTGCTGATTGGCATTCTCAATTCCTTGGATATCTTTTTATATCCCTTTCCTGTTTTATACAGTTCAACTACCTTTTCTCGCAGATCCTTTGACAATTCTTTTGCTTTCCCCATAACTCGGAATCCAGAAATGTCAGTGCAGCACTGGATGAAAGATGCAAGGGTCTTTCAGGAGTCCAGAAACTTATTGACCTTTTATACATACACACTAATTACAAGCAAACAGATCACACCCCAGTTGAAGTCTTTGTAGATGAAACGCGTAGGGTTATTACGCTTGCCTAGCCACTTTTTCTGCGCACTTTTATTTGTTCAATTGAACCATTTTATATAGTACTCATCTGTCTGGATGTTGGACTATTTACTACAATAAATTCCATAATTTTGGATTTACACTATGTGGAGGCTTTCTCTCGTTTTTATACCCTAAATTACCATTACTATCTGGAGGATTGGAACCAGTGAGTCGTGTTTTTGATTCCCTATTGTTCAACATAGGAGAGGACTGAACATCTCGTCCTTGGTGCCTAATCCATGCCTACTGCATCCCTATGGTGAGCTGTGTCTTAGATTTCCTATTGGTCAACAAAGGAGATGACTGAACACCTTGCCCTTGGAGCCTAATTATATGCTTCCTGTTTATGACTGATTGATTCACCGCCACTGGCGTGTGGGTCCACCATTTCGGGTAAGAGTACCTCCCCCATTCCCAGAAGGTGGAGGCACTCTCCCAGGTGTTGCTACAACTGCTGATCGTGTGAATATTTAAGAGATCATCAGACATTTGCTTGAAATAGAAAGCATTACTTTTTTACATCACTCTGCATATCTGGCGTTATAATGCCATGGACTCACATAGTTTCATTTACCTGTGTGGTGGTGTGGTATTGTTAACCATTTACCTCAGTGATACACTCCTGATTATATGCATTAGTTGTGTTTGTAATATGAATTTTATATTCTAGATCATGCCCACATGGTTTTTTATATATCACAATTATTGTACACAGAGTTGACACTGATTATCTGCCAATATTTGATTATTCACTTCACGTTCTTTGTTTTACCAGTATATAGAAAGTTGGTGCGATTTCCTGTGACTCTCAAATCGCATTTGGTTTCTTCACCTGCATTTATACACTCACTTTTTCACTTTTTATTATATGCACTTCTCTTCATGAGTGACATATCACTGTATTTTCAGAATGTGTAGCCTCCAGACTGACACTTTGGTTAGGACTTTGCAACTAAATACACATAATTAGGGCTACACATTTATTCCACATATTAGATCACAGGTGAGGGTGGTTACCTTTAATAGCCATTCAAACCCCTTTGTGTCAACTTGTGTGCATGTTATCAGGCCAAAATCATCAGGGTATGTAAACTTTTGATCGGGGTCATTTGAGTAGTTTCTGTTGCCATTATGGTTTTAAGAAGCGTAAACACAGTTGATTGATAATAAATGGCTTCAGCCAAACACTAACCATGGGTGGAAAAAATGTTTTTGTGTTGTCATTCATATTCTCTGAAAAATGGCCAAGAAATCATAAATTTTGCCAGGGTATGTAAACTTATGAGCACAACTGTGTGTGTGTATATATATATATATATATATACACATACACTTCCTATATTACCAAAAGTATTGGGAAGCGTGCCTTTACACGCACTTGGTGCACTGGTGCTCAGTCATGTTGGAACAGGAAGGGGCCATCCCCAAACTGTTCCCACGAAGTTGGAAGCATGAAATTGTCCAAAATGTCTTGGTATGCTGATGCTTTAAGAGTTCCCTTCACTGGAACTAAGGGGTCAAACCCAACCCCTAAAAAACACCCCCCCCCACCATAATCCCCCCTCCACCAAATGATTTGGACCAGTGCACTAAGCAAGGTCCATAAAGACATGGATGAGCAAGTTTGGGGTGGAGGAACTTAACTGGCCTGCACAGAGTCCTGACCTCAACCCAATAGAACACCTTTGGGGTGAATTAGAGTGGATACTGCGACCCAGGCCTTCACGTCCAACATCAGTGCCTGACCTCACAAATGCCCTTCTGGAAGAGTGGTCAAATATTCCCATAGACACACTCCTAAACCTTGTGGACAGTCTTCCCAGAACAGTTTAAGCTGTTATAGCTGCAAAGAGTGGGCCAACTCAATATTGAACCCTACGGACTAAGATTGGAATGCCCTTAAAGTTCATGTGCGTGTAAAGGCAGGTGTCCCAATACTCTTGACAATATAGTGTGTGTGTGTATATATATATATATATATATATATATATATTTTTTTTTTTTTTTTTTGTAGTGATTTTACATTGAAGGCTAATAAAGAGATTAGGTGCATTTAGCGAAAGTTCCAAATATTAACAAAGAGGCTGCACATCACTTGAAATATTAACAAAGAGGCTGCAAAATCACTTGAGCCAGGCCCTCAGATATACACCTTCTATTCAGTTCCATAGATTTATACTGCGATAGCAGTTGCACAATAAAATTTGCCACATGTGCAGTGAAGGATCATTGGCTTACCTATGGAACTAGGGGAACCAGACGGTTACTGGATGTGGGGTCTTTATAAAGCTCGCTCCCGCTTCTTATAGCCAGCAACGTTGCCCCTACACTATAAATATACAGCAAGCAAAGCTTAGCGTTTTCAGAAATTGACATGTGTATGGATGTTCTTACACTTTATTAAAAAAAAATATAAATAGAACTGCAATTTTAACATCTATGTCAATGGATGACTTACGACTGTTGATTCAGTAGCTTGTGACATGTGTTTATCAGTTTCTTCAATAAATGCTCAGACTGCAGACAGTTTTGGTTTCTATCAACCCTCTAGCTGAGGTTTTTGGATAATTGGCAGGAGGACAGGGACGCAGGTGGTGACAAAAAGTCAACAGAAAACGTTTGATCTTCTGCTCACCCTTAAGCATGTTTTGTACGATACGTGCTGTCTGTTACTTTCCCCAATGCTGCATCCATAGCTGTAGCCAAAGGAATAAATGATTGACCTTGATCTCATGAAGACGGAGCATGTGGCTCCCAAGTGAGTCTGGGATGTCTGCTGCTGAAAAGTCAGATGACCTTATGACACAGCAGACAGTGTTAAGTAACAAGCTGCTCTAAAAGCTTACTGAATAAAACAGCATAACAACTCATTAGAGCAGTTTCAAGTTTAGGAAAAACACAACTGCTTTTTATATTTATATGTATTAAAAATCTGTTTGCTATAATGTGTAATAATTATCTACAATCACATTAGTGCATCATGGGTGCAGTATTACAAAAAACGAACAATGTATTTAAATGCTTCTAAAATACACTCTCGCAAGACTGAATATTTAACATGGACATATATGCAGGGAGTAATACATGAGTACATTAGGCCACCCCACTGTGTAAAATCCTTAAGTCACCAGTAAATTCAGTGTGTATTCATAGATCATTTGCATGGCTTTTTGTCCATCAAAACGGCATGGAAATTAATTCTGTGTAAATGGGGCAAAGCAGAATGTTCTCAGGAGCTAGTCTCTGCTGATCAAATGTTATCCACTGAAACCAGAATAACATATTGAATTATGGCCACTAGATTGTGTTGAGGAGCATACTTATTACCTATTATGCTCAGTGCCATCTAGTGGTCATAATTTGGTATTTTCCCCATTAACGCATTTATTTTTTAAAGAATGACATTCATTCTGCCGAGAATATAACCTGAGAACATTTAATTTGTCCCTATTTTGACAGAAGGTTTTTACGTGCAGTTTCGATGGACAAAAAGCTATGCAAAGATTTTATAAATA
Organism: Aquarana catesbeiana; assembly: GCF_042186555.1. Taxonomy (NCBI): domain Eukaryota; kingdom Metazoa; phylum Chordata; class Amphibia; order Anura; family Ranidae; genus Aquarana; species Aquarana catesbeiana. The sequence continues at coordinate 214,918,268 of NC_133324.1, forward strand.
CCCCCTTATTGTTCTGAGAACACCTTTTTCCAAGGCCTATGATCAAGGTTTGATTTCCCCATAGACACAGCAGTTCTGTATATACTGACAGATGTCAACAGCAAAGAGTCAGCTGCTTCCTGTAAACTTATCACCGTATACAATATTTACCATTATCAGCATTATCATCCTAAATAAACTACCGTAATTATCGGCATATAACACGCACATTCACTTTAAGAGGGAAGTTTCAGGAAAAAACTTAAATTTTAAATAAAGAACTGTGAAGCAAAATAAGGGTCAGTGCCCATCAATGCAGCCTCACCAGTGCCCATCTGCAGCCTCACCATTGCCATGAATGCAGCCTCTCCATTGCCATGAATGCAGTCTGCCCATTGTCATGAATGCAGCCTGCCCATTGTCATGAATGCAGCCTGCCCATTGCCATGAATGCAGCCTCACCATTGCCATGAATGCAGCTTCACAGGTGCCATGAATGCAGCCTCCCTATTGCCATTAATGCAGCCTTCCCATTGCTATAAATGCAGCCTCCACATTGCCATGAATGCAGCTTCACAAGTGCCATGAATGCAGCCTCCCTATTGCCATTAATGCAGCCTTCCCATTGCTATGAATGCAGCCTCCCCATTGCCATGAATGCAGCCTCACCTTTGCCATGAATGCAGCCTCCCCATTGCCATGAATGCAGCCTCCCCATTGCCATGAATGCAGCCTCCCCATTGCCATGAATGCAGCCTCACAAGTGCCATGAATGCAGCCTCACCATTGCCATGAATGCAGCCTCACAAGTGCCATGAATGCAGCCTCCCCGTTGCCATGAATGCAGCCTCACAAGTGCCATGAATGCAGCCTCGCCATTGCCATCGGTGCAGCCTGATCCATGCCCATCTGCAGCCTCGGAGCAGACAGGGAGGGGGCGGGATGAGCGCCGACAGATTAATACAGGAGAATCTCCGGTTTACTCGGCCTCTTTAATACAAAGTCCCGCCTCTTATGATAGACAGAACAGTCATCCGATGCCAGCCCAAGAGACAGGACTTCCTATTACAGATCCAGCCGAGTAAACAGGAGAGTCTCACTGTATGTAATCTGATGGCGCTTGTCCCGCCCCCCCCCTGTCCCCTCCGAGGCAGCCAGAACTGAACGATCAGCGTATAACACGCACACACAATTTTCAGGGTGAAAAAGTGCATATTATGCGCCGATAAATACGGTAATTAACATGTTGAGGCTGATTTACTAAACGATTTAAGAATGTTCAAAAATAAGTTGTGTGAATATTCACATCAATTATCCAACCATGTGCAGGTGAAATATGTAAATTGATTTTTTATTTCATGTATTCGGAATAACTGAAGTGAATTTTCAGACAATTTATTTTGTGAACATTCTCACATCCTTTGCATGTTCTCCCTGTCTCTTTGTGGGTTTCCTCCAGGTACTCTGATTTCCTTCCACACTCCAAAGACATGCTGGTAGGTTAATTAGTTCCTGTCTAAATTGTTCCTACTATATGTATGAATGTGAGTTAGGGACCTTAGATTGTAAGCTATTTGAGGACAGGGACTGATGTGAATGTACAATATACAGTTTATGAATAGTGCTGCGTAATTTGTCAGCGCTATAAAAATACCTGTAATAAATACATTTAAAAGAATCAGCCTCAGCGTCACAATAGCCAGGTAAAAATGTAAAAAAAAACCATGAAAACAAAAGAAAAAAAATGTGCGTCTATGGAACCAGATATGGAAATAGAGCATGACAGAGAGGTTTGAACCTGAGCGTTTGTGCAGTATATGAATACCCCTGATCATTTAGAAAGTAAATAGTCACAGTCCCACTATGGTGAACAGAAAACATGTTTTTTTTTTTTTCAAGGAGGTTGGATGCCACAAAATACTTAAAGCATTCCTGGCACAAATGAAAGCTGACGAGCTGACGGTCCGCGTGTGCCGTTTGTAGGACGGGTGTTTGCACTAGCTGGCCGGCTGCTCTGTTTTTATACTTCCCAGATACTGTAAGTGTTACTCTATTCTTTAATAAAAGGTGGTTATCAGTATTACGCTATGGTGAATTTTTTCTTTTTGGGGAACATCTGAATGCTAATTAATCTGGCTGCTCATGTGACCCGTGTTTGGCGAGATCTGTGCCGTTTGCTGACCACTCTCGTAGGGTTTGCTGGAATATCGCCCCCCTGATTTTCTTCTGGATAAAAGCCCTGGCCGGGTAACAGGTCACAGGCTTATAGAGCTTGCCTTGGGGTAAGCAAGCATTCTGTGTGGTGTCATCACTGTGGTTACGGTGGAGGATTTATTCAATCAGTGTATAAGAAGATTATCCACAATTGATTTAAGGCTTTGAGCACTAAATATATATATAGATGGACTTTTTTTTCACAATTCATGTACCTTTATGATAATTATTACAGTCCATGTTTAAGCACTTGTGTTGATTATCACTACTGTTAGCGCTGCTACCAACTGTTACAAATGAAAGCCCACCAATGAAAGATCCAAGTACTATGTAATGAAGAAAGATGTGGTTCACCTAATCAACTGTTGTATTTGTCCTTAAAGTGGAGTTCCACCCACTTTTACAACTCTTCAACATCCCTCACTAAACTGTGCACTGTAAACGTATTGAATATTTAAAAAAAAAAATTCTCACCACCTACTGTATATCTGCTGTATTCATTTTTCACTTCCTCCTCCCTGGCCGTGGCCCATCGCATCATTTCCTGTTTACAATGCCTTCTGGGAAGGGGCGGCAACTTCCTCTGACACTGTCGTTGCTATGGAAACCTGACCTGAAACCTATTACACTGCTTGTGCTGCACTGAGCATGTGCGAGATCTGCAAGGATGAGATCCAGGAAGAAATACAGTCTGGCTTCAGATGCCCAGACTTAAGATGGCCACGGCTTGCTGTAAGTTTATAAAATAACAAACTACTGCTATAAACTAACAAAACAGACCTTAGTTTACAGACTAGCTTTGCTAGAATACATTAAGCTTGTGTATTATAGGGGTATTTTTATTTAAAAAGTATAATTTCGGCCGGAACACCACTTTAAAGTGACACTAAAAGTTTGCTTTTTTTTTTTTTTAAATCACTAACATGTTATACTTACCTTCACTGTGCAGCTCGTTTTGCACAGAGTGGCCCCGAACCTGCTCTTCTGGGGTCCCTCGGCGGCTCTCTCGGCTCCTCCCCACATTAGATAACCTGGGTTACCTTGCGGGCGTGCTCCCGAGTCCAGCATCCGGTGTCCATAGAGGTGCCCCCGGCACCTGCGTCATTGGATTTGATTGACAGTAGCGGGAGCCAATGGCTGCGCTGCTCTCAATCAAGAGCCAAGAACCCCGGGCAGAGAGAGAGCGCGTCTCCGTGGAACAAGTTCGAGGGTTCAGGTAAGTAAAACGGGGTGGGGGGGCTGGGAGGCCGATCACTGACAGGTGTTTTTTCACCTTAATGCATAGGATACATTAAGGTGAAAAAACACGAACCTTTACAACCCTTTTAAAGCCCAACCAAAGTATTACACCTTTTTATCTTTGCATAGTTCCCCACATTATGATTTGTGACCACCTTATTTTTCTCAGTGAAAATGTTGCCTCCTGCTCTCCCATGCCTGTGCTCTGTGCTGACAGAGCTGAGTAGCAGCCACACCTTTCATCACAACCATTCTCACACAGACTTGTATTTCCGTGCTGGGGAGGGGTCTGTCTGTCCCGGTCTGTTACGTTAGAGAGTGCACTGCTGATTTCAAAGTCATATTTTGACACTCTCACACAAATGCTGTAACAAGAAAGGGAAGGTAGGAATATCAAAATAAAGCTTGTATAATGGCATATTTCTTGTCACTTGCATTGAGAGCTTTAGAGGAAACCTGTACTGAAGAAAGCATAGGGTCTGCCATCACCAGCCTTCTTCTGCAAATGCTAGCTACCTGACTGTCTCTGACCCTAGTGTTTTAAACCATTGACCAAGAACAGGAGTGCAGCAATGGAAGTAAGCATGAAACATGAGGTCAGAACTCCCGATCTACCTACTTGTTGGGAATCCATGAGTCAGAAAATACTGAAGCAACTAGTTCAGCGTGACAGCCATGTCTATTGCTGTTCATGGTTCTACCCACATGAGAACATCTGTGCACACCCACATGATTATTTAGCTGTGAGGGCTGCTCAGGGAATCTACAGTGACAACTATGTTTTGCCAGCTTGTAATATAGTCCCGCATATTGGCAATTTTTACATTTCGGACCTGCTGAGCTGCATTATGTGAAGCCAACTTCACAAACCATTAAAGTACCTTCTAAATAAATTATTTATTTCTACAGATGTTTGCTATTACTGTCCCTATGTCTATAAACTGCATTCTTTTGACAGAGCCTGGTACAGCATTTCCTGGTTTGTTTTTGCACTTCAGTGAATACTTGTTGCTCATATTCATTCTTCAAATGATTAATATTTACTAAAAGCAGCATTTTGTCCTTTGTCTTCTATTAACTAAGATTGGAAACGTTTTTGCTTAATCTTGCCTAGATTTAAATGGACGGTCTACTTTGCCTGTACTTTCAACCCATCAAACAATATGTAATATGTTACACATTTAAATTACTGTGTAACAAGTCATTGGTAGCTGTTCACCTCCAACATCGACTCACTCCTTCTTGAACCCTTTCTGTGCTTACAGTGGATGTCCTGTTCCTTAGTGTGCACCAGTGCCATCTTATGGCACATACTAGGTACTGCGGTGTGAGCTCACAGCAATGTTCTCATGACATCATTATAACACTAGATTTAAATCTGGCTAAGTGCTCTGCGCCACTGCCACTGTGACTGAACCTTTATGAAATCCTTCATTAGAAATTTAACCTACTGATATTTTTACCTGCTACTTCCATAACAACTTGTCTGGTTTTCAGAAATGTGTTCCTATGTTGCTGAACTTCACTCTTGGCTATGACCATTGCCTGTAGATCTATTTGCTCCTAATAACAACTTAAGTTGTTGTCAAATTTCTGCCACCTGACGCTGCCTTCTTTCTGGTTTTCAAAAACCTTTGTCCACCATCTTCAACAACCTTTGTCTACCACCTTTCCCACCTTTACATTGTTGGTCAGTGGGAGAGGTACTCTCTTACATTGATGGTCAGTAGAAGGATTTCCAGGAATTCCCTGTTTAGTAGGATGAATACACTGCTCAATTAATCTATAGCACCTTTTGGAGGCATCTCAGGTTTATGCTGAACCCTGGTTGAGAAATGCTGATCTAGAGCAGGCTTCTGAAATGGACAGTTTTGCTGGTTATGGCCTGAGTTATATGTGCTGTGTTGAACCCCTGGGGTCTACTCTTGATGACCTTATTCATACTGATTATGCTAAAGAAGAGAGAGCTGGGGTCACTGGACTATACACAGGAACCTCAAATGGTGTGGTTGCTGCACTTATCTACCTGGTACAAAGAAGTCACAGGAACCGCATTGGATGTTCCTTTAGCCTGCTGTGTGCATGGTAAGTCTGAGTATCTATCTAGAAATTGCCAATCAGAGAACTAGAGCTACTACCTTTGGGTTTCCCCAATGTTTCCACCTTTGCAGAGGCTCAGTGTCAAGTTGTCACATGGGTGCAGATTATGTAGTAGCCAGAATAAAAATGTACCTAACCTAGTAAAACAGGGCTACACATGGTTGGTATTTGTGGTTGGCACTTCCGCCTAGCAGCTCTAGGGTCATTGGTTCGAATCCTGACCATGGAACTACATGCCTGGAGTTTGCATGTTCTCCCTGTGCCTGTGTGGGTTTTCTCCTGGTACTCCGGTGCCCTCCCACACTCCAAAGACACACTGGGAGGTTAATTGGCTCCTGTCTAAATTGACCCTAGTATATGTATGAATGTGAGATAGAGATCTCATATTGTTAGCTCCTTGAGGGCAGGTACTGATGTAAAGGTGCTAAATATATGTAAAGTGTTGCATAAATTGAAGGCGGTCTATAAGTACCTGTGATAAACAAAATAAAATAAAATATTTTGTGAGTGATTCGTAGTGAATGTAAATGTTGAACATGTTCAGCTGGTTGGTGGTCTATTTTATCATGGCTATATGCAGAGTAGAATGCATTTGTCTGATTTTATGTAGGAAAAGTAAGCAGTGGTTTTAAATGTGAATCTTTAATCAGTGTTTAGAGAGCGTAAGCCCGTATTAGTGTAATATTAATGAATTATTGGAACACTAAAACAATAGTTGTGCATTTGCATCTAATTGCATGAATAGAATGGGATAAATGAATCACCTTTGACATTTTAACAACAAAAATAACTGCCAATGAAAAACCTGAAAAAAAAGAAAAGCAGCAATCAGACGGCAAGATGAAGAATCTGCATAAATCACTGCATCACACACACAGAACCCTGTTGGAAAAAATAACCTGAGGGCAAAAAAAAAAAAAGAAATGATATTTAGTTTATGATTTTATGATTCAATGCAACAAGCAAGTATGTGCAATAACCTATGATTTTAGCAGTGCTGTGCACTTAGATGGCAACTCCAGCCAGATTCCAATTATTGTAGGCAGTGTAGTCAATTAAAAATAATAATAAATGTATTTTTAAAAACAACTAGTTTAAATGCGTACGTAAAGCAGAAAACTGGGAGAGGGTGGCATTGTGACAGGAGGAGATAGCAAAATGAACAGAGAGATGAAACATACTGTAACTGTGCTACTGCTGAGCCTGCGCTGTCCAATCACAGAGAGACAGAGAGGTGAGCAGGCTGTGTTGCTTAATTGATGTGAAATCATGGAAAACTGTGCTTAGTACACAAACTTATATTAACCATAGCTGCACTCAAACAACACCAAATACAAATATGTACATGACTCAAATTATAAATATTGTTATGCCGTGTCTTTAAATCATAATAAAGTGCTATATTATCATAATTATTTAATAAGTAAACCATAATCATACATAAAAAATATAATCTGTGCATATAAAATATGGTTATGACAGCAGCCAAACAAACTATAGCATGTGCCTGGAAGACCCCCACGCGCTGTTCCCTTGAAGCCAAAAATTGGATCACCCAGGCTATGATACATAGCAAAATTGAAGTAATTATCTAGGACAAAATTCCTAAACACCTCAAAATATGGCAACCTTGGGTGGATCATTTCCTTCCAACCGGGTTTGAGGAGTCCATCCTGGAGCCTTGAGCTCTTAATACTAATGTTTCTAATGCAATGAGTCCTGGGCCCGCCTGGAGCGGTTGACCTCCCTATTCTCCCTTCTATCCTTTTCCCCTTATTTTCCCTTTCTACTCTTTCTGGCCTTTGATGATCCTAAACTATTAGATTTTGATTTTATGGAATGCATTCCTGCATACTGTACCTCCTATCCATCAATTTTGGATTGTTTGTATCAGCTTCAATGTTGGTTCTACTGTTGTTTACTCCGATATGTTTTGAAGGCCTCATACCTTCTTCCTCGTTATATATGTTGCCAGTCAACCTGGAACGAACAACTTTTGATTGTTCACATTTGAATGTATACATTATGGGGTTTTTTTTGTATCCAAGTATATTTTGTGATCAGTTTTACAATAACAATAATATAAAATATGAATCACATTGATTCACTATAAGTGATAGAAAAATCCGTGTTTAAATAAAATCCTGTATCAAAATGATCTCCACCACCACCACACACAGCCTTTTACTGAATCCTAAATTCAGTTGTCATCTGTGCCAGGGCCGGTGCTACCACTAGGCGGACTAGGCAACCGCCTAGGGCACACTGCCGCCTAGGGCGCCCGGCTGCTGGTTATTCTACTCCTGCACTGTCCACAGAGCTTGCAACTATCCACCAGGCAGCCGCTCTGACATGTGTCAAGCAGCGCCACCCCCCTGTCCCCCTCATGCAGCTCTCCGCTCTGACATCATGTGTCCAGCAACCCCCCCCCAGCAGGGCGCTCTCCGCTCTGATGTGTGTCCAGCAATCCCCCCCCCGCTCTGAGATCATGATGTCACATCAGCTTCACACTTCTCCCGAGTCCCATCCCTCCTGTGTGATCCGTCTGTGAAGGGGAGGTGGGCGGGAAGATTAAAAACAAGCAGCCAACGGCCACACTGAAAAATTGATAATGAATCAGTGGGCCCCTGGGGACCATTTCAAGTGATTGAGCATTTTCACTGACAAGACCCTGCTCCCTTCTCTCTCTTCCTGACCCCCTCACTCTTTCCCTGCCCCCTCTCTCTTTCCCCACCCCTCTCTCTCTCCCTGACCACCTCTCTCTTTCCCTGACCCCTCCTCTCTCTCTCCCTGACCCCTTTCTCTCCCTGACCTTCCTCTCTCTCCCTGACCCCCCTTTCTCTCTCTCCCTGACCCCCTCTCTCTCTCATAGACTCACTGATCACAGGCCGCTTGAGCACTGGAGGACGTCTATTGACGCCCTCCCGGCAAAGTAGGTCCGCGCTGTAGCCGTCATTCGGCTATAGCGCGGATCTGAAGCAGTTAATTATAGATATATTTATTGTTACCACTCATTTGATAAACTGTGTTTTATATTCAGTTAATCTATTGCACAATAATGAATTAACATGAATATTTATTTTGTGTTTATCTGTTTGTTTTTAAATGATTGTCCATGGTATTCGTTACAATATCCAGGTTTTGGATGATTGGTGGTGGATTGATTGGTTGTCCAGCCTCGTGACTATAAAATACCTGTTCTATGCTGGATCTTGAGCGTGCTGAGGAAGGGGGTTAGACCCCAAAACATGTAATCTTATACTGCTCAAGCTCCGGCACCTGCTGTGACACCATTCACATCCCCTGCTCTGATCCGTCTGATCCATCAGGCTTTGCCAACGTCTGCCCGTGGCCAGAGTGTGTGACGCGGCCAGGGAGGAGTCCTGGGGTGTCCGGACACCTTGCAGCTCAGCCTCGTTCCCGCTGCCTCTCCAGCATCCACCTTGGTTTTACCGGATGCTGCAGTGGCTTTGCCATCTTCCACTCTGGTCGCACAGTGACCATGCCTCTTGGATCTGTGCCCAGCCTCTCTCCTCTCTGACATAGCCCTTTAGTTATGGTCACCGCTCCCAGCTCTTTGGAAAGTTTTTTCAGGCGTCCACAGCCCCCACAGAAGCTGGACAGCCATCTCTTCACCATCTTTGGCTCCATTGCCGACACTATCACAGTGGGTTTGGCTTTTCTGATGGTCATTCCTATCTGTACTGTGTATTGGTTACATGTTTTGTCAGCAATAAACTGTTTTTAAATCTTTCATGGATTCCATCTCCAATTGATTTTTTTGCCACTTCCTGGATCTGCGCTTTCCAATTTTTTTGTTTTTGTCTTTTTTTTCATTTGGTCATCTGAGTGCGGTAACAGTGGTCCAGTGTGACTTTCATAATAACTTTGGCTCCAGTAGTGAAAATTCACATTAACTTGGCTCTGCTGTCTGATAAAGCTGTGTATATATCAGGACTGGATGGACAGTAATACTAATCAATTTGCAGGAAAACAGCTCCCATATATTTATCTTAAAATTTTGCGCATTAAATTAAAAAAATGGAAAGGAAATCTCAATGAATTAATCAACTTGTTCTATGGTTTTACTGTTACCACATCCTCTATTATAGGAGACTGAAAAATAATCAATTCTCTAACAAGATAAATTACTAGGACTTTTTAGGTACCACATCAGATTTAGTGATAAAAAAAACACAAATTTTATTGTATAAAACATTAAACGTGAAGGAATATAATATAGATATCAAACATCATGGCAACATTTCAAAACACCGTACAATTTCAGATTGTGCCAGTATATTGTTGGTGATCCCAGTTGATCACAAAAGGGTTCTCACATAAGATTATTCTTGTCCACCATGTTTCGCAGGACGAAAGCCTGCTTCCTTGGGGAGAAATTGCATAAATCTCTGAAGTTATAAACAGAATTAGACAGGTAAGTAACACTAACCATACAGCAGTGCATATTACAATTCATTGCAATATACATGTACATATTTTTACATGCTGTTGATAGCATTACATACAACTTGTTCCCAGGAGTTAAAGGATCATCACTGCCATGTAGAGAAGATATTCAAAATTCACCAATAGGTATATTAAGATTGTATATAATGGGTAAAAAGATGAAGTAATAAAGTAAGCCCGAAAAGGTAAAAACTGTGGTATACACATTGGTGTAAAAAAAAGAAAAGACAAAAAGGAAAAACGGAAAAACTAAAAAAAAAAAAAAAATCACAAAAACCCAGATCAAATATTTCCTGATCAAAAAATTGGTATTAGCTAACATAAGTGGGGGTCTATACATAACAGTACAAATCACATTGGCACAGGGCTTTCCAAACTACACCCCTACTCCCCAAAAAATATTTTCTTTTGGGGAGCAGGGGTGTAGTTTGGAAAGCCCTGGGCCAATGTGGTTTGTACCATTATGTATAGGCCCCCACTTATGTTAGCTAATACCCATATTTTGCCCAGGAAGTATTTGGTCTGGGTTTTTGTGATTTTTTTTTGTTTTTGTTTTTTCATTTTTCCTTTTCTTTTTTTTACACCAATGTGTATACTATTTACCTTTTAGGGCTTACTTCCTCTTTGTACCCGTTATACACAATCTTTATATACCAATTGGTGAATTTTTAATGTCTTCTTTATATGGCGGTGGTGATCCTTTAACTTCTGGGAACAGGTTGTATGTAATGCTATCAACTGCATGTAAAACATATGTATATGTATATTGCAATGAATTGTAGTATTTACTATGGTTTAGAGATTTATGCAATTTCTTAGAGGAAGTAGGCTTTTGTCCTACGAAACATGTCAGAGACAAAGAACAATAAAATTGATGTTTCTTTTTTTATCTCTAAATTGTGTGGTACTTAAAAAGTTCTAGTATTTTATCTTGTTAGGAAATTGATTATTTTTCATTCTCTTAAAATGTTTATATAGCCTGATTGTTTTCAGTAAGTGAAGCCTACACTTTGAAAATCACTATTGTAACCATAGGGATGACTAGAGAGATTTCTTCAGTCATTTGAGTATCATCAAAAATTGTAAAAAAGGAAAAAATGTGCATAGAGAACAAAATAAGAAGCCAACACATCACTAGAAATACAGTGCAAAATGTAAATAAAAAACAAAAGTGTGGTACTAAGTGAGCAAGTAAATAGGGTGTGAATCTGAAAAGGTGAGGTAGGCAAAGCAAATTTGAATGTGAACAAAACCAAAACATAAAAGTCCAAAGTGAATAAAAAAACATCTATGGAACGTCTATTAAAGTTCAAAATAAAGTGAAAAGGTCTTTCTTGGATAAGCCGGAATGAATCTTGAAAATACAGTCAAAATGGTAAAGTGTTCACCCTTACCAGATTCGATGGACACACGTACCGTATAGCACATGGGTCAAACAGGCACTCTTGAGGGAATGACCTCAAAGTTTTACTCCCACCACTGGAAAAATGGTAAGAAAGATTCCACCCAATGTTTGGGACTGTCAGGTATCCATGATGGACTCTAAAACATGCAATGAATTACATCAAATGGTGTGCATGAAAAACAAATGATCCGCACATAGTGTGATACTGTTTAATGGTAAAATAAAGGGGGGTTTACACAGCAAATCCGATTAAACAAGCTTGTAAATAAAATGGAGTATGGGCAATGATTCCAAGTGCATCATCTGACACGTTTCGTCCTATTGGACATCATCTAGGGGTCATCAGCATGACTCAACTTACACCGTGGGAACAGAGTTTGTACTACTGCCTGTCATAAATAATTTTCAGCATACTTGTCTCACCCCCCCCCCCCCCCAACTTTAGTTCAGAGGGGCTACTATAAGTACCAAAAGCAATCAGTGCCTAAAAATCGGTTCATTGTTGATTTTAGATAAAACTTTCTGGCACATGTGATGCTGTAAAGAGGAACAGTGAAATCAACTGTACAATTAATATTATATAATTGTTTTCTTATTTTGGTACAAGCTCTGGAAGTATCCACAGTGCCCAACTGAAAAAAGTTCCAGTGTTCCTTCATACTAGTTGTACAACTTGAATACATTTTAGGATACCATGGTAAGGTTCAACTAAACAGCCTTTGCTCAAACCACAGCATTGAAAAAAAAAAAAACACCAGGGCGTTCCACATGCTGGATCACCCAATTCAAGACATGGCAAAAGCCTGGGATGGGAACTCGTGGGTGACATTAGGAGTGAAATTAATCCTGCATACATAGATAAATGTCTATGTGCTCCTAAAACAATGATCAAAAACAAAATTCACACCTTGTCTCATCATGAGGACAGTCATCGAAGACATACATTTATACATGGTACAAATACACATGAATAATAAACTGAAAACCCCTTCAGCATATAGATGTTTTTAGATGCTCTGACAATGATGAAGATTGTGAGGAAAAACACATTTCAAAATTGTTCATTCCGGTTCCACTAACACTATAAATCAGTCACTATAGGACAGGCAGAACAGCTCAGTTTGTGAGCACAGACCTGCTGCAACAATAAAAGATGAGATAATGTCTGTTCATATGAATGGCCATCCATTTCACAGATGGTACCCAATCCCCAGGATGTTTATAAAGTTGGGGGCTGCAGCAAACTAGCTTGCATTGCTTACCTCTCTAACATCTTTTAGAGCCACAGAAACCCGAATTAGATGATGTATGATTTATAAAGGTGCTCACAGACAAGGAATATAATATTTGCTAAGAAACACTTTTTTTTTCTGTTTTGCGTTGGCTGGAAGCTGATGCTACACATAGATAGTAGCAATGGTATCATAATCAAGTCACATGTACAGATAATATCCAAGTAATATATTACCTTGACATTCAATACATATAACGTGCATACAAAATAAATAGGACAGCACAGATGAATCTGCTCCATAAGTATTAAAATTGGGGGTGTTCCCACTTCTTACAGTCGTCTTGCAAATGTAATTTACTATCTCTCTCTGGGGTTGCAACCATCTAGAAACTTACAGGCAACCAATAAAATACATGGCATTTAACGTGTAATATTCCCCAATCCTAACCCCAGCTGTAAGCATACCTTTGTTTATATGCCTTTGCAGCAATCTACTGTCCCTGCTGGTTATGTACCACAGATACAAATAGGAAAGAAAGAAAGTCACCGTGCAAAGGAATAAGTACTGATTAAGGTAGGAAATGGTTAATGGAACTGCTGCCTCTACCGATTACTTCCACTAGGTGGAGTAAGTGAATTAGAAAGAAAACAAAGTAGATATGGCGCTGTTCAGTTGTTATAAAAAACTGGTTTGAAATTTAAATGTGTATGCTGCTCCCTTTGATAGGAGAAGAAATTGAGGTAGGTAATGATAGATGTTCCTGGTGAGTAGTAATTAAAATGAGTCTTACTCAAATATATGTGCACAGTTAATTAAATTGTTTGGGTATGTGTTCATTAATATGTGCATACGATGTGCCTGAGCCCTTGACGCAATATTAAATGCAACGTGTCATAAACAACAAATATAATATGCAAATACTGTGCAATGTAAAAAAATAATTAACAATGCCTCTACCGTGCAATAAATACCAAATTGATAGCCATAGTATAATACAAAAAAAATATATATTATATTAGTATAAAGTACTGGTGCATAAAACAGCTACTATATAACAAAATGGAGTTCTAAGGTGCTCTTGTGCCAGTGAAGGGATCCTTTAGAGACTCTGGTGAGCTTTCCAGTGAAACAACACTCTGTGCGTGCCTTATTCGTGCTCCTATTATGACTGCACTCACCAGATCCTTCACCCCCTCCTGGGGTCATACACCTCCACAGTATATGCCACTGTGTAGCAATGTGGGATAACACCGTCCTCAGTGTTGACTATGAGGAGATTCCATTATGAAAGAGAGAGAGGGAGCCCCACTAGCGTAATACTGTATAAAATGTGTTTATTGTGCAAACTCATAGAAAGGTACTCACATGTAATAGGGATAATAAAAGCATATATTGCTGACACAAGCCTCTGTGACAGGAAATTATGCAAGGACGTATGCTGACTCCGCCCTACGCGTTTCGTCACTCTGACGTCATCTGGAGCTTTCATAGTGCTTGCTACAGTTCCTAATAATAGTGCTTTGGTGTTTTGCATAACGTATTAATTATTATGGCCGCCATTTTGCGTGTGACATTGCAGACAGAAGTTCTGTCGGCCATTTTGGATATGATTTGCAGATCCAATGTGTACATACCCACACTCGTTTTTATATATATGATCCGTCTGGCTGAAAGAATTATGGCCACTTTAGAATAGATTAGTGCCATTTTGCTAGATGTCCCTTAGTGCTTTTGTCACTTAACTGAGGATTCGACGCGGTCCCGTCCTAGTGTCTACAGGTCGAGAAGGGATCCCGGCGGCCATTTTGTGTATGACACCGCAGACCGAAGACCAACATAAAAGAATCCTGGCGGCCATTATATATACGTTTCATGCAAATCGCCAATAATGTAAACACTATGAAATATTATTTAGTTTTGTATAGATTTCATAGTGTTTACATTATTGGCGATTTGTATGAAATGTATATAATGAAATAATGAATAAATGGGAGGTAGCCAATCTCGCCCCGTTCAATAGTCACTATCTAATCCAGCCAACTTCATATTTTGATTATTGGAACGTATAATAAATTGATAGGGAGTAGGCAACCATTATTCCATGCATGGTCTCCAGTCTGCGGTACCATACCCAAAATGGCGACCGGGAACCCTTAAGGAGAAGACTATTACTATTCCGTGGGGTTCGGTCTGCGGTATCATACCCAAAATGGCCGCCGGGATTCCTTTATGTTGGTCTTCGGTGTCATACACAAAATGGCCGCCGGGATCCCTTCACGACCTGTAGACACTAGGACGGGACCGTGTCGAATCCTCAGTTAAGTGACAAAAGCACTAAGGGACAACTAGCAAAATGGCACTAATCTATTCTAAAGTGACCATAATTCTTTCAGCCAGACAAAACATATATATAAAAACGAGTGTGGGTATGTACACATTGGTCTCCGGTCTACAAATCATATCAAAAATGGCCGACGGAACTTCTGTCTGCAATGTCACATGCAAAATGGCGGCCATAATCATTAACACGTTATGCAAAACACCAAAGCACTATAAATAGGAACTGTAGCAAGCACTATGAAAGCTCCAGATGACGTCAGAGTGACGATCATTTCCTGTCACAGAGGCTTGTGTCAGCAATATATGCTTTTATTATCCCTATTACATGTGAGTACCTTTCTATGCGTTTGCACAATAAACATATTTTATACAGTATTACGCTATTGGGGCTCCCTTTCTTTCATAATAGAATCTCCTCATAGTCAACACTGAGGACGGTGTTATCCCATCTTTCAGCCAGACGGATCATATATATAAAAACGAGTGTGGGTATGTACACATTGGATCTGCAAATCATATCCAAAATGGCCGACAGAACTTCTGTCTGCAATGTCACACGCAAAATGGCGGCCATAATAATTAATACGTTATGCAAAACACCAAAGCACTATTATTAGGAACTGTAGCAAGCACTATGAAAGCTCCAGATGACGTCAGAGTGACGAAACGCGTAGGGCGGAGTCAGCATACGTCCTTGCATAATTTCCTGTCACAGAGGCTTGTGTCAGCAATATATGCTTTTATTATCCCTATTACATGTGAGTACCTTTCTATGCGTTTGCACAATAAACATATTTTATACAGTATTACGCTATTGGGGCTCCCTTTCTTTCATAATAGAATCTCCTCATAGTCAGCACTAAGGACGGTGTTATCCCACATTGCTACACAGTGGCATATACTGTGGAGGTGTATGATCCCAGGAGGGGGTGAAGGATCTGGTGAGTGCAGTCATAATAGGAGCATGAATAAGGCACGCACAGAGTGTTGTTTCACTGGAAAGCTCACCAGAGTCTCTAAAGGATTCCTTCTCTGGCACAAGAGCACCTTAGAACTCCATTTTGTTATATAGTAGCTGTTTTATGCACCAGCACTTTATACTAATATTATATATATTTTTTTTGTATTATACTATGGCTATCAATTTGGTATTTATTGCACGGTAGAGGCATTATTAATTATTTATTTACATTGCACAGTATTTGCATACTATTTGTTGTTTATGACACGTTGCATTTAATATTAAGTCAGGTTCACAGTTTACTCACAGGCAATTCAAGGGCTCAGGCACATCATATGCACATATTAATGAACACATACCCAAACAATTTAATTAACTGTGCACATATATTTGAGTAAGACTCATTTTAATTACTACTCACCAGGAACATCTATCATTACCTACCTCAATTTCTTCTCCTATCAAAGGGAGCAGCATACACATTTAAATTTCAAACCAGTTTTTTATAACAACTGAACAGCGCCATATCTACTTTGTTTTCTTTCTAATTCACAGATACAAATAGGGCCATCTCCTGGAGACACTCTAAAAAAGGCTCCATTTTTTTGTGGAACACAGCTGTGCAGATGCATCCCATTACTCAATACCCTGTAACTACACCCTGTTCCAAATTATTATGCCAAAGATATTTTTCTCATTTACCTAAATAATTGATGTAAACAACAGTCAGCATAATTCTCATGTTATCAACTATTAAGAGAACAATTCAAATTTTATTGAACAAACCTCCTAATGATAACAGTTTTTTTTTCAAAATAAAAAACGTATGCCCTGTACACACGATCGGACATTGATCGGACATTCAGACAACAAAATCCATTGATTTTTTTCCGATGGATGTTAGCTCAAACTTGTCTTGCATACACACGGTCGCACAAAGTTGTCGGAAAATCCGATCGTTCTGAACGCGGTGACGTAAAACACGTACGTCGGGACTATAAACGGGGCAGTAGCCAATAGCTTTCGTCTCCTAATTTATTCTGAGCATGCGTGGTACTTTGTGCATTGGATTTGCACACGATCGGTATTTCCGACAATGGATTTTGTTGTCGGAAAATTTTATATCCTGCTCTCATCTTTGCGTGTCGGAAATTCCGTCGGAAAAAGTCAGATGGAGCCCACACACGATCGGAATTTCCAACAACACAATTGCACTTTTTCCATTGGAAGATCCGACCGTGTGTACAGGGCATTACAATGCACTGTTCCAAATTATTATGCACAATAAGTTTCAAAACACTTTGTAGGTTGTAAAAAACTGAAAATTGTCATTTGTTGTGTTTGCAACATATTTACTGAAATCAAAAGATATTTCAATCAAACTTTGAACAACATTTTAATTTTTTAAACATTTTAACAGGTCATGTTACATTTTAACATAGGACCCCTTATTTGATAGCAGTTTCACAAGTCTTGCATCCATTGAACTTGTGAGTTTTTGGACAGTTTCTGCTTGAATTTGTTTGCAAGATGTCAGAATAGCCTCCCAGAGCTGCTGTTTGGATGTAAACTGCCTCCCACCCTCATAGATCTTTTGCTTGAGGATGCTCCAAAGGTTCTCAATAGGACTGAGGTCAGGGGAGGACGAGGCCACACCATGACTTTCTCTCCTTTTATCCCCATCGCAACCGTTGATGCAGAGGTATTCTTTGCAGCATGAGATGGTGCATTGTCATGCATGAAGATTTTATTACGGAAAGGATAGTTCTTCCTTCTGTACCAGGGAAGGAAGTGGTCAGTCAGGAACTCCACATACTTTGCAGAGGTCATCTTTACACCTTCGGGGACCCTAAAGGGGCCGACCAGCTCTCTTCCCATGATTCCGGCCCAAAACATGACTCCACCACCGCCTTGCTGACATCGCAGCCTTGTTGGAAAAAGGTAGCTGTCCACCAACCATCCACTACTCCATCCATCTGGAGCATCCAGGGTTGCATGGCACTCATCAGTGAACAGGACTGTTTGAAAAATAGTCTTCATGTATTTTTCTGCCCAATGCAGCCGTTACTGCCTGTGAGCATTGGTTAGTGGTGGCTGAATGGAAGGTTTATGCACAGTCGCATGACTCTGGAGGACTCTACACCTTGATGTCCGTGGAACTCCAGAGGCACCAGCAGCTTCAAATATCTGTTTGCTGCTATGTAGTGGTGTTTTAGCAGCTGCTCTCTTGATCCAATGCATGGATCTGGCAGAAATCTTCCTCAATGTGCCTTAATCTGCACAAAACCCGTCTGTGCTCTGAAGCAGCCACAAATTTCTTAACAGTGCGATGATCACGCTTAAGTTTTCGTGAAATATCTAATGTTTTCATACCTCGTCCAAGGCATTGAACTATTTCACTCTTTTCGGCAGCAGAGAGATCCTTTTTCTTCCCCATATTGCTTGAAAATGGTGCTCTGCTTAATGTGGAACACCCTCCTTTAGTAGTTTTTCCTTTAATTGGGCTCACCTGGCAATCTAATTATCACAGGTGTCTGAGATTGTTTTCAGTGATCAAAAAGCCCTGAGACACAATGCCATCCATGAGTTAAACTGAAAAACAAAATATTTAATCTTTGTGACACTGAAATAGAATTTGCATAATAATTTGGAACAGGGTGTAATGTTTGTAGAAAAAAAAAGTTTTTGGGTTGTACGAAGATATTCACTCTAACTTTATGGAATTCATTTGATGCAAAGTTAATCACTTTACTTGTTGGTCACCTCTCAAATAGCAGGAAATTCTCTCCGCAATATGTCACACAGCTGATGCCGATCTTTGATGTCCAGCTTCCTGAGCATTAATTCTATCATACATGACGGATGATGAGAACTGTGAAAAGGGGATGCGGATGTGGATTATTTTGGATAACTTTTTTCATCATTGTTAATTTTGTACAGATCACCAGCTTAATTATCAGTCCACCAGTTTATTTTGCAGGCATATTTCATGCATCATATTAACATTATAGAAGAGCTCAGCTGCTCTACCCACCCTTTGGGCTCCCTCTGCTAATCTCTTGTTTATCTCATGTTAGTAGAAGTTTGGTGAGAGACAATTCGCGCTTTTCAGCCTCCTGCTTTTCAGTCCGTTACTGCTCTTCAGTTTGTGCTTGTGGGTTTGTATCTGGTTTTCAGTGTGTGTAGTCAGTTCGTATCTGTTTTTCAGTGCGTTCTTATCCGCTCGTTTCTGATTTTCAGCTCGCTCTTCACAGGCCTTTCTGTTCTTCAGTGCGTTCTGTTAGTTCGTTCTGACCAGCCGACCGTTTTGAAGCCATGTTGCGGGTATGTGGTCGTTGTAGAGTCCGTGCTATGCAGGGGCTTGGTGTTGGGGTTCTTGCTTTGACCCAAGCCCAGTCCATGATCAGGGTGGGGAGGAGTTCATGGACCAAGAATTGGTTACTCCAGTGTGACCAATTTTCTCATATGCCTTTGCTGCGGGAGATCCAGGAGAATAACTCTGATGATTTAAGGAATTTTCTCTGGATGACGGACCCCGTTTTTCACCGTCTGTTGGCTTTGCTGTCCCCTTATATTATGAAGCAGGACACCTGCATGCGGCAAGCCATCACTCTGGAGCAGAGGCTAGTTGCCACATTACGGTACTTGGCGACGGAGAGAAGTCTCCAGGACCTCAAGTTCTCTACAGGCATCTCCCCCCAGGCTCTGGGGATCATTATTCCAGAGACCTGTTCTGCCATCATACAGGTCCTGCAGAAGGACTATATTAGGGTACGTTTTCTCCTTTAACATCACATTCTATGTATTTAATGTATGCTAATGTTTTGTATTTCTTTCATCATTCCCTAATTACCATGATTGTAATATGCTGTGAATATCCTCTTTCTCCTCATGCATGCTGTAAGCTTTTAATGCTCCTTTTTGTCCTTCATGCATATTTGCCTTCACTAACCTCCCCAGCATGCTATCCTGGGCCCATATATACCTAGCCTAGTCACTTAACAATGTATTTTGTCAGCTCCATTGTAGTGCTTTACCCTAAACACCCGCTAAAATGTGTCCAACTGTTATTGCTGTCCTTAAATTCTGGCAGAGTGGCAGAGGCTTTTTTTTGGGTCCAAAACTCAATTATAACCCTCCCCCCCAAAAAAATGTTTCCAATGGGCCATCAGAGGGGGTGAGGAATCTGATAAGTGGACCTTATATTTTTGTCTTTAAATACTCCTTAAAATAAATGTTATACTGATGTTGGCAAAGAATGTTTGTGTCTAATCTGCTTGCAATGTTATGTGCAAAAGTACTAATATTTTTTTTCTTTTTTGATTCCTTCAACGCCACATGAATGGCAGACTGTGGCTTCCCAATTTGCTCTGCGTTGGGACTTTCCTAACTGTGGAGGGGCAATCGATGGGAAACATGTCCACATCGTCACACCACCCCACTCGGGGTCATACTATTTTAATTATAAGGGTTTCAATAGTATTGTGTTGATGGCGGTGGTGTCGGCGACATACGAGTTTCTCTATGTAGAGGTGGGGAAGAATGGCCGGATGTCATATGGTGGAGTCTTTGCCCAGATCAAGTTCTACCGACGTTTCCAGAGTGGTGGCTTGGGATTGCCACCTGCGGAAGAGAACGTTGATGGAATCCCATTTGTTTTTATCGCTGATGAAGCAGTTGGTCTGGGTGATCACCTGATGAGGCCATACCCCCAGAGGATCTGTTACGTACCTGCTGGATGAGCCTGACGTGCAGTGGGAAGGCTTTCTCATATAACCCCGGCTCAAGGGCCACCGGTGTTGCAACAGTGGCCGCAAGAGCCTGGCGGTGTATGGGTGCCTGGTTTGTTTTTGGTCTTGTCAGTTCAGCTGGTGCAGCAGGAAACAGGAAGCAGGCTGGTAGGTGCAGAGCTGGGGAGACACTGAATACGTAGTCAGACAAGCCGGATTTGGTAACAGATGATCAGATGTAGATATAGACGACAGGCAGAGAATGGTCAGGATACAGGCAAAGTTCCGCAACAGGATATCAAGCAGTGCAGAGCTGAGTGTGATTACAAGGCAGGCTGGGGTCAGGATAACAGAGATCAATCGTAGTCAAACAAGCCGGGTCAAACACACGAAACAGATTGGATCACAGGAACAGGAAGTCATGGGAACAGGTATGAGGTGCAGATCAGGCAGCAAAGACACAGTGCTGCTGAGGTGTTTAAATAAGGCAGCCTGTTGCCAATCACTGAAATCAGTCTGCACTATTTTAACTCCTAGGTGGCAGATCCATGACATTGCCCCCCCTCCGGGTGCCCAACAGGTCTCTCTTCTGTGGATGACTGCGAAAAAAGGCATTAACCAAGTCTCTGGCGTTCACATCCTGTTCAGCCTCCCAAGAGTTATCCTCTGGGCCATAACCTTTCCACTTAACTAGGTACTGTACCTGATTCCTTCTCTTCCTACAGTCTATGATGGCCTCTACCTCGTACTCCTCTTCGCCATTGATGGTCACAGGTTCTGGTGGCCTGGATACTCTATCTGGAAAAGAGTCAGGGACTGCGGGTTTCAAGAGAGAAACATGGAAGACAGGATGCATCTTAAGTGAATCAGGTAAAGATAATTCATAAGCAACCTCATTAAGTTTCTTCTTGACTGGGAATGATCCCACAAATTTAGGTGCCAGTTTCTTTGAGGGACATGCCAACCTGAGATTCGTAGTAGACAGCCATAGCTGGTCTCCTGGGTGGAGAATCAGTTCACCCCTTTTTTTCCTGTCAAAAGCATCTTGCTTGCTGCTTGTGCCTTGGTAACCACTTCTTGAAGCAACTTATTGTTGCGGTTGAGGAAATCCACTGTGTCTTGGACAGTAGGAATTGTGGTCTCTGGAATAAAGTCGGGCAAGAAGGATGGGTGAAAACCATAATTTGCAAAGAAGGGTGACTGACCTGTGGTTGAGTGAATGGCATTAATGTAGGAGAACTCCGCCAGTGGTAGCAACGATACCCAACCATCCTGGACAAAAGTGGTGAAGCATCAGATATACTGCTCCAATGTCTGATTGGTCCTCTCTGTCAGTCCATTGTTCTGGGTATGGTAGGCGGAGGACAAGGATCTTTCAATTTTTAAGGGCTTTACACAGAGTTTTCCAGAATCGGGAAGTGAACTGAACCCCCGATCAGAGACAATGTTCATAGGGACTCCATGAAGCCTAACAATCTCTCTGATAAACACTTGAGCTGTCTCCATGGCCAAGGGAGTACTCTTCAGATGCAAGAAATGGGACATTTTGGACAATCGGTCCACTACCACGGAGATGGCTGTGCATCCTTCCGATGGGGGAAGTTCCACAACGAAATCCATGGCTATCATTCTCTATGGTCTGTCAGTGACTGGCAGTGGCCGAAGTAGACCCCAGGCTCGGTTCTTTGTACCCTTGCTCCGGTTGCAGATTGCACAGGAATTCACGTATCTATTACAGGTTTCTTCCAGGTCTGGCCACCAGAATGTGCGTTTCAGGACATCAAGCGTCTTGTGGATCCCGAAATGACCTGCTAGGGGATGATCATGACACAGACCCAAAATGGTTATACATAAACATTCAGGCACAAATACCTTGCTTCCATTAAACAGCAATCCTTCCCGGAGTGTCAGCATGACCCCTGGAGGGCTAGGAACATCTGTCGAAGCCTGCTTCATTCGGTTGAGGGGGTTGCCTTGTAAAAGTAAGAAGTTATTTTCGGACAAGATGGTATCTACCACTGGTGGTTCCTTGGGGTCATCAAACATACGGGACAGTGCATCTGGTGTGACATTCTTCAAGCCCGACCAGTAGGTAATGTGGAACACAAATCGGGAAAAGAACAGGGCCCAATGTGATTGACGTGGCTTTAGGCGTTTAGCAGTCCTCAGGTACTCAAGATTTTTGTGGTCAGTATAGACCATATGGGATGCGTTGCTCCCTCCAGGAGGTACCTCCACTCTTCTAAAGCCACCTTTATGGCCAGTAATTCTCGGTCCCCAACGTCATAGTTTCTCTCTGCTGGAGAGAGCCTGCGGTTGGGAGATGACTGCTCCAATAGCGACTTCAGATGCGTCTACTTCTAGTGTATACGGCAGAGACGGGTCTGGGTGACCAAGAACAGGTGCTATGGTAAACAGTCCCTTCGAGGTATCAAATGCAGCTTGTGCCTCAGATGTCCAATGGAAACGGAGGCTCTGTTTAGTCAGCTGTGTGATAGGGGCTATGATAGCGCAGAAGTCCCTAATGAACCTCCTGTAAAAGTTGGCAAATCCTACGAAGCGCTGCACCCCCTTCTTGTCGGTAGGTGCAGGCCAGTTTAACCACTTCAGCCCCGGAAGGATTTACCCCCTTCCTGACCAGAGCACTTTTTCCAATTTGGCACTGCGTTGCTTTAACTGCTAATTGCGCGGTCATGCAATGCTGTACCCAAACGAAATTTGCGTCCTTTTCTTCCCACAAATAGAGCTTTCTTTTGATGGTATTTGATCACCTTTTTGCGCTATACACCGAAAATTTTGAAAAAAAATGATATTTTCTACTTTTTGTTCTAAAAAAAATCCAATAAACTCAATTTTAGTCATACATTTAGGCCAAAATGTATTTGGCCACATGTCTTTGGTAAAAAAAATGTCAATAAGTGTATATTTATTGGTTTGCGCAAAAGTTATAGCGCCTACAAACTAGGGTACATTTTCTGGAATTTACACAGCCTTTAATTTATGACTGCCTATGTCGTTTCTTGAGGTGCTAAAATGGCAGGGCAGTACAAAACCCCCACAAATGACCCCATTTTGGAAAGTAGACACCCCAAGGAAATTGCTGAGAGGCATGTTGAGCCCATTGAATATTCATTTTTTTTGTCCCAAGTGATTGAATAATGACAAAAAAAAAAAAAAATTACAAAAAGTTGTCACTAAATGATATATTGCTCACACAGGCCATGGGCATATGTGGAATTGCACCCCAAAATACATTTAGCTGCTTCTCCTGAGTATGGAGATACCACATGTGTGGGACTTTTTGGGAGCCTAGCCGCATACGGGGCCCCGAAAACCAATCACTGCCTTCAGGATTTCTAAGGGCGTACATTTTTGATTTTACTCCTCACTACCTATCACAGTTTTGAAGGCCATAAAATACCCAGATGGCACAACCCCCCCCCCCCCAAATGACCCCATTTTGGAAAGTAGACACCCCAAGCTATTTGCTGAGAGGCATGTTGAGTCCATGGAATATTTTATATTTTGACACAAGTTGCGGGAAAGTGACAATTTATTTATTTATTTATTTTTTTTTTGCACAAAGTTGTCACTAAATGATATATTGCTCACACAGGTCATGGGCATATGTGGAATTGCACCCCAAAATACATTCTGCTGCTTCTCTTGAGTACGGGGATACCACATGTGTGGGACTTTTTAGGAGCCTAGCCGCGTACGGGACCCCGAAAACCAATCACCGCCTTCAGGATTTCTAAGGGTGTACATTTTTGATTTCACTCTTCACTGCCTATCACAGTTTCGGAGGTCATGGAATGCCCAGGTGGCACAAACCCCCCCCCAAATGACCCCATTTTGGAAAGTAGACACCCCAAGCTATTTGCTGAGAGGCATGGTGAGTATTTTGCAGCTCTCATTTGTTTTTGAAAATGAAGAAAGACAAAAAAAAAAATTTTTTTTTTCTTTTTTTAATTTTCAAAAAACTTTGTGACAAAAAGTGAGGTCTGCAAAATACTCACTATACCGCTCAGCAAATAGCTTTGGGTGTCTACTTTCCAAAATGGGGTCATTTGGGGGGGTTTTGTGCCACCTGGGCATTCCATGGCCTCCGAGACTGTGATAGGCAGTGAAGAGTGAAATCAAAAATTTACGCCCTTAGAAAGCCTGAAGGCGGTGCTTGGTTTTTGGGGTCCCATACGCGGCTAGGCTCCCAAAAGGTCTCACACATGTGGTATCCCCGTACTCAGGAGAAGCAACAGAATGTATTTTGGGGTGTAATTTCACATATTCCCATGGCATGTTTGAGCAATATATCATTTAGTGACAACTTTGTGCAAAAAAAAAAAAAAAATTTGTCTCTTTCCCGCAACTTGTGTCACAATATAAAATATTCCATGGACTCGACATGCCTCTCAGCAAATAGCTTGGGGTGTCTACTTTCCAAAATGGGGTCATTTGGGGGGGTTTGAACTGTCCTGGCATTTTATGCACAACATTTAGAAGCTTATGTCACACATCACCCACTCTTCTAACCACTTGAAGACAAAGCCCTTTCTGACACTTTTTGATTACATGAAAAATTTTTTTTTTTTTTGCAAGAAAATTACTTTGAACCCCCACACATTATATATTTTTTTAAAGCAAATGCCCTACAGATTAAAATGGTGGGTGTTTCATTTTTTTTTTCACACAGTATTTGCGCAGCGATTTTTCAAACGCATTTTTTGGGGAAAAAACACACTTTTTTACATTTTAATGCACTAAAACACACTATATTGCCCAAATGTTTGATGAAATAAAAAAGATGATCTTAGGCCGAGTACATGGATACCAAACATGACATGCTTTACAATTGCGCACAAACGTGCAGTGGCAACAAAATAAATACATTTTTAAAAGCCTTTAAAAGCCTTTACAGGTTACCACTTTAGATTTACAGAGGAGGTCTACTGCTAAAATTACTGCCCTCGATCTGACCGTCGCGGTGATACCTCACATGCATGGTGCAATTGCTGTTTACATTTGACGCCAGACCGACGCTTGCGTTCGCCTTAGCGCGAGAGCAGGGGGGACAGGGGTGCTTTTTTTTTTCTTTATTATTTTTTTGCTTTTTTATCTTATTTTAAAACTGTTCCTTTCATTTTTTTTTTTTTTAATCATTTTTATTGTTATCTCAGGGAATGTAAATATCCCCTATGATAGCAATAGGTAGTGACAGGTACTCTTTTTTGAAAAAATTGGGGTCTATTAGACCCTAGATTTCTCCTCTGCCCTCAAAGCATCTGACCACACCAAGATCGGTGTGATAAAATGCTTCCCCAATTTCCCAATGGCGCTATTTACATCCGGCGAAATCTAAGTAATAAAATGCTCGTAGCTTCCGGTTTCTTAGGCCATAGAGATGTTTGGAGCCACTCTGGTCTCTGATCAGCTCTATGGTCAGCTGGCTGAATCACCGGCTGCATTCTCAGGTTCCCTGTTGAGACAGGAGAGCCAGAGAAAAACACGGAAGACGGTGGGGGGGGGGGGGCATTCTCTCCCACTGCTTGTAAAAGCAGTCTAGAGGCTAATTAGCCGCTAGGATTGCTTTTACATGAAAGCCGACCGCTGGCTGAAAAGAATGATACCAAGATGATACCTAAACCTGCAAGCATCATTCTGGTATAACCACTCAAAGTCGTGAATGGTGTACCTGAAGACAAAAAAATGGTTAACAATAAAGCACAGTAAACGGTAAAGTATAAAAAATTGCATACCTGAAAAGCAAACATGATAAAACATAATAACAATAAAACATTGCAGAATAGAATACAGTAAAAAAGAGCAGAACAATAGAGAGAATAGAGAGAGAGAGAATAGAGAGAGAACAATAAAACGACAACTATTATTTTTTATTTTTGTTTGTGTTTTTTTTTTTTTTACACTTTTTTTGTAACTGTAACTTTTATAACTGTAACCGGTTCCAGGTTCGGGTCTCTCAAAATGTGATGGCATCTTAGGAGACCCTGTAAAAGTGTGTCCTAGTCTGTGCAATGCTGTACCCTATGCTAATACTCAACTAGTGAATGGTAGTGTTCAAAACATTCACCAATGCAAAGACCAGGATTGACAGGAGGGACAATAATAGCGGGTGTCACGCCTATATCCGCGTTTGCTGCAGACACAACATCTTTTTTGGGGGGGTTCGTTGGGTAGGGGTACTCGGGAGGACATAAAAATGCCTCTCATGCAGCCGACTGCATTTGATTGGGGATGTGAATGGGGGAAGTACGGGTGCTGCAGAAGTGGTGGGTTCCCAATTAGGATTGGCGAATGCAGCAGGAAGGGCATTATGGGCACGACGGGCCTGTGTTTGTCTTTTTGGTGGCAGAGGGACACTACTTGTGCTTGCCACCTCACCAGCTTGAACTGCACTTATGGGACTCGCCACGTCACCAAGTGTTACTGCAGTGCTGGTTTGACTACGACCGGGGTGTACTAGGCCGCTGGCGCTTGCCAGTTCACCAAAATGCTACCAAAAAAACTGTTAGCGATCGCAGGGATCAGGCCTGACTCTGCGAACGCTGCAGTTATGCGTTTAGTGTTTTGTAAGTGACAGTGATCGATCGATACTGCACTTGGGTGGGCTGGGCCGGGCGGAGGGGCAAAACGCAGGTGCTAGCAGGTATCTGGGCTGATCCCACTAACACTGCATTTTTGGGAACCCTAAACTGCTGGGGACGCCAGTATAGATCTGATCGGATCAGATCAGATATTGATCAGTTCAGATACTATACCACTAAGGGAGGTGTACGGTGCGTGCGTGGGTGTTAGCGCTACTGGCACTAACCTGACGCTGCCTGGGGCTGGTGCTTACCAGTTCACCAAAACGCTACCAAAAAAACTGTTACCGATCGCAGGGATCAGGCCTGACTCTGCGAACGCTGCAGTTATGCGTTTAGTGTTTTGTAAGTGACAGTGATCGATCGATACTGCACTTGGGTGGGCTGGGCTGGGCCGGGCGGAGGGGCAAAACGCTGGTGCTAGCAGGTATCTGGGCTGATCCCGCTAACACTGCGTTTTTGGGAACCCTAAACTGCTGGGGACGCTAGTATAGATCTGAACGGATCAGATATTGATCCGATCAGATACTATACCACTAAGGGAGGCGTATGCTGCGTGCGTGGGTGTTAGCGGTACTGGCGCTAATCTGACGCTGCCTGGGGCGACGCATATCACCGCTGGGCGATCAGGGGGCTAAACCTTTATTCGGTAATAAACGGCGGGTGCCCTGACACTATAAAAAATAAACGAACTAACCAGCGTCACCCGTAACGGTTATACGGTGATCAGTGGTGAAAGGGTTAACTAGGGGGCAATCAAGGGGGTTAAAACATTTATTAGATAGTATATGGGGGTCCCTGTCGCTATAAAACGCTGACGGCGAACCTAAATATTTACGTCCCTAACTAGCGTCACCAGTGACACTAATACAGCGATCAGAAAAATGATCGCTTAGCGACATTGGTGACGGGGGGTGATCAAGGGGTTAAAACTTTATTAGGGGGGGTTAGGGGGGTACCCTAGACCTAAACGGGGCCTAACATTCACTGCCCTAACACTGTAACTGTCACAAACTGACACCAATACAGTAATCAGAAAAAAAAAAAAAAAAAAAACCTGCTTGGTGTCAGTTTGTGACGGGGGGGGGTGATTGGGGGGGGATCGGGGGGCGTTCAGGGGGGGGGGAAATCGAGGTGTTTTGTGTGCCTGGCATGTTCTACTGTGTGTGTGTGTGTTGGTGCACTCACATTACAGTCTTCTCTCCTCGGCCCGGAACGGAAAATACAGAGCCGAGGAGAGATGACATAATTTCCTCTGCCTCTGTGTACAATACAGAGGCAGGGAAATGATCCCATTGGCTGGGAGCGATCGCGAGGGGGGGGCCACGAATGGATGGCCTCCCCCTCACCACCGATCGCCGGGGGAGATTTGCCGACCGCTGCAGGCACCGGGGGGGGGGGTCCGATCGGACCCCCCACCCGCGGGCAGGCAAGGACGTACCTGTAAGTCCTTTTGCCTGCCCGTGCCGCTCTGTCGACGTACATCGTCGTGCAGCGGTCGGCAACTGGTTAAGATAGCAGAGACCTTTTCAAAGTCCATCTTGATGCCTTCAGGTGAGATTATCAGTCCCAGGAATTGGATGCTGCTTTGTTCAAACTCACATTTTTCACCTTTAGCATATAGTCTGTGTTGGCGGAGCCAGCTCAGCACCCTTTTGACATGACCTCAATAAGAGTCTAGAGAAATGGAAAAAATCAGGATGTCATCTAGGTAAACAATCAAAAATATATCCAGGAAGTCTCGGAATATGTTATTGACAAAGTATTGGAAGGTAGTTGGGGCATTGCATAGTCCAAAGGGCATCACCAGGTATTCATAGTGGCCCAATCGGGTGCGAAAGGCCGTTTTCCACTCATCCCCTTGACAGATGCGGACTAAATTGTAGGCCCCCATAGATCTAGTTTGGTGAAAATGGTTGCCGACCTTAATCTCTGAAATAGGTTTGGTACTAGAGGGAGAGGATACCGGTTTTTAACTGTAATTTTGTTGAGCTCCCGATAGTCCACACAAGGTCTTAGGGAGCAGTCCTTTTTCTCAACAAAAAATATTCCTGCTCCAGCTGGGGAGGTAGAGGGTCGGATGAACCCCTTTTTCAAGTTTTTTTGGATATACTCTTTTAGTGCCTCCTGTTCTCGTTCAGTGAGGGGGAAGATTCTACCGAAAGGGATTTCAGACCCTGGAAGCAGTTCAATTGGGCAGTTGTATGGCCGATGTGGGGGAAGAATGTCAGACCCTCGCTTACTAAAGACATCCAGGAACTCATGGTAGGGTTCAGGTACGACTTGCAGCACCTCAGACTCACACAAAGTAGTGTTGTAGAAGAAGCTGGGGACCTTGGTAGGCAGTGTTCCTAGCAATAGGCTGAGTGGAAGTTGATTCTCCCTGTGGCCCAGTCAACTCGTGGATTATGCACTACAGCCAGGGTAGGCCCAGAATAATGGGGAATAGCGGGGAAGAGATGACATCGAGGCTTAGGATTTCCTTATGTTGGGAGGAGGCCAACACGGGTAAGGGAAATGTCTCTTGGGTCACAGGTCCAGACTTGATACATGACCCGTCAGCTAGAAAAACATAAAGTCCTTATGCTTTAGGTCTCAAGGGGATGCGTTGTTGTGTTGCAAAGGTTAGATCGATGAAGCAAATGCAGGCCCCGGAATCAATAATCGCGGTAACTGGCACTTCCCTTTCTAGCAGCTGGAAAGAGATGGGAAGAGTTAAGTTAAGTGGCGTTGGTAGATGAAGAAAAGTTATTAACTGAAGAAAACAGCCGCCACTTACATGTCTTGGTTGGACAGGAACATACATAGTGGCCCGCTTCCCCACAGTATAGGCAGAGGTTGTTCTGTTGTCGGTGCAGGCGTTCCTCCGGAGACAGAGAGGGGCGTATTAGGCCGATTTGCATAGGCTCCGGTGCTTTGGTGGCAGTAGTAACAGGAGCTGGCTGAACTGGAATGAAGCTAACAGGTGCGAATTGAGTAGGAGCTGGGATCCGGGGCATCATCCAGACTGGACGTGGCTGCTGGGCTGATCTTTCGGATCGTCGCTCACGGAGCTGCCGATTAATTTGAATGGCCGGTGTGATAAGGGCCTCCAGGGTATTTGGGACTTTGACACGTGCCAGTTTGTCTCTCAGACCTTCTGATAACCACAAGCGTGTCTGCACTCCAGCATCTAAAGTCTGTAAAGTCTGTAACATAATCTTCGGCCGTTCTGCGGCATTGCTGGAGTACATGAAGGGCAGCCTCTGCTGTGGTGGTTCATTGCGGGTCTTCGTATAATTCAGCCATCGCGCAGAAGAAGGCGGACATGGACTGTAACAATACATCGTTCTTCTCCAACATCCGATGAGCCCAGGACTGGGGCTCACCCTGAAGAAGTGATATCATGAATACTACTTTGGTGGCTTCAAGGGAGAAAGTTCGAGGTTGCAGGGTGAAGTACAGTTCACATGTGTTACGGAAGGATCTAAATTTTTCACGGTCACCTGAAAATCTCTCTGGTGCTGGAACTCTGGGTTCAGGGGGCAACATCACCACTGAGGTTGCTGCTGCAGTGGCAATTCCTGAGGCAGAAGGCACAGCAGTGCTTGCTGGTGTAGCTAGAGTCTGTACATGTTGTTCCAGTTGTGTATAACCCTCCTGTAGAGATTTGACTGCTTGGGTAAAGGCTGCAAGGTGCTGACAGATGTCATCCATGGCTGACTTCCCACTTGCAGGCTCAGACATGTCTGCCTGATACTGTTACGTACCTCCCGGATGAGCCTGATGTGCAGTGGAAAGCAGTGGCGTAACTAGAAATCTCAGGGCTCCGGTGCAAGAAATCATGAAAGCCCCCCCCAAAAAGCATGATTTTGATAATATATATATATATATATATATATATATATATATATATATATATTTCCACTGTTACTGGAGGGGGGGTGGTACTGGAGGGGGGATGGTATTGGAGGGGGGGTGGTGGTGGTACTGGAGGGGGGTGGTGGTGGTATTGGAGGGGGGTGGTACTGACTGGAGGGGGGGTGTTGGTGGTACTGGAGGGGGTTGGTGGTACTGGAGGCAGGCCCGGATTTACGCCCTTTGCCGCCCCAAGGCTGGGTCTTTCAATGCCGCCCCCCTCCCCCACACACCACCATTCTTGTCCTTTATCGATGACTGCTACAATAGATCAATTAAAAACATATCTCCACACACGAAAACACTGAAAAGAACTGGCTTTAATTGTGGAATGTGTGCGATGGGAATATGGACTGTGGGTGTGATATCAGGGGGTCTAAACAGACCTCTGATGTTTCATCTTTGAAACAGAGAAATGAGATCGAGGACACAGCCCACAATCTCCATCTCTGCAGCCTCAGCTCCACAGAATGAATGGACAGAAATAGCTCCATACAGAGCTTCCTGTTCGTTCACAAATGGAAGCATAGTAAACACATTTTACTATGCCTCAGTTATAAATGAACTGGGTTCTATTCATTAAGACATGGGAGGAAAGAAAGCATTCCCCCCGCAGCAGCCGGGAAGGAGAGGAGAGGGGGGAACCCGACAGCACTGTGGGGGATGAGGGGAGCCAAAGAGTACACAGGAGCTTGGGGCAGCAGGTGGTGGATAGCGAGGGGTGGCATATAGAGGAACAGTTCCCCTTCATTTTCCTCCTGCAGCCTTTCAGCTGCAGGCTGCAGGAGGAAAATGAAGGGGAACTGTTCTGTACAGGGGGCTGCACGGGAACCCTGGAGCATGCAATTGTGACCCCAGCAACTCCTGTACATACACCCCTGCTGGTGGGATGGGATGAGTGACAGTGTTGGAGGATGGGATAAGTGGGATTGCTGGGGGGGGGATGAGTGTCAGTGCTGGGGGGAATTGGATGAGTGGCTGTGGTGGGTGGGTGGGATGAGTGTCAGTGCTGGGGGGGATGAGATGACTGTGGTGGGGGGGGGAATGAGTGTCAGTGGTGGAGGGGATGAGTGTCAGTGCTGGGGGATGAGTGGCTGTGCTGGGGGGGTGGAATGAATGCCAGTGCTGGGGGGGGTGGAATCAGTGTCAGTGCTGGGGGGGTGAGTGTCAGTTCGGGGGAGGTGGAATGAGTGTCAGTGCTGGTGGGGGGGGGATGAGTGTCAGTGCTGGGGGGAATTGGATGAGTGGCTGTGGTGGGTGGAATGAGTGTCAGTGCTGGAGGGATGAGTGGCTGTGCTGGTGGGGGGGATGGAATGAGTGGGGGGGGTGGTATCAGTGTCAGTGGTGGGGGGGATGAGTGGCTGTGCTGGGGGGATTAGTGGCTGTGCTGGTGGGGGGGTGGAATGAGTGGGGGGGTGGGATCAGTGTCAGTGCCGGGGGATGAGTGTCAGTGCTGGGGGGGTGGGATCAGTGTCAGTGCTGGGGGGATGAGTGTCAGTGCTGGTGGGATGAGTGGTTGTGCTGGTGGGGGGGTGGAATGAGTGGGGGGGGTGGGATCAGTGTCAGTGCTGGGGGATGAGTGTCAGTGCTGGTGGGGGAGTATGAGTGTCAGTGCTGGGGGGGTGGGATCAGTGTCAGTGCTGGGGGGATGAGTGTCAGTGCTGGGGGGGTGGGATCAGTGTCAGTGCTGGGGGGATGAGTGGCTGTGCTGGTGGGGGGTGGAATGAGTGTCAGTGCTGGGGGGGGATGAGTGGCTGTGCTGGTGGGGGGGTGGAAGGAGTGTCAGTGCTGGGGGATGAGTGGCTGTGCTGGTGGGGGGGGTGGTATCAGTGTCAGTGGTGGGGGGGATGAGTGGCTGTGCTGGGGGGATGAGTGGCTGTGCTGGTGGGGGGGGGGGTGGAATGAGTGGGGGGGTGGGATCAGTGTCAGTGCTGGGGGATGAGTGTCAGTGCTGGTGGGGGGGTATGAGTGTCAGTGCTGGGGGGGTGGGATCAGTGTCAGTGCTGGGGGGATTAGTGTCAGTGCTGGGGGGGTGGGATCAGTGTCAGTGCTGGGGGGGATGAGTGGCTGTGCTGGTGGGGGGGAATGAGTATCAGTGCTGGGGGTGGGATCAGTTTCAGTGCTGGGCAGAAGGGATGAGTGGCTGTGGTGGGAGGGAATCAGCGGTGGTGGTGGGGACTGGGTTCACTGGCAGCGCTGAGTGCCGGGATCAGAGACACTTACTTGCTGTCAGTGTTCACTCGTTTTCCTCTGCATTGCTCCGTGTCTCTCTCGGCTCCCTGCGCTCCACGTGTCACTGTCTCTACTCCAGTCCTTACACAGCGGCCGCGACCTCCTGCAGCTCCTCCCCCACCTTCTCTTACTTGATGTTAGCAGTGTCCGCCCCGCCTCCCTACATTCTCTCTGTCTCTGGATAGGCGGGGCGGGGCGGTCCACAGTATCAGCGCTGCCTCTGCCTTCTTTCTCTCCGCTCAGCGAGCGAAAGCCCCCCTCCCCGCGGCGGAACAAACTGACACATGCTGCCCTCATAACAGCAGCCAGAGCGAACGGACGGGCAGCGAGCTTCTCACACTGAATTGGCGGAACTACAGGGCCCAGTCGCAAGTGCGACTGCAGCGACCCTGATAATTCCGCCACTGGTGGGAAGGCTTTCTCGTACAACCCCGGCTCAAGGGCCACCGGTGTTGCAACAGTAGCTGCAAGAGCCTGGTGGTGTATGTGTGCCTGGTTCGTCTTTGTCAGTTCAGGCAGCAGGAAACAGGGCTGGCTGGTAGGTGCAGAGCTGGGGAGACACTGAATATGTAGTCAGACAAGCCGGATTTGGTAACAGATGATCTGATGTAGATATAGACGACAGGCAGCGAATGGTCAAGATACAGACAAAGTTCCGCAACAGGATATCAAGCAGTGTAGAGCTGAGTGTGGTTACAAGACAGGCCGGGGTCAGGATAACAGAGATCAATCGTAGTCAAACAAGCCAGGTCAAACAGGAAACAGGTCAGATCACTGGAACAGGAAGTCACGGGAACAGGTATGAGCTGCAGATCAGGCAGCAAAGACACAGTGCTGCTGAGGTGTTTAAATAAGGCAGCCTGTTGCCAATCACTGAAATCAGTCTGCACTATTTTAACCCCTAGGTGGAAGATCCATGACAGGACCCTCACCCTGGAGAAGAGGGTTTTTAATTATCGGCTGGCCAGAGCCAGGAGAGTCGTGGAGAATGCCTTTGGGATAATGGCCAGCCAGTTCCGCCTATTTCTTACAGCAATAAATATGGCAAACCACAATACAGTGGGGACAGAAAGTATTCAGACCCCCTTAAATTTTTCACTCTTTGTTATATTACAGCCAGTTGCTAAAATCATTTAAGTTAATTTTTTCCTCATTAAAGTACATACAGCACCCCATATTGACAGAAAAACACAGAATTGTCGACATTTTTGCAGATTTATTAAAAAAGAAAAACTGAAATATCACATGGTCCTAAGTATTCAGACCCTTTGCTCAGTATTTAGTAGAAGCACCCTTTTGATCTAATACAATCATGAGTCTTTTTGGGAAAGATGCAACACGTTTTTCACACCTGGATTTGGGCATCCTCTGCCATTCCTCCTTTCAGATCCTCTCCAGTTCTGTCAGGTTGGATGGTGAGCGTTGGTGGACAGCCATTTTTAGGTCTCTCCAGAGATGCTCAATTGGGTTTAAGTCAGGGCTCTGGCTGGGCCATTCAAGAACAGTCACGGAGTTGTTGTGAAGCCACTCCTTCATTATTTTATCTGTGTGCTTAGGGTCATTGTCTTGTTGGAAGGTAAACCTTCGGCCCAGTCTGAGGTCCTGAGCACTCTGGAGAAGGTTTTCATCCAGGATATCCCTGTACTTGGCCGCATTCATCTTTCCCACGATTGCAACCAGTTGCCCTGTCCCTGCAGCTGAAAAACACCCCCACAGCATGATGCTTCCACCACCATGCTTCACTGTTGGGACTGTATTGGACAGGTGATGAGCAGTGCCTGGTTTTCTCCACACATGCTGCTTAGAATTGAGGCCAAAAAGTTCTATCTTGGTCTCATCAGACCAGAGAATCTTATTTCTCACCATCTTGGAGTCCTTCAGGTGTTTTTTTTAGCAAACTCCATGCGGGCTTTCATGTGGGTTGCACTGAGGAGAGGCTTCCGTCGGACCACTCTGCCATAAAGCCCTGACTGGTGGAGGGCTGCAGTGATGGTTGACTTTCTACAACTTTCTCCCATCTCCCGACTGCATCTCTGGAGCTCAGCCACAGTGATCTTTGGGTTCTTCTTTACCTCTCTCACCAAGGCTTTTCTCCCCGATAGCTCAGTTTCGCCAGATGGCCAGCTCTAGGAAGGGTTCTGGTCGTCCCAAATGTCTTCCATTTAAGGATTATGGAGGCCACTGTGCTCTTAGGAACATTAAGTGCAGCACAAATTTTTTTGTAACCTTAGCCAGATCTGTGCCTTGCCACAGTTCTGTCTCTGAGCTCTTCAGGCAGTTCCTTTGACCTCATGATTCTCATTTGCTCTGACATGCACTGTGAGCTGTAAGGTCTTATATAGACAGGTGTGTGGCTTTCCTAATCAAGTCCAATCAGTATAATCAAACACAGCTGGACTCAAATGAAGGTGTAGAACCATCTCAAGGATGATCAGAAGAAATAGACAGCACCTGAGTTAAATATATGAGTGTCACAGCAAAGGGTCTGAATACTTAGGACCATGTGATATTTCAGTTTTTCTTTTATAATAAATCTGCAAAAATGTCAACAATTCTGTGTTTTTCTGTCAATAAGGGGTGCTGTGTGTACATTAATGAGGAAAAAAAATGAACTTAAATGATTTTAGAAAATGGCTGCAATATAACAAAGAGTGTAAAATTTAAGGGGGTCTGAATACTTTCCGTCCCACTGTAGTTCTAGCATGCTGCATACTTCACAACTTTTTAAAGAGAAATACTCCGAATTATGTTGCTTCAGTTGGGCCTGAGGCCGGACTTCCAGAAAATACAATGACGGCCCTGGAAGCTGGCCGTCCTGGCTTGCCCCCCCAAAGCACCCGTGAAGTGCGTAAAAAATATGTAGATTATTTTACGGGTAGGGGCGCCATTGCTATGCCAGCAAATTTGTAAATATTTTCGATATTAAAAAAAAAAAAAAATCTGATAAAATCTTGATTTTGATTTACTGCTTGTGTTTCTTTTAGCTGTCTCCTAGGTTCTCCTAATGCACTTGTAGTGCCAAGTGGTTTTCCATTATTAAATAACACCCACTGTCACTATAAACACCAACTTAATACAAAAACTGGTATTGAGCATTGAAAGAAGAAGCCACACATTGTTGAGTATAAAACCTTTTAAAACATTTTTTGGTTAAAAAAAAAAAAATCTTGGTTTTATAAAGTTTTAGCTTGAAAATATTTTTTGAGTACATAAACAGGCAAGTTTCAAAACATAACATACACAACTCAGGAAATTACAAAGTTCAACATTGAAAAACTGAAGACAATGTCAGACATTATAGTGTCAAAAATGTGTTGATATTGCCTTCATCAGTTGGGGTGATGTCACCCCTGTAAAAGCCAAATTTTGAAGATGCACACAAATTGGGAGTCAAACTGGGGATTTCCCTCCTGATCCCATGCCTAATGTCAACATGTGCTATCTCCCATCATGGGGGATCAATGGACATGTTTTGGGGGTGCAACCACTTCCTCTCACCTACTTGAGTCACGAGGAAGGGGTTGCACCCACAAAACGCCTACATTGATATCCCCTGATGGCAGATAGCACATGTTGACACACTGTGTGTATCTTCAAAATTTGGCTTTTAAAATGCAGCAAGAATTAAAAAAAAAATGGTCACAAAAAATATAAAATAGTGTCATTTTGTTGTTATTTAGATTCTTCCTAGTACATCAATCATGTTCTTCAGTTTTTGTTCAACCTCATTTGTTTTTCGCTTTATGATGTCTAAATCCCAATTACAAAACATTATGTCCTAGATTAGCCTTTGTGCACTGTCACTGGTGAAATGAGGAGATTGTTCTTCCACAACATGCACATCACCTAAAAGAAAAAATACACACCATGTATTATAAATATGCAGGCATACGTCTATTACCTGAATCTGTGGTCTCAGACACTCACCTGTTGTGGTGATAATTTCAACCACCTCTCCTTCCTCCACATCCTCTGGTTGTGGTGTCCTCTGTTCCCCTTCTTCAGGAGGTTGGGGGTTCCTGGTGTCCTCAGACGTCTGGAGTCTTTTCTCCCCTATGATAACGAAACAAAAGGTATACTTAGCACACCAATATTTGAGGCCAGAAATAGGAATATGAAACATTGCTTGAAAGTGGGGTACAATTGTCTGTTTTGGCAGAGTTCCAAGCTGAAGACATGATTTTTTCCCTTACCAAAGCTGGAATACTTACCTTTTTTAGACAAGTTTCACACATGGAGACACCCCAAGTATCCGCTGGAGTACCTGTGTGGGACACCCTAAAAGGTTTGTTCTTGTGTCCCACACTAGTGCTCCTGAGTCCAGATGTGTAAACAGCTGCTGAGTGTCCTCTCCTTAGGTTACACTGAATCAAGTTTGCAATTCTTTCTAGTTTCAAACACATCTAGACAACAAGGTCCTAAACTTTTTTTAATACAAATTAGCATGACCAAATGTAGTTAACCCTGTATCTGCCAAAAACATTGTATTTAGTTGGCAAACGAACGATGTTTACTGCAACCGATTACTGTGCCCACAAACATGAAAGTAGCCATTTTAAACTGTATAACAGTAAAGAAAAGCACATGGAGCAGCATGCAAGTAATAATAATAATAGGAACACACGACAAGTACTTACTTTTTAGGAGCACTTTCTTGATCCTTCTGTACTTATCCTGCTCCCTCAATTTCAGGTCTGACCAGCGTTTCCTCAATTGCTCCTTGGATCTTTGTACCCCAAAATTCCTGTGCAGACTCTTCACAACTTTAGACATGATCTTGGCCTTTCTCACATTTGGGTTTAGGTAAGGTCCATACTTCCCATCATAGTCGGCCCTCTTCAAGATGTCAACCATCTCCACCATCTCTACAAAAACCATATTTGAGGCCTTAAATCTACTGCGGGATTGTGACATTTCTGGCTCCGGGCTTTCCTCTTCGTTACTGCTATTACGCACCTGCTTCGTCTCCGCCATGTTCCTCTCCCACTGTGACGAAAGAGAAGTGGCAGGGATTATTCTAGAAAGAACGCCAGGGGCAGGCGACGCAGGAGGATTTTCATGCATGCGCAGTGTATATAAAACTAACACGCGTGTGTCGTACGTATGATCTGTAAGTGGAGGAAGTGCCGATCGTCAGAATGAAGGTAACATTTTAACTTGGGACATCAGTGGCCTATACTGATTCGAGATTGAGGCCTATATTGGGATAAAATTAGGAGAGTTTAGCCTGATATTAGTGTTTTTGTCTTGTGTTTTGTCTTGCAGCAAATATGAAACAATTCAAAGACCTGGAATTCATGGGCCAGTTCATAGACAAATACAGGGATATAAGTAATTTGTGGGAGGTTAAAAGCCCCTTATATCAAACCAGCTAGGAAGGCATTGCTGGAGAAACTGCTGCAATTTATGAAGACGCAGGTCCCCGGCACAGACATCGAGTTTGTGGATAAGAAAATTGGTAGCTTGAGAAGCACGTATAGGAAGGAACTTAATAAGGTCCAGGCTTCCATGAAATCAGGTGCAGCAGCAAAGGATGTGTATGTACCCAGTTTGTGGTACTACAACAGGATGCGGTTTCTGGAAGACCAGATTGAAGCCAGGGAATCACTTTCTACACTTCCATCCACCCTTCCCTCAACCCTTCCCTCAACCCCAGCTGAGGCTTCCGAGGACCAACCTGGGCCTTCCATCCTGGAAGGAGTTGAGGAGCCCAGCTGGAGCCAGGTATAGTATTTTTGAACATATTTATTGTCCGAAAATTAGTGTTGTTAACTAGATGTTATTATTGATAACAAATGAATGATTGAACAAAAAGTGTTTTACATATCAATAGACAGTAGGAGCCAAAAATGATTGGGACAAGAATGAAAAATGCTGGGGTCAGAATGATAGTCTTTTCTATTTATTCACATTCAATTTGCAACAGTCATGAGCTGAAAATTGTGTGTGATTGATGAACCAAAAACTAAAACTATGTCCCTTTTTCATACGCAGGAAGACCCCAGCCAGGACGAGGCTCTGGAATGTGGCAGACAGGAGGAGGCGGGGGTAAGTGTCAGCCAGGAGGTGGCCAGGTCCATTAGCCTCACCCAATCCCATGTCCCTCCCCTCCGCCTTACAACAAAAAGGGTCAGGAAGGGGAGTAACATGGAGGAGGCAGCACTGGGCCTCATTAAGGACGCTAATGCGGCCCTGAAAACACCCCCCAATGCTGAAGAGGCCTATAGCTGCTATGTAGCTGCAAAATTGCAGCAAATGGAGGAGGGCCAATGCCTCATGTGTGAGAATATTATTTTTCAGGCCCTTCAGAAGGGGTTGAGGGGCCAAATGAGTGATAACATGCACTTATGTGCGCTCGCCCATCCTCCTCTTCCTCCTCCTGCCACAAGTCCACCTCCAGAGCCACAGCCTCCAAGGAAGGCTGCAGGGAAGGCTGCAAGGAAGCGTAGAGGGAAGGCTGCAAGGAAGACATGAAAGTGATGGCCTGGGTTCAGTCTGGTCTGACAGAAGACACAGGCTGTTGTAGTACCACAGCCTGGGAACATATATTTCATCTGCTGCTGTTCTTGATCTCTGGGAGTCCTGGACCAGATTGTGCTCCCTATTATATGGACTTCTCAGGCTACCAATTTTTATTTACAAAGAGTTGATGTGTGCCCTGGGGTACAAAGGCTTCGCAAATTCAAGCAGTTTCTCCAGCATTACCTTCCTCTTTATTTTGTTATGAGCCAGAATAAATGGAGATTTTTTTTATGTGAAAATACATGCCTATGTGTTTTTATTCAAAAAGGACAGTTTGTTTGTGAGTAGGCAGGTATATTTAAAAAATGTCAACTTAACAAAGGACAACAACCAACCTCCTTGAGCTTTAAAAATACAAGCTAATAACGTTGTTGTGGAAACTTGACACACACACAAAAATAAATTGTGGAGATCACTAGAAAAAAATATAAAAATAATAAAAAAAAATAGGAGATCTTGATTAAAAAAAAGATGACTATAAAAAATAATTCTAACATATTATTATGGAGATCTTGGCTAAAACAAGAAAGATTATTCAGGAGATCACGAGAAATAATAAAGAAATAAGTTTGTCAGAACTCTGTGTGAATATCAGCAGCAAAACAAATTCATTATTCTAGCATTATAAAGAACAAAAGAATGCGCTGCATTAAAAGATCCAAAAATATCCAGCGTGACGAAAGCAGTGGGAAGCAACATGTCTGGCTATATACTTAAAGAATGTGGTGCAGACGTCAAAAATCTAGGTAAGATGGTTAGTGGACGGGAGGTTTGTGAGAAATTGAAAGAAAAATTGCCCCAAATAGATGGACAAACCAGACATGCTGAATTTATGAATGCTAAGCAAGGGAAAGAGGAAGCCGCAGGGGTTTATTGGAGGCGGTTAAGCAATATGGCTGAGGAAGCAGGCATTAAAATAGAAGAAGAGAAGGTGGGAGAAACTGCAAATCCATCTATACAACTGGTGAAACAAAGGTTTCTTGATGGTTTAATACCCCAGTTGAAAGAAAAGTTGTTCACAGCAAGGCCTGAGGCAGGCAATATGTCTATTTGAGACATCCTGCCTATCCTGTTATCCATAGAAAACAGGATTAACCAAAAAGACAGCAAACCCAAGGTTATATACATGGGGAAGCAGAGAGGAAGAGGCAAAGGCAATTTCAGAAATCATGGCAATCGGGGACCAATTATATGCTGCAATTGTGATGGGGAAGGACACATAGCCAAATTCTGCCATCTTCCTGACCGTAGACTGGAAAAGAGCTTAGAGGCACCTCATGCTGATCCCAGTTCTCTGCCAAAAGCAGTGGATCAGGCATAGGAAAATGGCATGCCAGTATCAATCATGTTAAATAGGGGAGACAATGGTCCCGAGGCCAGAGTAAAAGTATTTTTACAAGAACTCCCCTATCCTGGAGGAGAAACAGAATTAACCTGTTTAATCGATACTGGTGCAAGCCAAAGTGTTTTTAATATAGAGGACTTACCTCCAGGATTATTATCTACACAAGTTATCTCTGGTGTTGGCCTAACTGGGACCTCTACTGATTTGGTTGAGTCCAAGCCACTAAAACTCAGGCTAGGACAGCAAACAGAAATTGTCACTAAAGTGTTAGTTTCAGACACAGTTCCTACCAATCTTTTGGGAGCTGACATTTTTAACCAAATTTTAGCAAACATAGACTACACTCCTACCGGAGTCCAAGTGGTCAGTGACAGTCAGGAGAAGTTTTAAATTCTGCCTGTGGAGTATTTTTAATCCAAAACTCCACTCCGCCATTTCCACCAGGATTGAAAGTGATTCCAGCTGAATTATGGGCCACCAGCAAATATGATTGGGGTGCAATCCAGCAGACCTACGTCATGATAACAATTAAACCAGGAGCCCATCTCCCACAGATTAAACAGTACCCACTGAATATTGCTCAGACTGAGGGGATAAAGGATCAAATCAATCAACTGAAAGCAGCACGGGTTATTGTACCAATTAAGTCCCAAGTCAATACACCCCTGTTCCCAATTGCAAAGAAGCCAGACAAGAAGGGTGGGCAGGTGACATACCGCATGGTGCATTATTTGAGAGACATTAACAATATAGTTGAGGCAGATACCCCGAACGTGCCCAACCCCCGCACTTTACTAAGTGGAATACCTGTCTCCAGCACCTGCTTCACAGTAATTGATGTTGCAAATGCTTTCTTTTTGGTGCCCCTGCACCCAGATTGCTGGCACCTTTTTTCATGTACCCATGATGCCCAAACATTAGCATGGACAAGATTGCCCCAAGGCTGTGTGAGTAGCCCCTCTGAATATAATACTGTGTTAAAGCAACTATTGGACCAATGGTCCCCCTCACACCCAAACACAGTTTTGCTTCAGTACATAGACGATTTGCTTATTTGTTCTGATACAAAGGACATTTGTAGCAGAGAAACAGTAAGCCTTCTCATGTTTCTCTATAACAGTAACAACAAAGTTAGCAAAGATAAGCTACAATACTGCCAAGAGAAAGTAATCTTCCGGAGTCACTGCACTTCACATGTAATCCGTCACCTAACTCCAGATCGAGTTAAAACTCTACAAAATTTGAAAAGCCAAGAAATGTATGGCAACTACGTGCTTTCTTGGGGTTAGTGGGATATTGTAGGGACTGGATTCCAAATGCATCAGAACTTATGGCTCCTCTATATGAGGCTACCACTAGAAACCCTTTCAAACTCACATGGGACAATGAATTGCAGATGAAGGAGCTTATTAAAATTTTGTCTGAAGCTCCCTCCATTGGACTTCCTGACTAAGACGTTCTCTTTGTTCTGTCATGAAGTCAATGGATTTGCTGCAGGTGTACTCACCCAGCTACATGGAGACAAACAGAGGCCTGTGATGTATGTATCAGCCTCATTAGACCCTATCATCAAAGGCTCCCCCAGTTGTATGCGAGCCATAGCAGCCTGCATTTTGCTTCTAGACAAAGTAACTGAGCTTGTAGTAGATTCTACTCTGATCCTGTATGTGCCACATGCAGTATAGGAAATCGTGAATCAAGTAAATACCAGACATGTGTCTGCCAGTAGATTTGACAAGTACCAGTCTGCTCTTTTTGATCCATCGAATTTAACAATCAAACGATGTGTTACTTTAAATCCGGCTACTCTTCTTCCTATAATTGATGAGGAAGATGCAACAAATGGTACTGATATAGAACCTGAGAGTTTTTCTCATGATTGTATGGCTCTGATGGAGGTAGAGAGGGCCTCTGTC
Source organism: Aquarana catesbeiana (assembly GCF_042186555.1). NCBI lineage: Eukaryota > Metazoa > Chordata > Amphibia > Anura > Ranidae > Aquarana > Aquarana catesbeiana. The sequence continues at coordinate 214,961,455 of NC_133324.1, forward strand.
ACACCAGCAAAAGATGAGCCTTATCAGATTGTGACACACACTTATTCGTAGATGGTTCCAGATTTTACACTGATGATGGTCAGCCACACACGGGGTTTGCTGTAACCACTACAGACACCATTTTACATCAGGAAGCATTGATACCCCAGATGTCAGCACAGGAAGCGGAGTTGTGTGCTGTAGTCAAAGCATGTCATCTCCTAGAGAACCAAAGGGGAAACGTTTACACTGACAGCAGATATGCGTTTGGAATAGCCCACGATTTTGGGCCTTTTTGGAAAGCACGGAACTTCCTGACTAGTGCAGGGAAGTCAGTGAGACATACAAAACTCATAGAGCAGCTATTTGAGGCTTTTCAGAAACCACTAGAAGTTGCCATCTTGAAGGTAAAAGGGCATGCAAGGGGAAATTACATGACAGCCAGAGGAAATGCTTTAGCGGACCAAGCGTGCTGGTTAGCGCACCGGCAAAGGATGCTGCCCTTATGGCATTTGGAGTCACACCCACTGTAGGGGTCGCCCAGGTAGCGGTGACAGATTCCCCTCATCAAGAGCAGTGGCGTAGAAACTCTATTTCAGTTGCAGAACTAGGCCCCTGAAGAAGAGAAGGATAAGTGGATAAAATGTAATGCTACCCAAAATCAGCAGGGCCTGTGGAGCGCTGACAACAGGTGGTGTCTACCCAGGAGTTTGTACCCAGTTTTAGCACAACTGGCACATGGCGTCAGTCATCTTGCTAAGGGAGTGATAGTGGCACTTACTGACTGCTATTGGATAGCACCTGGATTTAGTGCATTTGCAGCCAGGTTTTGTGATTCATGTCTCACTTGTGCTCTGTACAGTGCAGGGAGGCCTGTCCATGTTCCCCAAAAGTATTCTCCTAAGCCAGATTTCCCTTTCCAAAGAATTCAAATAGACTACATTCAGATGCCCAGAATAGGCACCTATGAGTTTGCTTTAGTGTGTATTGACATGTTCTCAGGTTGGCCCGAGAGCTGGCCAGTAGCTAAAGCAAATGAAAAACAACAGCAAAGAAAATTTTGAAATAGTTTGTAGATATGGAGTTCCTGAAACTATTGAGAGTGACAGAGGAACCCATTTTACTGGGGAAGTAATAAAAGAGGTAATGGAAGCCCTTCACATAGAGCAAGCTTTCCATACACCTTATCATCCACAAAGTAGTGGTAAAGTTGAGAGACTTAATGGAATTTTGAAAAACAGATGTGCAAAAATTAAAGCAGATACAGGAAAAGGATGGGTGGAAGCTTTGCCATTAGCCCTATATTCTGTACAAACTACCCCTAAACAACCACATGGGCTGTCCCCCTATAAGATTTTATTTGGAGGGCCACCCAAAACAGGGCTATATTTTCCCCAACAGTTGCAGGCTTCTCTCTCTAGTCTGTTAGAATATGTTCAGATTTTGCAAACAACATTGAATAAAATCTGAAGGAACTTTTGAGTTAAAAGTATGGCAAACTTTTCTGCAGGATTATGGCCCACTACTGTGCAGTGAAGGAACGGACATTTTAAACACAGTGATTGAGTCCTGTGAATCTGTTCCTGCAGCTGCAGTATTAACTTTGTTTTAGAGTCCCAGTCAGAAATCAGTCATATCAGCTTGGCTCGTCTCGTACTTGATTTTGAGCATGCGTGATTTTTTGCACGTCCGAATTGCATACAGACTAATGCATTTTCAGATAGGAACTTTTTCCAACCAAAAAATAGAGAACCTGCTCCCAATCTTTTGCTGGCTGGAATTCTGCCAGCAAAAGTCCGATGGAGCATACACACGGTCGCAATTTCCGACCAAAAGCTCTCATCTGACTTTTGCTGGTGGAATTTCTGCTCATGTGTATGGGGCATTACAATTCAACACTACCACAAATTTGTTGCAAGTTATCCTTGCTATCTGGGTTATGACCCTTAAGCAGGTTTGTCATAGACTTGAATGGGCGTGCAAAACCTGTGAACAAAAGCCGTTGACACAGGCCCTTAGTCAATTTACTGGAGGAAGCTATCAGACCAACTCCTTTTTGTTTGCTGATCTGAACATTTTAGCCACACTATACCCTGCTAGTCATGTATCCTACCTACTCCTTTTTTCTTCTTTCACTGTTGCATCTTTTCATTTCAGTAAGTTTTTGTTGAATAACAAGACATTCAAGAATTAACATTTCTTGGCAGTAAAATCAACCTGCTGCTCAATGGAAAAGGTCATATTCAAATGATATGGTGAGTTGTTGGCATAATGTTGGTGGACCAGGTAATGGATTCTCCTGCTAGGTAAGTCCAGGAATTAAAAAGGCGAGGTCATGGATCAGCAGGGTATTATGAGGTTTACGTATGAGTGAAGTAAGGGAACATGCTGGTGAGTGTTAATTAAAGCTAAGTTTACTTAAAAAAAAATAAGCACACAAATAATCGCAAAAGACATTATTTACCTTCAGTGAGATGTGTCTCTTGTACTGCAATGTCCCCATTTAGCAGAAATCTACCTCCTCCAATTCCCTCCCCTCTGCTCCTAGTATGGAGGAGGTTAATAGATTTGGGACAGGCACTCGTGAAGATTGCCCGACTATGCCTGCCCTTTTCCCCCAGCTCCTCCATTGTTGGCTTCTATGAATAAAACCTGATCTGTGAATGGAGCGGGTAAACCTTTCAATCATCAGCCTTTCCTCCATCCAAAGATCATGTTTCATTCATAGAAATTGTAGTACCAGCTGTATTTTTCATGCCTCACATTTCTAGCCTCATTTACAACCCCATTTATTTATTTAGCATGCCCATTAAGTTTCAGTCTCACAGATACTGTGTATCTGTAATCAGCTATCATTCTTGTCAATCCTCACCTGTCCAATTTCTAAGTCTCTTTTTCTTTTGCCACTCATCTCTGTCAGTATCTTGTTCTTTGACCTCCTTCTCCATTATTCGTGTTATTCTACATTCTCACTCTTGGCACTATGATCTTTTCTTCCTATTCATGTGTTTTGCCATCCTTATCTGTCAGCCTGAGGCAGATTTACTAACGGAGTTGAGAAAGTTCACACAATAAACTGTGTGAATATTCACTTCAACTCTCCAATCATGCACAAATTAAGAAAAAACTAAATGAGAATTTTGTTTTTACATGATTAGATAATTGATGTGAATCTTCACTCAATTCTTTGTGTAAACATTCTCAACTTAAAGCGGAGCTCCACCCTAAAGTGGAACTTCCGCTCATTGGATTCCTCCCCCCCTCCGGTGCCACAATTGGCACCTTTCAGGGGGGAGGGGGGTGCAGATACCTGTCTAATACAGGTATCTGCACCCACTTCCGGGTATAGATAGCCGCAGAATATCCACAGATGCCCGCTGCCCCACACCGTTCCCAGAACACAACGGAGACCAGTGAAGACGCGCAGCGCGACTTGCACATGCACAGTAGGGAACCGGGCAGTGAAGCCGCAACGCTTCACTTCCTGATTCCCTGACCGAGGATGGCGGCGGGGGGCAGCTGAGAGACGAGCGATCGATCGGCTTCGGCTGCCGACATCGCTGGACCCTGGGACAGCTAAGTGTCCATTTATTAAAAGTCAGCAGCTGCAATATTTGTAGCTGCTGGCTTTTAATATTTTTTTTTTAAGGTGGAGCTCCGCTTTAAATGAGTAACTCACCCTCTCTGTCTCATCCTTTATCACCTTTGCTGTCTGTCATTCTCATTGTTCTTTACCCTTTCTGCCCATTACCATTTGTCAGGGTCACCTTTCTCTTTCTGATAATTTTTTCACTCTTAGCTGGGTTTACATGTTGCTTTTTTTCTCTTTCGTTCAGCGAGAGGGTTGAACAAAAAAGAAACCGCATAGATTCCTGCATCTGCAAAAGCAATGTTGATGTAGTGATCTCTTCTGCTGTTCTATTGTATTCTGACAGTGGGGATACACAGAATACACAGATCAGCTCTGCAACAATTGGCTGCAAGTGCTGATCGAAAGCTGGTTTTCCAGCATGACTGTTCAACAGAAGCTGGTTATAGGGTTGCCACCTTTTCTTCAAGCCAAACCCGAACACTTTAGCAACCTGGGACACCTTTGGGTGCCCCATGAAGAGTAGTAATGTAGTGCACATAGCAAGCCGCAGCAAAGTGTGGGTGTGGCCAAATTGCTCTTGCTGACATCATCACCCTGCCCCCCAGTGATGCCGAACCTGCCCCCAGACAGCTGCCCGCAGCTCCCTGATGGCAACACATGTGTGTGATTATCTTGATTACTTGGGGAGCCACAGCCTGGTCAGACGGTCCGGGTGAATCCCAGACAGGTGGCAACCTTAGCTGGTTGTTAGACTGGTTTCTGTTGAACAGACAGTGGCACACACTGACCGAAATTCACTGGTTTTAGCTGGATTTCAGTACACGTGCACCCAATAAAATGTAGGAAGATACTGCGCAACCCCAAATGTGATCAGCCAACACAACATTAAGACTGATTGTGAACAAATGTGTAAATAAAAATAAAAATATATACCATAGTTTTAGATACTATAACTTTCATGCAAACCAATCGATATGCACTTATTGGGATTTTTTTTAACAGACATGTGACAGAATACATTTTGGCCAAAATTTATCGAGAAAGTAGATTAAAAAAAAAAAAAATTATGGATATGTTTTATAGCAGAAAGTAAAAAATATTTTTTTTCACATTTTTTTTATTGATATATTAAAAAAGAAAAAACCCAGTGGTGATTAAATACCACCAAAGGAAAGCTCTATTTGTTTGAAACAATATATATAATATATATAAATTTAATTTGGGTACAGCATTGCATGGCCACGCAATTGCCAGTTAAAGTAGTGCAGTACTAAATAGCAAAAAATGGCCTGGTCATGAAAAGGATAAAACTTTCTGGAGCTGAGGAGGTTGTAGACAGTATCTCACTCAGTGAAGAACAGTGAGAGGAATCCAAGCCCCGAGTACACAAGGAGGCTATCCAACTAGATTTAGAGTACTATGTTAGCAGTTTGGAAGGGCTACCCACATAAGATTGTTTTTTTTTATATATAATCTGTGTGCTTAGGATCCTTCCTAGCTGCCCATAGGCATGTTTTGGAAGTGGAGGGCCTTTCACCTGGTTGCAGATCAATTTCCCAGCTACCTCTGCCCCATCTGGTGCGACCTCTCTGAGCTGCTAAGGGGGGAAGCAGAGAAACCTATTTTCCCTGGGCATGTCCAGGAACCTAGTGGGTTATGGAAGAAGTAGGTAATGGGGCCTGAGCCTCCATCTGAACATTGCGAGTAAACGGGCACTCTGCTACAGATGTACAGTAATTGACAAACCAAGATAATGTAACTGATGTAAACTAGGCTAATAAATGTGATGGTGTAAGAACATGATTCAGGCAATTGCGTACAAAAGAAAATTATACACAGAGAGGAAAGATGACACTGACAGATGAAAAGTTGCTGAGGGAAATTAGAGTAATGCCGTGTACACACGATCGGACTTTACGGCATACTTGGTCCGGCGTACTGGATTTCGTAGGACAATTCGATCGTGTGTGGGCTCCAGCGGACTTTGTTTTCTCAAAAGTTTGACGGACTTAGATTTGAAACATGTTTCAAATCTGTCCGATGGACTCGAATCCGGTCGAAAAGTCAGCTCGTCTGTATGCTAGTCCGATGGACAAAAACCGACGCTAGGGCAGCTATTGGCTACTGGCTATGAACTTCCTTGTTTTAGTCCGGCCGCACGTCATCACGTACGAATCCGCTGGACTTTGGTTGATTGTGTGTAGGCAAGTCCGTTCATTCGGAATGTCCGTCGTAAAGTCCGTCGAAAAGTACGCCGGACAAAGTCTGCCGTAAAGTCCGATCGTGTGTACGCGGCATAACAAATAGGTGGATGAAGAAGAAAGGGCACAAGACTCACAAAGGAAGATGAAACATAATGAACAGAGGAAGGCAACACTGGCAGATTGGACTGGAAAGGAAGGCTAAAATGATGAAGAAGGGTAAAAACAACACATGCCAGAAAATATGAAACTGACAAGTGGGATAGACAGCAAAGGAGTTTTATAAGGAAATGCAAGACTGGAGAATAAGGCTGGGTGCACATGTGTAAATAAAAAGTGTGGTGCTGAAAGTAAGTGAACGTAGCGAACCTTAAAAAAGGGGCTATGTAATCAAAAGATATAGTGATCCGTCTGACATTTTTTTTTATATTACTAATAGCGGAGATCAGCGACTTATAATGGGACTGCGATAGTGCAGCGGGCAGTCTGACACTAACATAAGGGGGAACTGATTAACTGCCACTGATATCACCAGTGACACTAATAGACGGGATAAGAAACAAGGTGATTGTCAACACAGGGCTCTGGGCTGTGATTAGACACAGCCGATCACCGGGTCCCGGCAATGAATCACTGACCAATACCTGCTAACAGACTCCTGCTGTGTACAATCACAGCGGCTGTTGGCGAGTGGACACTCATTCGTGCGTCCTAAACCTGGAAACAAGCAGCAATGCTCCAGTACGTCATTTTGCCCGTACAGGCCACCCCACTACAGCACATTGCGGCCAGGCAGTCCGCAAGTGGCTAAGGATAATCAAATATATCAATTTGTGTTCTGAGCTGTTTTACTGAAATAGCGATTGTTGTTTTATAGTTCTATAGAGACTATGCTATGCAGTCCCATGTTATCCTGAGTCACAGAGACATGGCAGTGTATGTATGATACTTGCCATTCTGACCTTGTTTTGCATTATTGATTTGAACTTTGCACTTGTTTAGTAAATTTCAAGTTACATTTACTCTCTGTATGATCATTCTGTCAATTACACATCCTATTAAACATCTTCCTTTGGTTTCACTTCTTATCAATTTGTCTGTCATATCCAATTTTCTCACCAAGCAAATGTTTCTCTTTATCCTGTTTCACCCAGCACTCTACCCATCAAACCTGTCCTAAATATCCCTTTCCTTTAAGAATCATATACCCCACTTAGTTTTGTTTGTCATTTTACAGTGCCTTGAAAAAGTATTCATACCCCTTGAACTTTTCCACATTTTGTCATGTTACAACCAAAAATGTATATGTATTTTACTGGGGTTTTATGTGATAGACCAACACAAAGTGGCACATAATTGTAAAGTGGAAGGAAAATGATAAATATTTTTCAAAATTGTTTACAAATGAATATCTGAAAAGCGTGGCGTGCATTTGTATTCAGCCCCCCTGAGTCAATAGTTTGTAGAACCACCTTTCGCTGCAATTACATCTGCAAGTCTTTTTGGGGATGTTTCTACTAGCTTTGAACATCTAGAGAGTGAAATTTTTGTCCATTCTTCTTTGGAAAATAGCTCAAGCTTTGTCAGATTGGATGGAGAGCATCTGTGAACAGCAATTTTGAAGTCTTGCCACAGATTCTCAATTGGATTTAGGTCTGGACTTTGACCAGGCCATTCTAACACGCTTTGATTTAAACCATTCCATTGTAGCTCTGGGTGCATGTTTAGGGTCGTTGTCCTGCTGGAAGGGGAACCTCTGTCCCAGTCTCAAGTCTTTTGCAGACTCTAATGACCCGTACACACGGCCGGATTTTCCTACGGAAAATGTTCGATGGGACCTTGTTGTCGGAAATTCCGGCCATGTGTAGGCTCCATCACACATTTTCCATAGGAGTTTTCGTCACACAAAATTTGAGATCTTGATCTCAAATTTTCCGACAACAAAATCCGTTGTTGGAAATTCCGATCGTGCGTACACAATTCCAACGCACAAAGTTCCACGCATGCTCAGAATCAAGCAGAAAAGCCGCACTGTCATGAAAAGGTTCACCCGCTGGTGGCGCTGTCAGTCTCTTGGATTGCAGTACCAGTGTCCACCAGCGGGTGTCTTCCAACACCTAAGACCTGTAATAAGAGGACTCACCTGCTGGTGGCACTGTTGGATCCTTGGGCCGTAGTACCGGTGTCCACCAGCGAGTATATTCCAGCAGTGTGGAGCAGACAGCACCTTCTGCGCTCAGGTGTTACGTGAGGTCAATTATTGGCAGCCTTATAAATACTCGGCAAGCCCTCACATGCTTGCCTAGGTATCTCTCTCCTTGAGCCCTGACCTTGTTCGCCTGTTAACCGATCCTGAGCCTGCATCCGACCTTGTTCCCGAGCTTATCCTGACCCGGTCCCTTCTGTGTTCCTGTACCCTTCAGCCCGATCCATCCCCTCTCTGTCCTGTTGGTTCCCTGTCCCTCATTTACTGATCTTCCTGTGTATGACCTTGGCCTGGCTAACGTTTACGCTGCTGGAACATCCCTTGTCCTTCTGCTGACCTGCCGTGTATGACCCTGGCCTGGCTGACATCTGTGATTCTGGTACTGCCCCTTGCTGTATTGTTGTTGTTGGTGGATTTGTTGCATTGGTTGTGCACTGTTTGTTTTTTCTTATTTATCATCTATCTTAATAAATATCATTATTCACTTTACATGCATTTTGGGTTATCTCTGTGCAGTCCACACAGTCTGGTCTACTAATTCTCCTGACAGTATACCAAGGCCATCCCTGACCAGACGTGGCTGCATTGAGGAATCCTCCTGGTTTGCTTGTCTCGCTAAAGATGGATTTCAATGAAATGGTCTATTACTCTCTGCTGGCGGCAGAGGATATGGAATATTGTCGCCAGACGTTAAAAGATTGGTCCAGTGACCAGCTGCTGGAAACTATCCGATCGGCTCATTTCCTAGTAGATCAGGGTCATATGTTATTTGAGGATGTGCAGCCTTTGATTCAGTTATGTGCAAAGCCAGCCCTGTCATGTTTGCCTGAAGGAAGTGATGACTTCTTTCCCCCCTTCAGTTGTGGCCAAGTTGAATCCCTGGTATGGCTGTTAGAGGATGATCCTTTTTTTTTTGATGAACATTATTCCTCTTGTTGCCAGCAGGTGTTATCTGATTGCATTTGTTCAGTACAACCTCTGATTAAACAGGCTATATGTGAACCAGCTTTTGTTCAACCTGTGCTACAGGCATGGTCAGATCTCTTGTATTTAGCCAAGCCACAACAATCCAGCCCTGTCATTAGTCACCTGCCTTCCCAAGAATCTCCCCGTCACCCATGGCAACCTCATATACAGCCCAGTATACACAGCTTCCCACCAACTACTATTACCCAGTCTCTACTCACTGCACCTATCCTGCTTTCAATCCAACTGCCTCTTCTCTTCCACCTGTAACAATTCCACAAAACCCTCCTCCAGCCACTATTCCCTGGTCTTCCTTTTGCCCAGTTACATCTTTTTCTTACAGCCCTGCAGTTACCTACAAAGCTACAGTGGCTAAACCAAAAAAGAAACGGAAGTTCTTTCTAACCCACACAATTCTGCCAGTAACCCAGTCTACCTCCACACTGACCAACCTGCCCCAGTCCACCTTCACGCCAGTTGAGCCTGATGACCCACCTAATTCTGACGTCCCAGTGCCTGCTACCCAGTCTGATGTCCCAGTGCCTGCTACCCAGTCTGACATCCCAGTGCCTGCTACCCAGTCTGACATCCCAGTGCCTGCTACCCTGTCTGACATCCCAGTGCCTGCTACCCCGTCTGACGTCCCAGTACATACTACCCAGTCTGACGTTTCAGTACCTGCTGACCGGTCTGATGACCTGTCCATATTCCAGCCTAAAGTTTTTCTGCCAGTGTTCCAGTCTGATGTGCCCGCTTCCCAGTCTGATGATCCTCTGTCTGCTGCCCAGCCTGATGTGTTCCTGTCCGCTGCCCAGCCTGATGTGTTCCTGTCCGCTGCCCAGCCTGATGTGTTCCTGTCCGCTGCTCAGCCTGATGTGTTCCTGTCTGCTGCCCAGCCTGATGTGCCAGTGTCTGCTACTCAGCCTGTTGTGCCAATGCCTGTGCCTGCTGCCCAGTTTGAGGTCCCAGTGCCCATGTTCCAGTCTGATGCTCCAGTGGCTACTGTCCAGTCCGATGTATCTGTTGTTCAGCCTGTTATGCCAGCACCTGCTGTTCTGCCCGATATGCCAGCGCCTGTGTCTGCTACCCAGTCTGAAGTTCCAGTACCTGTTGCCCGGTCTGATGTCTCGGTGCCCGTTTTTCAGTCCGATGTGCCCGCTTTCAGGTCTGATGTACCACTCTCTGCTGCCCAGCCTGATGTGTTCCTGTCTGCTGCCCAGCCTGATGTGCCAGTGTCTGCTACTCAGCCTGTTGTGCCAATGCCTGTGCCCGCTGCCCAGTTTGAGGTCCCAGTGCCTGCTGCTCAGCCTGACATTCCAGTGTCCATGTTCCAGTCTGACGCTCCAGTGACTAATGTCCAGTCCGATGTACCTGTTGTTCAGCCTGTTGTGCCAGCATCTGCTGTTCTGCCTGATGTGCCAGTGCCTGTGTCTGCTGCCCAGCCTGAAGTTCCAGTACCTGCTGCCTGGTCTGATGTCTCAGTGCCCGCTTTCCAGTCCGATGTGCCTGCTTTCCAACCTGATGTGCCCGCTTTTCAGCCTGATATGCCCGCTTTCCAGCCTGATGAGCCCGCTTTCTGGTCTGATGAGCCCGCTTTCCGGTCTGATGTGCCCTCCTTCCAGCCTGATATCCTGGTACCTGCCTTCCAGCCTGGTGTCTCATTGCCTGCCTTCCAGCCTGATGTTGTGATATTGGTATCTGAGGTTTTGTGCCCGTGTCTCAGCCTGAAGTTTCGGCGCCTGTGTCTCAACCTGCTGAACTGGTGCCCGTTACCCAGTCTGTTGAACCAGTGCCCGTTACTCAGTCGGCTGAACCAATCTGCCAAACCGAACTCCGTCACTCAGCCTGTTAAGCCAGTATACGTTATTCAGCTTGCCAAACCAGTGCCCGGTGTCCAGCTCGCTGAGCCGGGGCCCGTTACCTAGCCCACTGGCCTGGGGCCTGTTACCCAGCTTGCTGAGCCGGTGCCTGTGATCCGGCCTGCCTTTACGGTGCTCGCTGTTCGGTCTAATGTTCCAGAGTCTGCTGCCCAGCTCGATGACCCGGAGCTTGCTGCCCAGCTCGACGACCCGGAGCTTGCTGCCCAGCTTGACGACCCGGAGCCTGCTGTCCAGCTCGACGACCCGGAGCCTGCTGTCTGCTCTGATGTGCCTGCTGTCTGCTCTGATGTGCCTGCTGTCCGGTTTGAAGTACCCGATGCCCAGTCTGACTTGCCCTCATCTGTTGTTCAGTGTGAGGCCATTAACTTTAGACAATTACTTCTAGTTGGAGCGTCCAGAGGCAGCTCCTTTGAGGGGGGGTACTGTCATGAAAAGGTTCACCCGTTGGTGGCACTGTCAGTCTCTTGGATCACAGTACCAGTGTACTGGCTTTTGGCTCCTTCTCTGATTAATGCTCTCCTTGCCTGGCCTGTCAGTTTAGGTGGATGACCATGTCTTGGTAGGTTTGCAGTTGTGCCATACTCTTTCCATATTCAGATGATGGACTCAATAGTGCTCTGAGATGTTCAAAGCTTGGGATTTTTATAACCTAACCCTGCTTTAAACTTCTCCACAACTTTATCCCTGACCTATCTGGTGTGTTCCTTGGCCTTTATGATGCTGTTTGTTCACTAAGGTTCTCTAAGAAACCTCTGAGAGCTTCACAGAACAGCTCTATTTATACTGAGATTAAATTACACACAGGTGGACTCTTATTACTAATTAGGTGACTTCTGAAGGCAATTGGTTACACTAGATTTAAGTTAGGGGTATCAGAGTAAAGGGGGCTGAATACAAAAGCACACCACACTTTTCACATATTTATTTGTAAAAAATGTTGAAATCTATTAATAATTTTCCTTCCACTTCACAATTTTGTGCCACTTTGTGTTGGTCTATCACATGAAATCCCAATAACATACATTTACGTTTTTAGTTGTAACATGATGTGTAAAATTTCAAGGGGTATGAACACTTTTTCAAGGCACTGTATATTTTCCATTAAGTTGCTATCCTATACTAAATTTCAGGTTTCCCCATTTATCTACCTCACTCCACATTTTTCCAATTTTCATACCAATAACCTCTTATACAGCCCTTACAATTTAGTAATATCCACACATTCTCCATTGTTGAAAAATGTAATCTAAGAGGTTCTGTATTAATTTATCACATCATCTAACCTAGTCAAAACATTAATCACATTTTAGTAGAATTCTTTGCTTTATTGCTCCATGTGACCCTTCCTCGCTCTGATTGTCTTTGGCTTTCAATCCTTTCTTGGGATGATTATGACCTAAGCACCCTTAACTCATGGTTTTTCTTATCACCAGCCATGCATTGCCTGCAAGTTATTCCCTGGACACTACCTTTATATCATCCTTCAAGTCAGATCTCAACTTTATTATAATCATACAGATTTCCATCAATTGTTCCTTATTGGAGTATCCTCAATTATTTCTTTTCTATCTACACTTTAAAAAAACAGAGCATAATTTCACACCCTTCTGAGAAACCTGACCTGCTTGCTTCTTATGTCCAGCTGTTCATATTCCCTCCAGCAAAACTTTTTATTGTGCACAGAGGCAGCTTCTATCATACCTTGAATTTGGTTCCCATAGCTGTCATCAGCATTTTCCAGTTTCGACACTGACACATGGACGCATTAAAGTCTTCCCTGTCCATGCTAATAACTTCCCCACGTTTTGGTCTTTAGACGGATCCCATTGAGCAAAGGGCCAAACATTTCGTATATGACATAGGCTAGCCTCACAGTTGAGGATTGTCTGCAATTCTGGGAGGGGCTTGTTTACACCCACTCCTCCCACATCACCTATAATACTTGCTTTTGAATACATACACAATATATTATCAAAAGTATTGGGCCACAGGGTTGCCTTTACTATTATTGCCTTTACTATTATTGCCTTTACACGCATATGAACTTTAATGGCATCCCAGTCTTGGTCCACAGGGTTCAATATTGAGTTGGCCCACCCTTTGCAGCTATAACAGCTTCAACTTTTTTGGGAAGGCTGTCCACAAGGTTTAGGAGTGTGTCTTTGGGAATGTTTGAGTATTCTTCCAGAAGCGCATTTGTGAGGTCAGGCACTGATGTGGACAAGAAGGCCTGGCTTTCAGTCTCTGCTCTAAATTATCCCAAAGGTGTTCTATCAGGTTCAGGTCAGGGCTCTGTGCAGGCCAGTCAAATTCCTCCACCCCAAACTCGCTCAACCATGTCTTTATGGACCTTACTTTGTGCACTTGTGTGCACTCATGTTGGAACAGAAAGGGGCCATCCCCAAACTGTTCCCACAAAGTTGGGAGCATGAAATTGTCCAAAATGTCTTGGTATGCTGACGTCTTAGAATTTCCCTTCATTAGAACTAAGGAGCCAAGCCCAACCCCTGAAAAACAACCCCCCACCATAATCCCCCCTCCACCAAATGATTTGAACCAGTGCACAAAGCAAGGTCCATAAAGATATGGATGAGCGAGTTTGGAGTGGAGGAACTTGACTGGCCTGCACAGAGTCCTGACCTCACCCGACAAAACACCTTTGGGAAGAATTAGAGCAGAGACTGCGAGCAGGCCTTCTCGTCCAACATCAGTGCCTGACCTCACAAATGTGCTTCTGGAAGAATGGTCAAACATTCCCATAGACACACTCCTAAACCTTGTGGACAGCCTTCCCAGAAGAATTGAACTCAATATTGAACACTACGGACTAAGACTGGGATCCCATTAAAGTTAACGTGTGTCTAAAGGCAGGCATCCCAATACTTTTGACAATATAGTGCAGGGCTCAAAATTTCAAGTCCCGAGCTACTAGCCAGGCTTCAAGGGTTACTCGCCATCAGTTTCCCCACCCAACCCTGCCCCACCCCTAATTCTGCCCCTAAACACGTCCTCATAAATGTCCTCACTTAAATGTTTTATGCAGAATTAACTTATAAAAATAAATATTAACTTTATCTGTGCCCACCAGTGCAGCCTGTGCCCACTATGCAGCCTGTGTCCACCATGCAGCCTACCTGTGCAGGGGAGGAGAGCAACAGGAGAGCTGCCCAGATGATCAGAGCACAACGCAGGGAACACAGCGATAGCAGCTTTCATTTCAATTGCTGTGTTCCCTGTGCTGCGCTCTGATCATCCAGGCGGCTCTCTCTCTCTTCCCCTCCATGATCGCTGGGAGAAGGACTCCCATTCCACCTAGGCTGCCGGCGGTGGTCGCCCAGCCCCCCCCCCCCCCCCCCCGCGCGCTCCCAGGCAGCCATAGCTCGCAAGCCACGCAAAATGCAAGTGGAATTTTTGAGGGATGATATAGTGTATATTCATATTCTGAGAAGAACATGCCTTTCCCCCTAATGAATGAATTTATGGCTACATAACAGATTCACTTTAATTTGAAAAAAAAACAGGTACACAAAGAATCTTCTTATCCAATAAAATATCTGATATCCAATAACTGCAGAAATTGACATGCACATATAGGGTCCCACATATGCACAGACACATTTTTTATACATTGGGAATAAATATTAAATAAAGAATGGATTATCCATAGAATATATGAACATGAAATATGCATTCAATAGTCTGGGGCCTCTTGGGTCTGTTAACGATAAAGATAGGGCTATACGACTCATTATGGATGTATTGGGTAAGGAAATTGCCTGTCTTGCTAAGAAATCATTTGATTTTTACAAGGGTGAATCCCAATGGCAAAATAAATAATGAAAAACGTAGAAAAACGTTTATAATCTACTCAAGTTGTGGCTTAAAATCAGTTTCTCCTCAAGGATTTATGAATTAGCATGGCCTGTGTAGGGTGGAGGGTAAGTAATACTGTGGGCACCAGAAATGGCATGAAAGAAGTGGGACAAGCAGCAGATAATTGATAGGTTGCCATCACCACAGTTGCTTGAGAAGATCTTCATAATGTCATATCTTAACATGAAAATGTTCACTTTAAAACTCAAACCTCAGGGACACATCTAAAGATGTCTGCACATAGGTTTACATATTTTAGGAATATCATAGAAACTCCCAGAACCTAGGAAGCTCCAACATGCAAATACTGGCTTCAGTGTCTAAAGTCATATGTGATCCTATCTGTTTGTGTACAGAACTATTGGTTAGTGAGGCTGTCCATAACAAAAATGCAATGTGCATGCAAGCTAAAGGTGCAGACACCTTTAGGTGCTTCTTTACATGTCTACCTAAGGTTTAGTATGCTTTAGAGTGAGCACATGTTTACTTAAAGCTGACCCTTCATAGTCAAAAGCTGGTCTATCAGATCAACAAAATCAACCAAACGATATTGTTGCCAAATTATATCCAGTGTCGTGAAGACCCTCCCACTATTAGTCTCTAAAATTGGTTGATATGACAACATGTGGCCAGTTTTTAAAGTAATTATTCAAATTTAATGCTATACGGGTCTTTTGTAATGGTCGGTAAAACTCAAAGCAAATTTATACAAAACAATTCATGTAGTAGGTAGATTGTGCTACCACAAGCTGCCTGTTTTATTATTTGTCATATTGTATCTTGGTACAGTGCATCCGGAAAGTATTTACAGTGCTGTACTTTTTCCACATTTTGTTATGTTACAGCGTTATTCTAAAATGGATTAAATTAATTATTTTTCTCAAAATTCTACAAACAATACCCCATAATGACAATGTGAAAGAAGTTTGTTCGAAATCTTTGCAAATTTATTAAAAATAAAAAATGAAATAAATAAGTGTACATAAGTATTCACAGCCTTTGCCATGACACTCAAAATTAAGCTCAGGTGCATCCTGTTTCCACCGATCATCCTGGAGATGTTTCTACAACTTGATTGAAACCCATCTGTCTATATAAGATCTCTCAGTTAACAGTGCATGTCAGAGCACAAACCAAGCCATGAAGTCCAAGGAATTGTCTGTAGACCTCCGAGACGGAATTGAATCGAGGCACCGATCTGGGTAAGGGTAAAAAATTCTGCAGCATTGAAGGTCCCAATGAGCACAGAGGCCGCCATCATCTGTAAATGAAAGAAGTTTGGAACCACCAGGACTCTTCCTAGAGCAGGTCACCCGGGCAAACTGAGCGATCGGGGAGAAGGGCCTTAGTCAGGGAGGTGACCAAGAACTCGATATTCACTCTAACAGCATTTCTCTGTGGAGAAAGGAGACCCTTCTAGAAGAACAACCATCTCTGCACTCCACCAATCAGGCCTATATGGTAGAGATGCCAGATGGAAGTCACTCCTCAGTAAAAGGCGCATGACAGCCCGCATGGAGTTTGCCAAAAGGCATCTGAAGAACTCTCAGACCATGTGAAACAAAATTCTCTGGTATGGTGAAACAAAGTTTGAACTCTTTGGCCTGAAAGGCAAGCGTCATGTCTGGAGGAAACCAGACATGCTGTGGGGATGTTTTTCAGCGACAGGAACTGGGAGACTAGTCAGGATCTAGAAAAAGATGAATGCAGCAATGTACAGAGACATCCTTGATGAAAACCTGCTCCAGAGTGCTCTGGACCTCAGACCGGGGCGAAGGTTCATCTTCCAACAGGACAACGACCCTAAGCACACAGCCAAGATAACAAAGGAGTGGCTACAGGACAACTCTGTGAATGTCCTTGAGTGGCCCAGCCAGAGCCCAGACTTGAACCTGATTGAACATCTTTGGAGAGATCTGAAAATGGCTATGCACTGACGCTCCCCATCCAACCTGATGGAGCTTGAGAGGTCCTGCAAAGAAGAATGGAAGAAACTGCCCAAAAATAAGTGTTCCAAGCTTGTAGCATCATACTCAAAAAGACTTGAGGCTGTAATTGGTGCCAAAGGTGCTTCAACAAAGTATTGAGCAACGGCTGTAAATAATTATGTGATTTCTTTCATTTTTTATTTTTAATAAAGTTGCAAAAATTTCAAACAAACGTCTTTCACGTTTGCATTATGGGGTAGTGTTTTTAGAATTTTGAGGAAAATAATAAATTTAATCCATTTTGGAATAAGGCTGTAACATAACACAATGTGGAAAAAGTTAAGCGCTGTGAATACTTTGCCGATGCACTGGGCTTCAGCTACAGATAATAAATAAACCATATATAGTGAGAGGAATGGCGCTGGTCCGCACATCAACCCAAAAATCCTCAATCTTAAAGTGTAAGTGATCAAAACATATATATATATACACACTATATCACATATCACATATGTAATAAATACATTCTGTGCAAAAATATATAAAAGTGCAATACAAAAAAATCTTTGTACAATCATATTAAAGTGCTTAACAAAAAATCTTTGTGCAATAATATTAAAGTGCTTATAGAAACAGTCCATATAATCAAAAAAACTCAAATGAAAAAATTAACAAATATATAAACAATAATTCAAACTTGTAAAGTAAAAATGTCTTTGCTTATGAGTGCACCAAGTGCTCCACCACTGTGTGAATCCTTCACTGCTCTCACTAAAATGGACTCACCAGATCGATATACTGGTAAAATTATAAACCAGCCAGAAGACCAAAGTATCTCCAAACGATCGCCAACTCCAACTCCCTTACAGCATAGTTTTTGGTCAAATTCCCATTTCACGGGTCACAGCATGTCATGGTGAAGATAAAAAAAGAAGGAAGGAGACTCCCATAGTGTAAAAACATCTCACAGGCTTGTTAAAATAATGTATATAATCCACTCACATTTGAAGAGTGCCTACCTGGCACTAGGGAGTAACACGCTTAGCTATTAACTGTTCACCTCCGGACCTATCATAGACCGAGTGTGAGCGGATGTGTGTGAGCCGGTGTCTTGCCGAATAAGTTCCTTCGGCGGATAGGTTCCCCCCCTGTACTGCGCAGGCGCAGCGCCTGCGCAGTACGTACTACTGTCGGCCGCCGGAGATAGCCGAAGCTCAAACACTTCACTCAGCTGTACACGGCGCCTGCGCTCTGGGTCCAGGTTCCTTCCCCACTATCCAAGTGGACCTAGAGGGGGAATCTAAAAGTGCCGAGCGCAGCGAGGCCGTGCCCGAAGCGTGGCGAGCGAAGCGAGCCCGCGAGGGGCCCTCTTACAGGCGCCGTGTACAGCTGATTTTCAGCTGTTCCGCTTTGGCTATTTCCGCCGGCTTCTACTGCGCATGCGCAGTAGAGGGGGGAACTAATCCGCCGAGCGGAACTTTCTCCGTTTCGTCGCGTGACGTCTTCCTGCTGCTCCTTGAAGTGTTCTGATCGTTTACACTTTAAGATTGAGGATCGTTGGGTTGATGTGCGGACCAGCGCCACTCTTTTCACTAAATATGGTTTATTTATTGTCTCCTGCAATAATTAGAGTAGCAGCTGTCCATTAGAGCACATATCTGTGCGCTATTATTTTTGTTATATTGTTCAGCTACAGATAGTCCAACCCTAATATGCAACTCTGACCTCATCATTAGGATGTCTAAAGACACTATGACAGACACTTGCTTCACACCACACCAAACTGCAGTGATCTTCAAAAGATTTAAGCATGTACAATCTGGATGGACATAACCTTTATAACCTTTAATTGCTCAATGGCTTCTGCAGATTACAGTTTATTTATACAGTTAAATAATTCTACAAAATATCCCAGAAGCAGAACAGCATAAAAAATACAGTTAGGCAAGTCAACAAATCTTCTTTTTTCATTTAATGAACCAGTTGAAATTGCCTTTATGAGCAAAAGGCAGATTCAGCTATAACACTTTAATCAGGCTTGTGTGTTTATAATCTCATTGTGTGCCACTAAATTCATTTCCTGTGGTCAAAAACGTAATATTGATGCTCTCAAGTGAGATGCAATATTTATGGGCAAATATTTAATACCTACTTTTTCTCCTATGATATCTAGGCTTTTAAATGAAATGTAAATTTGTTTTGTACTATTATTCTGCACTTTTTGTGGATATTGATTCCTAATTTATGGATTACGTATATTACCTTGGCAGGGTACACACGTGGGCAACTGGCAAGTATGCAAGCACTGTGAACAATAATTTAATCGTTGAAGAAATCTCTTGATTTACGACGTGTCTTAGCCTATGGCATATCTATAACTCTTCACCAATCAATAAGTCTGCTGGATTTTGTACTGCAATAACCTTCAGTGAAAATACAGACTAATGTTACAACAAACAAAAGTACTATATTAAATGCTTGGTTGCAAGTAGAGCTTCCTATAGGATACAACTTTAAAGGGAAACTCCACTTTCACTTTAAACATTATTCTACTACTACACAAGCCATTTTATGAATGAATGTTGTTAAACCTCCCTCTTAGGAGGAGTACTTAGGCATCATGCTGTGATGTTTTCAGGAAGCTATATAAAGGCCCAAATTGGCCCCTCCCACCATCCATATTTTGCCTGAAATTCATAGAGAAGAAAGGAGACCCATCGATGATGCGCAGGGTTTATATAAGGTTTGTAATGAAAGAGGGAAGGCTTTATGTAACAATTTAATAAGCATGCTAATGAGGGGTAAAGAAGGAAGCAGAAAAGGCAAAATATAAGCAGATTACAAAAAATGTAAAAACAGTGGTGGCAGGGATTTTAGAGGCACCTTATTAAACAACAAACATTTTTAGAGAGTATAACAATGCTTTATTGTTGCAAAAATAAGAATAAAACCCAGTAAGGCAGGTCTAAAAGTCACATACCCCACATATAAAATGGAAACAAAACTGTAATAAGTCCATAAATATTACTTAGGCACAGAAAAGTATTTGGAAAATATCCCCCAAAAAAGAAAGGGGGCATATAAATACTTCTGGTACAAATTGTATCATGGCTAACTGCCCGACGTATTTTGAGACTTGTTTTTGTTCAGGGGCAATCTGATGGACCTTCATAATAAAGATGGAACGATGACACAATTACGCATTTATGCACACTCCCACAGATATGTCACCTACATCATTGTGTACTAGTGCATGTAACTACTTTAAACGTGATGAAGTGGGCAATAAATAATAAGGGTAATTGCCTGCGATCATGATTTACATTTTTTTCCCATATATGCTCAATCCGGTTTGGGCCAGGGAGAGCTGAAGGGAAGGCTAGCAGGCAAACATAGAGATCCCAAAGGCGCTAAAAAGTATACAAATAACTCATTCATTCTAACCTGAAATGATAGCAAAAAAAAATAAAAATTATATATATATATATATATATATATATATATATATATATATATATATATAATATACAGTTGTGCTCATAAGTTTACATACCCTGGCAGAATTTATGATTTCTTGGCCATTTTTCAGGGAATGATAGCACAAAAACTTTTCTTTCACTCATGATTAGTGTTTGGTTGAAGCCATTTATTATCCATCAACCATACTACAACAACAAAGGGGGACACTCAAAGGAGTACAGACACAAGAGGCTGCGCACCCCAAAATATGCATATGGAAAACGGGAAACCCCCTAACGGGGCTTTACTGCAGCCAATATTATAGTGTAATCCAATTCAAAATAAGATGGATAGTCGAGAGGTTTTGTTGATATAAAACGAATTTTACTTAGTGCATTCTGACATATACAGGTCAGGACATGAACTAGAATGTAACATAGGTCAGGAAGCAATGTACAGTACAGTCAACCATGGGCAACAGAAGTAGAACAGCATAAATTGTTAAGTCGTGAGATCCTGACGCGTTTCGACCCCAGTGGGTCATCTTCAGAGGATAGGTGGTTAACAACTGTAGGGATGTAAACATACATCAAAAAATCTTTCAAAACAAAACGGAACCAAACAATATATCTATATATGCATGAACAAGTCCATATGTTATAACATTACCAGTCAAAAATGCTCTTAAATGATTGTAGACGGCCAAAGTGTGAGGGAGTTGCCCTCTCATGTGTCTCCAATTTCCCAGACGGTGGGTTGGTCCCCCAAGAGAGCAGACATCGCGCACGCATACCTTACGAGGGATCACACATTGAATAACCCCCAAATTGTGGAGGGGAGGAGGGGCATGCACTGCACCTGCAAGGGGTAATAAAAGTACTAAATATAAATAAGACTTTCAAGTCAAGAAGTTTTAACCCCTCGGGCAATGAGGGGGAATATCATATTACCATAATTTTTGAAGATATTGACAGGTACAGGTTGGGAATAGGTCCATGGATACAGCATACAAAGAACAGGAAAACAAAGTGAAGGTGATAGGAGGAAAAAGTGGGGGGGGGGGGGGGAGAACAGGGAGAAAGGAGGGGGAAGGGGAGAGGGGGAAAGGCCGTGGGGTATGAAGTGTGAATAGAAAAGAAAGAGAAAGAGAAAGAGAAGCCCAAAGGGGACCGTGCAACGGGGGTGACGTAAAGCAAAAACATGGAAGGTGACAGAATTGCATGCATGCATATTATGGGCCAGTACCCAACAGAAACGAATATAGAGACCTGAGGAATCGTGGGGATCGTGATGTGTGCATAAATGGTGAAAAGCCAGGAGATCATGAAGTGTAAGGAAGACGGGGGGGGGGGGGGGAGTGGAAAAAGGAAAAAGGAGAAAAGGGAGGAAAAAAAAAAAAAAAAAGGGGGGGGAAAGACAAGTGAAGTGAATAAGAAACACCAGTGATATAGTGCTGGGGTGAATGCAGAGAAAAGCCAAACAAACGACCAAGAAAATGGATGACTAAAAATGGGAAAGCTGTGATGGGTAAAGAGGGGGTGACCGCGTGTTGGAAAATAAATAGATGGATAAATGAATAAAATAGCCTTACGTGTGGGACACGATTAATCAAGACAACTTGAACAGAGTTCTGAAGAGTTAAAAGTGTATAAAAAATTGATTTTGATTGATGCAAATAAGGCAAATGAAAAAGTTATTGTGTGAACCACACATGAAAGGAGAAACAGTAAGGGAGTACATAAGTTCTTACCGGTTGATGTGTGAGGCTGCAGCACGAGGGCATAAGATGGGACCGATGAGTCCCACTGAGCCACCCTTGCAGCCTAGGTATTTTATAAGGATACTGATTGGACAAAAATGTTTCAGGTGCAGGCAATTATCCCCTCCCATGTCCGGTCCTCCAATGGGGGAAAGGAGCGCCGCGTCGGCGGCGCTCGCTGTGTGGTCCCCCCGGCGTTCCGGAGGAGTATTCCTCCTGGATCCACCATCACCTCCGCCGCAAATGCGCAGGCGCCGTGACATCACGCGCACGCGCTGCAGGTCGCACGCGTGCGAGCACGGCTCCCAGAAGGGATCCGGGATGCCGCTGGCAGGGAAGGAGATAGCGCCCAATACAGGTGCCGCCACCTGGTGGGCGCTTGGGGAGACGCCGGGCCCTTGCGTCTCCCCACCCTGCCAGGAAGGTATGTGTGACACGGCCCCACCCCCTCAAAAAAGGGGGACACGGCCGACCAAGGGCGATAACCATAGGGTATCTCAGCCTGGGAAAAGAGGAGAGGGAGGAGGGGGGAAAGTCCATAACAGGTTGTTACAAGGCCGTGGTTAAAGCTTCTAAAATATAGAGGATCATCAGTTGACCAAGGAATGTATAATCTACACAAAGCCACTGCCACGATATAGTTAGTAGAATTGCTAGTACAACATAACATAGTGAATCTTAATTTCGAAGAAACTGTGAACTGTCTTTCCTGTGAAATGGTGTTCCCATAGGGTCTACATAATTTAAACTACAAGGGAATGCGAGTTCCTATGTGTTGTACTGTTGGGACCAGAAGGTGCAAAATTACATAGTTAGGAATGAAGGTAATCATAAATGAATAAAATTTATGTTCAAAAAGGTTTCCATATTAAAACATCAAATTGGCCCAATCTGCACCTATAGGTTCACTCATCCTGGGTAGAAGAAAAATCACAGTCTCAATACAATAAAAGTAAGTTCAACAGGGAAAAACATGCCAAAGTTGTATACAACAGGAGACAGTTCATAGTTCGTGTCGTGACTCGAGTGTCAAAAACAGCGGGGGAGGGGTGTTTAACCACCCAGTAAATACAACAACAAAAAAGGGGGACACTCAAAGGAGTACAGACACAAGAGGCTGCGCACCTCAAAATATGCATATGGAAAACGGGAAACCCCCTAACGGGGCTTTACTGCAGCCAATATTATAGTGTAATCCAGTTCAAAATAAGATGGATAGTCGAGAGGTTTTGTTGATATAAAACGAATTTTACTTAGTGCATTCTGACATATACAGGTCAGGACATGAACTAGAATGTAACATAGGTCAGGAAGCAATGTACAGTACAGTCAACCATGGGCAACAGAAGTAGAACAGCATAAATTGTTAAGTCGTGAGATCCTGACGCGTTTCGACCCCAGTGGGTCATCTTCAGAGGATAGGTGGTTAACAACTGTAGGGATGTAAACATACATCAAAAAATCTTTCAAAACAAAATGGAACCAAACAATATATCTATATATGCATGAACAAGTCCATATGTTATAACATTACCAGTCAAAAATGCTCTTAAATGATTGTAGACGGCCAAAGTGTGAGGGAGTTGCCCTCTTATGTGTCTCCAATTTCCCAGGCGGTGGGTCGGTCCCCCAAGAGAGCAGACATCGCGCACGCATACCTTACGAGGGATCACACATTGAATAACCCCCAAATTGTGGAGGGGAGGAGGGGCATGCACTGCACTGCATTCAATGTGTGATCCCTCGTAAGGTATGCGTGCGCGATGTCTGCTCTCTTGGGGGACCGACCCACCGCCTGAAGATGACCCACTGGGGTCGAAACGCGTCAGGATCTCACGACTTAACAATTTATGCTGTTCTACTTCTGTTGCCCATGGTTGACTGTACTGTACATTGCTTCCTGACCTATGTTACATTCTAGTTCATGCCCTGACCTGTATATGTCAGAATGCACTAAGTAAAATTCGTTTTATATCAACAAAACCTCTCGACTATCCATCTTATTTTGAATTGGATTACACTATAATATTGGCTGCAGTAAAGCCCCGTTAGGGGATTTCCCGTTTTCCATCAACCATACTTTTTAAATCATAATGACAGCAGAAACTAGCCAAATGGCCCTGATAAAAAGTTTGCATACCCCAGTTCTTAATATGTATTGCTCCTTTTAACATCAATGACAGCTTGAAGTCTTTTGTGGTACTTGTGGATGAGCTTTTTTATCTTCTCAGATGGTAAAAAGCCTTCAGTTCCTGTAAATTCTTGGGCTGTTTTGCATGAACTGCACGTTTGAGATCTCCCCAGAGTGGCTCAACAATATTGAGGTCAGGATCCTGAGATGGCCACTCCAGAACCTTCACTTTATTCTGCTGTAGCCAATGACAGGTCGACTTGGCCTTGTGTTTTGGATCATTGTCATGTTGGAATGTCCAAGTACGTCCCATGCGCAGTTTCCTGGCTGATGAATGCAAATGTTCCTCCAGTATTTTTTGATAATATACTGCATTCATCTTGCCATCAATTTTGACCAAATTTCCTGTGCCTTTGTAGCTCACACATCCCCAAAACATCAGCGTTCCACCTCTGTGTTTCACAGTAGGAATGGTGTACCTTTCATCATAGGCCTTGTTGACTCCTCTCCAAATGTAGCGTTTATGGTTGTGGCCAAAAAGCTCAATTTTGGTCTCATCACTCCAAATTACTTTGTGCCAGAAGGTTTGAGGCTTGTCTCTGTGCTGTTTGGCATATTGTAAGCGGGATACTTTGTGGCATTTGCGTAGTAATGGCTTTCTTCTGGCGACTCAACCATGCAGCCCATCTTTCTTCAAGTGCCTCCTTATTGCGCATCTTGAAACAGCCACAACCATGTTTTCAGAGAGTCCTACATTTCACCTGAATTTATTTGTGAGTTTTTCTTTGCAGCCCAAACAGTTTTCCTGGCAGTTGTGGCTGAAATTTTAGTTGGTCTACCTGAACGTGGTTTCTTTTCAGCAGAACCTCTCATTTTTCACTTCTTGATTAGGGATGAGCCGAACACCCCCTGGTTCGATTCACAGCAGATCATGCGAACAGGCAAAAAATTTGTTCGAACACCGTTAAAGTCTATGGGACGCGAACATGAAAAATCAAAAGTGCTAATTTTAAAGGCTTATATGCAAGTTATTGCCATAAAAAGTGTTTGGGGGCCCGGGTCCTTCCCCAGGGGACATGTATAAATGGAAAAAAAAGTTTTAAAAACAGACTTTTTTTTTTCGGGAGCAGTGATTTTATTAATGCTTAGTGAGTGAAACAATAAAAATGAAATATTCCTTTAAATATCGTGCCTGGGGGTGTCCTTAGTATGTCTGTAAAGTAGCGCATCTTTCCCATTCTTATAACAGTGCCACAGCAAAATTAGATTTCTAAAGGAAAAAATGTCATTTAAAACTGCTTGCTGCTGTAATGTATTGTCGGATCCCGGCAATATAGATAAAAATACCAAAAAAAACCCGACGTGGATGTCCCCCCCAAAATCAATACCAGGCCCTTCAGATCTGGTATGGATATTAAGGGGAACCCCACACCAATTTTTTTAAAAAAATGGCGTGGGGGTCCCCCCAGGCACTATATACTCTGAACAGCAGTATATATACTATACAGCCTGCCCTATATACTCTGCAAAAAATTGGGCCTTAGGTGTTGGTGGTACCAGAACACTGTAAGCCCTCACAGTTACTCTTGTTAGTGCGCAGGAACGCCCCCTGCTGTGAAATATTATATCAACAATTGTACAATTTAGTTTCAGTATAAATCACACAAATAGGAAACACAAAGGGAATACAAAGACACTGAATTTCACTGACACTGAAACTACAAACCTTGCTAAAAGGCATAAACTGGGATAAAATATTAGGAACAAAGAATACGGAGGAGAGATGGGTTTGCTTTAAGAGCATATTAAATAAGGGCATTAGCCAATGTATCCCATTGGGTAATAAATTTAAAAGAGCGAACAAAAGTCCTGGATGGCTTAACTCCAATGTAAAAATGCATATAAAAGCAAAGCAGAAGGCCTTCAAAAAATACAAGGTTGAGGGATCATCCTCAGCATTCAGACTTTATAAAGAATGCAACAGGAAATGTAAGGGTGCAATTAGGACGGCTAAGATAGAACATGAAAGACACATAGCGGAGGAGAGCAAAAAAATCCCAAGAAATTCTTTAAGTATGTAAACAGTAAAAAAGGGAGGACAGACCATATTGGCCCCATAAAGAATGAGGAAGGACATCTGGTTACAAAGGATGGGGAGATGGCAAAGGTATTGAATTTATTCTTCTCCTCAGTCTTCACAAGTGAATCAGGGGGCTTCAGTAACCAAAACTGCAGTGTTTATCCTCATGACACAACACAGGACGGAATTAAAATTAGACTTGAGAAACTTAACATAACATAATAAATCACCGGGACCAGATGGCTTGCATCCAAGGGTACTTAGGGAACTCAGTCAAGTGATTGCCAGACCATTGTTCCTAATTTTTACAGATAGTCTACTGACTGGAATGGTACCAGCTGATTGGAGAAAAGCCAATGTAGCACCAATATTTAAAAAGGGCCCAAAATACATCCCTGGGAATTACAGACCAGTTAGCCTAACATCAATAGTATGTGAACTCTTGGAGGGGATGATAAGGGACTATATACAAGATTTTAGTAATAAGAACGGTATCATTAGCAGTAATCAGCATGGATTCATGAAGAATCGTTCTTGCCAAACCAATCTATTAACCTTCTATGAGGAGGTGAGTTGCCATCTAGATAAAGGAAGGCCCGTAGACGTGGTGTATCTGGATTTTGCAAAAGCATTTGACACAGTTCCCCATAAAAGTTTACTGTACAAGATAAGGTCCATTGGCATGGACCATAGGGTGAGTACATGGATTGAAAACTGGCTACAAGGGCGAGTTCAGAGGGTGGTGATAAATGGGGAGTACTCGGAATGGTCAGGGGTGGGTAGTGGGGTTCCCCAGGGTTCTGTGCTGGGACCAATCCTATTTAATTTGTTCATAAACGATCTAGAGGATGGGATAAACAGTTCAATCTCTGAATTTGCAGACGATACTAAGCTAAGCAGGGCAATAATTTCTCCGCAGGACGTGGAAACCTTGCAAAAAGACCTGAACAAATTAATGGGGTGGGCGACTACATGGCAAATGAGGTTCAATGTAGAAAAATGTAAACTAATGCATTTGGGTGGCAAAAATATGAATGCAATCTATACACTGGGGGGGAGAACCTCTGGGGGAATCTAGGATGGAAAAGGACCTGGGGGTCCTAGTAGATGATCGGTTCAGCAATGGCATGCAATGCCAAGCTGCTGCTAACAAAGCAAACAGAATATTGGCATGCATTAAAAGGGGGATCAACTCCAGAGATAAAACAATAATTCTCCCGCTCTACAAGACTCTGGTCCGGCCGCACCTAGAGTATGCGGTCCAGTTCTGGGCACCAGTCCTCAGGAAGGATGTACTGGAAATGGAGCGAGTACAAAGAAGGGCAACAAAGCTAATAAAGGGTCTGGAGGATCTTAGTTATGAGGAAAGGTTGCAAGCACTGAACTTATTCTCTCTGGAGAAGAGACGCTTGAGAGGGGATATGATTTCAATTTACAAATACCGGACTGGTGACCCCACAATAGGGTTAAAACTTTTTCGCAGAAGAGTTTAACAAGACTCGTGGCCACTCATTAAAATTAGAAGAAAAGAGGTTTAACCTTAAACTACGTAGAGGGTTCTTTACTGTAAGAGCGGCAAGGATGTGGAATTCCCTTCCACAGGCGGTGGTCTCAGCGGGGAGCATTGATAGCTTCAAGAAACTATTAGATAAGCACCTGAATGACCGCAACATACAGGGATATACAATGTAATACTGAAACATAATCACACACATAGGTTGGACTTGATGGACTTGTGTCTTTTTTCAACCTCACCTACTATGTAACTATGTAACTACTTACATGCCCCTGTTAAACAGGGGCAGAAAAATTTGGCCTTGGTTGGTGGTGTCATAACACTGTAACCCCTCACAGATACTTGTGTTGGGCGCAGGAACGAGCCATGCTGTGAAATATTATATCAAAATTTGTAATTACATGCCCCTGTTAAACTGGGGCATAAAAACTGGGCCTTGGGTGGTGCTGGTGGTGTCACAACACTGTAACCCCTCACAGATACTCTTGTTGGGAGCAGGAACAGGCCCTGCTGTGAAATATGACTGCCAGTTTCTTGTCCTTCTGTGGCACCCCCCTCTCTCTAGGCTCACGTTACTCCCTTCCTCAACCTGGGAACCAACATCAGAGCCTTCAAATCGATGCGCATCCTCCAGCAGCATATAACCGACACTGTGGTCGAATAATTCTGGGGACTTCTCCGTGCATGATGGTGGAGCTACGGAACAAGTGACTGTGGACAAGGATCAGGTGGAATAAGCCACTTTGGCAGTTGCATTGGAAGGCAAACTACTCTGAGCCTGGGTGACAGAGGATGAGGAGGATGAGGACGGCTTCGTTATCCACTCCACCAACTCTTCTGCATATTGTGGTTCAATAACATGGCCAGCAGCAGCAAAAAAGGACAAGCGTGCCCCACGGCCACCTGCAGAGGATGCACCATGTCCACGACCACCACTGTTGACTGTAAGGAAAAAACAGGGAGGGGGAGGCGCCGACCTGAGTGTAGTATTAAAATGATGACTTTAATAGGATATGATTAAAAACACTTACAAGATGATAGAAGATGCATGCTCGTCCGTGGAACAAGAAGTGATGTCACCGGCGTCTGATTGGACCTAGGCAGGGCTGGAATCTTGTCAATCAGGGCTGTAGTGATGAAAGGCTACGCGCTCGGAGCTGACTGCTCCTTCTTGGCCTCTAGTAGCCTCCGAGCATCAGACGCCGGTGACATCACTTCCTGTTCCACGGTCCATGCTGGTCATTGTGGAGCTGCTTGGTTCCTTTGCTCCTGGAGAAACACTGTGATCCATTCCAGCCAGCTGCTCAATCCTTTCCAGCTATCCGGAACAGCGGTGGGACTTACAGAGCCATGCATCTTCTATCATCTTGTAAGTGTTTTTAATCTTATCCTATTAAAGTCATCATTTTAATACTACACTCAGGTCGGCGACTCCCCCTCCCCATCATTTTAATACTACACTCAGGTCGGCGCCTCCCCTCCATGTTTTTTCCTTACATGTCTTGCAGAGTTCTGGACACACTCTGAAGTATGGCTGCCTCCCTTTTTAACCCTTAATACCCCTTTCTATGGATACATCACCATCCAGCTATTACAGCCACAGACTATACCCCTAAGGATTACTCCATCTGGAGCGCCAGATAAACAATGACTATACTACCACTGTTGATTGTAGACACAGAGGCTGCTTGCCCTCTTTTAGAGGCCTGTGAGCGTCTGCCTCTCCTTGGTGGCCTTCCAGGCATGAATTTTTTGTTTTGCAACACCACACTACATTGTATTAGATACTGTGTACACCGCCTGAAGTGCATTAGAAAGTGTACAAGGGCTGCACTGTATTGTATACTGTGTACACTACCAGAAGTGTAGAAGAAACTGCACACACTGTACTAGACACTGTGTACACTGCCTGAAGTGTATTAGAAACAGTACACTACGCAATGCACTGTAGATATAGCCTACACTGAATGCAGAGTATATATATTTATATATATATGTAGCGGGCACCTACTTTTAGGTAGGTGACCTTTTTTGCTAGCTTTCTATGTCAGGTAAATTTAGACAGGCTTATGCTATTACAGCAGGCCTGTTGTTATCAATTCCCATTTGAGTGGCAGGTAGTTTATGTGATAGTCTCGACCAATAATTGATTTGCTTGGTAATGCCCGGGACTCTCATATAAAAAGGGGGTCACGTGGTGTCTGGGAGAGTTCGAGTCCAGTTCTGCTCTGAGGAGCGAGAGAGCCAATCTGGTTCCCGGAGAGAGCCAGTCTGGAACCGGTCCTCATGGAGGAACGGACGACATCTTACAGCATGTAGTCGCTGATGTCGTTGGCCGCCCCTGCGGGGAGGGGAGCGGGCCACAAAGGAGAAGAGGAACTAAGAATCATTGCTGGAGAAGTAGAGTCAAGCGGAAGGAAACTGGGTGATCGATCGCTTAGGAGCGACACACGGGCTATTGATCAAGTGAGTGAAAAGCCCAAGGGAAAGGTACTCTCCAGAGGCTGAGGGATGTTGGTACGCAAATCAGCAAGACAGGTGGTTGTGGCCTGTGACTTTGGGTTCAGCATTGCCCCGGGATTCCAATCAGTCAAGCGGGAGAGGTCATTCAGAGTGACTCTTATCGTTTATTCTCTGTCAGAAATTCACTTCCATCTTCCCTGATAAAGTAATCATCCAGTTTTGAATCACTGTCACCCGCAATGCTGTGAGTCTTTGCAAGTGAAGCAAGGAAAAGATCAGAAATCAACCAAAGAGCATCTCAAAGAAAGTCCTTCTCCCATCCCAGTTTATGTTGATGAATAAAGCATTAAGAAAAAGCATTAATGACTTTTAAATCTATGGGTTGCGAGGGTTGAGTGGTAGACGTGAATTACAGATATAACAATTATTTAGCCGCTCCTTCGGGGGTAAGCGCTGCATATATATATATATATATATATATATATATATATATATATATATATATATATATATATATACACATATACATATATATATATATATACACATACACACACTAGACTGTATATATATATTAATACACCGCCTGACGTCTATTAGAAACTGTACACACTATATTAGATACTGTGTACACCACCTGGACTGTATTAGCAACTGTACACCACGGAATATATATATATATATATATATATACTAGACTGTGTATATATATATATATATATATACCTGTACACCACCTGAAGTGTATTAGAGACAGTACACCACGGAGAGCACTGTAGATATAGGTTGCACTGGATGCAGAGTATATATATATATATATATATATATATATATATTTATTAATACACTGCCTGCACTGACTGAATATAGCGTAAACACTGAATATATAGTCTATGCTAAATGCAGAGTATATATATATATATATATATATATATATATATATATATATATATATATATATATATATAGTAAAGTTCGGGGAACCAGCTAGATCGCAGGACACAGGCTTTTCACTCAAAAGGAGGTTTATTGAACTTAAATAGCTCTACAGCAGCAAAAACAAAATAAAGAGATTTAAATCTCATCGACTTGCAAAGTCCAGAACTGCTATCGCAGTTAAACAGTCCTTGGTTTCTGTTGCAGGTAGCTTCCCCTGCCAGGAGGCTTCCAGGCAGGACATTGCTGTTTACTTTTGTTGCTGCACACAAAAAACACCATCCACCATCCACATTCTCCTCTACACTCCTCCACACCCATCTATATCTTCCTGTTTTGTTTTAAACCCACTTCCTCTGACAGGTGAGTTAACCCTTTTTGTTCCCTTAAAGGGACCACAGTCCAAACAGAGGGGAAACATAGCGTCCTTCCAGGACCCAGCCACGGCGTCCTGTACATATCCCCCCCGTGCCCCAACGCCAAGGAGGTGGAGGCAACAGTGGAGCTCCAACAATGGACTCGGGAGAGGGCATCTGCATTTTGATGCAGTCTCCTGGGCCTATGCCCCACTACAAATTTAAATTCCTGGAGTGCCAGGAATCACTGAGTAACTCTGGCATTATTCCCTTTACCTTGTCTCAGCCATGTTATAGGGGCATAGTCAGAAATCAGCCTAAACTTCCTCCCCAAAAGGTAATATCTGAGGGATTCCAGAGCCCACTTAATGGCCAGTTACTCTACTGAGGAAGACTACCGGGTGCTCCTCTCCATGAACAACCTGTGACAACACCGCTCCCAATCCTACATCGGAAGCATCAGTTTGGACAACAAACTCTTTTGAAAAATTGGGTGCTACCAGGACAGGGTGCTGGCACAGTGCCGACTTGAGCTCCAAAAAGGCCTTCTCAGCATCTGCATTCCACTCCACCATGACCAATTTCTGACCCTTAGTCAGATTGGTCAATGGAGACGCCAATGTGGCAAAGTTGGGTACAAACCTCCTGTAGTATCCCACCATGCCCAGGAATGCACGTACCTGCTTTTTTGTGAGGGGACGGGGCCAACTCTGTATAGCCTCTAACTTGCTGACCTGAGGTGTCACCACCCCTCTACCCACGATATAGCCCAGGTATTTCACCTCCTCCATTCCCAAAGCACATTTTTCAGGGTTTATTGTAAACCCCTCCTTCCAAAGAGAGTCCAGCACTGCCTGGACTTTGGGCAAGTGTGATTCCCAGTCTCTGCTAAAAATTACTATGTCGTCCAAGTACACTGAGGCATACTTCCGGTGAGTTTGTAAAATCCTATCCATTACTCGCTGGAATGTGGCTGGAGCAGTTTACCCCTCTGGAGTAGAAAAAGCAGTTTTCTCTCTAGCAGCCTTAGTCAACGGGATTTGCCAATATCCCTTTGTAAGGTCTAATGTAGTGATATACCTGGCTGGACCTAGTCTCTCAATAAGCTCATCTACCCGGGGCATGGGGTAGGCATCAAACCGTGAAACTTCATTAAGTTTCCGTAAATCATTGCAGAATCGCAGAGTCCCATTGGGCTTCGGTACCAACACAATTGGGCTCGACCACTCACTCTGCGATTCTTCAATAATCTCCAGGTCTAACATCTTCTTCACTTCCTCTGAAACAGCCTTCCTTTGGGCCTCTGGGATGCGGTAGGGCCGGACAAAAACTTTGACTCCTGGTTCCATGATAATATCATGCTCTATGATGCTCGTGAGCCCTGGCAAGTCTGAAAACTTCTCTTTATTTCTCTGCAAGAACTCCTTTGCCTGCTGCCTTTGGGTTTTAGACTGGGTATTTGCTACTTGGAAACTCTCCACCCCAACCCGAGGCTCCAATCTTGCACTAGCCAGGGAGGTCACTGGTTCCCTCTCTGTCCAGGGCTTTAACAAGTTTACATGATATATTTGATAGGGTTTCCTCTTACCTGGTTGGTGGACTCTATAATTTACCTCTCCCACTTTTTCTACAACTTCAAAGGGGCTCTGCCACCTGGCCAAGAATTTACTTTCCACAGTGGGAATCAACACCTCTACTCGATCCCCCACTTGGAAGTTCCTTATTTTAGCAGCCCTATTATAGACCCGTCGTTGAGCCTCCTGGGCTTTTTGTAAATGTTCCTTGACTAGTGGCATCACAGTTCAGATCCTCTCCTGCATTTGGGAAACATATTCAAGAACTCTTATGCTGAATAGGTTCACTTTCCCATTCCTCATTAACAAAATCCAGTAGTCCGCGAGGTCTCCGCCCATATACCAACTCAAAGGGCGAAAACCCAGTGGAGGCCTGGGGCACTTCCCGGATAGCAAACAGGAAAGCTGGTAACAGGCAGTCCCAGTCTTTCCCATCCCTTTGTACAACTCTCTTGAGCATAGATTTAAGGGTCTTATTAAAGCGTTCTACCAACCCATCCGTTTGGGGATGGTAGACCGATGTGCGCAGCTGTTTAATCCGGAAGAACTTGCACACATCGGCCATAACCCTCGACATAAACGGGGTGCCCTGGTCTGTGAGTATTTCCTTGGGAAAACCAGTCCGTGTAAACAACTGGAATAATTCCTGGGCAATAGCCTTAGAGGAGGTATTCCACAGGGGTAGCGCCTCAGGATATCGGGTGGCATAGTCGAGGATCACCAGTATGTAGGAGTGACCTCAAGCCGACTTTACCAAGGGACCCACTATATCCATGGCTATCCTCTCGAATGGGACCTCAATTATGGGCAGAGGGACCAAAGGACTCCGGAAGTGGGTCACCGGAGCGGTCAACTGACAGGTGGGACAAGAGGTACAGTATCTCCTTACCTCTGCTTTCAGACCTGGCCAGTAAAACCGGTCGGTGATCCGTGCCTCCGTCTTTTCAACTCCCAGGTGTCCCCCTAAAACATCATCATGGGCCAGGTCCAGGACCTTGCGTCTATACTGTTGGGGTACCAATAATTGCTCTACCACATTTTCTCTCACGTTGGTAACCCGATATAGCAATTCATTACATATTGCAAAATGTGGCCACCGCTCATTCGCACCTGGCTCTTGGGGAACCCCATTTACTACTACAACCTGTTCCCGTGCATGGGCCAAAGTGGGGTCCTGCATCTGGGCAGTACCAAATGCCCCCTGAGGAACACCTAAATCTGGCAGGGCAGGGGTAGCGGCCACTTCCTCATCCTCTTCACCCAGCATTACCTGAAGTGGGGAAGGTTCCCCCCCTCTTCAGTGTTCAGGTAGGTCAGTGAACCACACATTTTGACATCCTTAACAGTATCAGCACTACTTTCATCACCATTAACCAAATCATTAGCATTTTCATCAAATGGATCCACATTAAGAACATTCGGCATTTCAGGGTTATTCCTCTCAACAGAAGGAACACAGGGACTAGTTTCTCCCCAGTCTCTGGACCGTTCAGGTGGTTCTCCTTGTCCCCACAGTTTTGCAAATAATGGACAGTCTCGTCCTATGATAACATCATGTACCAAGTTCTTTACCACCCCCACCTCTTGAGTATCAGTGCCATATGCTGTGGAGATGGACACCGAGATGAGAGGGTACTCTCTAGTGTCCCAGTGAATGCACACAACCCGTAAAGTTTTGCTTACGGGACCGATCTTCCCAATTACTCTAGGATGAACCAGGGTTACCATGCTTCGGGAGTCCAGCAAAGCCCAGGCAGGGAGGTGGTTCACTTGGACTTCACACTCAAATTTCTCTTCTCCAAGGTTAAGATGTGTTGTACATGCTTTATGGGCATAAAAAGACCCCCTCCGAAGAACCCCGCATTTCATGGGCTCCTCTTGCAGCGGGCCTGGGTATGGCCCCAGGAATGACATCGCCAACATTGTACATCCCCTCCTCTCCGAACAGGAACAGATTGCTGAGGAGGTATCGGGAGTGACTCTTGACCTTCTGGGGTGTTGGTTCCAGGGCTCTGGGGGACATCCTTTCGAAGGGCAGCAGTGGATCGAATAGTCTGTGGCAGACTGGGTCCTTGGCGCTTGGTAGGGCCAAGCAGATTCTCCACCACTGTATATTGTTCCACCATCTCGAGAAGGAGGTTCACTGTTTTGGGGTCTCCATGGCTGACCCACCGTTGAAGGTCATCGGCAGTGACCTTAGGTATCGGTCCAGCACGACCCGCTCCACGATTTGTGGGCCAGACAACACTTCGGGCTGCAGCCATTTTTTTACCAGTTGCACCAGATCATGCATTTGAGACCGTGGTGGACGATCTGGACGATACTTCCATTGGTGCACTCGTTGGGCCCGAACAGCTCTAGTCACCCCCAAACAAGCCAGTATTTCTGCCTTTAATTTTTGATAGTCTTTAGCGTCATCCGGTGGCAGGTCGAAGTAGGCTTTTTGAGGATCTCTGGTTAGGAAAGGAGCAATTAGGCCGGCCCACTGGTCCTGGGGCCACCCTTCTCTCTCTGCCGTCCTCTCAAATGTAGCAAGAAATGCCTCTACATCATCACTCAGGGACAACTTCTGCAAAAAATGGCTTGCCCCCACGGTCACCTGGTTGCCAGGGGCAACAGCCACTTGCTCACAGCCCTGAGAAAGCTGCTGCACTACTTCTTTTAAGGCAGTCACTTGAGCCTGCATAACCCCTTGCTGGGTTGCTTGCTGGGCTGCCAACTGGGCCACCAACAGGCGAGTATTTTCTTGCTGTACCTCCAGCTGGGTTGCTAAGCACTGATTAGCCTCCTCATGGCGAGTCTGTGCTTGTATATTAGCCAAGGACAGCTGTTTAATTAGCTCCTCCATTGCTTCAGCTTTCAGGGTTTGTGCGGCTTTAACCCAGGACATAAATCCACTGTACTGTCCCTTTAAATGTCAGTTTTAAGTCCAATGCAAAAAAAAAAAAACAGCAAGAAAAATGCCTGTTACTCTGTCCTGCCCGCATTCGAGCACCACTTGTAAAGTTCAGGGAACCAGCTAGATTGCAGGACACAGGCTTTTCACTCAAAAGGAGGTTTATTGAACTTAAATAGCTTTACAGCAGAAAAAACAAAAGAAAGAGATTTCAGTCTCACAGTCCTTGGTTTCTGTTGCAGGTAGATTCCCCTGCCAGGAGGCTTCCAGGCAGGACACTGCTGTTCACTTTTGTTGCTGCACACAAAAAACACCATCCACATTCTCCTCTACACACCTCCACACCCATCTATATCTTCCTGTCTTGTTTTAAACCCACTTCCTCTGAGGGTGAGTTAACCCTTTTTGTTCCCTTAACCACTCCAGCCCCGGACCATTTGGCTGCCTAAGGACCAGAGGACTTTTTCCAATTTGGCGCTGCGTCACTTTAACTGCTAATTGCGCGGCCATGCAATGCTGTACCCAAACGAAATTTGCGTCCTTTTCTTCCCACAAATAGAGCTTTCTTTTGATGGCATTTGATCACCTCTGCCATTTTTATTTTTTGCGCTATAAACGGAAAAAGACCGAAAATTTTGAAAAAAAAATGATATTTTCTACTGTTTGTTATAAAAAAAAACAATAAACTGAATTTTAGTCATACATTTAGGCCAAAATGTATTCGGCCACATGTCTTTGGTAAAAAAAAATGTCAATAAGCGTATATTTATTGGTTTGCGCAAAAGTTATAGCGTCTACAAACTAGAGTACATTTTCTGGAATTTACACAGCTTTTAGTTTATGACTGCCTATGTCATTTCTTGAGGTGCTAAAATGGCAGGGCAGTACAACCCCCCCCCCAAATGACCCCATTTTGGAAAGTAGACACCCCAAGGAAATTGCTGAGAGGCATGTTGAACCCATTGAGTATTTATTTTTTTTTGTCCCAAGTGATTGAATAATGACAAAAAAAAAAAAAAAATTTACAAAAAGTTGTCACTAAATGATATATTGCTCACACAGGCCATGGG
Organism: Aquarana catesbeiana; assembly: GCF_042186555.1. Taxonomy (NCBI): domain Eukaryota; kingdom Metazoa; phylum Chordata; class Amphibia; order Anura; family Ranidae; genus Aquarana; species Aquarana catesbeiana. Next base: position 214,998,320 of record NC_133324.1, read on the forward strand.
CCTATCTGGAATTGCACCCCAAAATACATTTAGCTGCTTCTACTGAGTATGGGGATACCACATGTGTGGGACTTTCTGGGAGCCTAGCCGCGTACGGGGCCCCGAAAACCAAGCACCGCCTTCATGATTTCTAAGGGCGTAAATTTTTGATTTCACTCCTCACTACCTATCACAGTTTTGAAGGCCATAAAATGCCAAGATGGCACAAAACCCCCCCAAATGACCCCATTTTGGAAAGTAGACACCCCAAGCTATTTGCTGAGAGGCATGTTGAGTCCATGGAATATTTTATATTTTGACACAAGTTGCGGGAAAGTAACACTTTTTTTTTTTTTTTGCACAAAGTTGTCACTAAATGATATATTGCTCAAACATGCCGTGGGCATATGTGGAATTACACCCCAAAATACATTCTGCTGCTTCTCCTGAGTACGGGGATACCACATGTTTAGGACTTTTTGGGAGCCTAGCCGCGTACAGGGCCCCGAAAACCAAGCACCGCCTTCAGGATTTCTAAGGGCATAAATTTTTGATTTCACTCCTCACTACCTATCACAGTTTTGAAGGCCATAAAATGCCAAGATGGCACAAGCCCCCCCCAAATGACCCCATTTTGGAAAGTAGACACCCCAAGCTATTTGCTGAGAGGCAAGTTGAGTCCATGGAATATTTTATTTTTTGACACAAGTTGTGGGAAAGTGACAATTTTTTTTTTGCACAAAGTTGTCACTAAATGATATATTTCTCACACAGGCCATGGGCATATGTGGAATTGCACCCCGAATTACATTTAGCTGCTTCTCCTGAGTATGGGGATACCACATGTGTGGGACTTTTTGGGAGCTTTTTTTTTTTTACGGGGCCCCGAAAACCAAGCACCGCCTTCAGGATTTCTAAGGGCGTAAAGTTGTGATTTCACTCCTCACTACCTATCACAGTTTTGAAGGCCATAAAATGCCCAGATGGCACAAAACCCCCCCAAATGACCCCATTTTGGAAAGTAGACACCCCAAGCTATTTGCTGAGAGGCATGTTGAGTCCATGGAATATTTTATATTTTGACACAAGTTGCGGGAAAGTGACAATTTATTTTTTTTTTGCACAAAGTTGTCACTAAATGATATATTGCTCAAACATGCCATGGGCATATGTGGAATTACACCCCAAAATATATTCTGCTGCTTCTCCTGAGTACGGGGATACCACATGTGTGGGACTTTTTGGGAGGCTAGCTTCATACGGGGCCCCGAAATCCAATCACCGCCTTCAGGATTTCCAAGGGCGTAAATTTTTGATTTCACTCCTCACTACCTATCACAGTTTCGAAGGCCATAAAATGACAAGATAGCACAAAACCCCCCCAAATGACCCCATTTTGGAAAGTAGACACCCCAAGCTATTTGCTGAGAGGCATGGTGAGTGTTTTGCAGCTCTCATTTGTTTTTGAAAATGAAGAAAGACAAGAAAAATTTATTTTTTTTTCTTTTTTCAATTTTCAAAAGTTTGTGACAAAAAGTGAGGTCTGCAAAATACTCACTATACCTCTCAGCAAATAGCTTGGGGTGTCTATTTTCCAAAATGGGGTAATTTTGGGGGGGTTGTGCCATCTGGGCATTCCATGGCCTCCGAAACTGTGATAGGCAGTGAAGAGTGAAATCAAAAATGTATGCCCTTAGAAAGCCTGAAGGCGGTGCTTGGTTTTCGGGGTCCCGTACGCGGCTAGGCTCCCAAAAAGTCTCACACATGTGGTATCCCCGTACTTAGGAGAAGCAACAGAATTTATTTTGGGGAGTAATTTCACATATTCCCATGGCATGTTTGAGCAATATATCATTTAGTGACAACTTTGTGCATAAAAAAAAAAAAAAAAAAAATTTGTCTTTTTCCCGCAACTTGTGTCACAATATAAAATATTCCATGGACTCGACATGCCTCTCAGCAAATAGCTTGGGGTGTCTACTTTCCAAAATGGGGTCATTTGGGGGGGGGTTTGAACTGTCCTGGCATTTTATGCACAACATTTAGAAGCTTATGTCACACATCACCCACTCTTCTAACCACTTGAAGACAAAGCCCTTTCTGACACTTTTTGTTTACATGAAAAAATTTTTTTTTTTTTGCAAGAAAATTACTTTGAACCCCCAAACATTATATATTTTTTTAAAGCAAATGCCCTACAGATTAAAATGGTGGGTGTTTCATTTTTTTTTTCACACAGTAATTGCGCAGCGATTTTTCAAATGCATTTTTTGGGGAAAAAACACACTTTTTTCAATTTTAATGCACTAAAACACACTATATTGCCCAAATGTTTGATGAAATAAAAAAGATGATCTTAGGCCGAGTACATGGATACCAAACATGACATGCTTTAAAATTGCGCACAAACGTGCAGTGGCGACAAACTAAATACATTTTTAAAAGCCTTTAAAAGCCTTTACAGGTTACCACTTTAGATTTACAGAGGAGGTCTACTAATTACTGCCCTCGATCTGACCTTCACGGTGATACCTCACATGCACATCCAGACCGATGCTTGCGTTCGCCTTTGCGCGAGAGCAGGGGGGAACAGAGGTGCTTTTTTTTTTTTTCTTTATTATTTTTTTTTTTTTTTTATCTTATTTTTAAACTGTTCCTTTCATTTTTATGTTTTTTAATAATTTTTATTGTTATCTCAGGGAATGTAAATATCCCCTATGATAGCAATAGGTAGTGACAGGTACTCTTTTTAAAAAATTGGGATCTATTAGACCCTAGATCTCTCCTCTGCCCTCAAAGCATCTGACCACACCAAGATCGGTGTGATAAAATGCTTTCCCAATTTCCCAATGGCGCTGTTTACATCCGGCGAAATCTACATCATGAAATGCTTGTAGCTTCTGGTTTCTTAGGCCATAGAGATGTTTGGAGCCATTCTGGTCTCTGATCAGCTCTATGGTCAGCTGGATGAATCACCGGCTGCATTTTCAGGTTCCCTGTTGGGACAGGAGAGCCAGAGAAAAACATGGAAGACGGTGGGGGGGATTCCCTCCCACTGCTTGTAAAAGCAGTCTAGAGGCTAATTAGCCACTAGGATTGCTTTTACATGAAAGCCGACCGCTGGCTGAAATGAATGATACCAAGATGATACCTAAACCTGCAGGCATCATTCTGGTATAACCACTCAAAGTCCAGCAACATACCAGTACGTTGCTGGTCCTTGTTGGGCATATATTATAAACTTTTTTTTAATGCAGCCTGTGGGCTGAACGAAAAAAAGATATTGGTCGGTGGGTATGCCCACCATTAGAATACCTCCCTTCATCCACCCACTTTTAATGATGGGCATATATGCACCATTTATATATGCCGAAGCATGGGGGCATCCTCCCGCAAAAGGCAGGAGCAAATCGCTCCTCCACCCACTGCTGCCCCCACGCTTCGGCATATATGCTGAAGTATGTAACTGTGGTGGTGAAATCACCTCCGACAGCGCTGGAGTCATGGCTTTATATATCGTGGGAGCAAACGCTGTTGCTGTCAAGATAAATAAATCCGCGCTGCAACTGAATGGCGTACCTGCTAAGCAAATGATGGTTAACAAAAAAACAAAGTAACATTACAGTATAACAGTAATACTTACCATACCTGCTAAGCAAATACAAAAAAAAACATAGTAAAAAATAAAACATTTAACGCAACCTGTGCCTACCTAAAATATATATATATGTCGAAGCATGGGGGCATCCTCCCGCAAAAGGCAGGAGCAAATCGCTCCTCCACCCACTGCTGCCCCCACGCTTCAGCATATATGCTGAAGTATGTAACTGTGGTGGTGAAATCACCTCCGACAGCGCTGGAGTCATGGCTTTATATATCGTGGGAGCAAACGCTGTTGCTGTCAAGATAAATAAATCCGCTCTGCAGCTGAATGGCGTACCTGAAAACAATAAAATGGTTACCAACAAAACACAGTAAACAGTAAAGTATAAAAAAATTGCATATCTGAAAAGCAAACATGGTAAAACATAATAACAATAAAACATTGCAGAATAGAATACAGTAAAAAAGAGCAGAACAATAGAGAGAGAGAATAGAGAGAGAGAGAACAATAAAACGACAACTATTTTTGGTTTTTTTATTTTATATTTTTTTTGTGTTTTTATTTTTTTTACACTTTTTTTAGTAACTTTAACTTTTGTAACTGGTACCAGGTTTGGGTCTCTCAAAATGCGATGGTATCTTGGGAGACCCTGTGAAAGTGTGTCCTAGTCTGTGCAGTGCTGTACCCTACGCTAATACTCAACTAGTGTATGGTAGCGTTCAAAACATTCACCAATGGAAAGACCAGGATTGCCAGGACAGGAGGGACAATAACACCGGGTGTCACGCCTAAATCCGCGCTTGCTACAGACACGACATCTTTTTTGGGGGCTCGTTGGGTAGGGTTACTCGGGAGGGCATAAGGAAAATGCCTCTCATGCAGCCGGCCTACTGCATTTGGTTGGGGATGGTGAGGTGGAGCACCGTCTGGATACAGAAGGGCTCTGACAATCTCTTCCTGGAATTTAAGGAAGGATCCAGTCCGTCCTGAAGCTCTGTATAGCACATGAGCGTTCAGCAAAGCCAATTGAAATAAATAAACAGACACTTTTTTGTACCAGCGTCTGGCCTTACGGGCAACTAGGTACAGCGCCAACAACTGGTCATTGAGGTCCACCCCTCCCATATTTTGGTTATATTCGTGGACACAGAGGGGTTTCTCCACAACACCACTCCCCGTAGTAATTTGGGCCGTCGTGTCTGCATGAAGGGAGGTGAGAACGAAAACATTCTTCTTATCCCTCCACTTCATAGTGAGCAAGTTATTACACGTCAAGCAGGCTCTCTCCCCCAGCCTAAGACGGGAATCTACAAGCCGCTGGGGAAAGGACCGGCGATTAGGTCGCACGGTGCCACATGCTCCAATCTGCTGATCAAACAAGTGACTAAAAAGTGGCACGCTCATGTAATAATTGTCCACGTACAAGTGGTACCCCTTTCCGAATAAGGGTGACACCAAGTCCCACACTATCTTGCCAGCGCTTCCTATGTAGTCAGGGCAGTTTGTCGGCTCTACGTGACTATCTTTGCCCTCGTAAACCATAAAACTACATGTATAGCCTGTGGCCCTGTCACAGAGCTTATACATCGTGACCCCGTATCTGGCACGCTTGCTGGGAAGGTACTGTTTGAATGACAAGCGGCCAGAAAACTTAATCAGGGACTCATCAATGCAGAGTAAACAAGTCTGCAAAACGTTGGTTGAAGTGGTTTACGAGGGGCCGTATTTTGTAGAGCCGATCGTATCCAAGGTCTCCACGAGGATGACAGAGTTCATTGTCATTGAAGTGCATGAACCGCAAAATCTGCTCGTATCGTGCCCTGGCCATGGAAGCAGAGAACATGGGCATATGGTAAATTGGGTCAGTGGACCAATATGACCGCAACTTACTCTTTTTATTTATGCCCATGTTGAGGGAAAGGCCCAGAAAGATCTTAAATTCGGAGACCGTAATTGGTCTCCAATCTCTGGCAAGGGAGGACTGGGGATTAGCGGCGATGTGTTGACCAGCGTACAAATTGCTTTGGTCCACCATAGATCTATAGAGATCTTCGGTGAAAAACAGCGAATAAAAATCCAGTGGCGTAAAATCAACTGTTTCCACCTGAATTCCGGGTTGGCCAGTGAATGAGGGAAGTACGGGTGCTGCAGAAGTGGTGGGTTCCCAATTCGGATTGGCGAATGCAGCAGGAAGGGCACTATGGACACGACGGGCCTGTCTTTGTCTTCTTGGTGGCAGTGGGACACTACTTGTGCTTGCCACCTCGCCAGCTTGAACTGCACTTATGGGACTCGCCACGTCACCACGTGATACTGCAGTGCTGGATGTATGACCAGGGTGTACTAGGCCGCTGGTGCTTGCCAGTTCACCAGAAGGAATAGCAGCGCTAGTACTTCTCTGCTCCATACAAGAGCCCTGCGGTTCTTGCACTTCAAGGACAGAAGAAGAAGATTGGGGTTGGGTACGCCTGACCTTGGCAAGGACCACAACTCCGTTGTCAGAGCTATCTGTCATGGAGCCGCTGTCCTGTACAGGATCATATTCTGAGCCTGAATCTGACAGATGAGTGACTTCCTCTTCACTATCTGTCATGCTCAGAAACGTGTAGGCCTCTTCACTAGTGTACCTTCGATTTGCCATTTTGGGCTCTAAATTTAGGGGTACACTAGTGAGACTCACAGGCAAAAAAGCTCCTGACTGTCAGTGACTGTATCAAAACGCTACCAAAAAACTGTTAGCGATCGCAGGGATCAGGCCTGACTCTGCGAACGCTGCAGTTATGTGTGCTTAGTGTTTTGTAAGTGTCAGTGATCGATCGATACTGCACTTGGGTGGGCTGGGCCGAGGGGCAAAACGCAGGTGCTAGCAGGTATCTGGGCTGATCCCGCTAACACTGTGTTTATGGGAACCCTAAACTGCTGGGGATGCTAGTATAGATCTGATCGGATCAGATATCGATCCGTTCAGATACTATAGCACTAAGGGAGGTGTATGCTGCACGCGTGGGTGTTAAAAACGTAACTTATATCACCGCCGGGCAATTAGGGGGTTAAACCTTTATAAGGTAATAAACGGCGGGTGCCCTAAAACTATAAAAAACAAACTAACTAACCAGCGTCACCAGTAACACTTATACGGTAATCGCTGGTGAAAGGGTTAACTAGGGGGCAATCAGGGGGTTAAAACCTTTAGTAGGTAGTATATGGGGGTCCCTGTCGCTATAAAATACTGACAGCGAACCTATATACTTACCTCCCTAACTAGCGTCACCTGTGTCACTAATACAGCGATCAGAAAAACGATCGCTTAGTGACACTGGCGACGGGGGGTGATCAAGGGGTTAACCTTTATTAGGGGGGGTTGGGGGGTACCCTGGACCTAAGGGGGGGTACCCCAGACCTAGAGGGGGCTAACCTAACTGCCCTAACACTTATAACTGTCACAAACTGACACCAATGCAAAAAAAAAAAAAACTGATATTGGTGTCAGTGTGACAGGGGGTACAGGGGGGTGATCGGGGGGTGAAAAGTGTGCCTGGCGTGTTCTACTGGAAGTGTAGTGTTGGTGCACTTACTTGGATGTCTTCTCTCCTCGGCGCCGGTTCAAAAAGACCGGCTCGAGGAGGGATGACATCACTTCCTCTCCCTCTGTTTACATTACAGTGGGAGAGGAAGCATTTTCATTCGCCGGGAGCGATCGGGAGGGGGTGGCCACGAATGGATGGCCTCCCCCTCACCTCTGATCGCCCGGGAACAAATGGCAACCGTCTTGGGCACCGGGGGGGGGGGGTCCAATCGGACCCCCCGCCCACGGAAGGCAGATCACGTGTATGTACGTGATTCTGCCTGTCCGTGCCACCTTGCCGACGTACATCGGCGTGAGGCGGTCGTCAAGTGGTTAAAGGGACCACAGCCCAAACAGAGGGGAAACATAGGGTCCTTCCAGCCACGGCGTCCTGTACAATATATATACTAGACTGACTGTATATACTGTATATATATATATCAAATACACTGCCACTAACTGAATAACCTGCCTGCTTAAACTAAATCAAGCTATCTCTCTGTCCACGCAACAACACTACAGACAGACGCTCTGTAAGCAGCCTTATATAGTGTGGGGCATGGACTTAGTCCCCCTGAGCCATGATTGGCCAAAGGCACCCTGCCTTTGGCCAGTTATGGCTCTCTCAGCAGAGCACGCTGTGATTGGCCAAAGCATGCAGTTCAGGTGCATGCTTTGGCCATTTATCATACAGCAATGCACTGCGATCTCGCAGTGCATTATGGGGCATTTTGCAGCGCTCAAATTTTCCGCGAACGCCCCATATATTCGGTTTCATTTTAGAACAAACGAAAACCCGATGTTCGAGACGAACCTACGTTCAACACCAACCGTGGGCTCATCCCTATTCTTGATTAGAGTTTGATAATTGCTGATTGGCATTCTCAATTCCTTGGATATCTTTTTATATCCCTTTCCTGTTTTATACAGTCCAACTACCTTGAATGGCTATTAAAAGGTAACAATCCTCACCTGTGATCTGTTTGCTTGTAATTAGTGTGTGTGTGTATAAAAGGTCAATGAGTTTCTGGACTCCTGACAGACCCTTGCATCTTTCATCCAGTGCTGCACTGACGTTTCTGGATTCTGAGTCATCAGGAAAGCAAAAGAATTGTCAAAGGATCTGCGGGAAAAGGTAGTTGAACTGTACAAAACAGGAAAGGGATATGGCAATAAATGAGTATAGCCTCAAGTAGAAAAGAAAATAAATCATGTAAAAGTACCATCATCCAGGTTGAGATTAAGGAAATGGGGAAGTGGAGGTGCAGGGGCAGTTGCTGATGCTGACCCATGCGCTTCCACGCCTGAAAAGTTTTTTATATGGACTATCTCGGTACTTGATAATGGACAACACATTCCCCTCTTTGGAACCCTGTTTCTTCTCACACGCAATCACTGGTTTGGTCTACCCGTCACCCCACCACACCCTTGTGTGTATCAAGTCTGTGCATTTTCTAAATTCTAAATTCCAATATTACTTTTTAATTAGAATCTGTTAATTACAATCCCCCTTGTCCACCGCGGGGGGATTTGTTGGGTCCTGTCGTTTGCTGGTCCTGTCCAAATGGGTGAGCCGGTCTTCTTATTTCAACATTGAATGTAATTCCTAGCTGAAAATTATATTGCTGTTCATTATGCTTTGTTTATATGCATTATCTGTCTTATAGACCTTCCCTCCTTAAGAAGCGGTCTCTTGCCGCAAAACCGGTAGAGGATTTTATGTATACCCCTCTACAGGGGAACCCGTCAGTAGCTGGTTAATTTTGGTGTATACAATCACTGAGGGGGCTAGGGAGGAGGTGGAATCTTTATGGGTAGAGCTCCAAAGGGATGAAGCTAAGGGGAAAATAATACTGGGAGTATGCTATAGGCCCCCTAACCTGAGGGAGGAAGTGGAGACGGATCTCCTATCACAAATTGGATTAGCAGCAAGGATGGGAAGTGTTATCATAATGGGGGATTTTAATGATCCAGACATAGACTGGGCGGAGGGAACCGCGCATTCATTTAAGGCTCGCCAGTTCCTTAGTGTCTTGTAGGACAATTTTATGGGTCAGATGGTAGACGCACCAACTAGAAATAAAACATTACTAGATCTACTGATTACCAACAATACAGACCTGATAACAGATGTGGAAATACGGGGCAATTTAGGTAACAGCGATCACATGTCAATTAGTTTCAGTATAAATCACACAAATAGGAAACATGAAGGGAACACAAAGACACTGAATTTCAAAAGAGCCAACTTCCCTAAACTACAAACCTTGCTAAAAGACATTGTGAAGGAATGTGATGTAGATAATAATAATCTGAAAATGTCTATTTTCTTATGTGTATACATATTTTTCTCCTTACTCATTATATAAGTATACAGATTAGCTCTGTTCCTATATTTTCTCAAAATGGCGGGTACCCCCTACATCCCACACATCAGAAGAACGCGGAACTGAAGATAAAACCAAGGACAGCCAAACCTCGTTATGAAGATTCTCCATCTTCTTTTCTATCTTAACCAATGAGATGTACCTATTAGACTAACATAGCAATGACGTATTTCTGTGTATAAAACATTAGCACCGCCTTGAATAAATTAGAAGTGTAAGAAGTAACGGTGCTGAGCGTGTCTCAGAGTGTTTACTTTTATATGCATGCATATCCACACTTTCCAATTAGAGACAGCAGCAGATAACCTTGGGCTCGATTGGAGCTCTTAATCATTTCCATAACAGATGGTGCCGAAACCCGGGACCTCAGGCTACAGTCGAAGCCATACCGCGATAAGCATTCGAGCGTTAATTGAAAGATGAGACGGGGTTTTGCGCAGCCCTAACAGTACCGGTAAGTCTTCTTTATATTCTTACCACTGTACGACTTTCTTATCTTTCGGTTGACCGCTGGATTCTGTCGGTATGCTGAGACTGTCTTAGAGGCAGGTATTTCCTCGCCTGAGGTTGTTTTAACGAACCTGCCAATGGGTTTCTGCTGTCTGTATTTGTTCACTGTCTGCCATTCTTTGGGCTACGAAACTCAGCAGTCTAAAAGTGCTACATGTGTGTTCTCATCTCCAGACGAGCTGTCGGCCTCTGGAGTGAGATGGGTTATTGTGGCAGTCGGTTATGGGACGGGTTACTCATGGGTTTGTCGGACCTTTGAGGGAAATCTCAGCTGCTGGAGCACCCCGCAGTCTGAAAGCGTTACAGATGTCTCACCCCCAGATGAGCTGTCGGCCTCTGGGAGTAACTGTAATGACGGCCTTTAACTGGGTTTAAGGGGAGTTGTCTGCCCCTGAGGTTACCTTAGCCTGCTGAAATTTTGCAGTTCGAAGAGTGGCAGGTGTAATGTCCTGTCGTGAGTGTATTTGTGGTTTACTGTTTGCTATACACGAGAGGGGTTGGGGACTGGTTAAGGTCGGAGGGGGGCTGCCCGGGGGATCTGTTGGGTCGCGGGCCGTTGCTCCTCACTACCCCTGACGTGTTTGTTCTTGTTCTGAGATTAACCGTACATTACAGGGTTATAGCAGGCAGTAGCAGCTAGGAGCGCAGTCTTATGTGCCCCCACCCAAGGAATTTGTTGATAAAGAGCAGTGAGAAAGAATATCAACCCCTTGGTTGTACGTATTCTCCTCTCAAGCCGTTAGCCGAGAAACAGAGAGAGAAAAGAATGTGATATTGTAAAGAAAGTGATATTGTAAAGAATGTGATATTGTGAAGAGAAGAAGATGTTGAAATAGTTAACAAAGTTGAAAGAAGTGGCGAAAGTTATGTTGCTAAAGAAACAGGGAGAAAAATCCTGTGTGATAAAGAAAATTGGATAAAGGAAGTTAAGAAAGATGGCGATTGTATTATGTATGTGTATCACAGAGTTGATGATACAGTATGTGAAATTACCACGCTATGTTGGAACTTGAAACAAAAGGAGGGGAGGGACGGCACTGCCCTCCGTCTAACAACCACTCCTTTCTCACCACCCAAGCACAACCCACTGTGACAACTCAGCCCGGCGGCCATCTTAGTGCACCCATGCCTTCACTTTCTACCCAGCCCAGTGCACTTCCTGCCGGCGGCCATCTTGGTACACCCAGTAAGCTTAAACAGCCTGTACCCAGCCCTCCCTGTTTTAAACCAGGATGGTTCATACCACACACCTGTCTTCCCCAATACGGAAGCATCACATTCCCAGGCCGGATATGTTAATGATGAAGATGCGTCTGAGTGGGAAGCCCAACAGCAGGCAATAAGGCCACCCACTGATTTAACCCCCAATCCGACTCCGGACTCACAGTTCCGAGAGGATCTCAAACACATGCTGGCAACAGTAAAGAACAGTGCCCCTTGCCAGCCCCCGCCCCAACAACAGTCTCGGTTACCAGAAGGGGCACCAGTGATGTATGTCGCTTTTACTCGATCACAAGCAGCGGCCTTAGTGACAAGTCTGCCTGACCCAGAGAAGCAGCCAATTCCCTTCTACCACAGGATAGTGCAGATACAAGAAACTTACTCAGCTGCCTGGAGAGACTTGATCAGCCTATGCCAAATCAAAGCAGGATATGTCTTTTGGCCAGTTATGCAGACAGCCTTCAATGATGCCTGCCTGACAAGTGCCACTTCCTACACCTCAGGCGTGGAGTTCTGTGCACAACTCCACGACTGGGCAAAGGAGAAGTTGACGGATCAGATCACCACAATCCAAGATATTACCCAAGATAAAGGGGAGTCTGTGAAGAAGTATCATGCTAGACTCGTACAGGCCTTTGATGATCTGAGTTTCTCCCACTATGAAAAGAGACACACACGTTTCCTGCGTGGGAATGGATGGGGTGCCCCGCTCCAGTCTACTTCCTGATTTGCTTGCCAGATTTGTGGTGTCCTCTACATGTCCCTTGAATCTACTAGGAGCTGATGTGTTGTCCAGACTACAGGCCTCAATCAGGACACGCCTGAAGGGGGGATGAAGTTACATACTCCCCTATGTTTGGAAGACTCATCTGCTTTGTGTTTTTTGCCTCTCCTGACGACACTTAATGAAGCAAAAACTTCAAGTTCAATACTGCAGGAAGTACTTGACAGAATCCCTGCGTGCCTATGGTCCACAGGACCGGAAGACAACGGTCACTTAAAGGTGCCACCAGTTTCAGTCAAGCTAAAAGAGGGCGCTTCATTACCCCGGAAACCACAATAACCCCAAGAAGAGAACCCCTAAAGAAGAACCAGGTATCTGCTGTGGATGCCTTTGACTGCAAAATACCTCACAGAGGTGGACCTTACAAACGTTTTCTTCAGTGTCCACCCTCACCCCTCCTGCTGGTACCTTTTCGCATTCATCCACGGAAAGAAACGGCAACATACCTAAACAGTTGTGCCACAAGGGGTGCAGAACTTTCCAAGCCAGTTTGCAAAAGCTATGGCTATCATCCTTGACACATGACAAGAGGAACACCCGGAAGTGATTCTCTTCCAACATGTTGATGACCTTCTCCTTTGTGTAGCTGACTTACCCCCTGTTGAAGTCACCTCAGAAAGCCTGTTGTGCTATCTTGCCAACCAGGGCTGCAGAGCCTCAAAGCCCAAATTGCAGTGGTGCTCAACACCTGTCATTTTCCTTGGACTAATTTCCTAGTGCAGAGCATGGATTCCAGAAGCCTTCCTACTGATGCTCTGCAATCAGACCCCTTCTAGATGTCTCCTGAAGAAATATCTAAAGTTTGAGGCCCTCAAGTGTGCCATCTCAGGCGCTAGGGCTCCCAGACTACGACAAAACGCTCAAGCTCTTTGTATCCGAACGTCTGGGACATGCTGCAGGTGTACTCACCCAATCACACAGCATCAGCCTACGCCCCGTAGGATATTATTCCTGTCGGCTGGATGCGGTAGCAAGAGGAGGCCTATTGTGTCTGCGAGCTGGCTTTGCTATACAAGCCTTGCTTGACAAAACTTTGAACTTGGTCCTCGGACACTGCCTCGTTCTGCTTACTCCCCATGACGTTGTTGCCATATTCAACCAAGATCCAGCCGAAACACTTGTCCACTACCAGACACTTGAGACTCCTGTGTTCCCTCCTACTGGACAGCATTACTCTATTAAGTTGTCAAACACTGAACCCTACCACCCTTCTTCCACTTCTCGAGGGGGGAAAGGAGGAGGAGAAGTAGAGTCTTGACTTGTCACCCCATGACCACACAGGACACGCGGTCACCACTGAAAACACTGTTCTACAAGCTGAAGCCTTACCACCGGTGATGTCTGCACAGGAGGCAGAGCTGTAAGCACTTACTACAGCATGTAAATGGGCAGAGGGAAAAAGAGCCAACATTCATATGGACTCAAGATATGCTTTCAGCATTGCCCATCATTATGGTGTTATCTAGGACAGAGGATTCCTGACGCTGCAGGAACACCTGTGAAAACTTGATTGATGCCTTGCTTCTCCCAACCCTCCAACCCAAGTGACTATTATGAGTAAAGCACACGACAAACTGAACTTAAAGGAAGCTCGAGGCAATCATCTAGCCAATTCAGCTGCCAAACAGACAGCTGGTGGTCCACGGGAAGTGGACAGCAGGGTGGTAGAAGAAGACCACCCTGTGCTTACCTTACAGACTTTCCCAGTGGACAGAGTTTATCTAAAAGAACTACAGGAAACAACAAGTCCGGATAAGAAGGAAAGCTGGAAACGGAGAGGAGCAACTCTCAGAAATGGACTATTCAAGTGCAACAAGAAGCCTTGTCTACCCAGGAGTATGTACCCAGCCGTGGTTCAATGGGCACATGGAGCTGCCCACTTGACAAAGACTTTTATGAACTCTCTTATCAACAAGTGTTGCACCAAGAGTTACTCCACTGACCGACAACTTCTGCAGATAATGCATTATCTGCACCAAATGTAACCCAGGACGCACAGAAAAAAAACACAGAAGAAGCACCTGGCAAAAGCCCTATACCCCATTCCAGAGGATGCAAATTGATCATTCTCAAGTGCCAAGAAGATTCGAAAACGCCCTAGTGGAAGTGGTCACGACTGCCAGGACCACAGCTAAGAAACTACTGAGTGAGATAGTATGTAGATTTGGGGTCCCAGAGGTGATATTGAGAGATCAGGGCCCAGCCTTAACAGCAACCCTTACTAAAGAGATTTGGGCAGCACTGGGGGTTCAGTTGGCACTACACATCCCATACCACCCGCAAAGTAGCGGGAAGGTAGAAAGGATGAATGGGACACTAAAAACCGGATGTTAAAGATGGCCCAAGAGACTAACATGAGTTGGCCAGACAGTTAGCCCATTGCCCTGTTCAGTGTCAGACACACCCCCAGGGGAAACATGCCCTATCCCCTTATGAAATTTTGTTTGGTTCAGCTCCCAGACTTGGTTGTTACTTCCACAACAGTCACAGATGCAGTCTGATGTGTTGACTAATTATGTAACCACATTATCACGAGAATTAACCTGAATGCATGTCCAGGTGTTTTCTTCCATTCCAGATCCTGAATTAGATACAGGAACACACCAACTACTGTCTGGAGATACTTGAGCCAAGTTATGATGGTCCATTCCAAGTTTTGCTGACCACAGCCACCTCAGTCAAGTTGGCCAGGAAGAACACCTGAATGCACGCTTATCACTGCAGGAGAGCGTGTTTTCGGGTGCTGCATATCCTTTTTCAGTTTGATCTAGAGGGAATCTGGACCAGTGAATGTGCCCTTGCAAAGGTCATTATGCCCCCCCATATCCTAACGGAAGATACCCCTGATACATACACTGACCCAGCACACAGTCAGAGGAGGAAGCGAGCAGCTCTCTCCGGAAGCTTTGACCCTCATGTATACATAGATGTCATAGGGGTTACAAGGGGGGTCCCTGATGAATTTAAAGCCAGGGACCAGGTAAAAGCTGGTTTTGAGTCTTTGATCCCCATAACAACTGTCAGCAAGAATGTAGATTGGATTAACTACATGTCATGGTTATGCAATAGAGTTTGTCGATCAGCATACCTGTCTCCATGTGTTCATCTCTAGAGACCAGCTGACCCTCACCTGACTGCTTTGTAACCTTTCCTCTAAGCATGGCCCCACCCCAGGCCCTATCAGGGAACCCTATATTAACCTGTGCACTGCAAGCCAGCAGTGCTGATCAACCATTGTGTGTTAGCCTCTATGTGTACTTGCTGTGTTTCCTACATCTGATTCCTGTTACCGACTTTGGCCTGTTCCCGACCATCCCTATTTGCCTGTGACCCTGAACCTTGGCTTGTCCCTTACTTTCCTTGTTGTTCCAGCCAGCTGCCTCCTTCCTCTTCTCCTGTAGTCTACCGTGAGCGTGAGCTGTGAGACCCTGGGGGCCGCGACCTGGAGCCAGACTGCATCGCAGTCCATCCTTACCATTAAAGGCTCTGGTGAACACCCGCTGGCTCTTAGACTCCGCGCCCTGGGGAATCTATGCTCTAGCTCCCAGTGGGATATGTGTCAGTGATCCAGTAGACCTGCTTCCTGATCCTCCCAGGGTTTAAGCCGCAGCAGTCAGCCGTGGGGTCCACTACCTTGCGGTGCACTCCTAATCCCAGCGGTGTGCATCTGTCACCCAGCCTCTAGGTGACCTGACACTACACATATTATAACCAACAGAGATTTGTAAATTACACTAAAGATGGCCTCCAGGGAATTGCTGACCAGTTAGCCCCCACTTCCTACATGACATTCCAGGACCGGATGGCCTTAGACATGGTGCTAGCTGGGAAAGGAGGTGTTTTGTAAAATCATAGGAAAAAAACGGGAACCTGTTGTACATACATTCCTGATAATACTGGCCCAAATGGTAAGGTTACTCTAGCTATAAAGAAATTAGAAGATCTGTCATTGGAGTTGAAGAAGAACTCAGGTATCACAGACCCATGCGATCAATACTTTAGCTGGATGAGTGGGTGGCAGAAGGTGCTCGCCCAGATAGGGGTAACGGTATTAATAATCCTGGTTCTTTTAGCCCTGATTGTATGCTGTATTCTACCTTTCGTAAAAAGTTAATGAGCAAGGCTGTAGACAATAGCACACCTACATTTCTCCACCAAGAAGAAGAGGACCCCCTTATGATGGAAGATGACAAACCCTTCACTCCCCTACAGTCACTCCCTGTCCATAATCTCACAATCCTATAGGGTTTTAGGGATAGATAGCACCTGACTGCACCTCTCCAGCTGTATCGAGGAGGGAAGTGAACAGTTGCTGCCCAATTCTATATACAGCCTAAAAGAGTTGCTGAGGAGAAGGGCCAGGCCAAAGTAGGACCTTTAGTATTAGGGACAGAAAAGAGAAAATAGTCATTTTAGGGGGGATTGTGAAAGAATGTGATGTAGATAATAATAATCTGAAAATGTCTATTTTCTTCTGTGTATACATATTTTTCTCCTTACTCATTATATAAGTATACAGATTAGCTCTGTTCCTATATTTTCTCAAAATGGCGGGTACCCCCTACATCCCACACATCAGAAGAACGCGGAACTGAAGATAAAACCAAGGACAGCCAAACCTCGTTATGAAGATTCTCCATCTTCTTTTCTATCTTAACCAATGAGATGTACCTATTAGACTAACATAGCAATGACGTATTTCTGTGTATAAAACATTAGCACCGCCTTGAATAAATTAGAAGTGTAAGAAGTAACGGTGCTGAGCGTGTCTCAGAGTGTTTACTTTTATATGCATGCATATCCACACTTTCCAATTAGAGACAGCAGCAGATAACCTTGGGCTCGATTAGAGCTCTTAATCATTTCCATAACAGCATAAATTGGGATAAAATATTAGGAACAAAGAATACGGAGGAGAGATGAGTTTGCTTTAAGAGCATATTAAATAAGGGCATTAGCCAATGTATCCCATTGGGTAATAAATTTAAAAGAGCGAACAAACATCCTGGATGGCTTAACTCCAATGTAAAAATGCATATAAAAGCAAAGGAGAAGGCCTTCAAAAAATACAAGGTTGAGGGATCATCCTCAGCATTCAGAATTTATAAAGAATGCAATAAGAAATGTAAGGGTGCAATTAGGATGGCTAAGATAGAACATGAAAGACACATAGCGGAGGAGAGCAAAAAAAATCCCAAGAAATTCTTTAAGTATGTAAACAGTAAAAAAGGGAGGACAGACCATATTGGCCCCATAAAGAATGAGGAAGGACATCTGGTTACAAAGGATGGGGAGATGGCAAAGGTATTGAATTTATTCTTCTCCTCAGTCTTCACGAGTGAATCGGGGGGCTTCAGTAACCAAAACTGCAGTGTTTATCCTCATGACACAACACAGGAAGCACCTACATGGTTAACAGAGGACGGAATTAAAATTAGACTTGAGAAACTTAACATTAATAAATCACCGGGACCAGATGGCTTGCATCCGAGGGTACTTAGGGAACTCAGTCAGGTGATTGCCAGGCCGTTGTTCCTAATTTTTACAGACAGTCTATTGACTGGAATGGTACCAGCTGATTGGAGAAAAGCCAATGTAGCACCAATATTTCAAAAGGGCCCAAAAAACATCCCTGGGAATTACAGACCAGTTAGCCTAACATCAATAGTATGTAAACTCTTGGAGGGGATGATAAGGGACTATATACAAGATTTTAGTAATAAGAATGATATCATTAGCAGTAATCAGCATGGATTCATGAAGAATCGTTCTTGCCAAACCAATCTATTAACCTTCTATGAGGAGGTGAGTTGCCATCTAGATAAAGGAAGCCCCGTAGACGTGGTGTATCTGGATTTTGCAAAAGCATTTGACACAGTTCCCCATAAACGTTTACTGTACAAAATAAGGTGCGTTGGCATGGACCATAGGGTGAGTACATGGATTGAAAACTGGCTACAAGGGCGTGTTCAGAGGGTGGTGATAAATGGGGAGTACTCAGAATGGTCAGGGGTGGGTAGTGGGGTTCCCCAGGGTTCTGTGCTGGGACCAATCCTATTTAATTTGTTCATAAATGACCTGGAGGATGGGATAAACAGTTCAATCTCTGTATTTGCAGACGATACTAAGCTAAGCAAGGCAATAACTTCTCCGCAGGATGTGGAAATCTTGCAAAAAGACCTGAACAAATTAATGGGGTGGGCGACTACATGGCAAATGAGGTTCAATGTAGAAAAATGTAAAATAATGCATTTGGGTGGCAAAAATATGAATGCAATCTATACACTGGGGGGAGAACCTCTGGGGGAATCTAGGATGGAAAAGGACCTGGGGGTCCTAGTAGATGATAGGCTCAGCAATGGCATGCAATGCCAAGCTGCTGCTAATAAAGCAAACAGAATATTGGCATGCATTAAAAGGGGGATCAAATGCAGAGATAAAACGATAATTCTCCCGCTCTACAAGACTCTGGTCCGGCCGCACCTGGAGTATGCTGTCCAGTTCTGGGCACCAGTCCTCAGGAAGGATGTACTGGAAATGGAGCGAGTACAAAGAAGGGCAACAAAGCTAATAAAGGGTCTGGAGGATCTTAGTTATGAGGAAAGGTTGCGAGCACTGAACGTATTCTCTCTGGAGAAGAGACGCTTGAGAGGGGATATGATTTCAATTTACAAATACTGTACTGGTGACCCCACAATAGGGATAAAACTTTTTCGCAGAAGAGAGTTTAATAAGACTCGTGGCCACTCATTACAATTAGAAGAAAAGAGGTTTAACCTTAAACTACGTAGAGGGTTCTTTACTGTAAGAGCGGCAAGGATGTGGAATTCCCTTCCACAGGCGGTGGTCTCAGCGGGGAGCATTGATAGCTTCAAGAAATTATTAGATAATCACCTGAATGACCGCAATATACAGGGATATGTAATGTAATACTGACACATAATCACACACATAGGTTGGACTTGATGGACTTGTTTCTTTTTTCAACCTCACCTACTATGTAACTATGTAACAATGCTTTTTTAAATACACTGTTTGTATCTTTTGTTGTCAGCATCAGGAAAGGAATATAAAAAGATATCCAAGGAATTGAGAATGCCAAACAGCAGTCTTCAAACTCTAATCAAGAAGTGGAAAATGAGGGGTTCTGTTGGTCTACCTGACCGTGGTTTGGTTTCAACTAAAATTTCAGCCACAACTGCCAGGAAAATTGTTTGGGATGCAAAGAAAAACCCATAAATAACTTCAGGTGCAAATGCCACAAAGTATCCCACTTACAATACGCTGAACAGCACAGAGACAAGCCTCAAACCTTCTGGCACAAAGTAATTTGGAGTGATGAGACCAAAATCAAGCTTTTTGGCCACAACCATAAACGCTTCATTTGGAGAGAAGTCAATAAGGCCTATGATGAAAGGTACACCATTCCTACTGTGAAACATGGAGGTGGATCATTGATGTTTTGGGGATGTGTGAGCTACAAAGGCACAGAACATTTGGTCAAAATTGATGGCAAGATGAATGCAGTATGTTATCAAAAAATACCGGAGGAACATTTGCATCATCAGCCAGGAAGCTGCACAGGGGACATACTTGGACATTCCAACATGACAATGATCCAAAACACAAGGCCAAGTCAACCTGTCATTGGCTACAGCAGAATAAAGTGAAGGTTCTGGAGTTGCCATGTCAGTCTCCTGACCTCAATATCATTGAGCCACTCAGGTGAGATCTCAAAACGTGCAGTTCATGCAAGACAACCCAAGAATTTACAGGAACTGGAGGCTTTTTGCCAAGATGAATGGGAAGCTTTACCATCTGAGAAGATAAAGAGCCTCATCCTAATATGTTTACTTCCTCTTTGTTTCCCTGCAAAGGTAAAGCATAATGGGCTACTATGCATCGCATAGTAGCCCATTATGTGTCACTTACCTGACACAGGAGCCTGCGATGTCACCGCTGTCCCCTCTTCCACGAAGCTTCCATCTTCTTTCCAGGTATCGCGGCTCCGGCGCTGTGATTGGCCGGAGCCGCGATGACGTCACTCCCACGCATGCCGCCACTAATAGCATGATCGCCGTTAGAAACGGCATGCTCAGTGCGCCTGTGCACCGTTGTCTATGGCGCATGCACCGTAGACAGCGGCGCCTGTCTTTTGGAAATATCTCCTAAACCATGTAGGTTTAGGAGATATTTCTTGCACCTACAGGTAAGCCTTAATCTAGGCTTACCTGTAGGTAAAAGTGGTCTGTAAGGGTTTACAACCACTTTCAAGCTGTCATTGATGTAAAAGAGGGCAATACACGGTATTAAGAACTGGGGTATGTAAACTTTTGATCAGGGTCATTTGAGTGCTTCTGTTGTGATTATGATTTAAAAAGAGTAAACATAGTTGATTGACAATAAATGGCCAAACACTAACCAGGAGTGAAAGAAAAGTTTTTGTGTTATCATTCATATTCTCTGTAAAATGGCCAAGAAATCATAAATTCTGCCAGGGTATGTAAACTTATGAGCACAACTGTATATATATATATATATGTATATAAACATATACACACACACAGTGGGGATGGAAAGTATTCAGACCCCCTTAAATTTTTCACTCTTTATTATATTGCAGCCATTTGCTAAAATCATTTAAGTTAAGTTGTAGAAAGTCAACCATCACTGCAGCCCTCCACCAGTCGGGGCGTTATGGCAGAGTGGCCCGACGGAAGCCTCTCCTCAGTGCAAGACACATGGAGTTTGCTAAAAAACACCTGAAGGACTCCAAGATGGTGAGAAATAAGATTCTTTGGTCTGATGAGACCAAGATAGAACTTTTTGGCCTTAATTCTAAGCGGTACGTGTGGAGAAAACCAGGCTCTGCTCATCACCTGTCCAATACAGTCCCAACAGTGAAGCATGGTGGTGGCAGCATCATGCTGTGGGGGTGTTTTTCAGCTGCAGGGATAGGACGACTGGTTGCAATCGAGGGAAAGATGAACAGAGAGAAGCACACCGCTCCAGGCAAACTCAGGTGCAGGATGGATCACAGGTGCAGACCTCGGCTCACCACCGTGGAAGACGAACAAGACAAGGAATTGGTCGCACACTGGAACTCCAAATTATCTTGATGTCATCTTTATTGTCAAAAAAGGGTCAGACAGATACAGGCAATGGTAGACGTTTCACAAGCGATAGCTTGCTTGTTCTCAAGCTATCGCTTGTGAAACGCCTACCATTGCCTGTATCTGTCTGACCCTTTTGTGACTATAAAGATGACATCGAGATAATTTGGAGTTCAGGTGTGCGACCAATTCCTTGTCTTGAGGGAAAGATGAATGCGGCCAAGTACAGGGATATCCTGGACGAAAACCTTCTCCAGAGTGCTCAGGACCTCAGATTGGGCCGACAGTTTACCTTCCAACAAGACAATGACCGAACGAGGAGTGGCTTCACAACAACACCGTGACTGTTCTTGAATGGCCCAGCCAGAGCCCTGACTTAAACCCAATTGAGCATCTCTGGAGAGACCTAAAAATGGCTGTTCACCAACGTTTACCATCCAACCTGACAGAACTGGAGAGGATCTGCAAGGAGGAATGGTAGAGGATCCCCAAATCCAGGTGTGAAAAATTTGTTGCATCTTTCCCAAAAAGACTCATGGCTGTATTAGATCAAAAGGGTGTTACTGAGCAAAGGGTCTGAATACTTAGGACCATGTGATATTTCAGTTTTTCTTTTTTAATAAATCTACAAAAATGTCAACAATTCTGTGTTTTTCTGTCAATAATTCTGTACATTAATGAGGAAAAAAAATGAACTTAAATGATTTTAGCAAATGGCTGCAATATAACAAAGAGTAAAAAATGTAAGGGGGTCTGAATACTTTCCGTCCCCACTATATTATATATATATACACACACACAGTATCACACAAAAGTGAGTACACCTCTCACATTTATGTAAATATTTTATTATACCTTTTCATGTGACAACACTGAAGAGATTACACTTGCTACAATGTAAAGTAGTGAGTGTACAGCTTGTATAACAGTGTAAATTTGCTGTTCCCTCAAAATAACTCAACACACAGCCATTTAAGTCTAAACCACTGGCAACAAAAGTGAGTACACCCCTAAGTGACAATGTCCAAATTGGGCCCAAAGTGTCAATATTTTGTGTTGCCACCATTATTTTCCAGCACTGCCTTAACTCTCTTGGGCATGGAGTTCACCAGAGCTTCACAGGTTGCCACTGGAGTCCTCTACCACTCCTCCGTGACGACATCACGGAGCTGGTGGATGTTAGAGACTTTCTGTTTGAGGATGCCCCACAGATGCTCAATATGGTTTAGGTCTGGAGACATGCTTGGCCAGTCCATCACCTTTACCCTCAGCTTGTTTAGCAAGGCAGTGGTCATCTTGGAGGTGTGTTTGGGGTCATTATCGTGTTAAAATACTGCCCTGCGGCCCAGTCTCCGAAGGGAGTGGATCATGCTTTGCTTCAGTATGTGTCAGAGCTGACATGAGGCTGTATGTTCTCCAGACACCGCTTGAATCTTGAAATCAAGCGGTGTCTGGAGAACATACAGCCTCACACGCGGCAGGCAGGAGGATGCCAATGACCGATGTGATGCTCACATGATGGATATTGCCACTATACGCTTTTGATGACTTCACTCTTGTGAATTGCCTGTGTATATATATTTTATTAAACTGTATTTTAAAACTTCTATACCCAGAGGCGCCTCTCGCCTTGTGCTCACATTCCTTCCTTCCTCTGCCTATGTGGAGGGGGGGTGTGTGCCTTTCCTCCAATCAGCTGTCACACAGTGTATGCCAAGAATCCACTCCAACTGCTGAATGAGGAAGTAAAAATTCTAACACGATGTTCACTTTTTAAAGAATATAGCAAGCTGAAGACAGCAGATATACATCTAAAACTTATGTAGGGAGATTTGTTTTATCCCTGTGTATCATATGAGACTGTTCACTTCACTGGGTATAGGAGAGGGTTTACATCCACTTTAAGGATACTTTTCATTTTCTTAGGATGATTCCGCACTGACAGGAACTGCAGGTGAAAAATCGGCTCTGGTGAGGACACTGCTGGACTCCTGGACAGGTAAGTACCCTAATAAAGTCAGCAGCTACAGTATTTGTAGCTGCTGACTTTATTTTTTTTTCGGAAGGAGCATGGAGCTCATCTTTAGGTTATTTGCAAATGAAAAAAAAGCTTTTGAAATACATATGTTATATTGCATAGTGAGAATATTAATTTTTTTCAATTAGGTATGTTTTTATGTGTCAATGAAAACAATAACAAAAAGAGAGGAGGAGGAGAAGGAGTTAATTAAAATTTTTTATTATTTGCTAGGTTGTTTTAACTGATGTCATACGCAGATCAAAGGTCATACCTCTTTAATTGACAGATGAACAAAAAAGTAAATACAGTGTCCCAATACACTGTTTTCCTCAATGACACTTGCAGACTATCTGCATGTGTCATTTTACGCAGGAGCAGCTGCATTTTGGCATCCTAAAATACACAGCAATTCCAGGCTGTCATTTTGACAGCCAGTTGACAGTAATAGCAGCGATTGGATTTTACAGCTTATATATTTGGGTTGATATTATAGTTTTAATCATAATTATATCATACACGTTCACAGCTATGAACAGAAGGGCAAGGCATTGTAAGAGTTTTATTTTATATACAGAATAAATATTGACATATAGTTGTAAAAAATGTGCATCTCTTTTTTTCTCGATAGTTGTATATCATATTCTATTTTGTTATGTGGCAGTCACATAGATTTTGTTGGTTTGTTGTTATGGATTGTGGAAGTAGAAATCCAACCCAAACCACTTTTCCTAGTTTTGGCCAGAACCAGGAATGGTTGTAACCTCTGTGAGGGTGTATTGTAAATTCATTGGTGGAATTTACTG
Source organism: Aquarana catesbeiana (assembly GCF_042186555.1). NCBI lineage: Eukaryota > Metazoa > Chordata > Amphibia > Anura > Ranidae > Aquarana > Aquarana catesbeiana. The sequence continues at coordinate 215,022,306 of NC_133324.1, forward strand.
TCATGACCCATTGTTTCTGTGAAAGAGAGAATCTTCCTATAGGTATACCTGTTTCTCTGACAACTATTTCAGACAGAATGGGAAAGGTCTAGAATCTCTCTCAAGTACTTCTAACAAGTGTGGTCCCTTTTCTCTTTAAATCTGAATTCCAGAAAAGTCCTCTCTTGAAGTGGGGCTATCCCCGTAATGCAATTGTTAAATGCCTGCTTAGGTCTAGGGGGGACCAGGTAAAGCAGTTTTTCTTACTCGGTCCTCCGCCTCTGCAGGCTTCTCCATGCTGCAAGCCCAGTCCCTGCAGCATCTTCTCCCCTGCATTTGAATGGTCAGATGCCCCTGAAGTCATCAATACCAACGCAAGGGACCAGAGTAAGGGTAAGGGACCATCCATTGTCAGAACATAATAGAGCACCATTAGCCTGGGGACCAGAGGATCAATTAAGTAAAAGTGCTTTTACCATCTCCTATACATAAACAACTAGTTAACCCTTGCAGTGTGAGCGCAACCCCATTGCAAAGGAAGGTGTTTGACAAAGAAGGAAAACCACCTCCAAACCTCTTAAACTAAAAAGAAAAGGAGGGGAGCGCAGGGGCATTGCTAGGTCTACAAAAGATCTGGGGCTAGAGCCCATAGCAGGGTAGTAAAGAAAGTCATACGCTTGGGCGGGCATACACATGTATATACAGTAATATACGTGTGTGTGTATATGTATATATATCCCCAGAGAGCCCCCCACTTACATCAGGGTCCCCAGAGAGCCTCCTCCTTACATCAGAGTCCTTAGAGAGCCTCCCCCTTTCATCAGGGTACCCAGAGGGCCCACCCTTACATTAGGGTCCCCAGAGAGCCTCCCCCTTAAATCTGGGTCCTTAGAGAGCCTCTGCCTTAAAATCAGGGTCCCCAGAGAGCCTCTCCCTTGCATCAGGGTCCCCAGAGAGCCCCCCACTTACATAAGGGTCCCCAGAGAGCCCCCCACTTACATAAGGGTCCCCAGAGAGCCCCCCACTTACATAAGGGTCCCCAGAGAGCCTCCCCTCCCCTTTGGGGACCCCTGCAGAGACTCTGGGCTATTGGCCCCAGATTCGGGGCTATAGCCCCAAAAGCCACCCCCTAGCAACGCCCCTGGGGGAGCGGTAACAATGGGACTGGTATTATATCACATGGAGACATCAGATCTACAGCTGTTTAAAGCCAGCCATAGACAGTTTGAATCTCGGCCAGTTCATCAGGGATCGAATGAGATTCAAACCATGTCTAGACAGGCTGAATGTACCCAAATTGATTGATCGATCAACTTGGGTACAACCAGCCTGTCAAATTTTACATGCGATTATTGTTGCAGTTATTATAGTGGCTTTAGGAAAGAAAAAAGGACTCAACGTTATTATATCACTTATAAAAAATAAGACCTTAAAAGCAATTAGAGTAGCACCATCATTATACAACAATATTGTTAAATATAGCTTGCATGACTTTACATATGCAAGGCTGTCACAACCTTATACAATACATGAAGTGTGCTCTACAGATCGACATGTTTCACAACTGTGCACTTCTTCAAGACCCATGCCACAAAATCTCCATGAATGATGGTGTATGGTGTAAGTCCAGCCTAACACTAAAATCCCTGCATCTATAGACATCCACGATCTAACACTAACCTATCTATCGATGTAAAGAAGAAATCAGTAGACATACCTTTTTTCAAGCCGGAAGCTCTGCAGAGAACACAACTGACAACGGCTGTGAAAGGAATGGGAAGTGACATGATCCATAGACTTACTATGGGGCTTCCTTTGTCGGACGTGTCCTCTGCACCCTCCTACACAGCAAAGCCGCAGCTGACAGCTCAGCGTGGAATCGAGTCATATTGGCTTCAGAAAAGGTATGTATACTGATTTCTTCTTTACAGGGTTAGATAGGTTAGTGTTAGATCGTCGATGTCTGTAGATGCAGGGATTTTAGTGTTAGGGTGGACTTCTACTTTAAGGCAACTGACCATATGAAGTACCAAAAACCAAGGACTAAAAAAGGTTCATATCCAACCACCATGATGGAAAAGAGAGGCGAGGAAGGACACAAAAGTACAACCCATTAGAACAGGTATAGTATCTAGACCAGGGATATAAAATTAGCGGACCTCCAGCTGTTGCAGAACTACAAGTCCCATGAGGCATAGCAAGACTCTGACAGCCACAAGCATGACACCCAGAGGCAGAGGCATGATGGGACTTGTAGTTTTGCAACAGCTGGAGGTCCGCTAATTGCATATCCCTGATCTAGACCATTACCCAGTTGTTTCCACTCAAAACAACTCTGTACAGCTATATAGCTTTTTGCTAAAGTTGGACAAGGTGACAACACCTGTGATTTTCCACTGCTGAAAGCAGCACGAGTGGCGACAGTACAAATTATTTCTACAATGTTCATATTTTGTATGAAATATATAAAAAGCCGCACATTTAAAATATGTTAGATCAAAAAATATTAAATCAAAAAATAAAAAATGAAAAATATATAATATATATTAATATAGTCCTTGTGATTAAATGTCTAACAACAGAAAATGTGAAAAAAATTATTCAATATTCAGTAGCTGATGGTAGGGGTTCAGGTAACGCAAATTCCTGTTAGATGGAATGCTTACCAGATAGCAAGCCAAATGAAACAGGTGGCTATAAACCCAGCCTGGGCCTTTGGGGAACCAATCCCGGTATATCCTGGACGAATCGCACTTGCAGACCGAATTGGATCCACGAAGGTTATACCCAAAAAATTTTTTAATAACATAGCGTAATACTGACACAAATTACGTGATAATAAAGAAAAAAGGATTTTTTTATATATGTGACACTCCACCAGTAGGGATGAGCTTCGTGTTCGAGTCGAACCCATGTTCGACTCGAACATCGGCTGTTCGATCGTTCGCCGAATTGCGAACGATATGGGCCGTTCGCGCCAAATTCGTGTGGCGCATCACGGCCCATAATTCACTGCGGCATTGCAGTGCATTGCTTGCTGATGATTGGCCAAGCATGCACTATGACCCGCATGCTTGGCCAATCACAGCGCCGCCTTAACAGAGAGCCATAATTGGCCAAAGCCAAGGAGGCTTTGGCCAATTATGGCTCAGGGGATTTAGTACACGCCCCACACTATATAAGGCCGCCTGCACGGCGGCCCTGTGCAGTGTGTTCCGGTGTGCTTAGAGAGAGAGAGAGACAGTGTCATTTCGTTTGAGTTAGCTAGATTAGGCAGGACAGTCAGTCAGTTAGCTGCACTTAAAGTGTATTGTGTATATATATGCATCCCAGGTGTTGCATATATATATATATATATATATATATACACTGTATTCAGTTTAGCTAGATCCGTTCCTGTTATCTTCTAGACTATTTACATTTAGTGCAGTGCGTCCTGCTCACAGTGTTCAGCTAGATCCGTTCCTGTTATATTCCTACTGACAGGCAGGCTTGTCTTGTTACAGTATTTTAAAGAAAATTACTGGTGTTCTTTTGATCCTATTAGTACCACAGTCAGGCAGCTAGACTATTTACATTTAGTGCAGTGCGTCCTGCTCACAGTGTTCAGCTAGATCCGTTCCTGTTATCTTCTTACTGACAGGCAGGCTTGTCTTGTTACAGTATTTTAAAGAAAATTACTGGTGTTCTTTTGATCCTATTAGTACCACAGTCAGGCAGCTAGACTATTTACAGTTAGTGCAGTGCGTCCTGCCCACAGTGTTCTGCTAAACCTACAAGTAAGTGGGGTGCGTCCTGCTCACAGTGTTCAGCTAAACCTACAAGTTAGTGGGGTGCGTCCACCTCACAGTGTTCAGCTAAACCTACAAGCTAGTGGGGTGCGTCCTGCTCACAGTGTTCAGCTAGATCCGTTTCTGTTATCTTCTTACTAACAGGCAGGCTTGTCTTGTTACAGTAAATACAGCTACCTGAAGAAAATTGCTGGTGTTCTTTTGATCCTATTAGTACCACAGTCAGGCAGCTAGACTATTTACAGTTAGTGCAGTGCGTCCTGCTCACAGTGTTCTGCTAAACCTACAAGTTAGTGGGGTGCGTCCTGCTCACAGTGTTCAGCTAAACCTACAAGTTAGTGGGGTGCGTCCACCTCACAGTGTTCAGCTAAACCTACAAGCTAGTGGGGTGCGTCCTGCTCACAGTGTTCAGCTAGATCCGTTCCTGTTATCTTCTTACTGACAGGCAGGCTTGTCTTGTTACAGTAAATACAGCTACCTGAAGAAAATTGCTGGTGTTCTTTTGATCCTATTAGTACCACAGTCAGGCAGCTAGACTATTTACAGTTAGTGCAGTGCGTCCTGCTCACAGTGTTCTGCTAAACCTACAAGTTAGTGGGGTGCGTCCTGCTCACAGTGTTCAGCTAAACCTACAAGTTAGTGGGGTGCGTCCACCTCACAGTGTTCAGCTAAACCTACAAGCTAGTGGGGTGCGTCCTGCTCACAGTGTTCAGCTAGATCCGTTCCTGTTATCTTCTTACTGACAGGCAGGCTTGTCTTGTTACAGTAAATACAGCTACCTGAAGAAAATTGCTGGTGTTCTTTTGATCCTATTAGTACCACAGTCAGGCAGCTAGACTATTTACAGTTAGTGCAGTGCGTCCTGCTCACAGTGTTCTGCTAAACCTACAAGTTAGTGGGGTGCGCCCTGCTCACAGTGTTCAGCTAAACCTACAAGTTAGTGGGGTGCGTCCACCTCACAGTGTTCAGCTAAAGCTACCTGTAGAAGGTTGGTGGTGTTCTCATACTACAGGCAGGCAGTTGATTTTGCTAGCTGCAGTATCAGTACATATATATATATATATATATATATATATATATATATATATATATATATCCCAGCTTAGTGCAGCTACAGGCCATTAGTATGTCTGGAAGGCCAAGAAGGAGAGGCAGACAGTCACAAGCCAATAAGAGAGGGCAAGCAGGCTCTGTGTCTAGTGCTGGTCGTGGAGACGGTGCATCCTCATCAGCACGTGGCCATGGGACACGCTTGGCCTTTTTTTCGGCAGCTGGCCATGTTGAGCCGCAACATGCGGAAGACTTGGTCGAGTGGATGACCAAGCCGTCCTCATCCTCCTCATCCTCTCTCACCCATGCCCAGGGTACTTTGTCTGGCAAAGCAGCGGCCTCTTCCCTTGGCTCAATGTCATCAGTGACTCCTTCCCTAGCCCCACCATGTCCTCCTGAGGAGTCCCTCGAACTGTTTGACCACAGTGTTGGGTACATGCTCCAGGAGGATGCCCAGCGTTTGGAAGGCTCTGATGATGATACTGAGCTCGATGAAGGCAGTAACACGAGCACGGACAGAGGGGGTGCCCAAGAAGGACAGCAATCTGGCAGTCATGCTCCCCCTGCTGCAGCATACTGCCAGGTTTGCTCCAGTGATGAGGAGGGAGGGGATGATGAGGTCACTGACTCAACGTGGGTGCCTGATAGGAGAGAGGAGAAGGAGGAGGAGGAGGAGGCGGCACATCACCAACGAGGCAGGATGCCCTCCAGGGGCCAGCCTAAGGGCAGCACAATGACTGCATCACACCCCAAAGCTCCACATGTGCAGGGCGCTGCAGTCTCTGCGCGTTATTCAAAAAGTTCTTTGCTGTGGGCCTTTTTTGAGACGAGTGCATCAGATCGCACCACTGCTATTTGCAACATATGTCTCAAGCGTATCTCGCGTGGCCAAAACATCTCCCGCTTGGGTACCACATGCTTGACCAGACATATGTTGACCTGCCATGCAGTTCGTTGGCAAGCGTATCTAAAAGACCCACACCAAAGAACAAAGAGGACCTCTGCTTGCTCCTCATCAGCTGAGATTTCCAACCCCACTAGACCTTCAGTCCTCTCTGAGACCTGCACTGAGAGGAATGAAGGTGTAGAATTAGGTGTGTCACAGCCACGTACTTGTGGGCAATCTGATTTTGGTACACCGACGTCAGATTGTACCAGGCAAATTTCCCTGCCCCAGCTGCTGCACTGCCGAAAGAAGTTTGCTCCCAGCCATCCACATGCCCAACGGTTGAATGCTAGCTTGGCAAAATTGCTAGCACTTCAACTGCTGCCTTTTCAGTTGGTAGACTCTGCCCCCTTCCGTGAGTTTGTGGAATGTGCGGTTCCTCAGTGGCAGGTACCCAAACGCCACTTTTTCTCACGGAAGGCAATTCCGGCTCTCTACCAGCATGTGGAAGGCAATGTCCATGCCTCGCTGGACAGGGCGGTCAGCGGTAAGGTGCATATTACCGCTGACTCATGGTCCAGCAGGCATGGACAGGGACGTTACCTAAGTTTCACGGCGCATTGGGTGACTCTGCTGGCAGCTGGGAAGGATGCAGGACAAGGTGCAGTAGTGTTGGAGGTTGTTCCGCCACCACGCCTCCAAAATGCTAATGATTGTGACACACCTCTCTCCTCCACCCCCTCCTCTTCTTCTTCCTCCATGGCCTCTTCCTCGGAACCAGCGGTGCTCCGTAGTCGTTCAAGGGGCTACGCAAGTACGCAGGCCAAAAGATGCCATGCGGTGCTTGAGCTGGTGTGCTTGGGGGACAGGAGCCACACTGGGGCAGAGGTTCTGTCAGCTCTGCAGGGGCAGGTTCAGAGGTGGTTGAAGCCACGCCAACTTAAGGCAGGAATGGTGGTTTGCGACAATGGCACCAACCTCCTCTCTGCCCTCCGACAGGGACAAATGACCCATGTGCCCTGTTTGGCTCACGTCCTTAACTTGGTGGTGCAGCGGTTCTTGGGCAGGTACCCGGGCTTACAGGATGTCCTGAGGCAGGCCAGGAAAGTCTGTGTGCATTTCCGCCGGTCATATAATGCCAGTGCTCGGCTGACGGACCTCCAAAAGGAGTTTAACCTGCCCAAGAACCGCCTAATCTGTGACATGCCCACCAGGTGGAACTCAACGTTGGCCATGCTGCAGCGGCTGCACACGCAGCAGAGGGCCATCAATGAGTACCTGTGCGACTATGGCACCAGGACAGGGTAGGGGAGCTTGTTTTTTTTTCCCCACGCCAGTGGGCCATGATCAGGGATGCATGCACTGTCCTGTCACCATTTGAGGAGGCCACGAGGATGGTGAGCAGTGACAGTGCATGCATCAGTGACACTGTCCCCCTTGTCCACCTGTTGGAGCACACGCTGCGTGGAATAATGGACAGGGCACTTGAGGCAGAACAGAGGCAGGAAGAGGAGGACTTCCTTAGCTCTCAAGGCCCCCTTTATCCAGACAGTGTTCCTGCGTGCCCGCCGATCACACAGGAAGAGGACGAGGAGGAAGAGGAGGAGGAGGAGGAGGAAGATTGTGTCAGTATGGAGGTGGAGCCTGGCACTCAGCATCAGCAGCAGTCTTTAAGGGATCAGTCCCAAGAAACACATGGACTTGTACGTGGCTGGGAGGAGGTGGCTGCGGACCATGTCGTCCTTAGTGACCCAGAGGACTCCGGACCGAATGCCTCAGCAAACCTACGCTGCATGGCCTCCCTGATCCTGCAAAGCCTGCGTAAGGATCCTCGTATTCGTGGTATCAAGGAGAAGGACCAATACTGGCTGGCAACCCTCCTTGATCCACGTTACAAGGGTAAGGTTGCGGACCTTATCTTGCCATCGCAGAGGGAGCAGAGGATGAAACATCTTCGGGAGGCCTTGCAGAAAGGTCTGTGCAACGCGTTCCCAGAGACTGGGAGGTTACAAACTCCTGTTTCTGGACAACGTGTTGCTGAGGCTTCGGTCAGTCAAAGAAGGAGCGGTGGAGAAGGTGGCCGTCTGACCGATGCGTTCAGACAATTTTTTGGTCCGCAGCCCCAAGGTATGATCGGTTCCAGCAACCATCGCCAGCGTCTGTTTTACATGGTGCAGGAATACCTAGGGGCAAGATCAGACTTGGACACCTTTCCCACCGAAAATCCTCTGGGTTACTGGGTCTTGAGGATGGATCACTGGCCAGAGCTTGCACAGTATGCAACTGAGCTACTGGCCTGTCCTGCATCCAGCGTTCTTTCGGAACGCACATTCAGTGCTGCTGGAGGCGTGGTAACCGATCACAGGGTGCGTCTGTCCACTGACTCGGTCGATCGACTGACCTTCATAAAAATGAATGAGTCTTGGATCACCACCAGCTACCAAGCACCTGATGCTGATGTAACCGAATAATTTTTTTTGAAATCTCAGATCCCTTCAAAGACTGCCTATGCTGATGCTGAGTGACTATCCCTGAGTAATTATCCTCTTCCTCCTCAATCATCACGCTGATAGCTTGTAAGAACATTTTTGGTTCTGGGTGCCACCACCAGTGCCTAAGGCACAATTTTTCAGCCCCTGTTTAACAGGGGCGTGTAATTACGATTTTTGATGTAATACTTTGCAGCAGGGCTCGTTCCTGCATTCCAACTAGAGTGTCTGTGAGGGGTTGCAGTGTTGTGGCACCAGCACCAGTGCCTAAGGCCCAATTTTTCAGCCCTTGTTTAACAGGGGCGTGTAATTACAATTTTTGATGCAATACTTTGCAGCAGGGCTCGTTCCTGCATTCCAACTAGAGTGTCTGTGAGGGGTTGCAGTGTTGTGGCACCAGCACCAGTGCCTAAGGCCTAATTTTTCAGCTCCTGTTCAACAGGGGCATGTAATTACAATTCTTGATCTAATATTTCACAGCAGAGCCCTGTGAGGGCTTACAGTGTTGTGGCCACAGCAACACCTAAGGCCCAAATTTCTGCTGAGTATATAGGGCAGGACCCTACTTTCAAACAACTAACTTACAAACGACTCCTACTTGCAAACGGAAGGAGACAACAGGAAGTGAAATCTACCCCTAGGAAGGGAAATTCTCTCCTGTAAGAGTTAATATGGGAAAAACATTTCTCCTTTCCACTGATGCTTTCCAATCCATTGGGACAAAAAGTGAGGTGAAATCTTCTGAAGAGGAGGAAAGACAGCAAAACAAATGTCACAGGGGTGATAACCCTTCCCTATGTTTTCCAAAAAGCTTAAAAAAGATTTTTTGGCTGGAGCTAAACACGTTAAAAATGTACCCGTTCAAAATTACAAAGAGATTCTACTTAACAACAAACCTACAGCCTGTATACTGCTGTTCAGAGTATATAGGGCCTGGTGGCCCCACACCTTTCCTTATTTTAATTTGGGTGCGGGGTTCCCCTTAATATCCATACAAGACCCAAAGGGCCTGGTAATGGACTGGGGGGTACCCATGCCGTTTGTCTCACTGATTTTCATCCATATTGCCAGGACCCGACATTACATTAAACCCGCAAGCAGTTTTAAATGAGATTTTTTCCTTTAAAAATGACATTTGGTGCAGGGACTGTTCTAAACACGGGAAACACGCGTCACTTTACAGGCATACTATAGACACCCCTCAGGTACGATATTTAAAGGAATATTTCACTTTTTTTTTTTTACTTTAAGCATCATTAAAATCACTGCTCCCGAAAAAACGGCCGTTTTTAAAAGTTTTTTTTGCATTGATACATGTCCCCTGGGGTAGGACCCGGGTCCCCAAACCCTTTTTAGGACAATACCATGCAAATTAGCCTTTAAAATGAGCACTTTTGATTTCGAACGTTCGAGTCCCATAGACGTCAATGGGGTTTTAACGTTCGTGCAAACTTTCGGTCCGTTCGCAGGCTCTGGTGCGAACCGAACCGGGGGGTGTTCGGCTCATCCCTATCCACCAGTGATAAAATCATATAAAATCATAAACCATCCAGTGCCTATAGGCACAAATGAAATTATAAGGTGAGTGACATAAAAAACATGCATTAGAGTGAAAATCTCCTATATGGAGAACCAGTGCAAAAACCTTCCAAAAAAGCCGCTTACCAGATGTTAGGAACCAAAGAGGCATGTGATTAACCACCAGATGATAAATGGAAAAAGGAGGTATCTAAAGCCGCTTACCAGAAATTAGATAGAAATGGGCATATAACTATCCACCGGAGGGTAAATGGAAAGGAATGACCAAAGTGCAGCAAACCACATGAAAGTCCTGCTTACCAGATATCAGACTCTATATAGGCAGACTGATATAACCACAGAACCGGCTTCCTGGCATGGAGCTGCGTGGATCCATCAAACCATCCATATCTCAGGCTATGCAGTAAACCTCCTCTGCTGCCACTTCCAGAATTTTTTCATATTTTGTATGCAGCTGTGATCTTGCTCAGTAACAAAGTAAGGAGTAAAAATATGTTTAATAAAGTAACACTTTCCTTTACACAGCAATACAAGTCACAACAAAAATCAGCACTTGGCAACGTAAAGTTAAGAATATCCCACCAAGACAAAAAATGCAATCCAGCAGGCAGTATCATGAAAAACTGCTGTGCGTTTCAATGGCAAGAAAAAAAACTATTCTAAACATATTTTTACATTTTAGTTAGGCTTGAGGACAAAAAATGTACAATAATGTGCTGATTTATTATATTATGATCCACAGGGATCTTAAGTATATTTATACATACATTCAATATCATACTAACTACAGCAGATATTGATTACAGGGGCACTGATTAAAAGCTGACAACAAAGGTAAGTGTCTGCGTAAACCCCTGACAACCAGAAGTCAGGTCTCCCTATTGGTGCAAACACAGCATTGGTCATACAAACACATAAAATAAAAACAAAAAAGCTCCTATAAAACATAGCAACCTTCAATAAATAAAAAAAAAAATTCTGCTTTTCCTAGCCATCCTAGCTAGTGATATATACAGTATCTCACAAAAGTGAGTATACCCCTCACATTTTTGTAAATATTTTATTATATCTTTTCATGTGACAACACTGAAGAAATGACACTTTGCTACAATGTAAAGTAGTGAGTGTACAGCTTGTATAACAGTGTAAATTTGCTGTCCGCTCAAAATAACTCAACACACAGCCATTAATGTCTAAACCACTGGCAACAAAAGTGAGTACACCCCTAAGTGGAAATGTCCAAATTGGGCCCAAAGTGTCAATATTTTGTGTGGCCACCATTATTTTCCAGCACTGCCTTTACCCTACTTGCACATGGAGTTCACCAGAGCTTCACAGGTTGCCACTGGAGTCTTCTTCCACTCCTCCATGACAGAGCTGGTGGATGTTAGAGACCTTGTGGTCCTCCACCCTCTGTTTGAGGATGCCCCACAGATGCTGAATAGGGTTTAGGTCTGGAGACCTGCTTGGCCAGTCCATCACCTTTACCCTCAGCTTCATTAGCAAGGCAGTGGCCGTCTTGGAGGTGTGTTTGGGGTCGTTATGTTGGAATACTGCCCTGCAGCCCAGTCTTCGAAGGGAGGGGATAATGCTCTGCTTCAGTATGTCACAGTACATGTTGGCATTCATAGTTCCCTCAATGAACTGTAGTTCCCCAGTGCCAGCAGCACTCATGCAGCCCCAGACATGACACTCCCACCACCATCTGATCCAAATAAGTTTATCTTGGTCTCATCAGACCACAGGACATGGTTCCAGTAATCCATGTCCTTAGTCTGCTTGTCTTCAGCAAACTGTTTGCAGGCTTTCTTGTGCATCATCTTTAGAAGAGGCTTTTTTCTGGGGCGACAGCCATGCAGACAAATTTGATGCAGTGTGTGGCGTATTGTCTGAGCACTGACAGGCTGACCCCCATCCCTTCAACATCTGCAGCAATGCTGGCAGCACTCATACGTCTATTTCCCAAAGACAATCTCTAGATATGACGGTGAGCACGTGCACTCAACTTCTTTGGTCGACCATGGCGAGGCCTATTCTGAGTGGAACCTGTCCTGTTAAACTGTTGTATGTCTTGGCCACCATGCTGCAGCTCAGTTTCAGGGTCTTGGCAATCTTCTTATAGCCTACGTCAACTTTTTGTAGAGCAACAATTATTTTTTTCAGATAGTTCTTTGCCATGAGGTGCCATGTTGAACTTCCAGTGACCAGTATGAGAGTGTGAGAGCGATAACACCAAATTTAACACACCTGCTCCCCATTCACACCCGAGACCTTGTAACACTAACGAGTCACATGACCCCGAGGAGAAAAAATGGCTAATTGGGCCCAATTTGGACATTTTCACTTAGGGGTGTACTCACTTTTGTTGCCAGTGGTTTAGACATTAATGGCTGTGTGTTAAGTTATTTTGAGGGGACACAGTGTAGCAAAGTGTAATTTCTGCAGTGTTGTCACATGAAAAGATATAATAAAATATTTACAAAAATGTGAAGGGTGTACTCACTTAAGTGAGATACTGTACATATATAATATATATACTGTATATCTAAGGATCCTATATGAATAGTTTGTAATATGTCTGCAGCAGTGAACATAGGATACTCACAAGTCACGCTTTTTACTCTAATCCTCCCCAAGGCCTATCAGTATCACCTGGATTAAACAACTGATCTGTTATAGATCACTTTTAGAAGCTGCGGGAGGGGAACCACTTCCTAGTGGTTCCCGGGCTTACGTTACCGATCGCTGAGCCAGGGAATCCATCCACCACCGGATTTCCATAGAGATAAGAGATGGCAAGATGACCACCAGTCATCTCTATGCCCTTGGAGGACCGGAGCAGCGCCAAGACGTCACTTCCGGTTTTCAGGCCATGTAAACAGGGCTTTTTTTCGTTAAAGCAAAAAATAAAGATATTTTGAAAAATTTTTTTGATTTTTTACTTTTAGGGTCCTTTCACACTGGGGCGGTTTGCAGGCGCTATTGCGCTAATAATAGCGCCTGCAAACCGACCCGAAAGTGTCGCTGCTTTAATTCCTCGGGGCTTTCACACTGGAGCGGTGCGCTAGCAGGACAGGAAAAAAAGTCCTGCTAGCAGCATCTTCGGAGCGGTGAAGGAGCGGACTGTATACCTCTCTTACGTACACCTCCCAAGTTCCTGGTATAATTTGGATGAATACAACAAACCCGTGAGACCGCATCCTTCTCGGAGTATACACAGCCACTCACCACCTAAGCCTTGTCCGACCCAATCCGGCGTATGCCCCATTGGGTCCACCTCATCCGGTAAGCCTCCTCAACTCTTGGTGGTAGTGAGCGGATTTTTAGTCGAGATATCTACATAATTCTTCAATATTCTGTTTAACATATTGCCATACAGACTATGTATCTCTAATGTTTACATGAGGACCACATGCTCTAAACAGATATAATTGATCCTTCTTACTGTCTATTTGACTTGTTTACAGTTTTATATGACATTGTTCAGCGCCACACTTTTTTGTTGTTTTACTTGTATACCTCTCTTTCACCGCTCCTGCCCATTGAAATCAATGGGACGGCGCGGCTATACCGCCGGCAAAGCACCTCTGCAGAGGCGCTTTGCAGTGGTTTTAACCCTTTCTCGGCCGCTAGCAGGCCGAGAAACAACGCCCCCGCTTGCCACCAACAACGCCCCCGCCCCAGTGTGAAAGGGCCCTTAAGGGTAGAGGAGAGATTTGGGGTCTCCAACTCCAGATCTCTCCATAAAGAGGACCTGTCATGCTGTATTATTATTGCAAGGGATGTTTACATTCCTTGCGAAAGCAATAAGAGTGATCAAAATTATTTTTTTAACCACTTTAGCCCAGGAAGGATTTATCCCCTTAATGATCAGGCCATTTTTTGTGATACGGCACTGCGTTGCTTTAACTGACAACTGCGCGGTCGTGCGACACTGTACCCAAACAAAATTGATGTCCTTTTTTCCCACAAATAGAGCTTTCTTTTGGTGGTATTTGATCACCTCTGCAGTTTTTAATTTTTACGCTATAAACCAAAAAAATCGTCAATTTTGAAAAAAAAAAAAATTTTTACTTTCTGCTATAAAACATTTCCAAAAAAATAACAAATAAAGAAATGTATTCATCAATTTAGTCCAATTTGTATTCTGCTACATATTATCGGGACTGCGACATTGCAGCAGACACATCGGACACCTAAAAGTGATAAAGATAGACCTGTGCCGTGGAGAAAATTGCAAATAAATTATAGAATAAATACAAAGTGTACATATACGTGTGCATTTACACACTCACCCACATGTATTAATAGGGCTGCTGCTGTAGTACGAGGTGAGTACCCCAAAAAATGACAACAGAAAATATATATACATCGGACACCTAACGGACATTTTTGACACTTTTTTGGGAACCAGTGACAATACTACAGTAATAAGTGCTAAAAATAAACTAATGACACTGACAGATAAGGGGTTAACATCAGGGGTGATCAAGAGGTCAACTATGTTCCCTCACTGTGTGTTCTAACTGTATGGGGGAAGAGCTCTCTGGGACAACACAAAGAGCCATCTTCCTGCATAGCAGAAAGACAGGATCTGTGTGATCTCCCATCAGAACAGAGATTTGCCTTGTTTACACAGGTAGATCCCTGTTCTGTCAATGTGGGGAACGATTGCGGGTGGCCGGCTAACATCGAGTCCGCCGGACCCACTGATTGGCTCCCCCGCTGGCCAATGGGAGCGTGTGCGCGCCGCCCACGAATTACCATTTACGAGCCCGACGTAGACCTACGGCAATTTGCGCAGCCGAGCCAACCTGCCGCAGTATAACTGCAGTGGCTGGTCGGTAATTGGTAAAAGGGACAGTGTAAAAATGTAAAAAAATGTAGTAAATAAAAAAATAATAATTTAAAGCACCCCCATGCTGGCACAAAGTAGTGAACGTAGGTCACGCCCACATATGTAAACAGTGTTAGCACCACACATGTAAGGTATCGCCACTAATGTCTGAGCGAGAGCAATATTTCAATACTAGACCTCCTCTGTAACTCTAAACTGGTAACCTGTAAACATTTTTTTAAAAGCGGCACCATTCTACGAGCGTGCGCAATTTTAAAGCATGACATGTTGGGTATCTATATACTCGGTGTAACATCATCTTTCATGTTATACAAAAAAATTGGTGTATATATTATGTTTTTTTCATTAAATTCGTTAAATCTTATTTTTTCCAAAAAAAAAATTGCGTTTGAAAAACCACTGTGCAAAACCACATGCCATAAAAAATGATAGCAATTTTATTCTCTATGGTCCCTGCTAAAAAAAAATTATATATATAATGTTTGCAGGTTCTAAGTAATTTTCTAGCAAAAAATACAGATTTTTACTTGTAAACAAGTTTCAGAAAAAAGCCTGGTCCAGATTACCAGCCATCAATAGTCATGTGCAATAATTGGAATCCCTGACTTTGAAATATTATAATGCTGTAGCCATATGTCTTGATATTATCTTTCAATAATTTTTATTGATTTTATCATAATGAAAATACAGGCAAAATATTGGCCAACATGGACAGTAGAAAATCAGCGAGAGAGCTTATTAGCATGTAGAAATACGAAAGTTTGTGCTTTGTGAACATTAGAGAAATACAGATAAAAGAAAAGACATTCCTATCCTATACGAGCTTACGATTTGTTAAGGCAATAATGACAAAAACCTATTGAAAATCAAAGACGTGTTAGAAGAAAGCAGGGTGTCGGATAAGTAGCCAAAACATTACCCAATGAGAAGATAAAGGAAGATATATTGTCGGACGTTCCTCCCGCCACCCCAAAGGGATCACGCTGTGGACAGGAGTCTTCCAAAAACATGAAACAGTTGTCCATATTTTACAGGGCTATCTGGGCTGAGGCTCGCTAATTGTAAGTGTGAATGAACTAGCTTGAGGGTGCTGGAATCGACTGTCAGTTAATATGGTCTTGTAAGTATCATGTAACAATCAGACCCCATTCACACAGGGACGACTTGTCAGGCGACCTAGTCGCCTGACAAGTCGCCTCCCGTTCTGTACAATGGAACCGTTCTAATCGGAGCGACGCAAGTCGCTCCGACTTAGAAAAAGGTTCCTGTACGACTTTGGGGGCGACTTGGGGCGACTTGCATAGACTTCTATACAGAAGTCGTTTTGCAAGTCACCGCGGAAGTCGTTTGCAGGTCGCCTCGCTGAGGCGACCTGCAAGTCGTGTTGCCCCTGTGTGAATGGGCTCTCAATGGGAACAACTTAGGTGATAATGTGTCTTCATATAGGTGATAGGAAAGTAAATGCACCTAAAAAATGCAAAACCTAATAACATAGTTTACAACTAGAGCAAGCACATTTGGTTAACTGAGATGTTACCCAAAAGAAGATCAAAGTAGGATCTTGTTAACAATACAGATAGGTGTTCTGGATAATATGGGTAATGAGGGCGGAAATGTATCCGCTTACTGATTTCTGAAGCCTTATCTTTGGCTTGTTATGTCTTGCAAATCACACAAGGAAATGATAGTTGAGGGGGAAGAAAAAGTAAGAAAGAAACAGAATGACATAAGGGGAATAATGGAAAGAGAAAAAAGTAGGGAGGAAGGGAGTAAGAGGGTCACCTAGATATTGGGTCGATTGTGTAGCGATGGCACCAGGGTACAGGGGTATGTGGGAGTAATTGTCCCAGAGTACCCAAATTAATTCAAAGATGTGAACTCTATCTTGGAAAATGCTCACCATTTTCTCCGGGGCCATTAACCAGGAGATCTTCCGTTTAACAGCCAAAAGCGGGACTGAAGTCTTTTTCCAAAATTTTTCTATGGTAATTTTGGCTCCTAGAAGCATGAAAAAGACTAGTGCTTGTGTGTATTTAGAAAGCTTCTCCACCTTGTGATTAGGGAGCATTATTTCAGGGTTTTGGGGAATAGGAATAGCCTGAGGACAGGCCCACCATGTGTGGAACAATGTGCCCAGATGATTGCAGCCCCTAAAGCACAGCAGGGAGGCGTCTGGGTAGATTTTAGCAAGTAGACAGGGAACTCGATAACAACGAGTGAAGATTTTGACATTTGCCTCAATCAAGGAGATGTTCAATATCCCCTTAAAGAACGATGGAAGCAATAGTACCATTTTTCGATGTCCCGCTCTTCCTTGATATCATCCTCCCAGGATCAGGCATAAGGTGGTTTGTTCGAGGCCTTTGCCAGGGAGCATAGGTGTGCGCAGCCCATTGCAATAAGATGTGCACCCCCAAAGCTCAAGCACACGTGATTGTGATGTGGCAAACTGCTCCTTTTACCACTTTATAACAGCGCTATAGCTGAAAGACAAATACAGTGCAGCTCTTTTGTTCCAGGACAGCATCCATGGATGTCCTCCCAGAACAACACCCCGAGCACCTGCTGGGGTGCACATCTGGTGCGCTCAGTGACCGCTGTGCCCACAGATCACGGTTAAGGGCCAATCACAGTGGCCCTTAACCGGATTAGATGTGTCTAATCACAGCTGATCAAATGTAAACAGACTTGCTGGTTATTGGCAGTACTTTGCTCACATGCTGTCACAGCCTGTGATCAATGCAGGTCCATCAGTGCCACCTATCAGTGCCCATTAGTGCCACCTATCAGTGCCCATTAGTGCAGCCTATCAGTGCCAATCAGTGTAGCCCATCAATGCCTCCTCATAAAGTGCCACCCAACAGTGCCACCTATCAGTGCTACCTATCAGTACCCATCAGTGTTACCTATCATTGCCCATTTGTACCACATATCAGTGTCCATCAGGGTAGCTTATCAGGGTCCATCAGTGCCAACTCATCAGAGCCCATCAGTTCTGCCTCATCAGTGCAGCCTATCAGTGCCCATCAGTGCCACCTCATCAGTGCTGCCTCGTGAGTGCCCATCAGTGCAGCCTGTCAATGCCCATCAGTGCTGCCTATCCGTGCCACCACATGAGTGTCCATCAGTGCTGCCTATGAGTGCCACCACATAAATGCCCATCAGTGCAGCCTGTCATTGCCCATCAGTGCCACTGCATGAGTGCCCATTAGTGCCACTGCATGAGTGCCCATTAGTGCCACTGCATGATTGCCCATCAGTGCCACCACATGAGTGCCCATCACTGCCGCCTGTCAGTGCCGCCTATCAGTGCCACTGCCTGTCAGTACAGCCTATTAGTGCCCACCAGTGAAGGAGAAAAATTACCTATGATGTTAGAATACAAACTTACCTCCTTCTTGTGCTTGTGGCCATTACACTCTATAGTTCCAGGCAATCCCGCCCCTCTGGACTACAATACCCATAATTCCCTGCAGTAGAGGGAGGGGGAGGAACACTGTGCTCTGTTCTCTCCCCTTATGTAATGCCATTGCCGGAAGAGTGATAGGAGGAGGGAGCAGAGGTAGGAGGACAGGGGCGGGATGCTGGGAGAGGGGGCTGCCATGTGTCCCCGGTATCGCAGCAGATAGATCTTTAGCTGACAAATGGGGAGGAGGAGCAGTGACTACAGTAGCACACAGTCAGGCTGGAGCCGCTTCAGCTCCTTCTCTCCAGCTCTGCGCGTACTACCGCGACCACAGACCTGGCTCCTCTCACAGCCAACGCAGCCAGGCAACAAAGAAATAGTCCCACTCGCAGGCTACCATTGTCCATTAGCAAAGGTGCTGAAATGGAAATCCCGCACATTCTGCCAGCAAAAAAGCCCTGGGGTGTGCCTGTTGTGCCTGGACATTAGGGTGTGCCACCCGGCAAACGCCTATGCCAGGAAGGAGTATATATTAAATATACCACCCCTCTGATCCATAATATTGGAGCACCAGGTTTCATATTCCATAATCCTAGGAGGTTCGGGTCTATTGGGCCATATAGAATGTAAATAATGGGATAATTGAGTTAATCTGAACCATTCCCATGTGGGCATTTTGAATTTTCTTACGCAATATCCAACTGATAGGGGGCCCATCGAATTAAAGAACTGTCCTATTCTAAACATCCCCTTAGTAAGCCACTATTTGAAGGCATGGTTATGGAATAAGTGTGTAAAAGGTCGAAGAGCCGATATCAGTGAGGGCTGTTTATGCATGCGGTCACCGAGGGCTAAGGAATGGGAGAGAGTGGGAGCTAAGATCGGGGGTCTGAGTTTGAAGGGCTCCAGAGCAGGAAGTCTATTTTGTGGCGTGGGACCGCTTGTCGTTCCATTAACAACCAGTCCGGTTTAGGACCACGGGAGTATGCAATGGATATCTGGGCTAATTGTGCTGCCTGGTAGATCCACCATATGTTAGGAAGGGCTACGATTCTCTGTGATTTAAGTCTAAAGAGTATATCGTTAGAGAAACGCCTGCCTTTGGATCCCCAGATAAATTTTAAAATTTTTGATTGAAATTTTAACAACTGTGTTTTCTTGATCGGAATCGGCAGAGATCTAAAGAGATATAAGAGACGTGGTAGTAGTGTCATTTTGACAGAGTTAATTTGACCTAGCCAGGATAGGTCATGTTTGGACCATGAGGAAAGGATAATTTTTTAAGCATAGAAGGGTAATTGGTTGAATGTAGGAGATCGAAATTAGGAGCTCGGTTGACACCTACACATGGAATAAAAGAAGAACACCAGGTGAAAGGAAAGTGATCCTGCAGATGCTCAAGCAAAGTAGGGGGCACCGAGATATTCAGTGCTAAGGATTTTGATATGTTTACTTGGAGGCCTAATGCATTTCCAAACTGGTTAATCAGTTTAAAAATATTTGGAGTTGAGATAAGAGGAGATGCGACAAAGAGGAAGAGATTGTCCACAAATAAAGTGCATTTATGTTCCTGGGGGCATATGTCTTGATATTAATTATTTGCTTGTATTCTCTCCCTGCCGGAGCAGCAGCGTCAGGCTGAAAAGCCATCCTGTTTCTTGTGTGAGCTCAGTGCAGATAAAAAACACAGAAAAACGGTTATATAACAATGGTGCTGTTGAAATTATAAAAAAGAAACAAAAGATTTTACCTGTTTTCTCACTTCCCTAAGCCAGTGCAGTATGAAAAGAATCAGCCCTGACCTGTTACGATTTTTCTTAGCAACTACTTTGCCAGTGATTTCTCTAGGCCTGCATATTTTTCAGCATATGGGTGAAGCAGGAGAACAGGTGAAGAGCAGTTGTCAATCTTCTTCAATATTACAATGCTTGCAGCAGATTTACCACCTCTAATTTCTCGACTGCCCTGTATGGTTGTGCATTCCGTTAACTGACATTAATGAGTGATACATTTTTTGTGGCGTACACTGATCCAGCTTATTAGTGTAAGTTACTGACATCCTCAATGTTAGACTGCATTATAAATCAGTTAAATGAAACTATTCGTCTCCAAATGAATCTAATAACGTGATAGATTTATTATGCAAGGAAATTAGACTTGGAGCATGCTTGAAATATATTCCAATTCATTGTGTCTTTGACAAGACGGTCTCAGTAATAACTGACCGTTCTACTCTCAATCATGGTGGCAAAAGACACTGCCACTTTTACATGAATGAGTAGCTTTCAAAATCACGCCGCTAATTGTTTACCAAGTATGATGTGTCCAGACAACATGACATGTATTGGAGAGGGAGCAGAGAGGGTGACAAGAGAGAGCAGAGAGAGAAGGAAAAACTGCACTGGAAAAAGAAACTCTGCCCTGGAGAAACAGGCCTGAAGAAGGGCACTGTCCTATAGAAATAGATTAGCTTTCATACTGATCCACAGAGCTGTGCAAGGAACAAACCTGACCCTCTCCAGGCTGGGACTGACTGCAAAAACCTAGTCATGTGCCATCCAATGTAGTTTTCAGGCAACTAGATCTCTGCAGTCAGCCTGGGATGAAGTCAGTAATATGCACTCACTACTAATAATATCTAAATTCATGCCTGCAACCTTTTCCTATACCCACACAGTCCTACTGGGACTCCCTCAACTCAAGACCCCATGGCAGCTATCTGGGCTGCTATGGTTGTAGATGCACTCTGGGCATGAAGTATTCTTATTCCTAAAGAAGCCCATAGACATCTATTTCAGCCATTTTGGGTAACAATCTAATAATATCAAAATAATCAAATAATTCTGGTCTGAATTAAACTATTTATACAGCCTGCAATTAAGTAAATGTTAAATTGTTCTTTTGGGTTTTCTGGCTTTGGGGGTTTATTGCATGCAAAGTAGCACCTCTAAGATGTCAACACAAATTTTGAAAGATCTTTCAAAGGTTACATCATTTCTTCAGTGAAATGTTCCTCTACTACTACTTTTTGTCCTAATTATAAAAGCATGAGTGCTGGTTTTCTTAATCGGGGGGTATACCAATTTGATACTTTTCTAGTTCAACATTTGCTGTTTTTAGCAGTTTTTTCCACACCTTAATAAGCCACTATAATAAAGAGCAGCACGTGGGTCCAAAAAAACTGAAATGTATCCAATACATAAGACAGCTACTTGATCCTTTACAAATGTGGTGGAAAACAGATGGCAAACAAATTCCAAAATTGGTATGCATAGAAATGGCATACAAGCATCATTTCGATTTTGTCCGGGGCACCCTGTCCATATGTCAGAATAACTGAAAGCAAGCTTAGCAATACACAACAGCAGGACAGTTTGAGCTTTGTGAAATGCAGCATCATCAGTATTACTTGTACACATAATAACTCATCTGCTAATATGTGATGGAGTTTGAGTTGTAAGAGGTGTAAAACAGTCTTTGCAGTGGATATAAATTAGATAACTTCAGGAAACATATGTTATTTAAAAGATTTACAGCTCCATGTGCATCTAAGGGAGTGCTGAGGATACTGTGCTTGAGGAAATACAAACTGAACAACTATTAGTTGGCAAGGTATCATACAAACCAACAGGGGACTGTGGTAAAAGCATAAAGTAGAACTCTAGGAAAATACATTTTGGACGTTTGCTGGGTCAAGCTTAGTTACCTCTAATGTTTGGTATACTATGTCCAGAGGGCGGCTGGGGATACAAGAAATCTTTATTATTTGTATTTATGCTGGATTTACTGTCAGATATGATCCTGTGTCTCAGCTGCTGTTCCTCTGCCCCTACATTGATGATAGTGGGTCGCTCCATCGTCACCTTGTCCATTTAGAAAATTGTATTTATAGAAAACAAGGTGCTCTGTCGTTGGATAAGTGTGACTCCCATCTGCCCCTCCCCTGTGTAAATATACACTATATGATAAAACATTATGATGCCAACAACTTTCTTAATGTTAGAACATCATATCCATTGCTGCAGAAAAAAAACATAGTATTATACCAGTGAGGTATACCTCAGCAGTGATACAGCAGGTATACCTAATGAAAGACCTAAATAGTAAAAAATAAATTATTTAAAACAATTAAAATAAAAAATGCCAATAAACTGGCAATATGGTCGTGTGGTAGCAACTCTAGCTGTGAATTGACATACTATGCATATCAAATAAGGGAAAATCTAAGCAAATTATGCATAGCATACAAAATAAGGAATTAATGAAGATCAATGTCTGCATTTACAGTAAACGTATCACATCAAAGTACTGATAGGCAAAAAAGAAGCAAAGAGGTGAACTGAAGACTAGACATGAATGAAACTAGTGACATTTGTATCACCAGGATCTTGAGGCATTTGGGGAGAATTGGTAGGCATGGAAGAGTACTCTTGCAATGTTTTCTTTTAACAAGTTTGCATTCAGAACTAAGAAATATACACTTCTATATCCAAGTCCCGAATCAGGTGGTAGAACAGCTATTATAGGATGCCTCATTTTCAACATAAATAATTTTACAACCATTTCTATTCTGCCCTATGCAAGTTTGTCTTGAGTTGCAGAACATTAAGGACCCTGTAAAAAGATAGGATTGGAGTGCCATCTGCAATCCCTTCGCTGACAGCCTGGCATCTCTATACTATCAGTAGGGCAAAGGCATGTGTATCGACAGGAAAAACAACATTAGGACATTGCAGCACATTAAAAATCTCCACCACTGTACAGAATTGAAAAGCTGTGATTATTTAATTTACGCAATTAGTTCATATAAATTTGCCTAAAAATGACAGTCTTTTGCCTGAAGTATTATTTCAATATCTAAATTTACAATAGTGTGGACAGCTATAGTTTGTCACTTGGCAGATATAAAGTGAACGGTAAAAAAAGTGCACAAAAACGGCATAAATAAAATGAAGAGATAAAGTTATACATATAGAACGGTTAATTAATGTGATAAAATGTACATGCCCTTCCAGGAATCTCTGTTAAAACAAAATTAATTATATAAAAAGAAGCCAGCAGAATAAATGACCTGGGCTGTTCTTTATTTCCAATTAACATAGAGATAAAGCCTTACAATTGCATTTTCATCTTTTTATAAGAAAAACAAATGTAAAATAAATCCAAACATTGTACAATTTTTAAAAAAGCTTAATTTTTTCATATTCTACTCTTAGCATCTATTACGTATTGCAATAACTCCAATGCTAATCTCATTGCCATCAACGCAGTTAAATATGAATTAAATGGAGGTATAATTTTCTTTCTGTATTGATCATAGCCATGCACTTATACTTCACATTGCCAAGATTTTTTTTTTTTGCTCTTATCTTAAAGTATCTTGATGCATAATAGATAACCCACTGATTAACTCTTACTTCAGAAATATATAATCTCAAAACAGTGTAGCCTTTTCTCTTTTCAGGTCATAATATTATACAGCAGAACTCAATTATAACATCGCAATTGGGGTCCAAAATATGTTCCCTCTCTCATATAAGGGGTTTTTTGGGATATTGAATTGGGAACAAGACACTCATTAAAATTAAAAAATGTTTTCCTGCTTATTTTGTCTATATTGCAAGAGTTTAGAAAATGTTATTGTAGATTATTTCCTGCCTTAGGTCCATGGATATATTAAGATATGCCATGATATGAATCTTCTGTGACTGTTGGAGGCATGGGGTTTATGGAGTGTGGATGGAGAAGATGATCTGTTATTATTTGGGGTCAGTATGCAGACCATGTCTAATTTAAAATGGTTTATTGTATTATTGGTGGCCAATATGCTTCAATCATTTAGAGTACAAAAAAAACATTATTCATACTGCCATAGGATATTTTTTTCCTCATCTAAACTAGTTTATTTCATATTCTGATAATAGAAAGGATACATTTCACTGGACCACCTGGAAAAGTTTTCAGCAGAATATACTACCCCTCCAAATGCAACAGCACTTGACACTAGTAATTTACCTGTTACTGTCTATGAAAGAATTCCTAATTTTACTAATCCTGGAGTCTAATGAATGACCTGTTTTGGGTGAATTATAATGCCCTAAATCCCTAATGAACTCAGACATTAACACTTTGGCTCGGTTCACACATGGGCGGCACGACTTGCAGGTCGCCTCAGCGAGGCGACCTGCAAACGACTGCCGGGGCGACTTGCGAGACGACTTCTGCATAGAAGTCTATGCAAGTCGCCCCAAGTCGCCCCCAAAGTAATACAGGAACCTTTTTCTAAGTCGGAGCGACTTGCGTCGCTCCGATTAGAACGGTTCCATAGCACAGAACGGGAGGCGACTTGTCAGGCGACTAGGTCGCCTGACAAGTCGCCCCAGTGTGAACCGAGCCTCAGGCTCAAAACCTTTTTGTTTATCTAATTTAATACATTAGCCCAAACAATAGTGATCAAACAGGGATTATCTCTTTCAGAGCTAGTTAATATAAATTGTCTCCTAAAAAAATTTTCAATATGCTAGAGGCAGGTGAAAAAGAGTTATAGGATCAAAGTAGCAAAGCTTCACCAGCGCACCAGATTTAACAAATTCAGGGGCATTTATTGTCACACACTCAAAGAGCACTTTGTAAAAATAAAAAATTCCTGTATAAGAGAAATCTAGTGACAGTCTGCAACTTTGGTCCTGTGTTTGATGATAGTGCCATCCGTTGTTTGTTGACCATAGCCTGGGAAAGGTTAAAATGCACTGGATTACACGATCTAGGTAAAAGAATGATACTTTTACCCAATAATCACAAGGCATTTAATTCAGTAAAATAACCTTTACGCTAACTGTGTTAAAATACTTTGGGTCCAATTATATTAGGAGGATAAGATGCTGCTATTATACCGCCACAAGCCAGACAAAGAATTAATACTTGCAACATACAACGTTTTACTATATATTGGGGGGACAAACCAAGGTGACTCCTGTCCCCAACATTCCCTGTTAGTAAAGAGAAGAACAGCTTCATTTAGAAGAAAAGCTACATTTTATAAGAATGAATCCCTTATTATGGCTTTCCCTACAGTCAAGCTTAAAACCCAGTTAGCAGTAATCACATAAAAAAATCTATTTGAAGTAGTGGTCTTGCATTCCTGCACACTTAGGCCGCGTACACACGAGTGGAATGTCCGTCAGAAAAAGTCCGATGGGAGCTTTTCATCGTATATTCCGACCGTGTGTATGCCCCATCGGACTTTTTCCGTCGAAAATTCAGACAGACTTAGATAGAGAACATGTTCTAAATTTTTCAGACGGATCTAATTACTATCGGGAAACCCGCTCATCTGTATGCTGTTCCGATGTACCAAAAACGACGCATGCTCTGAAGCAAGTACGAGACGGAAGCTATTGGCTACTGGCTATTGCATTTCCTTTTTCTAGTCCCATCGTACATGTTGTACGTCACCTCGTTCTGGACGGTCGGACTTTGGTGTGACCGTGTAGGCAATTGAGCGGAATTCTGTCGAAACTCCGTCGGAGAAACCTTCAGAGTTGCAAAACCGCTCGTGTGTACGTGGCATTACACCTTCTATTTGGCAGTACAGAAGACGCTGTATACAACTGGATGCTACCCATCAAATATATCCTGCACTCTGATTCAAGCAGCTGTTGATTCATCTATGTGATTTAATTTATTTCGTTTCTAAAAAAAAGGTGTTGTAATCATACAAATATCCCTTTTACTTTTCACATGTGTTGCAAAAAACTTTATCCTCTGAAAAATGTTATACTGACATAGGCTTTCTTTAGGCAAATGCTACCCATAAATGAATTACACTAGCAGATGGTTAAATATTTCTCAGACATTTTTTATTCTGTAGATACACTGCATTTACATCTACTCCTGAAGAAGCAAGCAGCAACTCGCGAAACGTGTCGAGTTATACGATGCCTGTGTATTACTGTACATCAACAATTCTAAATATATATGTATGTGGCCGCTTGGCAATGTTCTGTTTTATTACTGCCAAGTGGTTTGGCACCTTTGTGTATGCATTTCATATACGATGAATGTTATACATTTTAATACATTTATAAACCATGTTTACTTTGTATACTCTCATTGACCCTTTTGTGCTCACCTCATTTAAAGTCCCAAGAGCGTAATTCTTCTTTGTTGCACATTATAGGGGGTTATTTCTCAATTAGGTTAACTCATTGGTTGGCCATTTTTTAAATCCTTCTTACATTCTACCAATATTTTAAGGTTCCTAGTTCCTGGTTATTCACATAACTGCAGCACTAACACTTGCTAAAATGTTGCCTTCCTGAATACTTAAAGTGGTGTTCCGGCTGAAATGATACTTTTTAAATAAAAATACCCCTATAATACACAAGCTTAATGTATTCTAGTAAAGTTAGTCTGTAAATTAAGGTCTGTTTTGTTAGTTTATAGCAGTAGTTTGTTATTTTATAAACTTACAGCAGGCCATGGTCATCTTAAGTCGGGGCATCTGAAGCCAGACTGTATTTCTTCCTGGATCTCATCCTTGCAGATCTCGCATATGCTCAGTGCAGCAAAAGCAGTGTAATAGGTTTCAGGTCAGGTTTCCATAGCAACAGCAGTGTCAGAGGAAGTTGCCGCCCCTTCCCAGAAGGCATTGCAAACAGGAAATGATGCGATGGGCCGGGGCCAGGGAGGAGGAAGTGAAAAATGAATACAGCAGATATACAGTAAGTGCTGTGAAAAAAAAAAAAAAATATCCAATTTGTTTACAGTGCACAGTTTAGTGAGGGATGCTGAAGAGTTGTAAAAGTGGGTGGAACTCCACTTTAAATAGAAAAAACTGTTGCTAAATCAATAGAGTAAAAAAACTGGTCTCTCACTACTAACAGTAAATTTCTATAAAGTTGCAAATTCTTCTTACCCTCAGTGAAAGCATTCCCTCTGCCAATATATAAAAAAGTGTATGGAACATATGTGTATCTACTTCTACATTTTTTCTTACAATGACTGGTGGTTTTCTTTAAAATGGATTTTTGTGTATCCACAAAGCAATCCAATGAGTGAAAGTAATACATTATATGGAAAAGGAATACAGGAACACTGTACAGTAGTTAAAATAACATTTAACTACTGTATAGATGCACTTATCGTGAATGACAGTATGAACAAAGCACTGAAGGTCACCACTGGGAAAGTACAAGGTTTTTTTTATTAAAGTCTGGCTGTCCTCCAGCGGGCAGGGTGCTCCTTCATTGCACCTAGCACATTAGGAATCTGCGCATTGCATCAAGACACAATTTTATTGACACTTTTGGGAAGAAATGTGATCAAAATACTAATGTCTATGCTGTAAATTGATATCACATTTTATATGAGTTAGTGCTAAATTAAACATGAACAATGCATGAGTGTAATATGCAGTGAACAGAGTACACAGTGCTAGAACAATCAACTTTATGCCACATCAACATTTTTTAAATAACCACATTAAATAAAAATATTTTTTTTCACAACAAATAGCAATGTGCTCTCTAAATGATGAATGTAAAATAATCCTCATACAAACATCCACCTAAATTTAGGTGACTAAATTAAATAATGACAATTTAATACTTACTATTATTGACTAAATTTTTATTTTTGTTCTGCAATGATAGCTGTGCTAGCTACCCTTAATAAACTATAGAAAAGCACTGTTATGATTATTCTAGTTGGTTATTAGTAAGTTTGTGCCTTAGGGCCCTTTCACACTGGGGCGGTTTGCAGACGCTATTGCGCTAATAATAGCGCCTGCAAACCGACCCAAAAGTGCCACTGCTTTCATTCCAGTGTGAAAGCCCCGAGGGCTTTCACACTGGAGCGATGCGCTGGCAGGACGGTAAAAAAAGTCCTGCTAGCAGCATCTTCGGAGCGGTGAAGGAGCGGATTGTATACCGCTCCTTCACCGCTCCTGCCCATTGTAATCAATGGGACGGCGCGGCTATACCGCCAGCAAAGCGCCTCTGCAGAGGCGCTTTGCGGTGGTTTTTAACCATTTCTCGGCCGCTAGCGGGGGGTAAAACCGCCCCGCTAGCGGCCGCATACCGACGGTAAAGCGCTGCTTACAATAGCGGCACTTTACCGCCGACGCCCGCCCCAGTGTGAAAGGGCCCTTAGTGGTATAGAAAAGCACTGTTATGATTATTCTAGTTGGTTATTAGTAGGTTTGTGCCTTAGTGGTTTGCATGCAGAATGTCATACCAAAATCTAAGTTATAGGTTTTTTTTTTTAATCCAAAAAAGTTCTTAATAGTACTAAAATGGACATTAACTAACATAAATGCTAAAAATGACATGCAGCTATGCTGTGCATATTCAGTCAAAGGAATAGATAAGATAAGGTCTCTGCAATATAGCATACACAGAAGGAATGTATGTATTACACAGACAATAAGCAAGTTATCATATTGCTAAAGACAAAAGAAATGAGAGACATAATCAGCATGTTTGCAGGAATAAGTACAAATTTATAATATAGCCAAGCCAATATAATTATAGTGGGAGTGGTTGAGAAACTAGGGAACCCTAACCAAAGGTTTTGTGTGCCGTCTCGAAACAGGAATATTTGGAACCTAGTAGTACCTTTAGAAACAACAGGTCATAAATAAGTATATGGGACTGCAGCCTGAGTACATTGTACCTAAACACATAAGCATACTTACCCCAAATTTTCAGAATTTTTTTCAGGCAACCTCTTTGGTCATCAAACAGTTTCTTACATGGGAGCATGTTATTACTCCTCACTTTCCATTGTTGTAAGTTAGGGACCAAAGTGCATTACAAAATATGCATCATATGTGTGCAAAATGTGACAATGAATTAAAGTGTTTGTTCACCAATGTCAGAAGTCTGCCAAGCAAAATAGGTGAGTTGGAAGCTCTGGTGCATGAGGAGAACTATGATTTAATTGATACTGCTGAATCTTGGCTTCATTCTTCACATGACTGGGCTAATAATATTCCTGGCTATGCTCTCTTTCAGAAAGACAGGGTAAAACAGAGGGGTGGTGGTCTGTCTCTATGTGAGAAGTGATCTCAAAGGGAGTGTGAAAAAGGACTTAAATCTAAAGAAAAAAAATAGAGGGAAAAAGGAAACCCCCTAAACAGAGCTACAGACGGGCCAAGCTGATTGTAAAAGGTATATTTTATTGCACAGAAAAATTAATTAATTGTAAATATTGCAAACACTTGGTACCCATCACCAACACCTGAACTCGCTTAAAAAGTAAGATAATGTTGTCTATTTAAAAACAACTATGTCACATATGGTGCATGTATACATCAAATACCCACTCTAGAGCTTACTAGTAAGGTACAAGAGATGACTGGTGATTGGCTCACGGATCCTGGTGAGTATCACCATTGGTCAGTGTGCTCAGCCCGTCATCTATGCTCCGGGAGCCCCCAGCTGTGGGATACACTGGGGTAATGATGAAAGTTAGCTGTACACTTGAAGTAAAGTCCGGCATATAGCCACTGTTAATTAATAGTCCGGATATCCAGTCATTATTAACACCATATGATTCAAGACTAGATCAAAGTATAATCCCAGAGAATAGGCAGCTGGGGAAGATAACCTCAAGTCAGAACAGGCATAGTGTTACCACATTTAAGGCAGAATCACTTGGACCACTGGTCCGCTCACGCAGCCATATTGAACAGGGATCATTGATGCTCAGGCAGGTGTCCCATTTTCTCCATAGAAGTCCACAGGAAGCTAAGATAACACACTGCATAGGGGTTGACAGCTAAAGTGCTCTACTGCCGCATATCGATCCAGGTAGCTTCGCTGGGGAATCTGCTGAACGCTGTATACTGGTGAGTCTGCAAATCAAGGGATGCTGCACCTGTATGCATATATATAGAATGGTGTAGCAAATACTCAATGGTGAGCAGATGACCTCTTCTTTTCATTTATGAAAAAGGACCTAGTCGATGGAGAGTGTGATGAGTCTGAAGCATTACGGGTGGAACTGTACATGGGTGTGCGTACTACAAAGGTTAACATTGGAGTTTGTTACAGACCTCCCAGTGTTAAAGAGGAGGTGGAGACTGAGCTCCTTGCACAGATGAAAAGGGCTGCAAGGGCTGGGACAGTGATAATAATGGGGGATTTTAACTACCCGGAAATTGACTGGAGTAATGGCACTCCTGGGACAGTTAAAGGGCAAAAATTTATAAACCTATTACAAGACAATTGTTTGGTCCAGTTTATTGGGGGCCCGACTAGGAAAGACGCTCTGCTGGACCTGATAATCTCAAACCATGCAGAGCTTATTACCAATATTCATACGAAAGAACATCTGGGTAGCAGTGACCATAACATGATTTCATTTAATGTTAGCTGTAAGCAACACATATGGGAAAGATAAAAACACTTAACTTTAAGAGAGCAAATTTTCCAAGGATGAGGGCTGCTCTCCAGGACTTAGACTTGGAGGGAATATTAGCATAGATGAAAACAGAACAGAAATGGGAATTCTTCAAAAAGACTGTATGTGAACTCACTGCAAAGCATATTTCCATGGGCAATACGTTTAAAATGCTAAAAATAAAACTTACGGCCAAAGTTAAAAAAGTTATAAATAATAAGAAAAGAGCTTTTAAAAAATATAAAAATGAAGCATCACTATCATCGTTTAAATGTTACAAAAAATATAACAGAATATGTAAAAAGGCAATCAAGGCCGCAAAAATTCAAAATGAATGACAGATTACAAAGGATAGTAAGACAAACCCCCAAAAATTCTTCAAGTATATTAATAGTGA
Organism: Aquarana catesbeiana; assembly: GCF_042186555.1. Lineage (NCBI taxonomy): Eukaryota > Metazoa > Chordata > Amphibia > Anura > Ranidae > Aquarana > Aquarana catesbeiana. The sequence continues at coordinate 215,053,106 of NC_133324.1, forward strand.
AAAGGTCATGTCTGAGCATGTAGGCCCTTTACAAAATAATCTAGAGTGGATGACTGGGGGCAAAGTGAAGGCAAATTTATTAAATACTTTCTTCAGCTCTGTGTATACAAAGGAGCATGGGGGAGCTCATATCCATAATGGGGATGGTATTGACACAGCCCCAAATGATCCACAATGGCTTAAAAGTGATATGGTCCAGAAATATTTAAACAGAATAAAGGTGGATAAAGCACCTGGACCAGATGGCATCCACCCAAGGATCCTAAAATAATTGAGCTCTGTCATTTCAAAGCCACTGTTTCTAATTTTTAGGGACTCGTTAATGACTGTAATGGTGCCACTGGATTGGTGTAGAGCCAATGTGGTGCCCATATTTAAAATTAGATCAAAGTCTTTACCAAGTAACTATAGGCCTATTAGTTTAACTTCTATAGTCGGGAATATATTGGAGAGTCTAATAAAAGACCACATTGATGAGTTCTTACTGGAAAAAAAAATATTTTAAGCAACAGACAGCATGGATTCATGAAAGACAGAGGTTGTCAAACAAACCTGATTTCTTTTTATGAGGTAAGTAAAACCTTGGGCAAAGGAGTGGCTGTGGACAAGGTATACTTGGATTTTGCAAAAGCATTTGACACAGTTCCCCACACACGGCTAATGTGTAAAGTAATCTCTACAGGCTTGGAAAGATCAATTTGTAAATGGATAGAAAACTGGTTTAATGCTGATAAATGTAAAGTTATGCACTTGGGGGGCTGAGAATATGCATGCATCATACATACTAGGGGGAGTACAACTGGGGGAATCCAAAGTGGCAAAGGATTTGGGGGTTTTGGTAGATCATAAGCTTAACAAAAGCATGTAATGCCAAGCTGCGGTTTCCAAAGTGAGAAAAGTCCTTTCTTGTATTAGGAGAGGTATGGACTCCAGAGAGAGATATCATTTTGCCCCTGTACAAATCATTAGTAAGACCTCATCTGGAATATGCAGTTCAGTTTTGGGCATAAGTTCTCAAAAAGGATATTGGGAAACTGGCGAAAGTGCAGAGAAGGGCAACCAAACTGATAAGAGGCATGGAGGAGCTCAGATATGAGGAAAGATTAGAGGAACTGAATTTCTTCTCTCATGAGAAGAGGAGATTAAGGGGGGATATGATCAACATGTATAAATACATAAGTGGTCCATATAGTGAACTTGGTGTTGAGTTATTCACTTTAAGGTCATCACAGAAGACAAGGGGGTACGCTTTACGTCTAGAGGAAAAATTATTTCATCTCCAAATACCGAAAGGTTTCTTCACAATAAGAGCTGTGAAAATGTGGAATAGACTCCCTCCAGAGGTGGTTCTGCCCAGCTCAGTAGATTGCTTTAAAAAAGGTCTGGATTCTTTCCTTAATGTACATAATATAACTGGGTACTAACATTTATAGGTAAAGTTGATTCAGGGAAAATCCGATTGCCTCTCGGGGGATAAGGAAGAATTTTTTTTCCCCTGCTGTGGCAAATTGGATCTTGCTTTGCTGGGGTTTCTTGCCTTCCTCTGGATCAACTGTGGGTTAAGGATTGTGTATAAGGGATTGTATGTTTTTGTTTTTTTGTTTTTTGTTGAACTGGACGGACTGGTGTATTTTTTCAACCTAACTATGTAACCAAAGTATGGATGCACACCATAGCTATCAGCATCATGGCATCATGCTTTTCTTCAGCAGGGACAAGGAAGCTGGTCAGAGTTGATGGGAAGATGGATGGAGACAAATACGGGGCAATCTTAGGGGAAAACATGAGTCTGCAAAAGACTTGAGATTGGGGCGGAGGTTCACCTTCCAGCAGGACAACAACCCTAAACATACAGCCAGAGCTACAATGGAATGGTTTAGAGCAAAGAATATTCATGTGTTAGAATGGCCCATTCAAAGTCCAGACCTAAATCCAATTAAGAATCTGTGGCAAGACTTGAAAATTGCTGTTCACAGACATTCTCCATCAAATCTAACAAAGCTTGAGCTATTTTGCAAAGATCAATGGGCAAAAATGTCACTCTCTAGATGTGCAAAGCTGGTAGAGACATACCCAAAAAGACTTATGTGCTACTTTGTGTTGGTTTATTACATAAAATCCCAATAAAATACATTTACGTTTTTGGTTGTAACATGACAAAATGTGGAAAATTTCAAGGGGTGTTAATATTTTTTCATGGCACTGAAAATATAGCAATAGACCAGTGCTGCACCTTACACCTTCAGGACACTTGCATAACATTGCACGGTGAAATTATTTACTAAAGAAGAACTGAAATCTTTTGTGTATTGAGCATCAAGCAATCTGTACTGTATAGTTTCATTTTTTTTTTTTATCACTTCCATACCGGGCCTATTCTGGTACTCCTCTCCTACATGTAAAAATCATAATTTTTTGCTAGAAAATTACTCAGAACCCCCAAACATTATGTATGTTTTTTTAGCAGAGACTCTAGGAAATAAAATGGCGATCATTGGAACCTTTTACGTCACATGGTATTTGCGCTGGAATTTTTTTAAACAGGTTTTTTTGTTAAAAAAAAAAACAAAACAGTGCCATGAAAAAAAAAAAAACAAAACAGTAAAGTTAGCCCAATTTTTTTGCATAATGTGAAAGATGATGTTACGCTGAGTAAATAGATACCTAGCATGTCATGCTTTAAAATTGCGCACACTCCTGGAATGGCGCCAAAGTTTGGTACTTAAAAATCTCCATAGGTGACGCTTTAAAATGTTTTACAGGTTACCAGTTTAGAGTTACAGAGGTGGTCTTGGACTAGAATTCTTGCTCTTGCTCTAATGCACGTGGCGATACCTCACATGTGTGATTTGAATGCCGATTGCATATGTGGGCACGACTTACGCCTGTAAGAACGATCAAGCGGCTGAACTGCCGCTATGATTGTTCTTACAGTGCACAGAATCGCCGGCCGTGAAAGATGATATTTAGATGAAGCGTGGAGCCGCAGGCATCATTTAGATATCCCCACTCAAAGTCCAGGACGTCATATGATGTCCTTGGGCTGGTTAAAGTGGTATAGTTAAATTAAAGAGTTAACCCAATCAACCCAAATTAACTTCTCCCCTTCCTTATTTTACTTTATGCATGTATTAATTTATTTATTGGCTGCTTTATTTTTTAGTCATTAATAAACGTTTTAGTTTTTTGTTCCTTTTGTTTAAAATTAGTGTTACATAAAGAAAATGCACAAAATTAAAAAAGAAAATACACTTTTATTTAATTTGTAAATAATTTTACATTGCTTTATAACAGAATTGTAACATTAATGTCCTTTTAAATGGGACAAATTAAAGAATAACATTTGTACTTTTTATTTGCAGTAATATTATTTTTTAGCTAATGCCATTCAAAGCAAAAAATATAAAAGCAAAGAAAATAAAATAAATTTGCAGACAAAAAGAGAAAAACTGTAGCAGAAATGCAATCATTCCTCTGGTCCATAATGGTATACAGGTGTGACAGCCAAAGTGGTTAAAGAGCTTGTCTTAAAGTGTATGGACAGACAAAATTAACTTTTTTAGTTTGAATACAGCGAGAACAGGTTAAAATCCATCAGTTTATTTTTTATGTCTGTATTACACTAGGAAGTTTTTCATTCACTTCCTTTCCAAAAGATGCAACTGGAAGAGGAAATCTCTAGAGGACATTCTCATTGGAAGATTTCCTCTTCGATCTTGTTTTGGTGGCAACTGTAAATTTTGGACTTTACCATTACTCTCTGCCTCGGTGACAAGACAAAAAGAGCGCGAATCTTGCCAGCAGGGGCACAGACAGCAATAAATACTTGATAGGGGTTCTAATTTTTTTCTGTACTCTATCCAAAACTATATCAAAACGATGGCTATTCGTACACTAATATTTTCCCTTTAATGGCTATATCTTAATGTGCTGCTTTAGCAGTTCACTTAACAATAACCAATATATTAATATCAAAAATCCACATGTCTTATGAAACAAATAATGACAATGTATAATGTAAATCAACCCATAACAACCAACTTCTAATGTGCTGTACTCAAGTAAGATACATTCTGATCACCTACTCTGGTATGCTGCATTTGCCCGGTTGCTTTAGTGAACATAATATTGATAATGTACATTATCTGTCTTAAGGTGGCCATTGATAGACTAAAAATCAGTAGGGACCGGCGGAATTGCAATCCATATGTGCCCATTGCAGTTGAACAGAAGTTTATCTACTAGTCGACTTCTGTTCAAACACTGTCAGATAAAAGCCACTCGATCATCGGCTGCAGCACTGACCTGTGTATTTTGACAGCGGGGAGTCTCCCTGCTGCGCTATTTTATTCTGACAGCGGGGATTCCACCAACCATCTCCAATGTGTGAACGGGGGAATTTTTTTTTTTTGCAAAAGCTCATGGCAACATGTCAAACAATCATACAGTGATGTGATCTCATTGGTTGCTCTGATTACTTCAATAACACAGAATAATACCAATCGGTCAGTTTTCTCTATTTTGCAGCTCCAGTTTACTAAGGGACTTTTCCAGCTTCTTAAGGTTTACCCTGTGCATCATCAGAAACTGTCCATTGAGGTGAAACACAGGAATGTCATATTTATATCGGTCGTACCAGATTGAGTTTTCAGGAAGGGTGATGTCCACTTGTTCTAAAACAAACTTAAAAAAAAGTATAAAATTAATACACAAAAACACAATTTTACACTAGGATTTCTCATTAATGTGGAGTTTATTCATAGTTAAATCCTAACTCTAGCCAAAACATTTTTCCTTTTTTTTATTTCTGGAAAGAATGGGGAAGGGTAAGAATCTCAGTTTTTTTTTATTGTGGTTGGTTGTCTCCTTTTTGGATATACTTATTCACTTTTGATCTTTTTTAATAATCATTCAAATGAATAGGAAGTGAGAACAACTTACTTAACATGTACATAGGCAGTAATAAAGGTGTTCTAGCAGAATAAGAAAAGTTTTAGAGCCTCTGCCAGGTTTTTCTTACTATCAGAGCATTACTGTGGATATTTCCTCTTATTTCCAGTCCAGGTGAAGTGTCAGACAGAAAAGAAAATTAAGACATCTGATCTCATTTAAAACCTGAGGCTGTAACACTTCTCCAATCTATGGAAAATAATGTTTGGTTTGGACTGGACTTTAATAAAACAAAGAGCAGTAACCTATTGTAAGCAAACATAAATGATCTTTCTAACCAGTTTCAGCTTTTGGAAGGTGAAACCAGTTTAGTTCCTTTGAGTTACTACATTTTATGCAACATTGCTACATTTTTTTCCTCAGCCTTAGGAAAGGATAAATGCATGTTTAGAGCATGTACCCACTCGCTTGCTTCAAAATTACAACAGAATTAGTAGATCCTAAATTAGACTTTGTTACCCACCCTAACAATGGAGGTCTGCAGGTTACACCATGGTTGGGCAGCATTTCTTAAAATCAGGAGCTAATACAGATGAAATAAAAAAGTAGAAAGTCCCTCTCTCTGCTAGCTTATAGTGTTCTGAACATACTGCTATGCTTTTAGGAGGTTCTCCACTTACTGGGGTCAGTCACTCAGTGACTTAAGGCCTGTACACACAATCAGAACATCGAACAAGAAATACTGCTTTCAAAGCAATCGTACGATAATCTGATCGTTAGTACACAGCTTTTGTCTGAAATTATCCGAAGGGACAAACACGAAAAAAAAACTCGTACAATACCAGACTTTTGTTTAATTAGTACAGTTTTCATCCGAAAATACAATATAAATGCACTACAATACATTACATCACTTTCAAATTTTTATTAAGTTGTACGAAAATTTTCCTACTTTAGTAGCCTCTTTTTTTTTATATGGGGACTAGCAAGCAAAAAAAAAACCCAGAAGATCATTTGTCTGATAATCTCATCATCTGTACCAGGCTTTACGTCCCTTGACTCAGGTTTCTGGGTTGATAAGATAAACAGTTCTAGAAGTTAATTTCTGTTAGGGAGTAGGTTGTGGTTATGCTTAGGGTCAATAAAACCTGTAATAAATTAAATATGTAGGCAGATTTTTTTGATCTCCTGCTGAAAATGCTTGTTTCCTGGTTGTTGTGGATTTAAAGCCCTTGCCATTGACACCAAAAATGGGGGCATACTTCCTGCCACTGACACCTACAATGGAGCACTATTCCTCCCACTGACACCAACTAGTATTTCTGCCCTTATTACCAAAGATCGGGCATTGTTTACTCCCACTGGGCACAGTCCGCCCCCCCCCCCCCCCCCCAAAGTCTAAAGGACAGCAAACTAGCCCTTTTTTTAAATAAAGTTTGGAGACCCCTGGTATAGATGTATCTAAAAAGAATTATGTGTTTCCAATAGCAACCAATCAGCATTCGCCCCCTTTTATGTGGTGGTCAGGTACAGTATGAAGAATCTAAAAATGTGCCATATGCTACAGAATTCTTAAAATAGACACAGTAGTTTGTAGAAGACACTAGTAGTTGAGAACCACTCATCTGGACATAATACTTTTTAATATATAAACTGAGAAAGCAAGAAATATTATCCAAGAGTGGTCTCTGGGTTGTCAGCTATTACCTCTTTAAATTATGAATGTTTCCATAAACACAATATTTATCAACAGAACACCATTTCTATTATTCCTCCCAACAAGAAAAAATAAATACTTTGCAGACAAATATCTTGTAACAGCATGAGGTCATACTACTATTATAATACTGATGACTGGTCTTCGTTATGGTAGTACAGTGATCCACACTACAGAAGAGGTTGAAAATTTTGGCATGAACAGCTTTGTAATTCTGCAAAACTGATGAGGACCACCTACTGCAAGATAATTTCCCAGGTGAAAATACATTTTCTAAAGAACAACAAATTTTAGTCCAAATATAAAGTCTGCATTTTTTTAATTAGTGAAATGACTTTATTGTGCATCTGTGGACCAATTGTTAAGAACCACTTATATATTGTATAGTTCCCCAACTTCCATTGTATATAATTCTATAGGGGTAAACCCCCAAAATGAAGCTAGAACCATGCATTCTATCAGAACTACTAAGTGGACCTTAGACTATAAATGAGCCCTGGTAAAACACAGAAATCATATTAAAGGGCTGAGGGATTTTTTTTTTTTTTGCTACATTCTCCAAAACTTAAAGCAGTGTTCATAAAGTGTTCACAAATGTTCTGTGGCATGTTGACATGCTGGGTGAGCACGACAGTGGGATGTGTCATTATCAGTGGCAGTGGGTGACTGGAATATTTGCAGTGTGGCACAGCACATTTCTCCATTGCTAGTAACCAGGATGCAATCTTGAATGTAGCTCCTTGACAACACTGGGGGAGGGGGTAATGTTCACAACATTGGGTACCTAATACTATTTTTTTTTTTTTTTACCTAATACTATTTAAGCATCAAAGTTCAAGGAAGACTTTACCACTGAACCTCAAGGGTGTGTCAGACCTCTCCACAGAGACCACTGCTTCCACATAGAGAGCAAGGATCCTTCTCTGTGGCATGCTGGCAGGGTACTGGTTTTCTAGGTTTTGGCTACTTTTTAAAGAACCAAGACTTTGTATACATTTCATGTACATGTGCTTCCACATAGAGAGCAAGGATCCTTCTCTGTGGCATGCTGGCAGGGTACTGGTTTTCTAGGTTTTGGCTACTTTTTAAAGAACCAAGACTTTGTATACATTTCATATTGATGTATCTGGAACATATGTAAAGTAGAACTAATGCCAAAACTTTTTTTTTTTTCATTTTTAATAGGGCAAGGGAGAGCTTTAACCCCGTCAGTTTTTCTTGCCATCTCTATCCTACTGGGATATAACTTCACTTCCAGTTCTATAGCCACAACAGGAAGTGAGAGGATGTCCCTTCAAAGTTAATGTCCCCATTGAAATATCTCCCCTCTAATCTTGTTCTGCGCAAAATTTGTGAATCTTTCACTCCCAGTGATAATGGTAACCAGGACGAATGGGGTGAATCTCCTAAACAGGGACACAGATAGCAATCAAAAACAAACACGTTTTCTAATCCCTTTCCACTTTATCAAAAACTAAGAAAAAAAGCGCTACCTGTAATTACATTTTAAACTGAAAGTTCAATTATGCTTCAAATAAAACCAAACTTTAAAAAAAAGATTGCTAGATGCTGGAGCTTGGAAAGTCTGAACAGGCTAGTCCCATGACCCTAGCAAATTTCTTTCTTGCATACACTGCCTGTGGTGCATGTGCAGTGTAGATCATTCCAAGCATCTGTAAGTTGCCGAAAATGGAGTCCAGTGCTGGGATGATCTAACTCCAGCATGCATTTGCAGAAAGTAAATCATCACTGACTGCTCAATGGCTCAAGAGTGAAGAAGCCAGATGTGAAAGAATACAAGGAGAAGATGGCAGTGGCAGTCAGCACTGGAAAAATGCAATTCACTTTGCAACTTGCCCACTGCACTTCCCTCTATCATGCTACAATTTCACTCTAACTGTAGTGGACCAAAGCAAGGTTAGGGCTATGGCTGAGCTGTCTGGCAGAAATACCTGAACTACAAGACTGTCCAAATAAGTTTTTTTTTTTTTAAAACACTTGTCTACCGGGCACTTACACTCCCTTCCTGCCCAGGCCATTTTTCAGCTTTCAGTGCTGTCGCACTTTGAATGACAATTGTGCGGTCGTGCTATACTGTACCCAAACACATTTTTTATCATGTTCTTCACAGAAATAGAGCTTACATTTGGTGGTATTTAGTCACTGCTGGGTTTTTTTTTTTTTTAAAAAAGACCAAAAATTTTGAAAAAAATACGCTTTTTACTTTTTTTCTGTCAGTAAATTTTGTAACTAAGTAATTTTTCGCCTTCATTGATGTGCTCTGATGAGGCAGGACTGATGGGCACTGATAGGTGGCACTGATATGTGGCAGTGATGGGGACTGTTAGGTGGCACTAATAGGCGGCACTGGTGGGCACTGATAGGTGGCACTGGTGGGCACTGATGGGCATTGACTGGCATCGCTACTGGACACTGATTGGTGGCACTTGTGGGCAGTGGTGGGCACTGATTGCTGCCACTGATGGGCACTGATGATCAGTGCCCTGATTACATTCCTAGCTGTCCCCTGTGAGGAGATGCTGCTGATCGGCTCTCCTCTCCTCACACTCTCCTTGTTTACATGTGACTGGCTGTGATTGGACACAGCTGGTTACATGGTTAAAGAGCCGTGGACGCGGCTCTTTTCAGAGATCGGGGTCGTGCCATGTCCTAGCAACAAGGCGCGGCCGTGATCGCCGCGTGCCCCTGTGGGCGGGTGAGAGCGGCCATTCTGGGACGCCGTCATATGACGGCGTCCTGGAATGAGAGCCGCACCGCCCCGCCGTCATTTGACGGTGGGCGGGTGGCAAGCAGTTAAATAACACAGTTATAACATACAATATGTATTTTAACACATACATACATGACAGTTTTTCTTTTTTAATGACACTGACTACTCACGCATCATATATTCCATGGGAATTTACTGTAGAACTGTTAAGACTCTATAATGTTACTCAAAAGTTATACTATCTCTGTAAAAGTGATTTGTGAAAGCTTTGCGCATACTTCATTATGTGCCACTGTGTATTAAAAGAACAGAACTGTCTGTAATTGAGCTTTAGTGTTACTAAATATTTAATTTCCCTTTCGAAGGAAGAAAACAGAAGACAAATGCAACATGGGTCAAAATGGTTACAGCCCACACATTTAGAAAATACAAACAGAAGTCGAAAAAACCAAGGATAATTGTGAACCCAGCATCGGAGATACACTGCTCTACCTGCAATCTTTTCTGAACCATTTCAAAGTGCAATTAGGGGGAAGTGCATTATCATACAAAATACCACCCAATCCCTGAGATATTTAACCCTTTGTTAGGATAGCCAGTGTTTAAACCTGTTTAAAGCAAGTTTACAACCAATGAAATCTGCCAGCACAATACAGAGGGGGTAATTATGGTAAACTTAAAGGAGTTGTAAAGGCAGAAGGTTTTCTTTTGTTATCTTAATGCATTCTATGTGTGTAGCAGCCCCTCTAATACTTACCTGAGCCCCATCTCTGTCCAGTGATGTCCACAAGTCCCTCAGCCGTCTGAGACTCTCCCTCCTGTTTGGCTGAGAGACAGCAGCCGCGCCATTGGCTCCTACGGCTGTCAAAGTCAGTTAGCCAATCAGGAGATAGAGGGGGCAGGGACGAATGGCAGCTCCGTGTCTGAATGGACACAGGGAGTTGCAGCTTGGCTCGGGTGCCCCCATAGCAAGCGGTTTACTGTGGGGGCACTCGGCAGGGGGAGGGTCAAGAAGCAGCAAAGAGGGACCCAAGAGGAGGAGGATCCAGGCTGCTCTGTGTAAATCCACTGCACAGAGCAGGTAAGTATAGCATGTTTGCAATATTTTTTTTTTAAACAAGACTTTACAATCACTTTACAGGCACAGCCCCCCTTAACAACTAGAAGGGGAAAGCAAGGTTGAATTTTTATGCAGGTAAAAGGTAAGCAGCAATTTGTATTTATTTTTTTAAGTTAAATTATGTGAATGAGAACATGTAACAAATATTAAGTAGGTGTTACTGCAAAAGTTGAAATACACTTTAAAGGATCAATAAAATTCCCTCTATGGTTTATTTAGAACATTGTTTCTTGTTAAAATTGTAATCATTTTAAAAAGGAGGTACACAAATGTACAAGTGTTACATAATTAACAGTTTCTGCACAAGGAGGCATAAATAGTAGCTTTTTCTGTTCATATTCGCCTGAGTGACCCTATGTTTAGTAGCCAAAGTGCAGTGTGTAGGTGGTATTTTCCAGGACCTGGCAATAGTTTTCTTTGCTGCTGTAGTGACTTGTAATAGCTTAAAGTGACTTCTCCTCAGTCCCTTGGAGAAAAAGAAAAAAGATCTTGTGCCAGAAAAGTCGTACTAAGGGGCAGTTACACTAGATATGTAAGTAAATGCTGGTCTTGCCACAGCCCCAAAAGCAAGTTGAAGGGTAACCTGGAACGTACTTCACTATTCTCGTTGGAAAAAGGTACCATCTGGACAACATCTTACAGGTCATTTCCAACGGTGGAATATTCTGTGATGATTTATAGGTTGCCAACCATATTTCTGACCAATCTTCCTTCTCTAGGAAGAGGTTAAAATTTATCGTGCATCATGTAATATAAGTGGGAGGGACAGTCGTTAACTTAGATAATAATTTTGTTAGATAACCCATTCACATGCCGGTCAGTGGAGCACAATTTTTCAAAAACAGTCCGGATTTCAAAGTCTATTGAGGTTGGAGTTTGAGCCTGGTAAAAGTGTCCGATTTGCAGGTGACCAAATATTTCAGAGCTCAGAAGCGGATTTTGCTCTAATCCCAACTGCACTCCCTTAGTAATACCCTACAAACAGAATAAATCAGAAAACCAAAGTATTAACTGCTTGTTGCCCAGCATACATACAGAAACATCCTGGGCAGCAAGCGGTCATACCAGGATCATGGCTGTAGCAGGTGATCAGCTTTCATGCAAAAGTGACCTGGGCTGCTTTACAGTTGTAAAGCTACTCGATCATTTTTACAGCGCTGCAGAGCCCCCTCTCTCCACTGCCATTCCCAGTCTCTCCCATTCCACCAGGGAACCCAGGAACATGGTAAGCTGTCAGATTGGCTGCCCATAGAGGAGATGGAGACATCTGTCCCCCCAATCTCCACTGTGACTAATGAAGTCGGAACCAGCAAGGACTTTGTCACTTCTGGTTTCAGAACTGTCATTCCCTGGCTAATACAGCCAGGAAAGCAGATGATTTAACAGATCAGTTTGATTAGCTGCTCTGAAGGGCAGGGAATACATTAGGGGTCCAATAGACCCCCGATGTCTCCATGTAGAGTACCCGTTTTTACTCAAAGCTATCACAAGGGGTTTACCCCTTGCAATAGCAATAATGTTAAATGATTTTTTTTTAAAAAAGGGTATGCAAAAAAAGGGTATATAAAAATAATATTAAAAACATCCCTGTTCCCCCCCCCCGTGCTTACGTGCTAATGCAAACGCATGCGTGGGTCCGGCATGTATATGTAAACAGTGATTGCACCACAGGTGAGGTACTGGCATGAATTCTAGCATCATAGCTCACATGTAACTGTAAACTGATAACCTGCAAAAGCTTTTAAAGTGTGTGTCTATGGCAAATTATAGTTATTGCTATTTGAAAAAGAAAAATAATTTTTAGACTTTGGATTTACTAGTAGGTTTAACCTATTGGTCATTACATACATAAATGTTTTTCATATATATTGTTTGGTAGCCTTTTTCAAAATATCCTCTTACTCTACAGGCCTATTGCCATTGGAGCTCCTATATTCCCCTCTGTGGTGCACCAAATATCTCCTAATGTCAATATCCTTCTGACATCTGAGCTACCAATTTGATGCTTATAGGATACACATTGCTATCAGGTAGGGATTTTTAGCACTTCTGGCCTATGCTTCTTTGAGAGTTTTTTGATGTGTTTATACATTTTTCATTATGATGTCATATATTATAACAGTTTTATATGATTCTAATATCTTGACCATACATGCCATACTTATCTCCTGAGGAAGCCATCGTATGGCGAAACATGCAGAGCAAGAAAATACTGCAGTCCATCTTACATATGGTTATTGTATCATGATATCCTGACAATTTCATCTATGTACAAATATATGTTATATTTTATATATATTGGTTTTGATTTGTGTATGGCACCTTAACAGTCCCACTATCTCCTTCCTATACATACAATATATACAATATTCACATTATAGGGATGTGGTGCCATTGATTATCCAACATCCCGCAATTATTAACATTCTGAACAGAACAAAGCTGCATTTCTCTTTCTTTGTACTCCATTAGTTGGCTTGAAGCATATCTAAAACCAAAAACTAAAATGTATTGCAACCTATCAGTCCTTAAAAGTAGTAGATGCATGAGTTTTCTTTTTCTTAGTCTTTTTCCTTTAGTTTCATCTGGTAATACTGCAAATATCAAACTTCCTGTCTATGCCTTTTTTCCACTGTATCTATATGGGCAGTTATAGTTGGTATGCAGGCTGGAATTAAAACATTTCTGCCTTTGTTTAAATCCATTACATGGTGGATGGAAGGGGCTAGCAGTTTACACAACACAGATACGGTTCTTTGTGCTTTCTTTTCAGCTCACAAAAAAGTGGCAAGGGCACTTCTAGAAGCATCAACAGATATTTTCCTTAATATGGCATGCAGGTATCGCCGCACACTGTATTCAACTCCAGTGTAAGGTAAATGAAAGACAAGTATCAGCACAGATTCCAGCCCATTGGTTATGCCCCTCTGACATGTTATAGCTATAGTCATATAATAAATATGGGCTAAAAGTACACACTTCCAGGTTTAATTTGAGGCTATGTAGATCCAAATCGGAGGAAGGGTTTAGGAATTACAGTAATTGGACAATTGAATCAAAAGCTGTTTCATGGCAAGGTGTGGGCTACTCCATTATTTCTTCAACAAGTAAGCAGGTAAAAGGTCTGGAGTTGATTATAAGTGTGGTATTTGCATTTGGAATCTATTGCTGTGAACCTACATCATGCTTTCAAGCAGCTGTCCTTGCAAGTGAAACAGGCCATTGTAATGCCCCGTACACACGGTCGGATTTTCCAACGGAAAACATGTGATAGGACCATGTTGTTGGAAATTCCGACCGTGTGTAGGCTCCATCACACATTTTCCATTGGAATTTCCGACACACAAAGTTTGAGAGCTTGCTATAAAATTTTCCGACAACAAAATCCGTTGTCGGAATTTCCGATCGTGTGTACACAAATCCGACGCACAAAGTGCCACGCATGCTCAGAATAAATAAAGAGATGAAAGCTATTGGCTACTGCCCCATTTATAGTCCCAACGTACGTGTTTTATGTCACCGCGTTCAGAATGATCGGATTTTCCGACAACTTTGTGTGACCGTGTGTATGCAAGACAAGTTTGAGCCAACATCCGTCGGAAAAAATCCTAGGATTTTGTTGTTAGAATGTCCGATCAATGTCCGACCATGTGTACGGGGCATTAGGCTTCAAAAACGAATGCATCAGAGAGATATCAGCAACATTAGGAATGGCCAAATCAAAAGTTTGGTACATTCTGAGGAAAGAAGAACGCACTGGTGGGCTCAGCAACATAAAACGGCCTGGACGTCCACAGAAGACAACCGTGGTGGATGATTGCAGGATCCACTCTACGGTAAAGAAAAACTCATTTACAACATCCAGACAAGGGAAGGACACCCTCCAGGAGGTGGGTATATCATTGTCAATGTCTACAATCAAGAGAAGACTTCACAAGAGCAAATACAGAGGGTTTACCACAAGGTGCAAACCATTCATAAGCCTGAAGAATAGAAAAGCCAGATTAAACTTTTCCAAAAAACATTCCTATAAAGCAAGACCAGTTCTGGAAAAGTATTCTATGGATGGATGAAACTAAGATTAATCTGTACCAGAATGACGGCAAGAAAAAAGTGTGGGAAAGGCTTGGAACAGCTCATGATCCAAAGCACACAATGTCATCTGTATAACATGGTGGAGGCAGTGTGATGGCATGGGCATGCATGGCTTCTGGTGGCATTGGGTCATTAGTGTTTGTTGATAATGTGACAGAAGACAGAAGCAACCGGATGAATTCTGCAGTGTTTAGAGATATACTGTCAGCCCAGATTCAGCCAAATGCAGCAAAGTTGATTGGACGGCTCTTCACAGTACAAATGGACAATGGTCCAAAACACACTGCAAAAGCAACCCAGGAGCTTTTGAAAGAAAATAAGTGGAATATTCACCTAGTCAATCACCTGATCTCAACCCAATTGAGCATGCATTTCACTTGCTGAAGGCAAAACTAAAGTCAGAAAGATCCACAAACAAAGAACAGCTGAAGACAGCTGCAGTTAGAGCATGGCAACGCATTAGAAAGGAGGAAACCAGTATTTGGTAATGTCCATAGGTTCCAGACTTAAGGCAGTCATTGCCTGTAAATAATTCTCATCAAAATATTAAAAATGAACATTTTATTTATGATTATATTAATTTGTCAAATTACATTTGAGCCCCTGAAAATGGGGGGACCGTGTATAAAATGGTTGCATTTCCTAAAATTTGTACTTGATATTTATGTTCAACCCCTTGAATTAAAGCTGAAAGTCTGCACTTCAAATTCATTTGGATTTTGTTTTAATTTTATTCTGCTGGCATACAGAGCCAAAAGTATGAAAATTGTGCCTGTGTCCAAATATATATGTACCTAACTGTATCTGAATACAGAGTGTAAATCTGGGAGACATATTGCTGGTTTGGAGTGGCGCCAATCTGTTAACATATTTTCTGTACTTGCTGAAAATGTCCTTGCCTGAATAATGAAACAGACGCAGCTACCACATCTAAGGACTGGTAAGCTGCGTTATAATAAATGTTTTTTTTGGGGATTTAGATATGCTTTAATTAAAGAATAAACCATAGTCCATCTTATTAAACAATAGCATATCCAGTCCAGATTTTTCCCTAGTCAGTGACACACCAGTCAGCCTTGCTTTACTAATGAGGCAGATATTTTTTCATTCCCATCCTTTAAAGATTAAGCTAAGTGAACACTGGATGTATAAATTATCCTTAAAGTGGTTATAAAACCATATTATGAAATACTTACCTTAGATCGAAGCTATTGCAGTGGTCCCTGTACACTGATGTAACCGGCGACGACATGTCTCCCGGTGTTATCTCCAGGTTCACGGGCTCCAGCACTGTGATTGGCTGGAGCCGGGATGACGTCAAGACACAGGCCCTTTAGAAACGGCACAATCGAGCAGTTTCTTCACTGCGCATGCGCCGATGACGTCAGCGCAAGCGTATATGGTAAGTATCTCCTAAACCGTGTTAGAAACGGCAGAATCGAGCAGTTTCTTCACTGCGCATGCGCCGATGACGTCAGCGCAAGCGTATATGGTAAGTATCTCCTAAACCGTGCAGGAGAAATGTACAGTACCTACAAGTAAGCCTTACTATAGGCTTACCTGTAGGTACATGTGGTTTAACAGGGTTTACAACCACTTTAAGACAGCAAACCTCTGTTTTATGTTTGCATTTTTTAAATATTGTAAGTCATGAAATAAATATTTTTAAAAATCTATATGAGCAAAACCAGTTTCCGACCTAAAGAAGGGGCAATGCCCCGAAACATGTAGTCACTGCTGTTGGCTTTTTCCCCATTGCATTCCTAGCCCCAGCGTTCCCAGACTGCCCCCTGTGCCTGGTGTTTCTCTGAGTTGGTGGATCTCCACCGGCTGTGTTCCGCCAGTCCGTGACGTCATTTCCGGGTGGCAGGTGCAGCTTTCTCCCTGCAAGTGGCCGTCACTTTCTGGTGTCCCAGCAGCCATCTGCCTTGGTGTCCCCAGCCTGCTACCATCCATCTGGAATCCATCTGCATTTCCTGACCCACTGGGCTTCAACACTGTCCCTTCCTGATCGTGGCTATCCCTTCACATCCTACTCTTCAGCACAGTTGGTATTCTCCACACCCAGGAGCTCCCTTGTCATCTATGTGGCTCCAGCCTCCAGGTACTTACATCATTATGCTGTGGTCCATTATGTCCACTGGTTGGCTGCTCCATGACTGCTGTATGCCTTAATTTTTACCTTTTCTCTCCCATGGAGACACTGTAAGTCACGTCAACACTGAGGCTCCTACATCTCCTTGTCCACCTCGTCCCTGAGACCGGAAGATCCCAACATTCGTTCACGCATGGCAGGCCCTACTGGGAATTGGCAATGTTACTGGCATTGAAGACGTTTACTTTCTTCATCATCACATGATAAGTACCATTTACCGTATCTCAGCTTGGGACTTCATGCTTTGGTATTGCATGGTCTTACAGGGACCAGGACTGTCTCCATTACATGTATCATTGTTATCAATTCAAGGCTTGCAACAGTGAGAGGGGGACTATAGGAGGTCATTCTGACCTCAATCCCTCTATTCATTGGCGCTCAGCGCAACACACTTATTGTGTCTGCACTCTCCAACCCTGCATGCCTCCTCTAGACCACTGTTGATCCATTGTGCCCCTCTGATACCTCAGCTTTTCCCTTTCTGGATACACCAAGGAACTTTTACTCACCACAGTTTGCCAGTGTGCCTCTCCCCCAGGATCCAGGCTTGACCTTCCCAGGACCCATTTCAAGTTGGGTGCTGACCCAGCACAACATCCAATCCATATGCATGCAATCTTTACTTTCCAATTACCCGTCACTGCTCAGGACTGAGTTAATTGTGCTATCATTCCCCCTTACGATATACATTCACTGTCACTGGAAGGGGGCAATTGGTGGGCTGTGTTTCCTTTTTCTTTTTTACCTTTTCCTGTTTTACCTTATTGGAGTTAGTTGAGCCCACACAGGGTTCTTATCATTAGTTTTTGATCATATTTACCGAGAGCTCATCCCCAAATCTCCTTTTTCCTCCCCTCTTTTTGTCTTGCTCCTGATATTTTTACATGTATAGGGGCTATATACATTTATATATATACTTTTACACATTATTCTATGGTTAGTATTAGTTAGTATTATTAGCAGGGATTGCACCTAGAGCGATCCTTATTTTTAGTTTGCTGTGGTCCATTATGTTCACTGGTTGGCTGCTCCATGACTGCTGTATGCCTTAATTTTTACCTTTTATATCCCATGGAGATACTGTACTTTTACTTACTCAAGGTTGTGTTGTATGAATTTGCGATGGCACAGCGCTCCCCCCCCCCCCCCCCACTTTTGGTTCTTCTCATGTCTCACTGGTCTATGAATTTGGGATAGCAGCGGCCCTAGCTCAGCAGCCCTCATCCACTTGGGCAGTTGTTCATGTGCCTGGATATTTGTATGTTTTAGCAAAGCCAATATGCATGCCTGCTATACCATAAGATGTTTTAAAAGCTATAATAAAATTTGGAACAAAGTAAACTGAACTTGGAATAGCTTAGTCTGGGCCAGTGTTGTTTTGAGCTGCAATTTCATACAATCTTTCCCTGTTCCAACTTCTGCTCTTCAATTACAGCAACATCCTGCTGAACACTCTGTAATCTCTGACGTCAGTGGAAAATGTATTGCAGAATGTGCTATCACAGGACCACAGAGAAGGGTTAACCATAGCTATAAAATGGTCCCATTTACCTTCTTATCATATATTAAGCCACACGTCTCCAGGTTTAGTCATTGTATTCAGCTGCTAAATTCGCAGGTGGTCTATGTATTTTGTTCTGGCATTAAAAGCATGCAGAAAGACTGAAAAAACAGTATACTAGGTTTAGATTTACAGGTCTCTAAATGGCATGGACGTTTTAGGCTTACAACTTTTATTAACAAGGAGCCCCTACTTTGTCCTTTCTTCTTGTTATACCCAGTGTTCTTACAAGCTGCTGCTTCATAAATGCAATACAACCAGAGATGTATTGGCAAAGTTTGGTTAGTGTTATTTGTTTTCTCATCTTGAAAGTTTTAAAGTCGTATTCTGTATCTGATTGCCATATTTTTAGCATGTAGGAAAAACCCTGCAGCTGACATGTACTTCCGATGCTCATAAAGACACATTTTAGTTTGCTTATTCACCACTGCAAAGCCTGATTACTGCAAGTGATTCTTTCAAAGCCTTGACATTGAAATTTTCTTTTATTTGACTGTATGTCTAATGCATGCCATCACAACTGACACATTCAATGGTTTGCAAAAACACTGTACTTATAGATTATCTAACATAGAACCATAATATTACAGTAGAGATCCGCTTAAAAACGTACCCTCAGCATGAGCCAACATTGTGACAAGGTTAGCATTATCAAGTATCAGGTTCTATTGGACTGACTTTATATACTCGTCGGCCTATCAGATCTATCAGACATTCTAAGCAGCCTCTTGAGTAGCTTTGATTCTGTTCTAATTGCACTCAGGTCCCACGTTCGTGGTGTACTCTCCTCTCAACCACATAACCTAATAATACAGTGGGGAAAATAATAATTTGATCTCCTGCAGATTTTGTAAGTTTGCCCACTTGCAAAGAAATGAAGGGTCTATAATTTTTTATCATATGTGTATTTCAAATAATAGAGACAGAATATCAACCAAAAAATCCTGAAAAAACACATGATACAAATGTTATAAATTGAGTTGCAGTTCAGTGAGTAAAATAAGTATTTGATCCCCAAGCATGGAGAAACCCTTGATGGCATGCACAGAGGTAAGACGTTTCTTGTAGCTGGTTACCAGGTTTGCACACATCTCGGGAGGGATTTTGGTCCACTCTTCTTTACAGATCTTCTCTAAATCCTTAAGGTTTCTTGGCTGTCGCTTGGCAACTTAAAGTTTCAGCTCCCTCCATAAATTTTCTATAGGATTAAGGTCTGGAGATCTTAGGCCACTCCAAGACCTTAATGTGCTTCTTTCTTGAGCTACTCCTTTGTTGCCTTGGCAGTATGTTTTGGGTCATTGTCATCCAGAATTTTACAATACATGGCCCTGACCATTGGCCCCTCAATGTGGCAAAGTCAGCCTGTACCTTTAGCAGAGAAACAGCCCCAAAGCATAATGTTTCCACCCTCGTGCTTGACTGTAGGGATGATGTTCTTAGGGCCATAGTCAGCATTTTTCTTCCTCCAAACACAGCAAATCGAGTTAATGCCTAAGAGCTCAATTTTGGTCTCATTTGACCAAAGCACTTTCTCCCAATCCTTCTCGGAATCATTTAGATGTTTATTGGCAAACTTCAGATGGGCCTGTACACGTGCCTTCTTAAAGATGCAGGATTTCGAATCATGGCACCGTATTGTGTTACCAATGGTTTGTTTGATGACTGTGGTTTCAACTACCTTAAGACCAATTACAAGCTCCTCCCATGCAGTTCTTGGCTAATCCCTCACTTTTCTCATGATCATCCTTACCCCATGAGGTGAAATTTTGCATTGAACGCCAGACCAAGGGAGACTGATGGGTATTTTGTATTTCTTCTATTTACGAATAATCGCTCCAACAGTTGTCTCCTTTTCACCAAGCTTCATGCTGATGGTCTTGTAGCCCATTCCAGCCTTGTGCAGGTCTACAATCTTGTCCCTGACATCCTTTGACAGCTCTTTGGTCTTGCCCATGATAGTGAGGTTTGAAAGGAATAAATATTGATCAATCGGCGCAACCAAATATCCTAACCTAAAAAGCCGCTATAACGCTCAAGGTCAAAATAAAAATCCTCAGTAAACTTTTAAAAACATAAATAGTGCAGCGCTAAGTAAAACTAGACAAAATCACTAAGGATTAATAAATTTATGAATTTAAAAACTTCAGAGAGAGAGTCCATGCATAAAATAGGGAGTAAGGCAGACAGAGTCCTCAGCTGTGAACACTTGTGCTGGTAAAGATGCTTTTCAATCTGGTACAGATTCGTTAAATTCCACCACCGACAGAAATACAGGCCAGTCACCTTGCACAGTGGACCTACTGAGCTAATAGATAGGTCTACAAAAGCCTTCCCCTCACAAGCGGTTAAAGAGGTAGAGATGTTTTCCAGAGATCCAGCTCATATTGCACATCCACTGCTTTACTGCTCAAAATCGCTCATCAGATCTCCCAATCAATGTTGTTATAGACAAACCTTGTTGTACCATGTAAGATCAAAATGAGACATCCATAGTGCTTTCTGTATAAACTCAGTACATTTTATTTAAATCCAAAAGTAAAACTACTCACAAGTGAAGCACTGTGATCCCAGTGCTAAGAATGAAATCGTTTGCTGCAAGCATGCTTCACAGAGACTGAGTGGAGGGTGGCTGCTGCTGACGTGTTCAGGTCCTCCCACATGCGTAACTTCCCAGTGGGCGGGACTTCATCAGCGGAGGTTTGAAATGAAGAAAGATATTCTGTGCACAAGTGTCTTTGATACATATAACAAGTTGTCATTGGGAGCACCTTGTTAAATTGACAGGACTAATCTTTGTACCACATGAGCACATACTGTATCCAGTCTGTGGGAGCCAGAATTATTGTTGGTTGGTAGGGGATCAAATACTTGTTTTACTGAACTGCAACTCAATTTATAACATTTGTATGATGTGTTTTTTTCTGGATTTTTGATTGATATTCTGTCTCTATTATTTAAAATACACCTATGATAAAAATTATAGACCCTTCATTTCTTTGTAAGTGGGCAAATTTTCAAAATCAGCAGGGGATCAAATAATTATTTTCCCCACTGTATAAACTGAATTTTTTTCTTTCTTTCCCTCCTCTTACTGCCGGTTCGCACGGGAGCAACACGACTTGCAGGCCGACTCACAGAGGCGACCTGCACACGACTTCAGCGGTGACTTGCAAAACGACTTCTGTATAGAAGTCAATGCAAGTCGCCTCAAAAGTAGTACAGGAACCTTTTTCTAAGTTGGAGCGACTTGAGTCGCTCCTATTAGAACGGTTCCGTAGTACAGAATGGGACGCGACTTGTCAGGCGGCTAAGTCGCCTAACAAGTCGCCCCTGTGTGAACCGGGGCTTATACTTACTTATCTTCCCTCCTCTTTTGTCCCCAGAACTTTTTCATTCTGAGAGCCCCTCCTTGGGGAATACGTGTCCACACATGACTGTCCGAGTGCTCAGCCTATTTGCTAGAGCCTAAATGGCATTTTTACTGATATGACCCACGTAGTAGCTAATAGGGACATTATATGTTTGTTGCCGGGTTTCAAGTTACAATAACTATGTACTTTTTATATACTACCTCTTAGTTATAGAGGCTGTTAAATTGATTTCCGCATAGCTAAGACAATTTCATGTTTTCAACTGAGTGATTGATGTTATGTTTTGTGCCTTAACTAAACAGTCTTAGCCAGGTTAAATTTGCCTTTTCTGTTCTGGACATATTTCTATGAGATGGCATATTGCCTTTTCTGGGTGGACTTATGCACTTTGTACACCTCTCAGGATTGTTCTGCTATATTAATTTGTACAACTGTCTGTATTTCCTTTTTTGCAAAATAAAAATAGAAAAGAAGAATTAAAGCGGTTGTAACCCTAAAAAAAAAAAAAAAAAGTTCCTTTAAACATGATATACAGCACAGTGCTTGTGCGGAGTCATTTGTCCCTCTCTATACTGTAAAATACTGGTTGATCCTGTCTGTTCTTGTGTCCCCCTGTGTGTGCTGACCATGATAATCATGGCTGCTGATCCCGTGTTCAGTTAACGTGCCTCTGTCATCTTGCTGCTCTCCCTCTCCCCCTCTCTCCCTGCCTGTCAGCTATTTAGTCAGTGCCGATCTGCTTGCCCCCCACGCTGCTATTGTGTGTAAAGTAACTGTGCCTAATTACTAGAATGTTTTATGAAGCTATGTTGCACAGTGTCTTTGTTTTATAAAAGTTACGCAGCTCAATACCTTATTTCAGAGTGCCGCTGTCCGGCCACATGACTGTCCGCCGCTCTCCTCCCTGCTGACCTCAGAGGGGAATCTCAACCCCTCCCGCTGTAGTGCTTAGATCGGGGAAGGAGAGCAGCGGGACATCACGTAACTGCACAGCGGCACTGTGAAATAAGGTATTAACACTGCTTAATTTTCTAAAACAAAGACACTGTGCAACATAGCTTCATATAACAGAGAGGACTCTAGTAATTAGGCACAGTGACTTTACAACCACTTTAAGAAAAAAACTGTCAAAGTGAAATTAGGGTCCCACATTTAACAAAAAAATATGTGCTGTATCATATAATATTAAATGCACCTGCACTTAGTTTTTTTTTGTAAAAGTCCTAAAATTATTTGATGAGCCTACCAGTGAATTCCAAATAATGCACCTTTCTATGACAGTGTGGCAACAATGCTACACTGCTTCTGAAGTCAGAACAGCATTGCTACTCTCATGTAGGTTGTGCCTGCTTGCACTACAGTGGGATGAAAAAATGTAGTGGGGGAAATGATTATCAGCATTATCACTGCTGATTCACAAGTCTGGTCACACCTAGTACTGCCCACTGCTTTCTAGACTGACAGCACTGAACTCCTTCCACTGTGAGCTCCCATGTAGTAAATTTTAGTTATAGTTAGTGTAATCCAGCTTTCAGATCCAAGCATAGCCAAACCTGGAGCACAATTTGTTGAGCCCTGGTAATCAGATCGAAGTACCTTTCCACACAAGCATGTCACTATAGTCATAGCAATTCATGCAATTGCCATATGGCACAGAGCAGTCTGGCTACAATTTCAGGTAGCTATGGCATTTGGCAAATATGTCAGAATTAATGCATGATGTATATATAGTTTGTTAATTGATATAGGAATGCTATGAAGCAATCAGTATTCTGTATCACTGTATCACTAAAGGATTTGCCTTTGAGATGGTGATTATAAAGAGACATGGGGACTCTTTAATGGTTTTGCTGTATCATATATAGTTTATCCTTATGGCCCGGCTCATATACTCTGCTAATAGTAACTTTTGCATAATCACTTAGAAAGGAAAACTCTCCAATTAAAAAAAATCCATGAATGTATTATACTTTTGGGAAGTGTAAGGCCCCTTTCATGCTTTTGTATTTTTGGTGCAGTTGAACTGCATGATGAGATCTCTGCAATTATATGGGCACTAAACATACTGAAATTTTTAAATGTGAACAGTGCCATTAATTACGATGACACAGATCATAGTATGCCCTGTGTGTGCAGTTTCATGTTTAACTGCAACAAAAACACACATTTGCTGACACCTCTTCTTTAGAAACAGTGTAATTAAAAAAAAAAGTTATTAACCACTTCAATACAGGGCACTTAAACACCTTTCCGCCCAGACCAATTTTCAGCTTTCAGTGCTCTCACACTTTGAATGACAATTACTCGGTCATGCTACACTGTATCCAAACAACATTTTTATCATTTTTTTCTCACAATTAAAGCTTTCTTTTGGTGGTATTTAATCACTGCTGGGTTTTTTATTTTTTGCGATATAAGCGAAATTTTTGAAAAAAAAAACACACTTTTTTTTAGTTTGTATTGTAAAATTTAGCAAATAAGTAATTTTTCTTCATAGATTTGGGCCAAAATTTATACTGCTACATATCTTTGGTAAAAATAACCCAAATTAGTGATCACACCTGTTGTACTGAAGGCCGATCTAATTTCTTGAGACACTAACAATCAAGGAAAGTACAAATACCCCCCCAAATTACTCCTTTTTGAAAAGTAGACAGTCCAAGTTTTTTGAAGTTGTAATTTTTTCCCACAATTGTGAAAATTAAGAATTTTTTTTTTTTTTTTTTTTACACAAACTTATCGTATTGACAGGTTATTTCTTGAACACAGCATATGCATACTTGCAACTACACCCCAAAATACATTCTGCTACTCCACCTGAGTATGGTGATACCACATGTGTGAGACTTTTACACAGGCTGACCACATACAGAGGCTCAACATCCAAGTAGCACCTCCAGGCATTCTAGGAGCAAAATTACACATATTACTCATGACGACCTATCTCACTTTTGAAGGCCCTGGAGCACCAGGACAATGGAAAGCGCCCACAAAATGACCCCATTTTGGAAAGCAAACACCCCAAAGTATAATCTATGAGGCATAATGAGTCTTTTGAACGGTTCATTTTTTCCAGAAGTTTTCGGAAAACATGGGAAAAAAATGAAAACTCATTTTTTTTTTTTACACAAAGTTGTCCATTTATAACATATTTCCAACACATAGAATGTACATAGCAAAAATGACACCCCAAAATACATTCTGCTACTTCTCCTGAGTTTAACAATACCACGTGTGACACTTTTACACAGCCTGGCCATATACAGAGGGCCAACATCCAAACAGCACCTCCAGTCATTTTAGGAGCATAAATTACACATATAATTTCCTGACTACCGATCACATTTTTGAAGGCCCTTCATATTTCTAACACATAACATGTACATACCAAATAACAAAAGATTACCTGTGGTTTTAGTAGTGCAGTGGTCCACAGAGGAGAGTATTGGTCCAGGCAGCAGGCAGGGATGTGGTCAGTGACAGCAAAAGCAATCGTCCAGGCAGCAGGCCTGTCCATAGTTAGTACAGGCAGAGATACTGTCAGCACAGCCAAAGCATTGGTCCAGGTAGCAGGCAGAGATGTCCAGGCAGAAATACTGTCCATAGTCAGTAGAGGCAGCAGGTCAAGATATGGTCAACACAGCCAAAGTATTGGTCCAGGCAGCAGAAAGAAACACAGTCCATAAAGTCCTGGGTCATTACAGGCAGCGATATGGTCAGCACAGCCAAACTATTGGTCCAGGCAGCAGGAAAGACCATCAAGCTTAGGGTCAGGGGGACAGGGGTAGAGGCTTCTCCCACCCAAATCTCTTTGAAGCCTCCGGGCAACCAGACCCTTTTCTGGGAACACAGAAAACCAAAAAACTGATTTTCTCTACTCAGAATGCTATTCTGAAGCCCCTCACATATGTGAGACCCCTGTGTACTGAAGTAGAAGGGCAAAAGATCAGTCCAAGTGGCAGGCAAAAACATGGTCGATTTAACAGGCCGAGGGAGGTGCACGTGGAAGTCAGAAATGTGGATAAAACGCCAGGCAAAGGCATTGTTGGTAAACAAGCTAAAGTTGGTGCACGTGGAAGTCAGAAACGTGGTTAAAACGGCTGGCAAAGGCATCGTTGGTAAACAGGCTGAGGTTGGTGCATGTTTAAGTCAGAAACGTGGTTAAAACGGCAGGCAAAGACATTGTTGGTAAACAGGCCAGGGTCAGTTAACATGGAAGGTAGAAACATGGTGGCAGGCAGATCAACACAGGCAATTGAAATGGGGAAAAAATGTCAGTCTGTTACTAATAAGGGGAACTAATATCTGATGCACAGGCCAGGTTGGGAGGGGCATTGGGGACAATAATAACTTATATCACTTCTAGCTCCTCCACTTGCGCATACACGACATCTCTTTTGACATCTTCTTCCGGATTCTGGGGGCGGAATGTTATAGGGAAAATGTTGCTCATGAAGTCGACACACACTATCAGAGAGAATGCTTCCTGGAGCGGGTCCTGGCTGGTAAATAAGGGCAGTGACAATGTTTTGAATATATTTGAGGTAGGTGATGGGTTGGTTTTCGGGTGATTTTAGATAACAGACAAATGAATTGAACATGGCCATATGAAACAGATGAAATGCAACTTTCTTATACCAATAATTGGACCTGCGGATTGACAAATATGGTTGTAGCATCTGATCATTTAAATCCTCCCCTCCCCGTATACAGATTGTAGTCATGGATACATTCAGGCTTTACTACGGGGCCATGTTATCTCTAAACTCCACCAAGGTGTCATTGTGACAGTGTGAACATCCTTCTTGTCCCGCCACTTTATGGCCAACACCTCCTCATTCCTCATGAATGCGGCTTCCCCCTTTTGTAGCCGTTTTGATAGTAAATTCTGTGGGAAGCCCTTCCTATTTTTTCGGAAGGTACTGCAGGCCAGGGTTTTTTCACGATACAGGTGACAAAAAAGGGGCAAGCTGCTGTAGTAATTATCTACATATAAGTGGTAACCTTTTTTGAACCCCCAGGGGGTATGCAAGGTTCCACACAATTTTACCACTGGTTCCTATATATGTGGGGCACTCATGGGGATGGAGCTGGGAGTCTTTGCCCTCATAAATACGAAATGTGTACACGTATCCAATGGCCCGATCACATAATTTATTCAATTTCAACCCGTGACTGGCTCTTTTACTTGGGGTATACTGCTTGAACGGCAGCCAACCTGTAAAGTGGATAAGGGATTCGTCTACACAAATATTTTGGTCGGGGATAAACACTTCAGAAAATCGTTTGGTAAAAGAATTTATTAAGGGGCGAAGCTTATATAATTTTTCGTGGTTGGGATGATCTTGGGGAGGGCACTGCGAATTGTCATTGAAATGTAGGAAACGCATAATCATATCGTACCGTGTCCTGGACATGACATAAGAATATATGGGCATGTGGTGGATGGGGTGGGTGGACCAGTAGGCATGCAGTTTGTTTTTCTTTGTAAGCCCCATATTAAAAGTAAGACCCAAAAACAATTTGAATTTGTCTAGTGTGAGACGTCGCCAATTAAACATACGGGCGTAGGATGAACTGGGGTTGGCAGCAATAAATTGCTCTGCATAGAGATATGTTTGGTCCACCATGTACTGCAACAAATCTTCAGGGAAAAACAAACAGAAATAGTCCAATTGTGAAAAATTTTAAGTGTTGGGCTGCACACCTGGCTGTGCGGTGAAAGGGGGGATTGTAGCGGATCCTGAGTTGGCAGGCAACCATAAGGGGTTTGCCAGGGCATCAGGAAGGTAGGACTGGATGTGCAATTCCAGTACTTGTACTGGGCTCCTCTTCTTGGGGTCTGGTGCTGCTGGTGGTAGGCAGGTGTTCTGATCTTAATCCTGATCTCCTTACTCTATTAGGAGGGGCAGTTTCCTCTGCTGACTCGGACTCCGATCCACTACCCTCCACTGGCTCATATTCCGAACCAGAATAGGATAATGAGAGCTCCCCGCTACTCTCATCATCTGATATGGTAAGGATGTTATATGCCTCCTCAGCTGTATAAACTCTTTGGGACATGATGGCGGTACTTTTGGTGGGCCTGTTTGACGGAACTGGTGGTGCTACTGACAGCTCACTGATGGCGGGCCTGTGTGATGGTACTGACAGGTTACTGATGGCCTGTGTGACAGTACTTATGGCGGGACTGTGCGGCGGTAGTGATCGCGGGCCTGTGTGACAGATGAGCTATGACAGATGGGCTGTCAGATCCAGATGGTACCGATGGCGGTACTGATAGCGGTACCGTTAGTGGTACTGATGGCGACCTGTGTGACAGATGGGCTGTCCGATCCAGATGGTACTGATGGAGGTACCGATGGCGGCCTTTGTGACAGATGGGCTGTGACAGATAGGCTGTCAGATCCAGATGGTACTGATGGCAGTACTGATGTCGACCTTTGTGACAGATGGGGTCGTGACAGATGGGCCGTCAGATCCAGATGGTACCGATGGCGGTGGCTGTGCTGATGGTGGTACCGATGCTGACACATCCAGATGGGCTGTGACAGGGTAGTGACAGATCCAGATGGGCTGTGACAGGTTCTGATGGGCTCTGACAGGTTCTCTTTATTGGTGGGGGGGGGTGCGTGTTGTGCAGACAGTGTGTAATAGTAGTAGTAGTATGTAATAAAATTTTCACTCACTGATATCAGATCTCTCCTTCTCTCTCCTCACATGATCGGTGTGTGAGGAGAGAGAAGGAGAGATCCCGGAAACCGCCACAATGTTTATACTTGTGACCGACTGTGATTGGACAAAGCCGGTCACGTGGGTAAACAGCCATTTCATTGGCTGTATACCCTGATCGGGATGGGGCTATGTCCAAGGGCATTTACCTTTACCTTGATCGGGAAGGGGCTATATCCGATCGGCACGCTGCGCGCCCCCGGCGACGCGCATTAGTCACGAACGCGATTTGTTTTGACATGTGAACGGCTGTTATTGGACACAGCCGATCCCATGGTAAACAGACAATGAATTGACTGTTTACCCTGATCGGGGATGCGCTGTGTCCGAGGGACAAGCGTCATCCCCAATCGCCGTGGTGCGCGTCCGGTCAGGATATTCAAACCACTTTGCCGCCGTCATTTTGTAATAGGGTTTAAATCAAAGTAATAGAAAACACTATCACATAGCCACACTTACTTCTAAGCTTCTGTGATAATCCATGTTGTCTTCACTTAACCTTTTTTTTTATTTCGCTTCTAGTTCTTCTGGTGTTGTGGTGGCTCCTATTGCCAATGGAACTACCGCTGCATGAACACTCCCCTCAAGGCCTAAACTGATGAAGCACTGCTCTATGCAGCTAGATGTACGCGTGGCACAGAGAAACTTTCACTGCATCGGACTAGAATCTACCTACTTCCCCGCCACCCCACCAAGTGCGACTGACAGTTCACACGGCAGTGAACTCAACTATGTAAACTCTCTGCTATTTAACACGCATTATCAATGTGCGCGCAAAGGCATCAGAAAGAGATTGTATGTGCACTCCCAACCTGGACTCTAAGAAGAGCACAATACCAGGAAGCTGGAAAGGGGGAAGATTCAGAAAGGAAAAACAAGTTATTTAAAAAGTAAAAAATGTAAAGAATAAGGCTATTAGGATAGCAAATTCATTAATATAGAAAGGTATTTTAATAAATATTATAGCTATTATAGCATAATGCTACATAATTAAAAGTGGTTGTAAAGGCTCAAGGACTCTGGGACCTTGATTTCCAAATGAAACGCAAAATTTTCCACAGTCAGTGATGATTTGGGGAGCCATGTCATCTGCTGGTATTGGTCTACTGTGTTTTATCAAGTCCAAAGTCAGCGCAGCCCTCTACCAGAAAATTCTAGAGCACTTCATGCTTCCCTCTGCTGGCCAGCTTTATGGAGATGCTGATTTCATTTTCCAGCAGGACTTGGCACCTGCCCACACTGCCAAAAGTACCAATACCTGGTTTAATGATCATGGTATCACTGTGCTTGATTGGCCAGCAAACT
The DNA here is from genome assembly GCF_042186555.1 of Aquarana catesbeiana. Lineage (NCBI taxonomy): Eukaryota > Metazoa > Chordata > Amphibia > Anura > Ranidae > Aquarana > Aquarana catesbeiana. Next base: position 215,082,783 of record NC_133324.1, read on the forward strand.
CGCCTGACCTAAACCACATAGAGAATCTGTGGGGTATTGTCAAGAGGAAGATGAGAGACATCAGACCCAACAATGCAGATGAGCTGAAGGCCGCTATCAAAGCAACCTGGGCTTCCAAAAAACCTCAGCAGTGCCACAGGCTGATCGCCTCCATGCCACGCCGCATTGATGCAGTAATTAATGCAAAAGAAGCCTTGACCTGGTATTGAGTGCATAGTATACTGTACATGGACATACTTTTCAGTAAGTCAACTGTCCTTTGTTAAAAAATCTTTTTTTCATTTTTATTACTGTTATCAATCTATAACTGTTTTTTGATTGTAATCTTAGCATTTTGCAGGACATGAATGCCACAAGAGGATTATTACCGAATAAGGAAATATTGAAATATACATTTAAATGACACTTGTTCGTTTTTTAACATGGAATGTAAAGCCATTTTATTTTTTAAAAATGTAAAAGTCAGCAACTACAAATACTAATAATGCAACACTTATCTGTCCAGGACTGTACTCACCCAGGCTGGTTCTTCATCAGTTTGCGGGGCCCCAGCGCCACCATGCTGAGTGTGGAAAACAGCCTTGTGGCTTCACAGCCAGCACCCCCTCTGAGCATTTGCAAGCTACGCAGTGCTGTGTGAATGGTCCTGCAGTCTCTTGGGACCTGTGATGTGCCCCAGAAGTTTGCAGGCTGGGAGGGAATGGGGTGAACTTCCAGTGGGATCACCTAGGTGATTCCAGAAGAAGTGAAGTGTCAATACTAGGTACCCATTCCGTCCCCAAAAAGAAAATTATATTCCAAAAGTAGAAGAGGAGAGTGGAAGAGGAGGAAGGGCGGAACTTCCTTTTTTCAGTGAAGTTCCACTTTAATTGTGATATCCATCATGTAGAGAATCCACATGTGAAACCCTTACATCTTAGCAAGTTGTCTACTGGTACTCTCATTTGATCACCCACAATTTCCATTTTGAATAAGATTATCATTGTACATCGTCACTACTACTTGTGGACATATTGGCAAATAATAGTAATGCTTCCAAATACCGCAAGACACATCCAATCATTCTTAGGGGAATACAGGGGGTCCCCTAGTTACAAACATCCGACTTACAAACAGAGGGATACAACAGGAAGTGAGAGGAAATCTACCCCTAGGAAGGGAAATTCACTCCTGTAAGAGCTATTATGGGGAAAAGGTACCTCCACTGATGCTTTATCACCAAGGCTTGTTTCCACAACAACCAAAAATTTTCAAAATCCAATTGTCATTGAGACAGAAAGTGAGGTGAAATACTCTCAACAGGGGCACACACAGCAAAACAAATGTTACAGGGGTGTTAACCCTTCCCTATGCTATCCAAAAAGCTTACAAATATTTTTTTTGGCTGGAGCTACACTTAAAAAATGTACCTGTTCCGACTTACAAACAGATTCAACTTAAGAACAAACCTACAGTCCCTAACTTGTTTGTAACCCGGGGACCCCCTGTAGCTGAATGGCCAGACTGGCTTTTCTAAATCCATCACTATTGTTTCTCTGAAATCAGGCTAATATCAAAGATGTCTTTACACTCGATTGTAAAGACATCCATTGTCCATGCACTGATTTCTTAAACAAATATTAACATTCAGTGGTCACATCGTGTCTGGTCATCCAACCTTCTTGAATCTCATGCATATAACCAGTGTTAGGGCCTCAGTTTAGGTTATAATCACAGCTCAGGCATCTTGGCACCATCAAATAATTTTGATCAAGAATAACTGAACTCTCTAAGACAGTACAACACTGCCCTTACAAATCGTAACTTTTGTTTTAATTAAACCTCTATTAAATTTGTTGTCTCTCTATGAAATCCAATGTTTCTATGACATCATACACTTAAGCGAAATATATTAAACATATGGCAGAGGCTCTTCAGCACCAATTCCACATTGATTCCTTCTGTCTCTGACATTTGTGCTACATTTTCATCTAAACAATGTAAAAGACATCCAAATGCAAATCAAATGGTTGAGAAATGTGGCAGCTCTTTGTGACAGGAAACCATCAACCTAAATTCCTCAATTCCAGCAATCATCACCAATAATTCACTGTGACTTTTGATTTCCATTAAAATATCAAATTACTCTCGTAGTCTCTGCTCGGAAAACAAAATATACAGAGACTTGAGTGCAGAAATCTGAGCCATCACATACTGTGAAATATGTTTCAATAAGAAGACAAAATATGATTAGAGCAGAGAAGAATATGTGGAATTCGATCCACGCAGGCAATTTCTATTGACAAATACACAATGTATTAGTCCCACTGAGATTTTTGGGTTTTTTAATATTTACATTTTATTATTATATGGCATCCAATAAAAATGTCTTATTCAATCACTGTTTTCCCACATTAAAATAATCCACATTAAGATGAAATTTAAAAAATATATATATATATTATCACAATGTAACTTTGATTTCTGCCCATTGATACACTACCTGTGTGATATTGCATACAATTATCTCAAAGATTTATACTAAAACTAATATACCTACAATGAGAATATAAAAACCTAGTAAAAGGTAATTTTTCATGGAAAACAAGTATTAAGGATGGAGATGTCAAAGCAAAAGAATCACTCAGAATATGCTGAGCCACTGGCTAAAATATGCATCCTAGATTGAAAGGGGTTTTAGCTTTTAGTAAAGTAGCTGCTAACACCAAAGCCCCTCTCTATCCCCCCCCCCCCAAATAAAAAAAACTCTTACACAATCTTTACTCTTATGGCTCAGAGAATTCAAAGGCTTTTTCACTGCAGTAGATTTGTAGTTTAGTGGATTCAGTGTGTCACTGAGAACAAAAGGAAACATTTTAAAGTGGTTCTAAAGGTAGAATGTTTTTTACCCCAATGCGTTCTCTGCATTAAAAAAAACCTTCTGTATCCAACACTGTGCCTGAGAGCTAGAGAAAAAGAGGAGAAAATCCCTCGGAGCCAAACAGCCACGCAGGTATTTAGTGGTGAAGTGACAACCTCAGCCTGGGCTCCCGCCAGGCCATGCCCCCAACTCGTGTCGCTCTGCCCCTTGGAGCTTAGTCATGGGGTTGGATGCTGTGCCCGAGAGCAGCGAATCTCTCTCTCCTCACTGGAGAGAGGCAGCAGTGTGAGCTATTGGCTTCTGCTGTTGTCAATCACAAGCAGTGAGGAGAGTGTGGGTTAAGGAAGGGTTAAACCGCGCTGTGTGTGTCAATGGACATACACAGCATGGCCTGGGGGCGGGCCTACACGAGTGACCTATAGCAAGCGCATTGCTATAAGGGCACTCAGAAGGCGTTCTTGTCCGCTCGTATCTGATTTTCAGCTCCGGCCTTTCTGTTTTTCAGTGCTTTCTGTTAGTTCGTTCTGACCAGCCGACCGTTTTGAAGCCATGAGGACCCTCACCCTGGACCAGAGGGTTTATAGCTACCATCTGATCAGAGCCAGAAGAGTGGTGGAGAACGTTTTTGGGATAATGGCCAGCCGGTTCCACCTATTCCTTACGCCAATCAACATGGCGGAATATAAACTTAACAATATAATCCTTGCATGCTGCATTCTACACAACTATTTAAGGAGAAATTCAATGAACTATGTGGCCTCAGTTGGGCCTGAGGCTGGACTTCAACAAGAAACCCTGACGGCGCTTGAAGCTGGCCATCCTGGCTTGCCCCCAAAATGCCTGCGAAGTAAGACAGAAGTGTGTCGAGTACTTTGCGGGTAGGGGGGCCATTGATATGCCAGAAACTGTTTAAGAAACATTTTATCAACAATTTTTGAACTTAAACTGAAATAAGACTTCCTTTGATTTACTGCCTGGGTATCTTTTAGCTGTCTCCTAGGTTCTCCAATGGGCTTTTCTTTTTGGACATTTTCTTCAATACTGCAAATGTATTTTATTTGAAACATGAGATGACAATCTCTTCTTCAGCTAACTATTATTATGTTGTGGGTCTGCTACACACACACACACCTTGTTTTTGTTGTTAATGTATGTAATGCATTACTGACAAAAATATACATCATTTTCAGCACCATGAATGAATTTTGTGGAGTCATGAAAATGGCATGATTGAGGCATTAGAAAGCACTGTGGGTGTTATTTACTAAAGGAAAATCCACTTTCCACTCCAAGTGCACTTAAAACTGCACTTGTAGTGCAAAGTGGATTTGCCTTTAGTAAATAACCCCCATTGTCACTGTAAACACCAACTTTTACTCCAAAAACTGCTTTTGATCATTGAAATAAGAAGCCACACATTGAGTAGAAAACTTTTTACTCAAAGCACATTCACATGTGCGTTTAGAAAAGTGTTTTGGAACAAACCAACATCTTTGATGGATAACATTATTTTTTGTCACATTAAAAATAGCCTTTTTTGGTTAAACAGGCATGTTTCAAAACATAACATACATAACTCAGGAACTTACAAAGTTCAACTTTGACAAAGTGAAGGCAATATCAGACATTAGTATTTCCAAAATGTGTTGATATTGCCTTCATCAGATGGGGTGATGTTACTCCTTTAAAAGCCAAATTTTGAAGATGCACACAAATTGGGATTCAAAATGGAGATTTCCCTCCTGATCCCATGCCTAATGTCAACATGTGCTAGCTCCCATCATGGGGGATCAATGGACGTGTTTTGGGGATGCAACCCCTTCCTCTCAGCTACTTTAGTATCGAGGAAGGGGTTGCACCCACTAAACGCGTACATTGATATCCCGATGGCAGATAGCACATGTTGACACACTGTGTGCATCTTCAAAATGTGGCTTTTAAAATACTTTAAAACTTTTTTTTAAAACCCAAAAATACACGAAAAAAGGGTAACATTTTTGTGTGTTTTATATTCTGCCTAAAACATCAACGATGTTCTTAATTTTTTTTGAACATCATTGATGTTTTGCTTTAGATTTTCAAAATCGCGATTGCACCCCATTCTCTCTCTGCTGAGGATCTGGGCACTTTCACTGGTGAAATTTGATTCTTTTTCCACAACATCCACATCACCTAAAAAAAAAAACAAAAAAAACCACACCATATAAATATGCAGGAACAGATTTTTTACCTGAAACTGTGGTCTCAGACACTCACCTGCTGTGGTGACAATTTTGCCCACTTCCAAAACCTCTCCCTCCTCATCCTCTGCTTGTGTTTTGGTGACTTCCCCTTCTTTCGGAGGTGGGGGGTCCTTGGTGTCCTCAGATGTCCCAGTCTTTTCTCCCCTATGTGAATAAAAAAAGGTATACTTAGCACACAAATATTGGAGGGCAGAAAAAGGAATATGAAACATTCCTTGGAAGTTTCGTACAATTGTCTGTTTTGGCAGAGTTCCAAGCTGAAGACATTTTTATTTCATTTCTAAAGCTGGAATACTTAACTTTTTTGTTAAATTTTCACACATGGAGACACCCCTATACTACCCACTGGAGCACCTGTGTGGGACACCCTAAAAAGTTTGATTCTGGTGTCCCACACTAGTGCTCCTGCGTCCAGATGTGTAAACAGCTGCTGAGTGTCCTCTCCTTACACTGAATCAAGTTTCCATTTCATTCTAGTTACAAACCCATCTAGACAACAAACTTATTTTAATACAAATTGGCATGAACAAATGTAGTTAACCTGTATCTGCCTAAAACATCTTATAAGTGGGCAAACGAATGATGTTTCCTACCGCCGATTACTGTGCCCATGAACATGAAAGTTGCCTCTTTAAAATGTACAACAGTAAAAAAAAGCACATGGAGCAGCACGAACGTTAAGAAGAAGAATAGGAACACACGACAAAATATTTACTTTTTTTCAGCACTCTCTTGATTCTTCTGTACTGATCCTGCTCCCTCAATTTGAGGTCTGACCAGCGTTTCCTCAATTTATCCTTGGATCGCCATACCCCAAAATTCCTGTGCAAACTCTTCACAACTTTAGGTATGATCTTGGCCTTTCTCACATTTGGATTTGGTAAGGTCCATGCTTCCCATCATAGTCGGCCCTATTCAAGATGTCCACCATCTCTATAAAGGTCATAATCGAGGCCTTCAATCTCCTCCGGGATTGTGAGGTTCGGGGCTCCGGCCTTTTGTCTTTGCTGCTCTCCTCTGCATGCACATGTTGTCTCTCCGCCATTTTCTCTTCCACTGCGTCGAAAGACAAGGGACGGGGAATACACTAGAAAGAACGTCAGGGGCGGCCGGAGTTTCACGCATGCATAGTGTATATAAAGCGGAACACGCGTGCGTTGTACATACGATCTGTGAGCAGGGGACGAAGTAACGGAAGCGAAGATCATTATAATGAAGGTACAATTTTAAGTTGGTGCATCAGTGGCCTATACTGCTTCTAGATTGAGGCCTATAATGGGTCAAGATTAGGAGAGTTTTGCCTGACATTAGGGTTTGTCTTGTGTTGTGTCTTGCAGAGAAAATGGATCTATTTAACAATGAGGACTTTATCCCCATATTCATCGATATGTACAGGGAGCTGCCCTGTCTGTGGCAGGTAAACCACCCCTTTTATAACAATAAACCAAAGAGGAAGGCAGCACTGGATCAATTGCTGGAATTTGTGAAGCCGGTGATCCCCACGGCAGAAATCCCCTATTTGAAGGCCCTAATTGGTGGCATGAGGAGCACTTATAATAGGGAGCGCAAGAAGGTCCAGGATTCCCTGAGATCAGGAGCTGCAGCAGATGACATTTATGTACCCTGGCTGTGGTACTATGACAGACTGCATTTTCTGGCAGGCCAGACTGAACCCAGGCCAGCACTCTCCAGTCTTCCTTCAAGGCTTTCTTCCCCCCCAGCTGAGGCTTCCAACGACCAACCTGGGCCTTCCAGGCAGCCACATGTGGAGGAGCCCAGCTTGAGTCAGGTATAGCATTCTTCAAAATATATCTGGTTATCAAATTAATGACGTTAAATATATGTTAGTTTTGATAACTAATTTCTGATTTCCCAAAGTGTTTTTCATATCAATAGACAGTAGTGGCCACAAATGATTGAGACAACAATGGAAAATGCTGGGGTCAGTATGATAGTCTTTTCTATTTATTAACATTCAATTTGCAACAGTCATGAGCTTCATGAGCTGAAAATTGTGTGTGATTGATGAACAAAAAACTAAAACTATGTCCCTTTTTCATACACAGGAAAGTCTCAGCCAGGAGGAGGCCGTGGAAAGTGGCAGCCAGGAGGTGGTGGGGCCCAGTAGCCTGCCCGAATCCCAGGTCCCTCCCCTCGGCCTTCCACAAAAAAGTGCCAGGAAAAGGAGTAACCTGAAGGAGGCAGCAATTGGCCTATTTCTGAAGGGTACTGCGGCCCTCAGAACCCCCTTACCAGTGTTCAAGAGGACTATGCCTACATGACAGCCTGCAAAATGCTGGAAATGGAGGAGGGCCAAAGCCTCTTATGTGAGGAAGTGATCTTGCAAGCCCTAAATAAGGGGTTGAGGGGAGACCTCACAAGCCAAAGCAACATTTGTGAGTTGAACCATGGTCCTCCTCCTCCAGGTCCTCCTCCAGGTCCTCCTCCTCCTGCCTCACCTCCAACACCAGAGCCACAGCCTGGAAAAAAGTGTGTAAGGAAAACCAGAGAGTGATGGCCTGGGTTCAGTCTGGTCTGACAAAAAATGCAGGCTGTGACCACAGCCTGGGGACAGATATATCATCTACTGCTGTTCCTGATCTCTTGTAGTCCTGGACCGGATTGTGCTCACTATTATATGGACTCCTCAGGCCACCAATTTTGATTGTAAAATTATTGATGTCTGCCCTGGGGTACAAAGGCTTCGCAAATTTCAGCAGTTTCTCCAGCGTTGCCTTCCTCTTATTTTGTTATGACCCAGAATAAATGGACATTTATTTTTCAGAAATACTTGCCTATGTGTTTTACTTCAAAAAGGACAGCTTGTAACACTCCAGGGTGGTCACACAAATGCAATACGAAAAATCTAAACGAAAACTTTTTTTCCATAGGCAGAGCTTGTTTAAGCATGGCGAGAGAGCTGGCAAGTTGTTAGCTTTCCTTGTTCCCTGTGAGGACCACCCTGCAGTGGTTATTACACTTAGATCAAGTGACAGCTCATTTGTGCTAGAACCCAAGAAAGTCACTGACATCTTTAGAGACTTCTATTCTTCTCTGTACACCTCAACGGTAGCAGACACCAACCTTAACATTGATTCCTTTTTAAACGAGCTACAGATTCCTCAACTTACGGAACAGCAGGCAGCAGAACTAGATAGACCCCTCTCTGCAGAAGAAATAGCTGAAGCCGTAGCAGCCTTTCCCCGCTCCAGATCCCCGGGGTCTGATGGCATCCCGATAGAACTGTACTCCACTTACTCTGAATTTTTAGTTCCTAGGCTCCATAAGCTCTACAAACATATTTTCGAATCTTCGGAGTTACCTCTCTCTATGCGGGAGGCATTGATAGTATTAATTCCCAAGCCAGGTAAGGACCCACACTGCCCAGACTCATATCGCCCAATATCCCTTTTGCAAGTGGATGTTAAGATCTTGGCAAAGATCCTTGCTACCCGCCTTAACACAGTTATCTTGACCCTTATCCATGAAGGCCAAGCGGGATTCATGCCCGGTAGAAATACTTCCTTCAACCTGAGACGACTATTTAATAACCTGCAGATCCAACACGACAACACAGGCGCCAGAATGGTTGTCGCGTTGGACACTGCCAAGGCGCTCGACTCGGTTGAATGGACCTATTTGTGGACTTGCATGGAAAGATTTGGCATTGGACCCAAATACATAAAGTGGGTTCAGCTGCTTTATCAAAACCCGGTAGCCAGAGTGATTGCCAACGGTTGGGCCTCTGAACAGTTTCCTCTCACTAGGGGTAAGCGACAGGGGTGCCCTCTCTCCCCGTTGCTTTATGCATTGGTGGCGGAGCCCCTGTCGATTTCCCTACGTTCTAATCCGAATATAGTGGGACCAGTAATGGAGATAGTCAGTACCTATGCTGATGACACACTACTCTACATTGACAAATCCACTGATGCCCTATGCCAGGCCTTAGAGGTGATTGAACGCTTTGGTTCCTTCTCAGGACTAAAAATAAATTGGGATAAGTTGCAAATACTTCCCATAGACTGCTTTCCTAAGACCCAAAGGCGGGCTTATCTCCCCCTACAGTGTGTAGACCGTATTAAATACCTTTGTATACATATCACCTGGTCACCAATGGACTGCATCAGACTCAATGTACAGCCCCTTTTCGATATGCTCAAACACAAGACCCAAATTTGGGCCAGGTTTCCGTTGGGGGTCATGGGAAGAATCAATCTTGTGAAAATGGTGTTGCTGCCAAAGATCTTATATGTGCTATGGCACTCACCGGTGTATCTGGTGCTAAGGCACTTCAAGGCTATTGAGGTTATACATAGTTACATAGTAGGTGAGGTTGAAAAAGACACAAGTCCATCAAGTCCAACCTATGTGTGTGATTATGTGTCAGTATTTCATTACATATCCCTGTATGTTGCGGTCATTCAGGTGATTATCTAATAGTTTCTTGAAGCTATCAATGCTCCCCGCTGAGACCACCGCCTGTGGAAGGGAATTCCACATCCTTGCCGCTCTTACAGTAAAGAACCCTCTACGTAGTTTAAGGTTAAACCTCTTTTCTTCTAATTGTAATGAGTGGCCACGAGTCTTATTAAACTCTCTTCTGCGAAAAAGTTTTATCCCTATTGTGGGGTCACCAGTACAGTATTTGTAAATTGAAATTATATCCCCTCTCAAGCGTCTCTTCTCCAGAGAGAATAAGTTCAGAGCTTGCAACCTTTCCTCATAACTAAGATCCTCCAGACCCTTTATTAGCTTTGTTGCCCTTCTTTGTACTCGCTCCATTTCCAGTACATCCCTCCTGAGGACTGGTGCCCAGAACTGGACAGCATACTCCAGGTGCGGCCGAACCAGAGTCTTGTAGAGCGGGAGAATTATCGTTTTATCTCTGGAGTTGATCCCCCTTTTAATGCATGCCAATATTCTGTTTGCTTTATTAGCAGCAGCTTAGCATTGCATGCCATTGCTGAGCCTATCATCTACTAGGACCCCCAGGTCCTTTTCCATCCTAGATTCCCCCAGAAGTTCTCCCCCCCAGTGTATAAATTGCATTCATATTTTTGCATAAATCATTTGTCTAGGGAAAAAGCAGACACAAAATCCCATGGAATAAATTAAAAAACCCTAAGGACCTGGGAGGGGCAGGACTACCTGACTTTAATTTATACTACATAGCAGCGCAACTATCACAGTTATTTCATATAGGGAAAATAGACAGGACTAGATTTTTGGCCTGTGTCCCAAATGGTCCCACTCCACTGGTGACCCCTTTATAGCCATCACAGGCCGGATGCCACTGGTGCGTCTGACTAAGGAAAAAAATCCCTGCTCCATCACTATCGGCGCATTTGGGCCATAGCAATGGTCAAATTACAATCTACCCCCCTACATGAGCACACCCCACTCTGGTTTAACTTAGACCTAATGGAATTCAACTCTATATCCAATTCGGAGTTTTGGAGATCCAGGGGGATATATCACTTGTCCCATTTGATCTCTGCTGGTGGCATGAAAGGATTTGACAGGCTGCTAAATGACTATGGACTTTCACCCCGGATATTCTTTAGGTACCTCCAACTCCAACACGCTTTCAGAGCACAATTCCTGACTGGTCCCCCCACACTTGAAGTAAATCCCCTAATGGTGGTGATATGTAGCCTAGATCCTAAAAAGCTGATATCCACTTTTTATAATATATTGCTCATGCCCGCAGCGTCTAGATCAGCATATGCACTCAAAACCAGGTGGGAGGAAAATGTTGGGGCGGTGGGGGACGAGGAGTGGGGTGAGGCCCTAGATAACTGCATACTGGTGTCCCCTAAATTATCTGACCGTCTCACACAGATGTACATTGTCCATAGGGCATATCTCACCCCACCTAGGGTATTACGATTTGAACAAGATCAAACAGCCAACTGCGGCATGTGCAAACAGGCGACAGGAACATTCTACCACCTTCTCTGGGACTGCCCTAGAGTGTCGGGCTTTTGGACACAAATTGTACAGTTTCTCCATGACACTATGGGGTCCCCCATTACTTTGAACCATAAATCATACCTACTGGGCATATATCCGGAACCAGATATTAATAAATTTACAAAAGTATTTCTGAATGAAACCTTATTCTCGGCTAGGAAAACTATTGCAAGGCATTGGATGAGACTTACCACCCCAGAGTTCAAGATGTGGTTGATGGAAGTCAATCACAGCCTGAAATACAAAAAACGAATATACTTGCATAGAGGATGCCCATCAAAATACGGTAAAATCTGGGATAGATGGTTACAGACCCCAGAGACCCAGGGCTAATATATCTCCCTCCACCAGACCTGGCATGATTGTTGTTGCATATCTCTAACTAATACTAACAAATCATAAATGCTGAGAAAAACTAGATATACATTACCCTGTTGATAAAATGTCTTTGATTTATATGTTACATATTAATGCATGGTGGCGTGGTGCCTTGACACCATTCTTCTTGTATTCAAGCTGGCTTATATATCTCATGTGATGATTGCATTGTCACCCCTTGAATTGACCTTATATGTACTACTGTACATTCTGTATAATAATGATAATAATGGTGTTGTGGTAACTTGACACACAAAACGAGAAATAGTATTATGGAGAGCCATAGGAAAATAAAAAAAATGCAGATCTTGATAAAAAACAAATAAAAAAGAAAAAGTATTCTGGAGATCTTACGAAAAAAAAAAATTATTATTCATGAGATCACGAGAAATTATAAAGAAAGAAGTTTGTGAGAACTGTGTGTGAATATGAGCAGCAAAACAACTTAATTCTTCTAGCATTGTAAAGAAGAGAATGAAAGATTTTAAAATTTGCAGCGTGACGAATGTGCTATGTCCATTACGAACGCTAGTTTTACCAGACCGAACGCTTCCGTTTCGTAATTTATTCTGAGCATGCGTGGCGCTTTGTGCGTCGGAATTGTGTACACACGATCGGAATTTACGCAAAGGGATTTTGTTGTCGGAAAATGTGAGAACCAGATCTCAAATTTTGTGCAACAGAAATTCCGATGGAAACTGTCCGATGGAGCCTACACACGGTCAGAATTTCTGACAACAAGCTCTGATCACACATTTTACGTCGGAAAGTCCGACCATGTGTACGGGCATAAGAGGTTTTCTTCTAAGATTGCCCTGTATTTGGCTCCATCCATCTTCCCCCATCAACTCTGACTAGCATCCCTGTCCCTGCTAAAGAAAAGCATAACCACAACATGATGCTGCCACCACCATGTTTCACTGTGGGTATGGTGTGTTCAGGGTGATGTGCAGTGTTAGTTTTCCACCACACATAGAGTTTTGCTTTTAGGCTAAAAAGTAAAATTTTGGTCTCATCTGACCAGAGCACCTTCTTCCGCATGTTTGCTGTATCCCCCACATGGCTTCTCCCAAACTGCAAATGGAACTTCTTATCGTTTTCTTTCAACAATGGCTTTTTTCTTGCCACTCTTCCATAAAGGCCTGATTTGTGGAGTGCATGACTAATGCCCTGTACACACAATCGGACATTGATCGGACATTCCGACAACAAAATCCATGGATTGTTTGCGACGGATGTTGGCTCAAACCTGTCTTGCATACACAGTCGCACAAAGTTGTCGGAAAATCCGAACGTTCTGAACGTGGTGACGTAAAACACGTACGTCGGAACTATAAACGGGGCAGTAGCCAATAGCTTTCGTCTCTTAATTTACTCCGTGCATGCGTGGCACTTTGTGCGTCGGATTTGTGTACACACGATCGGAATTTAACCGATCGGATTTTGTTGTTGGAAAATTTTATAGCCTGTTCTCAAACTTTGTGTGTCGGAAATTCTGACGGAAAAAGTCAGTTGGAGCCCACACACGATCGGAATTTCCGACAACACAATCCGATCGCACTTTTTCCGTCGGAAAATCCGACCGTGTGTACAGGGCATAACAGTTGTCCTGTGGACAGATTCTCCCAACTGAGCTGTGGATCCTCTGCAGCTCCTCCAGAGTTACCATGGGCCTCTTGGCTGCTTCTCTGAAGAATGCTCTCCTTGCCCGGCCTGTCAGTTTAGGTGGATGACCATGTCTTCGTAGGTTTGCAGTTGTGTCGTACTCTCCATTTTCGGATGATGGATTGAACAGTGCTCCGTGAGATGTTTAAAGCTTGGGATATTTTTTTATAACCTAACCCTGCTTTTAACTTCTCCACAACTTTATCCCTGACCTGTCTGGTGTGTTCCTTGGCCTTCATGATGCCGTTGTTTGTTCACTAAGGTTCTCTAACAAACCTCTGAGGGCTTCATTAACAGCTGTATTTATACTGAGATTAAATTACACACAGGTGTACTCTATTTACTAATCAGGTGACTTCTGAAGGCAATTGGTTCCACAAGATTTTAGGGGTATCAGAGTAAAGGGGGTTGAATACAAATGAACATTTTGCATGGCAAAATGTATGTTCGGGTGGCATTTTTAATAACACTTAAAACGCGGTGCAGGACCTTCTTTTGGGTGACAGGCTTATCGTGGCAAAATCACAGTGTTTAGGTGCCATTTTCAATAAATGCATTTTGAGATGGCAGACAGAATTGCAGCGAATCTGCCCCGAGATCCCAATATGCCAAATGTGAATGGAGCCTTATTCTAAGACACTCACAGTGCCGGTTCACACTTGTGTGAGTTGATTGCGAATGTGATGCGTTACAAAAAGCCTAGATTTGCATGTCATCCCAAAATATTTTGTTTTCGATGACGGTCATTCACATCTTTGTATTGCGATTCCTGCAAATGCGATGTGACAATAAAAAGGGTCCTGTGTGAGTTTACAGCGTTGCGTTGCAAATTTAGTCTCCATAGACATCAATGTAAATCGTTCTAGAATCGCATTGCTGGTTCAGATATGTGTGAATTCTTATTTTATATGTAGATTTTTTCCCCCTCCCGATCCCCTACCATTTCTGCCCCCTCACTTCCTGTTTCCTGTGTGATGTCCACCTGCAAACATCCAAGATCATGGCCCCCAGACGTCGGAACACTGACACTGGGGAGCTCATAAGACTTGTCTGTGCCAGGCCATATATATGGGACTGCCGTATACCCGAATATAAGAATAATGCCCAGAAAAGCAAAGGGTCCTGTGCGAGTTTACAGCATTGCGTTGCAAATTTAGTCTCCATAGACATCAATGTAAATTGGTCTGGAATATATTAGGTATCTGTGTACACTGACCACCAATGTAAGGAGCATTTATCCCACCGACCCCATTGAGCACCAATGTAAGGGGCATTCATCCCACTGACCCCCAATGTAAGGGCATTCATCCCACTGACCCCCAATGTAAGGGGCATTCATCCCACTGACCACCAATCTAAGGACCATTCATCCCACTGACCCTCAATGTAAGGGGCATTCATCCCACTGATCACCAATGTAAGAGCCATTCATCCCACTGACCCTCAATGTAAGGGGCATTCATCCCACTGGCCACCAATGTAAGGGGCATTCATCCCACTGACCACCAATGTAAGGGGCATTCATCCCACTGACAACCAATGTAAGGGCCATTCATTCCACCGACCCTCAATGTAAGGGGCATTCATCCCACTGACCAGCAATGTAAGGGGCATTCATCCCACTGACTACCAATGTAAGGGGCATTCATCTCACTGACCACCAATGTAAGGGGCATTCATCCCACTGACCACCAATGTAATGTTATGGAATGATAATGCATGCTCAGTATGTAGACACAGATGTGTTTAAAAAGCGCAAAAAATACATTACGCACTGTTGAACAATAGAAATTTAGCGTATTTATTTAAAAAAAGAGCAGATAATAAACCATGCAATATTGACAGCAAAAAATGTTGTTTCTCTTTATTCAATGGCATAAAGCTGGCATGGCATCTAACCGGCAGGACTCATAAAGTAGTCTGTGAAATCCACCTGGATGCTGGCTCCTCTATAATTGCCCCTGGTGCTGGTGCACTCTGCGCCTTCCATGTCATCGATCAACGAGTCCTCGAACAGGTATCCATCTCTAGCCCGAACAAAATTGTGGAGTGCACAGGCAGCTTTGATGGCAATGATGGTATTATCCATGGTTAGAGTTATTGGGATGCGAAGAGATCTCGCCATTTGTCAGGATTCCAAAACTACACTCCACAGCTCGTCGCGCTCTTGTGAGCCAATAATTTAAAACTCTTTTTTTCCCCAAATTGAGTGACCGATTTGCATATGGGTGGAGCAGGTTTTCAGAAAGAGCGAAAGCCTCATCCCCAACAAAGATAAATGGGAGAAGGGGTTCAGATGTTCCAGGGGGCGGTCGTTCATTTGGGAGGTCAAGTGTGTTCTCGCGAAGCATTTTTCCAAAACTGGAGTGAGAAAAAATGCTTGAGTCAGAACTGCTCCCATAAGAACCAATATCAATGTAGGTGAAGGAGTAATTTGCATTAGCCACTGCCAGCAGAACAAAGAAAAGATATTGTTTATAATTAAAAAATTTGGTCCCGCTACCAACTGGCCTCACAATCATGATGTGCTTGCCGTCTATGGCACCAACACAGTTAGGGAAGTTGCAGCGATCCCAAAACAACTCCACTATAGTGTTCCATTCCTCTTTTGTTGGTTTTCTCATCACCACATCTTTTAGGACCTCCCGGATGGCGATACAGGTGTCCCGCACAACTGTGCTCACAGTTGATTTTCCCAATTTAAATTTATAATGCAAGCTGGCAAATTTATTTCCAGTTACTAGGTACCTGAAGTAAAAAATAGAAAATGAATTAGTCATGTTTTTATTACAGAAGTACTCACACGTACAAGGTGGCGTAGCCTAAAGGACACACTGCAAAGATACCAGAGACTGGAGCATGAAGCATGAAGTGGATCTGGTGCCCCCCCAAAGTGTCCCTATGCCTTCGCCAGATACTTTGATTTTCTGAAGACTGTTCTATAATTGAGGAAGTAAGTTATTGTACAATAATCTGTCACTCTCTCACTCCCTCTCTCTAATTAACCTGTCCTCCCCCTCCTCCTCAGTCTCCCACTCAGCTGCACTTCTCCCCCTATCTTCATACTTTGGGTTTGTAGACTAATAACAGAGTTACATGTTCAAATTTTTGGATTGCTTGCTTGATTGGGAGGAGCATGCTGCTACTGTTGATGTTGAAGGAGCATCATTTGCATGCACAAATGAAGAGGATTCATCTATGGAGGTACAGGGCTTGAATGAGTCATCTGCACAGGAGCCAGATTATGAGGAGACTGACGTTTCCACACCTTCCAGTAGAAGGCAAATGCAAGAATCTACTTCCCGCAGGAAGCAAAGCATCAGGGCAGCAGAACAGGTGGAAGACCCAGGTCAGACAAATAAGCTACTCCACATTGTGTCAGGGATCAGTCAACAAATTGATGCCCAGCGCTGCCCTCCTACATTGTTCGACATAAGTTTGGTGCCTCCTCTTAACCTCTTCAGATCCGCGCTATTGCCGAATGAGGACAACAGTGCGGACCTACATTGCCGGGACGACGTCTATTGACGTCGTCCCGTGCACAAGCGGCCTGCGCGCCCCCTGCAGGGCGCACGCGGCGCTCTCGGTGATCAGCGACTCTATGAGACTCGCCTGATCACAGATCGGAGTAAGGGGTCGGTCCCGACCCCTTACCACATGATCAGCTGTCAGCCAATGACAGCTGATCATGTGATGTAAACAGAGCCGGTAATCGGCTATTTTTTCTCCTCGCGCTGACAGCTCAGATCACCGGCGGCCGTGAGAGGGACATCAGTCCTGATCACGGCGATCATCTGTGCCCCCTGCCAGTGACACCTAGCAATAGGCAGCAGTGCCGCCTACCAGTGCCCACCATCAGTGGTACCTATCAGTGCCCATCAGTGCCACCTATCCGTGCCACCCATCAGCGCCCATCAGTGGCCATCCGTGCCGCCTTATCTGTGCCCATCAGTACCGCCTTATCTGTCCCCATAAGTGCCGCCTTATCTGTGCCTATCAGTGCCGCCTTATCTGTGCCGCCTTAACTGTGCCTATCCGTGCCCATCAGTGCAGCCTATCAGTGCCCACCAGTGTCGCCTCATCAGCGCATATCAATGAAGGAGAAAAATTACCTGTTCGCAAAATTTGTGACCAAACTATGAAACATGATTTTTTTTTTTTTTCAAAATTTTCCATCTTTTTTTTGTTTGTTTATAAAAATCCCAGCTGTGATTAAATACCACCAAAAGAAAGCTCTATTTGTGGGAAAAAAATGATAAAAACTTAATTTGGGTACAGTGTTGTATGACCGAGCAATTGTCATTCAAAGTGCGTCAGCACTGAAAGCTGAAAATTGGTCTGGCAGGAGGGGGTTTAAGTGCCCAGTAAGCGAGTGGTTAACCACTTACCAACCGGCCCATAGCCGAATGACGGCTGCAGGGCGGTTGGATAACTCTGGGTGGACGTACTATGACGTCCTCCCAGAAATCCCCTCTCGCGCGCCCCCTGGGGCGCGCACCCGAACACATCCGTGACCGCCGGGTCCAGGGGACCCGGCGCATCACGGATTCCGGTAAATGGCCGCTGATCGCGGCCGTTTACCATGTGATCGAGCCGTCAAATGACGGCGCGATCACATGTAAACAGACTGGCGTCATCTGATGACGCCGGTTCCTCTCCTCCCCTCCTGTGTACCGATCGGTACACTGTGAGCGGGGAGGGGGGATGGATGGATGTCTGCAGCGCTGTGGGCTGTATGTGTAGTGCCCACAGCGCTGCACAGAGACATCCATCCATCCATGCTCAGCCATCCCTCACTACTAATGCTGTGCAATACTCTGCAATACCCCCACAATACTCTGCAATACCCCCACAATACTCTGCAATACCCCCACAATACTCTGCAATGCTGTGCAATACTCTGCAATACCCCCACAATACTCTGCAATACCCCCACAATACTCTGCAATGCTGTGCAATACTCTGCAATACCCCCACAATACTCTGCAATACTCTGCAATGCCCCCACAATACTCTGCAATGCTGTGCAATACTCTGCAATGCCCCCACAATACTCTGCAATGCTGTGCAATACTCTGCAATGCCCCCACAATACTCTGCAATGCCCCCGCCATACTCTGCAATGCCCCCCGCCATACTCTGCAATGCCCCCCGCCATACTCTGCAATGCCCCCCGCCATACTCTGCCATGCCCCCGCCATACCCCGCCATACTCCGCCATACCCCGCCATACTCTGCCATACCCCGCCATACTCCGCCATACCCCGCCATACTCCGCCATACCCCGCCATACCCTGCCATGCTGAGCCATGCTCAGCTGTACTCGGCCTCTGTATGTGGCCAGGCTGTGGAAGTCTCACACATGGGGTATCGCCGTACTCAGGAGGAGCAGGAGAATCTATTTTGGGGTGTCATTTTTGGCATGTACATGTTATGTGGTAGAAATATTGTATAAATGGACAACTTTGTGTTAAAAAAAAAAAAAGCGTTTTAACCACTTCCTGCCCGCCGGCCGTCATACAACGTCCTTGACTTTGTGCGGAGATATCTGAATGATGGTTGCAGCTACAGGCATCATTCAGATATCAGCTTTTTCAGCCGGCGATTCCCTACACCATGAGAATGATCATAGCAGCTGTTCCACTGCTTGATCATTCTTACGGGAGGCGAGAGGGGACGTCCCCCCTTCCCGCCGCCTTGCGGTGCTTCTACCGACTCACCGCTACGATCGAAGCCAGGATCTTTTTTTTTTTTTTTTTTTTTATTTCAGGCTTCCCAGCCTAGAGGTGAGATGTGGGGTCTTATTGACCCCATATCTCACTGTAAAGAGAACCTGTCATGCCATATTCCTATTACAAGGATGTTTATATTCCTTGTAATAGGAATAAAAGTGGTCAAATTTTTTTTTTTTTGGAAAAAAGCATCAAACTAAAATAAATAAAGTAAAATGAACAATAAAAAAAAAAAAAAATTTTTTAAAGCGCCCCTGTCCCTGTGTGCTCGCATGCAGAAGCGAACGCATACGTAAGTCCCGCCCACATATGAAAACGGTGTTCAAACCACACATGTGAGGTATCGCTGCGATCGGTAGAGCGAGAGCAATAATTTTGGCCCTAGACCTCCTCTGTAACTCAAAACATGTAACCAGTAAAAAATTTTAAAGCGTCGCCTATGGGGATTTTTGAGTAGCAAAGTTTGGCGCTATTCCACAAGCGCGTGCAATTTTGAAGGGTGACATGTTGGGTATCTATTTACTCGGCGTAACTTCATCTTTCACATTATGCAAAAACATTGGGCTAACTTTACTGTTTTGGTTTTTGTAAAGCACAAAACATTTTTTTTTCCAAAAAAAACGTGTTAAAAAAATTGCTGCGCAAATACCGTGCGAGATAAAAAGTTGCAACGACCGCCATTGTATTCTCTAGGGTCTTTGCTAAAAAAACATATATAATGTTTTGGGGTTCTAAGTCATTTTCTAGCTAATAAATGATGATTTTTACATGTAGGAGAGAAATGTCAGAATTGGCCTGGGTGCTCCAGAACGCCTGAAGGTGCTCCCCTGCATGTTGGGCCTCTGTATGTGGCCACGCTGTGTAAAAGTCTCACACATGTGGTATCACCATACTCGGGAGTAATAGCAGAATGTGTTTTGGGGTGTAATTTGTGGTATGCATATGCGGTCTGTGAGAAATAACCTGCTAACATGACAATTTTGTGGAAAAAAAAAAAGTAAAAAAAAAAACCTTGATTTTGCAAAGAATTGTGGGAAAAAATGACAACTTCAAAAAACTCACCATGCATCTTTCTAAATACCTTGGAATGTCTTCTTTCCAAAAAGGGGTCATTTGGGGGGTATTTGTACTTTTCTGGCATGTTAGGGTCTCAAGAAATTAGATAGGCCGTCAGTAATTCAGGTGTGATCAATTTTCAGATATGCGCACCATAGCTTTTGGACTCTATAACTTTCAAAAAGACCAAATAATATCCACCGATTTGGGTTATTTTTACCAAAGATATGTAGCGGTATAAATTTTGGCCAAAATATATGAAGAAAAATTACTAATTTGCAAAATATTATAACAGAAATGAAGAAAAATGTATTTTTTTACAGATTTTTCGGTCTTTTTTCTTTTACGGCGCAAAAAATAAAGAACCCAGCAGTGATTAAATACCACCAAAAGAAAGCTCTATTTGTGTGGAAAAAAAGGACAAAAATTTCATAAAGATACAGTGTTGCATGACTGAGTAATTGTCATTCAAAATGTGAGAGCACCAAAAGCTGAAAATTGGTCTGGTTAGGAAGGGGGTTTAAGTGCTAAGTTGTCAAGTGGTTAAAGAGGTCTTGCCAGACCCTTACTTTGATATGAGGATCGCGGTGCAACTTTGTATACACTCCTTGACTGTACCAAATGTGGGTTAATGTTAAAGGGCAAGAGACATAGATAGGGAGGAGGAGAGGGAGGGAGGAAGAGAGTGAGAGATGAAGGAAGAGAGGGAGGGAGGAAGAGAGAGTGGGATGGAGGAAGAGAGGGAGGGAGGAAGAGAGAGTGGGAGGAAGAGAGAGAGTGGGAGAATGAGGGGGAGAAAGAGTATGAAGAGTGAGAGAGAAAAAGGGAAAGGTAGAAGGAAAAGGAGAAGGGGAGTATTGTCTCCTCATAATGTTGTTCTTGATATGCAAGAATTTTGATTATCTCCACAATATTTAGGAAAAGTATAGCATTACATGCAGATTACAAGTTAAAAAAATAAATAAAAATTAATACTTTTTTGGAAGACAACTTTGTAGTGATATCTGTCTGCATTCCCTGTATTGCTTACTATGGTGCAAAATATGAATAATTCACAAAGTATATCAATGAAATTTACCTTAATGCAACAAGCAATCTTTCAGCTGGCTCCACACTATTCCAAAAGGTGGTGTTCTGAAGCGCCAAACGGGTACCAAGTAGTCCAAGTAATTCATCAAAACAAACGTAAGTGGCAGGCAAAAGGGTGAGGGTGTTCAAAGAACGAGAGTGTAGATAAAGTAAAATTGCACAACTGAATACAATGAAATATATGAAAAAATATATTAAATACAATTTAACTGGTGTGTATATTCAAGTCCATACTGAGCTCCTCCAATAAATAAACCGTGATGTTGAACACTCAAGTAAGGCTTGGTACTTGGCCTTTCTTAACACATTTTTCAAACAGAAGTACCAAGCCTTACTTAAGTGTTCAACATCACGGTTTATTTATTGGAGCACAGTATGGACTTGAATATACACACCAGTTAAATTGTATTTAGGATATTTTTTCATATATTTCATTGTATTTGGTTGCACAATTTTACTTTATGAGCCGAATATTCAGGCTTTTTGAGTTGCAGCACCTGGGACACGGTCACATTTGTTTTTTTTTATTTATTTTTTACAAATCTCCCTTTTTTTTTTCACTATTATCATATGTATTTTTTTAAAGGTTAGGGGCAGAGCAGAGATTTCACCATACACTCAAAGAATGAGAGTGGTAAGAGGCTCGGAGAGTGCAAGAGAGAGGAGATAGAGGGGAGAGAGAACAATGATGAGACATCCGGGAATAGTTGAAGAACTTCTCTTAGTGTTGACGGAGATCATTATAGAGAATCCTGAACTGGCCTTTCTCTTCCCTATTTGAAATTATTGAATGGATCCAATATCTTCGGCTTCTCATCGGTCTCCTCCTCCTCCTCCTCTTGGCTTTGTCCTTCTCAATCAGGACTGTAGCAGTAAAAACTGCTGCCATGGCCAAGGGCATATAATGTACTCTCTCCACATAAAACCAGGAAGTCCACAGGAAGATAACACCCATTTTTTGCATGCCTATTTGATTAGCCTGAGCACAAATTGCATCTGATCCTTAATGAAAAAGTAAACACATTCAATTCGCATTACAATCGCACTGTTATTAACCAAAAACACAATGCAAACTCGCACTCACAAACAGCAAAAATTTGCATTGCAATTACACAGGTTCGCATCACACAAGTGTGAACCGGCACTCACTCTCTAACATGTCCTTTTTTATACCCAGTCAAGTTACTGACCAGTTGTGAATTAACCTAATTAGTTGCAAAATGTTCTTCAAACATTTCTTTGTTAGGACCACTTACTTGACCACTTTTTTGTTGCCTTGTCCCAACTTTTCTGAGATGTGTTGCTGCCATCAATTTCAAAATGATGTTATATTAGTACACACTATAGAAGGAGATGCTTTGTTCATTTTTCATTTCAGAGGTTTACAACCTCGGTAGATGGATCGAAATTCGGACGGTTCAGCAGGGAAAGGTTGAATTTCAATCCATCCATGGCCGTATCTGCTTAACAGAAGTCGATCTAATGATGCGATTTTTAATATACAAAATTATCATTAAAAAAAATGAATTATAGAAAAAAAAAAAAGTATGCCCCCTTTCTAAGGCTAGAATGTTATTAGGCACTATTTGGGTGATTTTGAGTTATTTATTTTTAACAGAAGGATGACACACCTAAGGAATGGTAAGGAAGACAGACATATTTTTAGTTAACCGTTTAGATAATGGGTAAAGGATTTGAATGAACTTTTTAACAGTTCAGAAGGCAAATCCCCTTTCGTCCTAAAACATCTGCCCAAAACTCAGGTACACACAGGCTTGCATCATTATACATGGGGACCACAAACCTATCAGCCCTCTTTCAATGGGGGAGACCATCCCTCATCCCAATGTCACTGTTGCAAAAAAAAAAAAAAAACTTGGAAAAATAAAAAACCTCTGGATCGGCACTTTCAGCCATAGGAGTGTAGGAGACTGGATTATTTGTTCATGTATATTCATAAATTTTACACATAGCTGTAAGCAGCTCATACATTACCCTTTCCATAAAGGGTGTAAGTGTTTCCTTTGCTTCATCACAAAGAGGGCACGGATCCTAGAAGTGACAAACAAAAGCCTTGTTAAGCTGTGCAATGACCCCCAGTAAAAAAGCTCAAAGCTGTTCTAACCCTTCCCCACTCCATAAAACGCTAATTTGGCAAGCAATTCCCTGTTAAGGTACAGTTTTAATAATTGCATAATGCTAGCATATAAACAAATGCAAACAATAGTCTGGACGCATAATACATTAGATCTCCTT
The DNA here is from genome assembly GCF_042186555.1 of Aquarana catesbeiana. NCBI lineage: Eukaryota > Metazoa > Chordata > Amphibia > Anura > Ranidae > Aquarana > Aquarana catesbeiana. The sequence continues at coordinate 215,106,035 of NC_133324.1, forward strand.
CCTCTTCGGATCTTCTCCTGGAGGAGGTTGATCATTATACTGCACCATTATATTGCAGGTGATGCCCCCCTTCAAGGGATGGGCCATGGTGCCTTGCTCTCACAGAATGTCTTCAGCCTACCAAAGTTAATTGGCATAATTTACTCAGAAGACTGAGAATATCTTGTGGCAAAAAAGCCATTAATGCTGAGGACCGTACTAATGAGGAGATAAGTATTGCAGAGTAAGCTTTTTATTTTAAACAGTTTCTGGGAGAAATGTAAAGTTACATTAAACCTAGACTATGAAAAACTCTCACTAAATGCTATGTAACAGAGTGTTCATGCTCACAAAGTCACTAAAGCATTTTGTGCAGAGTTAAATATACATAGTTGATCTTGCCTTCAGCTGTCCCTCTCATCTTCTCTGTGTCCCCACTGCAGGTTGAGATTGTATAGACCAGCTTGTGTCCTCTACAGAGCATGCTTAAATTTCAGTTCCCTTCTAAGCCCTTCATTTGCCCTTTTTTCTGATCTGTGCAGCCCACATGACTATAGAGTCACACATGTGAGCATATACACAATGATAAATGACAATCCCTTCACTCCTCCCCTATGTCTTCCTATTGCTAAACATCATTGGGGGCAGTATATAGTATGCGGATTGATTACATTCACTAAGAAACTGACAAAAAAGCTTAATTTCAATAAAATCAGTATTAACCATATCAAACACAATTGCAAATACCTGTAAAGTAAAAAAAAAAGAGCCTTGGATGAATATGCAGTCTGAACAAAGTGAAAGTGAGGGTCAGTCACCTCTGGCACCGCCCACACCATATTAATGCACAAAAAAATACATATTTGATGTTTAAAAAATATTTCCAGGGAGCTTTAAAACAGTTGTTATTTGATATTTATAATCAAATTAAATTCTATTTAATTTGCTATTTATAATCAAATCTAATTCTTCTAATTAAATGCTCTTCTAAAAAAAAAAAAAAAAAAAGTTTTTTTTTAAACTGGCACAGCACCAATCAGGGCTGATGGCCAGACACAGACTCATACTATAGAGAGCATACATCCACAGAGTAATAGAAGCCCCTCCCAAGGATCCTTCACTGCAATTGCCAAAGAACAGGGCAAGATCATGTGACCACAGTGCTGCAGGAATAAGGTACTTAGAGGATTAAAAAAATACAATGGCATGATATATACAGTTGTATGCAAAAGTTTAGGAACCCCTGACAATTTCCATGATTGTCATTTATAAATATTTGGGTGTTTGGATCAGCAATTTCATTTTGATCTATCATATAACTGATGGGCACAGTAATATTTCAGTAGTAAAATGAGGTTTATTGGCTTAACAGAAAATGCGCAATATGCATCAAAACAAAATTAGACAGGTGCATAAATTTGGGCACCCTTGTCATTTTGTTGATTTGAATACCTGTAACTACTTAGCACTGATTAATTGGAACACACAATTGGTTTGGTGAGCTCAGTAAGCCTTGAACTTCATAGACAGGTGCATCCAATCATGAGAAAAGGTATTTAAGGTGGCCGATTGCAAGTTGTTGTTCTCTTTGACTCTCCTCTGAAGAGTGGCAACATGGGGGCCTCAAAACAACTCTCAAATGACCTGAAAACAAAGATTGTTCTACATTATGGTTTAGGGGAAGGCTACAAAAAGTTATTGCAGAGATATAAGCTGTCAGTGTCCACTGTGAGGAACATAGTGAGGAAATGAAAGACCACAGGCACAGTTTTTGTTAAGGCCAGAAGTGGCAGGCCACATAAAATATTGGAGAGGTGAAGGATAGTGAGAACGGTCAAAAACAGCCCACGGACCACCTCCAAAGACCTACAAAATCAACTTGCAGATGGTGTCACTGTGCATCCTTCAACAATTCAGTGCACTTTGCACAGGGAGAAGCTGTATGGGAGAGTAATGCAAAAGCACATTTGGACAAGCCAGCTTCATTTTGGAATAAGGTGCTGTGGACTGATGAAACAAGATTGAACTATTTGGTCATAACAAGGGGCGTTATGCATGGCGGCAAAAAAACATAGCATTCCAAGAAAAACAGTTGCTACCCACAGTAAAATTTGGTGGAGGTTCCATCATGCTGTGGGGCTGTGTGGCCAGTGTCGGCACTGGGAATCTGGTTAAAGGTGAGGGTCGCATGGATTACACTCAACATCAGCAGATTCTTAAGAATAATGTTAAAGGAATCAGTCACAAAGTTGAAGTTACGCCGGGGCTGGATATTTCAAAAAGACAACGACCCAAAACACTGCCCAAAATCTACTCAGGCATTTATGCAGAGGAACAAGTACAATGTTCTGGAATGGCCATCCCAGTCTCCAGACCCGAATATTATTGAACATCTGTGGGGTGATTTGAAGCGGGCTGTCCATGCTCGACAACCATCAAACCTAACTGAACTGGAGATGTTTTGTAAGGAGGAATGGTCCAAAATACTTTCATCCAGAATTCAGACACTCATTACAGGCTATAGGAAGCATATAGAGGCCATTTCTGCTAAAGGAGGCTCTACTAAATACTGATGTGATTTTTCTGTTGGGGTGCCCAAATTTATGCACCTGTTTAATTTCATTTTGATCCATACTGCGCATTTTCTGTTAATCCAATAAACCTCATTTCACTACTGAAATATTACTGTGTCCTTTAGTTATTTGATGGAACAAAATGAAATTGCTGATCCAAACACCCAAATATTTATAAATGACAATCATGGAAATTGTCAGGGGTTCCAAAACTTTTGCATACAACTGTATGATTTATGTGTATAAATTATGGCAATAAACACTTCTCTGTTTAGTATCACTTTAATAATAATCTGGAGTTGGGATTTTACCTTAAGCAAAGCTTCATTTGATTCCAACATGCTACAAAAAGAGCAAATGTAAACAATCTACTGCAGGGGTTCCAAACTCAATTTCATCGTGGGCCGCATCAGCAATATGATTCCCTCACAGGGGCGTTTTATCTGTAAGACTATATAAATATACCCCTTGTGCTGCTGAAAAAGCTGGGAAGCAGAAAGTGCAGGGTCTGGAGGAGGACCAGAGGAGGGCTGGAGTCAGCTGCCGGAATCTGCTGAATGCTGAGACCAGAGAAGGGGGAGATAAGGGGGTTCTGCAACTGCACAGAGAGTGCAGGATCTGTAGGAGGAGTTCTGTTGTCCTCTCTGCTGCCAACTGCTAAGACGTGAAAGGGGGAGTAGGCAGAGACAAGCCTCTCCACAACTGCACAGGGAAGCGCAGGATCTGGTGGAGGAGCGCTGCCCTCTTCTCTGCTGCCAACTGCTGAGGCAAAGTGGGGAAGGAGACGAGGGGGTGCTGCAGCTGCAGGAGAAGTGCGACAGCCACATGAAATGGCCCGGAGTGCTGTATTTGGCCCGTGGATCTTGTGTTTGATACATGTGATCTACTGTATAAATCTTACACATAGCTGTAAGCAGCTCATGACTGGAAGGAAAGGTAGAATATCTGTACATTCTATCACTCATAACCTACAAGATTACCCTTTTCAAACACAAGCAACATCTGCCTAGTTGATAGGACAACAGATAACTCTTTCATCACAAGGTCCCATGTATAGTACTGTACAATCAATTGTATTCAGTGCCAGTTTCTTTAGTAATGTAAGCTTTTGCATTTTTATTTTTTTTTGTTATTGACACATTAGTTATTGGGTTTATATTAGAGAATTTATTCTTGGTTCAAAATTATCGTTCACATTAGTGTTCTGGCTATTATCAGGTTATATTTAGGTATTAAAATAAACCAGTCACAACCAAAACATAGAGACTGCCACTACCAATGCCTCCTACTGAAAATGCTTGGTTGTCAAGCTGACCCTTTGGTTTCAATGTTCTAAATCAAGGACCTAGAACAAGTAAGCAATTCCTTCTGACATTTCTAAGATTTTTCTGATCTGCATACTAGCTCTGGGCCCATGAAAAGTAGGAATGAGCAGGCAAGTTTCACCACTACCGGGAGGTGTCAAAGCTTTGCCTATTTGGAATGGCCATAATTTTCTTTTAGAGTGAACTTAAGTAGGATTATAGTTTACGGCTTGAGCTAAGTGGCATTGTTAGGGTTTGGATTGACGGGTTAGGGTCAGTTCAAATTTAACTTTAGGTTGAGACAGATCTGTAAAAATTTAAAATGTACCGAATATTTACAGAGATGTCAATAGTAATCATTTCTTACAGTATTATAACAAAATACTTTCTATCAGTAACTGATCTAATTACCACACACTAAAGTGGTCGAGGGTTAAAGGAGTTGTATAAAGAAAAAGATATAACAGATATAAAAGAAACATATTATACAAGTTTAAAAATTTTGGTGTGACCAGCAAAATGTGTAAACAGCATGCAGCTGATGAAAGACACCCAATTCTGGGTCACCTGATCGCTGTGATAGTCTCTGACTTGCTACCACAGTGATCAGTCACTGTGAAGCCCACCCCCAAGTTTTCTCTCATGGAATGGTAGAGAGAGTTATCATATCTCTCTCGCTTTCCTTGCAGAGAGAGAAGAAAAAAGTGTGTGTAAATAATAATGCAAGTCAGTGCCAGGGTTAGTGTTTGGATCAGGGTCAAAGGTCAGGGTCAGTATTTTTTTGGACAGTTTTTTTTTTTTTTTTTAATTAGTATCAGTGTCAGCTAGTGTCACTGTGTTTGAGGTAAGATAAAAAAAAAAAAACAAACAAAAATGAGCACTATTGTTTCTGGGCTGTATTAAGGATACAAACAACAACTAACATACCACATATGTAGTATTGCTGCGATTCTCAGGAACAGGAGAATTTATTTTGGGTTGCACTTTGGTGGAAGGTTATGGTAGTAGCAAGAAATATACAGCTAAATTTAAAAAAAAAAAAAAAAAGATTTTTTTTTACTATTTTGGGCCAGTTTTACTTTGATAATATTAATAATATTTTTTTAAAAATTGGGCATGGCCAATAGCGGCATGTGAGCAGACGTGCTTCACAGAGTTGCCGTTTGTGATCCTCCATAGATTCTGCTCCCAGCTGGAGAAACTGTTTGTTTTTTGCCTCAATCCCTGCCTCAACTACATCGGATATCCCTGGCGAACGTGGGCTCCAGAACCGTCGGTATGGTGACCTGCAAACAGGAGGACGGAGTGCAGGCTGATTCCCAACAGGGCGCGGCAGCGGCTCCCTTACAGCGCTCACATGGAGAGAAGCAGAAAGACGCTGATAAGCTTCCAAAAAACCCCAAAGCCCTAGGGAAAGATCCTCCACGGGACATGTTCTATTATGCTCAGAAGGTGACTGAAGCAGGAGAGCAGCCTCTAGAGGAGGACTTGAAAGCCACCCCTGCTATCTGCCACACTGATCAGGAGGGCAAGCAGTCCACACAGGGCCCTCTGTTTCCAATGACCAGCCTATCACTGACATGGAAAAGGGAGAGGGGGAAGATGATGCTGATCAACCCACTCTGGCTGAAATACTTAGGGCTGTTCACAAGTGCACTGCTTCTGTTGATACACCCATGGAACACTTTGGGGGATTGAAAGAAATCAAAAAATTAGAGAGTGCACCACAGTGGCCGAGGGCCACATACGTGATTGGAGGACAAGCTGGCGCAGCTTATACGAGATGCACAGTCCACTGCAAGAATCGCTAGAGCTAATGAGCTTAATAATAATGATATTGAAAATCGCCTGCGGCGGAACAATATCCAGATTGTGGGGCTCCCGAAGAAGGTGGAGGGTAGGGACCCCACGGAATTTGTGGAGCAGTGGTTACTGAAAACATTTGGGAAGGAGGAGTTCACCCCCTTGTATTCTGTGGAGCGGGCACACAGGGTTCCACCTAGGCCCCACCCACCCCGCACCCTCCTGGCCAGACTTCTCAAATTCAAGGACTAGGAGATCATGCTCCGTTTGGCCAGGGAATGCCACAACATTCAGTTCAGTGCTAAATTCGCAGAGGTTAAGAAAAGGCTCCAGCGACTACAGTCAGGTCCATAAATATTGGGACATCGACACAATTCTAATCTTTTCGGCTCTATACACCACCACAATGGAAACAAACAAGATGTGCTTTAACTGCAGGCTTTCAGCTTTAATTTGAGGGTATTTACATCCAACGGTGTAGAAATTACAACAGTTTGTATATGTGCCTCACACTTTTTAAGGGACCAAAAGCAATGGGACAATTGGCTGCTCAGCTGTTCCATGGTCAGGTGTGTGTTATTCCCTCATTATCCCATTTACAAGGAGCAGATAAAAGGTCCAGAGTTCATTTCAAGTGTGCTATTTGCATTTGGAATCTGTTGCTGTCAACTCTCAATATGAGATCCAAAGAGCTGTCACTATCAGTGAAGCAAGCCATCATTAGGCTGAAAAAACAAAAAAAAACCCATAAGAGAGATAGCAAAAACATTAGGTGTGGCCAAATCAACTGTTTGGAACATCCTTAAAAAGAAAGAACGCACCGGTGAGCTCAGCAACACCAAAAGACCTGGAAGACCACGGAAAACAACTGTGGTGGATGACCGAAGAATTCTTTCCCTGTTGAAGAAAACACCCTTCACAACAGTTGGCCATATCAAGAACACTCTCCAGGAGGTAGGTGTATGTGTGTCAAAGTCAACAATCAAGAGAAGACTTCACCAGAGTGAATACAGAGGGTTCACCACAAGATGTAAACCATTGGTGAGCCTCAAAAACAGGAAGGCCAGATTAGAGTTTGCCAAACAACATCTAAAAAAGCCTTCACAGTTCTGGAACAACATCCTATGGACAGATGAGACCAAGATCAACTTGTACAGAGTGATGGGAAGAGAAGAGTATGGAGAAGGAAAGAAACTGCGCATGATCCAAAGCATACATCCTCATCAGTGAAGCATGGTGGTGGTAGTGTCATGGCGTGGCCATCTATGGCTGCCAATGGAACTGGTTCTCTTGTATTTATTGATGATGTGACTGCTGACAAAAGCAGCAGTATGAATTCTGAAGTGTTTCCGGCAATATTATCTGCTCATATTCAGCAAAATGCTTCAGAACTCATTGGACAGCGCTTCACAGTGCAGATGGACAATGACCCGAAGCATACTGCAAAAGCAATCAAGGAGTTTTTAAGGGAAAGAAATTTAATGTTATGCAATGGCCAAGTCAATCACCTGACCTGAATTCTATTGAGCATGCATTTCACTTGCTGAAGACAAAACTGAAGGGAAAATGCCCCAAGAACAAGCAGGAACTGAAGACAGTTGCAGTAGAGGCCTGGCAGAGCATCACCAGGGATGAAACCCAGTGTCTGGTGATGTCTATGTGTTCCAGACTTCAGGCTGTAATTGACTGCAAAGGATTTGCAACCAAGTATTAAAAAGTGAAAGTTTGATGGATGATTGTTAATCTGTCCCATTACTTTTGGTCCCTTAAAAAGTTGGAGGCACATATACAAACTGTTGTAATTCCTACACCGTTCACCTGATTTGGATGTAAATACCCTCAAATTAAAGCTGCAAGTCTGCAGTTAAAGCACATCTTGTTTGTTTCATTTCAAATCCATTGTGGTGGTGTATAGAGCAAAAAAGGTTAGAATTGTGTCGATGTCCCAATATTTATGGACCTGACTGTATGCCATGACGTTTCCCGCCAGACTCCGCGTTTTGGACAGGGGTCAAGCTCATTTTTTTGACTCGGCTACGCAGGCCTCAGATTAGCTGGATGCCAACGAGCAAGTACTTCAGCAAGCTAGAAGAGTTGCAGCGCAGGAGGACTGAAACGGTTTTCCATGTGGCTGGCAGAAATAGTTATCCTGTTTGCACTAAGAGCAAGAATTCTTTATGCGATTTGGTTACCTTTGGGTTACAAATTAAGAGCAACCTTGACGGTTCTTGGTCTGCTTCTCTTATGGATGGTAAGATGGGGTACGCCTACCTAACCCCAAGTTGTTATTTCCTGTGAAGTCTGTTGCTTCTTACCAGGATGGTGCCCCACCTACCTGCATGCTCCTAGAGGAGACCTTCCAAACACTGGGGGTGTCTCTATTTACCCGAAGAGATGGTAGCACCAAAGTTCTTTTTCTACAACTAACCCTAACGGTTTACATTCAGTTTCTATGCAACTATGGTTCCAGGACTCTCTATCCTAGATCACACCACCGTGACTACACTATGTGGCGGAACCCTGTCCCCCCAGCACTGCCCTGCCCTCAAGGCCTAATGAGGTCTTTGGTTCGTACCTGCTCGGCTGAGCACAGCATGGCTCCGACACTGATGTACTTGGTTCTTATCCTACTTATCATTACTGCTCTGCGTATCTTGGTATCTTGGGTGGGCACGGCGTATCACTCTACTCACACCACCTACTCTGGGGGGTGAGTGTTCTGATACACCGATCCTTAGATTTTCAGTTATTTGACAAAATGATTGATTCAGAAGGGAGATATGTGATCCTGTTATGTAGAATATTTCAAATTAAATGTACTTTTGCAGCAGTGCATATATCGCCTCCTTTTAACTCCTTAGTGCTAAGAACTCTTTTGACAGACTGGCTGGGCAACCATGGCATTCCCTTGATCCTAGTAGTGGGAGATCTTAATGGCTATTTTGATCCTGAACTGAACAAACACCACCCCCTACGGTGGGGTCTAAACATCCCCGCATCACATTACTGAAATTTATAGAGGCAGTTAAGTCGCACTTATCTCTGTTTAGGCTTGACCTATGCCTCTGCACTCAGGCTGCTTCACTTCTAGTTCAAGACATACAATACTTAGTGGCATTTCCAAATCACTCCCCCCTAATAGTCTACCGAAATGTTAGGCCTGCCTCGACCCTACCAAGGGCTCCATGGAAGCTTAACACTTTTTGGCTAAACATCTTTAACTCCCAAGGACAGGATTGCGGATGAGATTTCTGCTTACTGACAGAGCAATAGAGATCTCTTTGATCCTCTTGGCGCCTGGGACGCTTTCAAAGCATTCCCGAGAGGCATATTCATAGCTGAGATTAATAATATTAAAAAAATACTCAAACACAGAAAGAACAGTCTGCGCAGCTGGTACGTCGACTGGAGGCAGAGTTTATTGCCAACTCATCTGATGTCACTAGATAGCCGTTCAGACAGCAGTGGACCACTTAGCGGCATCCTCGGCAGATAAGAAACGCTTTTTGAGCACACTGGCCTTTTACGTGTAGGGGGAACAGACGGGCAGGCTGTTGGCCAAAATAGTGCAATCACATATCTATTGGGGCTCTACGCACCCATATGGGGAAAATGGTAAATAACCCGAATTCTATTATGCAGGAGCTGATGGAGTTCTATTCTCATCTGTATCGCTCAGGCAGGGTTACACGTCAGCAGACTTGAAGGATTTCCTACAAGGATTGAGTTGCCCTGCCTGTCGACATCCCAGAAGCAGCTTTTAGATTCTCCCATAACTGTGGAAGAGTTACATCTGGCAGTCAACTCCTTTCCTAACTCCTAAGGCCCCCGGGGATGAGGGGCTTCGAGTGGAGGTATTTAAGCAGTACGGGGAAGTCATATTGCCACATCTTTGCAAGGTTTTTAATGCAGCCAGGGATTGTCAGACTCTCTCTGACTCCATGACCAAGGCTAACATAGTCCTATCACTCAAACCGGGTAAAGATCCGCTGGACCCGAGTTCCTACAGATCCATAACCCTTTTGCAGGTGGATATTAGGATTCTAGCCAAAGTACTGGCCTGAGACTTAATAAGGCCTTATTGTCAATTATTCATCCAGACCATTCAGGCTTTATACCTGAGTGGTCAACTGTGATTAATTTGCGTAAGCTATACATCAATATACAGTCTCAGGCAGATAACATAGGTGATAGGGCCTTGCTGTCGTTGGATGCCCACAAGGCTTTCAACAGCGTAGAATGGCAATACCTGTGGGCACCATGCACAAGTTCGGGTTTGGCCCTACCTTCCTATCCTGGGTACAATTACTATACAGTTCCCTGCAGGCAGACATTAGAGACACAGGTCATGCCTCCATGCCCTTTCCCCTATATAGGAGGTACACGTCAGGGCTGCCCTCGGTCCCCTCTTTTGTTTGCCATTGCCATAGAGCCTATGGCTGCCCTGAACCTTTCGAACCCCTCTATTTGTGGCTTTAGATATGGCAAGATTCACAAAAAACTCATGCTCTATGCCGATGACACTATGTTACTCTTGGGAGACACTGCGGATTCCCCGCAGGAAGCTATGTGGGTCATTACCAACTTTTGAGGTTTGGTAATTTGAGTATTTTTGAGTTTGAGTATTTTCAGGTTTGGTAATCAACTGGAGAAAATTCTCAATTTTATTATTAAAAAAAATACTCAGGGCCTCACACTCCAAAATATTCCTGTAGCCCCCTCCATTAAATATATGGGGGTGCATGTCACCCTGCAGCCTCGAGACTAAGTATCCCTTAACTTGTCACCACTATTGGGCTGAATCCGGGATAAAAACAAAATTATGGTCTAAACTTAAGATGTCACTAGGAGGTAGAGTGAATCTCATCAAAATGTTTTTTATGCCACAACGTCTCTATATTCTGCATAACACACTAATGATTGTTCCACTCAAATTATTTTGAATAATTAATTCTATGTTCCGTTCTTTTATATGACTAAATAAACCTCCGATGGTTAAGCTTGAGCAACTGCAAAAACATAAAGAGAATGGTGGTTTGGCTATGCCCAACTCATGGCTCTACTACTTGACAGCTCAGCTGCAACATATTGCCCGGGCTCTGCCCATGGAGTCAGCCAATGCAGATGGGCATGTAGACCCAACCATAGCTCTGTTACACCACATCATGGGGATGCACAATGTGGCCATGGGTTTGGCGGCACTGGCCTACACTAAATCTAACAAGCTTTTTCCTATATATTTGTTGATGCAAAAGGTATGGAATAAAGTCAGGCATTTACAGGATATCACTGGCTTTACTCGTTACAGCCCTATTTGGGACAATGGGTACTATAAGGAGTTTCAATCTTAGCCGTGTGGTACAAATGGAAACTGCATTGTGTCACACATCTTTTACAATGGCAAACTGAACTCCTTTACAGCATGGCTGCATGTGCAGCTGCATCATGCTGTTAGGGCACAATCGGATGGAGTATTGTGGGTACACTCCCCGGCCTTATTTTTCACTCTATGAAAGAAGTCTCTGACTACAAGGGATTTATATCCTAGTGTTATGCCATGCTTGTGTCCGCGTACTTGAAAGGACCAAAATGGTGCCTAAATGGGAGAGTGAGAAGGAGCAGTGGTAGAAAACTCTGCAGGCGGTTCGGCTGTGCTCTCTCAATGTCTGTCCCCATTGTATATTGTCTAACGGGTGCACCTTACTCCTGCAAGTATGCAAGATTGTGTAGCATGGGACTAAGGGAAAACTGAGTGTACTAGGTGCTCTAGGGACCAGGGAGACCTTATCCACCCGCTGTGGTGTTGCCCCAAGCTACATCTCTACTGGTCGGGAGTTGTTGCCACTATTAATAGGGTATTTCAGGTTAATATCCCGATGGACCCTAAGCCCTGTGTATTGGAAATTCTAGATGACTTTCCAATTGAAGACAACCCTAAACAAACCATAGCCAGGGCACTTTTTCAGGCACGCAAGCTTATTCTCAGGCATTGGATGGGGACAGAGCCTCTTATCCTATGCGAATGGACTACTCAAATGGGGGACACCCTGTGGCTGGAGAGGTACATTTTCCTGCACCGAGGTTGCCTGGGAAAGTTCAATGCTCTATGGTCTCCATGGTTAGATATTCCTGGACTTTCCCCAGTGGATTTGGTTCTGAACAGAACTGCTTCTTTAACACAGAGGTTGACTCTGCTCATACTGTATAACTGTTGGGTTTTGGGCTGTTATACTACCCCTATCTAAAGTTGTTGGGTGTAAGTTTAAGGGGGGGAGGGCAAAACAGGGCAAGAAAAGCAATAAATGTACGAAAACGTTTGTTCGTAAAGGTGGATTGTGATTGACATGTCTGATTGTATATGACAATGTTTTATCCGGAACCTACAATGTTTGATGGTATGTCTTTGTCTCAATAAACTCTTTTGAGAAAATAAATCATGAGATAACCATTACCATTTAGAACCAAATGAAAGTCCAATTTGTCCTGAAAAAAAAAACAAGGCATAATCCACCTGGATGCACAAAGCAGTTGTGATGACATATACGGTTTTACTAACACATTAGTTGCAAAATTGTGCATAGGCATTAACCATTTGCCGCCCTCCCACCGTCAAATGACGGCTGGGCCGTACGGCACTCATATGATGGCTTCTCAGAACAGCCGCTCTCACCCGCCTGCGGGGGCAGGCAGCACGGCGATCGCAGCCGTGCCGTGTTGCTAAAACACGACCCGACCCCGATCTCTGTAAAGAGCCGCGGTGGTTAAGAAATTTTTTCTTCTTAAGCGCGAAGGAGTTAATTTATCTCAGGCACTAGTTCAAACATTTGTGTGTCCAGTCCCCAACTTAACAACCAAAAAGAAAAAAAAAAAACTCTAAACAGGAGCTTTCTTGCTTTCCAAAGAAGAGATGGGGCTGTTTGATAACAGAAAGTTGATGGTATTCTGAGGCTGTTTGTCATTCTAAGATTGAGTGTTTTAGAATAGAAATTATTTATAGATGTATAAAAAGGTTGTCAGCATTGCAAACTCCATTTTTCATCTGATACTATGTTGTCATGCTCTGCCAATTTAGCTCTGCTTATTTAAATTTCAATCTCAGGCAGCAGAAAAATGGATTTATTTCCCTCTGATTACAGCCCATTACAGTTATAAGTCAAGAGAAGATTAGAATGCATTCAGATGCAGAGCCAATCTTTTCGTCTTGTGTCTATATGACAAGAGTATAAAGAGGAAAAAATAAAATAAAAAATAAAAGGAGAGAAATTATACAAGGGTTTTTGCTTCAGTGAATAATATAAAGAGCATAATCTGATTTACTACTGGCAGTGTACGTTTATACAAGGCCGTCATTTGCAGCTAAAGTCCTTTGCCAACAAAAGGTGCATATTGCTAGAGTTCATTGTTGTACAAGTAGCCATTATGCTATTATTTACTCAAAATATTATGTTTTTTTTTTTTATATACCAAGGAAGCATGACCCAATTGAGATTGATACAAGTTATATTTCAAAGTACAGTGCTATGAATAGTGATATTTCGGGACCTCTACCAGCCAGTCAGTAAGCAGCTTTCAACAAGCTAGGGTGGGCAAATTTATTTCTTGCTTGTTGCCATGGATTACTATTTATATCAAACTCATGATGCAATTTCAGTGTTTACCTTAAAGTGACTGTCACAGTTTTGTATAACATGATTTTATGATGTTTTCTGAAATGTTTGTTGTCATACATATTATAAAAATAAATTGATTAACTACTAGAGCTAGGGTTTCCAAACATAGGGCCAGTTTACTGTCCTTCAGACTTTAGAGGTGCCAGACTGTGGCCACTGGGAGTAAAAATTGTTCTGGCATCAGTGGGAGTAAACAATGCATCTTTGGTATTAGCAGTAGGAATAGTGTCCCATCGTTGGTGTCAGTGGAAAGACTAATGCCCATCATGGTGTCAGTGGGAAAAATAGCAACCCCATCATTGGTGTCAGTTTGAAGAATAGTAACCTATCGTTGGTGTCAATGAGAGAAATAGTACCCCACTGCTGATGTCAATAGCAGGAATTATGCTTCATTGTTGGTGTCGGTGGGAGGAACACTGTCTTGTATCAGTGCCCCAAGGGCCAGATAATGGCAAGCAAAGGGCAGCATCCAGCCCCCCGGGCCGCAGTTTGGAGACCACTGCACTAGAGGGAGATCTATATTTGGCACCATTTACCCTACATGTGTAACGTGAATTTACATTTTTTTTTTTTTTTTACATATTATTTTTATTATAGTCGAGACTGAAAAATAAAAAGTTAAATTTTTTTTTCACATATATTTTCATATGCATTTTCATATATCACATATACAGTATATTCATATGCAGCCAGCACCAGGAGTTCTTAGTTCTTTTTCAACTTTCCTTATCTCCTCTGTCAAAAGAGATTTATTGGTTTATTGGGAAAGCTCCACTAGACGTTTTAATTAAGGCAAGTAGGCCTACCGGTACTCGGTTACCCCCAGAACTTATACACAATGCTATAGTGCCTGGCTACCATGCCAGGGCAGGCACGAACTGAGCAAACAGGTACTTGAGGTTGGCAGACAAGCAGAGTGGCTCAATGACAGTCCAGGTAAAAGGCAGGCTGAGTTCAGAGAATAGTCATTATCCGGTCCGAGGTCATACACAGGGAAATCCAATCTAGCAGAGCAAGGCAGACAGGGAGCTTGATCAGATATTACACACATTATCACACACTATTCACAAGCATGAGACTGAAGGTTTGGCTAGCTTAAATTGGGTATTTTCTCCACCCAGAATCTGACCACAATCAATCACCTTGCAGGTGGATACACAGACAAGGAGAATGCCACAGCCAAAACCAGGATGCTGAAAGCAGCAGCTATAACGGAGCAGGATTGCACACTCTCCTGACATTATTGTCATTCCTCATGTTGTCACTTTAGAACACTACTGCGGTAAGATAACAGAACCATTTTATTGACTATTTTGAGAGCCAACAGGCAGTGTCCACATCAGAAAGTGGCATGGCCAATGCAAGAAGTACCCTCCCACACAACAGATCATAAGAAAAAAGGATTGAGATGTAGTGACGTGTCCACAGTTTCAGGTAAGATATTGGCACTTTTTTTTTTTAATGAAAACTATACATTAGCTAGAGGTGGGTGGAGCGGGATGGGAACTTTTTTTTTTTATGATGGAAGTTAGGCATCCATTGATAAGATGTTAAGATTTACATCAAGCAAATCTCTTTTACATTTACAATGTACATAGCCAAACAAATAATTTAAAGGACCATTTTCCCTTTTCATTATGTAATAAAGAACAGTGTCTAAAGTGTCTTTTAAAGATTTGAAAAAAGATATGACACATCTTTCTGTTTTATGGTAAAGTCAGGTAATTCCTCTTCATGCAAGCAGTTTTCCTTCAAGAAAAGCATGCTCTATTACCAGCTCCTACTGAGTTATCGAAGACCTGCTATTAGGACCCAGTAGTTTGAGGTCCTTTTGTCATTCTCCTTTTCTTACCGGTGTCACTGCTGTGAATATCAGCACATTAGAACATGCCTCAGTAACAGTGAGGGATTCATCTAGCTCTGACAGGTGCATGTAGTGAGAGGCATGAAGATGAATGGGGGAATTTCCTCCCCACACCCCGAGTTCTTTACAGTGATAGCCACAAAAATATCTACTCGCATGACCATGTTGTAAATACGTGCAAATACACTGTAATCATATGTATTGTACCTGTTGAGACCTGTCCAAGTCTTCAATATGCAAATAGGTGATGTTTGGGGATTTGGGTTAGAGAATTGCCTGGATGTAAACAATGTTTCCTGGGGTTCTTCTTTAACCCTTTAATAATCATTGATAGCAGTTCTATGTCCTATTCTGGGCTTCCATTGCCTAACCTAATCATTGAACCCAGCTCCTAGCTGTTTTTCCAGTACCAGGATAGCTCTATGCAACAGTTATACTCTGTGTTTGTGAACCCTGAGCCTTTAATCCTGGGCAGACAACTGTGACAGATTTGCAAAGTTTTCAGATTGATCACTTTAAACAAAGGGACACAGATACAAAAATGAGAGCCATTGGCTCCTCAATCAAATACTGTGAGGAGGAAATAAATAGACACACAAAGCCTGGCTCAGGAGCGAGACTGCAGGTACACCACAATACGAAGTGGCTTCCTATGGGGGTTCACCAAATAGAGGGGTAGCCAAGAGTGCCAGCGTGGAAACCCGGAAGAGGTTTGGGGCAGTTGCTCAGAACAGGTGAGCATAACATGTTTATTATTCAAAAAAATATACCTTTACAACCGGTTTAGAGGAACTTTGGTCCCTTTTTAGTGGTTCCGCCCACCCTCCTCCAGCACTTCCATTATGGCGAGTGAACAGATGTACTGAAGAGCTCTGTCTGGCGGAGAATGTGCAGGAGATTTCCTATGCATGCACAGAGACAGCAAAGGTTCGAGCCTTCTATAATACCCGTCTTTGCTCATGCACAGGGATAGCCACGCATGTGCAAATGTGCAGGGGAAACCCTCACATGCAAAATGTGTTGCAGGGCTCAGTGGGACCCAAAGCCCTGTGGTGCATCTGCGCAAGTGCAGAATCCAGGATGGAGGTGGAGCGACACGTCATTTTCACCTAGGTTGCACAGTGTTAGCACAAAAAAAAAAAAGTCATCCATTTGTGAGAGAGGAAGGGGAGGAGAGGAAGCAGGGCATTATGAGACTTAGTTTAGGGTGAAGGTCCACCCCAAAGTGCTTTGATTGACTGGACAGATCATATGACAAGCAGTGCACAAGACAAGCTGTTGTCAGAAGAGTATAATTCACAGTATTGTTCCTTTACCATCAAACAGCAGTCAGAAGAAATAGGCAATTTAAAGTCATGTTTGTCTAAGAAAGAAGACTCACGCCAAAAATATATTTTACAAATCTGTCTGTTTATGGATAGCCATAAATATTGTTTGGTATTATAAGGGTTAAAGAGTGTGTCATGGCAGAAAAAACACATGCAGTACAATGCTGCAACACATGTACATATTCCACAAAAATAGAAACATACTTGTTGATCTGTCAAAAGGTAACTTAGCTCCTAATTTCCAGTTGTGGGCTAACAAAGAACAGGATTTTTTGATGTGAATAAAACCTTGTGAGCTGCTTTGCAAATTAAAATTGAACGTAGTTTCCCGCACTTCCCACACTTCCTTAAATTATGTGAATAAAATTTTAGAATTAAATAAGTGCAATGCTTGATACATATATAAAAATATTTAATTTAGTGGTCATGTGCATAAAATACAAACAAAAATTGCTAAAAGTGATAAATGACAATATGTTACATCAATCCATATGGTGTTATTGTGAACAACTTTTGGTAAAACAACATGCCAGTTCTCTTAAAATGAAAAAACAACAATTGATTGATTAATCTCTCCACCGACATCCACCAAGTGCTTACTCTTATATTCCTGTGATCCCTCCACCGGGTGTGCCCATACCTATAAATTAGTGCCTTTGTAAATTGGTAATTCTCCTTCCTTATCGATATTACTTCCAAACCCCAGTCAGAGCAATACCATGTAAAGCAATCAGACCTTGCAATAGTGCTTTATCCTTTTTTTTTTATTATTTATTGAACCATACAATATATATGCGCTCACATTTAAAAAAGTAAGAGTAAGAACAAGGCACAGGGCAGCTTTGAATTTCTGAGAAGAGTGGGGTATTGTTTTTTTCACTAATCATACAGATCTAAAAAAATAACTTTCAATTGTATATTTATTAGTGAAAAGTTCTTTGTTAGGGTTTACAAACACTTTAAGTTACAGTCAAGTTAGGATACACTTTTTGTTGTTTGTTTTGATGGTTTCCACTAATTTTTGTAGAAAAACAAAAAACACATAATAAATGCAGTATTTATCGGCATATAACACGCACCCCAATTTAAGAGGGAAGTTTCAGGGAAAAAAAAACAACTTTTTTTTTTTTTTTTTTTTTTAAATAAACCACTTTGAAGCAAAATAATGGTCAGTGAGCATCAATGCAGTCTTATCAGTGCCCATCTGCAGCTTCAGTGCAGCCTGATCTGTGCCCATCTGCAGCTTCAGTGCAGCCTGATCAGTGCCCATCTGCAGCTTCAGTGCAGCCTGATCAGTGCCCATCTGCAGCTTTTCTCCTCACTGCAGTCTAATCAGTACCCATCTGCAGCCTTGCTCCTCACTGCAGCCTGATCAGTGCCCATCTGCAGCTTCAGTGCAGCCTAATCAGTGCCCATCTGCAGCTTTGCTACTCACTGCAGTCTAAGCAGTGCCCATCTGCAGCCTTGCTCCTCACTGCAGCCTGATCAGTGCCCATCTGCAGCCTGATTAGTGCCCATCTGCAGCATTGCTCCTCACTGCAGCCTGATCAGTGCCCATCTGCAGCATTGCTCCTCACTGCAGCCTGATCAGTGCCCATCTGCAGCTTCAGTGCAGCCTAATCAGTGCCCATCTGCAGCCTTGCTCCTCACTGCAGCCTGATCAGTGCCCATCTGCAGCATTGCTCCTCACTGCAGCCTGATTAATGCCCATCTGCAGCATTGCTCCTCACTGCAGCCTGATCAGTGCCCATCTGCTGCATTGTTCCTCACTGCAGCCTGATCAGTGTCTATCTGCAGCCTTGCCGATATAGAGCCTGATCTCCTGTGTACGCGGCTCGGCATTGCGCTCAGACCCGCCCCTTGGCCCGGATCCTATGATGGACATAACGCCGGTCTAATGCTGGGACGTCAATGCTAGGAGCCCTCCAGGGGGGGGAGACTGAGCGTCACTGCGAGCAGAGATGAGTACACAGGAGATCCCGCTCTGTCTATTTCGGTGGTGCTCATCCCCTCGGTGGCAGCCTATATCGGCGTATAACACGCACACACAATTTTCCATCTATTTTAAGGGGGAAAAAGTGCGTGTTATACGCCAATAAATACCGTACCTTAGGTGGACCACTTTTCATGATTAAATTATTTTAGGATGTTTCTAAGGTTCTGGAACTCCAGGATCTCTCAAAATACTGTCACTGTGCTTTATTACAATCTATGGCGAAAATCCACTAAAACCACATGAGGGATTTAGCAAGATTTTTGCATTTGTCTGTGAAAAAATTCTAACAAGCACAGGTGTGAATGAAAACCTCAACTTCATTGTTGTTAAATTCTACAAGGCTCTTCATCAATATAATCTAATTAAGAGTCCCATCCCATCATACCAAGGAGACTTCGTGGATTTCTGTTAGACAAAATTTGGTAAAATACATCTGAAAAAAATTTAAAAAAAGCAAAAAAAAGAGGAAAAAAAAGGAACATATTTCAAACCCTACAAATCAGATCACAGCAGCAAATGGGCAAACATCCAGCAAAGCAGATAATAAATTATCCACTTATATCTGTGGCTAATGTATTATTTAGAACTACAATAACATGTAACTTCGCAATAAGTAGCTAGAAAACTGAAATTAAGAGTTGTTGGGATATATTACTTTATTTTAATTATTTGGCACTGACAAGAGTGCTTGTAATAGAGAATGTATGTGTGAAAATTTTGGTTTTGTTTAACCGCTTGCTGACTAAGGCCCCTTTCACACTGGGGCGGGGGTGGCATCAGCTGTAAAGCGCCGCTATTGTTTGCGGCGCTTTACCGTCAGTATTCAGCCACTAGCAGGTGAGAAAGGGTTAAAAACCACCGCAAAGTGCCTCTGCAGAGGCGCTTTGCCGGCGGTATAGCTGTCCCATTGATTTCAATGGGCAGGAGCAGGGAAGGAGCGGTGAATACACCGCTCCTTCCCCGCTCCTTCCCCGCTCCAAAGATGCTGCTAGCAGGACTTTTTTTCCTGTCCTGCCAGTGCACCGCCCAAGTGTGAAAGCCCTCGGGGCTTTCACACTGGAGACAAAGCAGTGGCACTTTTGGGTCGGTTTGCAGGCGCTATTATTAGCGCAATAGCGCCTGGAAACCGCCCCAGTGTGAAAGGGCCCTTACATATACAGCGGCAAGGCAGCTCTTCTGCACCAGATC
Organism: Aquarana catesbeiana; assembly: GCF_042186555.1. NCBI lineage: Eukaryota > Metazoa > Chordata > Amphibia > Anura > Ranidae > Aquarana > Aquarana catesbeiana. Next base: position 215,125,740 of record NC_133324.1, read on the forward strand.
ACCTACTAGGTAGGGGGCGCGCGCTGCCTGCGACCCGGCTGTGCTGTGATTGTACACACCAGATGTCGATCAGCGGTAAGGCACACAGGACAGAGCCCTGCCTATGTAAATAAGGCAGAGCCCTGTCATGTCAGTGGGGAAGTAATGGATTTTCTTTCCCCGCAAAGCAGGGAATAAAATCCATTACTGCCCTTAGTGAAAGCACAACACACAGTACACCAAAACACTGGCTAGGCACACATTTAACCCTTTGATCACCCTAGATTTTTAACCCCTTCCCAGCATGTGTCATTAGTACAGTAACAGTGCATATTTTTAGCACTGATCACTGTATTAGTGTCACTGGTTCCCAAAAAGTGTCAAAATTGTCAAGTTAGTGTCCGATTGTCTACCACAATATCGCAGTCCCGCTACAAACTGCTGATCATCACCATTACTAGCAATAAATAGATAAATATCCCAGTATATATACCATCATTTGTAGATGCTATAACTTTGTGCAAGCCAATCAATATACGCTTATTGGGATTTTGTTTTTACCAAAAAACAGATTATTGGGTGGGGCTGGGGACGACCCAGCTGTGATGGTGCATGTTGGTACCAATGACAAAGCTAGAGGAAGATGGAGAGTCCTAAAAAACGATTTCAGGGACTTAAGAGATAAATTAAAGAGAAGGACATCCCAGGTAGTATTCTCAGAAATACTACCGGTACCTAGAGCTACACTAGAAAGAAGAAAGCAAGAGAATAGGGAAATCAACAAGTGGCTGAGGAGCTGGTGCAGAAAAGAGGGGTTTGGGTTCCTAGAGAACTGGGCTGACTTCTCATTCAGTTACAGGCTTTTTAGCAGGGACAAACTGCACCTAAATGGGGAGGGTGCAGCTCTGCTTGCAGAGAAGATTGCCGAAAAGTTAAAGGGGCTTTTAAACTAGGTGTTGGCGGGGGGGGAAGGTCCAGATGTAGGGCTAGCCAGCATTGCGCAAGGTTCAGCAGGTAATATTGAGGGCATTAGTGGTAAATTGCACAGAATACCAAAACCCAAAATAACTAAGTTGGCAAATCCAAATTGCAGCCTTATAACAACTAACAAGGAAATTGTATGCGACAGGACAAAATTACGAGGCTTGTACACCAATGCAAAAGTCTAGCTAATAAAATGGGATAACTGGAGCTGCTAATGTATGAGGAGGATTTTGATTTTGTGGGAATTTCAGAAACTTGGTTTGACAGCTCACGCGATTGGCTGGCAACCATTCAGGGGTATTCCCTATATCGTAGGAACAGGGAGGGTAGGAAAGGGGGAGGGGCATGCCTGTATATCAAAAATGATTTGCAAGTGAACATGAGGCATGATATTACTAATAGAGGAAGGAAGGAGGTGGAATCCTTGTGGGTGAAGCTCCAAAGGAAAGAAAATAATGGGAAATTAACAGTGGGCATATGCTACAGGCCCCCTAAAATGAGGGAGGAGGAAGAGGCTGACCTCCTATCAGAGCTAGGAATGGCGGCAAGGCAGGGCAATGTTTTTATTATGGGGGATCTTAATTATCCAGATATCGACTGGGCAGAAGGAACTGCTTTTTCGTCTAAGGCTCGCCATTACCTAAATATCTTGCAGGATAATTTCATGGGTCAGTTGGTAAACGCACAAGAGATAACACATTACTAGACCTAATGATTACAAACAACACAGACAACTTAGGAAGCAGCGATCACAAGTTTGATTCAGTATGAATCACAGAAATAAGAAGCACAAGGGTAATACAAGTACACCGAATTTCAAAAGTTCCCTAAACTGCACTCTATGCTGCACAATATTAAATGAGATAAAATCCTAGGAACACTGGAGGAAAAAATGAAAAAATTAAGAGCATACTAAATAAAGGCATTGGCCAGTGCATTCCAATGTGCAATAAGTATAAAAGAGCTAAAATTAAACCTGGGTGGCTAAACTCTAATGTAAAAATGCATATAAAAGCAAGAAGAAAAATACCTTCAAAAAATATAGGGCTGAGGGGTCTGTGTCAGCATTCCAACAATACAAGGAATGCAATAAGTATGGTAAGAGCACAATCAAGGCAGCTAAAATAGACCAAGAAAGGCACATAGCAGAGGAGGGTAAAAAAATCCCAAGAAATTTTTTAAATACAATAACATCAAGAAATTGTGGCCAGAACATATTGGCCCCATAAAGGATGATGAAGAGAATTTGGTTACTAAAGACGAGGAGAATGCAAAAGGTTTTAAATGTATTCTTCTCCTCAGTTTTCACAAAGGAAAAAGGGGGATATAGTAACCAAGACTGTAATGTTAGTAACACGTCACAGAATGTACCCTCGTGGCTAACAGAAGCCAGTATCAGAAATAGACTTGAAAAATGTAACACAAATAAGTCACCAGGACCAGATGGCTTACACCCGAGGGTCCTTAAGGAACTCAGTCAGGCGATAGCTAGACCGTTGTTCCAAATTTTTATGGACAGCATACTTACTAAAATGGTACCAGCTGATTGGAGAAAAGCCAACGTGGTACCAAAATTTAAAAAAAGGGCAGAGATATATCCCTGGAAACGACAGGTCAGTCAGCCTAACAATAATAGTCTGTAATAGAGGTCGACCGATATATCGGCGGATATTTGCCTTTTTTTAATTAATCAACATCGGCCGATTGTGCTGATAAAAAAAGGCCAATTATGACTTCAGCGCGACTTGCAAATGACTTCTGTAATAGAAGTCAATGCACGTTGCCTGAAGTCTTCCGTGGAGTGACATGTTTCTCCTCTCTGGGCAGCCTGCCAAGTCTGAGAAAAGATCCAAAGAGATACAATGTTTATTCTTATCAATGGACTGAACGCACTAATCCCTTCTGACACTTGTTGCTTACAAGTAAAAATCTTGTATTTTCTGCTAGAAAATCACTTAGAACTAGGGTTGTCCCGATACCGATACTAGTATCGGTATTGGCACCGATTCCGAGCATTTGCCCAAGTACTTGTACTCGGGCAAATGCTCCCGATGCTTCCCCCGATACCTGGAAGTCAGCAGTGATAGGCGCGTGGGGGAGTTACAAGCTTCTCCCCCAGTGGCTTCCAGCGGCTTTAGTGACATACAGCGGTGATTGGTGCTTGTAACTCCCCCACACGCGATCACCGCTGACTGTCACTGCATCCTCCTCCATGCCCCCTCCGTTCCGCTGTCCCCCTCCACTGTCCCTCTTCGTTCTGCCGTTCCGCTGTCCCCCTCTCCTTCTCTGCCCCCCTCCGTTCTGCTGTCCCTCTCCGCTGTCCCCTTCGTTGTCCCCCTTCGTTCTGCTGTCCCTCTCCGCTGTACCCCTCCGTTGCGCTGTCCTTCTCCTCCTTCCTTTGTGAATGGACAGAGTCAGCGGACTCTGTCCATTCACATAACTGAAACATTGTAATCTTCTGTGATTACAATGTCTCAGTTTATGAATGGAGAGAAACCGCTGTCTTCTCTCCATTCATCCTCAGTGCAGCTGAGGCTGCAGAGAAAGGGACTGGGGAATCTCTATCCTCGGTCTCTTTCTCTGTCTCAAGGGGGAGATATCAGAGGTCTGTTAAGACCCCTGATATCTCACCAAAGCCCCCCAACAGGGCTGATTAAAAAAAAAAAAAAAAAAAAAAAAAAAACACCACATATTGCAATAAAGAATAAAAAAAATATTATTGTAAAAAATAAAAATTGTAAATAAAAAAAAAAACACACACACATACACTGTTCACACGGTATTTGCGCAGCTGTCTTTCAAACGCAATTTTTTTGGAAAAAATTATTATGAATCAAAAAAAAAAAAACAGTAAGGTTAGCCCATTTTTTTTCATCCAAAAGTTTTGATTACCTGTTTTTGTGTATTTAATATTTAAGATATAGTTTTTTTTTTTTAATCTAAATTATACATACAAGTGAACTGATTGGAGGTTTGTTTTGTTTAATAAATGTTTAAATGTAAGAAATTTTCTGTATCACTTATTACTTAAGGCTGCTCTCACACTGGAGCGGGTACAGTAAAATGCTGCTAGTTTTAGCGGCGCTTTACCGTCATTTTAGTGGCGCTATTCGGCTGCTAGCGGGCGAGGAAGGGGTTGAATGCGCCCATGAAGCGCCGCTGCTGAATTGCTTTGCAGGCGCTTCGACAGCGGTGCCCATTCATTTCAATGGGCAGGAATGGTGGAGGAGCGGTATACACCGCTCCAAAGATGCTGATGCAGGACTTTTTTTAACATCCTGCCATCGCCTCAGTGTGAAAGCACTCTGGCTTTCACACGGAGACTGCAGGGGAGCGGTTTTGCAGGCACTTTACAGGCGCTATTTTTAGCCCAAAAGCACCTGAAAAACGCACCAGTATAAAAGGGGTCTAACTGTTCGATTTTATGAGATGAAGGGAAAAAATTAAAAAATCGGCATCATATACCGGCCATCGGCCACCGAGATTTCTAAATATCCGCAACGGCCAGAGAAAACTCCATATCGGTCGACCTCTAGTCTGTAAGCTATTGGAGGGGATAAGGGACCATATCCAGGATTTTGCTAATGAAAAGAGTATCATTAGTAGTAATCAGCATGTTTTTATGAAGGATCATTCTTGTCAGACCAATCTATTAACATTCTATAAAGAAGAGAGCTGCCATGTAGATAAAAAAAGGGCTGTGGATGTGGTGTATCTGGATTTTGCAAAGGCATTTGATACAGTCGCCCACAAACGTTTACTTTACAAGCTGAGGTCTGTTGGCATGGACCCCAGGGTATGTACCTGGATTGAAAACTGGTTACAGGGCGTGTCCAAAGGGTGGTGATAAATGGCAAGTACTCGGTACTTTCTCCACAGCGTAGATAACCCATAGAACTCAGCAATGATCATAGTAAATGGACATAGGTCAGGGACACATATACAGTGCAGGATGTGTTGGTTTCCCTCCCAAGGTCCTCCACAGATCAGATCTCCCACTAGAAGAATGCAGCAGCAGATCCTGTACTCTGACTTCCAGCTCTCACAGTGACTGCCCCTGTCTGAACGCCTCTGCCGCTGTAATAAAAGGCCTTGGCTGGGTTTTAGCCATCCGCTCCATCTTGCTTATTATCTGGTAAGCAAGTTTTTTATCAGGTGGTGGCACTGTTAAGGATTAGCTCACCTGGGTGTCATATGGCTGAACTGCACTTTAGTGTTTTGGATACACAACGTATTGCCTATCTGCATTTACAATGCACTGTGAGCTGTACACTCGGTTCACACAGGGACAACACAACTTACAGCGTGACTTAGCGGCGACTTCAGCGCTACTTTGAGTGACTTACAACGTGACTTAGAGTCGCCTCCAGGACAGGCGACTTTGCCTGTGGCCAACCAGAGCTAATCAGCTCTTGTGACATCATTCTTGTTCCTGTTCTCTTCCTGGTTCCATGTGTTCTGTGACCACAATGTTCACTTTGCGTTATTTAATGACAGCTGTCATAACAGCTGGTGTGGCAGTATTGATGGAAGAAGAAGAGGAAGAGAGGAAGCGAAGGATGAGAAGAAGACATCGCTACTGGATCCATCCTATTATTGCTAATAGAGATAATAGAGGCCAGTACTGGGCCATATATGAGAATTTGCGTGTTTTTGAGGACAAGTTTTTCAACTATACCCGGATGTCTATCGCAAGGCAAGTGCATATGCTATATGTGGATCTACACATATGAACTAGCCTATTTTTCAAATATTTTTTTTTAATAAGTATCTTTTGCTACAAAAAAATCTTTTTCATCCCCAAATTTTAGATATATATTTTGTATCATTGACCCTAGAGAAAAAAATGGCGAACGTTGCTATTTAGCTGAATTGTTTGTAATCTACCTAATGCCGACCATCCACTCTAATCAATGTTGCTGGGGTGGTTGGTTGAACTTGCATGCATCACACCGGCAGAACCCCTTCAATTAGAGGCCTCAGATTTGCATATGGTAGGCTTAAAGCAGTAATGTGTGTGTGTAGCTACAAATGGCTGATATTTCTTATTTTCAATATAGTAAATTAGCTTTTTTATTCATTTTACAGTTTCGATGAATTGCTTCGTCTTGTTTACATCCATCTGGAGCGACAGAATACATCATATAGGAAGAGTATCTCAACTACTGAAAGACTGATTATTACACTAAGGTAAACTATCTATTTTTTGATGCACATTAGTATTATACTTGCAATATTATAGTAAAGTCCAGCCTGAGCTCATTTGTCTGGGCTTCTCCAACGGGTCACAATGAGTGCAATTCTTTTGCACTCCTGCACCCCCTTTTCAGTGGAGAGTGATCAGAAGTCCACTTTGTGCAGACATCACCAAGATCAGTTGAGGCAGCGCCATCCTCACTTTCGAAGTTCTTTATCCACCAGTTGCCTGGACTGATGGCAGTGCCAGCCACTCAGCAAGCTGCTCTCCGCCCCTCCACATCTCAGCGCTCCAATGAGTATGGAGGAGCAGAGCAAGAAAGCAGCTGACCGACAGTCAGAAGCTCTCAGCTCAGGAAGGGTAGAGAACTGAGCCATCGACGATGGTTGTTGACTCAGTTCTCTGTGAAGAAGCGGCAGTCAACAGATGCAGCATCGGTGCGATGATACATCCACCTAGGTAAGTATGATTATTCAAAAAAAAACATACCGTTGAATAAATATTGCAAAATTTAGCATACAAACATCCATAAATTTTTAAATAACAAAAAAATTGTAATATTATAGTGTATATATATATATATATATATATATATATATATGAAACATCTAAAACAGAATTTTTTTTTTTTTTATTTACAATTGTTCGTAAACTGGTTCGTAGCCAGAGGTTGCAGAACTGGTGGTAGGCCTTGGGAAGGGTGTTGGTGGGAAATTGTTGGGATGCTGACTGAATGGTTGGTACCCTGTTGCGCCAATTATTGATGGAATTGGGGTTGGAGATGGATAGGGTATTGGTAGATGGGCAGGATTCATGGCACTGCCATACTCATCAGAGTATGGACGGAAGCGAGGGCGATAGTAGGGGTGGGTTCTGGGTGGTGGAGGGTTAGGGTATGTATAGTAGGGACCGGATGGTGGTGGTGGTCCAAACATGGGTGAGGTGGGAATTTATGGCTCATTGCGCATAGTGGCTTCAAGGAGGTCCATCACTGCCTTCTTGACATCATGCTTGCGCTCCTGGGGAATTTTTTGAAGCATTGACCATTAGACCAAAGCCATGATCTTCTAATTTTTGGTTCATTCATTCTACAAGGTCCGCAAATCTGTCCATATTATGACTGTGCCTTCCCCAGCTGGTCTGCTCCTACGCTGGCTTCTGAGCCGGATAGGCTGATCCGGCTGCTGTATATTTGATGAAGCCTCTCCTTGGTTGCTGCTTCAGAATCTTCCAGTAGAGAATGATCCAGCGACAGCGACCCTTCTGCTTCTTGGGATGCTGCTTCTTGAGTTGCAGCTTCTTGCGATTTCTCCTGCCCTTCATCACGCGCTTCCCAACTAGATTGTGTTCTGCATTAAACATATAATACAGTTAAGGCACCCCCTTCTTTATAGAATTGTATAGTATCACTTTACAAATATGAAAGATGTTATTCTCACTCTCTCAGAGTCATGAAAGGCCTCAGAAACTCCAGTTTGTCTGCATGTACGTAGGGTACAACCCTTTTTGTTGCAGATCCACACCTGGCATCATTAATTTTTCGGAGGTACCGCTTAAAGCAGTCGCGCAATCCCTTCCATCTATTTTGTAATATCGATACTGCAAAACATAAATAGGAACATAATGAATTATGTATTTTGTCTTTCAGATACCTGGCAACCGGTCATTCCCTAATTAGCCTACATTATGAGTTCATGGTGGGCAGGTCGACAATCAGCTACATCATCAAAGAAACCTGCCAAATCTTATGGGATGTGCTTAACACCATAGTTATGAAGAGGCCTACACCAGAGAATTGGCGGAATATTGCAAAACTATTTTGGAGTGGGTTCAATTTCCCCAATTGCATTGGAGCTATAGATGGGAAGCATGTGCGTGTTATAAAGCCTGTTGGTAGCGGAAGTATGTACTTCAATTACAAAAAATATTGCTCTTTTGTACTGCTTGCCGTGGCAAATGCAAACTACTGCTTCACCTATATAGACATAAGATCCTACGGTAGTAGCTGCGATTCACGGATTTTTGCTAATAACTTTGGTGAAAGGCTACGGGATAATCAGTTAGATATTCCTGAGAACTATCCTCTTCCTGGCACAACTGAACCCCCAATACCCTATGTGTTCATCGCAGATGAGGCTTTTGCATTGGAGGAACACCTAATGAGGCCTTACTCCAATAGGAACCTGACTACTCCTAATAAAGTCTTTAACTATCGACTAACAAGAGCAAGAAGGGTGGTTGAATGCAGTTTTGGAATTCTTGCCAATAAATGGCGTTTGTTACATACGCCTATTGCATTAAACATTGAAAATGCAATTACTGCTGTTAAAGCAGCTTGCATGCTGCACAATTATGTCCGGATACGTGACGGGTACCGTTTTGAGGATTCCCTTATGCATGACATGGAAAGTGCACACCTCATTGCTACAAGGGGATCCAGCGATGGTGCCACTGTTCAAGAGCAATTTGCTTCGTACTTCCTTTCACCGGATGGTGAATTAGAATGGCAAATGGACGCCATTTCCTAACTGCATTGATTACTTCCTTAAATATATATTTTGCTGCTGTTGCTTTTTCTGTAAAGTTTTAGAGCCTGCAGTTGATTGAGTTTCTAATTTTGTCATGCTATGTTATACTGTCGTTAATGTTTTAAATACTATTTTTTGGTTACATTTTACATAAACTGTGATAATAAAGCAATCATTATTTTGGCTGATATTGATCATTCATTATCTACATTTATTAACAATAGAAGCATACATCAGTTAAAGACTGCATCAGGGTTCTCCATAGGCCCCTTTCACACTGGGGCGGTGGGGGCATCGGCGGTAAAACGCCGCTATTTGTAGCGGCGCTTTACCATCGTTTTAGCGGCGATATTCGGCCGCTAGCGGGGCGGTGCTAAACCCCGCTAGTGGCCGAAAAAGGGTTAAACTGCGCGCAAAGCGCCGCTACAGCGGCGCTATGCCGGCGGTATAGCCGCACTGCCCAGGGCTGGACTGGGACAAAAATTTGGCCCTGGACTTCACCCAGACTGGCCCACTTTGACAAGTCTCTCCCATGCCAGCTTGCCACCCAAGCCCCCCCCACTAGCTATTAGCCGTTCTACATTATTTCTCTTATAGGCAGTATCAGTGGGGAAGCTAGACATTATTTCACCTGGGGCAAAGAATCAGTTTGGCGCCCCCCCCCAATGGAACAAGATTAGGCAGGAAAGTGAGGCCGCCCTCCTTCCACATCGTATGATGAGCTTCTAAGTGTTGACTCCTGAGCATCATGTCTGTATTCAGGCGCACTGCATAACTAGGGGGGGGGGGGGACAGAGGACTGGAGGGAGGCAGCGGTCCACTGTCACTGAAATTGGCCCACTGAGCCATCGGCCCACCGGGAAACTCCCTGTAGTCCCAAAGGCCAGTACATGCCTGGCGCTGCCCCATTGATTTCAATGGGCAGGAGTGGTGTATACACCGCTCCTTCACAGCTCCAAAGATGCTGTTTTTTTCCCTCCTGCCAGCGCACCGCTCCAGTGTGAAAGACCTCGGGATTTCACACTGGAGTCACAGCAATGGCAGTCCCAGGTCGGTTTGCAGGCGCTATTTTTAGCGCAATGGCGCCTGCAAACCGCCCCAGTGTGAAAGGGGCCTTACTCTGGTCCTCCAGTTGTTCCAGAACTACAATTCCCATCATGCCTAGTCAAGTATGTCAGTGCCTGAATTGCACAACACATGGATAACAGACATAAATTAAATAAAAGGTTAAACTTACATTTGTCACTACGTTCGGTCGTCATCAATGGGTCCCAATTCTCGATAGTCAGTCGACAGATCTCAAGCCAGGCACTGTCCCTCTTATACTGATCCTTGTAGTTCGCATCAGTCTTGTCATAGATACAGGGACGCTGCTTCACGAGTCTTATTAAGGACTCATTGTCAACTGGCTCTCTGTGATGGAGTTCCCTGTGGGCTCTGGCCGACATTGTGTATACAGGTTGTTCACTAGTATACACAGAGATAACGGCATCCAGGAAGTACTCTGTGGGAAGGACGGGGCTACCTGCAGTGGGGAGTACCTGGGTAAAATCTTTTCTTTTCCTGTTAAGTCGCTTCACTATAGACCACGATCCAACTTGTAGGCGACTTCCATTGAAATCTATGGGTAAAAGTCGCCTTGAAGTAGTACAGGAACCTTTTCTGAAGTTGGAGCGACTTCAGTAGCGTGCATTAAGACGGCTCTCATTAACTTGAATGCAATTTCTGATGTCAAGTGACTTGGGGCGACTTGAGGTCTGACAAGTCGGATCCCAAGTTGCGGTAGTGTGAACTGAGCCGTAAGGTCTTATATAGACAGGTGTGTGGCTTTCCTAATCGAGTCCAATCAGTATAATCAAACACAGCTGGACTCAAATGAAGGTGTAGAACCATCTCAAGGATGATCAGAAGAAATGGACAGCACCTGAGTTAAATATATGAGTGTCACAGCAAAGGGTCTGAATACTTAGGACCATGTGATATTTCAGTTTTTCTTTTTTAATAAATCTGCAAAAATGTCAACAATTCTGTGTTTTTCTGTCAATATGGGGTGCTGTGTGTATATTAATGAGGAAAAAAAAAAGGAACTTAAATGATTTTAGCAAATGGCTGCAATATAACAAAGAGTGGAAAATTTAAGGTAGTTTGAATACTTTCCGTCCCCACTCTACATTTTACAGCATTGCATGACTGTGAAATTGTCAGTTAAATGCAGTGCCGTATCACAAAAAATGGCCTGGTCATGAAGGGGGGTAAATCTTCCAGAGGTCAAGTGGATCTTGCTTTAAAAATTAGGCCCCTTTCACACTGAGGTGCTTCTAAATTGCCAGTAAAACATTTCAGCGCTTTTGAAGAGCTTTCCATTAATTTCAATGGAGAGGAGCGTTTTTTTCACCGCCCTGCCAGCACACTGCCCCATTGATTTTAATGGAAATAGGTTTTCGTGAGCTTTTCAGACGCTTTTTTAGTGTGAAAGCGCCTGAAAAGCGACTCAGTGTGAAAGGGGTCTTAAACTTGTTATTAATCAAGAGGGCACACCTGAGATCTAGCAAACATCATTATTTAGAGTAAAAAAGCTTTGATTCTGATCTCTCTTATGTGACCTAGAGCCTAAGTTAAGACCACACGGTCTATGACTACAGGAGCATTCTGGGTATTTTATATTAATAGAAACTGCAGAATTTGTTGTCAATCAGACAAACCCTTGCAGTGAGATAAGAAAACCAGCTAAGCACAGCCAGGAAACTGAGTCTGTACTTGTAATAAGAAAATAATCCCACACAATGTATGTAATTACAGAAACACCGTTTTTAAAACATGAATATTCACTGATATGCCTATCAAACTGAGATCTCTTCCACACATATCTAGAACATTACAAATACTATAATTCCTCATTAAGGTATACTTTTAGACAAAAACACCCACTTTGCCTTTCCCACGTGACCTAAACCCCCCCCCCCAATGCCATTTACCTAGTTGAGTAGGGTAACCGTAGTCTACCCCAACAGTCACATCCTACAGTCAAAATCTCCCTACCTGCTAGCCATGTCTGCAGGATGAGTCCTTGCAGGCTTGTATAGGGCCAGCTCTTGAACATCTCCAGTCTCAGTAGATAGCCCCATGGAAACTATGAGACGATAATTTAGCAGGTCTGGCTGTCCTACTCAAGTAAGTAAGCAGCTAGGAAGGGAGGGCATGTTGGTTCAGGTAAGGGGGGTGTGCCCAGTGTACTTTGTAAATTCGGCTACTTTTTAAAGTGGAGGTTCACACAAAAATTGAACCTCCGCTTTTCGGAACCCTCCCCCCCTCCGGTGTCACATTTGGCACCTTTCAGGGGGGAGGGGGGTGCAGATACCTGTCTAAGACAGGTATTTGCACCCACTTACGGGCATAGACTCCCACAGGAGTCTATGCCTCTTCCTGTCCCGCCGCGCTGTCTGCTGGGACACACACGGGTCCCAGAGACAGCATGGACCATTCAGATTGCGCTGCGCGACTCACGCATGCGCAGTAGGGAACCGGGAAGTGAAGCTGCAAGGCTTCATTTCCTGATTCCCATACCGAAGATGGCAGCAGCAGCATCCGAGGGGCGGCTCGGCCTCGGGTGCCGACATCGCTGGACTGTGACAGTTAAGTGTCCATATTTTAAAAGTCAGCAGCTGCAGTATTTGTAGCTGCTGACTTTGCGGGAGTCCCTCTTTATTATTGCACTAAATCTACGTAATACATTTTAATAATTTAACTAAGATTAATCATTTAGAATTAATATTTATAATTTAATAAGGGCTATGCAATACCTTTTTTTAATAATCTGTACCAATTATCTAAGTAATAATTTGAAAGATTAGGTTTTTTTAACATTATCATGATCAGCCCAAGCAGGATGGAAAAATAACCATAAAACTACCATTTCTTTTTACTGTACCCTGCAATCTAAGTGTTTGGTACACAAGAGAAACACAAGAGAAAATGGCCTTTTGTCTACTGATTGTCCATTCAAGGCTCGGGTTGGCAATGTTTCTGCACATGGACAGTCTAATGCGCATTAAATTAAAAAAAGAACTGTGGCCTTTCATTAATTATAAATTCATCTGTATTTTCAGTTTTTTCTTAGTTCTCCTGCAAAGTCCCCTAAATATCTGTTGAGTCTGCCAGTGAAGTCCACTCAATGTAACATTTTGTTATGGTGTGGCAATGATGCTGCACTGCTCCTGAATTCAGAGCAGAGTTGTCACTGTCATGTAGGCTGTTCCTGCTTGCACTACTGTGGGATAAAAAAAAAATGTTGAAGGAGGCACGGCTATAAGCATTGTCACTGCTGATTCACAATCCTGCATCTTATCAACCATCATCTGACCATACCTAGATCAGGTATTTGTGCACTCTTGGAATCACGGCCACTAATGTGGGCAGGACTATGAGTGCCAGTACCTTCTGTCCTGTATCTGCCAGTCTTGTGCTTGCAGTTGCAGAGTGCTGGCACTATTACAATATAGCATGACTCTCCACTCACAATACTACAGTGATGCCAGAAAGTGTCAGAGAGCTGGTTAAAATAAATGTTTTTGCCCAAAGTGAGGCTTTGAGATGAGTGGGCAGTGCTGTGAGGGGTAAGGCAGAGAAAGACCTACCAGTATACTGAACCTCCATCACAGTTACTACAGGTGGCGCTTAAAACTAATTTTGAGCTGAGAGGAGATTGGTTACCCAGCAGATAGAGAGAGGGGGGGCTGCTGTGACGGGCCTCCTGAAGATGGAGTCGTTTCCTTCAGGTACCCCAAAGGAAAGTATTTAGAGGCTTTTGTGACAGGAGGGGCAGGCTGTGTCATAACAAATTAGAGTACCTACAATTATAAAAAAAAGTTTTGTGTGCTTGGAGACAAGCTCTCCCCTCATTTCCTCTTACTTCACCTAGCTTGGCCATAGCTCACCAGAGGTTAGTAATATACAGTATATGCATGAAGATGATGGAGGAGGTACAGTATATCCTCAAAATTTCTCACATTCACTGTTTGAACACATTGGAACAATTCACCAGTTTTTTTCTTCCTTATTGTTTGTTCATATACATGTTTACTCCAGGATGTTGTTTTTTGTAATGTCACCAGAAATATTGCTACACTATCTTTTTACACTTCTTTATCTGTAGCTGACAATTCTGCACTATAACCCCAGAAATGCATCTTTTTTATGGATGAAAAATGTATAAGAGAGTTTGGGAAAAACAAAAACAAAATCAGAGGGGTGTCCATATATATGTGATTCAAACTCATAATACCAACCTCTCAGGATTCACATACCATGTCATACCCACCTTAGTAAACAGAGTGAGAACAGGTTTTTCCTTCTGAGTCACATAGCATCTCTTTAGCTCCCTTAGGGGAAACCTCACCTTGTACCACTGTCTCAGATGGAACATCTTCTGTAAGAATAAAAGACCAGTGCCAAGTCAGGTGCTATAGCATTCAGCAAAAATAACTTTTAAAAAGAAAAAAAGTCTTAATAAGCCAGTCAGTATCAGTGTTGTTTGAAGAAAAGAGGAGTATTTGTGAAACAACTTTTGGAGTGGATTGTGGAGGTACCACCATGTTTATAAAAATATTACAGTAACTGCTGGTGTAAAGACAGTGTGCTCAAATGATATCTATAGTAGGGCACATTCAAGACAGAATATTATAGTCCATAAATAGTACTTCTAAAAGTTTAAGTCCACATAAAAAGATTAATAAACCGTGTTACATTATTAGTACACTCAGGTGGCGCTCAATGCCTTTCTCTTCTTTGCTTTTACCATCATGTTTATAAGTAGTCACCACCTCTCTGTGGTTCCATTCTCTGGGTTGTACAGTAATGACATGTAGCACTAACTCACGGTGGAGCTGCTGGTTTAAGCGGGTCTGTTACCTTCACCTTGCATCCCTTGGTTTTACCAGCACCGGGTCTAGGGGTTCCGTTGAGTTTACTTCTGGACGACACACGCACCAACACTGGAGTACGTTTTCAATGCTTTATTGAACAAACAAACTTTAGGAAGTAGCAGGAAACAGGCGGAAAAGGAAACTTTCAGGAGAAACTCAAATATCTTCTTATAGAATCTTAGCGACAAATGTCCTGGTAGAATTCAGATAACTAGGTGGAATGCGCTCCCCTTGTGGGACACACTCCTTGCTCGTCTGGATAGGCCTCTCTCACTAGCAGCCAGTACGCAGCATGAATCAAAAGTCTCTGCCACAGACTCAGTTGGGGGGGGGGGGGGTAAATCTGTACGATCCTCTGCCACAGGATGTATCAGATTTTCTCTGCAGTGAAAGTCAGTCACAGTGCCTGAACCTTTAAGCCGAACCGGCAACACTATGCTGTATGGTTACTTCTCTTGGATGCGTCCTTCGACCGAGTCACCAGGCCCCTCTATAGACCAGCACGCTGCGTGATCTCTCCAAGACGGGTCCTCCCCTGGGATCTCCTCGGCCGCCCAGCTTCGTCACACAGGACCGACAGCTCAGGACCATTCCTCGGCCGCAGTGGTAGGCTCCAGACAAGCCTCTGGGCCCACCCCTGCACCGCTGTATCGTGGGCCTCCCGATCGGAGGACCACGAGGTAGCTCCTTAACGCATACCTGTCGGCCAGGAGGGCCAGCAGGTGGCTGAAAAAAAAACCCCAAGAACATGGCGTCCGTCCCATAAATACCCTCTTCCCAGAATGCAACTCGGAGGACCACCTCCACCGAGCTTGTCTCCGAGACAGAGGAGCATCTATACACTTCGATACGTTGCCTTTCCAACACTGAACGGTGGTAACAGCGACACCCACCGGTCAGCACGGAAGCACACACAACGTCAGCCAAGCTGGAACAGAGGCAAACTTTTAACCTTCCTAACACACTATTTACTAAATTTACCTAATCTGCGGTAGATTGTAAATCTACCAGCGCTACATACACACTAGGTTTTATTCCATAGGTTTGGTAATCCTTAGCAAATGTTTAAGAATCAGTAGGAAACAGATGTCATCAGCTATGGGTTAAAGCAAAACAAAACTCTTAGTCAACATGAACAGTTTTTAAAGTGTTTGTTAACCCCAAAAAAAAAAATACACATCCTGACCCTTTAAAGCAGATTAAACAGTACAGTGCTTGTGCTGTGTAACCTGCCCCCCAGCTAAACTGTAAAAAAAAACTTCCCTGAACCTGCCACTTCCTGTATGCCCTCTCTATACTGACCACGATAACCAGGGCTACTCAGCCCTGACCACCGTTGTCAGAGTACGTCCCTCCGTCATACACTGCCCTGCTCTCCTGTCTCTCCCCCTCACCCCCTCCTTCCTGCCTGTCAGCGCACTCTATTTGTCTGTCATCGCTCCGCCCCACCTCCCGCCGCTATTAGTAAAAAAACAATAACCTACAATGGTCACATCCAGCCCCTCTATTAGTGGCTAGCATTCCACACTTGTAAATCCTCCGCCCCGCCTCCCGCCGCTATTAGTAAAAAAAAATAACCTATAATGGTCACTGCCAGCCCCTCTATTAGCGGCTGGCATACCACACTTGTAAATCCTTTCTAAAAACATGAGTTCTAAATAGCTATTTAGAGCTGTCTTCAGGCCGGTCACGTGACTCGTGACTGTGTGGTTTGAACTCCATTTTCATATGCGGGCACTACTCACTTATGTGTTTGCTTCTGCACAAGAGCTCGGTGGGACGGGGTGCGTTTGAAAAAATTTTTTTTTTTTTTTACGCTGTTAAAAAAAAAAAAATGTGTCACTTTTATTCCTATTACATTGAATGTAAACATCCCTTGTAATAGAAAAAAAGCATGACAGGACCTCTTAAATATGAGATCTGGGGTCAAAAAGACTTCACATCTCATATTTACACTAACATGCAAAAAAAAAAAAAAAAATTAAATGCCATTTAAAAAAAAAAAAAGTTCCTTTAAGAGATATGGGCGGAAGTGACGTTTTGACCTGCAATGATATGGATACGGGTGGGAGCCATCTTCCCCTCACTCGTCTCCATGCCTAACAAGGAGAAGAACCCGATCGCCCCTGCCGACGGCTCCGGTAAGCGGCAGAGGGCACCGGAGTGCAGCGGGAGGGGGGCCCTCTCCCTCCGCCGATAAAAGTGATCTTGCGGCGAATCCGCAGCAGAGACCACTCTTATTTGAAAGCGGCTGCTGAAGAAGAGGATTCCGTGGTTATGGTAGCTAGCCTCTGCAATAATAACGCTAATCCTCTTCAAAGTAGCAACGTAAAACGACCGCACCTTGTCTGTAAGTGGTTAAGCAGTGGCGGCCGCTACATTAGGGGCGCAGGGGCGCCGCCCCCCTAATCTATGCGCCCAGCCCCTAATCTACATGCAGGGTGCCGGACGCATAATTTCAATGGGTTTTTTTTTTTTTTTCCAAAGCACAGCCTGAGGCTCTAATTGACTTCAAAAAAGGGTGGGCTCGGGGCACAGAGCACTGCGCCCTGAGCCCACCCAGTTGTGCGACATGAGCGAATTAATATTCGCTAATGTCTTCCTGCTTCTCCATCCGGCCAATCAGGAAGCGGGTCCTGAGACCCGATTGCCCAGGGAGAAGCATTGGCCCCCCAGAGCCAGCTGGAGCGGGGAGGGAAGAGATGGAGTGGACGGATTCAGCGATTGCCTTGATTGCAGTTTGGAGAATGAGCGGGAGGCGATTCGGAGAGCAGGGAGCAGTGCGAGTACCGAGGCCGCCCTGTGCATGGGCCGGGGGGGTGGGTGGAGGTGTTGATATGTGCGAGTGAGGGGGGCAATGGTTCCAATGTGTCCTTTATTCATACATTTTAATATTTCACCCCACTATTCCCAATCTTTATCAAACCTCAGCTACTCCTGTACGCAGTTGTCATTTTCCTTTCCCAGGCAGACTATGAAGGTCTTTCTTATTTTCAGAAAATAGATGTGTACACTGTAAGCTTCTATTTTGTCGATGGAGGATGGGCCCAACATAGCCACTGTCATTTTCTAACTACCATATCATAAATTTAGAATGAAATGCACAGAAAGCTTCTGAAATGTTCTGCATAAAATGACCAGAATATATTTCAGTGTCTGAGTAGAAAGCCCAATGGCAAATTTTGAGTGAGGATGAAATCAAACATGAAATAATAGACTGTGGCTTTCTGCAGCATCTGATACCTAGCAGGAAACCTCTTAGCAGAAAGAAATATTCTAACTGCTGCAGCCTTTTATAGGAACAAAACCAACACAGGATGCAACACTATTTTGTAGCTACACTGGATGTATTGTGAATTACATTCTGCAAGATGTGCTTTTATATTTATACCTTGTCAGTATGTGACGAAGTTCTTTTGTAACATTACTTTATAAAATTTAAAAACATATTTAATAGTAAAGTTCCAATTTTAATCCAACTATAACCAAGCCAAATGGATTTCTATACTACTGTATATCTAAACTGGACCCCTTGCTGCAGGCAACTCTAGGTAGCAAGTCTCTCTTTAGGCTTATTATGAGATAATCAAGAAATAGCAGAGCTCGGTAAAAACAAACATGCTGGGGGCAGGAGGCGGAGCCTAGCGGAGCAGACATGCATTGTTAGAGCTCCACACCGCTGAGGAGAAAAGAGAAGGACAAAGCGGAGCCTGCAGGCTCAAAAGGTATCCATTTGAACCTTTTTGCCCCAGGGAACAAACTGTGAAAGTTTGGGCAGGAAATATGGTACTGGGAGGAAACCGTGGCAGAAATAAAAATCACCTCACAAAGAGCTCACAGGCACTCACTGCAGCTGAAGCAGCTCCAGTCACCTCACAAGATACAGCATCAGGGCGCTCTCACAGACAGAAAATGTCACAGCAAGACTCTCCATTTGAGTCAGATACAGAACAAATCCTCTCACAAACTTCTCCACAAGCCTCCTCAGCATCCCCAGTAATATTATTACAATTTGAAAAGATGCTTCATAAGGCTTTAAAACAAACCTCAGACCAAATAACAAAAAGCCTAACCAAAGAAATAAGAGAGCTGGGAAACCGCACCGCAGCCTTAGAAATAAAAATGGATGAAATTGAAATTACAACCCAAGAAAATATAACAGAATTGGAACAATTAAAAGAAGAGAATTTAATACTTCAAACTAAGCTCGAAGATTACGAAAATAGAGCCAGACGTTCAAACTTGCGCATAAGGGGAATACCTGAAACTGTGACAGACCTGCAATCTACTATTACTGCTCTATTACAAGAACTAAAGCCAGATATCCCTATTGAACGTTTAGAACTGGACAGAGTACACAGAGCCCTCACAGCCAAAAAGAAAGATGGACCCCCACGTGATATAATCACAAAATTTCATTATTACAGAACGAAAGAACAAATACTAATTGCTGCAAGAGAAAAAAAGGAACTTAATTTTCAAGGACACAATTATCAAATTTTTGCTGACCTATCCCAACTTACTATTACTAAAAGACGATCCATGAAACCCCAACTAATGGAACTGCAACGCCACAACATTATGTATCAATGGGGCTTCCCCTTTTCAGTCAGATTTAACTACCAAGGTACAATTTACAGAAGCAGATCAGCAGATGAACTACAACAAACCCTTTTAAAATTAAATCTGACAGAACCCACAAGCAGCAATACTCCCACACGCAGAAGAATGGCGTCATCTTCACCTTCAGGCAGCACCCAGAAAATTTCAGAATAAAATGGGAATCATCATTCTCACAAAAGAGGCCGTTATGCCACATCATCCATGGACCAAGAAGATTCAATGGACTGACATCCTAATTCCTGATATCTCTTCATTTATTATACTAAGAGATGGTTCGCTATAAAAAACCTATATTTATAACTGAATGTAACTGTATTCTGATAGTCACACACTGTGTGGGATCATGTTACATTCCAGTTATATTTCTTATTACTTCTGATTCATATAGCCTTAGAATATATAAGTGAAATAAGGAAATTCTTGTTCAGTTATATATTATCAGGTAATAACAATAGATTTATTACTTTTTAGGACAAATATGTTCAATAATCCAGAAGTAATGGAAGCTTTTTCTTTCTTTTCTTAAAACAAATATATTATTACCTAACTAGTTCCTAGAATTATGTTTTTGTTTATTCTAATCTGAAGCAATACAACCTCAATTTTATGAGTTAACATATCTAAACAGTTACATATGAATAAAATATGTAATTGTTTACTCTAAAAGGGTTAAAATCCCAAAATAATTCAAACTATCTTCATCAATACCAAAGTTATTAACAGTACCTTTCTAACTGAATTATTTAGCCTAGGGCAAGACTAACCATATACAACCACCCTGGAATAAATAATTTCAACAAAAACTATATTCTGCACTCCAATTAATGAAACATCATTTTGATATCTTTTGACATAGCACTTCTCTCCTGTAAGCGGAAGATCCGTGTACCCCCATTAGCCCTCCTCATTCTCCCAACCATATTGGTGGGAGTGTGACGAAGGCACTTATTCCCCTGAGAGAGATATTTATTCTCTTTCACGGGTAAATTGTGATTACTTGCAAAAAATAATTTATACAATGTATCATCTAATCTCATATGTTTTTTGTTTACTCTTTACTCCAGAATTCACTGGTTTCTTTTCTATCTATTCATCTCTTCAGTCCACACAGGTTGATCTGCGCAGTCAGCTCTGCATAACAAAAAGTAAGTCAAAACTATTTGATCTATTGCCATGGCACCACTGAATATACTTTCCTTGAATGTTCAGGGAATAAATGTCCCTCAAAAAAGGACCAAAGCCTTCCGTACTTTCCATAACAAGAAGGCTCACATAGTATGCCTCCAAGAAACACACTTCACCAAAGATTCTACTCCAAAATATATTTCTCCTTTTTATCAACAAATTTACACGGCTTCTGCCTGTACCAAGCAAAGGGGAACTCTAATTGCATTTCACCGATCCACACCATTCACCTTATCATCAGAAATTAAAGACCCAGAAGGTAGATACCTGATACTCATGGGTTATATAATGGATACAGCAATCACGGTGATTTCCTACTACGCTCCTAACAAACAACCTACACCATTCCTCTCACATATATTACAAGTGATTAATACACACAAAATAGGAACAGTGATAATGTGTGGGGATTCGAACCAGGTCCTCCTCCCATTTCTAGATAAATCACCTTTTACACCATCCAAAATAACCTCTAGATTACCTTTTTCTCAACTTCTTTCCAAATACAATCTGGTAGATTCATGGAGAGAAAGTAACCCAATGAAAAAGAAATTCACTTATTTCTCGCACCCTCATCAAACCTTCACCAGAATAGATCATATTTTTCTAACAATAGGAATAATACCAGAAATTATTGCATCAGATATAATTCCGATTCCGTGGTCTGACCATAATGCAGTATACACTACTATAGCCTCAGTCATACCAAAAGCGCATGACCCAACGTGGTACTTACCGGACATAATGCTCAAACACCCACTACATCAGATGGCCATTGAACAAGCTTTAAAGGAATACATATCAATTAATAATACAACAGACATCTCCCCAATAACACTGTGGGAAGCTCATAAGCCTGTCTTGCGTGGTACAATACAAAGACAAATGGCACTATTTAAACGGGAACGCAAAAATCTAGCAAAAAAACTAGAACTCAATTTTAATGCAGCCTACATATCATTTCAAGATAATCCATCTCAGAGTACAAAATCTCATCTTGAAAAATCAAGATTGGAATACGATCTATTTCTCACTGAGTCAGTTGATAAATCCCTCAAACGCTCCAAACACAATTTCTACATGAATACAAACAAACCAGGTACATATTTGGCTCGGGCATTAAATTCAACTAACAAATCTTTCAAACCAATACGTTTGAAATTATCAAAAAATGTTTACACTTGTAATCCAGTTAAAATAGTCCATAAATTTCACTCACATCTCGCAACTTTATACAAGACAAACAATGAATTTAATCCTACAGAGGCTGAATCCTTCTTCTCAAAAATAACCTTACCTGAGTTATCTCAGAATCAAAAAAGCAGTTTGGATGAGCCTATAACTATAGATGAAGTTGCTAACGCCATAAAAGACCTAAAACTTAACAAAAGACCAGGCCCAGACGGCTACTCGGCTTTATACTATAAAACATTCTCAGAAATACTCTCTCCCATTCTCACTGAAACTTTTAACAAACTTCTAGATGGACATTCTTTTCGGCAAGAAACACTAATAGCAATTGTTTGTATGATCCCAAAACCCTTTTCTGATGATATTTCCTGTGTGAATTATCGGCCTATCTCTCTGTTAAACCTCGATATTAAATTATTAGCAAAAATAATAGCAAAACGCCTCAATAGCATTATAGGAAAATTAATACATAGAGATCAAGTAGGCTTCATGCCAAATAGACAGGCAGGCGATAATATACGCAGGGCAGTGTTATTGGCACATATTGCTAAAAAACGGAAAATCCCTTTATGTTTTCTATCTCTCGATATTAAGAGGGCATTTGACACAGTATCCTGGCAATATATGCAATATTCATTACAAAAATGGGGTTTTGGACCCCACTTTTTAACATGGATCAAAGCATTATATAATAAACCCAAAGCCTATATAAAATATGCTGGATACAAATCTGAAGCCTTTAATATCGAAAGAGGTACCCGACAGGGTTGCCCATTATCTCCCTTATTATTTGCCCTTATACTCGAACCCATGGCCCAATACATCAGAACAAACCAAACTATAACTGGCATTGAAGTAGGAGGTATTACACACAAATTATGTATATTTGCAGACGATATATTACTTTTTCTATCATCACCACAGGTCTCTGGTCCTAACTTAATACCAGCTCTTGATGGATTTGCAGCCCTATCCGGCCTTATGATTAATCCTAAGAAATTCCTAGTGCTTAATATTTCACTCACAAACATGAAATTGATCCCGGCTAGGGCTGCACTCCCATTCACATGGGCAGAAAAATCAATCCCATATCTTGGAATTCATTTAACAGCATCTCATTCTGACTTATTCTCAAACAATTATCCTCCTGTATTAAGACAGATCACAAATCTAATAAAACAATGGTCGCAACTTCCTTTATCCTGGATAGGGAAGATTAATGCAATCAAAATGACTATTCTACCCAAATTGCTTTATCTATTCAGAGTCCTCCCTATTCCAATTCCTTCCTATTTTTTGAGAATAGTACAAAAAAGAGCAACTTCGTTTATATGGGGCTCTTCTAAACCACGTATACCTATACACACACTACATCTTCCCAAAAATAAAGGAGGCCTGGGATACCCTAATTTTACTAACTACTACAGAGCAGCACATTTGGCCAGTCTGTCCAAATACCATGCAAAACAGGAAATCCCATTATGGGTATTTATAGAGGCTTCAGAAAATGACCCTTTATTAATATCAAATTTATTATGGCTTGATCCTAAAGACCGCTTTAAAATTCATAATCCCATAACTAAACACTTCTTATCTCTCTGGGATAAACTAAAAACCAAATATCAGTTACAATCTCCACACAATCCTCTCCTTTCTTTTATCAGAAATCCGGCCTTTTATCCGGCATGGATTTACCCAAATTCTTTTAAAGCTTGGACAACATCAGGCATTCAGACACTAAATGACTTCATAGCATCTAAATCATTCCTTTCATTCCCATCGCTTAGAGAAAAATATGATCTACCAAACTCTGAGATATTTAGATATCTCCAAATCAAAAATTTCTATACACCATTCCTAAAGGGGGATACACCATTATCCCAATTATCCATTTTTGAATCAATCTGTACAAAAGATCCATTTGCTAAAGGTACAATTTCATCAATTTATAATCAATTATATGGAGTAGCAAATCTTAATAGACCCTCTTACGTTCAGAGGTGGGAGGAGGACCTGGGACGAACTTTAGAAGACACGGACTGGTCTAACATATGGCTCACATCTAAGTCATCTTCACCCAACATCTTAGCACTGGAGACAAATTATAAAGTCCTAACTCGCTGGTACCTTGTACCCGCTAGAGTGGCAAAATATTCACCTAATACCTCAGCTCTTTGTTTTCGAGGATGCCCAGAAATAGGCACATATTTACACATATGGTGGACGTGCCCAGTAATACAAACCTTCTGGAAGGAAGTCTTCGTGATTGCATCTAAAATATTTAAAAAAATAATACAACCAGATCCATATTTAACTTTACTTAATCTAAAACCAGAATGGTTAACACTCTCTCAATTCAAACTTATGATCCAACTAATAACGGCTGCAAAACAAACAGTGGCCAAGGCATGGAAATCTCCTACATTGGTACTAGCAGAAACAATTCACAGAATGAATAATACAATGTCCCATGCTAAGATGGTAGCCATCGATCAAAATCAAATTCCAAAATTTGAAAAACTTTGGCATCCTTGGCTAAAACAACAGTTTCTGTCAAACTTCAATGACTCTGTCCTGTTGCCATGGTAACAGATTAAATGACTTACAGAGACACCCATTCTAAGGCTTCAAAGAGAACTAAAAAGAATAATAAACTGACGAGCGGGACAACCTTGTGGACCATACCTCTACCTTTCAACCCTTTTTCTTCTTTCTCTTTCCTTTTCTCCACCTTACGATTAAAGCTCATTATCAGAATTTATTTGACCTATATACACTCTACTTGTAAACAATATGCATAGTAGGTATAAATCATTTAAATACCTACAAAAGTAACTAAGGAAATGATATATATCTTTAATTTAGGTTTACGTGAACCCAATGTTTAATATTTGAAATTTCATGATATTTACCTATATAAACCCTACTGTAAAACAATGAGCTTACTTTATAGATCCTTGTAAACTTACTTTATGTATCTTTATAACATTATATACTCAATAAACTTCTTTTGACAAGGAAAACAAACATGCTTCTTGGTCCTGGCACCAGCAAGGGAGTTATGATTACCGGTATCAGTTTATTAAAGTAAACCTTTCCTAAAAGAAATATGGGGGCTGCCATTACTGACATCCTTATACAATTGCTAGCTGCCTGGCTGTTTTGCGATTATATATGTTATATTATTCAAATATTAAAATACTGACGTAAGAGGTTCAAAATAACAGCCACGCAAACTAGAATTGCAGAATGAGAAATCAGCATCCATTATTCTTCCAGGAAAGGTTTCTGTGAAATAGAAACTGTGCTGACAAATATAGGCTACCATTGATGATCTTGCCTTTGGAATTTCCTTAGCATGACTACCAGGTAACTTACATAGTTACATAGTAGGTGAGGTTGAAAAAAAAGACACAAGTCCAACCTATGTGTGTGATTATATGTCAGTATTACATTGTATATCCCTGTATATTTTGGTCGTTCAGGTGCTTATCTAATAGTTTTTTGAAACTATCGATGCTCCCCACTGAGACCACCACCACCTGTGGAAGGGAATTCCACATCCTTGCCGCTCTTACAGTAAAGAACCCTCTACGCAATTTAAAGTTAAACCTAATTTCTTCTAATTTTAATGAGTGGCCACGTGTCTTATTAAACTCCCTTCCGCGGAAAAGTTCTATCCCTATTGTGGGGTCACCAGTATGGTATTTGTAAATTGAAATCATATACCCTCTCAAGTGTCTCTTCTCCAGAGAGAATAAGTTCAGTGCTCACAACCTTTCCTCATAACTAATATCCTCCAGACCCTTTATCAGCTTTGTTGCCCTTCTTTGTACTCGCTCCATTTTCAGTACATCCTTCCTGAGAACTGGTGCCCAGAAGTGGACAGCATACTCTAGGTGCGGCCGGACCAGAGATTTTTGGAGCGGGAGAATTAGCGATTTATCTCTTGAGTTAATCCCCTTTTTAATGCTTGCCAATATTTAGTAATAATAGTTTGCTTTGTTAGCAGCAGCTTGGCATTGCATGCCATTGTTGAGCCTATCATCTAGTAGGACCCCCAGGTCCTTTTCCATCCTAGATTCCCCCAGAGGTTCTCCCCCCAGTGTATAGATTGCATTCATATTTTTGCCACCCAAATGTGTTTTACATTTTTCCACATTAACCTTCATTTGCCATGTAGTTGCCCACCCCATTAATTTGTTCAGATCTTCTTGCAAGGTTTCCACATCCTGTGGAGAAGTTATTGCCCTGCTTAGCTTAGTGTTGTCTGCAAATACAGGGATTGAACTGTTTACCCCATCCTCCAGATCGTTTATGAACAACTTAAATAGGATTGGTCCCAGCACAGAACCCTGGGGGACCCCACTTTCTACTCCTGACCATTCCGAGTACTCCTCGTTTATCACTACCCTCTGAACTCGCCCTTGTAGCCAGTTTTCAATCCATGTACTCGCCCTATGGTCCATGCCAAAGGACCTTATTTTGTATAGTAAAAGTTTATGGGGAACTGTGTCAAATGCTTTTGCAAAATCCAGATACACCACGTCTACGGGCCTTCCTTTATCTAGATGGCAGTTCTCCTCCTCATAGAAGGTTAATAGATTGGTTTTGCAAGAACAATTCCTCATGAATATATGCTGATTACTGCTAATGATATCTTTCTCATTACTAAAATCTTGTATATAGTCCCTTATCATCCCCTCCAGGAGCTTGCATACTATTGATGTTAGGCTAACTGGTCTGTAATTCCCAGGGATGTATTTTGGGTCTTTTTAAACTATTGGTGCTACACTGGCTTTTCTCCAATCTGGTACCATTCCAGTTTGTAGACTGTCAGTAAAAATTAGGAACAATGGTCTGGCAATTACTTGACTTAGTTCCCCGGGTGCAAGCCTATCTCTAATTCTGTCCTCTGTTAGCCATGAGGGTGCTTCCTGAGATGTGTCATGAGGATAAACACTGCAGTTTTGGTTACTGAAGCCCCCCGATTCCCTCGTGAAGAATGAGGAGAAGAATAAATTCAATACCTTCGCCATCTCCCTATCCTTTGTAACCAGATTTCCTTCCTCATTCTTTATGGGGCCAATATGGTCTGTCCTCCCTTTTTTACTGTTTATATACGGTACTTAATGAATTTATTGGGATTTTTTTTGCTCTCTTCTGCTATGTGTCTTTCATGTTCTATCTTAGCCGCCCTAATTGCACCCTTACATTTCTTGTTGCATTCTTTGTAAAGTCTGAATGCTGATGATAATCCCTCAGCCTTGTATTTTTTGAAGGCCTTCTCCTTTGCTTTTATATGCATTTTTACATTGTTAAGTTTACATTGTTAAGAGTTAAGCCATCCAGGACTTTTGTTTGCTCTTTTAAATGTATTTCCCAATGGGATGCACTGGCTAATGCCCTTATTTATTATGCTCTTAAAGCAAACCCATCTCTCCTCCGTGTTCCTAAGATTCTATCCCAATTTATATCTTCTAGCAAGGTTCGTAGTTTAGGGAAGATGGCTCTTGTGAAATTGAGTGTCTCTGTATTCCCCTTATGTTTCTGACAGGAAGTCGGTAATGACAGTCCCTTTATTTCCCTCAGAACAGGTCATCCTATAACAGTGGTCTTCGTCCTGCGTCCATTTGCTTGCCTTTATCGGGCCTACTCCTCCCACTGACACCAATGGGGCACTATTCCTTCCACTAATACCAATGATGGGACACCATTGCTCCCACTGACACCAACGATGGGGGCACTATTCCTCCCACTGACACCAATGATGGGGCACGACTTCTCCCACTGACACTAAAAATGGGGCATTATTCCTCCCACTGACACCAACGATGGGGGGGGACTATTCCTCCCACTGACAGCAATGATGGGGGCACTATTCCTCCCACTGACACCAACGATGGGGGCACTATTCCTCCCACTGACACCAATCTATGGGGCACTATTCCTCCCACTGACACCAATCTATGGGGCACTATTCCTCCCACTGACACCAATCTATGGGGCACTATTCCTCCCACTGACACCAATCTATGGGGGCATTATTCCTCCCACTGACACCAATCTATGGGGCACTATTCATCCCACTGACACCAACGATGGGGGCTCTATTCATCCCACTGACACCAACGATGGGGGCTCTATTCCTCCCATTGACATTAATGATGGGGCACTACTCCTCCCACTTACACCAATGAGGGAGCAATATTCCTCCCACTGAAACCAATGATGGGGCACTACTCCTCCCACTGACACCAACAATGGGGGCACTATTCCTCCCACTGACACCAATGATGGGGCACTACTCCACCCATTGACACCAATGCTGGGGCACTACTCCACCCACTGACACCAACAATGGGGCACCATTACTCTCAGTGAAACCAATAATGGGGCACTACTCCTCCCACTGACACCAATGATGAGGCACTATTCCTCCCACTGACGCCAATGATGAGGCACTATCCCTCCCACTGATATCAATGATGAGGCACTATCCTTCCCACTGATACCAATAATGAGGCACTATTCCTCCCACTGACACCAATGATGGGGCACTATTCCTCCTCCCACTGACACCAACGATGGGGGCACTAATCCTCCCACTGACACCAATGATGGGGCACTACTCCTCCCACTGACACCATCGATGGTGCACTACTCCTCCCACTGACACCAACAATGGGGTACTATTCCTCTCAGTGAAACCAATGATGGGGCACTACTCCTCCCACTGACACCAATGATAGGGGCACTGTTCTACCTACTGACACAAAATATGGGGCACTATTCCTCCCACTGACAGCAACAATGGGGTACTAATCCTTCCACTGACACCAATGATGAGGCACTATTCCTCCCATGGACACCAATCACGAGGCACTATTCCTTCCACTGACACCAATGATGAGGCACTATTCCTCCCACTGACACCATTGATGGGGTAGTATTCCTCCCACTGATATCATTGATAGGGCACTATTCCTCCCACTGACACCAATGATGGGGCACTACTCCACCCATTGACACCAATGATGGGGCAAAACTCCACCCACTGACACCAACAATGGGGCACCATTACTCTCAGTGAAACCAATAATGGGGCACTACTCCTCCCACTGACACCAATGATGAGGCACTATTCCTCCCACTGACACCAATGATGAGGCACTATCCCTCCCACTGATATCAATGATGAGGCACTATCCTTCCCACTGATACCAATAATGAGGCACTATTCCTCCCACTGACACCAATGATGGGGCACTATTCCTCCTCCCACTGACACCAACGATGGGGGCACTAATCCTCCCACTGACACCAATGATGGGGCACTACTCCTCCCACTGACACCATCGATGGGGCACTACTCCTCCCACTGACACCAACAATGGGGTACTATTCCTCTCAGTGAAACCAATGATGGGGCATTACTCCTCCCACTGACACCAATGATAGGGGCACTGTTCTACCTACTGACACAAAATATGGGGCACTATTCCTCCCACTGACAGCAACAATGGGGTACTAATCCTTCCACTGACACCAATGATGAGGCACTATTCCACCCATGGACACCAATCACGAGGCACTATTCCTCCCACTGACACCAATGATGAGGCACTATTCCTCCCACTGACACCATTGATGGGGTAGTATTCCTCCCACTGATATCATTGACAGGGCACTATTCCTCCCACTGACACCAATGATGAGGCACTATCCCTCCCACTGATATCAATGATGAGGCACTATCCTTTCCACTGATACAAACAATGAGGCACTATTCCTCCTACTGATACCAATGATGGGACACTATTCCTCCCACCGACACCAATGATGGGGCACTATTCTCCTCCCACTGACACCAATGATAGGATCACTATTCCTACCACTGACACAAACAATGAGGCACTATTTCTTCCCCTAATACCAAAAATGGGGCACTGCTCGGCCCCTCTAAAGTCTAAAGAACAGTAAACTGGCCCTTTGTTTAGAATGTTTGGAGACCCCTGTCCTATAAGAAGGGAGGCAAGTGTGTATAAAGGCAAATTAAGACATCCACCGTCCATCTGGTGTGTTCATTTTGGTACCCACAGTCCAGTTGGAGGCCTTCAGTGCTAAACACAAACACTGAAAAATAATGTGTACAGCCATGCCTGCAATATCAAACCTATCAATAACCTCTAACAGTTAATATGTTGCACCCTAACACTTAGGGACATATTTATAAAGCAGTGAATGTGACATTCTTAGGGTGGTGAATCAATCACTGTCATTTAAAACACATGAACCAGGAAGATTAAACTGTCATAATTAGCTCTCAAAAGCTCTGTACTAACGATCAGATTATTGTACAAGCGCTTCAAAAGCGGTATTTTCCATACGATTTTTGGATCGTGTGTACAGGCCAAAAGTGTACTAAAATAAATCTAAAATTGTAGATTTTAGGCTCAGTTTACACTAGTGCAACTCCAAAAATGGTGCAATTTCAAGTGCGACTTTAAAGTGCAACTTTACTATAACTTTTATGCGACTTTACACTCTCTGGCACTCAAGTCATCAAGTGTCATCAAAGTAGTGTAGGAACCTTTTCGAAGTTGCTGTGACTTCACGTCACATAGACTGGAGGGGGTGCCACTGAAATGAATGGGCTACAACTTGTCATGCGACCTCATGTCTCCAAAGTCGCATGACAAGTTGCACTAGTGTGAACAAAGCCTTCGTGTAGGTGGCCACACATGGGTTGAAATTCAGGCAGTTCGGCAGGGAAATGACGAATTTTGATCCACGTGTGGCCACTGTGGTTGATCATAAGTCGATCTATTAATCGACTGCTATTCAACACCCAGTTGGTATATTCTGGCTTGATCAGCTGTGCATTCTGAAAGTGGGGGGATTCCCTGCCGTCAAAAGCACAATGACACAGCAGGGAGAATTCCCCCATCCACATCGAGTGGGTGAGTGGGGGAACTGGGTCAAGTTTTTTTTTCATTTAACCTGCTGGTTGAACAAAAAAATGACCCACGTATGGCCAGGAAGATGGTAGTGTCTGAATCCCCTTAGAAGTGATTAATCCTTGGGGAGTATCTCACAAAAAATTGTTTGTTTTTTTTGCAGTGGGTGCCTAAAATGTGCAGACTTCTGGGAAAATCAGTGAACCAATAACACAAACAGGTCATGACATTTCCCTGGGGGTCTATTGAACACCTCCAGGTTGCCACATTACATTGAATTTTACAGAAAAAAAAAAAAAGCTGCAGATTGAAAAGGGAAGATAATTTTAATAATATTCAATTACAATATGGCTTGTGTAGTAATTGTATATGCTATATTCGTTTTTTTTATTTGCAATTTCTTTCTCACAAACTGCTCAATGACCAGGCCATTTTTTGCGATACGGCACTGCGTCGCTTTAACTGACAATTGCGCTGTCGTGCAACGCTGTACCCAAACAAAATTGACAGTTTTCATTTTTTTCCCACAAATAGAGTTTTCTTTTGGTGGTATTTGATCATCTCTGCGGTTTTTATTTTTTGCGCTATAAACCAAAAAAAAGCGTCAATTTTGAAAAAAAAACAAAAACACAATATTTTGTACTTTTTGCTGTAATAAATAGCCCCAATTTTTTTTTTAAACTCACAATCTCTCTCTCCTCACAGAACTGGGATGTGTGTGTTTGTTACAAACACACGTCCTTGTTCTGCCTCTTGTGCCCGCGATTGCTCTTGGGCGGCGGTCATCGCGACCGCCGGTCAGAAGCATCAGGACCCCCACTGTGCAGCGGGCGCGCCTGCTATCCCGCTTAAAGGGACTGACGTATAACTACGACGGTTGGCGCAGGATCGTGCCGACCTGCCGCAGTATAACGACGGCGGCTGGTCGGCAAGTGGTAAATGAGACAGCTGGTGATCCAGCCAATAACACACTTCCTGTCTTAGGGTGTCTCCACACGGGATGGAGGAGCATCGGAAGCACCTTTGAACTGCAGTATTGTCAATCTGGGGAGAGGGTAGCATTATGCGATACACACGATAGGATTTTCCCACAACAAATGTTGGATGTGAGCTTGTAGTCGGAAAGTCCCACCGTGTGTATGCTCCATAGAACATTTGTTGTCGGAATTCCCGGCAAAAAATGTCTTGTCGGAAATTCCGAGCGTGTGTACACAATTCCGACGCACAAAAGTCCACGCATGCTTGGAATCAAGCAGAAGAGCCACACTGGCTATTGAACTTCATTTTTCTCGGCCCACCGTATGTGTTATACGTCACCGTGTTCTTGACGTTCGGCATTTCCGACAACATTTGTGTGACCATGTGTTTGCAAGACAAGTTTGAGCCAACATTCGTCGGAAAAAAAACACGGTTTTGTTGTCGGAAAATCCTATTGTGTGTACATAGCATAAGATATACTTGACTAGCAAATTAAAAGAAGTAGAGCCCAAGCTCTTTTGGCCCCAATTCTCCTGTGGGTCATAGGACTCGTTTTACACTCCTGTGACCAATATTCAGCCGACAGTGGATTCAGTCAGTCCAGAGCCTGAGCCAGCGCTCCCACCCCCTCCACAGCCTAGCTCTCCAGTGAGCACTGGAGGGGTGTAGCTGACAGTGACTCACTGAAGAATAAAAATGGAGTGATCATTAGTCTTTAATCATTTGGTTCTTGGTTTTAGAGGCAGAAGGGGACATATGGAGCATTGCACAGATGCTGCATCCACCTAGGGGAGTATAAATGTTTATTTTTTAAATTCCCATACTTCTCTTTTAAAGCCGAACTGCAGCTAACATTTTTTTCTTGACAGTTAAGCCCCTTTCACACTGGGGCCACCCGTACTTTTGTGGTAAAGCGACGCTCGTTTTAGCGGCGCTCTACCGAAGGTTTAAGCTGTGCTTTTGCGCCGCTTTTTGGCCGCTAACGGGGAGCTTTTAACCCCAAACAAGGGGTTAAAAATGCCTGTGTTGCGGCGCTACGGAAGCGCTGCCCATTCATTGGAATGGGCAGGGGCATTTTGTATACAGCGCTCTCAACCTGCCCCAAAGATCCTGCTTGCAGGACTTTTCCGGACGTCCCGCAAGCGCACCACCCAGGTGTGAAAGCACCCATTGCAATGAATGGGAGGCAGTTTTCAGGAACTTTACAGGTGCTATTTCTTGCGCTAAAATGCCTGAAAACTGCCTCAGTATGAAAGGGGTCTTATAACAACCAACAAGAAGCCCGATCCGTACATACATATGACATGGTACTGTAGAATAAACTCACTAACATGCATTTGTGTTGTATTCTAGTTTCACTTGATTTTTTTGTGTCTGCCTGGTTATAATACATTCAGTGATCCAGAACAAGTATGCTTATCTAGAAAGTAATATACCTGTATCTGCAATACTTGTTCTCAGTGAAAATTCCATTGCAAACCTCCATAGATGGACACAGCAGACCAATTATGGCTAAAATCCTAATCAGCTGCATAAGGTTTTGGGTTTTTTTTTTCCAAGACGTACCCATGATTTACCTAATATATTTCTGGTATAGGTCGTTGTCCTACTATGGCCTTTCCGTTCTAGTCCTGGTCATCTGTACTGACAGCATATGTTTGAACTGCTTTCACTGCTATGATCAACACATATTATACAGTACTTGTCCTCAGAAGACCAGAAAGCCAAATATCAAACATTCGATAACTATTTTCTCTACAGCACACAGTTTGCCTCCAATGTACTAAGGTACTCAACTAGTAACTACACAAAGCATCCATCATAAACTTAATCGAAGTTTTCTATTCATCATGAGCAATGTCAGGTCATACGTCTTGAATGAGGGTTAAAATTCCTTAAAATGCAGCAGTGTGGACTAGCAGTAAGTGCATTATTGAAAGGGAGACCTTTTAGTCTGGAAAATGGAAACTCGGCTGATAATGACAGCAAGTAGGAAACAGAAATTACATTTTACAAATGCTTTATTAAACCTACAAAATAAAAGATAACCAGACATGCAGCCAGTGGTATAGAACCAAATTTGAAGGGCAACAATGACATCATTAAAAAAAAAAAAAAAAAATCAAAAAACTACCTTGCAGGATAACTGCAACAGTGAATTTATCAACATTTCAGTAGCAATGAACAGCTATAAAATATCTATGTACTCATGACTGTACAGATCCTAACAGTATTGTGATCTATTCCACCCCAGCATTCAATTATAAAATTACACAGAACATGAATATCAATAAAGATAAAAATAAATAGGACACTTGATCTGGCTGCCACGGTTCCTGCCCACCCGGGGATTTTAAGTGCTTTCATCCAACATTAGGTGTTCTAGCTGCATCTGTTTTAAGTGACAGAACCAATTGATACTGGTCACAACAGTTGGTCTGACCATTTAAGTCTCCTAGAAACAAATTGTCAGGTGGATTTACTGAGAATCTACAAAAAAAAAATATTGAAGCTTAAAGCGGAGTTCCACCCAAAAGTGGAACTTCCGCTTATCTGCTTCCTCCCACCCCCTCCGCTGCCACATTTGGCCTGGACTGGAGAGGGGACTGGGTACCATTCCTCCTACTGCACAGTGCATATGAGGATCTGTAGTGTAGCCTTTATATGGCTGCCAACTCAATCTACAACTCCTGGCATTCTCAGCACTTTGCATAGAAGTCTATAGGCTTGCTTGGCTTTAGCTCTCCTCCTGCTGGCCAAAGGAGAATGGTGCAGCATAACATCAGTATCTCAGTAGAGGGGCAGAAGAATAAAAGGCAATGTCCCCTTCTCCATATTGCTGTAGCCCAGCACCTGGCTACATTTAATTTAGTGTGTCAAATCAGCACCAGGGGGGATACTTACAATGAACGAAAAGTGTCCACTGTGATGTCGAATGCTGTGTTACTTGAAATCTTCAGTCCTTTTACCCCCTGGCCACTCCCAATGTGATCTTTTGGCGCTGCCGGCATTAATAAAATCTTTCCATGTTTTGCAGCTCCTAGAAACTGCAGGGCTGGGAATGACTTGGCCCACAGTTCATTGGAGTACAAAAAAGCTGCATTTTGGAGTTCTGGTTAGAGATGAGTTCAGAGAACACCTGAGGTCATCTCTAATGCTAGAACACAAAGCAAATCATACGTTCTGAATTTGCTGAAAAAGGTTTTTATCTTTACATTTCTGATGTAAGGAGGACGAACTACGTTGTTAAAGGCTAGGCAAATATCAATCAGCCTAAGGTGAACAATGGCACCCCAAGACAATTCTTTCAGGACTGGCTCTCTTCAAAGTCATGGGATAAATATGGCAGTGTCACTGCTGACCTTCTCCTGAAAATTCCATTTGCTTGACTGCTATGTTAGATTAAAAAAAAAATCACAGGTCCTCATCTGCATACTGTGATCAAAGTATTGACGCCAAAGGATTAGTGTGACAGCCAGGCCACTGGCATTTTCAGAAAGAGAGGTTAGCAAAGAAATCAAGAAGTGGGAGATATGTTAGATAAAATGGCAGGTAGGACACAAGACTGTAGGCACAGACTTATTGAATAAAGCAACCAGTGTTTAGTACAGTCACCTATAGTAAACAATCAGAAGTACTCTTTTTTTGCCAACTTATTTTGAAATTATACTGCATGCAATTTGCTATAATACTTTTTTTTTTTTTTAAAAACTCCTATTAGCCACTGCACACTAGTTAACATCATAAAGCTGACAGAGGCATATGTACTAGTTGTTGTTGTTGATAATGATAGAGAAGAAGAATGACACAAAATCATAAATGCAAATTTTGTGATCTAAAGCTGAGTGTTTGAATGTGGGAAAGGGTGGTGTTTGGGCAGCTAGACAATCATACATCAGTCATGTTTTAGGAAGCAGAATAGGAACTCACCAGTGAAATAATTGCAGACTCAGAATAGCAAATTTTACATTTCACAGTAGAACAGAAACAATGGCCAGACCAAATGGATGCAAAGAAGATTTTTTTTTAAACTAGGCATTATGGACTTGTGCTTTTTTAAATGGCTTTCCTTTTTAATTAATGTTACACACAGCTTTGAAAACTGGCTTCCCAAAGATCATCAAATGGCACAGATCCATGTCTGAGACAGCAAATGAAGAATTCTGTTTTTATCCAGTGCAGGGGACAGGTACACTTGATTAACAGAACAAACCATGATTTTGATCCAATTCCATTGCAACAAAAGTCATCAGTGCGAATGTTGAGCACCATACATGTCCCATGGCTTCTCTTTACCTTTTAAAAGGCATTATAGTTAATTCAGCACTCTCTCATTAAATGACAAAGAAAGCAAAAGCCAGACATGCACAAAAGGTGCGGCATATGGTTAGTCGCTTCAAGCGGCATTAAAATCGGCCCAAAGAGTGAGCTTTCAAAAGAATGGCCTTTTAATGTTCTTAAACCCGCTGCTTTGTTAGGGTAGAGCAGGAAAAAGGCAGAATGTTCAACTACATAAGCACAGCGCTTATTAAAGATAAAGGCACTGATTCATGTAGAGTTGAGACAGGCGGATTGGCATACAGAGTTGAGAGACATCGGAGATTCCAACTGTAACCTTGAAGTTTAGGGGTAATTAGTAACAAACTCAGCTTCATGGCACAATGCCAGCTAATGACAGCTTTAACATAGCCTGCTCCTGAGCAGGATTTACCACTGCAGTGCCACAATCTAGTCTAATCCAAGCATTATTAAATAAAGAAAACCTATCAAGAGTGACTCTGTATCCATCTTTTTGGGTCTTTGATAATCCAAGTTCCTAACCAATCAATACAGTGTATAAAAACAGTTCTGTGAGTGTAAACCCAAATTTGTCAGATTCAAGTCTGTGTAAAGACAAATTGCTGGTTGCTTTGCCGAAAATCAGCATGGCTTGAAAACAATCATGAAAACTGTTAAACATTTTATGTTTGATTTATTGCAGCCATTTATGAGGTTTAAATCTCATAAAAGTGCTTACTAACAAAAACAAAATATTAGAACAATGCTTCAAAGGTTCTTGGAAGTTCTGTCATTCTAATAGGTATTAGGCATTCTAGGTACATTTCAGTAGTTAGAACTAGCTAAAGGGACAGTTCACTAGGATGGATTTTTTATTTTACCTAAAGATGTTCTTCAGCCCTGCCCTCCCCCTTCCAAAAATTAAACGACAGCTGCTACAAATACTGTAGCTGCTGACTTTTAATAAAAAGACACTTACCTGTCCTGGGATCCAGGGATGTCCTCACCCAGGCTGGTTCTTCGCCAGTTTTCCGGTCCCTAGCACCACCATTCTAACTCTAGGCAGCCAGCTGTGACTCCTTGCGGCTTCGCAGCCGGCTTCCCACTGCGCCTTGTGAATGCCCCCCCCAGCCTGCTGGGACCTGTGATGTGTCCCAAGACGCTGCGGGCAAAGGAGCGGGAGCCAAACTTCTGCTCAGGTCGCTTAGGCAATCTGGGCAGAAGTGGGAGTGGGTACTTGTGAAAAACAGGTACCTGCCCCCAACAGAAAAAAAAGTGCCCAAAAGTTAAAGTGTTATTAAACCCACAATAGTAAATTTGGTCTGTATATGCAGTAAAGCATGCTTGTTATACTGTGGCACTTAAGAGGTTAATCCTCCGCATTGTGTACAAAGGCTGTTTGATTATGGCCTTTAAAGATTTGGCTACTATGCAGCCGCTGAACCAAATGCTCATATGAGCGAGAATGAAGAAAGCATGTTCACATATATTAGTCTAAATCTTGCCACCTTTACCTCTGTAAGACCCCTTTCACACTGGGGCGGTTTGCAGGCGGTATTGCGCTAAAAATACCGCCTGCAAACCGCCCCTAAACAGCCTCCGCTGTTTGTTCAGTGTGAAAGCCCGAGGGCTTTCACACTGAAGCGGTGCGCAGGCAGGGCGGTGAAAAAAGTCCTGCAAACCGCTTTTTTGGAGCGGTGAAGGAGCGGTGTATTCACCGCTCCTGCCCATTGAAATCAATGGGACAGCGCGGCTATACCGCGGTAATACCGCGGCTATAGCCACGCTGTACGAGGGATTTTAACCCTTTTTTGGCCGCCAGCGGGGGTTAAAACCGCACCGCTAGCGGCCGAATATAGCTACAAGAACGACGGTACAGCAGCACTAAAAATAGCGATGTTGTACCGCCGACGCCCCCACCGCCCCAGTGTGAAAGGGGCCTAACACATCCAAATTACATCCCTTTTTAACCAATGGCACCATCAAGAGATTTATTCACTTTCTAGTTCTCTTTTGCTCTAGCTACTGCAACTCCCACCCTATTGTCCTACCTTAACATTGGCTATCCCTTCTTCAGTCTGTCACAAAGGCTGCTGCATGACCTATCCCCTTTATCAACAGCTTAGAATTCACCGACCCTTTCTGCCAATCACTCCACTGACAACATACCAAAACCCAATAAGCCACAACATTTTAAAGTATCAGCCAAACAGACCTCTTCACTCCTCCAAAGACCTACTGCTCTCTAGCGCCCTCATCACCTCCTCCCATGATTGCCTGCACGACTTCTCTACAAATTCCCAAATTCCCCTAGAACTCCATAACCCAATCTCTCCTGCTATCGCCTATTCTGTTTTTAATCCCTGAAAACTCATCTGTTCAGGGAGGCCAAATTTTACCTTCCGCATCAAATCATTCCCCAACAGTTACTACCTTTTGTCACACATGCCTACCCCCTTTTAGAGTGTAAGCTCCCACAAACATGTCCCTTATTTTCCTATTGTCTTGAATCGTATTATAACTGTACTGTCACCTTTTATTTTGTAAAGTGCTATGCAAACTGTTGAAGCTATTAATCCCACAACAATAAAAATAATAATACAGTTCAGATATATAGTTTCAGAATGCATTACACTCACTGTTCTGTGCATTTGCGTGCATCCAAGCAAATCCACATAGATTCATTCTGGTTTGTAACTCTTATTCTTTGTTCATAAGCTTTAACAGGTCGGTCCTGGAAAACTAAATTTCCCATTAAGCCTGAGTAACAGGCAATATACAATTTATAGTTCTTGTCATAGATTTTTATAATGTCAGCTGTAAAATCCTCCCTCTCTATCACTGTGCATGAAGCACTGTAACACTGCGCTGCATGTGACTGCTCAAAGCTAATCAGGAAAACGCTGCTGTATTTCTCTTTGCCCTAAAAACAATTGAGCGTGATTATTTCCACAAATAGGCTGCCACGTTTCTCCAGAATGCTGACATTACATATGGTCACAAGATAACAACAATAATAGGAACATCGACTTGCCCAAGTAAATGCAAACAAAGGTTAGTGCAATGTGCTGAGATTTAGTATGATCTCCCACATTTATTATTCAAGCAAAAGTAGGCCGCAGACTCCTGGAGTGTTTGTCTCATAGTGCAATTGTGCTGTCACGCTGAAAATGCATAGGATATTTGAACTACTTTTGTTATTGCCTCATCATAATTTTCTCATAAAAATGGTAAATCTACAAATATATGTACTATTCTCATAATGAAAACTTTGAATTTCCTATTTCTCATAAATTAGTATTTTACCAGCAGCTCACGTGGCTCCATCTCCTACTCTCCACAATAGATACTTCATAGAACCAGACGTTCAGCAGGCAGAAGCTAGGAATACTTTAAAGTCAAAATTAAAAAGCTTACAAGACAAGCTATTCATTGTAGAAGAGATGTGCATTGCCAGCCAATCAAGACAGCCCACGATCAGCATCCAGAGGATGCTGGAACCAGCGAGGGTCTTCGTCAGACCATTAGAGAGGAGGTAAGTAATGGAGACCATAGTTCCGCCTTAATGAGAAACTGTCACCTTACTCATGCAGGTTCCTCCCACCCCCTTCTCAATACCCTACAAACTATCCCCTGTTGGTTCCTCCTCCGCAGCTGTCCACAACACCCGCTACTTCCAAGTACGGAGGAGCATTCTCACCTTTGATAGTGCCAAACAATTTCATGGCCCAAGCACTGTTACACGTCTGGGGGAGTGACAATATCTTTCCCCTGATTCACCAACACCAAGCATTTCTGTGCTGGCTATGAAGGAACGAGGAGCAGTGTAGGATTGCTGACAAGTACAGGGAGGTTGGCGGTTGGTTTCCACAGGTACTCTCACTTTTTTCTTTCATGGGTAAGGCAGACATCCCAACCTGCAAAAACTCATTTCAGAGAGGTGGCAAACTCATTTCAGGGAGGTGGACGTGGCTTAAACTGTGCTACATATTGGGCGTGTCTTAAATGGGGTGTGGTTTAATAGAGTCTGAGATGATTTACATAGTGGAGAATGTAGTAATGTTAAATAGGGAATGTACAGTGCAGAGTGTATGGCAGTGGGTATAATGTGTATGTGAGGAGTGTGGCATGTACAGCAGTGAGTAGTATGCGCAGGATAGTGTCAGTAGGGCAGTGGACGGTGTCAGTAGTTCTTTATTTTTATTATTATTTTTTTACAATTGTATTTTCAAAATTATTTTACAATTTGCTTTTTTATTCTTTGTTTTTCACAATGATTGGGGGGGGGGGTGGTGGACAGTGTCAGTAGTTTTTTGTTTTTATTATTTTCTCTATTTTTTACAATTTTGTTGTTTATTATATTCTTTAAATCATTTTTTTAAATATTTTTTTTAACAGTGCTTCTGGGGAAAGGGGGGGGGGGAGTATGTGGCGGTGATGGTGTCAGTAGGGCAGTGGATGGTGTCAGTAGTTTTTATTTTTACATATTTTTTTTTTTACAATTTTTTTTTCACAATGCTTTTTGGGGGGAGGGGGTTGGGGCAGTGGACAATGTTGGTAGGGCAGGGGAGTGGTGTCAGTAGTTTTTTATTTTATATATATTTTTATAATTTCATTTTGTATAATTTTTGTTTATAATTTCATTTTTTTTTTTAAAGCAACCCTGTTGGGGGGGGGGGGGGGGCTTTGGTGAGATATCAGGGGTCTAAACAGACCCCTGACATCTCCTCTTTGAGACATGGAAAGGGACTGAGGTCATTGATGCCCCACTTCCCTTTCTCAGCATTAAAAATGTATGGACAGAAGACAGCGGCTCCTGTCCATTCATAAACTGAGCAGAGTAAACACACAGGTTTTCACAGGACACAGGATCAATACCACTCACTGTGTCCAATTCAGAAAAGGCAGGGGCCGGTAAATGACCGGTCCCTTCCTCCGCTCGCCATCCTGACAGATCCCCACAGCTGGCGGGAGAGGAGAGAAGACGGCTGCACTT
The DNA here is from genome assembly GCF_042186555.1 of Aquarana catesbeiana. Taxonomy (NCBI): domain Eukaryota; kingdom Metazoa; phylum Chordata; class Amphibia; order Anura; family Ranidae; genus Aquarana; species Aquarana catesbeiana. Next base: position 215,166,560 of record NC_133324.1, read on the forward strand.
GCTGGTGTCCGGGAGCTGCCCTTGAAATGCGGGAGACTTGGGATGTCTGGTAAGGTGACAGGAATAACCTGTGTTCTAATCATTTTGAATGAACTTCTATGTACATTTTTATTGTTACACATGTTAAAATTCCTTATGATTTGGTAAAATGTCACAGGACATACCACACGCTGTTTTTGTAATAAAATACTGAGGTATTCAGTTTGTGAATCAGACCTCATTCACACGGGTGTACTACAGTGTACACCCATGCAAGGGTCAAGTTTGCCCACATGGGGATACACGTGTTCTGTGCATCCTTGCGCAGGCAGTCCCATGTGTGTCAATTAGGATGTAGCGGCTGCATGGACACAGCTGCTGTCCCCAATTTGACAGCAATGTTGGTGAAGGTGTACGGCCCTTAACGCAGACAGGATGCGTTCAGGGCCACGCACCAACACAGCTGTCAAACTGGGTGTAGCTACTGCATCTAAACTCACATGAATGGGACAGCCTGTACAGGGATGCATGGAACACTTGTAGTACACACTGTAGTAGGCCCGCCCATGTGAACAAGGCCTTAGCCACTAGCCACAGATAAAAATAATGAATAGTAAAGCACATAGTACATGCAGTAAAGCCAATTTCTGTTAACTGACCCTTAATTCTGCCGATGTGCTGGGTGCAGGACCAGAGCTTGTCATGCCTATAGGTTACTGTAGAGGAGGATGACTGTGCTCAGCTGTCAAAAGTAATACAGAAATTGTACAGCATGCATACAGCGATCAGATAACTCTGATGCCTTTCCAACAAGAAAGTGCTTATAACAGCACCATGATTAAGTACATTTTTGTGTAAAACATGTCAGCGTTACCTGACCACTATGTGCATGCTGTACATTTTCTATACTGACAAAAAGCATTTTGGAGGCTAAGTACAGTAGCTAAGCATGGACTTCCTTCTGTACAATGCAGTGCAATGACTAATGTGAATGTGCAGTGTAAGTTACCCCAGAACAACTAAGATTTCAATTTACTGATGGATGAAATAATTTATGATTGGTAATCACAGGTTACTGCATTGTGCACATTATCATTGTTCCTTTCACAGCCATATATTATACTGAATGCTCAATTTATTTTAAGTATAGGTTAACAGTGCTGTCCAAGAAGTGAAAGGTTTAGGTTATCACACTCACAGCAGGCAGCCGGTTTACATTCATATGCAGTGAGCTGTTAAATAAACAAAGGGTGGCACATTTATAGTAAAAGTTTATTAACAAATGGTAGTACATCAACATGCTCATTTGATTTTCTAATGGTTAGTGGGGTCAATTCAATGTTGGTTTTACCCCAGTGATGAGAAGATTTGATGAAGCAGGATGATTTTTTTTTTTTCTTGAACATTCAAAATTCTTACTGTGAATGCGGTTTTTGTTCAGGAAAAAAAAAAAAAAAATCATACGTATTGTAGAGAAACCTATTTAAACGCTTGCCACCCAATCACCCACCGTCAAATGACAGAAGGACCGTGGGGCTCTCATTCTGGGAGGACGTCAGATGACGGCGCCCCAGATCGGTCGATATCACGCGCCAGCAGCATGGTGATCGTGGCCGAGCCATGTTGCTAGGACACAGCGCAACCCTGATCTCTGTAAAGAGCCACGGCTCTTTAACCATGTGATTGGCTGTGTCCAATCACAGCCGGTCACATGTAAGTACGGAAGTGCTGTGAATCGGCTCTCCTCGCCTCACACTGACAGTGTGGTAAGGAGTGCCGATCAGTGGCATCTCCTCGCAGAGGAGACCTGGGCAGGTAATCAGGGCATTGATCATCAGTGCCCTGATCACAGGAAGGCCCCAGCAGTGCCACCAATCAAGTGCCCATAAGTGATGCCAGTCAGTGCCTCCTATTAGTGCCTGCTCATCAGTGCTGCCCATCAATACCGTCCATCAGTGCCACCTATCACTGCCCACCAGAGCCACCTATCAGTTCCCATCAGCGCGGCATATTAATGCCTCATCAGTGCCACCTAATCAGAGCCCATAAGTGCCGCCTCATCAGTGCCACCTCATCAGTGCACATCAGTGAAGAAGAAAAATTATTTACAAAATTTACTGACTTTTTTTTTTATTCAAAATTTTTTTTTTGTTTTTATTTTTTTTTTATTTCAAAAGTCTTTTTTTAATAAAAAATAAAAATCCCAGCAGTGAATACCACCAAAAGAAAGCATTTGCTTTTCTAGCTGCAGCCAACTGCAGATGATTAATCTAGCACTTACTTCCTAGCATCTATTTGCCCTTAACTCAGGCATGCTTAGCTGAGAAATTCCCTCGTCCAGATGAAAAGAAAAACATGCCCATGAAGACTCCTGGGATGTAGAACATCATTTTGGCTTAGGCCAGGAATCAGGAAGCAACTGAATAATTGTAAAAAAAAAAAGAAGAAAACGTTTAAAACAATATAATAAATATAATATACCTTCCCGCTCCTATTTAGTAAGGAGAGCTGAATAAGGATTACAAATAGTTCGTTGTTGATTGGGATTATAAAGTTCTGCTTTACCCACAAAATACAATCATTAGTTTAGAGCTAGGATATCACATAGTGAAGTGGTAAAGTCTCAAATCAAAGATCACCTTACAATCTGTAAGAGCTTTTTTCCCCTTTTGATGTTATGTTCCTACACACATTGGTGAAAAATGTCTTGTGTGAAGGAAGGGTAATGGTATCCTGGTAGTGTAAGATAAGAACAAGTCAGTTTTTTACATTTGCCATTGCAAAATGGTGACTGTCATTGTGCAGGTTTACATAAGTGCAAACGTCATCCAGAACATCCGATGTGTCCACTGAGACCTGAAGGTTAATGGAAGTATATCTTCTTTCAGTTTTTTCATAGAAGAAGGGATCAGATGAGAGGGGACGTGATCCAACCTTCATTAGAATGAATGAGTAACTGTGTTTACAATCCTGCTTAAAGTGGTTGTAAACCCTTACACACCACTTTTACCTACAGGTAAGCCTATATTAAGGCTTACCTGTAGGTACTGGAAATATCTCCTAAACCTGCACTGTTTAGGAGATATTTAGCATATACGCTTGCACCAACGTTATCGGTGCGTGCGCACTGAAGGAAGGGCACGATTGTGCCGTTTCTAAAGGGCCCGTGCTGTGATCGTTGGCATGCGCGGGAGTGATGTCACTCGACTCTGGCCAGTCACAGAGCCGGAGTCCACCAAGTGAAGGAAGAGGGGTGAAGATGAATGCGGCCACCCGTGGGGACATCACGGGCTTCGTTTGCAGGTAAGTGGCACATAATGGGCTAGTATGCGATGCATACTAGCCCATTATGCTTTTACTTTGCAGGGAACAAAAGAGAAAGTAATACCCATTAGGGTTTACTTCCTCTTTAACCACTTCAATACAGGGCACTTATACACCCTTCTTGTCCAGACCAATTTTCAGCTTTCCGCGCTCTCACACTTTGAATGACAATTACTATATGCTACACTGTACCCAAACAACATTTTTATCATTTTTTTTCTCACAAATAGAGCTTTCTTTTGGTGGTATTTAATCACCACTGGGTTTTTTTTATTTTTTGCAATATAAGCGAAAAAAAAGAGCAAAAATTTTGAAAAAAATAACACTTTTTTTTTTAGTTTCTATTGTACAATTTTGCAAATAAGTAATTTTTCTTCATAGATTTAGCCAAAATGTGTACTGCTACATATCTTTGGTAAAAATAACCAAAATTATGTGAAAGTTATAGAGTCTACAAGCTATGGTGCCATTCACTGAAAATTGATCACACCTTATATACCTATAGCCTATCTCATTTCCTGAGATACTAACAAGCCAGGAAAGTACAAATACCGCCCAAATGACCCCTTTTTGGAAAGTAGACAATCCAAGGTATTTAGTAAGAGGCACGGTGAGTTTTTTTAAGTTATAATTTTTTCCCACAATTCTTGGGAATTAAGACATTTATTTATTTATTTTACACAAAATTGTCATATTAAGAAGTTATTTCTCTCGCACAGCACATGCATACTTGCAATTACACCCCAAAATACATTCTGTTACTCCTCCTGAGTATAGCAATACCACATGTGTGAGACTTTTACACAGCCTGGCCACATACAAAGGCCCAAAATCCAAGTAGCACCTCCAGGCGCTCTAGGAGCATATATCACACATCTAATTTGATGATAACCTATCACACTTTTAAAGGCTCTGAAGCAACAGGACAATGCTGTTCATCCCGATTTTTACTGTAAGTTACTACGTTGTTTCAAATAAAATTGTGTTGGATTACTACACGATGGGGATTATCCTTTATATTGCATGTCTCCACCTTACTTGCCAAGTTTGAAGCCTTCCATCAGAGACCCGCCAGTGTTGTGACGATCAGGGGAGATTGCTGGTTCTCATCTGCTTCCAGACTGCAGGCTTGACTTGACCCGGAGGGGTCTTTAATAGAGGTGAGAGGCTGGGGGAATCATGTGGCGCACCACAGATTGCTGATGATTGGAGGAATCTGAAACCGATCATTTTTTGCATATGCACTTTTGTTTTTTGCATGAACTGTTATATGAAGATTTGTTCCATTTATGTTGGAACCATACAGCACTTGTTGGACTATGCACTTTTATTTATTTAATTAGTGTCTTTTTCACTTTTTTGCACTTTATGCAATTTTTTTATTTATGCGACTTTTTTCAATGTATGCGATTTTTTTCACCTTTATGCACTTCATGAGTTCTATTGGATGTATTTATTGTAATTCTATTGTATTTTTGCACAATTGGATTTTTACATTAATATTATTTTGTTAGTTTTCTGATGTCACATTGAAGAATTGCTATTAGTTACACGTTTCAGCTCTATTATTCGTGATTTTTGTCTATATTATTTATGCACTCTAGTTAGCACCACATATTTCTTTTATTCTTATTTGTCTTTTCTGTGTGGGAACACTTTTATATGTTTGGAGGCTTCTCTTACCCTTAATTTTATTTCTGTTATAGCTCACTTTGGTTTTGCGCATTAGTTCCCCCCTTTTTTTAACCAGGACAATGGATCGCCCACAAAATAACCCTATTTTGGAAAGCAAATACCCCAAGCTATATTCTATGAGGCATTATGAGTCTTTTGAACATGTCATTTTTTTCCACAAATTTTTGGAAAATGTGGGGAAAAAATTAAAACGTATTTTTTTTTTTTTTTACACAATGTTGTCAATTTATAAGATAAAATATTTCTAATACATAGCATGTACATAGCAAAAATTACACAAAACCCAAAATACATTCTGCTACTCCTCCTGAGTATGGTGATACCACATGTGTGAGACTTACACTGACTAGCCACATACAGAGGCCCAACATCCAAGTAGCGCCTCCAGGTGTTCTAGGGACATAAATTACACACATAAATTCCTGCCAACCTATCACATTGTTGAAGGCCCTTCATATTTCTAACACATAGCATGTACTGTACATACCAATTACAAACCAAAATACATTCTGCTGAGCAAAGGGTAAACAAAAGATTACCTGCGGTTTTAGTAGTGCAGTGGTCCACATAGGAAAGCATCGGTCCAGGCAGCAGGCAGGAACGTGGACAGCAACAGCAAAACAGGCAGCAGCCAAGGAATACTGTCCATAGTCAGTACAGGTAGAGATATTGTCAGTACATCTAAAGCATTGGTCCAGGTAGCAGGCAAGGATGCGGTCAGCAGCAGCGGAGGGATCGTTTATGCAGCAGGCAGGAATACTTTTCATAGTTAGTACAGGCAGTGATTTGGTCAGTACAGCCAAAGAATTGGTCCAGGCGAAAGGCACATGGTCCAAAAAAGTCTTGGGTCAGTGCAGCAAGAGATATTGTCAGCACAGCCAAAGTATTGGTCCAGGCAGCAGGCAGGACCAAAAAGCTTAGGGCCTCGGTCACTAAAGAATGGGGACAGGGGTAAAGGCTTCTCCCACCCAAATCGCTTTGAAGCCTCTGGACTCCAGACCCTGTTCTGGGAATTACAAAACAAAGAGAAAACCAAAAACTGTTTTTCTCAACTCAGAACACTATTCTGGAGCCCCACACATATGTGAGACCCCTGTGTAGCAAGGTGAAAAAACAGTCCAAGTGGCAGGCAAAAACATGGTCAACAGGCTGAGGTCAGTGCAGGTAAAAAGCAGAAATAGACGGTAGGCAGAGGCATAGTCGATACAGTCCAGGGTCAGTAAACATGAAAGGCAGAAACATGGTGGATAAAACGATGCAGATGGCAGGCAGAAGCATAGTCAATAAACAGGCCAGGGTCAGTTCACATGGAAGGCAGTGATATGGTTAGCTGAGGCATGTGATAGCGTCTGAAGCATTCTCCGATGCATAGGCCAGGTTGGGAGGGGCATTGGGGACAATGAAAACTAGTGTCTTTCCTAACTCCTCTTTTGCTGCACACCCATTTTTTTTTTGGCGGCTTCTTCCTGTTTCTGATGGTGGAATATTGTCAGGTAAATGGCGCTCATGCAGTCTGCTGACACAATCGGAGCGAATGCTTTCTGGGGGGATCCTTGCTGATAGATCAGGGCAGTGACAATATCTTCGATAAATTTGAGGAAGGTGTTTCCCTTGATTTTTGATAGGTGACATATGCCTTATAAATGGCCAAATGGAAGAAGTAAATTGCGACTTTTTTATACCAGAAGGACTTTCTTGTTGATAGATAGGGCTGCGGCATTTGATCGTTTAAATCCCCCCCCCCCCATAAACTTATATTCGTGGATACAGCAAGGCTTTTGAACAGGAGCGTGTCTTCTGCGAAGTTCCACCAAGGTGTCATCGTGGATGGTGGACATGATGTGCACATCTTTCCTATCCCTCCACTTGACGGCCAACACTTCCTCGTTCCTCAGACTTGTCAATTCCCCCCCTTGCAGCCTCGTGGTGACTAGCCACTGTGGGAAGCCCTTCCTATTTTTTCTTGACGTACCTCAGGCCAAAGTTTTCTGAAGGTATGGGTGGTGAAAAAGGGGCAAACTGGTATAGTAATTGTCCATGTAAATGTGATAACCCTTTTGGAAGAGTGGGAACCCAACTCCCAGACAATTTACCCGCTTATTCCCATGTACTTTGGACATTCAGGGGGCTGGAGCTGGGAGTCCTTGTCTTCGTACACGCGAGAGGTATGTACATATCCAGTGGTGCTTTCACAGAGCTTATTGAGCTTTAATCCATACCTGGCCCTCTTACTGGGGATATACTGCTTGAATCCCAGCCAGCCTGTAAAAAGGACCAGGAATTCGTCCACAGAGATGTTCTGGTTAGGGATATAAAGATCAGCAAACCTCTTATTTAAAAACTCAATTGGGGGCGAATTTTCTACAATTTATCAAAGTCAGAATGATTGGGGGGGGGGGGTTGGGGCACCGCGAGTTATCACTGAAATGCAGAAAGCGCATTATCATGTCATAGCGGGACCTGGACATCACAGCTGAAAAAATTGGCATGTGGTGGATGGGGTTCGTAGACCAATATGCATGCACTTTGTTTTTTTTGTAAGCCCCATGTTGAGTGTAAGGCCTAAAAACAATCTAAGCTCTAAGCTCCACTGTTAGGGGGTCTCCATTCGAAAGGGCGGGCATAGCTTGAGTTGGGGTTGTTTTCTATATACTGATGGGCAAAAAGATTGGTTTAGTCCACGATGCTCTGAAGTAGGGAAAAATAAAGTAAAAAAATCAATTTCAGAAACATTTTCGGTGTTGGCCTGCAAACCTGGCTGTGCTGTAAAAGGAGGGATTGTGGCTGACCCTGTGCTAGAAGGCAGCCACAATGGGTTTGCCAAGGCATCCTGAAGATGAATTTGGGCCAGAAATCTTTGGGTCTGGTGTGAAATTCCAGCCCTTGTACTGGGCCTCTCCTCTTGGGGTCTAGCGCCAATGGCATTTCCCGATTGGCCATTGCGGTGTCTGGTGCTGCTGGTAACTGCCTGGTCTTCAGACCATCTTCTTTTAGTACTGACTACTTCCTCCTCCGATTTGGATGTACTGCCTTCGGCGGGCTCATATTCCGAAACAGAATCTGAACTGTACTGGGGTGGTGAGAGCTCCCTTCTGCTCTCATCAGTCAGGCTTTGGATTCGATATGCCTCTTCTGGAGTGTAAACTTTTTGGGACATGGTGGCTGTACAACAGATGACACTGATGGGCTCACGGGACAGGGAGCTCCTGATGGGCTCACGGGACAGGGAGCTCCTGATGGGCTCACGGGACAGGGAGCTCCTGATGGGCTCACGGGACAGGGAGCTCCTGATGGGCTCACGGGACAGGGAGCTCCTGATGGGCTCACGGGACAGGGAGCTCCTGATGGGCTCACGGGACAGGGAGCTCCTGATGGGCTCACGGGACAGGGAGCTCCTGATGGGCTCACGGGACAGGGAACTCCTGATGGGCTCACGGGACAGGGAACTCCTGATGGGCTCACGGGACAGGGAACTCCTGATGGGCTCACGGGACAGGGAACTCCTGATGGGCTCACGGGACAGGGAACTCCTGATGGGCTCACGGGACAGGGAACTCCTGATGGGCTCACGGGACAGGGAACTCCTGATGGGCTCACGGGACAGGGAACTCCTGATGGGCTCACGGGACAGGGAACTCCTGATGGGCTCACGGGACAGGGAACTCCTGATGGGCTCACGGGACAGGGAACTCCTGATGGGCTCACGGGACAGGGAACTCCTGATGGGCTCACGGGACAGGGAACTCCTGATGGGCTCACGGGACAGGGAACTCCTGATGGGCTCACGGGACAGGGAACTCCTGATGGGCTCACGGGACAGGGAACTCCTGATGGGCTCACGGGACAGGGAACTCCTGATGGGCTCACGGGACAGGGAACTCCTGATGGGCTCACGGGACAGGGAACTCCTGATGGGCTCACGGGACAGGGAACTCCTGATGGGCTCACGGGACAGGGAACTCCTGATGGGCTCACGGGACAGGAACTCCTGATGGGCTCACGGGACATAGACTCAGACGGGCTGACAAGTACTCAGACAGGATGATGACAGGTCCTTTTTATTCAGGGGGGGCAATCTGGGCACAGTAGTAATACACAGTAATCGGTAACTCGCTGTTCTGCGATCTCCTCCTTACATTGGATCGGTGTGTGAGGAGGAGAACTCAGTAACAGACAGTTAACCATGGTATGTTTACATTTGTGAACGGCTGTTATTGGACACAGCCGGTCACGTGGTAAAGAGCTAATCTGGGCACAGTAGTAATACACAGTAATCAGTAACTCACTGTTCTGCGATCTCCTCCTTACATTGGATCGGTGTGTGAGGAGGAGAACTCAGTAACAGCCAGTTACCCGTGGTATGTTTACATTTGTGAACGGCTGTTATTGGACACAGCCGGCCACGTGGTAAAGAGCCAATATCATTGGCTATCTACCCTAAACGGGGCCGGGCTTTGTCCGAGGGACAAGCCTCATCCCTGATTGCCACGCTGTGTGCCGCCGGGGGGCGCACACGAACTGCGTGCACAATGAGGTACAAAGTGACCGGCTGTGATTGGACACAGCTGGTCACGTGGTAAAGAGCCAATTTCATTGTCTCTTTACCCTGATCGGGGAGGGGCTGTGTCCCGACGGACACGCCTGATCCTTGATCTCCACGCTACTGGCTCCCAGAGGCCCGCAGTAGCGACAAGAAGCCTCTACTGTGGCGTCCACCCAAAGGAAAAGAGTGTTCCTACCTGCGTCATTTGACTATGGCCCGGTATGGAACTGGTTAACCACTTGCCGACCGCCTGCCGTCGTTATACGTTTGAAGAGGAATATCGTTGTTATGGCAGCAGCTAGCTACCATAACCTCGGTATCCTCTTCAAGAGCGGGCGGTCGTCTTTCAGATAAAACTGGTCTCTTTTTTCGGTGGCGAGAGAGGGCCCCCTCCTCTCGCCGTGCTCCGTAGCCCTCCACCGCTTACCGGAGCTGTCGGTAGCGGCGGAGGCGATTGGATCCTTCTCGGTCTGTGGTATGGAGCTGACTGAGAGGAAGATGGCCCCCACCCAGCTCCATACCATTGCAGGGCGGAAGCGACGTCAAAACTTCACTTCCTCCCATAGCTCTTAAAGGAACTTTTTTTTTTTTTTTTTTTTAAATGACGTTTTATTTTTTATTGCATTTCAGTTTAAATATGAGATCTGAGGTCTTTTTGACCCCAGATTTCATATTTAAGAGGTCCTGCCATGCTTTTTTTTTTATTACAAAAGATTCTTACATTCCTTGTAATAGAAATAAAAGTGACACAATTTTTTTTTTTAAAGAACAGCGTAAAAGAAAAAAAGATTTTTAGCGCTCCCCGTCCCACCGAGCTCATGCACAAAAGCGAACGCATACGTGAGTATCGCAAACATATGTAAATGGTGTTCAAACCACTTATGTGAGGTATCGCCATGATCGGTAGAGCAATAATTCTAGCCCAGGACCTCCTCTGTAATTCAAAACATGCAACCTATAGAATTTTTTAAACATTGCCTATGGAGATTTTTAAGGGTAAAAGTTTGCCGTCATTCCATGAGCAGGCACAATTTTTAAGCGACATGTTGGGTATCAATTTACTTGGGGTAACATCATCTTTCACAATATAAAAACAAATTGGGCTAACTTTACTGTTGTCTTATTTTTTTAATTAAAAAAATTGTATTTTTCAAAAAAAAGTGCGCTTGTAAGACTGCTGCGCAAACACAATGTGACAGAAAGTATTGTAACGACAGCCATTTTATTCTCTAGGGTGTTACAAAAAAAAAAAAAAAAATATATATATATATATATATATATATATATATATATATATATATATATAATGTTTGGGGGTTCAAAGTAATTTTCTAGCAAAAAAAACACCAAATCTCAAAACGAGGCTCTGTCCTTAAGTGGTTAAAGAAAGCATATCATTCATTTTTTTCATTATTCTGTCCCCTCATGGGACAAAGTACATGTAGTACTCTGCCCCATGTTGTTAGGTGCTTCCTAATCCGCAGTTTACATGATACCTTTCCTTCTGCATTGCTCTTGCTACCACTTGTCTTGGGAAAGTGCACAGAGCCAAGACAAGAGTTTGTTGTGAAGGGGCCCTCTTGTTGGATGGTGGGGGGAGGTACCCAGTCTGACATCATAGCTAGGCATGCCAAGTTTGAGTTGGGCTTTAACCACTTGCTTACTGGGCACTTAAACCCCCTTCCTGCCCAGACCAATTTTCAGCTTTCAGAGCTGTCACAATTTGAATGACAATGGAGCGGTCATGCAATGCTGTGCCCAGATGACATTTTTATGATTTTTTTTCCCCAAAAATAGAGCTTTCTTTTGGAGCTTTTTATTTTTTGCTAAAAAAAACCCAAAAAAATACCGAAAATTTTGAAAAAAAAACTGTTTCATAGTTTGTTATAAAATTTTGAAAACAGGTACCGTATTTATTGGCGTATAACACGCACAGGTGTATAACACGCACATTAATTATAAGAGGGAAGTTTCAGGAAAAAAATGTAAATGTAATAAGGATTTAATATTTAAGCAACATAAGGGTCAGTGCCCATCTGCAGCCTCACCATTGCCATCAATGCAGCCTGATTAATGCCCATCTGCAGCCTCACCACTGCCATCAATGCAGCAGCCTCACCGTTGTCATCAATCCAGCAACCTCACCATTGCCATCAATGCAGCAGCCTCACCATTACCTTCAATGCAGCAGCTTCCTATAACAGAGGCCGCCAAGTAAGCAGGAGATTCTCACAATATTTAATCTGATGGCGCTCGTCCCGACCCCCTCCCTGTCCCCTCCGAGGCAGCTAAAATTGAAGTATTGGCATATAACACGCACACACTATTTGCACCCAATTTTCATGGTGAAAAAGTGAGTGTTATACGCCAATAAATACAGTAATTTTTCTCCTTCATTGATGGGCGCTGATGAGGCGGCACTGATGGGCACTGATTGGCAGCACTGGTGGACATTGATAGGTGGCACTGGTGGGCAAAAGTAAATGGCACCAGTGGGCACTGGTATGTGGCACTGGTGAGTACTGATAGGTGGCATTGGTGGGCATTGGCAGGTGACACTGGTGAACACAGATGAGGCAGCTGATCAATGGAGGCAGCCGATGTTTCTCTGACAGAAGTCAGTGATCGGCTGACAGCGTGAGGGAAAAAAAATACAGATTACCGATCTTCTGTTTACATCACGTGATCAGCTGTCACTGACAGCTGATCACATGGTAAGGGGCTGGGATCCGATCTCTGTCTCATAGACTCGGTGATCACAGAGCGCACCGCCCGCAGGGACACACTGACAGCTCATGCTCCGGAGGTCGTCTATAGATGCCCTCCAGGCAATTAAGGCCCGCTCTGTAGCTGTCTTTCTATAGCACGTGTGGGAAGAAGTTAAAATACTCTGTTTTCAACCTGATAGTCCAAATAAAAGATGTGCCTGTAAAGAAGAGAGTAAATACTTGACTCTCTTGTTGCCTGCACCACCAAACGAGGTCGAGGTCTTCAAAATAGTGGTGTTTGGTATCACATGCAGCAGGAAAGGGAAGTATTTCTTTTCTTTTTTACAGGGACATTTTTTATTGGAAAATTCAAGCCGAAAATTTTGGCAACAGTAGATACAAAATAAACAAACAAACAATCTATGCTGCGTTATCAAAATAAATATGAATTTATATCATGTGCATATCACAAACTAAATAAATACTGTGCATATATGGACACAGAAATTATGAAAAACATCAAGTGCATGAAATACTGTGAATAAATAATATAAAAATGAACCGTTCATAATAAAGTCCCATAGAAAAAAGTGCAAAACCAAAGTCCTTCGCGTGAATAAGTGCCTTCAATCAGGGAGAAAATGACAACTGAAGATCACAAAAGATTCCTCTTCCATAAACACCTATGTGCACCAAACCACCAGTGACATTTAGAGCCACTGTAACGACACCCCGAGTATGAAAGGGGTTAAAGCCGTTTAGGAAATTCCATGTCCAAACACTCCGATCAGCCGAACAAGAAACCCAAACGAATAATTCTCCCCCCAAGTACGAAATGAGGCTCTGTCTTGAGGGTCAAACAGGAAAGAATTTATTTTGAGATCTCACACAAATTTATACAGCAGGATGAAAATACAACCTCTCATCAGAAACCTAATTAACATGAGCTCATTAACGAATCCCTTAAAGCAGCCTGATCATTGTTATGATAAATCAGGATTTCACTACAGGTCAGACTTGTTGTCACCGAGCTTCACACAGTAGATGATACATTATCATAAGATTAAACACAGGACATTCTCACAACAGCAGGAGCTCCACTAGGGGTCGGCCCGTCTCCTACATTGTACATTGTATATCCACCTATCTGGAGTCAATTAACCTCATTTTTATTCATGTTGTTTTTATTTATTTTTTGTTTAAAGTCCAATTTTTTGTTTAAAGTCCAATTTTTTCTCCGATCATTAGGGAGAACGACATACGCCTTCTGGCGCTGTCGTTTGCAGAAGATGTGATTGGGTTGGAGGCCCTCACCGGCCCCCCACTAATCCCTCTTTTGGAGGCTCTTACTGGCCCCCTACCAATTCCCCTTCAATGTTATTAAGACTTCCGTTTGGCTCAATCCATTCAACCCAGATTGTTTGTTGTTGATTGGCGAGTCTATGGTGGTACGAATCGGAGGGATAGTTTATTTCAGTATGTTCTGTCCGTTTTGTGTGAAATTGTGCACATGTGTGTATATACATTGGCCATTAGGTTCATCCTGCAATAGGCACCTTGTTGGTTAACAGTTTAATGCACAAGGTTTTGTGAATATGTATTGATTTAGATCTGTGCTGTCTGGGCTGTGTGGTCTCCGCTGGTCGCTTGCACTGTGGAGCGCACTTCGAAACCGGAAGTGTATGCGGTGGTCCGTGCGGTCCATCGTGTATGGCGATCCATAGTGAGGCTTGGTCCGGCTCAGCACTACTTAAGAGGGGTGACGCAGTGCGCCGCCTGTGCCCCTGGAAGACGTGATGATGTCACGAAACGTGTAGGGCGGAGCCAGACGACGCGCCGACGTCACCCCCAAGCGAGTTGCTTCCCAGTAGGACGGGTTTGTCCGAGCTCCGGTGGCCACGGAGCCGGACTTAAGGCTGTTTATCCATCTGACACTTTGTAAGTGTATATCTGTTTTTTATCTATTTTAATAAAATGTAAAGTGGTTTTACACTATGTGAGCCCCTTTTTATTTTATGGTATCAATGCCCTGGGTTGTTGGAGTGGCTGCTGACGAGATGACCCCTGGTGGACACCGCTGCTAATCCCCATTCTGGCTTTAAAAGATCTCTGCTTGCTGTGATCCTCTGTAGTGGGGGGTCATGGCCTTCTGGTAAGGAGTAACCCCTTCAATACCTGGTGGTGGACCCTTCCTCGTTATCACTGATCTTCATTGCTTACCACTTGGATTTTTTTTACTTTTATTTTTATTTTTTGTTGGTGATTTGGACGCTTTACAACACTTCATTGATGGTTTTTTCTTTGGACTTTTTATAACACTCAATTGAGGTTTTAATTTATGGACTTTTTTTCTTTACTACTAAAGTTCTGCACATTGATTTATTTATAATTCCCATATGAATTTTTTCTTCACTGTAAATTATTTATTGTGTTCCACTAGCATTAGCGCAACCTCTTATTTCTTTATACATTGTACAGAGGCCAATGTGATCAGCTCTTTCAATTAACATGTTGAGTTCAGAATCAAACAAACCAAGAATAGTCTTTACATATACAGTATCCTGGGAGATATTGTGTATAAATATTACTGTCCCATTTTAAGTAATCCAATATATATTTTCTCAGTCACTATTTGTAATATGGCATATCCAGGGTCCCCAGAGTCTGTGTCTTGGGGGACATGGACCTGAATCTAAAGTAACGCCACCTCAAGGGTCCCCAGGCATACAGCTCACAAAGAGCACCGTTCCCCCAAATGCCAGGGCCCATAATCGGTAGGCAAGAGGCTAGCATTCAGTCCCCTCCAAAAGCCTCTGTCCCGGCTAGGTCTGTCACAGCCACTTACCACAAAACTAGGCCACAAATTATAAGAGGTCTAGCAGCGCTTGTAAGGAAAAAATCCAGAACATGGATGGATGGACAGATGTTGAACCAACGTTTCCATAGCCAGTCGCTTATACCACCACTTTGTAGCAGATTACATTAAAGTAGAACTATAGACAAAACTTTTTTTTTTCATTTTGGATAGAGGAAGGGAGCGTTATATTCCCATGTAATGTTTATTTTTGCCATCTTTGTCCCATTGTGGAGATATCCCTTCACTTCCTGTCCCATAGCCAAAAAAGAAGCAAGTAGAAATTCCCTCAAATATAGGGAATTCCTTGGGGACCCCCAGGTCACCAGAACTAGTGTCCCCATTGGACGATTACTTTTCTTAGGACAAACCAAAATTTGGGATTTTCTTTTACTTTCACTTTTAATGATAATGGTAAACAAGACAAACAGAGAGAGTAAATCTCCCTAACAGAGATACAGACAGCAATAAAAACTGATAGAGGTGCCAATCCTTCTCTATTCTATCCAAAACTAAAAAAAAGGTTTTGCCTTTAGTTATACTTTAAGATATTCCATCAATCAAGCACACAGCATACACCACGTAAAAGAGGCAGAGAAATTGCTCATGGTACAATATTATCCTACCCACATATCATAAAAAGCAAGACAGCCTGTCACAGTTATAGCATCCAGAACCCCGGCGAGTGTGATGACATCACTGCTGTAGCTCCGCCCTATGCATTTTTGATGAAACGCATAGGACATGGCTACAGCGGTGATACTCACGCCTGCCAGGTGCTGGATGCGGTGGCAATATCAGGTGCTTGGGTATTGGTAATTACTGCTGTCATTTCTTGATTTATTGGCACTCTTAGCGCAAGATTACTTTTTAGTAGATAGTTCATACCTGCCAAGTTAAGAATTAGAGCCCTTTCACACATCCAGCGCCTGACCATCAGCGGTAAAGCGCTGCTAGTTTTAGCGGCGCTTTACCATAGTCTTTAACCCCCGCTAGCAGCAGAATAAAGGGTTAAAAGCGCCAGCAAAGCGCCACTGCCGAGGCGCGGGGCGCTTTAGGAGCGGTGTCCTAAAGCGCCTCAAAGATGCTGCTGCAGGACTTTTTTTGATGTCCCCCCAGTGCAGCATCCATGTGAAAGCACTCGGGCTTTCACACTGGGATTGAAGATGAGGCTTTATTCAGGCGCTTTACAGGTGCTATTTATAGCACTAAAGCGCCTGAAAAACGCCTCCAGTGTGAAAGGGGTATATTTTCAAGCACACACAAGGCCTGCAAGTCCCTTGTCTTGACCTTTCTTGGCTTCGGTCCAGGGCTGTGGCACAATGTATGTGACACAATCCTTTACAATTACAGTCCCAAGGAGCATGTCCCACATGAAAGATACCCATACGAACCCCTTGACCAAAATCTTGCAAGCCTCAAGGTGGTTATCTCACTTATGCACACTCACAGATGATCAAAGCCTAATTTCAGAGTCTCTTCCTTTGAACATCATGTATGTGGGACACTGTATCCTGTTTTATTTCCCAGTGGTGAAGCTGGAACCATGACTACCCAGTGCTATACCCACTCCTGTCTTTTTTTATTCCATGTGAACATGCTACATACCACACCACCCAGGAATCAACATCCATCCAGGAATGGTTTCTTACAAGACTGGGGAAAACTGCCCCCGACGCTCAGCGATATACCTGTAAAGAGAACTAATCACTCCTCTACATTCAGAGAAGATTTCTTATTTTCTGCGACACTGTTATGTGGTGTCAGGTCATCGTCTATGAGGAAATTAAGTAGGCCATTTCATAAATATGTAGTGTGGGTTTTGAAGCTAGCTTTATAAGCTGTATATATTAGGGTTGACTTACTAAAGGAGTGGAGCATGTTCGCTTAATTTAGTGAATGGGGTGAAACTTTACTGATTTTAGTCATCCAATTATGTGCAAGCAAAAATCCTTGTTTTCCATTTTGCATGCACATGATTGGGTATTCCTTGTGTGAATTTTCACCTAGTTTTCTCTCATTTACTAAGGTAAGTGAGGTAATTAAAAATTCACTTTGCAAGGCAAACATGTTCTATTTCTTTAGCGAATAAACCCCAAATATGTAGTCCTGAGCTCTCTGCAATATGCAACAGATTCATTTAAACAAGCAATGCATTGAGCAAAAGTTAAGGCATGATTGGTCTTATACAGCCCAGAGTAAAACAGTGTGTAGTACAGCATGGTATTGTAGATGAGAATTACTTCTCTTCTCAACATGGCAGGCTTAAAGTGGAACTTTACCCATTACAATTTGATGAAAAAAAATGTTCTTTACCAAAGGAACATACATTCCATGTTAATAATTACGCTACCAAAAATAGTATGTCCTGAAATTTGCCTCCAGCATTGCTCCTGTTTCTTCTTGCTGGAGGCAGCCATTTTGCTGAAGCCCAGAGGCTCTGAACAGCAGAAAATTATGAAGTGGAACTAAACCCATCGATTTAACTGTTTTTTTTTTTTAAAGTTACATTCCTGGAATGCCAGGATTGCTAACTGTCACATTAAATTGTGTTCTCAACCAAACCATCATAAGGCGGATGTCACATCTTATCACATCTGCAGCACCATGGCAGTTGCAGATCAAACAGAAGCAGCTTCCTTGGCTATAAAGGATAGGAGGGTTTCATTCCGCTCAGTGGCGTCACTAGGGTTGGTGTCAACTGGTGCAGTAAAACATGGTGTCATCCCCATTCCTGTCTAGACTACCCTGCAGGCAGCACACGGTCACAGGGCGCACACCAAGCTGGCCCCTGTAAATGATAGTATAGGGTGGTATAGTGGCAGGTTGGGGTGGTATAGGGCAGGTTGAGGTGGTATAGGTCGGGTTGAGGTGGTATAGGGCAAGTTAGGACTCTATTTATTTAGTGACACTGCACTGCATTTACTTACAGCATGCTTCATGCCTGAACCCCATACTCATTCACATAGGGTGGGGAGCCGGGATCTGGGGACCCCCTTATTAAAGGGGGCTCCCGGATTCCGATAAGCCCTCCGCCCGCATACCCCGACAACCAACGGCCAGGGTTGTCGGGAAGAGGCCCTTGTCCTCATCAACATGGGGACAAGGTGCTTTGGGGTGGGGGGCCCGCAGGGCGCCCCCTCCCCCAAAGCACCCACCCCCATGTTGAGGGCATGCGGCCTGGTACGGTTCAGGAGGGGGGGGCGCTTGCCCGTCCCCACCCCCCTCTTCTGACTGACTGGGCTGCGTGCTCGGATAAGGGTCTGGTATGGATTTTGGGGGGGACCCCACGCCGTTTTTTCGGTGTAGGGGTTCCTCTTAAAATCCATACCAGACCGAAGGGCCTGGTATGCCCCTGAGGGGGAACCTACGCCATTTTTTTATTTAAAATTTGGCGTGGAGTTCCCCCTCAAGATTCATACCAAACAGTGCGAGTCGGCACCCTGTCGGGTTGCCATGGAAATGGCAAACCGCAGCCAAACGCGACCGCAGCTAATCACACTGTGCAAATGCAGCTGATCGCAGTGCCTGGAGTCGAACTCCACAGGAAAAAAAACATGCTTTTAACTGCGGCAGAATAGCCGTCCGTGTGAAAGGCGCCTAAGGCTGTCAGCAGATCAGCCTCTACCAACTCAGCAGTGCCTAAAAATGGAGATCAACTGAGCATGTGCAGAGCAGGACGAGACAGTGTATTACTGGATTTTAAACAGTATAGACACTTATTTTTAATGTTTTACAGAGCTATACCTGCAAAAGGGGCCAGCCTTAACTGATCTAGCAGAACTTACTTTTCTGATTAATGTTCCACTTTAAGCCGGCCACACACGAAGCGATTAAGAAAATTGCTTGATTCCCCCATCAACACAGTCAGGGTTGATAGTGGAATCCCTCCCACAGAGATATTATGTTCTCCTGGCGAGGGGAGATGTCCCGGCCAGGAGAACACACAGTGATTATTGCTAGTGGCTATAGCCTCTGGCAGTAATCGCATGAAAAAGGTGACAGGCCGGTTGTATCCAAGTTGATCAATCGATCAACTTGGGTACAATCAGCCTGCCCACACGTAGTTTGAATCTCATCCGTGGTCCCTGCTGAACCAGGCGAGATTAGAACCTCCTATGGCCACCTTTACTATGAGTGGTGTTTAACCACTTACCCACTGGGCACTTAACCAGACCAATTTTCAGCTTTCGGTGCTCTCACAATTTGAATGACAATTACTCAGTCATGCAACACTGTACCCATATGAAATTTTTGTCCTTTTTTTCCTATAAATAGAGCTTTCTTTTGGTGGTATTTAATCACCTCTGAATTTTTTATTTTTTGCGCTATAAAAGAAAAAAGACTGAAAATTCAGTAAAAAAATGCATTTTTCTTCGTTTCTGTTATAAAATTTTGCAAATTAGTAATTTTTCCTCATAAATTTTGGGCAAAATTTGTACTGCTACATGTCTTTGGTAAAAATAACCCAAATCGGTGTATATTATTTGGTCTTTGTGAAAGTTATAGAGTCCACAAGCTATGGTGCCAATGTATCACACCTGAAGTACTGACGGCCTATCCTATTTCTTGAGACCCTAACATGCCAGGAAAGTACAAATATCCCCCAAATGACCCCCAAATTGGAAAGTAGACATTCCAGGGTATCTAATAAGAGGCATGATGAGTTTTTTGAAGTTGTAATTTTTTTTCCCACAATTCTTTGCAAAAATCAAGTTGTTTTTTTTCCACAAAATTGTCATATTAGCAGGTTATTTCTCACATATACAGCATATACATACCACAAATTACACTCCAAAATACATTCTGCTATTACTCCCAAGTATGGTGATACCACATGTGTGAAACTTTTACACAGCATGGCCACATACAGAGGCCCAACATGCAGGGAGCACCTTCAGGCGTTCTGGAGCATAAATTACACATCCAATTTCCTGACTACCTATGCACCAGGACAATGGAAACGCTCCAAAAATGACCCCATTTTGGAAAGAAAACACCCCAATGTATAATCTATGAGACATAATGAGTCTTTTGAACATGTCATTTTTTTCTAAAAGTTTTTGGAAAATGTGGAAAGAAAATGAAAATGCATTTTTTTTTTAAACAAAGTTATCCATTCATACAATATTTCTAACACATAGCACGTACATAGCAAAAATGACACCCCAAAATAGATTTGCCTACTTCTCCTGAGTATGGTGATACCACATGTGGGAGACTTCCACAGCCTGGCCACATACAGAGGCTGGGAACGGCTGGGTACTGCCAAGTATGGCTGGGTACTGCTGAGTAAGGATGGGCTCGGGCGTGTTCGTACAGCCCACGTACAAAGCCCGCCAGAAAATCGGCGCGGCGATGCGCTAACCGCAGACAGTGAGACATTTTCCTGATGTGCAGCTGCAGAGATCGGGAAATGTCTCACTGCCTATGATTAGCGCAGCGCTGTGCCGACTTCCTGGTGGGCTCTGCATGTGGGCTGTGTAAACACGCCCGAGCCTATCCTTACGGCTGGGTGCGGCCGAGTACGGCTGGGTATGGCATAGTACGACTGGGTACGGCATAGTATCGCCGAGCATGGCTGGGTATCGCCGAGTATGGCTGGGTATGGTTGAGAATGGCTGGGGGTGGAAGGGATGGCAGAGTATGGTGGAAGGGATGGCAGAGTATGGTGGAAGGGATGGCAGAGTATGGTAGAAGGGATGGCAGAGTATGGTGGAAGGGATGGCAGAGTATGGTGGAGGGATGGCAGGATGCAGAGTGTGGTGGAGGGATGGCAGGATGCAGAGTGTGGTGGAGGGATGGCAGGATGCAGAGTACGGTGGAGGGATGGCAGGATGCAGAGTACGGTGGAGGGATGGCAGGATGCAGAGTACGGTGGAGGGATGGCAGGATGCAGAGTACGGTGGAGGGATGGCAGGATGCAGAGTACGGTGGAGGGATGGCAGAGGCTGCAGTTGTCAGTGTCACTGAGCAGCGCTGTGGGCATTACACATCCAGCCCACAGCGCTGCTGCATCCGATCTCTCCCCTCTCCCCTCACACTGGACGGAGAGGGGAGAGAGGAACCGGATATCACGCCGGTTTGTTTACATGTGATCGCTCCGTTAATTGACGGAGCGATCACGTGGTAAACAGCCACTGTCAGCAGCCATTTACCGTGATGCGCCGGGTCCAGAGGTCACGGATGCTCCCGTGTACGCGCCCCAGGGGGTGTGCGGGAGAGCTATTCTGGGAGGACGTCAATGTATGCCCTCCTAGAGTTATGGAACCACCCTGTAGCTGTCATTCGGGCCGGTTAAGTGGTTAAAACATTTGCTGCACAGCCTTTATAAAAGAGAGAAGTGGAAATACCTTTTCTTTTATCTGCTCCAGTGTTATTTCATGATAAAGATGCTCAAGCTCCCCTGTGTCAGAGTGCAGAGGCCAGAGGGATGGGGAGGGAGCACCGACAATGGGAGGGCAATGGGAGCCAGCAGGTGACATCATGACTCTGGGAATTCCATTGTCAAGTGCTCTCTGCAACAGGGGACCAGAGATTCTAAATGGCATGACTGCAGGGGAGCAGATAAAAGAAAATATTTTTCCACTGATCTCTTTAACAAAGACCAGGGTGGATAAAAATCAATGATTTAAAAAAAAAAAAAAAATCAGATTTTGCATTAAGGTGAAAAAACACCTAGCAGTCACCAGCCCCCCAGCCCCCCTTTTTACTTACCTAAGCACCTTCATCTCCTTGGCGGGGACGCGCTGTCCCTTTCTCCACGGGGTCCCGACTTTTGACTGGATAGATTGATAGCAGCACAGCCATTGGCTCCCGCTGCTGTCAATCAAATCCAATGACGTGGGCACTGGGGGGGGGCAGGGCACCCGCAAGGTAACCCCCTAGAAGAAGCACTCTCCTGAGGGGGTTATCTGATATAGGGAGGAGACCCCAGAAGAGGATGTTCGGGGCCACTTGGTGCAAAACGAGCTGCACAGTGCAGGTTAGTATGATATGTTTGTTATTTTTAAAAAATAAAAATCAATCCTTTACAATCACTTTAAGCACAGAGTGGCCATGATCCTCCTCTTCTGGGGGTGCTGTCTGCTGCTCCTCTTCTCGAGTGCCCCATCGGAAAAACGCTCTCTTTTGGGACACCCGTGCGGGCGCGCTCCCGAGTCCTGCTTCTGCATCTAATGACACAGAAAGCAGGACTCGGCCCGGCGCCCGCGTCATTGGATTTGATTGACAGCAGGAGCCAATGGTTGTGCTGCTATCAATCTATCCAATCAGGACTAAGGATGAGCTCCGGCGTGTTCGCAAGCTGCACGTGCCGAGCCCGCCAGGAAGTCGGTACTGCGCTGCGCTAATCACAGGCAGTGAGACATTTCCCGATCTCTGCAGCTGCACATCGGGAAATGTCTCACTGCTTGTGATTAGCGCTGTACAGTGCTGACTTCCTGGCGGGCTCGGCACGTGCAGCTTGCGAACACACCAGAGCTCATCCTTAATCAGGACACGAGACACCAACTAGAGCTGGTGTGCTCGTCCCTGGGGAGAAAAAGACCGGGTTCAG
This sequence comes from Aquarana catesbeiana, assembly GCF_042186555.1. NCBI lineage: Eukaryota > Metazoa > Chordata > Amphibia > Anura > Ranidae > Aquarana > Aquarana catesbeiana. Next base: position 215,189,221 of record NC_133324.1, read on the forward strand.
ATAAGGAAAGCGGGGGCATTGGGGGGCTGCAGCATGAGAGAAGGTTTTCACTTTAATGCATAGAATGAAAAACCATGAGGGTTTACACCCCCTTTAAGGACGCATTTACGCGCCTACCCAGACAAAAGACAGGCTGCAGCTGTACGCTGGTAACTGCATATCCAAGCGCTTACCTGGGTAGGGATGGATGAGTGGACCTGGATGCAAACTGTCTGGGTTCTGGGGTGCATATCCATCAACACATGCAGGTAAACATTCAGATATATGATTCCCAGTATACAGGCACAGGCTGTCCATCATTCTACCGACGACTGTATGGAAACACCGATCAGTCCTGGGTACAGATACACGTCTTTCATGGGGTACAAATCTCTGCACCTGGGTGAATGATCCCCCATCCTACCACAGGACAACTCCAGGTGCACAATATTTGCTTTGAAGAAATGAGCTTTGTCCTTACTGCTGTGTGGTGTCTGTCAGTATATACCTGTCCACACACCAATACCTGCACCAGTCTCAGGGTGATCATTACACTGACATGTTTTATGGCAATTGGAAGACACGCAATGTCATTGTATTAGGGGAGAGGCAATGACTCGTAGTAAACAGTAGAAATAAAACATGAATATCTACTGCTGTGTACAAGACACGAAATACACACAACACATCACACACGTGTGTCACCCACCTCCTTCTTCACTATAGAGACGTCATCCACCACTTCCACTTCCTGGGACCGCAGCTAATGTCACACTGCCCTCTAGTGGTGACATGGTTACACTGACAGAATCCATGTACAAAACGAGCCAGCATTTACCATCGCCAAACTTTTCAGTACGAGGGTCACATTGTATATTTCACAAATATTCATGAGCCAAAAAAGCAAAGTTACAAATGAACTATTAACATGTAAATTAATTAATATGTTGTACTTATTTATATAATCAGCATGACATGATCTACATCAAAAGAAAAAGTCTTTAAAAAAAGGTGAAAGAAAAATAAATTCAGTCTGCACCTTTCTTAGAGTCCCCTTTACATCAGGGTCCCCATCAGAGTACCCTCTTACATCAGAGTACCCCCTTACATCAAGGTCCCCATCAGAGTACCCCCTTACATCAAGGTCCTCATCAGAGTACCCCCTTACATCAAGGTCCTCATCAGAGTACCCCCTTACATCAGAGTACCCCTTACATCAAGGTCCCCATCAGAGTACCCCCTTACATCAAGGTCCTCATCAGAGTACCCCCTTACATCAAGGTCCTCATCAGAGTACCCCCTTACATCAAGGTCCTCATCAGAGTACCCCCTTACATCAGAGTACCCCCTTACATCAAGGTCCTCATCAGAGTACCCCCTTACATCAGAGTACCCCCTTACATCAAGGTCCTCATCAGAGTACCCCCTTACATCAAGGTCCCCATCAGAGTACCCCCTTACTTCAGAGTACCCCCTTACATCAAGGTCCTCATCAGAGTACCCCCTTACATCAGAGTACCCCCTTACATCAAGGTCCTCATCAGAGTACCCCCTTACATCAAGGTCCCCATCAGAGTACCCCCTTACTTCAGAGTACCCCCTTACATCAAGGTCCTCATCAGAGTACCCCCTTACATCAGAGTACCCCCTTACATCAAGGTCCTCATCAGAGTACCCCCTTACATCAAGGTCCCCATCAGAGTACTCCCTTACTTCAGAGTACCCCCTTACATCACGGTCCTCATCAGAGTGCCCCCTCACATCAAGGTCCTCATCATACCCCCTTACATCAAGGTCCCTATCAGAGTACCCCCTTACTTCAGCGTACCCCCTTAAATCAAGGTCCCCATCAGAGTACCCCCTTACATCAGAGTACCCCTTACATCAGGGTCCCCATCAAAGTACCGCTTACATCAGGGTCCCCATCAGAGTACCCCCTTACATCAGGGTCCCCATCAGAGTACCCCCCTACATCTGAGTACCCCTTACATCAGGGTCCCCATCAGAGTACCCTCTTACATCAGGGTCCCCATCACAGTACCCCCTTACATCAGGGTCCCCATCAGAGTACCCCTTAAATCAGAGTACCCCCTTACATCAGGGTCCCCATCAGAGTACCACCTTACATCAAGGTCCCCTTCACAGTACCCCTTAAATTAGAGTACCCCCTTACATCAGGGTTCCTATCAGAGCTGCCCCTTAACATTAGGGTTCACATCAAAGCCCCCTTAACATTAGGATTCCCATCAGAGTCCCCCCTTACATTAGGGTTCCCATCAGAGTCCCCCCTTACATTAAGGTTCCCATCAGAGTACCCCCTTACATTAGGGTTCCCATCAGAGTACCCCCTTACATCAATGTCCCCATCAGAGTACCCCCTTACATCAGAGTACCCCCTTACATCAAGGTCCTCATCAGAGTACCCCCTTACATCAAGGTCCCCATCAGAGTATCCCCTTACATCAGAGTACCCCCTTACATCAAGGTCCTCATCAGAGTACCCCCTTACATCAAGCTCGCCATCAGAGTACTCCCTTACATCAAGGTCCTCATCAGAGTACCCCCTTAGATCAAGGTCCCCATCAGAGTACCCCCTTACATCAAGGTCCTTATCAGAGCACCCCCTTACATCAAAGTACCCCCTTACATCAAGGTCCCCATCAGAGTACCCCCTTACTTCAGAGTACCCCCTTACATCAAGGTCCTCTTTAGAGTACCCCCTTACATCAAGGTCCTCATCAGAGTACCCCCTTACATCAGAGTACCCCCTTACATCAAGGTCCTCATCAGAGTAACCCCTTACATCAGAATACCCCCTTACATCAAGGTCCCCATCAGTGTACCCCCTTACTTCAGAGTACCCCCTTACATCAAGGTCCTCATCAGAGTAACCCCTTACATCAAGGTCTCCATTAGAGTACCCCCTTACTTCAGAGTACCCCCTTACATCAAGGTCCCCATCAGAGTATCCCCTTACATCAGAGTACCCCCTTACATCAAGGTCCTCATCAGAATACCCCCTTACATCAAGCTCGCCATCAGAGTACTCCCTTACATCAAGGTCCTCATCAGAGTTCCCCCTTACATCAAGGTCCCCATCAGAGTACCCCCTTACATCAAGGTCCTTATCAGAGTACCCCCTTACATCAGAGTACCCCCTTACATCAAGGTCCTCATCAGAGTACCCCCTTACATCAGAGTACCCCCTTACATCAAGGTCCTCATCAGAGTACCCCCTTACATCAAGGTCCCCATCAGAGTACCCCCTTACTTCAGAGTACCCCCTTACATCAAGGTCCTCATCAGAGTACCCTCTTACATCAAGATCCTCATCAGAGTACCCCCTTACATCAAGGTCCCCATCAGAGTACCCCCTTACATCGGAGTACCCCCTTACATCAAGGTCCTCATCAGAGTACCCCCTTACATCAAGGTCCCCATCAGAGTACTCCCTTACTTCAGAGTACCCCCTTACATCAAGGTCCTCATCAGAGTACCCCCTTACATCAAGGTCCCCATCAGAGTACCCCCTTACATCGGAGTACCCCCTTACATCAAGGTCCTCATCAGAGTACCCCCTTACATCAAGGTCCCCATCAGAGTACCCCCTTACTTCAGAGCACCCCCTTACATCAAGGTCCTCATCAGAGTACCCCCTTACATCAAGGTTCTCTTTAGAGTACCCCCTTACATCAAGGTCCTCATCAGAGTACCCCCTTACATCAAGGCCCTCATCAGAGTACCCCCTTACATCAGAGTACCCCCTTACATCAAGGTCCCCATCAGAGTACCCCCTTACATCAAGGTCCTCATCAGAGTACCCCCTTACATCAAGGTCTCCATCAGAGTACCCCCTTACTTCAGAGTACCCCCTTACATCAAGGTCCCCATCAGAGTACCCCCTTACTTCAGAGTACCCCCTTACATCACGGTCCTCATCAGAGTGCCCCCTCACATCAAGGTCCCCATCAGAGTACCCCCTTACATCAAGGTCCCCATCAGAGTACCCCCTTAAATCAAGGTCCCCATTAGAGTACCCCCTTACTTCAGAGTACCCCCTTACATCAAGGTCCCCATCAGAGTTCCCCCTTACTTCAGAGTACGCCCTTACATCAAGGTCCTCATCAAAGTACCCCCTTACATCAAGGTCCTCATCAGAGTACCCCCTTACATCAAGGTCCCCATCAGAGTACCCCTTACATCAGAGTACCCCCTTACATCAGAGTACCCCCTTACATCAGAGTACCCCTTACATCAGGGTCCCCATCAGAGTACCCCTTACATCAGGGTCCCCATCAGAGTACCCCCTAACATCAGGGTCGCCATCAGAGTACCCCCCTACATTAGAGTACCCCTTACATCAGGGTCCCCATCAGAATACCCTCTTACATCAGGGTCCCCATCAGAGTACCCCCTTACATCAGGGTCCCCATCAGAGTATCCCTTAAATCAGAGTACCCCCTTACATCAGGGTCCCCATCAGAGTACCACCTTACATCAAGGTCCCCTTCACAGTACCCCTTAAATTAGAGTACCCCCTTACATCAGAGTTCCTATCAGAGCCGCCCCTTAACATTAGGGTTCACATCAAAGCACCCTTAACATTAGGATTCCCATCAGAGTCCCCCCTTACATTAGGGTTCCCATCAGAGTCCCCCCTTACATTAGGGTTCCCATCAGAGTCCCCCCTTACATTAGGGTTCCCATCAGAGTCCCCCTTAACATTAGGGTTCCCATCAGAGTCCCCCCTTACATTAGGGTTCCCATCAGAGTCCCCCCTTAACATTAGGGTTCCCATCAGAGTCCCCCCTTACATTAGGGTTCCCATCAGAGTCCCCACCCCTTTTAGGGTTGCCACCTCAGCCCTTTAAACCTGAACACATATGAATTACACAGGTTCTGAGGCAAATTAATTCCGATAAGGCACCAAACTCTGCCCACGGTAATAGGTCTGGCCAGTTGTTATGATGGTCAGAAATATAGCAAGTTTAATTACCACCTCAATCAACCACAGAACCTGTGTAAATAATAAGTGTTCGGTTTTAAAGGGATGAGGTGGCAACCCTACCTTACATTAGGGTTCCCATCAGAGTCCCCCCTTACATTAGGATCCCTATCAGAATCCCCCCTTACATTAGGATCCCTATCAGAGTCCCCCCTTACATCAGGGTTCCCATCAGAGTCCCCCCTTACATCAGGGTTCCCATCAGAGTCCCCCCTTACATTAGAGTCCCTATCAGAGTCCCCCCTTACATTAGGATCCCTATCAGAGTCTCCCCCTTACATCACGTCCCTATCAGAGTCCCCCTTTACATCAAGGTCCCTATCAGATTCCCATTTGTTGGGGGGGAGAGAAGTGGAGACTGTGCACATCAGCTGCGGGCCAGAGAAAATCTTGTAGCGCAATGCAGGGATTACCCTGCAGCAAACAGAAATTTTGCAGTTGGGTTTGAGCTGTGGAAACATTGTATGGCACCTCTAGGCCTCTTGCACATGATGCTCCTGTTTGACCATCTACTTTTTCTGAATTTTTTTTAAGTATGAGATATATATATATATATATATATATATATATATATATATATATATATATATATATATATATAATAATAACATAAATATAATATAAAATAACATAATATGATAATACGAATATGTGAAAACTTATTCTCGCATTCTCGTTTTGCACAATATGTAAATGGACATTTGTGTGCATGAGGCATTATTACTGACCAAAAAAACGCTAATTTTTCTATTTATTTTTTTTTACTGAAGAATGCACTGCTCTTGTTTACGTGCCTGTGTGCATAGGCACATTACAATTAATGAGCTATATTTTATCTCAGTAAAAAAAAAAAAAAATTCAAGCTGCAGTATGCAAGAGGCTTTACAGTGTGGAAAAAAACAGAATAGGCCCAAAACTCTGAGGCCAAGTGTAGGTTTTACTACAGACTGAGAGCTGTCTTTGACAGCTCCATCTCTATACTGGGAAAGAACAGCAAGCACAGAAACCTCTGCCACAAACTGCACAACCAAATTAACCACTTGCCTGCTGGACACTTTCAGCCCCTTCCTGCCCAGGCTAATTTTCAACTTTCAGCGCTGTCACACTTTGTGCGGTCAGGCAACACTGTACCCAAATTCATTTTTTCATATTTTTTTCCCACAAATAGAGCTTTCTTTTGGTGGTATTTGATCACTGCTGTTTTTTTATTTTTTGTTAAAAAAACTAAAAAAAAGATTAAAAATTGTAAAAAAAAAAAAGTTTTTATTTTCTGTCAGAAAATTTTGTAAATAAGTAATTTATCTCCTTCACTGATGTGTGCTGATGAGGCTGCACTAATGGTCACTGATAGGCTGCACTAATGGGCACTAATGAGGAGGCACTGATATGCAGCACTGATGGGCACTGACAGACCACTGATGGGCACTGATGAGGAGGCACTGATAGGCAGCACTGATGGGCACCGATAGGCTGCACTTATAGGCAATGATAGGTGGCACAGATAGGTGGCACTGATGGGCGGGAGTGATGAACACTGATAGATGGCACTGATGGGCACTGAAAGGCAGCACTGACTTGCATCACTGATGGGCACAGAATGGCCTCACTGATGGGCACAAGTTGTCATCACTGATGGGCACAGATTGCTGTCACTGATGGGCACAGACTGGCATCACTGCTGGGCACTGTTGGGGCTGCACTGTAATCAGGGCTTTGATGATCAGTGCCCTCATTATCTGCACAGGTCTGCCCTTTGAGGAAATGCCGCTGATCGGCTCTCCTCTCCACACACTCTGTCAGTGTGAGGCGAGGAGAGCTGATAAACGGCACTTCCTAGTTTACATGTGATCAGCTGAGATTGGACACAGCTGATCACATGGGTAAAGAGCTGCATCATCGGCTCTTTACCGGGTCACGCCATGTCCCAGAGACACAGTGGGCCTGCGACCGCCGCACTGCACTTAATTGCGGTTAAACATATGACGTCAGTCCAGAACTAGAGAGGATCCCGCCCGTCGTCATTTGTCTATAGGACGGATGGGAGGCAGTTAAAGTGATTGTAAGGGTTCAAGGTTTTTTACCTTCATGAATTCTAGATATAGTTAAAGCGGACATTCAGTCATTTTTTTAATCTTTCTATCTATTAAATCTTCTGCCCTTGTTGTTTTAACTTTGGATAGTAAAATTTTTTTTTTTTGCCAGTGAATACCTTATACAGCCCACTTCCTGTTTCTTATCTAGTAAAAAGCCGAGGCTTATGACATCATGTACAGCTCTCTCTCTCACTCTTGTGAGAGTTTGCCAGGAAGGGAGGGGGGATGAGTCATAAGAGGGCCAATGAGAGCTGCAGAGCTGGAGGTGTGTCTCTGTGTGTGTCTGTGTAAATCCAGGAAGTGAACAGGCAGCAGCTGAAGCTGCCCACAGTTCAAATGGATAGAGCCAGACTCAGTGGAGGGAGATTTCTGCAGGATATTTGACAAGTACAGAACCACAGTATATATAAAATAATATGCAAAGTGGTTGGAGGGAAGCTTCAGAATGGCAAAGATGTTTTTATTACAAATTATGTGAGCAGACTGCAGTTCCTCTTTAAATTAGACCACTGAGTTTGTAGTGGTATAGCAAGGATATTAAAAATCTACAACCGCTGTTTGCATATAGCAAAAGGGTCCTGGCGCAATTCAACTCAAAAGAGTCTTCATCGGGGGAAAAACAACATGTTGAATTCTAAAACAAATATAAGGTCAAGGATAATGAAAAAGTACACATAATTTTTACACACAACATTGTTTTGTAATGTTATATATATATATATAAAAAGGTGGATGAAACCAAAACTCCCTGTCCAAACTCACGCCATAGCGTATACTAATGTGGATACAAGGGACGCAATGAACAGCAGGCTAAAACATTTTTAATATATGATAATAAAAAAAAGTCACTTACATCGAAAGCCCAAGAATGCCCAAAAGATTGTGCTAACTGTCGCTAGTAAGTCCAAACTGGTAAAAAAGTTTCCTGAGAGTGATGGAGCCTAACAGAACTGTTGCTGTCAGTGATGTAGGTGGCTGAGAGAAGAAAGGGACAGAGCACAACGTGTGTGGATACGGCTTCTTTTTCTTTTTAGAAGGGGAGAATGCATACTGGGGTGTCAACACTGCAAAGGTTAGATCATCCTGCAGATTGTTGCCACCTGAAACAAGGAAGTGGAAGTAATTGGCAGGATCAACATGGAAGTTATTGGCAGATCAACAAGTATTTTATTCTGACTGAAACTTTATAGAAAATAACAATAGTAATATAGATAGGCAAATGTAATAGGGAACCTTTTTTTGTGTGGATTTTATCTGTTTACTGACACAAGGATCTGAAATGAAGTGTCTGAATTTTGAACTGAGCTATATGGAGCAATGTTCACTTCCACTTACTGTTCTTTTGCTGTAATCATGTTACATTATGTTTTTGTAAGCGCAACATGTCTTGTTCAGTTTTTTTCAATTCTCCTGCAAAGGTGAAAAATCATGCATGAATAATACCCAAACCTATCTTTATATTAGCCTTCTATCATCACCTTAGCATCATTCAGACTACATGCTTCAAATTTCTCTTGTTCGGCCCCTCAAAATCGATAGTGAAATCCATCAATTCCCCCATCCACACTAAACAGTAGAGATATAGTAATGTCAGCTGCCAGCTATTGTATTAATTAGTAGCTGCAGAATGTCTGAAAGGTGCTTGCATTTGGACTGTTCAGCTGAGAATTTTTAGATGGCTCCCCTGAAAAAAATTGACTGCTTGTTAAGCGCAGGAGGCGGGTTGGGGTGCCGATAGGGCCATCCACGGTTTAAAATTCAAGCAGTGCATGGCCAACTTAGGAGAAGGGAGGGGGCATCCTAAGGTACTTTTGCAGTGCACAAATAGACAAGTAGCTTGATAACAGGAGGAGACAGAAAAGGCCATTTTCTAAATCAGCAGGCTGTAGGCAAGAAGGTGACACCACCATATTCTCTAACAATGACAGTCAAAAAGGTGTTGCCCTCCTGTCTATAATGCCTGGTAGAGGTATATGAATTACAGAAGTGGCTGGACAGAATTAAAAATCCTTTAGCAGATAAGATATTTCACATGAATGAACTAGCTTTGTATTTAGGAATTTGTCTAGAGTTCAGCTGTGTATTAAAGAAGAAATTATAACATAGGATAGGGAGTTGTTCAGTACAGAAGTTAGAAAGGTAGCAATGTGATGGATTCTAGTCATTCATGGATAAAACATTAAAGTGTTACTAAACCCACAACAGTAAAATCAGTCTGTATATGCAGCATAGCATGCTTGTTATACTCACTGTGGAACTTAAGGGGTTAATCCTCTGCATTGTGTAAAAAGGCTGTTTTATCCTGTATGAATAGATCCTCCCCCTCCTGCACTGTCTATCTGGGGAAAGCCAGCTAACACAGGCAGGGTAGCCAACCTGCACATGCTCAGTTGTGTCTTTTATGCTGGAGAGAAGATTTACTTGTTCTCAGAGCTAGCCAGGTCACATGATATTGACATCACACATGTGGGCGTGTATACAGGCTGAAGTGGAAATTGCCCCCTACCTGAACTCTCAGCACTGGAGAAACCGTGCAGTTTATCACTGGCCGTGGTATACAGCCACGTTCCCCTCCATCCCTAAACACTTACTTAGATACTCTCACCAATCCAGTGCTGTCTCCCTCTTCCTGGTCTCACAGGAGAGAAAGGCAGCAGCGGGAGACATAGGCTCTAACTGCTGTCTGTCAAATCCTGTGAGGCGGTAGCTGGAGGCATGGCTATGTGTGTTTTTGGACACGTCCAGTTTGGCTAAGGTGCCTCTTCAGCACATGTATCACTGAGGGGGCTCTTGTAAGAAGAAGGAGTGGCGAGCGCAAGCAGGGGACTCCAGAACAGGAGGTAAGGGACCGCTCTGTGCAATACCACTGCACAGAGCAGATAAATATGTAACATCTTTTTTTAAATTTTAAATAAAAATATATTCCTTACAATTGTTTTAACCCTTGGGGAATATCCCACCAAACTTACATTTCTATTGCAGGAGGTGCCTAAAATCTGACTTTTATCTTAGTGCACCTTATTAGATTGTAAGCTCTTTTGAGCAGGGTCCTCTTAAAGGATCACTAAAGATTTTTTTTTTTTTTAAATAACAAACATGTTATACTTACCTCCACTGTGCAGCTCGTTTTGCAGAGTGGCCCCGAACCTGGTCTTCTGGGGTCCCTCAGCGGCTGTCTCGGCTCCCCCCCACAAGGACTCAACACATTTTCATACAAGCTCCCTCGCATGGTGTTGAGTGTTTGCACTCCCGTGATACAGCCGGCGGCCATAGCCGCTCACTGTATCACTCGGCCCCGCCCCCGGCACCGCATCATTGGATTTGATTGACAGCAGCGCGAGCCAATGGCTGCGCTGCTTTCAATCCATCCACTTTAACCAATCAACGGCCAGGCTGAGCGGCGAAGAGGATGTTGGGGGCGAGCGCAGGACTTTCGAGGGGTCAGGTAAGTAAAATAGGGGGGGGGGGCTGGGGAAGTCGGTATTGTCGGATGTTTTTTCACCTTAATGCATAGAATGCAATAAAGTGAAAAAACTTTTACCTTGACAACCCCTTTAACCGTCTTGTATTTTATTGTATTGTAACTGTACTGTCTCCCTTTTTTATTGTAAAGTGCTGTATAATAATAATAGTGCAGACTTCTGAGAAAATCAGTGATTAAATTACCCAAGCAGAAAATGACATTTTTGGAGGCCTCCAGGTTGCAATATTGTACTGAATTTTACAGAAAATCACAGAGCTGCAGATTGAAAAGGAAGGGCCATTTTTTAAAAGATAATAAATTGGAACATTGCTTCCGTAGCAACTGTATGTACTATATTATTTTTTCTTTATTTGCAATATATACAATGGGTACTAGGTACAATAGGTACAATAGGTAATAGGTACATTTTAAACTTTATATCACCTAATGGTATTTTAATGTGCGTGTAAAGGTCAAACCTTTTTTTACTTTTGGGTAGAGTTGTCAAGTTTTTTCATCTGTTTGTGTCCCTGCTGGGAAGAGTTACCTTTTTTTTTTTTTTTTTTTGCCCAAATAACCATGGTTGCAAAGACTAAAAGTGAAAAGGAAGTCCAAAATATTAAAGTTTTATCAGAGCAATGAGTGGGGATAAATCATCCAATAGTGACAACAGTCTGAGATGGGAATTCACTTCACCTTGGAGGGATTTGCTGTCATTTCCCACTACATCTCCAGGACAGGAAGGGAAATCTCAGATGATAAACTAAGACAGCAAAAAAGAATCTGTCAGGGTTTTTAACCATTCCCTACCCCATCCAAAACAAAAGAAAACAATGTTTGGGCTTTGCATACACTTCAAGATCATTGTTACAGTAAGTAAATAGTATACAAAGATATTTGTAAAAACTGTCTTTTATTTCTTTCTTTGCTTCTTCCACATAGGCAAGAGCACTCATTATTGATTTCATCACATCTTTTGATTACAGGTGTAATTCCATTTTGAGCATTTTTATATTTTTTATCATAAAACAAATCAGGTTCCAAAGGTATACCTCCCAACTGTCCCTGATTTCGAGGGACTGTCCCTGATTTGGAGCAATGTCCCTCTGTCCCTCATTCCTCCTCGTTTGTCCCTCATTTTGGTCTGATCTACATAGATGTATATAAAATGCACTTTTTATCTATCAAAAAGTGTTCCCCTTTGTGTACCTTTCATCTGATTTCTAAATTGCTGAATTTGTAAATTCCAAGAGCCAATATGAAGGAATAGCAAAAAAAAGCACTTGTGGGTTTAACCAATCTTGTTTTTTTGTACAATTCTCCTTTAAGGGGACGTGGCAAGGGGTGTGTCCTATGCCAGCATACTTTTGCTGATAGGTGTCCCTCATTCCCATCTCAAAAAGTTGGGAGGTATGCAAAGGTATTAAAGTGTTACTAAACCCAGTAATATGAAAATAGTTCATCTGCCCCCCCCCCCCCCCCCCCCCCACAGTGTCCACAGCTTATAAATCTTATTTTTATATTAGAATACTGCCACTATATAACTTTTTGGCTGATCTGTATACCACGGCCAGTGATAAACTGCACGGTTTCTCCAGCGCTGAGAGTTCAGGTAGGGGGCAATCAGACTGATTGCATACTTATTCTGAATGGGAGGGTCTGCTTCATTATTATTCATTAATAGACACTATTCATATCTATTGGGGCACAGCAGCTGCAAGGATACAGCTGCTGATCCCAGTTTGACAGCCACGTGTGGGTGCGGGTGTGTAACCCTGAACAATGACATCATGGCTGTCAAATTGAGACCAGAAGTTGCGTCAGTGCAGCTGCTGCGTCCCAATAGGCATGGATGGGACTGCCTGCATGCAGATGTACAGAACACTTGTGCATCTCATAACGGACAAAGACAGTCCTTTGCATGGGTGTACGAATAAGTACACCTCTGTGAATGAGACCTTAAAATGGAAAAGAAACATATAAACTAACAATATTAATCATATATCATGGCTAATGTTTGTAAGCCATGAATGTGTCTCAGTCCCTATTATTATACTGAAATACAAAACAAGGGTGCCCAAGGAACTTTGAGACACACAAAAGTTTAATAAAAATACAATTTTATTCAAAAGCAAAATCTTAAACGCTTGCACATTTAAAATGTTAGAGTGTTTCAAAATTGAATGTACATGACATATAGATAGTTACATGAATTACAACCTGACTGGTAGTCCATGGAAAAGATGCTTGTGTATTGGATCTCAACGTGTTTTGCGAGACAGCACTCGCTTCCTCAGGAGAAATCACACACTTACTGTATATATCCGAAAGTAGAGACCAGGTCGTTACCAAAAAAAAGACACAAAAAAACACCATAAATTTGGGTGGAAAAGGCAAAAAATGCTCACAGTTCAAAAATGTTCAAAATCAATCCATACTGAATTGGAATTTCCATGGTATAAGTGATTGCATGACACTTACAAATGTGAAGACAAGAAAAAGCTGAAAAAGAAATGCCCAGTGGTCTACACTGTGCACTCAAGGTTTTCTGATTTTGCACAGAACACATACATGAAGATAAATTGTGTGTATTTGGAACGTAAAAGTTTACACAAATGTACATACATATAAACTGATAGACAAAGATAACATTAAACAGGTCAATATCTTAAAGACAGAATCCACAGAACAGAAATTATCACTGTCTAAAATGGGTGTTGAGCAGATTGCGATTCAAACCGTTTTATCGCACTTATTAAATGCAGACAAAAATATAATTTATGAAGATGAGGAAGTGAGGGAAAGTAAAGATCTGTTAAATGTGGATGGAAGTGTAAAGCAGAGATATCAAGAAGAAAGTATTAAGACCGTGTAAAGTGCAAACAGAAAATGTAGATAATCAAAAAGAAATTGAGGTAAGATGGAAAAAGAAATAAAAAGTAATAATAAAATCTCCAGGAAAAAGAAGTCTTGGCTGTAAAACTTTACAATGGAAGAGAAATTGGTTTGATGAGGGGTTTAGAAAGACAATTGAAGAAAGAAAAATGGCAAGCCTATAATGTTAGAGGAAAACAAGAGCAAGTATAGATGGATTTATTGAAAAAAGAATTGTAAATAAAATATGCAGAAGCAAGGAAATTACAAAAAGAAAGGAAAATGCTCTGGGGAATAGAAGACGTGTTTGATAAGAAAGAACTTAGAAATCTCTTCAAAGAAGTTATTGGAGTAAAGAAAGGGTTTCGGCTGAGGATGATGCTGTGTAGAGATAAAAATGGAAACTTGGTTGGGAACGAGGAAGAGAAAATATTAGAATTCGGGCTGAATGTTCTGAAGATCTATTAAACAAACAAAGACTTGTAGAAACAGAACTGAAGAAATCTTATTTTAATGGTCCAGGAATAGAACTGGAATTCCTTTTGTATAACAAAGTATGAAAAGGTATCCAACGACTAAAAAAGAATACATTTCCAGGAGAGGATGGTATACAGAAAATTCAAAACTAGTACAACATAGAGGGCTGACTTATGTTGAAAAAATGCTGAGAGACTGAAGCAAATTTTGTTGTTATGTGTGAGGCTACAAAAATAGGTGAAATGTAATTTAATCCTGTGCCACCTGCTAACCAGCAAAAAATATTGGGAGAAAGAAAGCTTTGTATGAACGTTTATTTATAATGCAGAACAAATACTGCTATCAACAGACCTGATGGTCTGATGGGTTGGATTGGTGTTTATCATAAAGTTACACTCATGATGGTCATGCTCTGATGAATGGCCTAATTCGGAGGAATGGCTGAAGTCCACTGCAGGGCAGGCTAGTAGAAAGGCTGAAACCAATTGCAGGACAGGCTGGTGAAATGGCTAAAACTAACCACAGGAGTGGAAGTGGACAAATGTGCCAAACAGTGGCGTTGCTATGATAGATAAGATAGATAAGATTTATAGTCATTGTAAAACAAATCACAATGAAATTACATTTCTGCTCCACACATTATTCATACATCACAATTTTCAACCATACAAAAGTTATCCCCGCACTAGTTTAGATCTCACCAGGTATGAAGCTGATCTTACGCTCCAGAGATGAGAGGTTCCAGGTGCTGGCTCATGCTAGTAGAGACTATATGCAAACGAGAGGATCCGGACAGCCGCACTCCAGAAAGTAATAATCCAAATTTCTTTATTTTAAAATCAGGAACACATCAGATATAGGACATCATGGACAGAGTGTACAGATCATAGGCTAACGCGTTTCACACTTATCAAAGTGCTTACTCATAGCTAATGATAATAGAAAATAAGACCACATATATATACTAACTATTGTTGATCACGTGACCAAGTAATCAATGCAAACACACAAAACAGCTGAAATTCAGCTGTGGGGAATGTGAGTGTGGGTGAGCATTTAAAGCTTGAAAGTCACTATGTGTATAAAGTATATAGTATATGTGTGTGAGCAGTAGAAATGAATATGAAAGTGTCAAAATTATTTGCTGTGAAAAAAGTGTATAAAAAGTGGTTTGTAATGTGGAATGATGAAATATAAAATAGAAAATTTGGAATAAAAATTCCAAAATATAGTTATGATGAATACTAAAATCAACTATAAGTGAAAAGACCACAGAATAGGTGTGAATGTTGTGATACAAACATAAATTAATTATAATAGGTAGTAAAAAGAGTTTTATGTGAATTGTATTATTAGTGTCATAAATTAATAAAAATGACAAAATGAATAAAGAAGTATAAATGAAAATAAATTCAGATAAAGTGAATGGTGATATATTTACAAAAATCAAGAGCTAAATTTATGTACGTGATAAATGTGATAAATGACATTTGTGACATTTGTGGCCAAACCGCAAATAGAGGTACATGAAACTGACGTTGTTATTAATATCATTTGTGTTGTAAAGAGTACCTGATCACGTAAAAGGAAAGGGAAGAAAAATACACAGAGGAAAGAGTCAGTGAATACATGTCTACGCTATTTATAGTAAAAGTTATATAATTGTATCAAAAAGTTCTCTTTAGATATACTTTTGTTGTTTATATTTGCTCCAGTATTTTGTTAACATACAATAACAACTTTTCGTAGTTTGTAAAAATGATAAAACATTTCTTCTAAATTAACAATGAAAAGTCAAGAAGAGACAAATATGATGTGAAGAGCTTCTACTGAAAAGCGATACCCATGAACCTTTCATGAACCAATTGCAGGACAGGCTGGTGAAATGGCTAAAACTAACCACAGGAGTGGAAGTGGACAAATGTGCCAAACAGTGGCGTTGCTATGATAAATAAGAGATAAGATTTATAGTCATTGTAAAACAAATCACAATGAAATTACATTTCTGCTCCACACATTATTCATACATCACAATTTTCAACCATGCATTTACCACATAGGATTTAATTATAACAAAAGGTGTATAATATATATAAATATATAAAATTCTCCCCATATTATAAAGGTATAAAAAGTGCCCTCATATAAAAACAAAAAACTAAACAAGACAAAAAAAAAATTATGTAACCTCTTTCATTTCATGCCTGCATTGATAGCCTTAACAGCCTTGGGAAAGAAGCTCTCTTTAAATCTATTTGTCTTTGTTTTAATCACCCTAAAACATCTCCCAGATGGCATTAATTCAAAGAAATTACAACCCGGATGAGTCCGGTTTCTCACTATTTTTCCTGCTCTACAAATGCAACAAGTCTCATATATTTCTTCTAGAGAAACAAGTTCACACCCTACAATTTTCTGTGCTGTTCGAACCACTCTCCTTAGAGCACCTTTATCTGCCTGCGTACAACTAGGATACCAAACTAGAATACAATACGTTAATGTACTCTCAATGGCAGAGCGATAGAAGGTCTCTAGTACCTTCCTTCCCAAGCCATTCTTCCAAAGGAGTCGCAAAAATTATAAACGCTGTTGTGATTTCTTAATGGGGGTGTGGACCGCACCTGGGTGACACCAGGGGCAGGCTGAGCCCTGTAAAAAGGGGTCACTGGTCTGGCAGGGGTACATCCGCCTCACATCAGTGTCCGGGGTTCCACACGCTGTTATGGTCCGGCTACCTGTACACACTGCAGAGTGGATTCCTCCTCCTCCTTGGCTTGGACATTGTACACAGACAGGAGGAGGAGGGACGCCACTGCCTGAGCTGTGCTGATCTGAGGACTGCAGTGAGTTTATTATGAATGGAGAGCTATAGGGGAGGGGCACACAGTGGCCTGGAAGGAGGGTGGAGGGGGCAGCTAAAAAAGGGTGTACACACGGAGGAGTAATTTGGAGGGTCGAGAGTAAGAGGATATGTACTGGGGGGCCCTTTGGATGGGAAGATCCCACCCCACCTTCTAGCACAAGTCCTCTCCCATCCCAAAGTACCCCCCAGCACATGTTCAAAACTTGGATTTTGTTTAACCATGCTCCTTTAGCCCCTCCCAATATAAAGTTTGACCACACCAGCTTTTTGGCAGCGGCATGCTCAGGTCTTAGCCTCCCTTAAGTGCTAAATGGGGGGGTTTACTGCACCAGGTGACACCAACCCTACTGGCGCCACTGGTGGCAAAGCTAGAATCATTAAAAATCTGGTGGAATGGGCATATTTGATACTGGGACAGGCAAGTACAAAATCTGCTGTCAGCAGTGTCAAAGGCTTGTGGAATGGGTGTTTTTAACATGGGGACAAGCTAGAAACATCCAGAGTTGACACTAACAGACCCTTGCTGGTGGAAGGGCTGGAGCTGACTGTTGAACAGGTTGGTGGAATGGCAGAAATAGATTGCAGGTCAAGCTGTCAAGAGTGCAAGAGACTTCTGTGGAAGAGACTGGTGGAAAAGTCTGGCATCTACTGCAGAGCAAGCTGTTGGGAAGGCCTAAATAAACCACAGGAAATGTTAATGGAAAAGCTGGAGTCAAATGAGGGACAGGCAGGTGGAAAGTCCAGAGATGACTGTAGAATAGGCTGGTCTAAAAGTTGGTGTCAACTTAAAGTGTTTGCTACCCCAACATTTCATATTCCTGATATGTGTCTGTTGTAACATGTACTTGTGTTAAAAAATATCTTGTTCTCTTTGTATTGCTTCCCTTCCTGTGTAAAATACCTGGTGATCCTGCCTGCTTTCCTATTTCAAACTGACCATGCTAGGCTGTCCTCCATTGGTCAGACTTGTGTGCTGACATGTCCTCCCCACCTCCTGCACATACACTCACTAGGAGCATTAGTGTACTGCTTCTCCACCCCCACCTCTCCAACCCCCTTATGTAGCACAGTGGTCATTAATCACACATAAAAAAATGCAATTATAATATATACAGGCAGTCCCCAAGTTACGAACACCCGAGTTACAAATGACTCCTACTTACGAACAGACCTCAATGCTGGCCGTTTGTGCTCCAAGCTGGTCCTGGATAGCTCCGACCAGCTACATTGCAGCGCCGGACACATCCCACACTGCATTACAACATGTACTGCATGGCCAGAAGAGCCCCAGATAACACAACTACATGCCTAGAAGTGCTCGGAACATCCCACATCCCTGCACAGGCTGAAGTTACACTTAAAAATGCACTGTTCCGAGACTTACACACAAATTCCACTTAAGAACAAACCTACGTCCCTGTTATGTTCGTAACCCGGGGACTGCCTGTGTTTGTGTGTGTGTGTATGTGTGTGTATATATATATATATATATATATATATATATATATACTGTATATACACTATATTACCAAAAGTATTGGGATGCCTGCTTGAACTTTAATGGCATCCCAGTCTTAGTCCATAGAGTTCAATATTGAGTTGGCCCACTCTTTGCAGCTATAACAGCTTCAACTCTTCTGGGAAGGCTGATCTGTGTCTTTATGGACCTTGCTTTGTGCACTGGTCCAAATCATTTGGTGGAGGGGGATTATGGTGTGGGGTTGTTTTTCAGGGGTTGGGTTTGGCCCCTTAGTTGAAGGGAACTCTTAAGGTGTCAGCACACCAAGACATTTTGGACAATTTCATGCTCTCAACTTTGTGGGAACAGTTTGGGGATGGCCCCTTCCTGTTCCAACATGACTGCAGACCAGTGCACAAAGCAAGGTCCATAAAGACATGGATGAGCGAGTTTGGGATGTAGGAACTTGACTGGCCTGCACAGAGTCCTGACCTAAACCTGATAGAACACCTTTAGGATGAATTAGAGCAGAGACTGCGAGCCAGGCCTTCACGTCCAACATTAGTGTCTGACGTCACAAATGCACTTGTGGAAGAATGGTCAAACATTCCCATAGACACACTCCTAAACCTTGTGGACAGTCTTCCCAGAAGACTTAAGCTAATATAGCTGCAAAGGGTGGGCCAACTCAATATTGAACCCTATGGACGAATGCCCCATACACACGGTTGGACATTGATCGGACATCGTGACAACAAAATCCTAGGATTTTTTCCAACGGATGTTGGCTCAAACTTGTCTTGCATACACACGGTCACACAAAGTTGTCGGAAAATCCGATCATTCTGAACGCAGTGACGTAAAACACGTACGTCGGGACTATAAACGGGGCAATAGCCAATAGCTTTCATCTCTTTATTTATTCTGAGCATGCGCTGCACTTTGTGCGTCAGATTTGTGTACACACGATCGGAAATTCCAACAACGGATTTTGTTGTCGGAAAATTTTATATCCTGCTCTCAAACTTTGTGTGTCGGAAAATCCGATGGAAAATGTGTGATGGAGCCTACACACGGTCGGAATTTCCGACAACAAGGTCCTATCACACATTTTCCATCGGAAAATCCGACCGTGTGTACGGGGCATAAGACTGGGATGCCATTAAAGTTCCTGTGCGTGTAAAGACAGGTGTCACAATACTTTTGGCAAAACTGTGTATATATATATATATATATATATATATATATATATATATATACAGGGCTTTTTTTCTCAAACAACAGGTGCTGGAACTTAACCACGGCCCCACAAAACCCCTCCCTCTACACACACCCTCCAAATTACCTCAAATAGTGGGTGTGTTCAGTCAAATTTCACGAAAACAGTAGGAGGGTCTTAAAGGGGCATTAAATACCAGGATTGCATTACATACAGAGTGCAGAGCTGTCACTTCTCTGTTTACAAGTGATTGTGGTGAGCAGGCACCAAAGGGTCTGAGCCAGAGGTGGTGGAACTGAGTTCCACCAAGTTCCCCCTGAAAAAAAGCCACATATATATATATATATATATATATATATATATATATATATACACACACACAAAAGCTTTGCCTTTGCATCTCTATTTTAAACTGAATGGGTTGTTTTACAAGGCGGGAGTTCACATATATTTTAAGGGCAGACTGCTGGAAAGTCCAAAGTCGAAAGTGGGATAGACTGGAGGAATGGCCAGAGCTGACTGAACCCCAGCCATATATGCTTTGGGCTAAACACAGGGAGATGAGGGAACAAAAAAACAGTCTCTCATATTGACATGGTTGCTTGGCAGCCAGGTGTTTGGAAATGTGAGCATGGGAACTGTTCTGTGTTCTCTTTGCCCTCCACTCCCCATCCTGAGCTCAAGGCATAAATGGCTTAGGTATTGTTTTATTTTTTCATTTCAATAAAGCAGCTGAAAGCCGTGGAGGGGTGAGAAGAAGAAGTGGATGTCAGCTGCTTTATTGAAAGCCACACAGGGAGATGAGTGATTATAACTTCCCCTGCCGCCGCACCGTTCATCCCTGAGTGTCCAGGCATCGGACTAGGCATTGGGAGCATTTGCACAAGTACAAGTATCCCTGGAAATGCTCGGTATCGGCACCGATACTAGTATCGGTATTGGTGCAACCCTAATAGGCGTGCACAAGGGGTGTGCCTGGGCACACCCTAATTACTATGTGCGGTGCTGATACCCCCTGGTGCCCAGGCCCCCCCGCCCCACAGTGCTGCTGATTTCCCTCCTCTCTTTGGCTGCTGCAGGGGATGTTTCAGGATGGAGAGCAGGGGAAGGGGCTGGTAAATATGTAATTTACCAGCCCTTTCCTTTTCTAAATGAACACAGTGAACACACTCACTCACTGTGTCCATTCATTCACTGCCCCGTGCAGCTGAGGCTGTAGAGAAAGGCATGTGTGTTTAAGATTTGGGGTGCACACCCTAATGCAACAGGCTGCTGCGCACACCTATGCAGACAAGGAACATGCTGAAAGCAGGAGAGAACAAAAGTTAGCAAAGGACCAACCTTGTCATTCTGCTACTGCTCTTTTACTGCCCAATCAACAGGCTGGGAGGCAGAGGGATGGCACTATTGTATTCTTTAACGATAACAGGGAAAGTGTTATTATCTGCCTGACTGCCCCTTGTGGTAAGGTTGTGTAAATCTCAGGAATGCATAAAAAATAATAACTCTTTGACAGCTAAAACAGCTGCTGCATTTTAGCTTTTTTTTTTAAGCTGTTTGACTACAGTTTAAATGTAATGGTGTGATTCTCCCTTTGAGGTCTTGGACATTTTAGTTAAATGACTTTTGACTTTTATATGTGATTACTTCTATTTTTAGGTTAAAAAAAAAGTTTGTGCCTTCACAAGTTCACAGAACATTTCTAACATTTTACACTTCTATGATTTTTATTTTCCTTTGAAGTTCCAGGCCATTGTCTGCATCCTTTTTTATCGACCTACAATTGTAACAAAGTTCTGCTTGTTTACTAGTAACATCAAAGTAACTTCAGAACATGTTACTTGGAGTTTTACAAAGAGTTTGGAATGATTAAAACTGCTGCTAGGTTTTTTTTTGTTTTGTTTTTTTGCTGTGTGTCTCCTTAGGGAACTTTTTTTTCATTTTCTGTCCTAGAGAAGAAACACCAAAATAAGCGGAAATCTATGACAGATCATATTGTTGAAAAATTTCCCTTCATCTCCTGTTCTGGTTACAACTGTAAATTGTTGGACTGTCCTTCACTTTCTGTCCTGGTGACAACGGTTACTAGGACAATTAGAAAGCAATAAAAACCTGTCAAGGATTTCAACATTTTCACACGCTCCAAGAAAGAAAAACAATTCCCAAAAGCACTGAGAAACAGGACCGTATTGGTTTAAATTAGAGCTATAGGCAAAACTTTTTTTTATTTTGGATAGAGCGAAGTAGGGTTATAACCCCTGTTTTTTTTCCCATCTGTGTCCCATTACGGAGATTTCCCTTCACTTCCTGTCCCATAGCCAAACAGACAAGCAAAGAAAGTGTTTCCACCGCTCAGGCTGACACTGACCCAGGTGTAAGTAGAAGTTTCAGAGCAGAAGAGCTCCAGGTGCTGGCTGAATGCTAGGCAAAGCAGGCTTGAATGGAGGAGAAGATTTGGATGCCGCACACTGGATGTAGTCAAAAAACTTCACTAAGTGAAGTTTTTTGACTACATCCAGTGTGTGGCATCCAAATCTTCTCCTCCATTCAAGCCTCCATAGCCAAACAGGAAGTGAGAGGAAATCCCTCCAAATTAAGGTAATTCCTTGGGGACTCCCAGGTCCCTAAAACTAGTGTCCTGATTGGAAGATTTCCCCTCTATTACTTTTCTGGGGAAAACCCAAAATTTAGATTTTTTTCTTTTACTTTCAATGATAATGGCAAACAGGACAACTAGAGAGGGGAAATCTCCTTAACGGAGGCACAGAGACTAATAAAAACTGACAGGGGTTCTAGTCCTCCTGTACTCTATCCAAGTCTAAAAAACATAGTTTTGCCTTTAGTTATATTTTAAGGTGGAGGTAAACTCCTTTTTTGAAAAAAAGCTGACAGGTAGACCTTTCATAATAGAAGACACTTTGCATGCATCTCTTTCATAAATGCTTCTCCCTGCCCATCAGCATTTTTTCTTTCTTAGGGCCAAACCCGTGCGTCTTTTTTTATTTTATTTTTTTCGCTTTTTTTTTTTTTTTTTTGCATGTTTGTCGTGTAACAGCAAAGGACGGCCTGCCCTACGTGCAACAAAAATGCCAAAGTCGTTTTTGTAGTGCACATGTTGCATTGATTGAACTTGCCTGTTTGCTCCTATAAATGAGAGATTCTCTCTGTCTGTGAGAAAAACAATAGTGATTGGCTGCCAAAGTATTATTCCAGCCAATCAACTTTTGAGGAACTTTTCCTGATCTGATCGTAAACAGGTTTTGTTCTATAATGTCTCCAGGCACCTTGCATGGTGCAATAAATTCTCTAACCCATAACAACCTAAATGAAATCATCTCTTCGTTGAGCTGAATTCAGCAAATTGAAATCGGGCCGCTGTGGGTTGATCTACTTCTCTCATTATTGTTACTAAACCCACAACCATAAAATCAGTCTGTATATGCAGTAAAGCATGCTTGTTATACTCACTGTGGAACCTAAGGGGTTAATCCTCTGCATTGTGTAAAAAGCTGTTTGATCCTGTCTTCTCTGATTCTCCCCTTCTTCCACAGTCCCCAAACCATCTCCTAATAGAACATTGGGGGAACTCTGCACATGCTCAGTTTGGTGTGTATTGCTAGAGAGATTTTTTTGGGGGGAGAGTGCATGTGATCAGCACAGGGCCAATCAGCACTGTCCAGACAGAGGGTCAGGGATCCTGCAGCCTCATAAGACAGTCAGATGAGAATGAAAACGCCTCCTACAAGCTTTAACCAGGCACTGATAAAAGTCACAAGACTGCTCTAACTGCTGATCAGAAAAGGTATTTAGCAGTTTATATTTACTATAATAATTTTCATGTTCTGTGTACTGTGGGAGACCAGATATAGTGAATGCAGGGTCCTGGGATTAGTAGAAAGGAGGGAGAGATGAGGGCGCTCTGGTGAGGCTGGGTATCCGGTCCTTAGTAGCAGTGGAGAGATGGCACTGAAGGCAGCACTTTGTAGAGAAGAAGCAGCTCTGGAGGGTCATAATGGAAAGAGAAAGGCGCCTCCAAGTATAGTGGTTAAAAGATTCATTACAGGAACAATGGAATTAAAAACACACCATAGTAAGAGGTCATAGACAGATCATGATTTGTCCTCATATGGATCACTGTAATCCTCGTCTGTCCGGGGGAGAGAGAGAGAGCCGTCCTGCAGCTGTCAGAGTCCCTGGTGACGTGGATTCGCGAGGAGGTGACGATGTGATGAGGCGGACCGGGAACGCAAGCTGGAACGCACGCGGCCGATGTGACATCAGGTGAAGGCGGTGGGCGGTAACGCGTTGCGGAGCATGCACAGCTCCTTCGTCAGACCTACATCCATGCTTGTGCGACGAGCTTATGAGCAGTGAGGGGGGAGGAGAGAGGGGAGGGGTTGGTGTCTGCTGATAGGCTGGGGGAAAAGAGGGGCGGAGTGTAGACATGTTGATGGATGTTGGTTTCATAAAGGGCCAGAGTCATGTGACTGGATATGTGACATATTTAGCACATTAGATTTTGTGTGCGTCTGGTCTTAATGGTCCCGGAAGGAACAGATAGGGTTAGAGCAGGATTAGCACAATGTAACAGTATAATGAGATGGAGGCGTGCATATATATATATATGCTCACTTTGACTTGGGAGTAAACCCTAGTGCACAAGCAGATGTATTTAATAAAACGGTGTTAATACAAGCAGCAAGAGGTACAGACCTGACAATGACAAGTGACAGCTGAGATGGCAGCAATCAGCTATAACAAAATTGCAGTCCTGAACACAAAATATTCTAAAAGGTTTACTTAATAAGGTAATGTTAAGAGTCATCAATATAAAATCTATTCTAATTGGTTGTTCCTGTATTTTCCTACTTGTCTTATTAACTGTATATTGCTCATTACAGTAATACTGGGAATTTCATACATCACAGATGGGACATATGAACACCAGAGGGAGCTGTTTGCAATAAAATGCAAAGTGACACCACATGCATGACTGAACAGACCTACATAGGTGACAAATTTGTAAGACTCCACCACCTAAACAATACAACTGGAGAAGATTTTTGAGTTTTATAGTGTTATTTAATTAATTTATACTGCATTTGTAAGCTATATGGAAAGAAGAAAGTAAAAAGTATAACAGAAAAAGTTTTTTACATTGTGTTGTTGCAAGTTAGAAAAGAACAGTTTTAGCACACTGAAGAAGACACTTGCCCGATACCTTAGGCATGCACACTGTGCAATATTCATCACTAGGTATAAGCGAAATTGAGAGTTTTCACTTCCATGAAAATTCTGTGTTTATCAGATTTCAGCAAAGTTTCCCTATTTTGGCTAATTGCACTAAAGTCACCGGGGAAGGTGAAATTAGGATTTATGTTTTAAGGGTGAAATGGGGTTTAAATTGACTCTGGGGGTTATAGAAGTCTCTTTGAACTATGCTGTACCTGCTTTTGTGCCAAAAAAGCCACTCTTTTTTACAAAAAAAAGTAAAATAAAACAAGGTACATAATTGTAAAAGTATACAAGAAAAAAAAAACAACACAAATACAAAAAACACTAAATGAAATAAAACCATCCCCTCAAAATACTACCCCCCCAACAAAGAAGAAATCCTTCTCTAAACAATGGAAAAAATTATGTTTTTTTCAAGCTAATTTAAAGAGGATCTTTAGTAGTCCCCCCCCCCAAAAAAAAATTAAGTCAGCATGTGAAAGTACTGCAACTGCTGACTTTTAATAAAAGAACACTTACCTGTACAGGGAGCGCCGTCCTCATCCCTCCGGTTCTTCGTCAATCTTTGGGTCCCCAGCGCTGGCCTATTTACTAAGGGAAACTGGCTGCATCGCCCTAGCTTCACAGCTGGCTTCCCACTGCGCATAGGCAAGCTGCTCTGCACTTTGTGAATTGTCCTGCAGCCTTTTGGGAGCTGCGATGCGTCCCTGAAGGCTACGGGCACAAGGAGAGAAAGTGGGAGTGGGTCAGTGGCGGCCCGTCCATAGGGGGCGCATGGGCACCGTGAACCCCCCCCCCCCCCCCCGGCAGTCACAAAAAAAAAATTAAATGGCCCTTTTAAAAAAAATTGAAAAAAAGGTCCTTTAAGTGCACTGTGTTCGGGCGCCGGACACAGTGCACTATGGGAAGTGCGACTTCTATCACGAGATTGCAGATGAGACGCTTCATTTGCAGGCTTTTGACCTGCCTTGTGGCGCAATCGATTGCGCTGGAATACTGGCGTCCATGGTATCACTACAGCCAGATGCTTTGATCGAGATTGGCACCGCCCTAAGACATGGGAGGTGCTTTCCCTCCGAGTTACAACGTCACTTCTGGTTTCCCTGTGCCAGTGATAAACCGGAAGTGACATCATCAGCTCCGTGGAACGCAGCGGAGCTAAGTAAGTAAGCTCCACCGAATGTAACCTTGGAGGCTCATTACTCTGATTGTCCCTAACAACCCCTAGCAGAACATGAGTGGTCCCATAATTTTAAACAGGATGCACAAACTGCGATAACAGATTATCATTCCCATGGCACCCTTACTGGAGGCTCTGACATGAGGATGTCATAAACCGGAGGAAATATAACCACGTAATGAAGACTGTATACTAAGTCATTGGCAGATAATTTAAACAAGGAAAAGTGGGGTTTAAGTTGATATCATATAGCAATATCTATACTGTATATAATGACATGCAA
Organism: Aquarana catesbeiana; assembly: GCF_042186555.1. Taxonomy (NCBI): domain Eukaryota; kingdom Metazoa; phylum Chordata; class Amphibia; order Anura; family Ranidae; genus Aquarana; species Aquarana catesbeiana. Next base: position 215,215,351 of record NC_133324.1, read on the forward strand.
AAAATGTATCACATATACTGGTCAGTACAGAGTTTGCTTTTTTTACATAAAACTGAAAGATATGCTACTCTGAGTCAACTGATCTTCCCAGCTGCAAGTTACAAATCAGTGCTAACAGTGTAATTCTTCAGTTTGTTTGTGCCGATCCGTGAGGCTGCGCTATATACCATGGTCTGTGAGGTTGCGCTATATACCATGATCTGTGAGGCTGCGCTATATACCATGGTCTGTGAGGCTGTGCTATATACCATGATCTGTGAGGCTGTGCTATACCATGATCTGTGAGGATGTGCAATATACCATGATCTGTGATGCTGAGCTATTAACTCTGTCCTGTGATGCTGGGGCTGTATACTCTGTCCGGTGAGGCTGGGGCTTTATACTGTGCCCTGTGATGCTGGGGCTATATACTGTGCCCTGTGATGCTGGGGCTATATACTCTGCCCTGTGATGCTGGGGCTATATACTCTGCCCTGTGATGCTGGGGCTATATACTCTGTCCTGTGATGCTGGGACTATATACTCTGTCCTGTGATGCTGGGACTATATACTCTGTCCTGTGATGCCTAGCTGTATACTCCTGACACTATGAGTGAAAGTAAGTGTAAGTGAATACAGTGGATGGAGTGGGTGGATTCTATAAGGTGTGGGGCTTATGAGAAGTGGGAGGGGTCAAAAAGAAAGGGCGGGGTCTGGCGCCCCCCCCATCCTAAAACTTCACCAGCCGCCACTGGAGTGGATACCTGTCAAAACTAAATAACCGCTCCCTCCACAAAATGAAGTGTCCTAAAGCAGTAGAGGAGGGAGGGAGGAGGCAGAAAGGCAGAACTTTTTGGGTGAAGTTCCACTTTAACCTAAGCAGCTTCATGAGCAAAATTGAGAGTTTCCACTTTGGCGAAATTTTGCAGATGGCAAAACTGTTAATTTCAAAGAAAAATGTTATTTTTTCCCCAGAACCAATCATTTAATGCATTTTCATCACCAGGTTACACAAATAATAAGCTTAGGTACCTACAGACACTAGACAGTGGTCTGCCATGCATCAGAATCCTACTACATTTATTAAACTTCCATTTAAATGCTTATTGAGAGAGCCATACAAGCAGCAGCCTTTCACTAAACAAAACTAAAGTGAGCTAACAAAAATCCATCTTGGCCAGTCAATTCTTTCTCTGAGCAGACTCAGGTGTCTGGGGAGGTCTAAGCACTAAGTCAAATGCCTGTAAAATGGGTGTTTGACAGCCACAGGGTGCATGATGCCTAATTGAGGGACAGTAGCATGGCATAAATACACTTTAACACATTCACATTAGAAGCAACTGAAAGTGCATGCATTTTCAGATTGCTGCGATCCCAATGTTTCCTTTCAGTTGGCCTGGATAGGAAACTGTAGGTCAAGACACCACAAACATGCAGCAGTTTTAATTAAAACATAGAACTGCTTCTGCTGTGAATAAGACCTTACTGATATTCTCAACTCTGAAGGAAATGACACTGTGCAGCTCTACACATGATGATAGTCTCTTTATCCAAAAAGAATAAGCTTGGTTACTCGTAGCCCGACTTGGATGTTTTTTTTTACAGTCCTAAATCTGCTGATCCCACATTTATAAAATGGATCCTTCAAGGGTTAAGTCACACACTCTCATCCAGCGTTTACAGTATCCTGCTAAATGTCAGTGATCAATGTAAAAAGAAAGGGTTACTATTAATGACCACCAAGTCCATCAATGAATAACGGTTACCTCCTGTCTTGAGGAGAAATTACCTTCAGAGACATGTCAAAATGCAAGCGGACACCCCACATATACATTACTGCCAAGAGTAATTTGGAAAGCTTTATTAGGTGACCAAAATTGCTAAGTGACACATCCTGCAGCAACAACTGCTACCAATTTATCTAGTCTATCAAACACATGTGCATTGAAAAGATTATTCACTTTTTTAATGGAAAATTTGAAGATCAGACACAAGAAACATTTCTGTATGCCAAACATATACTCATAGTCAGTTACAGTGATTCTATACATGGTCTCATTATCACATCACTCATTTGCAGTTCAATTGCATTGCTAGTGTAATGTAAGATGTATTACTCAGGGCTTTTTTTCTCAGAGAATAGGTGCAGGAACTCCCCCTTACCCATTGTCTTTGCCCCTACCTACCTCTGAGCACTAGTCCTTGGTTCCACCCCCTACCCACCTCCGAGCACTACCCCTTTTAGAGAATACAGAACCAAGTAACATTTGTGGTACTAAGTCATTTGGCTGGAATGTGTTATTGATAACAAGAAAAGCAGTAAAATAGACCCCCCACAGCCAACAACAATAGACCCACCAGCAACAATAGATCCCCCCTGCAACAATGGACGACCTACAACAAAGTACCACCCAGCAACAATAGACCCTCTAGCAGCCAGCTATAATAGACTGCTCCCTCAACAGTAGATCCCTCCCAGCCACAACTGACCCCCCCAGCAACATAAGACCCACCCCAGCAACAACAGACCCCCCACCAGCAACAATAGACCTCCCCAGCAGCAATCAACCCTTCTGCAGAAATAGATCCCCTTCAGCAACAATAGATCCATCAGCAGCCAGCATCAATAGACACTGTAGCACAACCCAGCACTCCTTGCCATTACATACATTCAGTGGTGGAGGTGCCGGAACTGCGTTCCCCCGCGTTCCCGCTGAAAAAAAGCCCTGGTATTACTTGTCTTGACTGCAGTAAATTATTATATACACAGCATTGTTCATAGATCATTTGTTCAGAGTAGTCATGTACTTGGTGGATAGACACCATGTGTGGTAATCACAAAGCCTATGAATGACACAATCACACCTTACTATTGACCCAAAGTGTTTCCCTGATGAGCTAAGGTTGTGGAGGTTGTATCTGATTACATAGGACAGAATTTTAAAAAAGCTAACATGCCAGGATTTGGATACCTATTTTCGAAAAAAGTATTTTCAGTCCAATTAGATGTAAAATTTTACAGTTCCGTAGCAAAACTGAAGATCCTTATCCTCATGGTAAAGCTTTGTGAATTTAGCCTAGTGTCTGTAGACTAATGAAGGTCAGAAAGATGGTCTATGTTATGGTCAGTAGACAAACTTAAAGGGGTTGTAAAGGTAAAAATTTTTTCACCTTAATGCATTCTATGCATTAAGGTGAAAAAACTTTTGACAATACCGCCGCCCCCAGCCCCCCCGTTTTACTTACCTGACGCCTCGAATCTTCGCTGCTCGTTCTCGTCATCTTCATTGCAGCTCAGCCTGGTCGCTGATTGGCTGCAGTGGATGGATTGAAAGCAGCGCAGCCATTGGCTCGCGCTGCTGTCAATCACATCCGATGACGCGGCGCGCCGGGGGGCGGGGCCGAGTGATACAGCGAGCGGCTATAGCCGCCGGCTGTATCACGGGAGCGCGCCCGCAAGCACTCACCACCATGCGAGGGAGCTCGCATTAAGGTGGTTAATGCTTGCGGGGAGGAGCTGAAACAGCCGCCGAGGGACCCCAGAAGACCAGGTATCTAACAAAAGTGAGTACACCCCTCACATTTTTGTAAATATTTTATTATATCTTTTCATGTGACATCACTGAAGAAATGACACTTTGCTACAATGTAAAGTAGTGAGTGTACAGCTTTTATACCAGTGTAAATTTTGCTGTCCCCTCAAAATAACTCAACACACAGCCATTAATTTCTAAACCGCTGGCAACAAAAGTGAGTACACCCCTAAGTGAAAACGTCCAAATTGGGCCCAAAGTGTCAACATTTTGTGTGGCCACCATTATTTTCCAGCACTGCCTTAACCCTCTTGGGCATGGAGTTCACCAGAGCGTCACAGGTTGCCACTGGAGTCCTCTTCCACTCCTCCATGACGACATCACGGAGCTGGTGAATGTTAGAGACCTTGTGCTTCTCCACCTTTCATTTGAGGATGCCCCACAGATGCCCAATAGAGTTTAGGTATGGAGACATGCTTAGCCAGTCCATCGCCTTTACCCTCAGCTTCTTTAGCAAGGCAGTGGTCGTCTTGGAGGTGTGTTTGGGGTCGTTATCATGTTAGAATACCGCCCTGCGGCCCAGTCCCCGAACGGAGGGGATCATGTTCTGCTTCAGTATGTCACAGTACATGTTGGCATTCATGGTTCCCTCAATGACCTGTAGCTCCCTAGTGCAGGCAGCACTCATGTAGCCCCAGACCATGACACTCCCACCACCATGCTTGACTGAAGGCAAGACACACTTATCTTTGTACTCCTCACCTGGTTGCCACCATCTGAACCAAAAAAGTTTATCTTGGATGCTTGACACCGTCGGAACCAAAAAAGTTTATCTCATCAGACCACAGGACACGGTTCCAGTAATCCATGTCCTTAGTCTGCTTGTCTTCAGCAAACTGTTTGCGGGCTTTGTTGTGCATCATCTTTAGAAGAGGCTTCCTTCTGGGATGACAGCCATGCAGACCAATTTGATGCAGTGTGCTGCGTATGGTCTGAGCACTGACAGGCTGACCCCCCACCCCTTCAACCTCTGCAGCAATGCTGGCAGCACTCATACATCTATTTCCCAAAGACAAGCTCTGGATATCATGCTGAGCATGTGCACTCCACTCCTTTGGTCGACCATGGTGAGGTCTGTTCTGAGTGGAACCTGTCCTATTAAACCACTGTATGGTCTTGGTCACCGTGCTGCAGCTCAGTTTCAGGGTCTTGGCAATCTTCTTAATGCATAGGCCATCTTTATGTAGATCAACAATTATTTTTTTCAGATTCTCAGAGAGTTCTTTGCCATGAGGTGCCATGTTGAACTTCGAGTGACCAGTATGTAAGAGTGAGAGCGATAACATCAAATTTAAAACACCAGCTCCCAATTCACATCTGAGGCCTTGTAACACTAACGAGTCACGTGACACCGGGGAGGGAAAATGGATAATTGGGCCCAATTTGGACATTTTCACTTAGGGGTGTACTGCGGGAGGGAAAAACAATATAATAAACTATTTACAAAAATGAGGGGTGTACTCACTTTTGTGAGATACTGTATGTATAGCGCTACCCCCTAGTAATTTTTGGGTCCTCCTCTCTCCCTAGCCCTAGACGAGGCCTCACCGAATACCTTGTCTAAGAACTACCAGCAGATGTACAAAAATTGCACACACTGCCCTTTAACCATCTCAATACAGTGCACTTACACCCCCTTCCTGCCCAGACCAATTTTCAACTTTCAGCGCTCTCACACTTTAAATGACAATTACTCAGTCATGCAACACTGTACCCATATGAAACTTGCGTCCTTTTTTTCACACAAATAGAGCTTTCTTTTAGTGGTATTCAATCACTAGTGGGTTTTTAATTTTTTGTGCTATAAATAAAAAAAGACCGTAAATTTTGTGAAAAAAACACCTTTTTCTTTGTTTCTGTCATAAAATTTTGCAAATTAGTAATTTTTCATCATAAATTTTTGCCAAAATTTATACTGCTACATAGCTTTGGTAAAAAAATAACCCAAATTAGTGTATATTATTTGGTCTTTGTGAAAGTTATAGAGTCTACAAACTATGGTGCCAAGCACTGAAAATTGATCACATCTAATCAGGCCTTCAGTACATCAGGTGTATCTCATTTCTTGAGACACTAACAAGTCAGGAAAGTACAAATACCCCCCAAATGACCCCTTTTTAGAAAGTAGATATTCCAAGGTATGTAGCAAGTAAGTAGCATGGTGAGTCTTTTTAAGTTGTAATTTTTTCCCACAATTCTTTGCAAAACAAATATATATATGTATATATTATTTTTTAAATTGTCGTATTATCAGGTTATTTCTCACACACAGCATATGCATACCACAAATTACACCCCAAAATACATTCTGCTACTATTCCCCAGTATGGCAATACCACATATGTGAGACTTTTACACAGCCTGGCCACATATAAAGGCCCAACATTGAAGTAGCACCTTCGGGTGTTCTACGGGCATAAATGACACATCTCATTTCTCAACCACCTATTACATTTTTGAAGGCCCTGGAGCACCAGGACAATGGAATTGCCCACAAAATGACCCCCTTTTGGAAAGCTAACACCCCAACGTATAATCTATGAGGCATAATCAGTCTTTTGAATGGTTCATTTTTTTCCAGAAGTTTTTGGGAAAAAATTTAAAACGTTTTTTTTTACACAAAGTTGTCAATTTATAAGATATTTCTAACACATAGCATGTATATAGCAAAAATTACCCAAAATACATTCTGCTACTCTTCCCGAGTATGGTGAAACCACATGTGTGAGACTTTTACACAGCCTGGCCACATACAGAGGCCCAACATTGAAGTAAGTACCTTCAGGCGTTCTAGGAGCATAAATTACACATCTCATTTCATTCCTACCTATCACACTTTTGAAGGTCCTTGAGCACCAGGACAGTGGAATTAGCCACAAAATGACCCCATTTTGGAAAGCAAACACCCCAACGTATATTCTATGAGGCATTGGCTGCAGATAGGTACTCGGGTACTCTGATGGGCTGCAGATAGGTACTCGGGTAACTTGATGAGCTGCAGACAGGTACTCAGGTACTCTCATGGGCTGGTGACAGGTACTGGGGTACTCTGATGGCCTGGTGACAGGTACTCGGGTACTCTGATGGCCTGGTGACAGGTACTCGGGTACTCTGATGGGCTACAGATAGGTACTCGGGTACTCTGGTACTCAGATGGATTGTGACAGGTACTCGGGTACTCAGATGAACTGTGACAGATACTTGGGTACTCAGAGGGACTGTGACAGGTACTCGGGTACTCAGATGAACTGTGACAGGTACTCGGGTACTCAGATGAACTGTGACAGGTACTCGGGTACTCAGATGAACTTTGACAGGTACTCGGGTACTCAGATGGACTGTGACAGGTACTCGGGTACTCAGATGAACTGTGACAGGTACTTGGATGGACTGTGACAGAATACTCGGGTACTCGGAAGAACTGTGACAGGTCCTCGGGTACTCAGATGAACTGTGACAGGTACTCGGGCATTCAGATGGACTGTGACAGGTACTTGGGTACTCGGATGGACTGTGACAGGTACTCGGGTAGTCGGATGGACTGTGACAGGTACTCAGATGGACTGTGTGTGACAGATACTCAGATGAACTGTGACAGGTACTTTGATGGGTGGGGACAGGTACTTTGATGGGTGGTGACAGGTCCTCTTTATTGGGGGGGGGCAATCAGTGTGGTTGGTGTACACTGTAAGCGGTAAAGAGATGTTACCGCAATCTCCTTCTCACACACAATCAGAGTAACATCTTGTTAACGCTCTATGTTTACATTTAGTGATCAGCTGTGAAAGGATCACAGCCGATCACGTGGTAAACAGCCAGCGGCCAATGGCTGTTTACCAGCGTCGGTGACGAGCAGTGTTCCTGGGAACACGCCGCCACCAATGTGCATGCACAGCGAGCTTGCGCGCATGTACCGTGCAAAGTGGGGCGGTACCATCTGTGATCGGCCGTGACATCATCATGGCCGATCATGTGTTAAACAGCCATGAATGGCTGTTCACAGCCCTCAGCGGCGAGCGGTGTCTCTGTGACACGGTGCCACCGAAGGTACAGGGCTGCATGCACATGATCGCATGCATGCCCTGTTTAAATGGACAGATGTCATATGATTCCCCGCCCAGAACAAGAGCCACGCTACCTGGCTGTCATATGACGGCCGGCAGGGAGCAAGCAGTTAAAGTAGATTGATTGTTATAGTTTTTTCTTTACATTTCTGTCCCTTATAGGTCAAAGTACATGCAGTACTGTGTCCCATGTTTCTAAGTGCATTCTAACCATAGTTATGAGGTCCGACCTGCCCCCTCCCCTGCTGCTGCAGCCAATGTGACAGCAGCTTTGAAGAAGACAGCTGATTCATACATTCAGCTTGTGCTTGGCTGTGAGCACTTTCCTGAGATGGCAAGAGGAATGCAGAGAGGTGGGACTTGTCAGTAAATACAATTTACACCAGGTACAATAATGACATGCCTGCCAGTAAATACAATTATTGTGTACAATTATATATAAAGATAATATATCAGCTGGTTAACATTCATGACTGGCTTCATCCCAGTCCTTATAATGCCTGCACCACTACTAAGGGGGCCATAGTCTCCTCATTTGAAACGCTCCATAATATAATCTATAGAAGCTGTACACCACCTAGACCGGGCATGTCAATTATACGTACCTCCCTTTCCCTAGTTCAAACAGTGGTCGCAAAGCTTTCAACAGACTCCTGGTCAACCTCTCCCAATACTCCCTTGTGGTTTAATCCCTTAAGGAGTTATACTCAATGCCTGACCCTCTGAGGTGGACATCTAAGGGAGTTCAGTACCTATGCCACATATATACCCCCCAGAGTTTCAAATCCTTTTATGAAATGCGTGTAGATTTTGACCTGCCACCTACCTACATATTTTATTATTACCAGCTTAGACATGCTATACATGCACAATTTGGCTCTATGAATAACCCCATCAGGACGCCAGATCTAGAAAAGCTACTGAGAACCCCAGACCAGACAAAGCTTACCTCCACTTACTATGCTGCCCTTTTGACAGGCGCCAACCCTAGATTTCGGACGGCACAAGGGAAATGGGCCTCCCTGGATATCTCACTTACAGAAGAAGACTGGTCAGAATTCTGTGATACATTTAAAACTTCTATTATCTCCTCCAGGGACAGGGTAATTCAACTTAAGATCTTTCACCACTCATACCTTACCCCTGCTAGAATGTATAAAATTAGACTATCCCCCTCTGCCGACTGTTTCTGGGGATGCGGCCAAACTGCTGACTTTTTCCACAGTTTTTGGACTTGTCCCATAGTACGAGACTTCTGGGTGAATATTGGCTCCTTTTATATCTTCAGCATTGGGTCTCCCAAATATTGTCAACCCCAAAAATTGTATTCTGGGCATCATTGGTGACCGCCGACCTCACTAGCTCTTCTCAGGCTAAGAGACTACTTCGTATCCTTTATTTCTATGCAAGGAAGTCCCTTCTACTGACATGGAAGGGATCAGTGACCCTGACAAAAAATATTTGGTTAAAACTAGTCAATGATTCATTGCCTCTAAATAAACTTACTGTTGATATTTGAAAGAGGAATAAAACATTCCACAAAATATGGGGTAGATGGCTAGTCAGCCCATTGACCCTCTCTCCTATACTGCCATGAATGAATATAACACTGTGAATTTTGTATTGCTCAGTTACCTTGATTCCTGATATGTTAAAAGATGTTTGGAACTACACTGCATTCATTCCCTGACCATTACCAACAGCAAACGTAGGTTAAGTTACCTAGTATGATGACTGTTTAATGCACATTTCCCTTTTCTCTATTTACTGGAACAGGTGCATTCTGTATTCTGTGTTGTTGCTGTTTTTTTTGTTTTTTTTGTTTTGTTCTTTTATCTGCATACACACACGAAGAGTGACTGCATTCAATTGGAAGCAGCCACTGTTTGGCTGACAAATTTCTCACCTGGCTCCTTTGATTTTTCAATCAAGTATGTTGAGCCGTGTGGTGCCAACAGGGCCACCCACAGGTTGAATTTGACTTGACAGAAATTTGAGCTGTGTATAATAGGCTTATCTCTTCAACATTGTACCAACCTATACAGTAAATGTGTCACATTCTGATTTTTTTACAACCACTTTCCTAGATCTGATCTATGTGTATAAGCCCCATTCTGCTGAATCATGCAGTGTTAAGAAATACTGCAATTTTCCTTAAGCAGTTGAGTAATACAGGCAAACAGAAGGCCCCATTTCACTTTCAACATGAATATGTAACAATGGGCAATATTACTGAACTGCAGAACCTTATTTGTCCACAAGATGGCATTGCCAATTAGTCTTACCTAGCTGTGACTGGATTACAGATTGCCAGGAGCAGTCTGGGAGATGTAGTCTTGAAGAAGGATTCTAACTACAGACATTTGTGGGCCACAACTACAGGGCATATAAACACCTGGGAGCAGAAGGCACAATATAACGGGGCGGAGCTAGGCAATTGGGGGAAGTGCGCCAAATGAGAAGAAGTGAGAGATCCGTGCTTGGTCAAGCTGTGTTATGCTGAGCCGAGCTGTGTCAAGCTGGACTGTTGCCTAGCTGTGTGGTGCCAGAGAGAGAGAGTGTGTTGCTATGCAGGACACTGGAGCCAGGAGGCTGATTCGAACTGCGACATTTGTATCCAGAATTGCTGTACGCATCGGTTACCATCTGCTGTATCACTGCTTAAGGCCCTCCTCCCCCATACAGACCACTTGCTGCCTTTGGAGGACTTCCACAGAGGAATCCAGTGAGAGGGTCTCCAACCTGCTTTACAGCTACAACTATGTGTTAACCTTTTTTTCAGTGTAAACTTGCTAAAGAGTCACTTCTCTCCATTGACACTGCCACCGGATATTTGCTACACTTATTGCTGCATCCATCAATGAGCAGCAGCCATCAAAGCCAAGTGCAGAGCATAAAGCCATTAGTATCCCAAAACACTGACTTTGCCTTGTTTTAATCTGCTTTCCATAGCTACATAGTAGCCTAGTCCTTATACCCCCCCCCCCCCCCCCCAACTGTCCTTTGAGCTAGCTCCACTTTCTGCATTGCTGCCTCAAGGAGTCTACACATCTACTGAACCTAAGTTTACACTAGACTGCTATTGAGCGTCACACTTTTTTCATCATTCTGCATGCCAACGAACTTAAAGGCCCCAACATAGCAGGGAGAAGTTCACCATAAAGACTTTTCCGAGTCATTTTATCCCTGAGAGCAGAACTGCTTTACTGTTACTGAGTTTAAATTTGAAGGTCTAAGCCAAGCCCCTTTGTCTGAGAGCCCTCAAGTGACTTAGTCTGCTACACCCCTTCATAATTCCTTTTTTGGTCACTTGATGCCTAACCTCTCATGCGTAGAGCTATTGTTTACACTCCCAAATACTGCAGTATAAGCTGGGTTTGACCCTAGTGGTACCTCTGTTAAGCACACTGTATCTGTTACTGTTGTCTTCAAGTGCTTTGATGTAGATGTACCAATCTGCTTTGTTTTATTTATGACTTTAGTCTGCCAATACAGTCTGTTTATGTTTTTAATGTCCCTGATTTCCAGGCAGTCTTTGGAATTATCGATGTTCTTTAGTACTGATCAACTGTCCCATATAATCTTTGGAATTTGGCTTTGGTTATAAACTAATTATACTTTGATTGCTAATAAAATGAAAGCACTAGTCTACTAAAATGTAATATTTGACTTTTAGCTGGAACCAGGTGTGAATTCTGCGTCAACATACCTCCCAATTTTCTGAGATGGGAAAGAGGGACACTCCTTAAAACAAGTTTTGTGGTCTATGAAAAACTAATAAGCAAAAAATGAATGGCTAAACTAAAGATGCTTTTATCATCACTATGTTTCTTTTATACTGGCTTTTGAAAACAATAATATAATAACAAAAAGGTCTGTGTAAAAAGTTTAGAGCCCTTGCACACTGGGGCGGTTTGCAGGCGCTATTGCGCTAATAATAGCGCCTGCAAACCGCCCCGAAAGTGCCGCTGCTGTCATCCCAGTGTGCAAGCCCAGAGGGCTTGCACACTGGAGCGATGCGCTGGCAGGACGGTAAAAAAAGTCCTGCCAGCAGCATCTTCGGAGCGGTGAAGGAGCGGCGTGTATACCGCTCCTTTACCGCTCCTGCCCATTGAAATCAATGGGACGGCGCGGCTATACCGCCGGCAATGCGCCTCTGCAGAGGTGCTTTGCGGTGGTATTTAACCCTTTCTCGGCCGCTAGCGGGGGGTAAAACCGCCCCGCTAGCGGCCGCATACTGACGGTAAAACGCCGCTAATAATAGCGGCGTTTTACCGCCGACGCCGCCCCCCGCCCCAGTGTGCAAGGGCTCTTAGTATAGTGTAATTCATTTGGTAGTTAAAGAGTAACTCCACTTTTGTTGAGAAAAAAACATTCCCCTCTGGGTGATCTATGTACATTACAAGGATTTTGACAAACTTTGTTGCAGAGTCCTACTTTTTGTTATTCTGAAGAAATCCTTGTGTGTTTCTCTGTGCTCATGTTCAGAAGTGAGTCTAATGAGAGTGGTTTCTTAATTATCAACCAGCTGCTGCACCTGTAAAGCTCTAATGAGCAAAATAGCAGGGCCTGTATCCCTTTAGATTTTATTCCCTATTGGGAGTATCTCACCAAAAATGATTTTTTTTGTTGCAGGGCATGCCGAAAATCTGACTTAAATAACATTCAATCACAATCTGACTTGTGTTGCAATTGTATATGCTATAGTAATTATTTTTTTTATTTGCTATTTCTTTTTTCCATGAAAGCGGAGTTACCCTTTAAGCATTGCATTTATTATAGAGGCTTATACATTTGTTCAAAAAGAGGGACAACTGAGAAGGAAAAGGGAGAGAGATATTTGGATCCAAAGGTGGGACAGTTGGGAGGTATACATCATTGAGATCTTCCTGCTCTAAAGTTATTAAAGCTGATCTAAGCATGTGTATTCTTATGTGAATATTTGTGTTGTTTACAGTGGGGTACTTAGGATGGGGGCTGTACACAGCAGGTACTGGCACTCTGGGAGTGCTCAATCATTTTTTTCTCTTGCACCGTGCAACTGCAGCTGTCAGACAGGCAGAGGTGCTATAGTGTTAGTATGTCAGGTCCTGCAGCACTGCTTCTGCCTGTCTGACAGCTGCAGTTCAGAGCCAGGGGGTGACTCCTCTACAGACACATGACAGATCTGAGGAGAGGACTCCTTCTCTCACTCTGAACTGCCTAAATCTGATAAGAAGATCTCACTAAACTGGAGTCTGTACTTGGGGGTGTCTGTACTTTTGGGTCTGTAATTGGGCGCTTCTGTACTAGGGGAGTCAGTACTGAGGGCCTCTGTATTGGGAGGTGTCTGCACTGGGGTAACATGATTGAGGTGGGGTTTGTACTGGGGGGTGTTTGCTTTGAGGGGAGTCTGTACAGAAATGGGGTCTGTACTGGGGTGTTTGTAGTGGGGTGGGCGGTAGTAAGGGGATGTCTGTATTGAGGGGGTCTATACCGGGGGTATCTATAATTAAGGGGTGCCTGCTGTTGTGTCTGCACAGAGGTGAGTCTGTACTGAGGGTGTTTGTATTGGGGGTGTCTGTATTGGGGGGGGGTACCTCATATTCCCATCGTACACGTTCCTGGATAAGCTCTCAAAGTTTGGGTGCTGCAGCAACAACCAGCTGGATACTGGTTCAAGTCACAAAGTAAATATTTGCCAGCACACCATGGATCGACAAAAAGTAGCGTCCAAACGGATTATTTATTGCATGATCACAACGCAAGGAGAGTGCAATGTTTCGGAGTCACGCAGGACCCCTTCGTCACATGCCTGGCGAAGGGGTCCTGCGTTACTCTGAAACATTGCACTCTCCTTGCGTTGTGATCATGCAATAAATGATCCGTTTGGACACTACTTTGTGTTGATCCATGGTGTGCTTGCAAATATCTACTTTGTATTGGGGGGGGCTCTGTACTAAAGAATGAATGTAATTAGGGGGGCTGTACTTGGGGAATTTGTGCTGAGAGGGGTCTGTGCTGAGGGGGTTCTGTACTGAGGGGTCTGTATTGGGTGTATCTGTACTGGGAGTTTGTACTGTGGGGTAACATGGGAGGGGTTGGTTTCTTCTGAAGTGTTAAGATAGAAGGGGTTCGGCTGGGAGGGGGAGTCTGTACTGCAGAGGGTCCGTACTGAATAGTTAGGCTGCCATAAGGGATTTGCACTAGAGACATCTAGGCTGGGGAATTCTGTACTGAGGGTGATCTGTACTAAGGGGCCTGTACTTTTGGGTATCTGTACGGGGAGGTTTGTACTAAGTGGTTAGAATAGGAGATGAGTCTTTACTAGACATGTGCAGAACGGAAAAATGTGTTTAGTTTTGGATAGGCTTGTTATGTTACTAATTGTGTTTTGTTGTATCGTTTCGTTTCATTTTGTTTTGTTTATTTCGATTTGTTTAATAATTCTCTAACAAATTCCAAATTTTCAGAACGATTCAAATTTGGATCAGTGGACAAAAGATTGATCCATCAAATTCTTTGTGAAGAATAGCTGGTTGTTAAGGAGCAAGACGGGAAGCCGGCCGCCACAACCTTAACAACTGATGAGTCATCAGCTGTATGTATGTAACAGATGAATGTGAAGAAAAGAATGCCAGCAATAGAAAATTCAGAAAAAAAAAACAGCGTGGGGTCCCCCTCCAAATCCTTACCAGACCCTTGTCCGAGCGTTATTAACAATGGATCTACATCGGGGGGGACATTGTTTTTTATTTTTTATTTTATAATAAAGAACTTGTCAAAAACTTGTGTATAGTCTTTATTTACTTTTTACACTTTTTTTGGTGAATGGGTAGTTGTACCCCCCTGCCCCAAAGCACCCCCCCCATGTTGAGGGCATGTGGCCTGGCATGGCTCAGGAGGGGGGGGCACCACCTTTCCTCTCCTTTCCTGGCCTGCCAGGCTGCATGCTCGGATAAGGGTCTGGTATGGATATTGGGCGGGGACCCCACACCGTTTTTTAGATTTTTTTTGGCATGGGGTTCCCCTTAAAATCCATACCAGACCCGAAGGGCCTGGTATGGATTGGGGGGAAACCTCATGCTGTTTTATTTCTGATTTTTTTTTTTTCTGAAATTTCTATTGCTGGCATTCTTTTGTTTACATTTCAGCTCTCAGTGGGGAAGCCCATTGACAGCTGATGACTTATAGGTTCTTTCTGGCCTGCTCCTTACCAACCAGCTATTCGTTACACAAAATTTGAATCGGTCAATCATTTTTTGACTGATCAGAATTTAAATTGTTCCGAAAATTGGGAATTTGTTAGAAAACGAATAAATGAAATTAATTTCAACTACTTTCAACGAAATTCGTTACTATTTCATTCGGGGATCAAGGAATAACAAGAAATTTGCCCAAATTAGCTTTCGGGCCAAAACAAAACGAATTGCACATGTCTAGTCTGTACTTAGGAGTTAGCCTGGGGGGGTCTCTACCAGGGAAAGTCTGTAATGAGGAAGGACTGTACTGAACGGTAAGGCTGGGAGGGGGATCTGTGTTGGGGGGGTGGACTGTATTGAAGGGTAAGGCTGTGAAGGGGGTCTGTTCTGAGGTGGTGGGCTGGGAGGGAGGATTCAGGTCTGTGTTAATATCTATACTGATCAGAGATTGGGGCTGTTATTTGGGAGCTATACTGTGGGGGGATATAGGATTGTGTGGGTGGGGGGATTTTGTACTGGCAGGGAAGGAGGGGGTACATTTTGGTTGTATTCTGTGCAGTGGTCTGGGTGTTACGCACTCCTGAGAATTAGATAAGTGCTGGGGCATATATGTGCTGTGTATACAGTGAGTAGGTTCAGTTTTATTTACCACGGGCCTTAAAGTGGAGCTCCACCCAAAAGGGGAAGTTCCACTTTAAGGCCCCCCCCCCACCTCTTTCAGTAATGGCACTTTTGAGCGGGTACCCAAATTTGACAAGAGAGCCTAGGCGATCAGAATCAGATGCCCCTCTTGCAGTCTGAGGTCCTGAGGGTTATGCCGCATCCTGATTAAAAAAGGTTGGCAGATCTGCCACCCTCTACAGGACAGTACCTGACATAATTCAAGGCTGTGTGTGTATGCAGGGCCGTTAGAGGAGGTGGTGGGGAGCATACATCCTACTAAGTGCCCCTGATTCTGACTCTGCAACTGGCTGCGCTACACTCAGCAGCCAGCCATATGTCCTTTGAAGTTCACTAACCTGGCCACACTCGCTTATCACTCTGCCAGTGTTCTGTCAATTTCTCCAACCCATCAGAAACTCCAACCGCTTAACTAATTTTCTTTAACCTTCCTGGCGGTTTTCTCGAGTGTGGCTCGGGGTTAAATTTCAGTACCATTAGTGGTAACCCTGAGCCACACTCGGGATTGCATTGCAGGATCCTGGTGAAGGTTACTTACCTTGTCCCCAGGATCCTGCGATGTCCCCCCTCTGTGTCTGTGGGCTGTGTCCTCCACCCGATGCCTCTGTGTGCCGGGCTCCGTTCCCTGTGAGCGTTGCGACACAAGGGGCGGAGCCCGGTGGCAAATTCAAAAAGTACAAAATTTACCGTATTACACATACAGTACACTGTAATCTTACAGATTACATTACTGTATGAAATTATTTCACCTCCATTTTGTCCCCAGTGCTTTGGCCCATGCCCTGCATGCAGTTTTACATGATATATACTGTTCTTTCTGCCTGGAAACTTGAGATTGTCCATAGCAACCAAAAAGTGTCCCTTTACATCAAAAGTGGTTTTAGACCAGCTAGAAAACAGCGATAGTAAATTAGAACACTATACTACTATATTATTATTTTTTATAATTATTTATAGTTATTTATTACTGTATTTATTGGTGTATAACACGCAGTTTTCCCCCCTAAAAATAGGGGTAAAATTGTGTGTGCGTGTTATACGCCGATATAGGCTGCCACCGAGGGGAAGGAGGGGACAAGCACTACCAAAATAGACAGAGCCGGATCTCCTGTGTATTCGGCTCGGCTCGCAGTCCCGCCCCCTGGATGACTCCTAACATTGACAGCTGAGCTGGGCATTGTACAGGTTGCAAAGATGAGCAATGGCGAGGCTGCAGATGGACACTGATCAGGCTTCATTAACCACTTGCTTACTGGGCACTTAAACTCCCCTCCTGCCCAGACCAATTTTCAGCTTTCAGCGCTGACGCATTTTGAATGACAATTACGCGGTCATACAACATTGTACCCAAATGAAATTTTTATCATTTTTTTCACACAAATAGAGCTTTCTTTTGGTGGTATTTAATCACAGCTGGGGTTTTTATTTTTTGCTAAACAAACAAAAAAAAAATCATGTTTTACAGTTTGTTATAAAATTTTGCAAACAGGTAATTTTTCTCCTTCATTGATATGCGCTTATGAGGTTACACTGGTGAGCACCAGTAGGCTGCACTGGTGGGCACTGATAGGCAGCACTGATAGGGACAGATAAGGCGGCACTTATAAGCACAGATAAGGTGGCACTGATGGGCACAGATAAGGCGGCACTGATGGCCACTGTTAAGATGGCACTGATGGGTCCTGATGGGTGGCACTGATGGGCACTGATAGGTGTTACTGATAGGTACCACTGATAGATGGAACTAATGGGCACTGATAGGTGGCATTGATGGGCACTGGTAGGTGGCACATGTGGGCACAGATGAGCTGGCGGGAGCTCTCCTTGATCGGGACTGATGTCCCTCTGAGAGCCGCTGGTGATCTGCTTTTTTTTTTTCTCCTCACGCTATCAGCGCGAGGAGAAAAATACCCGATTACCGGCTCTGTTTACATCACATGATCAGCTGTCATTGGCTGACAGCTGATCACCTGGTAAGGGGTCGGGATCGACCCCTTACTCCAATCTGTGATCAGCCGAATCGCATAGACTCGTTGATCACAGAGCGCGCCACACGCGCCCTGCAGGGGGCGTGCAGTCCGCTCGGGCATGGGGGGGGCGTCAATAGATGTACTCCCAGCAAAGTAGGTCAGGGCTGTAGCCATCATGCGGCTATAGCGCGGATCTGAAGCAGTTAATGGGCAATGGCGAAGCTGCAGATGGGCACTGATAAGGCTGCATTGATGGGCATTGACCCTTATTTTGCTTCGAAATTCTTAATTTAAAATTTTAGTTTTTTCCTGAAACTTCTCTCTTAAAATTAAGGTGCGTGTTATACGCCGATAAATACGGTATATTATAATTTACGATTTTGTGTTTCAAACTTTATCATACTTTATCTAGATGTCTACTAAACTCTTGTTTGGACAGATTTAAGTGTGTTAATACTAAGAATTACAGGCCTACAATATAAAACGCCAAATTTCTATGCAAAACAATTGTACCGATTTGAGTCGCAAAAATCCGACATAATCATACCGCCAGAGTGGCTACACCAGCAGTAATTGGAGTTTTTGACAAATTGGTGGTTGGACATAACACCGGCAACCGAATAGAGTTCGGTGCAGGATATTATGAGCAGATACTAGCCAACAAAATGGCCGCCTCTGACAAGTTAGCCGCTGGGCTGTTAAAACAGCTCAATCTTCCTGTACCAGACTCTATTCGGTGGTCGGTGTTGTGTCCAACCACCAATTCAACAAAATCTCCAATTTCTAAGGGTTTAAATAAACCGAAAGTTGAGTGGTTGGAGCTTCTGATGGGTTGGAGAAATTGACAGAACACCACACTTGTGTAGTGTAATGGAAGAGTGGTCCTGCCCTGAGGCTCTGGTTATAGGAAAACAGGGTGCAGAGGGGATCAAAAGGGAGGGTGGGGGTTGGCTTGCAAAGGTTAGCAGAGAACATGGAGTTCAAAGGTGTGCCAACAGGGGGTTTTAAGGTACAGAGAAGATCAGAGAGGGTGGTTTGGAGTACAGAGAAGAGCAAATGGCGGTTTGGGGTACAGAAGTGAACAAAGAGGTGGCTTGGGGTGTGGAGGTGAGCAGAGAGGGGGTTTTGGGGTACAGAGGTGAAAAGAGAGGGGAGTTTGGGGTACAGAAGTTAGCAGAGAGGAGAGTATACGGTACTGAGTTGAGCAGAGAGGGGATTTGTGGTGCAGAGGTTAGCAGAAGGGTTCTGGGGTGTAGAGATTAGCAGGGGGATTGGGATACAAAGGTGAGCAGAGTGGAATTGGGGTGCAGAGGTTAGCAGAGAGAGTGGGGTACAAAAGGTTTGCCAACATGGGATTTTGTGGCACATAGGTAAGCAGAGAAGAGCAAATGAGGGTTTGGGGTACAGAGGTGGGCATAGAGGTGGCTTGGGGTGTGAAGGTGAGCAGGGAGGGAGATTTGGGGTACATAAATGAGCAGAGATGGGGGTTTGGGGTACCAAGGTGAGCAGAGAGGGCAGTTGTGGTGCAGAGGTTAGCAGAAGGCTTTTGGGATGTAGAGATTAGCAGGGGGATTGGGATCCAAAGGTGATCAGAGTGGGATTGGGGTGCAGAGTTTAGCAGAGAGGGGAACATGCAAGGTAATTTTGCAGCCCATTCATTTTAATGGGCTGCAAATCACACTAGAGCGCAAAAATAGTAGTGCATGCGCTACTTTTAAAAAATGCGCTGCACCAACCTGCATGGTACTGCAGTACCATGCAGATTTGGTGCCTTCAAACACACTGCATTTGGCTATTAAGGCCTTGTACACACGATCAGATTTTGGACGAACGTTCATCCGTTTTTTGTTGCATGCTAGTCTCATATCCAAAGTGAAGAGGTTACTCGCCATACGAAAAATTCTCGTACGACGGAAATAGTTTTGTATGAAGTTCTCGTACGACAGAAATAGTTTTGTATGTATTCTTTCGTTTCTGATGCGTAGTCTTGCTCTTATGATTTTTGGATGAAAACTGTACTAATTAAAAGAAAATTGGAAGTTGTGTTCACGTACAATTAAAATGTTATAGTCTGCACATCCAGCTGTCATATGAAAAATCAGAATCGGCTGTCGAAGGCACCATACTAACGATCCGAAAACTGGCAGATTGTTTGTCGGATTAAATTTACTTTCGATTTTCATATTGTGTGTACGGGCCTTAAAGAGGAGTTCCACCCAGGGGGTCCATTAAAAAAAAAAAAAAATTAAAAGTCAGCAGCTACAAATATTGCAGCTGCTGACTTTTAATTGGACACTTACCTGTCCCAGGGTCCAGCGATGCGGGGGATTGAAGCCCCGCTCGTCCCCCCCATCCGCTCATCGGCGCCGGCATTTCAACTGTGGGCGCCGGGCTGTGGCTTCACAGCCTGGCACCCACTGCGCATGCGCGAGTGATTGGCCGCTCAATCACCTGGGACCTGTAATGGGTCCCAGATGATTGACAGGAGGGAGGGAGCAGAGCCGAGCCCTTCCTATGCCGAGGGGGAAGTGATGTCACCAGCCCAGGCAAAGGAAGAGGCAGACTACGAGGGACCACCTAGCAACAGGCATTTAGAGGTAAGTAAAAAAAAAAAAATATCCAAATTTTTTTTGTTTTTTTTTTTTTAGAATTTTTCAGGTATTTTTGTTTTTTTGGGTGGAACCCCACTTTAAGGATGCATTGTCATCTGCATGCAGATTGCAAGGTAATTTCTAGTTATTCCAGTGGCGCTTTGTGTATTTCTTCCAGATCTGTGCAGTAATCTAGCAAACATTTAAGAGAGAAGTACAGCCAAAGCTCGTTTCAGTTCATTCTGCACTCCTGTGACCTGTTTTCATCAGACAGTGGGCTGAAGCCCGCTGACGGCTGATGTCACAGAGCCAGTCCAGGCTCTGCCAAGATCACGACCATATGGATCAGAAACTGGCTCAGCCTCTCAGCGAACCACTCAGTGATGTGAGCGGGGGGGGGCAGAGCAGAGAGCCAGTCACCCATATGTAGAAGAATACATATTCGGTTTTTTTATATATATATTTTTTGGGATATGAATTATAGCAGAAAGTAAAAAATATTGTTTTTTCTTTTCAAAATTGGCGGTCTTTTTTTGTTTTTAGTGCACAAAATAAAAACCGCAAAGG
Source organism: Aquarana catesbeiana (assembly GCF_042186555.1). Taxonomy (NCBI): domain Eukaryota; kingdom Metazoa; phylum Chordata; class Amphibia; order Anura; family Ranidae; genus Aquarana; species Aquarana catesbeiana. Next base: position 215,235,977 of record NC_133324.1, read on the forward strand.
TGATCAAATACCACCAAAAAAGCTCTATTTGTGGGGAAAAAAGGACGTCAATTTTGTTTGGGTACAACGTCGCATAACCGCGCAATTGTCCGTTAAAATAACGCAGTGCCGCAATACAAAAAACGGCCTGGTCATTAAGGGGTTAAATCCTTGAAGACATTAGTTTTTTTGTTTTTTGGATAATTATTATTGCAAAAAGTAAAAAAAATTGTTTCTTTTTTCAAAATTTCCGGTCTTTTTTTGTTTATAACGCAAAATACCACCAAAAGAAAGCTCTATTTGTGGGAAAAAACAGACGTCGATTTTGTTTGGGTACAATGTCGCACGACTGCGCAATTGTTAGTTAAATAGACGCAGTGCCGTATTGCAAAAAATGACCTGGTCATTAAGGGGGCAACTTCTTCCAGTGCTTAAGTGGTTAAGCTATGCTATACTTCAGGCTAGTAGTTTGTGGTCAGTGCCCAGAAATCCTAGAACAAGCAAAGCTTGCAGTCTCCAATGGCAGACAATAGGGGAAGAAGAAGCGATCCCATAGCCAGCTCTGACAATGGCAGGGCCCCGCCCCCTCCCGCAGACTCTGAGCTGTGAATGGGGGATGCAGTGACAGCAGTCAGAGGAGACACTGAGCCAGGCTGAGCTCTGGAGGGCTGCACAATACATCGCCACTGCCTAGGATCAGCAGGAGACAAGCCAGCAACAGGACCCACCTACCTCCTCTAGGCATTGCATTGCCTAAACTATTATGATTGAGAGTTGATGAAAATTCTGAGAACTTTTGTGGGATCTTCAGGATCCAGAGGAAGGGAGGAGAGTCATCAGAATCATCCAGGTAAGACTCATAGAAAGTAGGAGAAAGTTTCCTGAGCAGGCTGGGATAAATCCAGGAGTGAGATCTTGTATTGTGCATGCCCTATGATCATAGAATCTTCTTATTAGAGAGTAATAAACCTGATTGGGGTGTATTGTGGATTGCAGAAACTTGTGATGCTGTAGTTCTAGGAGTGATCCATAGACTTGTATTCACTCTTCTATCTGGATGATTGGCACTTACCTCTATTGGTAATGATTACTGATGTGCTGACATACCTCTTCTGCTAATGTGATGCATTGATTGGTGTGAATGTGATAGATGAGTCTCCCTTGGCTCACTCAGCTACAATTCTTAACCCACATCCATGTAAAGATTGGTGGGCTGTAGATAAGAATGGGGGATTAACAAAGATTGGCGCAGGGAGAAAAAACGCTCTGATTTCCATATGCACACTTATTTAGCATTTTATGTGTTCAATTATTAAAGTGTTGTAAAGTTGTTGCCTGCTAGCGGTGTACTGTCCGTCCACAGACCTCTCCCTCCTCGCCGTCCGCCCCTGCTTGCTTTGCTAATTTTACAACTCTGGTAATGGTGCACATTTTATAACAATTCTTTATTTCGAACATTGGCAAAGGTGCTTATTTCATTTGGCGCATGCTATCGGACATTAACAGGAACTGTCTCATATCACTTTTAGGGCTCATTCGCACAGATGACCAGAGGGGGCGTAAAAATGGCGAATGAACTGTTGCATTCGGTGGCGGTATTGTCCACCCAGTGAGACATGGAGCAGAATTTTTGCTGTGGCTTGTGTAGAACCTTGTATGGCCCCCCCGTTGCAGCTTAAGGGGTGTAGAATCTGCACCCCTTAAGCTACAACGGGGGTGGGGGGGCATACAGGGTTGTACACATACGGTGGCAAAAAATTCTGCTCCACGTCTCACTGGGTGGACAATACCGCCACCGAACGCAACCCATTCAAGTGCATAGGGCCACGCTGCAACTGGTGCAAATTTCTCAGGGTTAAAACAGGTGGTGAGGAGGTGAATTATCATCTCTCAGACGCCTGTCAACTACCCTCTGAAAAGTGATCCACTGTGGAGGGGCAGCGATAGCAAATGCGAATAAGCCCTTAAACTGTCCACACACTTTACAAACAGATTATTCTTTACAATTGGATTCTTCTTCTTTAGGGACAATTTACACTTTACAACCTGAGTGTACTGTCTTTGTACAATCAACTTTAGATTTACCAAAACGATGTACTATGGGGACCTACCTAAGGTAGCCAGTCCATTTGTATCCAGACCTTTGTACTACATAGTTGTTAGAGGATCTAAAAGAGATTGTACAATCAGATTGTCACGTGTGTGCTGAGCTTTAAAGTGATTTGGTGTGGCTGGTGCAACAACACACAGAACCGGTGTAACGGCATTGTTGATTTGGCGCATGGAAAATGCACCTATATTTATAACACAATCCCCCATAAAGTCTGATGGAACGCCACTTTGAGAGCAGAAAGGATGAACGTTGGTTACTGTTGTGTGAAGAGCTTCTTTTGTGTGGCTGGTTTACTTTTGTGGCTCCTCTGTGCTGTGATCATCAAAGATCGGATTGTGCTCCTTGCATGCAGACATCATTGGAAGTAGATTGGTATGTAAGAAGAGAAGACAACCATTTGAATGTGAGTTTTGTGAGTAGTCGATACAAATTAACATTGGTGAAATGAATATTCTGTAAGATCCAGATCCCTGCTGGGAGAGGTGCAATGATCAGCTTTTACTGTACTTTGGATGGGTTTTGCCCTCTTTTGATTATTTGCCTCTTTTATAATTATTCTCTATATTTACAGACATTGCTGTTTACTCACACACACAAAAAAAAAATATATTAATCAGTAAGCGGTAAACTGCTGATAGAAAAGGACTTCTGACTGGTTGCTTAGAAATGAGTAAATATTTAACGATTTTTCTCCACCTAAAGTACATGCGCAGCGTATGCAAGACAATTGTAAACTATGACAATAATATAACATAATAACAAAATATTGGTGGGATCACTAAGGCTTTGTTCACAAATTGCTTTAAAATCATAGTTAAACGTGCAATGCGCAACTGGGTGCCATCATTCTTAATGGCACCCCAAGCACAGTGCGATTTTGCTGTAATTGTCGTACGACAGAATCGCGTGGAAATCGTGGCAAATGTACCTTTAAAAATTGCGTGAACATCATTGCTCAGAAAGGAGCAGGAGCTTCTTTTGGGCAATAAATGCACATAGGGCAGCCCCATTGAAGTGAATTGACTACCTTATGCGCAGAAACGCATGTAAATTGCACTTAAAAAATCGTGAGCAGGAACGCTTGTTCCCAGATGTGCATGGGGACTAAAGGATCTGATTGCACAATCTCATAGTTACATAGTAGGTAAGGTCAAATAAAGACAATAGTCCATCCAGTTCAAGCTGTGAGTGTCAGTGTCGATAATCATTTCCCAAATCCCTGTATGCTGTGTTCTTTAAGATGGATGTCCAAGAGTCTCTTAAAAATATCTATACTCCCTGCTGACACCACCAATTGTGGAAGAGAGTTCCACATCCTTATTACCCTGACAGTGAAAATCACCCTGAGTAAACTTCTCCAATCTCACTGTGTGGCCCTGTGTCCTCTTACACTCCTCGAGACTCCCTGAGATCTTCTTGTGTATGGTGACCCTAAAGCTGGTCATAGATGGTTCGAATCTCGACCGGTTTAGCAGGGACCAAGATTCGAACCATGCACGGGCAGGCTGATTGACTTGAGTACAACCATCGTGTCGGATTTTTCATGGGATTATTGTCAGCGGCTATAACCACTTGCAATAATCAATAGCTTTGCGGGAGGCATTCAACAATCAGTGTAGATGGGGGAATTGAGTAATTTTCCTTCCTGCAGCTCTTGATTGCAAGAAAGTCACACCGACTATGGCCGGCTTAAATCGGAATGTTTTTTTTTTTTTTAGAATCATAATTACCAACTGTAGCTTGATGCAGCATCAGTCCAATGCATCTGTCCTCCGCCGGCTCTAACACTGAGAACCCAGCTCAAACACCACCGATCACTCAGTTCTCAGAGCTCTCTGCTCTGCTCCCCCGCGCTGGGCTGTGGGGGGGGGGACGGGGGCGGGAACGCCCGCCTCAGGCTCTCAGCAGCTCGTGGTGCCGGTCCAGACATGTGGGTGGTTCAATCTTTCCCGAGCCTTGACCAGCTCTGTGATGTCGGCCGACAGCAGACTTCAGCCCGCTGTCTGCTGTAAACGGGTCACAGGAGTGCAGAACGGACTGCACTCCTGTGATCCATGGAAGAAGTAAAGCCAAATGAGCTTTGGCTGTACTTTTCCTTTAAGAGTTTATTGTTAGTTACTTGGCTCTTATGCTGATCCTCTGGCTTCTGAGTCTCTAAGCCAGAACAAGTGTACCGATTGGGAAAGTCATAGAAAAGTCAGAAGTCTTTATCTACATGACTCAGAGAATTGAAGCAGGAAGGTCAGCACCACAGCCAGGCAAATAGTATTTTTAGAATAAGACATCAACAATGGCAGATTCATTTAGGAGCCATTCACATCAGCTGGTGTTATGCTGTGTATAACTTACACCCACTTGTGTGCATTGTGTGGGGGCATTGCAATGCTTTGTTACAAGTCATTGCACTGTTTACCATTTTGTTAACTTTATTGAAATGTCATAAAATTACATTTCATTCAACTTTATGCACTTTATTGTGTTGTAATGCAGTATAGTGCTTCACTGCATAAAATTGCATCCAGTCTGACTTTTTTCAGTGCACAACAATGCAGCACATTGGTGTAAACTGAAACAGTAACATAAGGCAAATTACTTTGTTTATGTGTTGGGACTGCATTGGTCAATACTGCCCATAGCAACCAAATGCATATGGCGTGAATGGGTCCCTTAACCACTTAAGGACCGAGCCTCTTTCTGAGATTTGTTGTTTACAAGTTAAAAACAGGGTTTTTTTGCTAGAAAACTACTTAGAACCCCCAAACAGTATACATTTTTTTCTAACACCCTAGAGAATAAAATGGCGGTTGTTGCAATACTTTCTGTCACACCGTATTTGCGCAGCGGTCTTACAAGTGCACTTAAAAAAAAAAAAAACTCATACAGTAGCTAAGTAAGCATCTATTGATGTGAAACGCGTTAGCTACTGCTACACACTGTTCCTGTGAGATGGCTTTTGTTGGATTTTAACGATTTACAAATAAAGATGTCTTTCTTCAGAGTGCTGCGGTCCAGGATTTCTTCATTTCCTATTCTGAATTTTTGGTGGGTGGTAAACTGAAGTACCTTTTGAAGTACATGTAGGCATCAAGTCATTGTTGTCTGTCATTTTGAGCTGCTGAGAAAATGATCAAACAGATTAGAAAACATGGTCTGATCACCATTGTTTTCCCCAAAGTAAGCGTTGTGTAAGTAAGTAAGTAAGTAGTGTTGGGTCTGCCTGTAGAATTCCTGTACCTACCTCCACATTCATCTCCACAGGCATATACACAAAACATTTGGTAGGGCCAGGCATTCAAATACGTTGCTTAAGGGCAGTCAGATGGGGCCTCTATTGGCTGCTTTAGGCTACCAATAACTGGCATCTAATTTTCCCACAATCATTTTATAATGGTATATTAAAACAGCATGAGGATTAAAAGTCTCAGGGTACCAGTGTTGGGCAAATATCAATGAGGAGGTTTAGATTTGTTTATCCGGTTCATCAAAATTTTCTATTGATACTTCAGAAATAAGCATGTGACTGCCATTCTGTTAATTTGTAAGCCAACTAAAAAATCTTTCACGAAACCTCACTCCAAAAAAGAAAAAACAATCGGCCCATTTTTTCATGCATTTTTTTGTGCGTTTTCACAAATTTTTATCGTTTGTGTTTTGGCCAATGCCAAGCAATATTTCCTGTGACATCATTAGGCATTATTGTCCTTTGAGCTTCCTGCTTCCTCTGTTTGTTTTTACCTATGTAGTTTCACTGCAGTCTTGTGTCATGGCCGCTGTGTCAATGTTTATGGCAGGCGTAGCAGTTACCACCTTCATTTAAAATGAAGAAGGGGATAAAACATCTCAATCCTCAAACAGTTCATGGGCAATTCCCTCCAATGCCATATGACGCTTGTTGTGATCTTTGCGTTGGTGGTGGATGGGATCATACATCAATGGCCTCCCTCTGACCAGGCGGTGGATAAAGGCCTCGATATTTAGCATTCTGCAGCCTTGTCTCTCTATCCTCTCTGCAGCCTATGTAGAGTAGAAGCTGCTGGGGGAGGGGGGGGGGGTGTTTTTATTCCAAAAGACGCATCAAAAACACAATAAAATGCATATACATTCATTTTTGATGCAATTTGAAGGGGCCAAAATTGCACCAGGTCGCACCAAAAGAAGCATTTTCAAAAACAGACTAGGAAAAATTGGACAGGTACCAGGCACTATAGGCGAAGTTGCAAGACTTACGAAAAAAAATCACACGGGCCCATGTGTATGGGTAGCTTATAGCAAATGGTAAATCTGTGTAACTTTATTTAGGCATAACAAGTAAACGGACAATCGTTCTGTATACGCTGGATGAGCTGACTGGACTTTGTGTTTACACCTGCTGGCTGACAGCTGGAGATTCTTCCATGGAAAGCCTCCAACTGACCGGCCACATTTCTGTCTTTTTTTTCTATTTTGGCAAAAACATGCAAAGTTTTGAGCAAGACATGGAAAGTGAATGAGAAACACCCACTGTGGGGAAGCAGGTGTAAAAGACATTAGGTTTCCTTTGGCTGTGTAATTAGTGTCATAGCAGGAGCTACTAGGAGGGAGTAGTAATAGTAGAACATTGCAGGGGAGGAACCAAATGTCTACAATAAAGAAGGCAGATATAGAACGTTCTCTTGACCCTTGAAATGAGCTCTCAACATGATGTGACACTCATATCAGCTGCCTCCTGCTGCCACAAGATAAACTTTACCTCATGTTATCATCACCTCATACCAAATGTCTTCGTTTAAATCCAATTTTCATTGTGTACACACTATAGAATGTGAGATCAGTCTGCTATAGTGGCTGATTGTGCCCCTTGAATGTCTTATATTCTGTCTGTGGTATCCAAACTATGGCCCGGGGGCCGGATGTGACCCTTTGCTTGCCTTTCTCTGGCCCTTGGGGTCATAGATGTGTGCAGCATATTGCATTAGGGCAGTGGTTCTCAACTCCTGTCCTCAGGACCCACTAACAGTCCAGGTTTGCAAGATAACTGAAATACATCACAGGAGATATCATTTGCTGCTCAGTGATTACAGTATTCTAGTCTGCATCTCCCCAAGATAATACTTAAAATCTGGCCTGTTGGTGGGTCCTGAGGACTGGAGTTGAGAGCCACTGCATTAGGGTGTTAACCCCAAAGCTCAAACACACATGAGCAGTAGAGCAGTGGATGGTGTCAGTAGAGATTAAATTGGTGTCCATAGTTTTTGTTTTTATCATTTTATTTTGTTATTATTTATTACAATTTTATTATTTTTTATTTAATTTTTACAATTTGTTACGAGCTCCATTAAGGGGCTTTGGTGAAATAGCAGAGAAAGGGACTGAGGACAGATTCCCCAGTTCCTTGCTCTGTAGCCTCAGCTGCCTCAGTGGTAGGGGTGTTTAGCAGGGGGAATCTGCGTCTCACAGGGTGATAAGGGTGTGCCCAGACACCCCCTTTGTGCACGTACTATTCCACCAGCTGAGACCATCGATGGGACACCATTCCTCCCACTGACACCATTCATAGGGCATCACTCCTTTCACTGACACCACCGATGGGGCACTATTCCTCCCACTGACACCATCGATGGGGTATTTTTCCTCCTGCTGACATCATAGATGGGGCACCATTCCTCCCACTGACACCACCCATGGGACACTGTTCCTCCCACTGACACCACAGATGGGGCACTATTCCCCCCACTGACACCATCGATGGGGTACTATTCCTTCCACTGACACCATCGATGGGATACTTTTCCTCCTGCTGACATTATAAATAGGGCACCATTCCTCCCACTGACACCACCCATGGGACACTATTCCTTCCACTGACACCACAGATGGGACACTATTCCTCCCACTGACACCACGGATGGGGCATTATTCCTCCCACTGACACCATTGGTGGGGCACTATTCCTCCCACTGACACCATCGATGGGGTACTATTCTTTCCACTGACACCATCGATGGGGCACTCTTCCTCCTACTGACACCATTTACGGGGCACTCTTCCTCCTACTGACACCATTGATAGGGCACTATTCCTTCCACTGACACAAACAACGGGGCTCTCTTCCTCCTACTGACACCATCGATAAGGCACTATTCCTTCCACCGACACAAACAATGGGGCTCTCTTCCTCCTAATGACACCATTGATGGGGCACTATTCCTTCCACTGACACAAACAATGGGACACTCTTCCCCCTACTGACACCATCGATGGGGCGCTAGTCCTCCCAATAAAACCAATGATGTAGCATTGTCTGTGCCCACTGGGCACAGTCTGGTCCCTCTAAAGCCTGAAGGACAGTAAACTGGTCCTTTGTGTAGAAGGTCTGGAAACCCCTGCTCTACGTCAAGAAGGAACTAGGGATGTCACACTTCGATTATACGATGTGCCTGCCAAATGTCAGCAAGCCATGTGTTCCCTTTATTTGTTGTCATTTCTGCTTTGTTATTCTCCATACCATTATGTGTTGTCAAATCATGCTTTATTTTTAAATACTGAAATATTATTTTTTAAATAGCTTTGATAGCTTTTACTTTAAAGCCCAATTTTGGGCACATGAAAAATGATCCCTTGTAGTAGGAAAGGGCAAACACAGCCCTCGAATGGGTGTACGCTGTAGTACGCCTTTGTAAACCAGGCCAAAAAGATCATTGGCACCATGGTGCTGGTTGTACCAAGTGGAGTTAGCTCTGGAACTATGCAGGCACCATCAGAGGGGAGGTCAACCAGGCATAGCTCAAGGTTCTCTAGTTGAGAATGGCTGCTCTAAAATATATCCTTTTTTTTAGGTTCATAAGTCACCTACAGTTGAACAGTATAGTCATGTGATGATGGTGGGGTGAATTAAAAACCATTATGTGCCATGCTATGTTTCATTTTAGGGCCTGAAAACTCTTTCAGGGTACCTTACGTGAGCTATGATGTAACTACTTTACACCATTTGTACATTGATCTTATTTTCCATGGGGAATCATTCATTTGATGTCTCCACTGCTGTAAGTAATTTTCTGTTGTCAGGGAGGGGTGCTTTGTGGCTGAAAGTGCTAAGCCTGATCTCTGGGAATATAGAAATGATTGTACAATGTTTCTTTGAGGAGAAACACTTTGGGCTTCATTTAATAACAGAGTGCAAAGGGAAATAACCACATCAACTAATTAGATTTTAGCTGCAACTAAGAGCTGATACCTGATTGGTTACTGTAGCTGGTCTTTATTAAAGTGTTTGAAAACCTCAGACATGAAATATGAACAAAGCATATGTCTCTATAGAGTGTACTTGTCTCAATTAAAAGCACTAAGTGTCATTTCTATCTGGTGCTTCGCTCCTCTGCTATCAGTATGAGTCACTTCTGACAAGTTTTCCTGAAGAGGTAAAAAGGTGACAGGGAAGGGAGCTCTAGCCTGTGATTGACAGCCTTAGCTTTGTTCCTGTGTGCTGTGTGAAGGGGGTTGTTCCCTTCCCTCCAATCATCTCTCAGCTCTCTTCACTGAACTCCCTGGAACAGTGGTCTCCAAATTGCGGCCTGGGGGCCAGATGCGGCCCTTTGCCTGCTTTTATCCGGCCCTTGGGGCACTATTTTGATAGTTATTAATATCAACAATGGGGCATAATTCCCCCCCACTGACACCAATGAAGGGGTAGAGTTCCTCCCAATGACACCAAAGATGGGGCACAATTCCTCCAAATGATTGCTCAGTTCTCAGCCTTAGAGCTGGCGAGGGACGGATACAGCATTGGATCCCAAACTTCTCTTTTAAAATGTACGTTCAACTTCAGTAACATTTCCCAAAAAGCCACATACCAGCACTCCTTTTTCAAATGCTGCACCTGCCCCCAATACACATGTAGCTGTGGGAGTATTTCTCTGCAAAAACCACTGGCCCCTCGATCTCCATCAATCCTGCCATTTGTAGAACACTACAATTGTGCACCCCCAGAAAATTCTCAAGGCCGTTCATCTCGATCTCTAGCTGCAGTGGCTGAGCTTGGCTAGAAAGAGAAAGAGCCCGCTGCGCATGCGTGCAGTTCCAACAACCCGGAGGAGCTGCTAGGGTTGCACAATTCGTGCTGTTGTCACCGCATTTGCGCAGGTCCCGGGCTGCCACATGAGAGGCGACCGGCTGGTTTAACGTATGTTTTAACCAATTTTTTGTAAGTGCAAATATTTTTTATAATAAACTTCATGTTGGAGATTTTACATTACGGAAGCCTTATCTCTTCTTTTTGGAACTTCATCTGACTGGGTCCTCCTTTGAGCGGCGGGGGCCTTCAAACTTAGTTCCACTGGAGGATTGAAGGCCTTGGCTGGGTAAAATAGCCACAAGCGGGATAGACCTTCTGTAATAGAAGATCAAAAGAGCTGGTAAGCGGCAAATTTATAAGGTAGAGGTTTTTCCTTTGGAATTCACACTCTATTCTGGTGATTAGTAGTGCACCGTGGGACTGTTTCTTACATCACTCTATGGACTTTTTTTGTTTGCAGTATTGCTGTCTGCAATTATATGTCACAATTTAGCGCAACTTTACTTTAGAATATTGAATTTTACTGTGTGTGTCTCACAGAATAAGTTGCTGCTGCGAGTTCATTACTTGGGTTTATTTTGGATTGCGCAGTACACACTATATACAGGGATGCACAATTGTAGTGTCCAGCCCATCGCATTGCATGAATCTATCCACGGCCGCTGTAGACACCCTCTATTCAGGAGTCTGGCCCCTTTTCGGGTGCTGGGTGTATGAATTATAGCGGCGGGGGGGGGGTTTGAAGCACCTGATTAGAGCCATAGGCTCTAATATGCGTCAAAAAAAGGTGACCTGCAAGCGCAATCCATTGCGCTCACATTGCACCCAGGTGTGTTAGCAAAGCAAATTAATATTTAGTTTGCTAACACAGAACCGGCTCTCAGCCAATCAGGAGGCCTGGATGTAATACCGGGCACCTGATTGGCTGAAGGCACAGGCGCTCTCATTGGTGCCAAGGAATACAGGAAGAAGACACACCAAGGGAGTCAGAGGACACACAGGAGCCATCGCCATGCTACCGTCCCACAGCTCGCCACCTGTCCCACTGCCTGACCCACCACTGCAATGGGGTAAGTGCTGGGCAGACAGCGGGCAGTGAGACACAAAGGCTGCATATGATGGGCACAGTTGGCTGCATGTGATGGGCACAGAGTTTGCATATGATGGGCACAGTGGCTTCATATGATGGGCACAGGTGGCTGCATATGATGGGCACAGTGGCTGCATATGATGGGCACAGTAGCTGCATATGATGGGCACAAGTGGCTGCATATAATGGGCACAAGTGGCTGCATATGATGGGCACAAGACCCTGCATATGATGGACACTGTTGGCTGCATATTATGGGCACAGTTGGCTGCATATGATGGGCAGAGTGGCTGCATTTGCTGGGCACAGAGTCTGCATGTGATGGGCACAGTTGGCTGCATATTATGGGCACAGGTGGCTGCATATGATGGGCACAGTGAGGCTGCAATTAATGTTTTTGTTTCAGTATTTTTCAGAATTTTTCAGTTTGTTTGTGCAACCCCCCCCCCCCAAAAAAAAAAAAAAATTTAAACACCAGCTGCCAACTGCCTATAGGGGGAGATTTACTAAAACTGGAGCACACAGGATCTGGTGAAGCTCTGCATGGTAACCAACCAGCTTCCAGCTTATCAAAGGTTAATTGAACAAGTGGAAGGTAGAAGCTGGTTGGTTACTATGCTCAGGTGCACCAGATTTTGTGTGCTCCGGTTTTAGTAAATCTCCCTCACACTGTCACATACATACTATAAGTACAGTTCCATGGATCAGAGGTAGCACATCATGTCAGATTGCTCAGCAGTCTTCTGTAACCCATTTTTTTTTTTCATAAAGGTTACAAAGAGTTCATAGTGTTACCTTCTACTGTAGTGACCATCCTCCAATATTATCTGTTCCTATTCTTATGTGTAAGCCTAGATTTAATGGAGAAGCATTCAGCCTGGCTTTCACACACTTGGAGATTATCTGGAAATGGCAGTAGCAAATTTTGATTTACTTAGCATGTAATTGTTAAAGAATGTCATTTTTTTAACTTTTGAAAATAAATGGAATTTAATAATTGGATAGTCCATAATGTTCTTCCATCCGGATCATTTTACAAGTAAATTAGTCATGATTTCGAAGGAGATTCGGTGCTCCCTGCTTTATACATTAACCTGTGAAAGCATGACATTTAGGAGCAGCCATGCATGCTCTTCCAATCTGAGCCTATATTTGCTTTCTCAGCAGTCACTTTGAAAAGTATACCTGTTAAATCAGCTTTTCCACTAAACACGAGCACTGCTAAATAATGTAAATGTCTGGCAATATAGGATACAGTTCTTCACACAGATCATACAATATCAGCTCTAAGGCTGGCCTAGCAGAAACATTCATGTCACCTACACTACTGGACAAAGGTTATAGGCAGTTGTGAAAAAATGCTCTAAATTAACAATGCTTTCAGAAATAGAAGCATTAATAGTTTATTTTTTATCAATTAACAAAATGGAAAATAAATGAACAGAAGAGTAACCCAAATCTATTAGATATTTGGTGTGGACACCCTTTGCTTTCAAAACAGCGTCAATTCTTCTAGGTACACTTGCACATGGTTTTTAAAGGAATTTGGCATGGCTGTTCCAAACATCTTGAAGAACTAACCACAGATCTTCTGTGAAAGTAGGCTGAGTCAAACCCTTCTGTCTCTTCGTGTAATCCCAGACAGGCTCCTTGATGTTGAGATCAAGGCTCTGTGGGGGCCAAACCATCACTTCCAGGATTCCTTGTTCTTTTTTATGCTGAAGATAGTTCTTAGTGACATTGACTATATGTTTGGGGTCGTTATCCTGCTACAGAATAAATTTGGGGCCAATCACATGCCTCCTTGATGGTATGGCATGATGCATAAGTATCTGCCTGTATTTCTTAGCATTGAGGACACCACTGATCCTGACCAAATCTCCAACTTCATTTTTAGAAATGCAGCCCAAAACTTGCAAGGAACCTCTACCATGCTTCACTGTTTCCTGCAGACACTCATTTTTGTACCACTCTCCAGCCCTTCGACGAACAAACTGCCTCCTGCTACAACCAAATATTTCACATTTTGACTCATCAGTCCAGATCACTTGCTGCCATTTTTCTGCACCCCAGTTCCTATGTTTTTGTGTATAGTTGAGTCGTTTAGCCTTGTTTCTATGATGGATGGCCACAATTCTTCCATGAAGACCACTTCTTACCAGACTTCACCAGACAGTAGATGGGTGTACTCGGGTCCCACTGGTTTCTGGCAGTTCTGTGGTGATGACATTGCTCCACATCTTCCGATGTCAAAGGGAAGTAAGCATGATGTGTCTGTTCTGCTGCATTAAAGTAGAACTATAGGCCCTCTCCGCTTCTCACAAGACCTCATGCACTCTAGCATGAGGTCTAGTGAATTCCCCACAGAAACATAATTTCCTGCTTGTGTGATTGGCTCACTGATTTTCCCAGAAGTCTTCACTAAGATACAAGTCAGATTTCAGGCATCCCCTGCAACAAAAACTTAATGTTTGGTGAGATATTCCCAATAGGAATCACATCTAAAGGAGTGTAGATCCAACAGTTTTCCTCATTAGAGCCCTGCAGGTGCAGAAACTGATTGATAACTATGAAACCACTCCCATTAGATTCACTTACCACATACAGGCCACAGGGCACAGACAAACACACAGGGATTTCTTCAGAATAACAAAAGGTAGGAATACAAACATGGAGTTAAGCACAATGCCAGCCTAAGCCATTTTTGGGGGGATGTGCTGAGGGAGAGCAAATACTTCTGTCAAGGTTTTATTGCTGTGCATGATTCAACTGGGGAGATGTCACCTCACTTCTTGTCCCAGGACATCATTGATCCATATCATATAATCTTTACTAAAGTGATCATATGACAGTAAGTACTAATACAACATCATAGGACCACGCAGGACCCCGTTATCACTCTATTTTGATACCCGTTGGCTATTAACCAACTGATTGTTTCTGCAGCACCCAGGCTTTTCCCTGATAGGAGTGTGATGGTGATATGATCAGTGATCTCCTCAATTAGAATGGACAAATGGTTACATTTATTTGCTAATTCTCTCTAGTGTTCCCATGTATTGTTACATTGTATCTTGTTACGAAGACATATGTATTTCTCGGGTTCCCCAGCTCCATAATATGGCATTTTACTACTGCTCACTGTAAAAGAATGATCGTTTTTGGCCCAACACAACAAAAGTACATGCAGATTCACTGGTTGAATGACTTTAGAAATTGTAACTATTTACCTGTAAATATCAATACTGTAGTTATATTCTTTGAATTTAGCACCATGTTTTACAGAATTATGCCCCGTACACACGGTCGGACATTGATCGGACATTCCGACAACAAAATCCTAGGATTTTTTCAGACGGATGTTGGCTCAAACTTGTCTTACATACACACGGTCACATAAAGTTGTCGGAAAATCCGATCATTCTGAACGCGGTGACGTAAAACACGTACGTCGGGACTATAAACGGGGCAGTAGCCAATAGCTTTTGTCTCTTTATTTATTCTGAGCATGCTTGGCACTTTGTGCGTCGGATTTGTGTACACACGATCGGAAATTCCCACAACGGATTTTGTTGTCGGAAAATGTTATAGCCTGCTCTCAAAGTTTGTGTGTCGGAAAATCCAATGGAAAATGTGTGATGGAGCCCACACACGATCGGAATTTCCGACAACAAGGTCCTATCACACATTTTCCGTCTGAAAATCCGACCGTGTGTACAGGGCATTATGCTTTTGAATTTGACTAAACAGCATTTCTTCACTAGACAAATGTAAGTAATATAAGTATTTAAAGTGGAACTTCACTCTCCCAATCACCATTGATTGATTGTTTTTAATCCTCATTCTGCTAGCTTTAGTAAATAGATAGGAAAGTATAGCATATTTGCTGGTTTTAAACTTTTTTTTTTCTCCATTTCTACAGTTACTTCCTGGTTTCTTGCCTTGGCAAATGATGTCATACATCCCAGGAATCTTCAGGAGGGGAGGAGAGGAGTAGGGGTTTTCTCAGCTAAGCACACTCACCTGCACACATTTTTGAGCTAAGGCCAGATGGATTCCAGGAAGGAATTGCTACATTAATTATTTGCCCTTACTAAAGATGGTTATGGCCAGAAATGCTAGGGGGTATTTTTCAAAGTAATTTCTCAACAAAATAAAGCATAGAGACATGGATGGATGGTGAACTTTGCTTTGAATATTAAAAATGAATTAAATAGTGTTTTTGGTTTGTGGTGCTCAGATACAGTGAAGATCCTCTTAAAAATTTGTCAAAATCCTAAGATAGTATTCCAGAAATATGTTATTTATGGAGGGATAGTAGGTGGTAATGCCACACTCCTTTGTGCTCCTGGTCTTCTAATGTACGGTAGTTCAAGTCCTGCTGTAGCCTGATGTCTGTATACTTGTCATACTGACAGTCATCACATATAAAGTGTGCATAGGTCAAAGTGCAGCACAAGGATTCTGAATTTAGATCAGTGCATTTAGTTTACAAAATGATGGATTAGGGCCACAGTGGCACATCAGACACCCAACTCTGCACACTCTCCCCAGATAAAACTTTATGTTGGTATTTTCCTTTAAATACCAAATTGTTATCCAGCCAGTTGATTATCTATGATTGTACCCCTTAAATACAGGCGGTAAAATATATATCTTACTATGAATGTGCTGAATGCACAGTTTTTCCTTAAGCGTTTCTTATTGAGCCTCAATGGCCAACAATGGATGGACAATACAATTGAAGTGACAGCTGTATAAAAGAAGTATCATTAATGGTTGGCTGACAAGGTTGCTTATATATAGGGCTATAGTTTAAGCTAGCCTGGGGGGCTTACAAGTAGCCCAGTATGCCTTATTTAATAGGTCACAAAATATGTTTAACATATGTTTTGGAGTATTTCTGTGTGATTCTTCACTGATTTGTGCCTCTTATAGAGATTGTGAAAAAAAAAATGTAGCGATTGTTAAAGTTGACCTGTACGCAGATGTTAAAAAACACCATTTAATTCAGCTATGTATTAAAAAAATGTAAAAGTATTTTTACATAAGTACCTGAATCATTCTTGATATTAGCCTCCTCTAATCTCCTGCACAGCATCACACTTGGAGGGAGAGATCAACACTTCAACTAATTAAGGTGTAATTACTTGACATAGTGGGGTTGATTTACTAAAACTGGAGAGTACAAAATCTGGTGCAGCTCTGCATAGAAACCAATCAGCTTCCAGGTTTTTTTTTTTGTTAATGCTTAACTAAACAAGCTGAAGTTAGAAGCTGTTTTTGCACTCTCCAGTTTTAGTAAGTTAACCCCAGTGTTTTTGGTCTAAAAATCTGAGCATGCTTACAGGAGGAGAGAGCATAGTGTGCTAGTACTGCTTTGCTGTCCAGTTACAGGCTGGGTCAGGTCTCTAATCAGACTGTATTGCTTGCATGTTAGCCTGCAGAGAGGTGATGGCTTGGCTGTGTCTGGTAGGTGTGCTTGAATCACGAGATGAAACAGATCACATATATATATATATATATATATATATATATATATATATATATATATGTGTACTTTAGTTATGCATTTAGCTGTTTGCTTGAAGTTTACCTTTTTTTTACTTTAGGCCTCATACACATTTTTTAAAGTGGGAAAAAATGATTATTTGGTTTATTAGCTTCTTAGTGTTGTAACAGAAACAAAAATACACCTATGTGAATGCTGCATTAGACATAGTTTATCAGCATCTAAAGTGACAACCTGCACTGCAAAAGAGCTATCGCTCTGAATCTTATTGCGTCATTTAGGGAAACACAGACAGTTCTTTTTACAGTTAGTTTGAGCGTCCCATAAAACTGTCTGCAGCAACAGCTGCTAGATTCAAATTCACACTGGAAAATAACAGATGGACCTCTGACAATCTGAATATGATTGGCTACAAAATAAAAGCAGTTCTTAGTTTAGAGTCTGTAATAAAAGAGAGCATTTCTTTCCATGTATCTATTTATCCAAAAAAAATAAAAAATACTACAGTTATCACAGCTATCCAGCCACTGCCTATAGTTTACATGGCTAAAGGTACAATTCAATCACAACTCTAGAGTGGATACACAGCTTATTGGTACATTAGGTTTCAGTGTCAAGAATTTTGCATACAATGTGTGTGTGTGTGTGTGTGTGGGGGGGCTATTTACTAAAACTGGTGCCCACAGGATCTGCAGCAGCATAGTAACCAATCAGTGTCTAACTTTAGTTTGTTCAATTAAGCTTTGACAATAAAACCTATAATGTGATTGGTTACTATGCATAGCTGCACCACATTCTGTGTGCAGCAGTATTGGTAAATCCCCCCCATTGTGTTTAGAGCCTCAGAAAAAGTAAAAAAAAAGAACTTGCTGCCATACATGGCATGACCCCTAAACTTAATTTTACCATTATGCTTACCCCATCAAATACCCCCTCACCACCTGGACCCTACAACTTTCAGGATAAGAAACAAATTTAAAATAGCCTTCCCCTAAAGCATACAAAATTTCAGTGCCAGGGTACACTGCAAGGTTTACACCCTTCACATTGGCTTTGACTTATTTGAGGCCAGCAAATATCTTTGCAAAGGTTCCACCCTTACCCACTCTTACTCACCTTGCCAGTGGACCCCTACCACTCCTTCCTCCGTCAGAACCAGTGACAATATCCAGTACTTCCTGGCATGGCGGGACATGTGACCTCCTCCTATGTGACAGTGCTCGGGTCTAGCATCCAGTATTATCATGATCCCTAAATTTAACCTATTTATAATAGATAGTAAAAACTACCAACCTGCGCAAATGAAAGCTGGTTAAACTAGTATAGATTAAGGAGCAGCACGTTATAATGGTGATGAAAAATGAAAAACAATAATTACTGTATTTATTGGCGTATAACACTCACTTTTTCACCATGAAAATCGGGTGCAAATAGCGTGTGCGTGTTATACGCCAATACTTCAATTTTAGCTGCCTCGGAGGGGACAGGGAGGGGGGCGGGACGAGCGCTGTCAGATTACATACAGTGAGAATCTCCTGTTTACTTGGCGGCCTCTGTAATAAGAAGTCCCTTCTCCTGGGCCGCCATTGGACCACTGTTCTGTCTATCATAGGAGATTCTCACTGTATGTAATCTGTTGGCGCTCATCCTGCCCCCCTCCCTGTCCTCTCTAGGCTGCAGATTGACATTGATCAGGCTGCACTGATGTCAATGGTGAGGCTGCTGCATTGATGGCAATGGTGAGGCTGCATTGATGTGGACTGATGAGGCTGCATTGATGGAAATAGTGAGGCTGCAGATGGGCACTGACCCTTATTTTGCTTCAAAGCTCCTTATTTGAAATTTAAGTTTTTTTCCTAAAACTCCCCTCTTAAAATGAATATGCGTGTTATACGCCTGTGCGTGTTATACGCCGATAAATACGGTAATTGCAAACCGCGCTCCCTGTAAAGTGCAAGTGCAGATGACACACTCTAATGTGGGATTAGAGTCAGATGTCAGAACGCACTGACGAAACCGGTCAAACGTACCGAACGTGACACGCCATTTCCGTTCGCAACGTAGTTTGTTTATTTATCTGCACAAACCCACACGTGGGTGATGTGGTTTTTAGCTTGTTTTTGGCCTGTCCAATACATTTTGATATAAATTTTGACATACTTCACAATGGGAGTTCATTCATCTTTTCCCCATACATGGCACTAATGGTCTTTAATGACCCATCTCTATCCGGGAGTTTGTTTGCATGCATCTAAGCAGCTACAGTGTTACCTGAGTTACCTGAGTTCCAGCACCTGAACAAAGCCGTGATCGTGTGGAGCTTCCTTGGCTGTTCTTGAAGCGTTCTTTGACTCCTGTCATGGGAGTCACCACAATCTGGTGAGTAGGCTGTGTGGCCGGTGATGGTGGTGGATTACTGTTGTCTGATGCCTTGCTGAACCCCAGGAGGATTCATCCAGGAGTCTGATTTCAGCATTATTTGAACACTTTTTTTAATTTAATTTTTTTGAATATAATTTTTGAATTTAATTTTTTGAACGTATTTTGAATTCGAACTGTTGATTTCACTTGTTTTGTTTTTGATTTTTAATTTTGATGTTTGATTATTCATTGTTTTCACTTAGGTGATATTTACCTATGAGTATCACTATTGACACCATTTATACGACATTTACTTTGTTTACATTAGAGTGTGTCATCTGCACTTGCACTTTACAGGGAGCGCGGTTTGCAATTAATTATTGTTTTTCATCCTAAATTTAACTTAACCCTTTTGCTTCCCATTTCACTTAACACCTCATCAATGGTACACACATCATCCAACCCACTTTCTGAGGGTCCAGGCTGTAATAAACACGCCAAAAAAAAATAAAGGCAGAAAGTGGAGGTTTTGAGGCGATAGCATCAGGGAGGAAAGCACATCAACCTTGTAATAGCAATACAAACAATAGTTATTTTGACAACCTAATATAAGCCTACTTTAATAATCTCCTTTAATGCTGTGAGTGCTGCCTGTCTTCTGTCCATCACAGTGTCCCTGCATACTTTGCAGCTTCTTCTCTGATGTTTTCTTTCAATTTCTATGGACTACATATCCCATGGTACCTTTCTGCCTGCAAGCAGTGATTCCTATATTGGCTACGCCTCCTAATAATCCTCCTCTCAGCACCTCTCTAGTTCAAAAGGCAGGATCTGTGAAACGCGTGACACAGCAGTGCCTACTGACAAGGCATAGTGAATATGTCACAGACTTCAACAAAGTAAATGTGTGGAAATCTTCACAAGTAAGGTTACAAACCTCAAGATTATTCAGATTAATAGGAGTAGTTATACTTACCTGCTCAATGGTATTGCACAGAGAGGTCTCTTCCTTTTCCTGGGGGGTCCCCTGCTGGCACTCTCTACCCCTCCTCTTCTGCGAGTGCTCCCATAGCAAGCCAGCCGCTATGTGGGCATGCTCCCGAGTCAGCCTGTGTGCATCCATAGACACACACAGCACGGCTCAGCCACGCTCCCGCCTCACAGGATTTGATTGGCAGCAGCAGAAGCCAATGGCTCTTTACAGGCCTATGTGCCCTGTAAAAGCAGGGAGAGAGGAAAGAGCCACTGCAGACAGGCACAGCGCTAGATCAAGAAAGGACTCAGGTAAGTATTTATGGTGGTGGGGGGACAGTTACATCAGAGAATGCATTAAGGTAACAAATGTCTTGCCTTTAGAACCACTTTAATCCTCGCCCCTGTCATTCAACTGTAAATGCTAGAATTTCTTTGGACAGTAGAGGCACTACACGTGACAGTTAAATGGCAGTAACAGAGTAGTAATCTGCTGTTGGTAAGCAATCAGGGCTAATGTCTAGCCTGGAATCACTAAATACAATCCCCAAGCTCTACTGCTGGTAATGCTATCCAAGACTGAATATTGGCGCCCGTGGCTGGGATGTGCAGTCCCTCAATACTTTTAACGTTGATAGATATAACCACTTGCTGACCAGGCCTTTTCTGGAACTTTTTGTTTACAAGTTTAAATCAGTATTTTTTGATAGAAAATTGCTTAGAACCCCAAACATATATATATTTTTTTAGCAGAGACCCCAGAGAATAAAATGGCGATCGTTGCAATATTTTATGTCACACTGTATTTGCGCAGCGGTTTTTCAATTTTTTTGGGAAAAAATACACTTTAATGAATAAACACAATAGTTACCCCAATTTTTTTTTGTATAATGTGATAGCTGATGTTATGCCGAGTAAATAGATTCCTAACATGTCATACTTTAAAATTGCTCATGGAATGGCGACAAACTACAGTACGTAAAATCTCTAAAAGTGACGCTTTCAATTTTTTTACAGGTTACCTGTTTAGAGTTACAGAGGACATGTTGCACTAGAATTATTGCTCTTGCTCTAACAAATGCGACAAAACCTCCTATTTGTGGTTTGAACACTGTTTACATATGCGGGCGTGACTTACATATGCGTCCTTTTTATTTTATTTTTTATTTTTACACTGTCCCTTTTATTTAATTTTTTTTAGATCACTTTTATTCCTATTACAGGCAATGTAAACATCCCTTGTAATAGAAATAAGCATGGCAGGTCAAAAAGACCCCACATCTCTCATTTACCTTTAAAAGCAAAAGAAAAAAAAAATGTTTTTTACATTTTGACTTTAAAAAAAATAATTTGTTCATGCCGAGAACTGGTCGTTACAAGAGGTCGCTGTGACGTTAGAAGAGGTTGCTCTGGTCCTCCAAGGCCATAGAGACGAGTGGGGGCCATCTTGCCCTCACTCTACTTCCTGCCCAGCGAATGGCTGCATCGGATCGCTTCCAGGCTCTGGTAAGCTCGGAAACAAACGGGAAGCGGCAAGAAAAGGGGGGGCACCTCTCCCATCGCCTCTAAAAGTGATCCTGTGGCAAATCCAATGCCCACAATAAAAAATGATATCGGAGTTATGGCAGCTAGCTGCTGCCATAAGCCCGGTATGTAACGTCAAAGTAATGAAGTATATTTACTGTGGGTGGTCGGCAACCGGATAAACTGGCAATTCGGTGGTCTTTATTGGCTACACAAGTACATCCAATAAAACAGTGCTAACGCGTTTTGCCTGCTGTGGCCTTATTCAGAGTATTGCATAGTTGCAGGCTTATATCCATCAACGTTAATGTCCACCCTGGGCCTAGGTTACCAGAGAGCTCCACATGGTCACTGGGATCAGTTTGCAGACTACAACAGGTACTTGCAGGCATCACAAGGACACTGCATTATTACCTTAGAAACTATTTAGGCCAGATCAGGTTCACTGATTCAAGTTTTCTTTGCACATTTGCAAAGTTCATCTTTCTTCTCATCATTAGCCATGCTAATCATTCCCATGCATTCCACCAAGTTCTGGTATTCACTGACGTGTCTGGAATTAAGCACCAGGCGTAAACTTTGATACAACACAGATGGAAATCGCTCTTTACACCAATGAGAATCCAGTACAGTGGCAAAACAGTGCTTATTGTATAAAAAAAACAGAACAAAAAATAACAGTTTTACCACAAGTGAATAAAAGCAAGAGACTCTTCTATCTTCTGTAAGCCAAGACTAAAAGCAAAGGCTTCTTTTTTTATGCATTTCTTAAAACCAGATAGTTACCGAGCTGTGCCAAGCAGTGTGGAAGGAGACAGCTCCCCTCTATTCATGTCATGATGCAAATCATTCTTGGGAGATCTCCACAGGAAAGGAATTCTCATTAGACCGCTGAGTTCAGTTATTGCTGCAGTGGATTTTAATTATCCATATAATTATATTCTGGTGCCTGCTCCAGCCCCTTTGTTTAAAACACTTCACACTGTTCTTATTTTTAACTAGAAACAAGTCCCCTCTACTTGAATACGTACCGTTTTATTACTGCTAAGAGCTGTAGATATTTTAAAACTTCAAATAATGGGCTACAGGGGTATTTGTCACAACAATGCTTAGGGGTTTGAGCGTGAAGTGGGATCAGATGCAAGAAAGCCATCCTTCCTTCATGTACTAATGTGGAAGTGGAAATATGATAACTTTTTTGGGAAGTAACCTAGATTATTTGTTATTTACACTATATTGTCAAAAGCATTAGGACGTCTGCCTTTACACACACATGAACTTCAATGGCATCCCAGTCTTAGTCCATAGTGTTCAATATTGATTTGGCCCAACTTTTGCAGCTGTAACGGCTTCAACTCTTCTGGGAAGGCTGTCCACAAGGTTTAGGAGTGTGTCTATGGGAATTTTTGACCATTCATCCATGTCTTTATGGACCTTGCTTTGTGCACTGGTGCACAGTCATGTTGGAACATGAAGGGGCCATCCCCAAACTGTTCTCACAAAGTTGATAGCATGAAATTGTCCAAAATGTCTTGGTATGCTAACGCCTTAAGAGTTCCCTTCACTGGAACTAAGGGGCCAAGCCCAACCCCTGAAAAACAACCCCACACCATAATTCCCCCTCCACCAAATGATTGTGACCAGTGCACAAAACAAGGTCCCATAGACACACTCCTAAACCTTGTGGACAGCCTTCCCAAAAGAGTTGAAGCTGGTATAGCTGCAAGGGTGGGCCAACTCAATATTGAACCCTACGGACTAATGCCACGTACACACGGTCGGATTTTCCGACGGAAAATGTGTGATAGGACCTTGTTGTCGGAAATTCCGACCATGTGTAGGCTCCATCACACATTTTCCATCGGATTTTCCGACACACAAAGTTTGAGAGCAGGCTATAAAATTTTCCGACAACAAAATCCGTTCCGTGTACACAAATCCGACGCACAAAGTGCCACGCATGCTCAGAATAAATAAAAAGATGAAAGCTATTGGATACTGCCCCGTTTATAGTCCCGACGTACGTGTTTTACGTCACCGCGTTCAGAAAGATTGGATTTTCCAACAACTTTGTGTGACCGTGTGTATACAAGACAAGTTTGAGCCAACATCCGTCGGAAAAAAAAAACGGAGTGCTTGCTCAAAGAAGCTCGTCTTTACTTATCACTGAAGAGAGTAAATGAATGGGGGCGGCACTCCAATCTCCTTTCTCTTTCTCTTACTTTTCTGGGTTATTTTATTCAAAACATCCACAGAGCAGCTACAGCCTTATTGTCTCCACCCGACACCACCGCCTCTTTGACACATTTCACCACAAAGGGCTTGATCATGACTGTATCCTGAGGAAGGTTTGAATAAAATAACCCAGAAAATCAGAGATTGGATTGCATCTCCCATTTAGTCTCTATTTACTCTTTAAAGAGGTTGTAACCCAAAAAACAAAACAGTTGCTGACCACGGTAATCATGGCTGCTTATCCATCTTACTGTGGTCAGTTTATGTGCCTCTGTCATTATGCTGTGTTTAGAGTCTCTCCCTATCCCCTCCCCTCCCTGCCAGTCACTTACTAGTGTGAGCCGATTTTCAAACCCACCGCTCCCCTCTTGCCGCTATTCCGTGTGGCAGTAAAGTTAGTGATCACAATTACTGCCAGCCCCTCTGACCGCCCAGCTGATGGCAGAGGGAAATGTCAGCCCCTCCTACTGTAGTCCTTAGATCGGGGAAGGAGAGTAGCGGGCAGTCAAGTGACTGCAAATCGGCTATGTAAAAAAAGATATTTAACTGCAGAATTTAAAAAAAACACATACAATGTGTAGTATGGCTTGTTATAAGGGGCTGGCAGTAATTGGGATCACTGACTTTACAACCACTTTAAAGTAGTACTATGAACATTAAAATTTTCTTGTATTCTTAAATGAGAAGTATGGCTAAAGCTCTTTTGGTTATACTTCTTCTATGGGTCATGGGAGTGCACTTAGTTCTGCATCCTCTGATCTAAGGCTGTTTTCACACTAAAAACGCCGGTCGGTAGCGGTAAAGTGCTGCTCGTTTTAGCTTTTCGGTCGCTAGCGGGGTGCTTTTAACCCCAAAAAAGGGGTTAAAAACTCCCGAGTTGCGGCGATTCGGAAGCGCTTTTCAGGCGCTTGGGAAGCGCTGCCCATTCATTGCAATGGACAGGTACATTTTGGGAGCACTGTATACAGCGCTCCCAAACCGCCCCAAAGATGCTTCTTGCAGGACTTATCCGAACGGTCCGCAAGCGCACCGCCCGGGTGTGAAAGCACCCATTGTAATGAATGGGAGGAAGTTTTCAGGTGCTTTACAGGTGCTATTTCTAGCACTAAAATGCCTGAAAGCTGCCTCAGTGTGAAAGAGGTCTAAAATCAGCCAACAGCGGGCTAAAGTCCACTGTTGGCTGATGTCACAGAGCCGGTCTAGGCTCCACAGGGATCTCGACAATAATGTTGGTATCCACCAAGATTCCTGGCAGTCAGCTGTCTCAGCCTTTCAGCACACCACTGAGAGCCTAAGCCACCCGCTCATGCTCCCTCCACAGTCCGACGCTCCAGTGAGCCTTGGAGGCGCAGAGCACAGAGCAGTGACTGATAGTCACTGCTCTGTGCTCATAGCAGACCTGAGCGATCAGTGGTCTTTGATTGCTCAGTTTTCAGTGTAGAGTGGCGGGAGACAGCTGCAGCATTAGATCGATAGATGAATTCACATAGGTGAATATGGTTTATTTTTTTTACAATACTGCACTTCTCTTTTAACAAGCAGCAATTATGCTTTAAAACACACCATTATTAAAAGCTGTATCTAAAGGCATTGTGAAGCAATTCATCCTCAAACTTTACAGCGGTAAGCCTTTTCCCGTTCAATTCAGCAGCTTAGCTTGCTCTGCTCCCCCATCCCAGCAGTGAATGAGCAGCCTGCTGGCCTTCTCATTTTTGTACATCGGCCATGTGCACAGGCATAAATATGGAAGATCAAAGTGTTTCTCTTGTAAACATTGAGGATGAATTGCTTAACAGTACATGCAGCTTCAAAGGTTAGCCTTGATAACCATTCTAAGCAAGGTCCAAGCAAGTAGACCTACCTTCTCAAATGGAGCAGAAATGAACTGTCTGTGTTGTCTATGGCAACGGTAATTTTCTCATTACTAGTTTGAAAATAAATCGAGAATTTGGTAGCTGAGGAGAGGACATATAGTTATTAAAAGCTTGACACCCACCATCTCTGTAAATTTTTGCAAATTTCAGTCATACTAGCTAAAGTTGCTTTGGAAAAATTTATAGTCAACCACAAAGGCAGTCATGATCTGATAAAGCATCTTTATAGCCAGATATTTTGTAGATTTCAGAAGCATAGGGTCGGGTTAAAACATATTAGGTTATTTTTTTGCTATCTGTGTCCTGCTTAGTAAATTGCCCCTAATTTTCTGTCCCGGAGCCACAAAAGAAAATGAGAGGAAATCTGTGAGAGTAATTCCCATCTTAGATAGCTATCATTGGAATATGTTTCCCAGTTGGATGAATTACAATCATCTTGTGCACTGGTGACAACTCTGCAATTTTGGATTTTCCAACCCTTTCTGTCTCTGTGACAATGGTCACCTGAACTAATAAAGGGCTACATCTCCCTAACATCGATGGCAATAAAAATTGACAGACATATGACATTACATATACTTTACTTGGAAAAGAAAGACATTATATATACTCTAAGTTGTAATTTGCTCCTGATCGACTTATTGAAAAAGCTCCAGATATAATGAACGCCAGATTTTATTTTTCACCATAATATATTTGACATGTACAGTACATCTGGGAAGTATTCATAGCACTTCACTTATTCCACATTTTGTTCTGTTACAGCCAAGAAGTTTGGTTGAAATCTTTGCAAATTCATTAAAAATAAAAAATGAATAAAATCACATGTAAATAAGACACTCACACAATTGAGCTCAGGTGCATCCTGTTTCCACTGATCATCCTTCAGATGTTTCTACAACTTGATTGGAGTCCACCTGTAGTAAATTCAGTTGGTTGGACATGATTTGGAAAGGTACACACCTGTCTATATAACAATATGAAATAGACAAAGTAGGCGCTTGGTTTTGACACTAGAAAAACAGTTGCAAATGAAAGTCCAAATGATCATAAATCATAAACACATAACTTCTAAACATTGTCTGTTTTGAGGCAAAACAAGTCCAAATCAGTACATATCAGATGCAAGAATGAAAGCCAATTTCACTCAGTACTATTTCCAGTGACCTCTTAATTAATGCTGATATAAGTGATATGCTGATTACTTATCATCTAGTGAATAGCTCTTTCCACAGCCCAGGTGTACACTTACAAGAAGCAAGAAGCAAGTGTGAATCCCGCTTAGGGTTGCCACCTCATACCTTTAAACCCGAACACATATGAATTCCACAGGTTCCGAGGCTAATTAAATGGCGATAAGGCAACAAGCGAGTTTAATTACCACCTTAACCAGCCACAGAACCTGTGTGATTAATATGTGTTCGGGTTTAAAGGGATGAGGTGGCAACTCTAATCCCGCTGCTGGATCTCCTCCACCTCCCAATAGCCCAGCTTTTTGGTCACCATAGTATTTTCATTCCAACATGTAGGAGTTAAAAAGATGCCAGAGAGTGTAATATAGTGTAGTAGGTTTTATTATTAAAAAATCCAAATAAAAACATACAAATACTACTCACATGTTGCTGGTGCCCAAGGGACACCAACACAATCAGCTCAGCTGTAGTGCTCCGTTGTTCGTGGCCACTAGACCAGCGTGCGTTCCAAGCTTGGGGAGTAGAACAAGTGTAGGACTGGATCTGACGTCACAGCTAAGCTTTCTGATGTCAGATCTGGTCCTACACAAGTGGCTGTAAAGGCAGAAGGTTTTTTTTATCTTAATGCATTCTATGCATTAGGATAAAAACCCTCTGCGTGCATCAGCCCCTGTAATACTTACCTGCTCCTGGCTGTCTAGGATTCCCCTCCTCATTGGCTGAAACAGCAGCGTGGTGCCATTGTTCAGGTAAGTATATGTAATACTTAGCTGCATTGAGATATGTTCAGGTATGTTGCACAAGAGACTTGGCTGTCCAGGACTCCCCTCCTCATTGGCTGAGACAGCAGCGTGGCGCCATTGGCTCCCGCTGCTGTCAATCAAAGTCAGTGAGCGAATAAGGAGAGAAAGGGGGAGGGGGCTGGGATGCAGCACCATGTCTGCATGAACACGGGGAGCTGCAGCTCGGCTCGGGTGCCCCCATAGCAAGCTGCTTGGGGAACACTACTTTAAGGCGCATTATTAATGGTGCTTTCTCCTGCCAGGAGAAAGGCGTTTTAGAAGAGCTGTAGTGTGCACGAGTCCTTAACCTACAGCAACATAAACAATCCAAGTTCTTCAGAGTTCTTCATTGGTGTGCAGTGAAAAACAGCTGTTATATTTTAGGGTGGTCTCCCTGTCTCCAGGAGTTTAACTAGTTAAAACTCCTAAATTTGCTGATAAATTCCTGGATAGAGTGATCTCCCGCCCAGACTCACCAAAAAAGAAGAGCAGCAGAGCAGTGTGAGAGCATGTGATGAAAGATGGTAATCACTGAACACATGCTGGGCTGGGGTTCATTTCACTCCCACAGACACCAGAGATTGGGCCACCACTACTTGATCACGCCGATTGGGTATCTCTGTGATTAGGATCCCAGGATACCCGTCATGGCACTCTATGTAAAGAGTAGCTACCTACCATGCTACAGGACAAGATTCCTGGATTACTTGTATTATGCAGGTTTGGTAAACCCCACTGGACCAATGGTAATTGAATGAGCCATAGGGCTAAGAACAAAAAAAAAATATCAACCAAAATCTGCCCATCTTTGCTATGGATTGCTGCACATTTGTTCATTCTTTTTGCTCTTTGCCCCATCCAAACACAAATAATGACTGATGGTTTGCTTGGAGTAACTAAATGTAGTCAGTACATTCTTGTATACAACATTTCTGATCCTGTTATAGTACTCAACTTTTTTTTATTGCTGTCTATGTCCCTGCTGAGGAAACCCCATTCCTGGTACAGATGTCAAGGTGAAATTTGCTCTATATGACAGACAGTCATATAAACTCCATGAAAATTCTAATTATTCCACATATGTTATCTTGCAAAATCAGTACCACCACTTGATTCTTTAGAAACCCAACACTTTTGGCGGTATTGGATGCCAGTGCATTGTGGTTCCATCCACTGAACACTACATCAATAGTGTGTCCTTGCAGACCTAAATGGTGCATACTAGTGATATTGCAGAGAGTAGTGGAATTACAGCATGCAGCAAGGAGTCATAGGCCTCCAACACTTATATAGGGTCGTATACCAAACCAGCAAAACTGATAAATATTATTTATGTAGTTGTACAGGCTACATTTTTTAAACTCCAGAATTATTTTAATATAAGTCTATATGTGATGTAAAATGTTTATTTACCAGGAATATACAGTCATGGCACTGAGCTCCTGAAATAGACGGCATTATTTAAAATCATGTTCAAATATTAGGGAGCCGTAGTACACAATAGACCTTTGCTACTGGTTTAATCCATACCACATGCAGATGACGTAAGTAAAGCCCCTTCAGAAAACAGAAAGTTTGTTGTCCACATAAGGAACAGTTGCTAAAACCCAGCAGAGGCAGCTGTTGTAAGGCTTGTTAGGAAATAAAGGGAAACTTGATCGTTTAATCTTTTCTGTTTTTCTCTCAGACAAAGATTGCAAGTGCCAACTGTTTTAGTCTTTGGGGCCTTATTTATTCAAGTAGATACTCCAACATTTACCTAAGAAAATGTAACGTGTGACAGATAAGACCTGACTAATAGGAGAACAAATGGAACATAATGAACTATAAGCTTCACAATTTCATCAAAATGTAGCTTAAAATGAGAATAACTGTTGCTGCTGTTACAAAACAGCGAATGTTACAATCCCAACAAAGATAAAGTCATTAGCAATCACTATTTTGAACTGACATATTCAGTGATTTTCAGTGATTTGAAGTTCACATTTGCCCCACATTATAGACCCTTTTCTTTGTATGGATATGTGAAAGAAAAATCAAGAGTCATGTGTGGTCATTCCTCCTCCATCATGGTGACCACAGATTATGATGGTCCTTGGGTTCTAGTTTAGGAGATAGAGTAACTTCCATATTAGCAACCATACCAGCCTTAAAGCTGAAATCCAGGAATTCAGCCTCTTTTGTAAAAAGTGAAGACACACTATGAGTTAAGTCCAAGCAGTTGTGTGACATTTCCTGGGCTTATCTTTATTATTTACATCTGAGAGTTTTATTGCACATCTGGAAGACAGCTATTGCTGTATTTCTGGGAGCCCTGCACTGATGCTTCAGGTCCAAATATCTTCAAAATTAGAGTCAGTGCAAGTGCTATGCCTGCCCCTCCGTTCCTCCTGCCCAATCACAGAAGCCTTTGTAATATGTGAATCATTCACAAAATACTACTCTGAATGGGCAGCAGAGGGGAGATGCAGGCATAGCTGCTCTGTGTGCCTTTCTCTCCTCTTTCACTACTTCAAGTGGCAGTGTATGCTCTGGCAGAGCCATACATTTTGTTAGATATGAATAATAGAGATAATGTCAGGTCAATACTCACCGAGGCCGAGATGCCGAGAGCGGCTTGCCCTTACGACCACGCGCACCCGAACCCCCGAGAGTGAGACAGGGGATCGGAAGCACGCGGAGGCACGGGTCTCCGGTAAAACTGTAGGAAGACTCAGGATGGCTTGGATGGCGGGAAGTCTCCTGAAGGAGTGCCTGGAGGTGCAAAGGGCAAAGGTTAAGAGATGTCAGACTGGTGATTAGGAAGTCCTTATGACTGAGGGGATCAAGGGGTGGCAGCCCCGTGGGAAGTATGGTTGAAGCCACAGGCAGAGGTCAGGAGATCCAACAGGTCTGGAGTGATCCTTTAACAGGCAGAAGGTCAGGGTATCCAGCAAGCAGAGAGTGGTCGTTATTCAGGCAGAGGGTCAGGGTATCCAGCAAGCAGAGAGTGGTCGTTATTCAGGCAGAAGGTCAGGGTATCCAGCAAGCAGAGAGTGGTCGTTTATTCAGGCAGAGGGTCAGGGTATTCAGCAAGCAGAGAGTGGTCGTAGGTACAGGCAGAGGGTCGGTTTCACAAGAGACAGTAGCAGGAGTACAAACACAGGCAGGGTAAAGCTGACGACAAACCAGCAACCTGACTGGGTGCTGGTGTCCTCTAAAGTAACCTCCCAGTGAGCGCGTCAGCATGACGCGCTACCGGGCACCCGCACGGGCGACGGCACGCACACGCGGGCCGCCGTGCACCCGCGCGCGCCGCACCATCAGACCGCGCACGGGTGCACGTCTCAACAACAACCCCCTGCGCATGCGCCCCGCAGCCGGCGAACGGAGGTGACTTGTCCTCCGTGACAGTGCCCCCCCCCTGAGGGCGGACACTGGACGCCCAGGCTAGACATCAACTCCGGATGGTCTTGATGAAAGGTTTGAATCAAGCGAGGGGCATGTAGGTTCTTCGCAGGCTCCCATGAATTGTCTTCAGGTGGATATCCCTTCCATTGGATCAGGTACTGTAGTTGTCTGCCCCTCCTTCTACAACCCAAGATAGCCTCCACCTCGAACTCGTTCTCACCGTCCACCCTGATTGGTGGGGGAGGAGACTCTCCTCTTTCTGGAAATGGACTGGGTACAACAGGCTTCAATAAAGATACATGAAAGACAGGATGGATCCTGTATGTTTTAGGCAGGGCTAACTCCATGGCCACAGGGTTGATGATCCTTTTGATAGGGAAAGGGCCAATAAATTTAGGTCCTAGTTTTCGGGATGGTAACTGTAGCTTAAGATTAGAGGTGGACAACCAAACCTCTTCCCCTATGTTAAATGTTGGATTCTCCTTCCTGCCTCGGTCATACTGCTCCTTGTAGGCCCTTTGAGCTTTCTGTAACATGCTTTGGATTTCTTGGAAGTTAGTTTGTAAGGATAATATTCTGTCCTGTACTGCAGGAACTGTTACCTCAGGAGTGTCCTTAGTCAGGAACGTGGGATGGAACCCGCAGTTGGCCCAAAAGGGCGTTTGGTTGGTAGCCGCGTGAACTGAGTTATTATACGCAAATTCCGCGTATGGAAGAAGTTTTGCCCAATCATCCTGAGATCCTGAACAGAAGCAACGGAGATACTGCTCCAAAGTTTGATTTGTCCTCTCCGTTTGGCCATTGCTCTGAGGGTGATAGGCTGATGAGAGGCATACTTTACTATCCAGGGCCTTACAAAGTTCCTTCCAGAATTTGGACGTGAATTGCACGCCTCTGTCAGACACTATATTCCTTGGTACCCCGTGAAGTCTTATGACCTCTTTCAGAAAAACGTTGGCTGTTTCTACTGCGGAAGGAGTACCTATCATAGGTAGGAAGTGGGCCATTTTGGACAGACGGTCGACCACAACGAAAATGGTAGTGTAGCCTTCTGAGGCTGGTAGATCCACAATGAAATCCATAGACACGTCGGACCATGGTCATTCTGGAATAGGTAGTGGTTTAAGTAAACCCCAGGATCTGGTGTTCTGGCCCTTGTTGCGTTGACAACGGAGACAAGAGGCCACATATTCACTGCAATCTCGTCTCCAACCCGGCCACCAGAAAGAGCGGGAGATCAGGTCAGCTGTCTTCCTAACTCCGAAGTGGCTGGCCAATTTATGGTCGTGGCACATCTTGAGAGCGGTTAACCGAGTTTGTTGGGGCACAAAAATTTTGCCCCGGACCCAAAAGAGACCTTCGTCTTTCCTCAGGGATTGTACCTCCGGATCGGTACATGTATTGGATGATCTCTTGATCGAAGACATTAGGTCTGTCTGTGTCAACCCAAGAAAATTGTGAGGTGCAAGAATTGTACTTGGTTCTGAAGTCTGGAGTTCTGCTGAGAACATCCGGGAAAGGGCGTCTGCTTTTCCATTCTTAATGCCAGGTCTGTAGGAGATATGGAAATTGAAGCGCGAAAAGAACAGGGCCCAACGAGCTTGTCTGGGTTTGAGGCGTTTTGCTGTTCGGAGGTACTCAAGATTCTTGTGATCTGTGAAAATCATCACTGGATGAAGTGCCCCCTCAAGTAAGTACCTCCATTCTTCCAGGGCAAATTTTATGGCCAGCAGCTCCCTGTCACCTACGTCGTAGTTTAATTCTGCCGCACTGAGTTTCCGAGAAGCAAATGCAACTGGATGTAAGATGGCCTTGGGTCCTTGTCTCTGAGAAAGGATTGCTCCCGTGGCTATTTCTGATGCATCCACTTCTAATACGAACGGGTGGGAAGGATCAGGATGCCGGAGAATAGGTGCCACTATGGTAGAAAATCCAACGATGAACTTCCGATAGAAGTTAGCGAATCCTATAAAGCGTTGGACCCCTTTTTTATCAGAAGGAGCTGGCCACTCCTGAATAGCCTGTATTTTTTGAGGATCCATCTCTACTCCATTTGCCGAAATGATGAACCCTAAAAATTGCACAACTGATCTTTCAAATTCGCACTTCTCCATTTTTAGGTAAAGCCTGTGCTGTCTCAAAATGGTCAGAACTGTTCTGACGTGATCCCTGTGCAGTTCCAGTGTAGAAGAAAAAATTAAAATATCATCCAGGTGAACTACGAGGAAGTCATCTAGGTATTTGCGGAAAATGTCATTCACCAGGTGTTGGAACGTAGCCGGAGCGTTACAGAGCCCAAAGGGCATCACCAAGTATTCGAAGTGCCCGAACCTCGATCTGAAGGCCGTCTTCCATTCATCTCCAGCTCTGATTCGGATAAGATTGTATGCCCCTCGGAGATCCAATTTGGAGAAGATTCTGGCTGACCGAAAGCGTTGGAACAACTCTGGAATGAGCGGCAACGGATACCGATTCTTGATAGTAATGTTATTCAACTGCCGGTAATCCACACAGGACCTAAGGGAACCGTCCTTCTTGCCGACAAAGAAGATACCTGCTCCGGCAGGTGAAGATGAGGGACGGATGAACCCCTTTTCCAGGTTCTCATCTATATATTGTTTGAGAGCCTCCAGCTCTGTTTCGGAAAGAGGAAAGATGCGACCAAAAGGGATTTCAGATCCTGGCAATAGGTCGATTGGGCAGTCGTATGGTCGATGAGGTGGGAGACAATCGGCCATTTGTTTGCTGAAGACTTCCTGGAACTCATGATACTCCTGAGGGACATGCTGGAGGTTAACCGAAGGAGCCGAGATCGTAGCACAGATCTTGGGTTTCTGAGGGCGGCAGTGCTGAGAGCAGTAGGAGGAGGGAAATGAGACTATCTTCAAACTCCATTGGATAAGAGGATCATGGGCTTGTAGCCAAGGTAAACCTAGAATGACTGGGAACATGGGAGAGTGGATAAGGTCTAGGCGCAGAAGTTCTTGGTGTCCCGAATCGGTGGTGGCTAGAATAGGTCGAGTCTCCTGGGTGATTGGGCCTGAGCTCGGAAGGGACCCATCCGCTAAGTGGACTTGTAGGTGTTGCGTTTTAGGTTGTAAAGGCACATGCAAGGTTCGGGCCAGGGCAGCGTCCATAAAGCAGCTACATGCACCTGAGTCAATGATCGCCAGCAGGCGGGATTCCCCTTCCGGTAGCTGTAACGAGATAAACAACATCACGTAAGACTTAGAGGTATTGTTATCTTGGTAAGTTATTGTTTTGGGTTGAAAAAACTTACTAGGCCTTATCGGGCAGTTGCGCAGGAAGTGACCGGCGCCCCCGCAATAGAGACACAAGTTGGACTGCCGTCTACGTTGTCTCTCTTCTGAAGTTAGCGGTGGTCGTACTAAACCAAGCTGCATCGGTTCGGAATCGGGAAGTGCAGTAGACCCAGCTGTAATGGGTGAAGACCCTGGAATGGGTTGGAGTCTTGGAGTTGCCCATGCCGGGTGAGGATTTTGGAATCGTTCTGACCAACGTTCCCTCAAGCGCCGATCTAATTTGGTAGCTGCCTGAATTAACTCCTCCAAAGATGTGGGGGTTTCCATCCTGGCTAACTCATCCTTGAGGAGCTCTGACAGACCTTGGCGGTACTGATAGCGTAAGGCTGGCTCATTCCAGTTAGTGTCGGCCGCCCATTTGCGGAATTCCACCGTGTAATCCTCAATTGTTCTCCTTCCCTGGACTAGGTGGTGCAAGATAGCTTCGGCGGTGGCCATACGCTGTGGATCGTCATACAGCTGAGCCATACTTTCAAAGAATGTATCAATGGTATTAAGCACCGGACTCCCTGATTCCATCAGACCGTGTGCCCAGGCCTGAGGCTCCTCTGACAGCAAAGAAATCGCAAATCCCACCTTGACCACTTCTGATGCGAAGGTTCGGGGTTGCAACGCGAAGTAAAGGGTGCATGCATTCTTGAAAGCCCTGAACTTCTTACGGTGCCCTGAGAACCGTTCCGGTGTGGGGACCCTAGGTTCCGGAAGTGCCATTACTACTGTAGGGCTGGCAGTGGCCTGAGAGAGCAGGCCTTCATTGCTAGGTGCAGGAGCTGCGGCGGCAGGGGGGAGTGCCCCCGTCAGTTGTTGGAGGCGGCTATCAACTTGCGTGTATCCCTCTTGTAGCCTCTGTACTGAATCGGCCAAGGCGGAGACTTGTTGGCATAAGATCTCCAAGGGAGAGCGCGCTCTGTCGGCCTCGGACATCTGGCTGGTTTGTACTGTCTGGTCAATACTCACCGAGGCCGAGATGCCGAGAGCGGCTTGCCCTTACGACCACGCGCACCCGAACCCCCGAGAGTGAGACAGGGGATCGGAAGCATGCGGAGGCACGGGTCTCCGGTAAAACTGTAGGAAGACTCAGGATGGCTTGGATGGCGGGAAGTCTCCTGAAGGAGTGCCTGGAGGTGCAAAGGGCAAAGGTTAAGAGATGTCAGACTGGTGATTAGGAAGTCCTTATGACTGAGGGGATCAAGGGGTGGCAGCCCCGTGGGAAGTATGGTTGAAGCCACAGGCAGAGGTCAGGAGATCCAACAGGTCAGGGTATTCAGCAAGCAGAGAGTGGTCGTAGGTACAGGCAGAGGGTCGGTTTCACAAGAGACAGTAGCAGGAGTACAAACACAGGCAGGGTAAAGCTGACGACAAACCAGCAACCCGACTGGGTGCTGGTGTCGTCTAAAGTAACCTCCCAGTGAGCGCGTCAGCATGACGCGCTACCGGGCACCCGCACGGGCGACGGCGCGCACACGCGGGCCGCCGTGCACCCGCGCGCGCCGCACCATCAGGCCGCGCACGGGTGCATGTCTCAACAACAACCCCCTGCGCATGTGCCCTGCAGCCCGGCGAACGGAGGTGACTTGTCCTCCGTGACAGATAAGTTCAGGAGATGTCATGCACCACCTTGGATTTAACTCATAGTGTGTCTGTGCTTTTCACAAAGTGACTGAATTCCTGGAATTTAGCTTTAATTCAATGTGGCAGATTATGGCTGGATTGGGGAATGTTCTTGTGTTTGTAGAGAGCTTCACTCTGATGATGACAGATAGTCACCTACCTAGTCTGCTTGAAGAAAAAGTGGATCGCTCATGTGATGTTGTTTTTTGGCCAGTCTCTAGGGTTCCTGTTATACAGCTGCCACCTGCCTGTCTTTCTCTGTAGGCACAAACATGGACGTTTTCCCAGTGTGAACCTGCATGATTGTAGAATAATTGTGTTTCGGAAAGATCTCTAAGTAGCTGTTTCATGCATGTAGGTCCAGCTGCTGTTTAATGTCTGCAGCAAACAGAGCCAAAATTGTTAGTGTTTTCACTCTACTATTAGTAACTATAGAAAAGTTTCTTTTTTTATTTTTCATTGTATTTGAACTGTGTCATGTGGAAAATGGAAGGTTATTACTAATCTCTAGACAAAGATATCTTTAGAACTTGTATATACACACTTGGCCCTGCTCCTGTATCAAAACAATAGCTATAGGTTACAGCTCCAACCTGGCCTTTTTACTTTTTTCTGGAATCTCTCATACAAAGTTTTCTGTTTAGGTCTGTTTTGCCATAGGCAGTGGCTGTTACCCAAATAGTACCATTAGACGGGTTCAAAGTAATGGTCTCAAAACGGAACCCTGGGATACGCTGCTAACAACCTAAAGCTGGCCATAAACTGATCGAAATTCAACCAGTTCAGCATGGAAAACAAACACAAGAAAATCAAGAACATGCTTCTTGATTTACTTCTGTTGAAAGGCAAACTTTTCTCGATCAGCTGCTGGGTGGGTTGTATGGATGGAGAAATCTGTTGTTTTTTTTAAGTCTGCTGGCTGATTAAAAAACTAACCGTGTATTGAAAGCTTTAGAGATGAATAACAGCATGAATCATTGCTTATGACTTTCACACTGAGGCACTTTACATGCCCTATAGCTCTAAAAACAGCTCCTGCAAAGCGCCTCTCTTGTCACTCCAATGTGAAAGCCTGAGCGGTACGCTGGCAGGACGTCAAAAAAAGTCCTGCTAGATGCTTCTTTGAGGCGCTTTAGGAGTGGTGTATACACCACTCCTAAAGCGCCCCTGCCCATTAAAATCAATGGGCAGGGGCGCTTTAGGAGCGGTGTGGCGCTTTTAACCCTTTTTGGGCCGCTAGCGGGGGTCAAAAGCGCCCTGCTAGCGGCTGAAAAGCGATGCTAAAACGACGGTAAAACGCAGCTAAAAATAGCGGTGCTTTACTGCTGACGCCCGGGCGCTGTGAGTGTGAAAGTGCCCTTAATGTCGTCTTTAAACCAGTTTTCTATCCATTGAATCTTCTAAGCCTAGCTGATAGATGCTTTGCTGTCTGTAGCTTTCAAACCTTTTTGATCACAAACCTAGAATATGTATATACTTTTCAGGAATTTTTACACACACTAGCATAAAGTGGTTCTAAAACCTTAAGAGCCCATTCACACAGGGGCAACTTTGGATCCAAATTCAAGTCGCCCCTAGTCGCCTCAAGTCGCGCTACACGAAAAAATCAATGTAAGTGAATGGATCTGTCTTAATGCACACTACTGCAGTCGCTCCGACTTCAGAAAAGGTTTCTGTACTACTTCAATCCGACTTGAAGGCAACTTGTACCCATTGATTTCAATGGAAGTTGCCTCCAAGTCTGATCACTGTTCATACTGAGGCAACTTTACAGGAAGCAGAAAAGAAACAGAAAGTAATTTCCTCCACTAAACAGCCAGCCCCCTCCTTCTCACACACAGCTGATAAGCTCTGATTGGCCACTTGTAAAGTTCCCTGTCCTGAGGCGACTTCAAGTTGTGTTGTAAGTTGCCCCAAGTCGTGCTGTGATTCATACTCAAGTCGTGTCCAAGTTGCCTCCCAAAGTCGTGCTGGAAGTCGTGTTGCCCCTGTGTGAATGGGCTCTTAGGGTTCTTTCCATGATGATCCGCCCCGTGAACATCCGCTTGCTCAGCGGGGATCGCTCCGCCGATCCCCGCTGAGCAGGCAGATAACAGGTCCGTCGCTGCACACTGTGCAGCAATGGACCTGTCAGAGCGCCGCTCTCCCCTATGGGGGATCGGATGACGACGGACCGTAGAGCCTGTCGTCACCCGATCCGATCCGAAAATGGATGGAAAAGTAGTTTTTCCTCTGTTACACTTTTTCGGATCGGAGCGGGTCGGATGTCAGCGGACATGTCACCGCTGATACCGACACTCGATAGAGGTCTATGGAGGGTCCGCTCAGGTCCGCCTAAAAAACTGACAGGCAGACCTGAACGGATCGGCTGTGTGAAAGGGTCCTAAAGCGGCAGTAAACGGCATCCTTTTACAAAAAAAAAAACCTGCAAGGCAATGGCATAATGTGCTAGTATTCATCGCATACTAGCACATTATGAAATGTTTACCTTAGAACGAAGCCCTCCAGCGGCATACAGTCACAGCTGACAGGGCTTCCATCTTCACCTGATCTTCCCTCTGGGTTTGTTTGCTTCGGCCGCCTGATTGGTTGAGCCACGATGATGTCACTCCCACGCATACCTGCGGATCACGGCCGCGGCACAGCACTCTAAAGAGATGGCAGGGGTATGACGTCCCTTCAGAGAGCATGCGCCGGTGACTCCATCAGGTTTAGCAGATATTCATTGTATTTATAGGTAAGCCTTCTTATAGGCTTACCTGTAGGTACAAGTTAAAAAAAAAAAAAAAAGTCTTTACTACCACGTTAAGGGTTTTTACCCTAATGCATTCTTTGTCGAATCAATCAATTTAATCAAATCCTATGATGAAAGAGCAGGCAGCAGGGCTCGTGATCAAGCCCACACAGTGCCCCCATAGAAGGTGGTTTCCTATGGTGTGCACTTGCCGAGTAGAGGAGTAGCCAGGAGCCCTGGTGGGGGACCCTAGAAGAGACCTGCACAGAGCAGGTGAGTATAACATGTTTATTACCCCCATCAAATAATTCCCTGCATCTATTACCTTTTGTACCACCACCCTATCCCTTTAGAATGTAAGCTCTACGAGCAGGACCCTCATGTCCCTTCTGTATTGAACTGTACTGCAATTGTGCTGTCCCCCCTCTACATTGTAAAGCGCTGCCTAAACGATATAAATCGTGTATTATAATAATAATAATATTATTTTTTTTGCAACTTAAGGTTAGAATTACTTTAACTCACATCACATTTTTTTCTGGTCAGTGGCTTACAATATTATGAGGTCAGAGACTGACAAGGGGCAATTATGCCATTCCGAAGTTCCTTATTTACTATCAAACTGGAACAGTAGTGCAGACAATGGCAGCAATTTTTGCCATAATGTGCCATCTTTGACAATTTTTCCTCATCTGAAATCTTTTTTTTTTGGACCTTGAGCAGCAGCTGATAATGTAACTCCTGCACACCTCAGCATCTTACATACAGTGAACTGATGTGTCACAGGCACTGTATACAACAAACAAAAATTGCTACAAAAAAGGGTGAGGAGATTTTTGCAGATACTTTGCTTCCACTTTAAAGTAGAACTATAAGCAAATTTTTTTTTTCATTTTGGATAGAGTTATATTAGACATCTGTGTCCTATTGCAGAGATTTCACTTCACTTCCTGGTCCATAGCCAAACAGGAAGTGAGAGGAAATCTCTGCAAACGAAGGGAATTCCTTGGGAACCCCCAGGTCATCAGAACTAATGTCCCTATTGGAAGATTTCCACTCTTTTACTTTTTTGGGGACAACCCAAAATTTGGGATTTTCTTTTACTTTCACTTTCAATGATAATGGTAAACAGAACCAATAGAGAGGGTGAATCTCCTTAACGGGTGCGCAGACAGCAATAAAACATGACAGGTGTTCTAACCCATCTCCATTCTATCCAAAACAAAAGTTTTGCCTTTGGTTTTACTATAACAATTTTTTTCAGCATTATCTGTATTTCTCCCATAACAGATTCTTACTAACTGTCATTTCTCATCCACAACTGTTTAATCTCCAAGTTATCCCTAAATTGTGAGAGTAAAGCTAATCATTTTTAGTATTTACTGGCTGCAAGTTTTTTATGTCCTCGGACTGCTTTGGATTTTCTTAAGAATGCCGTTTACTAAGTGCAAATCAGACTACAAACACCTTTGTCAGATTCCCCGATGAAGAGACAACTGAACTGGGAAAAACACTTTGGAGTTGAAGTGGCTTTGGTTGCCTTAGCTGTGATGTATCACTCTTCAAAGACGCCTGGGATCATTGATTGCCATTCACATTTGCACTGAGTTAGAACAAGCCCTTATATATTTCAAACCAACTATGAGTCAGTCTTTTAAAAGATTGTACTTCCACATTTCTGTAACGAAGAAAGAAAAGACCATGAAAGAAGATCAATAGAAAACAAACACTAGACTGCTAGATCAGCTGGCTTTGGTTTGAGTCTGCATTGCTGCTTTTAATATCTACACGTGCATTCTGTTATTATCAAAAGCAATGTTCTGACTCCACAGATGACACAAGACTATGAAGAGCAAGACATTTATAGAATTTACTGGTTACATAGATAAAATACATGAAGTCTTTCTCCTAAAATATGTGTATTACTACTATAGATACATTACGGCTATGACTAATGCTGTGTGCCGAAACTTGTAGGCCTCTGTACTCGACTAGTAGGTCTTCTGTACTAGACCTGCATCAATAAATTATCACATTCAGATTAACGAGTTGCCAGCTATCTATTTTCACTTTATGTTGTACACGGTGTAAGGAAGACCTCACTTGCCAGTGCCCCGAATAGGCGTTGCTTTCTTTTTTGTATAAATATGAAATATATGTGCATGGAGCAGGTTTGTCCTGTGCACATTTCTCTGTGATTAGACAAAAAGGACAACATGGGGGAGAACTAAAAGTATGCTTCAGTAAGCTTTGGGGCAATTTGCACCTTCATGTTCTGAAGCGTTGTGGTAACAGTCAGGTTTTGTTGTATTGAGTGAAGACGGCTCATTTATTTGAATAAGATAACAACGCACCAGAACGCACAAAAAATTGGACAAGTACTATTTTCTGAGCACACCACAACTCATGGTTGTGTGTTACTGTGCATTGTGCTGAGCTACAATGGATTTGGTTGAAGGTGTGTTGTCTTGAAAATGAATGGCACTGCAATAGACAAAGTGTGACTAGACCACAAAGGGAATGTATAGTATAGTTTTTTTAATGTATAAGAAATCAGAACAAAGAGCTGTAATAATGTTTTAAAAAGCTCGTTAGCAGTTATTTTATTTTATATTTTGTTATATATTTAGTTTTTTAGACTAGGTTCACACTCAGTGGTGACCTATCAATGGGGGGGATGCACAGGCGCAAAAAAAAAGTGGTCCTTTAAGAGTGTCCGGACGCCGGTCACTGAGCTGACATGTGAGAAGCTTGACTGCTCTAATGAGGTGATTGCAGCTGAAAAGCTTAATTGAGCGGTCTTTGAAGTGTCCCCGGGGCACAAACCATGCGTCTGGAACACTCCCCACTCTACATTGATTCCTACGGTTGCTTGCTTTTGATTGGCGGGTCCAGAGGATGGTAGGCGGTGCTTTTTGCAGTGCCGTCACTTTCGGTTTGCCACCACTCATCACTTGGATGTTGGAAGGAGAGCCTGCGCGGCCTGCCGGACTGGACGGGGTAAGCTAATGCTCATTATTCATTTCCCACTGACAGCCGCCGTCTGCCACTCCGCTCCGCACAGGCACAAACTTCCCCCGCTTCTCTCCATCACACGAGTCTCTGTGCCTGCCTGGGATCACGCGGCTGGAGGAGCAGGGTAAGTGTAGTGATCGGCTGGCCCAGAGGAGAGCAGGTATGCAGGCCTGGCCGGAACTCAGCACAGGGAAGTGAACCCCTCATAATGGGCACAATGAGGCTACAATTGATGTGCACAGTGGCTACAATTGATGGGCATAGTGACTACAATTGATGGGCATAGTGACTGCAATTGATGGGCACAGTGGCTGCAATTGATAGGCAGAGTGAGGCTACAATTGATGGGCAGAGTGAGGCTACAATTGATGTGCACAGTGATTGCAATTGATGGGCACAGTAGCTGCAATTGATGGGCACAGTGAGATTACAATTGATGGGCACAGTGGCTGTAATTGATGGACACTTTTCAAAAATAAAAACAATTTTATGCACAAATCTGGTATAAACTGAACAAGCTGTGGGTGGGTTGCTGCTGGTTGACCTGGATGGCACCTTGCTGTGGGTGGGTGGCTGCTGGCTGGCCTGGTTGACATCTTGCTGTGGGTTGGTTGGTGGCTGCTGGCTGGCCTGGCACCTTGCTGTGGGTGGGTGGCTGCTGGCTGACTGGCCTCAGTGGCCTGGCATCTTGCTGTGGGTGGGTGGCTGCTGGCTGGCCTCAGTGGCCTGGCACCTTACTGTGGCAGGGTGGCTGGCTACTGGCTGCCAGGCTGGCATGTCCGTCTGAGAGGCGAGGGAGGCCTGTCAGACTCAGAAAGTTAGGTCCAGTGCACGGAGGCATAATGATGTTGTGTGCTGTGCCCCCCTGCGCACTGGGTCTGCAGGCTTCTGGGCCCCAAAAAGATGGCCTTGGCCCGATGGGACCATCATCAGTAATATCGGTCTAGTTTGTGACCGATACCGATGTTGGTGGTATAAAAATTCTGTATAATAATAATAATCATTATATGGGGCCAAAATTGCACTGGAATCTCACCAAAGTAGTACAGGAACCTTTTCCAAAATCGCTCCATGCTGGGCTGCATTGATGTGAATGGGTACCATTAAAAACAATGTGATTTCCAGTATCATGCATCTCAAGTCGCATCTGAAATCGCACTCAATATGCACATTTTTGCAGATGATAGTCCTTAGATGTAAGATTCAAGCTCAACTATAAAAAACATATTTGAATTATGGATTAGTTAAACATTTATTACCTTTATTTTAAGTGCAACTGGTTCAAATACTTACATATGTCTTAAAATTATACTCCTGCAATCGTTTGTACAGTACCACTGGCTCTGCTCCAGTGCACACATACTGAAAGGGAACATATTCACAGTAAGGCAGACCATAGATTATGCAATTTCACCACAGGTGAAAGGAAAGAAAATTGCTTGATTTTCCCATCAACACAGTCAGTGTTGATGGGGCAATCCATCCCCCACTATTGTATTCTGCTTGCGGGGAGTGCGGTGAGCTTTTCCTGCCAAACACA
The DNA here is from genome assembly GCF_042186555.1 of Aquarana catesbeiana. Taxonomy (NCBI): domain Eukaryota; kingdom Metazoa; phylum Chordata; class Amphibia; order Anura; family Ranidae; genus Aquarana; species Aquarana catesbeiana. The sequence continues at coordinate 215,279,275 of NC_133324.1, forward strand.
ATGATTAGCGTTGTAGGCTATATAGCCAGCAGCACTAATCGTTGGGGAAAAACTGAAAGGCTGGTTGTACATAAGTCAATTGATTAACTTGTGTACAACCATAGTGCCCTTACATGATTATAAATTTGATCAGTCTCTGCTGAACAGGCTAAGCTTCAATCCATGTATGGGTGGCTTGGAACTAAGCAGAGTGAAGACCTTAGTGTGTTGCTGATGCCTAGGCACAGAATGAGGAAGTGAGAGTAAGTACCTACAAAAGGCACTCACTCTCTAAGGCTGGGTTTACACTATTGCCGCATGCGGCTCACAGCAGGGGTCCGGTGCGTCCCTGTTCACCGTTTCAGGTCTGATTTAGGCCCAAATTTTTGGGCTCAATTTGGACCTGAAATGGACCAAAAGACGCACAGGACCCCTGTGGAAATTCGCACCTGAGCCGCAGCGGAGATATGTGAACTGGCTCCATAGAGAGTCGGTCACAATCTCCTACCATGCGAATTGGATGCAGGGAAACTTCTTCTGGGCCCCAAAAAGATGGCCATGGCCTGTGAAGACCAATATCGGTAATATCGGTTTAGTTTGTGACCGATACCAATTTTTTGAAAAATGCTGATATCAGCCGTCAATAATCGAAACTCCCGATAATCGGTCGATCCCTAGTCTTTAGATTTTGTTTTCTTTAGAAAGTAGCCATCACCTAGTAGAAAAGTCTGTGCCATCATGCTGCAGCAAAACATTCTTGCCCTTAGTGTGGAAGCAGTGGTTTCTCTGTAAAGGTCCAAAAGACCCCTCGTTGTGCCAGAGCTGTAGCTATGCAATTAGCAGACCGCCCGGTTTAGAGAGCTCAACTGTGACACAACAAAAGGCATGTTGGGCCTAGAGATGTGAACGCCCGCAAAAAAACGGAAACTTTCGGGAAAAAAAACGTTTCTGTTTTTTTCCAAAAAAATTGGAAAAATTGAAAAATAGAAAAAAAATGTGGAATATTTTATTTTAACATGATGAATAAAATATTTTAAGACAGGGTGTTCGCCTTAAGTTTTTAGAAGTTCCTAATTGTGACGATGGACAAAAAAGAGTAGCTGCAGAAGCAGAGACGGATACTGACCATTTCAGCTCAGAAAATTATTCTGATTAAATGTCCATTGAAACTTAGTCCCACTCTTTTCTTAACACTTCCCCCATCTTCAATTCTTTTTATGAGAATGGGGTTTTTATTTATATTTAATACTGTGGAGAGGAAATATGAAAAATTGTTACTTTTGGTTTTGAAAATTGTTTTGTGGAGGCTTTCTGGCTGTTCCACATAAACCAGTAAGCAGTTCTGGAGATTGTTGCTCCCTTTGGTACAAATACATATTATAAAAAAGTAAATTCTGTTTGTGATAATTGTTTGGCTTCATTATATTTTTAATATGCTAGTTGTGATCATTTTATGCCAAGTCAAATTGTCCATAGTCATATTTTATGTTCCTAAAGTAACAGAATGACTTTCAATCTTAAAAAGACAAAACAAATGCTAATGTAGCATTCTTTTCAATTTTTACGAAAATTTCCGTTTTTTCCCCAAGTTTTTCAAAATTTCCGGAAATTTTACATCTCTAGTTGGGCCTCTTCAGAGTAACTGCTGCTTCCACACAGAGAGCAAGGGTCCTTCTTTTTGGGATACTAGTAGGGAGAACATTTTTTTTTACACAGGCTGTAACTGTTTTTCAAAGAAAACAAACTGCAAGACTTCAAATCATTATTTTATGTACCTGGAATGCATGAAATGATAAATTGAAAGCTCCATTGGGTTTTACAATCGCAAGGCTTTCTGTGGAAAAACGGGACAGTTGGCAACTGTGTTTCAATGTAACTTTGGATGAGCTTACTACAGAAACATCTTGGTGAATGTATAACCTGGGTGGTTTCTCATGTTGTGAGAGCCTTGTGACATTCATTGAGAACAATGCATTTTTTCACCCCTATAGAGTAGTGAAGTTGTATGAGCAGTGTCTCCTGTGTTTGATCTTGGTTACAATGCCCAGGTGCACTAGACGTTCTCAGATCTTGTACTAGTTGTCAAACATTCAAAACCATTAACCATTTCACATTTTAACAAAATATAAGTGGTAGAAAGAACAGAAGTTTTTTTTTTTTCTGTTGTAGCTTACTATTACAATGACGCTTTACTTGAAAATCATTATTTAAAGTGTGTAGAGGCAAAACTCTTTTTTTTTTTTTTCTTTTTTTTTAGGTTTGGATGCTGTGGGGAAGAATTAAAACTCCTGTTCTAGCTTTTATGTAATGGAAATCCTAGCTTTAATTTAAATTAAATTTAAACTTTAAATTTAAACTCTGGATAAGGGTGGCACTAGTGGTTCTTTGAAATTCCTTAGTTGACATTTTACCCAGAAAGCTATGTGCATGGGGTTTGCCTATTCCCTCTGTGTTTGTGTGGATTTCCTCTGGATATTCTTATTTTTTTTTCTTACACTCCAAAGACATAATGGTAGGTTATTTGGCTCCCTTCTAAATTGGCCCTAGTGTGTGTATGTGTACAAAATGGCAATGCCCATGTGTTTTCACATTCTACATGATGGTACTCAACCTGACCAATTGGGAACAGTTCAAGAAAGACCTGGCAATTTTCATTGTAGAAATTTCAATGGAAATGGGCTTTCATGCTTGTCAGACATGGCGCCCAAGGGGCAAGCCCATGGAATCACAAAGAACTAGATATGACTGAGCAAATATATCCTGTACATACAGTTTTGGATAGAGTAGGGAATAGTTAAAACTAGGGTTGTCCCGATACCACTTTTTTAGGACCGAGTACAAGTACCGATACTTTTTTCAAGTACTCGCTGATACCGATTACCGATACTTTTTTTTAATGTCACGTGACAGTGTTTTTTTTTTTTTTTTTTTTTTTTAGGGGGGGGGGGGGGAGTGAACGGTGCCTGTGTGTGTGTGTGTGTGTGTGTGTTTTTTTTTTTTTTTATTTTTTTTTTTTCATTTACATTTATTATTTTTTACAATTTTTTTTTTATTCTTTATTGCACTAGGTGTGTGTGTTTTTTTTTTTTTTAATTAGCCCTGTTGGGGGGCTTTGGTGAGATATCAGGGGTCTTAACAGACCTCTGATATCTCCCCCTTGAGACAGAGAAAGAGACCGAGGATAGAGATTCCCCAGTCTCTTTCTCTGCAGCCTCAGCTGCACTGACAATGAATGGAGAGAAGACAGCGGCTCCTCTCCATTCATAAACTGACACATCGTAATCACAGGAGATTACAATGTTTCAGTTATGTGAATGGACAGAGTCAGCTGACTCTGTCCATACACACACAGCGGAGAGAGACAGCAGAACGCCGGAACGGAGGGGGACAGCGGAGGGGGACAGAGCAAAGAAAGAGGACAGCGGAGGGGGACAATACAGCGGAGGAGGACATTGGAGCGGAGGGGGACAATACAGCGGAGGAGGACATTGGAGCGGAGGGGGACAATACAGCGGAGGAGGACATTGGAGCGGAGGGGGACAATACATCGGAGGAGGACATTGGAGCGGAGGGGGACAATACAGCGGAGGAGGACAGCGGAGGGGGACAATACAGCGGAGGAGGACAGCGGAGGGGGACAATACAGCGGAGGAGGACAGCGGAGGGGGACAATACAGCGGAGGAGGACAGCGGAGGGGGACAATACAGCGGAGGGGGACATTGGAACAGAGGGGGACAATGCAGCGGAGCAGGACAGCGGAGGGGGACATTGGAACGGAGGGGGACAATGCAGCGGAGCAGGACAGCGGAGGGGGACTAAGGGGGATGCAGTGACAGTCAGCGGTGATCGCGTGTGGGGGAATTACAAGCACCGATCACCGCTGTATGTCACTAAAGCAGCTGAAAGCGCGGGGGGAGAAGCTTGTAACTCCCCCACGCGCTGATCACAGCTGACAGTCTAGGTATCGAGGGAAGCATCGGGAGCATTTGCCCGAGTACAAGTACTCGGGCAAATGCTTGGTATCGGTGCCGATACCGATACTAGTATCGGTATCGGGACAACCCTAGTTAAAACCCCTGTCAGATATTTTTGCCCTCTGTGTACCACTGGGGAGCATTGAGACAATCTCTCCAAAATCAGGGAAATTGTATCATTCCCAGTTGTAACCAGAACAAGTCTGGAATCTGGAAGATTTCCTCTCTTATTCTATTCTGGTTCAACTCAAATTTTGGGATTTTCCACACTTGATGATGGTCACCAAGATACAAATAGAGGGTGATTCTCCCCATTGCGGACACAGACAGCAGTTTAAACCCAACAGAAGTTTTACCCCTTCCAACTCTATCCAATACTAAACAAAGATTTGGATTTAGATGTACTGTAGTTTGCAAAGGTCTGATTGTTCCTATTGGAATGGTCAGACACAGACCTTTGGCCAGTTATGAAGGTTTCTTCTGTTTCTTAAGAAGATAATAAATAGATCTGAACCTGGGGGGTAATTTTCAGTTGTGTGTGAATAAAGCTTATTTGTACAGTGCAGTGTTTGTCCTGGGGACTGACTGCCAGTTGCTCCATCATTAGACTGTAGGACTAGTGTGAATTTTAGCAGCACTTTATTGAATCAGTCCAGACAAACTCATTAATACACATAACACACTTAACTCGTTATCTTCGACCAATTTCCAGAAGTGCTTTGGATTTTCCAAGAAACCTGTTGCTGTAAGGGCATTTGTCACATCAATCATAATTTCAGTTTATCCACAGGGGGCTTATTGTAAAATTTGTGTGACATACAGTAGCAGCAAGTCACTGGTAATGAACAGTTGCTTTGGCATATGTAAATAGGCACACCGGCGGGGTCTCTGTATATAAGGCGTGCAGCCTGACCATGAAAACAAGCTTTACGAAAAGGCCTTTTGATAAATATACGAATAACTCTTATTTGCTTCCTTGATACATTTCTACAATATCTACTCTTATTATGTTGCGTGGCTGCTGTGAATGTGTTCATGCAAAAGAAAGAAAACAAGTAGCAGCTGCCGGCAGCTGTTTTCACTGTAAGTGAAGTGGGAAATAACCAAAAGTAGCTTGGGGCATGTCATCACAGAGGGCCCTAATATTCCCAAGATACCGAAAGCATTCCTTTGTAATTCACATGCTTACTGTATGTACTGTGTTATGATGCCATTTACTGTTCTATCATGTACCAAGCCACAATGTGCTGACTGTGATAAATGTGGACTACGGAGGGCCAACGTGCAGAGCTATCAGAGGAAATTGAAAAAAGCTGCGCCACTTTTCTGGTGGCTTTCTTCTTGTTAATGTATTGCTCCAAATTCATGAAGCATTCGCAACACTTTTGGTTCTGACAGAGACCAGACACCAAATTTAGGTAGTTTTATAATGTGCCGCTTTTACATTGTGGTGCAATGAATGCGCCAAAATAAAAATAACATACCAACAGTGCGTATCCTATAAAAGTAGAGCTAATTAAGACCAACTCTCTTTTGGCATACAGAGATACAGGAGCTGGCGCAGACAGATTTTGCAAAAGTGTCTCTCATGTTTTCTAAAAGTGGTGCAGCATATGCCAAATTCAAGTACAAGTTCTACATAGGTACCGTATATACTCGAGTATAAGCCGAGTTTTTCAGCCCATTTTTTAGGCTGAAAAACCCCCCTCAGCTTTTACTCGAGTGAGGGTCTCGAGTGATAGTGCAGCCTCACTCGAGAGGCGGGACGAGGAGGAGGCGGGGCTTTGTTACAATGGACGGCCGTCGAACAGACTGCATAACACAGCGGGAGACACCCTCTGTTTTAATAATCAAATGTACGGCTGCAGATGGGCACAATGAGGCTGCAAATGGGCACAGTGAGGCTGCAAATGCGCACAGTGAGGCTGCAGATGGGCTCAGTGAGGCTGCAGATGGGCTCAGTGAGGCTGCAGATGGGCTCAGTGAGGCTGCAGATGGGCACAGTGAGGCTGCAAATGGGCACAGTGAGGCTGCAGATGGGCATTGTTTACCCAGTAGCTGCTGCATTTTCCTAGGCTTATACTCGAGTCGATAAGTTTTTCCATTTTTTTGTGGTAAAATTAGGTGCCTCGGCTTATACTCGATATATGAATTTGGCACATGCTGCAGCACTTTTAGAAAACATAAGAAATACTTTTGCAAAATCTGTCTGCGCCGGTCTTTATAAATCCAGGGATTATCTGTATTGGACCTGCCATGTATTCTATATTTGAAGATGATGGTTTTGTCTTCATTTACAGTAGCACATCTTGCACTTAAAATGCAACATCAAAATATCTTAATCATTTTAATCTTTTAATAATGAATAATCATGAGTAATTCAATAGTGTGGCACTTTTTGTCCAAGCCTATAGCGAAAAGCTTAATGGAATCAGCCCCCCTGACTCTGTTCTTTGACTGAACAAAGCAGATAATCAATCAACTTGGTCATGACCTTACATTTATCCGGACACTGATAGGCTGAGCAGAAGCTTGTTATTTTACAAAATTAGTTGCTTTAGGTCTAGGTGCTTTAAAAGACAAGTATGGCTTTCTGAAAAAAATACATTTATATTTGCCTTGATGAATGCAGCATCAATTTGATGCTGCATCTGTCCCCCGTCAGCTGTGTAGTGAGAACTGAGTGATCAAATATTACTCAGTTCTCCCCTCCGCTCTGAGCAGAGAGCCGTGACTGGTAGTCAGCTGCTCTCTGCTCCTCCAGGCTTTCAGTGTATGGCTGAGAGGATGAGCCAAGTGCCAATCCAGGCTTCTGAGTGGATCCCGACCACATGGTCGGGATCTTTCCAGAGCCTGGACCGGCTCTGTGACATCAGCTGACAGCAGGCTTCAGACCGACAGACCGGCTCTGTGACATCAGCTGAAAACAGGTCACAGGAGTGCAGAACGAACTGCATTACTGTGATCGTTAGGGGAAGTACAGCCAAAATAGCTTTGGCAATACTCCTTTTAATGCATTGTGCTGCACCCAAAAATAGGTCCTACAGCATTTTTTTTTTTAACCCGTACAGTATGTTGTTTTGCACTTTACGGTACGTGTATTGCAGCACACTGTAGATGTATGTGGGGGTGCAACTGACCTTGCATTGCAACCAGTGGCGGCCCATGCACTATGGGCACTGCCCCCCCCCCCGGATGCATGGATTCATATGGCAGGGGTGGGAGGGGGTGGTACTTTTTGAAGCATCTGATTAGAGCCAGAGGCTCTAATAGGCTTCAAAATAGGGTGGGCTCAGGGCGCAGAAAGTGCACCCTGATTCCACCCAATTGTGTGACCATAGCAAATTCATTTACGCTATTTTTACACTTCCTGATTGGCCAAACAGCCAGGCCACCCTATTGGATGCCTGGCGCTTAGGAAGAGGAGCGGAGGAGACACGCTGGAGTGGAGGTCGGCGCCGCTCTGGTGCATTGGAGAGGAGCTGCTGCGGTAGGTACCCTCTGTTGGAGCCACGCTGCCAGAGCCGCGAGCACCACAAGTAGGGGGGTCGGTAGGCACAGTGGCTGCATATGATGGGCACAAGTGGCTGCATATATTGTGCACAAGTGGCTGCATTTGATGGGCACAAGTGGCTGCATATGATGGGCATAAGTGGCTGCATATGATGGGCACAAGTGGCTGCATATATTGTGCACAAGTGGCTGCATTTGATGGGCACAAGTGGCTGCATTTGATGAACACAAGTGGCTGCATATGATGGGCATAAGTGGCTGCATATGATGGGCATAAGTGGCTGCAAATGATGGGCACAAATGGCTGCATATGATGGGCACAGGTGGCTGCATATGATGGGCACAATGGCTGTGTTTGATGGGCATAATGGCTGCAATTGATGGGCACAGTGGCTGCATTTGATGGGCACAATGGCTGCATTTGATGGGCACAGTGAGGCTGCAATTGATTCAGGGGTTCAGTATTTTTCAGTTTGTTTGCGCCCCCCCAAAAAATTTTGAGCACCAGCTGCCAGTGATTGCAACACACATCCACAGTGCATTATCTTGCTTTGCGGTCCCAGCCTGAATAAGGCCTTTGGGTTTTACCGCTGTGCAGGTTCTTGTTGAAGGGGAGAGGTGAGGTGGCATAGAAAGTTGCAAAACTGAGCTGTGGAATAGGTTTGCCTGTTCATACAGTACGGCAAGGATCATAATGGCTGGACGGAATTACAAATGCTTTGCCAGGTAAAACAGTAAATATGGACTTATAGCTGTTTGCCTGGAGTTCCACTTTATTTTAAAGAATGGCTAACCATCTTCAGATTGGATATTTCACATACTGCTAAGTGTTAGCACTCCATCACTGTGATCACATATACCAGAATTTCATTATAATAAACAGATGCTTTGTTAAAAGATTTATGCTATGGCTGTGAACAGACAACACAAATCCTATAATGTTTCTAATTTGAGTTGTTTGTAGTGTAATGGCAGCATGCTGCAAAATGATCTGTAATTTAGATCTAGTGGTAAACCTAATGACAGACAGCAGAGTCATGAAACAGTTCACTGTGTTATTTCAACTAGGCAAGTGAAACGATTGTTCATGTTTATGAGCTAACAGTGCGATCTACAGTATCTCACAAAAGTGAGTACACCCCTCACATTTTTGTAAATATTTTATTGTATCTTTTCATGTGACAACACTGAAGAAATGAGAGTTTGCTACAATGTACAGTAGTGAGTGTACAGCTTGTATAACAGTGTAAATTTGCTGTCCCCTCAAAATAACTAATAACACACAGCCATTAACTGCTTGCCGACCAGCCGCTGCCATATTGAGGCAGGTTGGCACGGCTGCGCAAATCGCCGTAGGTGCATGTCGGCCGCTTTAAGAACTATAGGGGGCACACGCGCGATGCAGGAGCTGATGCGCGTGGCCGGCGACCGCAATTTCCGCTGGCCACCCGCGATCGCTCCTCAAAGAGCCAGAACGGGGATCTGTCAATGTAAACCCGTTCTGTCAGGGAAGTAGAGAGAGATCTGCTGTTCCTAGTAATCAGGAACGGCAATCTCTCTCTACTCCCAGTCAGTCCCCTCCCCCCACAGTTAGAAACACCTCCCAGGGAACACTTAACCCCTTGATCGCCCCTAGTGTTAATTACTTCCCTGCCAGTGACATTTATACAGTAATCAGTGACTATTTTTAGCTCTGATCGCTGTATAAATGTCAGTGGTCCCAAAAAAGTGTCAAAAGTGTCCGATCTGTCCGCCGCAATGTCGCAGTCCTGCTAAAAATCACTGATCATCGCCATTACTATTAAAAAAAATAATAATATTAAAAATTCCATAAATATATCCCCTATTTTGTAGACTCTATAGCTTTTGCGCAAACCAATCAATATACGCTTATTGCGATTTTTTTTAACCAAAAATATGTAGAAGAATACATATTGGCATAAACTGATGAAGAAATTATTTATTTATTTATTTATTTTTTGGGGATATTTATTATAGCGAAAAAAGTAAAAAATATTGTTTTTTTTCAAAATTATCGCTCTTTTTTTGTTTATATCGCAAAAAAAATAAAAAGCAGAGGTGATCAAAAACCGCCAAAAGAAATCTCTATTTGTGGGAAAAAAAGGACATCAATTTAATTTGGGTACAACGTCACACGAACTTGCAAATGTCAGTTAAAGCAACGCAGTGCCTTATCGCAAAAAATGGCCAGGTCAGGAAGTGGGTAAATCCTTCCGGGACTTAAGTGGTTAATGTCTAAACTGCTAGCAACAAAAGCGAGTACACCCCTAAGTAAAAATGTCCAAATTGGGCCCAAAGTGTCAATATTTTGTGTGGCCACCATTATTTTCCAGCACTGCCTTAACCCTCTCGGGCATGAAGTTTGCCAGAGCTTCACAGGTTGCCACTGGAGTCCTCTTCCACTCCTCCATGACGACATCACGGAGCTGGTGGATGTTAGAGACCTTGCGCTCCTTCACCTTCTGTTTGAGAATGCCCCACAGATTCTCAATAGGGTTTAGGTCTGGAGATATGCTTGGCCAGTCCATCAACTTTACCCTCAGCTTCTTTAGCAAGGCAGTGGTCGTCTTGGAGGTGTGTTTGGGGTCATTATCATGTTGGAATACTGCCCTGCTGCCCAGTGTCTGAAGAGAGGGGATCATGCTCTGCTTCAGTATGTCACAGCACATGTTGGCATTCATGGTTCCCTCAATGAACTGTAGTTCCCCAGTCCTGGCAGCACTCATGCAGCCCCAGCCTATGACACTCCCACCACAATGCTTGACTGTAGGAAAGACACACTTGTCTTTGTACTCTTCACCTGGTTGCCGCCACACACGCTTGACACCATCTGAACCAAATAAGTTTATCGTGTTCTCATCAGACCACAGGACATGGTTCCAGTAATCCATGTCTTTAGTCTGCTTGTCTTCAGCAAACTGTTTGCAGGCTTTCTTGTGCATCATCTTTAGAAGAGGTTTCCTTCTGGGACTACAGCCATGCAGACCAATGTGATGCAGTGTGTGGCGTATGGTCTGAGCACTGACAGGCTGACCCCCCACCCCTTCAATCTCTGCGGCAATGCTGGCAGCACTCATACGTCTATTTTCCAAAGACAACCTCTGGATATGACACTGAGGACGTGCACTCAACTTCTTTGGTCAACCATGGCGAGGCCTGTTCTGAGTGGAACCTGTTAAACCACTGTTATAGCCTAGGCAATCTTTATGTAGAGCAACTATTTTTTTTCAGATCCTCAGAGAGTTCTTTGCCATGAGGTGCCATGTTGAACTTCCAGTGACCAATATGAGAGAGTGAGAGCGATAACACCAAATTTAACACACCTGCTCCCCATTCACACCTGAGACCTTGTAACACTAACGAGTCACATGAGTAATAGGGGAGGGAAAATGGCTAATTACTCACTTTTATTGCCAGTGGTTTAGACATTAATGGCTGTGTTGAGTTATTTTGAGGGGACAGTAAATTTACACTGTTATACAAGCTGTACACTCACTACTTTAAATTGTAGCAAAGTGTCATTTCTTCAGTGTTGTCACATGAAAAGATATAATAAAATATTTACAAAAATGTGAGGGGTGTACTCACTTTTGTGAGATACTATATACACTAAAGGAGCCCATAGATTATGCAAATGATGTTTCCTTCCACCAGGACAGAAAATATACTGTAGCATTATTGAACACAATGGTCAATGCTGGCGGCTATAACCCACGGCAGTGATCACATGCAAAAAATCCGACAGGCTGGTTGTACTGAAGTCGATCGATGGATTGACTTCAGTACTATTAGCCTGCCCATAGATGGATCGAATCTCAGCCGGTCCCTGCTGAACCGGCCAAGATTTGATCCATCTATGGCTAGACTAATGCCGGGATTTTCCACCAACAAATGTTGGATGTGAGCTTGTTGGCGGAAAGTCTGACCGTGTGTATGCTCCATCGAACATTTGTTGTCGGACTTTCTGCCAGCAAATGTTGGCTAGCAGGTTCTCAAATTTTCCGCCAACAAATGCTTGTTGTCGGACTTTCCGACCGTGTGTACACAAGTCCATTGGACAAAAGTCCACGCATGTTCATTCAAGTACGAGCTGGTAGCGCTCGATCTTGTAAAACTAGCGTTCGTAATGGAGATATCACGTATGTCTTGTACGTCACTACGTTTGTAATTGTTGTTTCTGTGACCGTGTGTATACAAGACAAGTTGGAGCCAACATCCTTCGAACAAAAATCCACGGTTTTGTTGTTGGAAAGTCCGACGGGGCATAAGGCTAGGTTCACACTTGTGTGGGTGGTTGCAGATGTGGGACAGCATGTAAATGGCACCTGTTCCAGCTTCCATAACCACTCGCACCCAAACCACGCTGCTCCTTTGCAGACACATGGGGCTACCATTCATTCTTAATGGCATCCCCACACATCTGAAAAGGCAGCATGTATTCAGTTGCAGGAAATTGCATGGTGCAAGAACAGTATGCGATTCCCCTCAAGTTACATTTTACAGTGATCGTAAAGCTTGTTTTTTTTATTAAAATAACAAGCATGTTATATTCACCTGTGGTTTTGCACAGAGCAGCCCTGATCTTCCTCTTCTGGGGTCCCCCGCAGGTGTTCCGGTCTCCACCCCCCCACCGAGTGCCCCAATAGCAAGCCGTTTGCTATGGAGTCACTCGTGCGAGCTCGCTACCGTGCGAGCTGGGCTCTGTGTGGCCATAAGACACACAAAGCAAGACTTAGCCCCACCCCCCTCTTCCCCCACTGCCTAGTTACTGGCTTTGATTGACAGTAGAGGGAGCCAATGGCTCCTGCTGTTGTAACTGAGCCAATGAGGAAGTAGGGAGCCGAGAGAGCCTTGGCTCTCATGCAGACTACTGGATTGAGATTGGGCTCAGGTATGTATTTAGGGGGGAAGCTGCATGCAGAAGGTTTTTTCCCTTGCTGCATAGAATGCGAAAGGTTAAAAACCAACCACTTTAAAAAAGGAGCAGGATTGTTTTTCCTGCATGAAACGCAGGCACAACAGCCAAATCACATGAATCAGCTGCAGTGCCTGTGCAAATGTGGTTCACTGAGGTCCTTAGGTGTGAACCTAGCTTCTTACTGTGATTTCCACATTACACAGTTTGTCTTAAAGTGATCCTGGGCTTTGCCAATGCAAGGAAAAGCAACAGGTTCCCTTTAATGCTCCTCCTTTCCAACACATACTAATGTTTCATTTGTTCCCCCACTACTCCATACTGCTGCTGTATAATAACCCCTGTATAAGCTGTGAGTTGCTGGACAAAGTTATAGACATCTTGAGCGAAAGCACTGAATGGCCAAATCATGTCACATGTAAGGTCCGCTGGGCTTAAAAAAAAAACAGATTTACTAAAACTAGAGAGTGTAAAATCTGGTGCAGCTGTGTATGGTAGCCAATCAATTCAGTTCAATTAAGCTTTGCCAAAAAAAACTGCAAGCTGATTGGTTTCTGTGCAGACCTGCACCAAATTATGCACTCTCCAGTTTTAGTAAATCAACCCCTCTTTGTTCTTCCACATAGGTGTTTACAGGAGTATTAGAAGAGAAGCGTTTACGGGCTGAAAAAAGTCAAAAGCACATTCAGGAATAGAGCAGAAAAAATGCGAATGCCCCTAAATGCGTGTGACTGCGTCTGAACGATATATGTGTTTAGATGCATTTGAGTGTTAATGCATTCCAGTGTCCAGTGCATTCCAATGCTGCTGGTAAACAGAGGTTTAGGAGCAGTTGGAAGTTTTTTTTCAACTGCCCCTGAACTCTCCTCTATGTTATCTTAGTACATGTACACAGGGTCGTTTACAGTAGTTTCTAGGCTGTTGAGTTTAGAGGCATTTTTTGGACCGCAAAAAAAATGCATTCAGAAGCTGAGTTTACAGGCATTTCAAGCTCCAAACGCTTCTAAACATGGTAACACGCGTTTAGCAGCGTTTTGTTTACAGGCGTTTTTTCATTTTTGGCTATTTATTTATTTTTTAAAACGCTTGTAAACGCAAAACGCGGCTAAACGTGGCATGTTAACGCTCCAAAACGGACGTTTTAAACGTGGGTTACTATCTTTCAAGTTAAATCGTTCAGGAGAGGTTGTAAAAACGTTCCGTGTACATGAAGCCTAAAATACTTGAGGTGCCTAAATATGTGTGCAATACGCTTTTTGCGTGTTTTTTAAGCAGCTTTTCTCCTGCCAGGAGTTCTGGTATTCAGAGGAGAAAACTCCCTGTGTACATGAGGCCTAGGGATTCAAATACACCTCCATACAACAAAGTACCATTTTCTCCTTCAGCTCTTGGCACTGACCAGAGCAGCAGGGGGGAGAAGGAAAGGTAAATACTGTAGATACTGCTGGATTGAAGCAAAACAGTTTCTTTGCCTTGAATGGTGCAAAGTTTGACCCACATTGGGGCTCACACCGACCCCATACGACTGTGCTGGGTAGCGTTGCCCAATGCAGTCCCAACACATAGGCAGGGCAATTTGTCTTTTGTCTTACTGGGGGTTATTTACGAAAGGCAAATCCACTTTGCACTACAAGTGCAAACTGCTAGTGCAAAGTGCACTTGGAAGTGCAGTCGCTGTTAATCTGAGGGGTAGATCTGAAATGAGGGGAAGCTCTGCTGATTTTATCATCCAATCATGTGCAAGCTAAAATGCTGTTTTTTTATTTTCCTTGCATGTCCCCCTCGGATCTACAGCGACTGCACTTCCAAGTGCAATTTCAGGTGCACTTTGCATTTGTAGTTTGCACTTGTAGTGCAAAGTGGATTTGCCTTTAGTAAATAACCCCCATTGCTTCAGTTGACACCAACACGCTGCATTGGTATGTGCTAGAAAAAAGTAGAATACGTTGCATTTCCGTACAGGTCGTTCCAACCTGATATAATGCATTACACTGCGTTACCATACATAGAGATTCATTTCCTACACTTACTAAAGTTTTAAAGAAAATAAGCAAGCACTGCAATGTACAACACATTGCAGCGCGAATGCACAATCCACACCAATAGGTATATCTTATGTGCATTTTACTGGGCACCTCCTGGGTGAATGGGCTTTTAGAAGTTTCTGCAGCATGGGCAGGCACTGTATGATTTGCCACAAAATTCCCACTTGAACAAGAACGCAAACAGCTAAAGTGACTTCTTGATGATTTACAAACTTTGTGTATTTATATTGTATTGGGAATATGTTATGTTTTGAATTAATGTATATGAAACAAATTATGATAAAAAGATATGTTGGAGTCCCATTTTCCCAAGTTTTGGTTTTTACCTTGGCTTGTAAGATACCAAGCTCAAGATCAGAAATCCTGATTCTTCTTTAATTCGAACTAAACCTATCAATTACTCATCAATAAGGCCAGGTTCACACTAGTGTGAGTTACGATGTAACTTTACTCTCTAGGGTGCCCGTTCACATCAATGCAGCACAGTGCATTTTCGGAAAAGGTGCTGGTTTTACTTTAGTGCGGTTGCTGCACAATTTTGGCCTCATAGCCAAAAAAAGCACCAAAAAACGCACCAAAAAAGCCTGTGACCCATCCCTGATGTTAGCCGGGGATTCCCAGCTGACAACAGAATGTAAACAAAGAAGCCCATCATAAAAATAAAAAATAAACATTGTGGGTTTTAAGGGGGACCCACACCAAATAAACAAAAAAAATGCAATGAGGCCCCCCAAAATCCATACCAGATATGTATCCAAACATGCAGCCTGGCAGCCCAGGAAACTTGCGTGCCCCCACCTTCCTCCTGAACCATACCAGGCCATATGCCCTCAATGTGAGAGGACCCCCCCCCCCCAGCAAAGCACCTTATCCTCATTCTGAATGGGCCTCTTCCCCACAACTTTATAGGGGTTTGCAGGCTGTCTTTCCTTTAAACTGTCCAGCCATCAATTGGCTGGTGTCATAACTGATCATGTGCAGCACAATGGCAATGGCAGATCAAAAAAGGCTAAGATGGCAGCTTCCTTGGCTGTAAAGGATAAGGAGGGTTTAGTTCCCATTTAAATGAAAACTATAGATTAGCTAAGAGACACACAGCAGTAATGATCTCCATTCAGACAGGATCTCTGAAACGTCACACTGAGCTGTCCGATAAGGGATAGCCACCTGCTGCGTGGATAAAAGACTACATCAAATTCATATGCCAGATTTCATATTTTCTTGACTAAAATATACTTAGAATTTTCATTTTTTAATTCCTGAATATAATAAAGAAAATATATGTAAAATATAACACATTCCGCTTTAATGGTTTCATGCTTGTTCTAGAAAGTAGCTCAGTAAAGCTGGGTATACACTAGTAGATTTTTAAATGAAAATTCATTTGAATATTCTCAGTACATTCGATGGCTTGATAAATGTAATTCCAAAGTACTTCAATCATTTTCATTTGCTTTTCAATTTCAATTTTGGAGTGTTATGCCTCGTACACAGGATCGGATTGTTGGCCAACAAAACCTTGGATTTTTGTCCGAAGGGCGTTGGCCCAAACCTGTCTTGCATACACACGGCCACACGATTATTGGCCAACAATTACGAATGTAGTGACGTGGTTTTTCAGCTCTTTAGCGCCAACCTTTGGAATCCTTCTGCTAATTTCGTGTTCGTTAGTGAGTGTTGATTCGCACTTTTCTTTTTGCGTTTTTCATTTAACACTTTTCAGTTAGTTTCTGAACGACTGTTCGTCAACCAGCCATGTTGTGGAATCGGAGGAGATAACGTGTTATTTATTATTGGCCTTGGAGTTTGACAGTTTGGAAGTAGGCAGTTACATTTAAAAAAACACAATGTAAAATTGACAAGGGACACCAACATAGTTGTATCTTTGATCTTAAAAACTACGGGATAATGGTGTTGTGGTAACTTGCCCAAATAAAAAAAAACAAAAAAAAAACATAATAATATTATTCTTGATATCACTAGAAAAAAAAAGCCTTTGAAAATTCCTTTGCAATAACTCAATCAGTATCATCAGCAAAGCAGCTTCATTATTATCCCATAAGGCCCCTTTCACACTGGGGCGGGGGCGGCGTCGGCGTTAAAACAGCGCTATTTTTAGCGCTGCTTTACCGTTGTATTAGCGGTTGAGAAAGGGTTAAAACCACTGAAAAGCTAGGCCGGTGGTATAGCCGCACTGCCCCATTTATTTCAATGGGCAGGAGCGGTTTAGGAGCGGTGTATACATCGCTCCTTCACCGCTCCAAAGATGCTGCTAGCAGGACTTTTTTTATCGTCCTGCCAGCGCACCGCTCCGTGTGATAGCCCTCAGGGCTTTCACACGGGAGACACAGCAGCGGCTCTTTGGAGGTGCTTTGCAGGCGCTATTTTTAGCTCCGTAGCGCCTGCAAAGCGCCCCAGTGTGATAGGGGTCTTAAAGAAGAAGAGAATTGTGCGCTGCATTTGGAGATTTCATAATTTGCCACGTCACGAATGTTAATTCTCCATTACGAATGCTAGTTTACAAGACTGACCGCTTCTGCTTCCGAGCATGCGTGTTTGTACTTTGGACTTTTGTCCGACAGACTTGTGTACACACGCTCGGACAATCCGACAACAGACATTTGTCTGTGGAAAATTTGAGAACCTGCTATCCAACATTTGTTGGCGGAAAGTCCGACAACAAGTGTCTGATGGAGCATACACACGGTCGGACTTACCACCAACAGCCTGACATTGAACATTTCCTGTAGGAAAGTCCGATCGTGTATACGGGGCTTTAAAAGTTTGTTTGTTTGAGCAAAATTTTCCATCCTGCTCCTTTGAATTTTCTAGTCACTGCAGTTAAAGCAAATGTCAATTTCATCCCCACTAAGGATGAGAAAATCAAACGAACTTTCTTAAAATGAACGTTTTTGTTTGAAAATCTACTATACCCAGCCTTAGCGGTGAGTCTAGTTTCTGAACAACAGTCCTAGAGCCACCAGTGGCAGATTACACCTTCCTACCCTTTTAAAAGTTAGAAATATGTTTTTAGGTAGAGTCTTGATAAAGTGTGGTTTTGTTTTTATTGAGCTGTATGTGTATGTGATCATTGTCATAAATGTTACATTTTATGTATGGTGACAGTTTTTGTGTGGTCTAGTCACTAAGTGAGTTCACAGCAGAAGGCAATATAGTGCTAGCGTGAGAGTGTGAGATCCCTTATGTCTTCGCTGTGTGTGAATCTTCATACCTCATTATTACCAGATGGTAGACTCTATAGTATCCTTATATCCTCACAGGTGACTGTAGCATGCCATAAATATTGTATAGTAGAATTATGTTATAATCATAAAGTATGGAAGAGTATTATGTTTTTATAGTTATGTTGTAATGGAGAATACATTTTTTTTTTTCAGGTTGCTTAATGCTGGAAAAATGGTACAGTTATCACATTGCTTTGGCCTGCTTCCATTAATTCTCTGCCGATGGTTTGGAATGTCATTGTCACTGAATCTTGAGGATCCCAATGTGTGCAGTCACTGGGAAAGGTAAGTGCTTGTCTATACAATAAACTGCTGCAAAGAGAAGGGTGGAATTTAAAAATTGCCCCAAATATAATGTCCTGAGGGCATCATGCTAACAGTAAATCTCAAATATAATACAGGACTTTGAATATGACACCCAGGAAAACATACACTATAATACCAAAAGTATTGGGACACCTGCCTTCACATGCACATGAAATTTAATGGTATCCCGGTCTTAGTCCGTAGGGTTCAGTAGTAAGTTGGCCCACCCTTTGCAGCTTTAACAGCTTCAACTATTCTGAGAAGGCTGCCACAAGGTTTTGGAGTGTGTCTATGGGAATGTTTAAACATTCCAGGAGCGCATTTGTGAGGCGCTGATGTGCATGAGAAGGCCTGGCTCGCGCCTTCCCACCGTAACCCTATAGAGGTGCTCTTGATGAAGGCAAAAAAAATTGCACTGATATGCATATGGTTCGTGTTTTTGCCACGTTTGATGTGCCTGAGACAGTTTGCAGATAGCAACAGTGCGATCTGCTGCAGAAGTGCTGAAAAAGGCCCAGACAGCTGAGATTTGGGGAGTGGGCTGGGAGATAACAGCTGCAGAATGTGATGGAATAGGGTGGCTGCTCTCTACTCTTTCTTGATATCGGCCTCCTTGGGGTTGTGCCTAATCACCTTCAGTTTTCTCCTCTGCTCTATCTGGCACCCAAGTCGCATCAGTGACCTCATCATCATCATCATCTGCATCTCCTACATCTTCATCATTACCACTGGAGACAACTTGGCAATATGCTGCGGCTTGGGGAACATGAATGTCAATTTGTCTACCAGTGTTCCTCCCTCTCTCTAGGCTCATGTTCCTGTCATCCTCAACCCCAGAACCAACATCTGAATCCAGTAATGGCTGGGCATCATTAAGGGACAGGTGGCTGACGCTGTGGGCAAATAACTCAGCGGACTTTTCAATGGCTGATTTGGGGCTATGGCAGGAATAGATGTGGACAAGGAGGCAGATTTATCCACTCTGGCAACTGCAGGGGACTGCACACTTGTCTCTGCTTGCGTGACAGAGGATGTGGAGGATGAGGAAGGTTTAGTAAGCCAGTCCACCACCTCCTCTACATACTGTGGCTGGATAGCATGGGCAAACTCACTAAACAGAGGAAATGATGCCCTGCCTGAGGACTGACCACCACATCCACTGTTCGCCCATCCCTAGTATTTGAGTCTTCAGAGAAGTCATCATCCAAACAGCTTATTCTTTGTGGTCTGGGGTCACCATGAGGGGAACATTTTAAAGTGGCAAATGATTTATTCGCCAATCAATTGCTGCTTTTTCACCGTCACCATGTTGCAAGATGCATAACATTTAAAAACATATTTTGCTCATATGCTTGTCTGATCCATCCACATTATTCTCTTCTCGCCATACATGACAGAGCTGCTATTTACCCCCTGCATGCAGCACCCCAAACTTCTATAAGTTCTAATAACAGGTGATATTACAGTGGATGGCCAGCAAATGTGCAGAAATCTGGCCATGTGAATGTGTATATGTGTGTGTGGGTGTAGTAGCTTTTTTGTTAGCTCTTACATAACATATTTCTTACCCATCACTAGGGATGGGCGAACAGTTCGGCCCGAGCATAAGTTCGGGCCAAACTTTCGCTGTTCGGACGCTTGACGAACAGCCGAACAAATGGGTCGTTCGACCGTTTGTTCGACCCCCCGAACCGGCCACAATGCATTGCAGCGCTGAACAGTGCATTGCAAGCCCTGATTGGCTAAAGCAGTGAAAGCTTCAGCCAATCAGGGCACAGAGGACTGTCAGAGTCATGATTGGACACTGTCATCATGACCTTATCCAATCATGGCTCATTCCTGCCCCACAGTATAAAATTATTCTTTCAATGAATGTCCCCCATACATGTCCCCAGAGCAGGACCTGGACCCCTATAACCTTTGCATGCTCAAGTACTTGCATATAAGCCTTCAAAATAGGCACTTTTGATTTTTGCCGTTCGGGTCCTATTGACTTTAATGGGGTTCGTTATTGGGGTCCGAACTTTTGCTGTGTACGGAAGTTCTGTTACAAACTAAACAGGGGTCCGTTTGGCTCATCCCTACCCATTACTACATATGGATGTATTTTCATCATGGAGGTAAAAAAAGGTAATTTATTATCTTGCGTTCCATCTGTTCTGCTATATCTCAGGGGGTGATGTGTGTGAAAATGTCTGTAAACATTAGCATGTGTGGGAAGAGTCACTGAGGAGGCACCAGTTGTCCTTCTTCTACTCTGTGTCCTCACCTATTCATACAAGGAAACTCTGAACATTATTTGTCAATGGTTATCATTTACTACTGACGACCAGTTAGCATTTAATACCATCATGCAGCTATATGGCCTGTGTAGGTAGGAATATGATAACATTCTTTTTTATTATTTCTGCCCTCCTTTTGATTCCTTTATAACAATAAAGGACACTTAAAACATTCTAGGAAAGAATTCTAAGCTGTCATTCATTTTCTCATGTACAGTATATTTTTACACATTTTGTAAATTATTTTACATACTTCCTATGATAAGATTTTTCTTCTTTGATTGTGATTATTATGAGCATCTAGGGGTATAGCGTAAAATGACATAAGTATTAATTTGTTTGCCTTTACTGTCAAGGTTACTGTATAAAAGCATCTACACCTAAAGCCTTTGTATAGCCCAAACTTTTCTTTTGAGTAGATCCAGTAGAAGTGTAGTAGTCACTTTATTTTTTCAACAAAAACAATAGTAAAGCATTTGCCACTTCCCCACTTTTACAACCACCAACTATAGTGGTTTGTCTCCCCTACAAAATTATCGAAACCAAAAAAGAAATTAGCAGAGGATAAATAGGCACTCTATTACCCATACACAATATTATTTTATGTTTAATCTGTATTTATTAAGTTATTGCACATACAAACAGTACAAAATAGAACATATGCATTTAAAAGATGGATTACATGAGGCATGTAATGACCTATCTAGATACCATTATGTATCCAAATCAAGGAAAGTGAACACAAGGTATGTGTAAACTGAGTGTGACATTCGAAATAAATAACATATACAATGCCACAAAATTAAAAGCATCGTAATACAAACAGTAAAGGTGAGTAGTGACATATCCTGATAAATAAGGAGTTAATAGACCCTAACTCATAAGGGAGAATAATAAAGAACCAAACTTAAGATAATTGAAAGGCTTCCAAAGGAATTATGGTTTAAAGTTTTTGGAGATAAATTGGCTGCAATTGCAGTATGAGGCCAATTACATCCTCATGCGACTAGACAATGGTAAGCAAGAAAACAGTGGATACAAAGAAAAGAAGAAAAAGAGGGAAGAGGAGAGGAGTGAGAAGAAGAAGGGAAAGAAAGAGAGTAGAGAAGAAGGAGAAGAGAGGAAAAAAAGGGGGGGGATAAAGGGAGCCCCGAACCAAGGAGACCATCTGCTCTATGTGATCTAGGGAGTCCATCTCACAGGCCCAGTAAACCAGAGGGGGAGTGCCCGGTTTACGCCAGTTTCTTAAAATGACAGTACGTGCTGCGGTTAAAAAGTGGCAGAAAGCCTTTTTTAATCTGCTTATAGGACCCAGGCATCATGGATAACAGCGTAATCAGAGGATCATTAGGAATCCCATCTCCAACCAGTATATGATACAGTTAAAGGATTTTGTCCCAGAACAGGGTGATAAATGGGCAGGTTCCCCATATATGTATCATAGTACCTGGGATGTTCATGCACCTGCAACAGAGGTTTAGTATGAATAAAATCTTATAAATAACGCTCCTAAGCTCTGGTAGATATGGAGGCCTTGTGAGTAAACACTAGTATCTTATCCCAGTCTATGTCATCCTCAGTATGAGCAAGGCCCTCTTGCCACTTTGAGAAAAAGCGTGGGTTCGACGGATGTGTCTCATTCAGGAACAAAAATTATTTTAGTAATAAATATGAAGTACTCTTTGCCCATATGTTTCCCTACTCTCCCCAAAAGATGCAATTAACGCAGACAATTGTACCAAATTCTTACATATTTATTAATATAATAATTGCCTGTTTAATTGCATGTTTTGGGAAGGGTAGGGGAAACATATGGGCAAAGAGTATGATATATTTATTAATAAAATAATTTTCAGATAGAATGTGTATTTATCCCCTGTATTTTATTTTATTTTTTTCCTTTTTCACCTTATTTTTTGCTGTTTGCGTCCCAGAGAGAGACTTAAGAGGAAGGGACAGGAATTGTCTACAGAATGTGAGAATTCTACCCTAAGACAGTGGTCAACAAAACAAGTGTCTCCCATGGAAGATTTTTCTCACCACTTTTTGAGTGATAACTGTGACAATTTGTATTTCCCACCACTTTTAACTTGGTCAATATGGTCAGAGGGTCAGTCTACCTAGGAAAGAAACAAGCAGCAATAAAAACCTTTAACGGCCTTTAATATTAAAGTTAAAATGAATGCAGTCTGTTAATGGGGTGCTTTCTGGGGGTCCCAGAGGCTAATATCAAATATAGCTAGGAAGTTGACACTTTGGTCCACCTCCTGCCACCTTGAGAGCCACACTAGTGGTCAGCGACGCTGCTCATCACCTTCATAGACCAATATTTTGGCTTTGGATGTAGGAGGGCCAAGTTGTGAAATTGAAGTTGGTATTTGCTTAAGAAACATCCCAGGTTTTGGGGACTTCTAGAAGATATGTGAAGCACCTCTGGATGCTGCAATAACAGTCTACTGCCTGTACACCATAATGAAAGTAAGTACAATTTCACTTTATAGTAAATAGTTGTTGCAGTAACACCCACAAATCTCCTCCTGCATATTTCTCTGGTCCTCTCTAAACACATTTTTAAATATCCCTAACTGTGCTATTGCTTTCAAACAGTGTTCATATTTTAAATAAAGGGATTTAGATCAGGGGATCTTTTACATTGTAAAGTGAAAAACTTCCCAAAACTTTTTTTTCTAGTTACTTACTTGTTGGAAAAGTGACTTTATTGTTCAGAAAAATCTCAGGGTTTGGGTAATATTAGCTGACATGTAATATTACTTTTGTGTGTCTTTTCAGCTACTCTGTTACTGTTCAGGAATCCTATGCACATCCATTTGATCAAGTCTACTACACCAGCTGCACAGATATACTAAACTGGTTCAAATGCACTAGGCACAGGTATGTATTGTTTGTTTCCAGTAGTCACCAATAATTCCGATTAATAATTCATAAACCCTATATTGCTGTGACAATCTTAAAGACTAATTCCAGGCATGGCATATTTTATTCATATTTACATTGCCCCAGCTTGGACCAAGGTAACTATGTATAAACCATACCTGGCCGATCCCCATGGAAGCTGGAAATCACTGAAGGACAGACACCGCTACTCCAGTGATCTGCACGTGCTTCCAGGTCCCGTGCTGAGGACCAGGTCTGCTGCATTGTGAGCACAGGGGGTTGGAAGCTTGGCAATGGTGTGATTCAGAATGAATGAATGCAAAGCGTTCTCTGATAGACAAGGTGGAGAGGGGTGGAAACATCACACTTTCCACCTCATCCAATCAGACAATGCTTTGCAGTCATAAAGAAAATGCAAAGCATTCTTTGAATGTCTTCCGGGCTGAGAGGCAGGTCTCCTGTGTTCACAATACATCAAGCCTGGCTGCTCAGGACGAGATCCAGAAGCAATGATGTATTTTTAATCACTTTCTTTTCTGGTGATTTTAGCCGCCAGGACAAATAGAGATGATGAATGTCCCAAAGAGTGAAATCAGTAAACCCCCCTGATCAGCTGACATGGCTGTACAGAGCAAGCTTTTTCTCAATGTTTTTGTGTTGGACTATAGGATCTTGCCTCTCTGTACTGGGCATCCTCCCTCTGTCAGAAATACAGAGGGCAGATCTTGGAACTAGGGCCTTTGGCCTGCATTTTAAATATAAAAATATTTAAATTTACGACTATACTATAACAGGAACGGTAGAGCCATAAGGATTTAGGGAGTATGGTCATCAGATACATATTGAATATTAGGATAAAAACAGGGGCACAAGTAGGCTTTGTTGCCCTGGTGAGTGTAATTTTTTACATTATTACTGAATTTTACCTGTAATGTGCTTTGTGTACATACTTATACAGTTAGGTATGTAGCGCAAGCTTGCTGCCACAAGTGTGGTCTATATTAATTCTTTGTTTGTTTCTTTTTCTATGACAGAATAAGCTATAGAATTGCATATAGGCGTGGAGAAAAAACTATGTACAGACGCAAGTCTCAGTGCTGTCCGGGATTTTATGAAAGCAAGGATGTGTGTGTCCGTAAGTATATTTAGTTTTTTATTGAATCTGATTGACTGTTGGCATAAAACAGTTACTTTTGTGGTTCAGATGATTTGAGCAGTGGGGCTCATTGTCTGGTCAATGTTACACAAAAATGTACTAGAAAATAAATAACTAAGGAATGCAAATGGAGGAGATACAAAGCTGTGCTGAAGGCCTTAGATATTCTAAGAACAGATAGATCTGCAACTTTACATTTGCATTTATTTCCTGCATGGTTAGACTTCCGTCTATTAAGTATTGTAATTAAGAGCAGGGCAGGGGTCCCGGTGTGGAAAGGTGCAGTGTGAGATGTGGCCCTGTGTAATTTACTACAAGTTAATGCATACTTTACGTTTTTTTACTTGTGCATGTACCGTGTTTCCCCGAAAATAAGACCGGATCTTTTATTCATTTTGGCTACAAAAAACACACTAGGGCTTATTTTCAGGGGATGTCTTATTTATTTACGATATGTCCAAAAAGGTTTCTTCTCGTCAGCTCAGGAGTCAGCATTGTGAAATTCTGTAATTCCAAAAATAAACCCTAGTTAAAGACCTTGTAAAATCATGTAATCCGTTCTGTAAAAAGATTAACATATCTTTCGGCTTATAACACACACCCCAAGTTTAGGAGGGAAATTTAAGGAAAAAAACTTTTAGGAGGAAAGTTTAAGAAAAAAAACTTACATTTTAAATGCCCATCAATGCAGCCTTATCAGTGTCCATCTGCAGCCTTGCCCATCATTGCAGAATGATCAGTGTCCATCTGAAGCCTTGCAACACAGTGTCCATCTGCAGCCTTGCCCAAAATTGATCGGTTTTAAACTGTTACTCGAACGAGCGCCGCCGGATGTCCTGTGTACTCGGCTCCTCTCGTCTCGTCTCACAGTCCCGCCCAGTCCTGCCCCTTGGACGACTCCTATGATGGACACAACACCGGTCCAATGGCAGGACCTAAATGCTAGGAGGCGGGACTGGGCGTGACTGCGAGCGGAGCCTAGCCGAGTACACAGTACACTCGGCTCTGTCTATTTCAGCGGTGCTCGTTCCCTCCTTCTCCTCCGAGGCAGCGGTTCGGTATAACACGCACCCACGATTTCCCCTGATTTTAAGGAGAAAAAAGTGCATGTTATACGCCGATAAATACGGTATATAATGTCCAGTGTGTCGCCTTGTATAACTTTATTCTGGAAAATACCTTGTATGCAGCACCGCTGGACGCTCACCTGACCCACCGGAGCTCTTCTTCCCCGCTCCGAATACTGCAGAGGGAGGGGCCGAGATCCCTGCTGACGTCAGCCCGCTCTGAGCTCTGCAGAGGGAGGGGCTGCTGATGTTAGCCGGGAGGAGAGAAGTTCTCCAGCGGGTCACATGAGCGCCCAGCTCTGTAAATTAGGTATTTTTCACAATAAAGTTAGATAAGGAGACACACTGCACATTATAGAATATTTTTACAGAACGAATTACATGATTTTACGAAGACTTTAACTAGGGCTTATTTTGGGGGTAGAGCTTATATTGCAGCCATCCCAGAAACTCACGCTTATTTTCAGGGTAGGGCCAATTTTCGGGGGAAACAGGGTACAGCGGTGAGCTGGGCTAGCATACCTCCTGTGTTTGGAAAGTGGATGTTAATTGCCAGCTTACCTTGAGCATTGGTAGAACCTGATGTGGTGTTACTAGAAGTCAAATAGGGGATTTCTGTAGCCATGCAATGTTATCTTCACTCAGTGAGGCCTTCATACTATGTTCACATCTTCTGAGGTCAGAGATCTTACTGTGTCTGCAGACAAACAAGTAGGGTTTCCCTTAGGCTGACTTATAAGGAAGAATGTCTACTTTGATTCATATGCCACCCATTTGTCTGTAGCTTGTGTGCATTGCGGGGCCTACACATGGGAGAAGCAACCTGAGGGCTGTAAAATCAATGTGGAGGCTATGCTATGAGTATCATTGTGGGGCCATTGAAGTGTGGATTTTATGTTATAAGGGCACAACATGTCTAAAATCTTCAAGTGTGACCTGCCTCACTATTGCTTAGGCTGTCTGTTCATCCTTTCAAGCTTCTTGTTGATCCAAATCAAATATAACTGGTAGTAAGAGTGAAACAAAATAGAATTCATTACATAGAGCAGAAAAATACCCTTTAATCAATAATATATAAATACATTTCACTTACAAGGTAGCGATTGATCAGAACATGATACCATGTAGATAAACTCCAATCTGATGTCAGGTGCATAAACTATTACTTCAGAAATGCCAGCAAAAGGAGAAATAGCGATCAATGATGGAAAGGCGTTAAAGGACACTGAGCAAACTAGGGGTGAAAATGCCAATATTTGTCCAGAATAGTACCGAATAGAGAATGTGATAGCATCCTAAGAGAAAACTACCTCCAGTTACATTTTGCGAAGCCCTGCCCTGTCATCAAAGGCCTTCATCAGGGAGGACTTTAATGTGGAGGTACTTTTCTCCTAGGCTGCCAACTTAGTACCTCATTCATTACTTACTATTCTGTACAAGTATTGGGATTTTCAACCCTAGTTTTTTCAGTGTCCTTTAAAGCCTTTCCATCATAGGAAGCTCTCTCTTCTTTTGCTGGCTTTTGAGTACAGTAAGTCCCCTATATACGAACGTTCAACTTGTGAACTTTCAAAGAGGTGAACATGCGTTTGCATGCCCAATCGTGTAAAGCTGGGTACACACACTCAGTTTTTTTGTTCTACCCAGCGGGCTGAACGGAAAAAAACTGACAGATTGCCATACCAACACAAGCAATGTTAGTGGAGAGATCTCCCCTGCTGTGGTTTTGTGTTCTGACAGGGCCCCCCCTTTGTCTGCAAGAGCTGATCTTTGTTGGACTTACAAATGAGCACCCAAAAAGGAACTTGTTCATAAGTAGGGAACTTACTGTAAGTGATTGTTCGTGCATCTATACTGTGACCAGATGGGAGTTAGTCTACCTGGTTATATGCTCTAATCAAATTACTACTTTGTAAAGACAATTTATACATCAATGATGAAAGGGTGTTTTATCTGCTCTATGTAGTGCACTCCGCTTTGTTTCACTCATGCCTGCAATTATAAGTTTTAATGAAAGTACAGCTACTCACTAATAATGCTAACTGTGGGTCAACGATACCTTAGAAAGAGTAGCATTGCTTAATTTGATCATATGGTCTTCTGTTGTAGGTAGAATGTGTGGTTTAATTATGTTTTTCTTTTTTGAGTAAATGTGGTTATTAGGGCATGCAATATCTAACATTTTCTTATTCAAACATTTTTATTATAGAATAAAATTGGTTTACAAAGACCAAGAACAAAAGGGAGGAGTCTCAACAATAGAAGTGGTGAGACAGAGCATACAATAATTCAATATGAAGATAGGGACACAGCCCTTATAGAATGTAGGCTCAAAAGGTGAAGCCAACACAGGGATCATAAAACATCCTATAAAATACAGTTGCAGTGAGGCAAAATTAAACCAAATAACACAATGGTAAATAAGAGAGATAACAGGAACCCCATATAACTTCCGGAGGTTTGGGGTTTTATTGCGAAGCAAACCCAGTGTGATATTAAGGAAAAAGGGAGGTAGTAGGGGGAAGAGATTGGGGGCTCCACTGCTAGAAACAATAAAGGTGGGGAAGCAGTGGTCTTTGAGGAGTGGTCGCAGACTTAAATGAGCTAGCAAGCCTATATTGGTGGGGTAGGTCCCTATTACAAACAGGATAGTAAAGGTCCGGAGATTAGAAGAAAGAAAGGGGGGAGGAAGCAGAAGACAGGGAAAGAGGAAAGAATGTGCCAGTGAGATAAGGGAGGCTAGAGGCCAATCCTGAGGGGCAGGGGGAGGGGTGGCGTAAGGGGAGCCCTGAAAGGTGGGTTCCGGCTGGTAATAATGAGAACAATCAGGTAGATAGTAGTGTAGTTTCAAAATCGGCTGGGAGGTATTACTCTACCCAATATATTTCTTGACCTTATCTATCAGAATTGCTTCGACCTTGGCATGGATCATAGCTCTAGTAAGTCTATTCTTAGTTTCCGCAATGCTAAGGTTAGGGGTTTTCCATGTCTTGGTAATAGTTTTTTGGCAGCGGTAGTGACCTGCAGGAAAAGTTTGAATTGTTGTCTGGTCACGACAATAGCTAACATTTTAACAGTCAATCACTCCACTTCCCATGCTGTGGTAATACTTGCTTTCATGTACAAATGGCATTTGATTTCATCAATTTCCATAAGCATTAATAATGGGCATCATTATGTTTATATCAGTGAGAAAGCTTATCTGTTGTTGGCTCCACATCTGGTTATGTCAGGCTATTATCATTTGAATACAATAATTCATGTAATATGTCTAGATGTCTACCTACTTTATAACACCTGGAACACAAATAATGCCCTTGTATTCTCTGACGTGGTCATTTGGGATAAGAAACAAAATTCCCTGTTTTATTAAAAAGGAAACTGTTTATACTATAGTAACTACAATATATTTGACAAAACAAAATCTTTCCATCCTTCAGTGTTTATATCTATAAATTATTTTGAAAGATAATAATGTGTTTTATGTTTGTATATAGAAATGTATGAGTTTCCTGTTTGCTGGAAACCCATTTATGTGGAGGTTCCCAGGGATTGGCAGAGGCATTTGTAAAAAATACTTTTCTCAGTGTCCAATAACATGGATACGGCTGTGTGCTCTGGATGCACAAATTTTCATAAAGCTTATGTAATAACTTAGAACATAGTCGAGCAACCAATCAGATTTCAGTTTACTGTGGCCAGATCAGTAAAGAATTAAATCTTATCTGCTGCACACATTTACAATACATTGCACTGCCCTATTAAGGAAACCCACTTATCTACTTTTTTTAAATGGCTGCAGCCTACAATACTTATTAGTATTTACTAGAGGTATTTATAGAGCACTGGCAATATACATAGCACTGTAAATTCAAAGTCCCTGCATCATGGAGCTTACAATCTAAAGTCCTTAAAACACATGCATGCATACACATACCAGGGCCAATTTAGACAGGAGCCTGTAAATCTCTGTAGAGACAGTAGAGACTGTTGTATCTACGGGACAGGAAGTAAAGACAAATCTCTTAAATGGAATGAAAAATACCAGGTTGTAACCATTCCCTACTCTATCCAAAGCAGAAAAAAAAGTTTTGATTTTGGATATAATTTAACCCTCCAGTGATAAGTGTCCCCCCACCATGGAAAAATGCAGATCACTGTTTTCAGCTTCAATTTCAGTGCAAATTCCTAGCAAATGTTTCCCCAATTTGAATTTGGCACTGTTGATATTATTTTATAAGCAGCTGTTCAAATACAACACTTCATGCTTTATTAGGAACATGAGCTGTAAGATGAGGAGGGAGACAGGAGACTGCTCGAGTCGCTTTCAATAGTAGGAAGTGCAGACTTTAGGGGGGAAGTGTCTTGGTTAATAAAGATGAAAAGAGAAATAAATATTAGTCCTAAAAGACACATTTTGGCCATTATACAGTATTTTATTTTTAGCTTCACAAAATAAAGGAAGATAGAATAGTTAAAATACAGATCAGTACAAGAGGGTCCAGAGGGCCCTGCTCCTCAGAACTTACAGTCTAAATGTATGCTGTAGGAACCATATAAAATCATATTTAAAGGAATGTTTTGATATCCAGAATGCTCCTAGGCTATGATGCAAAATGTACAAATAGAATCATATTTAATGACTGATATAATTCTTTGTACAGCTATGCCTTGTGCATTGTAACAGGTTTCTATACAGTTAACTTTGTTACTATACTGTACTCTGTAAACTCATTTATCAGATTTGCACCTAATAAATGTAGTTTGAGTCTCTGCTCACCAGGGAGGGGTATTTTGAATATTATATAATCTATGGCATGTTTATATATTTTTTTGTAGAACTAGTTAGGTTTGAAAATGTTATCCATGTGTATTAAAAGTGTAGATTTTTTTTAATTGGTTTGAGATTATTTAAGTATGTGTTACATACAGTGTGTGCTGTTTGTAAGTTTTGTACAATGAATATGTTTATGGTGTCCTGAAATGCAAAAAATTCTCTAAATGGTCCCCGTGCCAAGCAGCTGACTTTCTTTATTTACAATATATCAGGCTAGCCACTAGAGCACGGGACACAGATGCAAGTGGAAAGTGTTGGAGTAGAGGTGTAGTAGCAGTGTAGTGTCTACTTAAGTGATTTGCAGCTTCCAGGGGCAACGGGCAGGTACCATATATACATAGGTACATTAGGCCACGCTCAACCAGCGTAACTATGTATGTATGGCAACATACCGATGCCAGGAATTTTTATTTAATGTTGATAGCATTTCCTGGGCTTCCTGAACATAACAGTATGGAAACTGTGACTGGCTGTCCCAGCGACCACATGGTGGGGAGACCATCCTACCAGCTTTTGAATATAAATAATGACTGGGAGCTGTCAGTGACAACACAGTCACAGTGCTGGGGGTGTCGAGTGGGCATGCTTCCAGCACTATACAGCTGCCCTGGCTGTATGCCTACACGTGGCAAAATGGTGTTAAAAACCACCACTGTGGCTGTTTTTTCGGGAGCAGTGATTTTAATAATGCTTAATGTGAAACAATAAAAGTGAAATATTCTTTTAAATTTCGTACCTGGGGGGTGTCTATAGTATGCCTGTAAAGTGGCGCATTTTTCCCGTGTTTAGAACAGTCCCTGCACAAAATGACATTTCTAAACGAAAAAAAAGTCATTTAAAACTACTCGCGGCTATAATGAATTGTCGGGTCTCTGCGATACAGATAAAAGTTATTGAAAAAAACGGCATGGGATCCCCCCCAGTCCATTACCAGGCTCTTTGGGTCTGGTATGAATATTAAGGGGAACCCCGAACCAAAATTGCGTGGGGGTCCCCCCAAATTCCATACCAGGCCCTTCAGGTCTGGTATGGATATTAAGGGGAACCCTTATGACAATACCATGCATATAAGCCTTTAAAATTAGCACTTTTGATTTCTCCCATAGACCTTTAAAGGGTGTTCCGCGGATTTCGAATTTGCCGCGAACAGCCCAAATTGTTCACTATTCGGCGAACAAACACCCGATGCTCAAGTCGAACTTACTTTCAACTCGAACATTGGGTTCATCCCTAATAGTTTGGTGTTCTTGAGCATTGCTTTAACTGCCCACCAATGCACAAGAACAGAAAGAAATATACAAGCGGTGTTTTTCCAATGCAACGCATCACAATGCACAGTAGTGCTGCAACACATGTGCATTGGAGCTGCTTTGCCTTGGTACAATGGAGTCCAATTCAGAATGAATGGCACCACAATGTGCTAATGCTAATGCATGTAAGAAGACCCAACAATGTGATTAGGCCCAAACGCAAGCAAAGGAATGTTTATTTTAGCCATGTGACTGTGTTTTCTACATCCCATTGGACTTTGGCTGAAAATAACTGTATTTTTTTTAAAATAACGACCCTTATTTTGGTGTTTTAAAATCATGAACTGAACCTAATAATTCCATTTTATGCATTTATGTTAATGGATGAATATAAAATGTTTTTGCTAGCATTAAATATTTCACCTCTATCTTTCCTCTTTATATTAGCAAAGAAATACAAAGTATAAAAAAACAGCGTGTATAGGGAAAGAGCCCCATAGTTATTAGAATACTGATTAGCTGGTTAGAACATTTGGCTCTGTTACATTTATTCAGCTTTCTCTCTTTTTGATGTGACAGCTCACTGTGCTGATAAATGTGTCCACGGCCGCTGCATAGCTCCTAACACCTGTCAGTGCGAACCGGGATGGGGAGGACCCAACTGCTCCAGTGGTAAGTGTCCAGCTGCTGCTGCCTGTCTCCAAATGTTTCTTCTGTTTTGTCCTTTCTGTCTGGGAATCAGTGGTAGCATGCATATGGTTGTGATAGCTGACTTAGCCAGGGATGAGCTACTTTATGCTGGTTAACTGTTTGCAGCCATCCTTCTGAAATCTGTGGTTCTGCATCTTTTTTAGCATATTGTATTTTTTTCACGGTACTTCCTGTTTTTCATTGAAATTATGCAAAAGCTTGTATTAAAACATTAAAGCATTGACAATGATTCAGCAAAGGTTTTCAGAGCTTGGGTTGTGTACTTCTGGTGGCTTGCGCATATATGTATATGTACTTTATATGTATATGTAGGTTATACATGGATCTATGTGCTGTACAGCCCTTATTCACACTGGCAATGACATACATGTGATTATATGTGTTTATACGTCATATCTAAGGGTCGGTTCACACATGGGCAACACGACTTTAGCGCGACTTTGTACCGCGACTTCAACGCGGCTTCAGCGCGACTTTAGCGCGACTTCAGCGCGACTTCGGTAAATTACGAGGTGACTTGAAGTCGCCTCCATGACAGGCGACTTCGCCTGTGGCCAATCACCTCTCTGGGAGGGAGGGGGGGAGGGAGGGGTTTTCTCTGCAAAGTCGCTTGACTTTACAGAGAGATCCGACTTGCAGGCGACTTACATTGAGTTGAATGGGTACAAGTCGCCTACAAGTCGGATAGAAGTAGTACAGGAGTCTTTTCTGAAGTCGGAGCGACTTCAGTAGTGTCAATTAAGACGCTCCCATTGCCTACCATGTTAACCTAAATGCAAAGCGACTTGGGGCGACTTGGGGCGACTTGAGGGCGTACAAGTCGGATCCCAAGTCGCCCCAGTGTGAACCGACCCTAAATGCAAACAATGATTTTAAATAGTATAATTCATGTTGTGTGTTTACCTGCCCTTAGGTGCATTCAGTTAGAATTCTGTGTATCCAGGGGCAGATTTGTTACTCTGAGTACTTATAAAGCTGATAAACCAATAAAAACGTAAACAAAATCTGCGCTTGTGGTGAGGTAATTCACAAACAGCAGCTAAGCACTATACCCTGATACCAGGCATTCAACAAAAAGAGGTGCGGTGCTGCACTGGTTTGATTTATATGCATGCAAAAGCTGACCATACATGGATCAAAATTCAGCCAGTTCAGTAGAAACCAGCTGAATTTCGATCCATCTATGGCTGTTCCTGTTCATGAAGTCAAACGATCGATCGACTTCTTATTAACCAGCTTGATGGAAAACTTTAATTCGATCGGTGCATGCAGTCAATAGGCTGCAGTGCTGATCAGTGTATTCTCATGGCGGGGGGAGGAGCAGTGCTAGGACAAGATCATCTAGAGCCCAGGGCAAACATGCCAAATTGTGCCTCCCCCCCCCCAGCAACATTATGTGTCAGCAAAAATCCCCCCCACAAAAACACTGAGCACTAATCTGCATGCTTGCCCTCTAAGCATAAATCACCCCCCCTCCGAGTAAAAATCTGCCCCATGCTGAAATCCCCCCTCTCAGCACATATCCCCCCCCCCCCATCCCCCAAATAGCCGCAGCTCAAATGTGACCCCCCGAACAAAAAAAAAATCATCCCTCCTAGCACAAATCCTTTACCTCTAAAATGTCCCCTCCTTGTACACATCTTCTGCCCCCCCCACTTCAAATCTCCCCTCAGAACAAATTCCCCCCCAAATCTCTCCTCCTAGCACAAATCACCACCCCCCCCATTTCCCCCCTCCCAACACAAATTCCCCTAAATCATCACTCTTATCACCCCCCTCCCCCAAATTTCCCCTTCCTAGAACAATACTTACCCCCTGCCACCCCCAAGATTCCCCCTTTTCCAACAAAAATCCCCTCCTCCTCAATCAATCTCCTTGTGGTGCCCCCCACCTCACATGTTACCACTGTGCCCAGGGCAGCCGCCCCTCATGCCCACCCCTTGTCCTGGCCCGGCCCTGGGGAGGATTCCTGTTATCAGAATACATTGACACAGCGTAGAGGATTCCTGTATTCACTTCGAATGTGTGGATAGAGGAGTTGGTTCAGTTTTTTCATTCAGCCCACTGGATGAATGAAGAAACTGAACCATTTATGGCAAGCTTACTTGCATGTAAACATATGAAAGTACATGTAAGCTCCTGTAAACATAGGTACATTTAGACCCCTTTCACACCGAGGGCGTTTTGCAGGCACTATAGCGTTAAAAATAGCACCTGCAATCCGTCCTCAAACAGCTGCAGCATTGTCTCCAGTGTGAAAGCCTGAGGTCTTTTACACCGGAGCGCTGTGCTGGCAGGACGGGAAAAAAAGTCCTGTCAGCAGCTTCTTTGGAGCGGTGAAGGAGCGGTGTGTTTTCCGCTCTTCCACCGCTGCTCCCCATTGAAATCAATGGGGCAGCGATGGGGTACCGCCGGCAAAACGCTGCTATTGCAGCGCATTGCTGGCGGTTTTAGCCCTTTCTCGGCCGCTAGCGGGGGTAAAAGTGGCCAAAATGCGCCGCAAATCCGACGGTAAAACGCCGCTATAAATAGCAGCGTTTTACCGCCGACGCTATAGGCGGCTCAGGGTGAAAGGGGTCTTAGGGTACACTCAAACTGGCAGTTTTAATTGAGCTTGGGCACAGTTTTCCTTCTTGGTCTGGCTCATTGGTGTAGTGTGAGTGCTCTGAAAGTGTATCTACAGGTAAGCTTATAATAAGGCTTATCCTTTGGGTACTGTATGTAGCGGTGTGTTTGCCACTAGTAACTAAAATCCACCATATCACCCTTCTGCCAGACCTCCATATATCACTTCTGAGACAATGAACAATCATTTGCGTTGTTTTGTTTTTGTTTATTGGGGGATATAACTTGGTTGGGGGAAAAGGGTATAGGGGATGCCCATAGATCAAATTACTTTGCCATCATATTTATAAATTAGAACTTCGATTGAAGAAATGATGCACATGTATAGCAACTACAGTCTTTTCCCTGCATCACCATGCAGATTATTGCTTCTCCTCTGCGTAACTCCTGCAGACTATTGCTCCCAGGAATCCTTCCCTCCTGCACAAACTTATTCTGTAGAACATTATGCTTCTTGTCACATCCTCTTCTATATGCAAAAGATCCCACTCTGAATAGTCTCTAATGCTGACTCTGATTAGTTGCTGCTACTAGGCCAGAGATCTGCAGTACCTGTCCCCGGAGGCCTAGTAGTTTAGTAGCATGTGCTGAACGGTGGACTACTGTTCCGATCTAGTCCAGCCTGCAAATCCTGCGCCCTTGGACCGCATCGATTTGACACTATTCCCCACAGTCTCTCCTCTGTTTCA
Organism: Aquarana catesbeiana; assembly: GCF_042186555.1. Lineage (NCBI taxonomy): Eukaryota > Metazoa > Chordata > Amphibia > Anura > Ranidae > Aquarana > Aquarana catesbeiana. The sequence continues at coordinate 215,314,786 of NC_133324.1, forward strand.
GAACTCCTTATCAATGACCATGTAAAGATGAGGACTTCACCCATGACCGTGTAAGGGCGAAGTTCCCTCACAGCTCTCCCGGGCCTCCTCCTGCGATCGGCGCACCCCCCCCCCCAGATGGGGGTGCCCTCCTGCTGCTGCCTAGTACTCCACTCTCCGCTTCTCCCGGCCAAAAACTCCCCCCAGTGGCCTGTTACCTCATCTTATATGGGAGGCCTGCCCCCTGCCAATTCCAGTTGGGGATTCGTCAGGGCTCCTCACATGAGCTGCCTGCCACTCCAGTCCTAGGCCCTGCCCCTTTTCCAGAACTTTCTCCCTGGAAGCAGGGGAGGAGCCTTAGCACTGAAGCACGGGTGGTCACACCCACTGCTACTCTAACCACTCCCTGCCCCCAGGTCAAAACAAACAGGCCTAGCCTGAAGCATAGGCCTGCCTAACTTTACCTGCACTGGCAGTTTCTCTGACAAAAATCCTCACTCTAGCACCTACCTATGATAAAGGGTGCTACATGTAAATATCTCCCAAAGGTGCACAGTTTAAGAGATGTTTGCATGGATGGCATTTACATGCGGTCCATGGAGACAGCCATGCTGGGGCTGTGAATCCTACGTGCATGTGCAGGAGTGACGTCATCATGGCTCAGCCATTCAAACGGCTGGGACTAGCGCATTATGATATTACTCTGGGGGGGGGGGGGGGTGCCGCAGTTTTCCTCTTTTAAATGCTGTTTACTACCGCTTGAACCGTGCTTAGGAATGGTGAATCGTACTGTACCCAGGACCACTTGGAAGGGGTGATTCTGGTAATGGTTCACTTGTGGTCTGGGAAAGTTTGCTTCATTGTGAGTTCATAGCTGACTGAGCACAGAAGCAGGGATAACTGTGGTATGGTTAGCAGAGGTGATGATGTAAGTGTGCCTGTGAACACTTACTTATAGCTCAGTGCAAGTGCAGGCCAGTGGGGTAGGCAGTCAAACTCGGGCATGGTTCAATGTGGTCCATGTAAATGTAGCGTAGAGCTGGCCATATACTACTAGATTGCTCTCATTAGTCCTGAGGGGTGAACAGATTTCATACAGCATGGGTGGCCAAATCCCTTTGGTGGGCTATTCTATTCTGACTGCCTTCAGTGGTGACCGTCAAAATATCTGAACAATGGCTACATCTAAATAGGCTAAAAGACAGCGCTAATGTGTCAACACATAAATCAAAAAAAGCAGCAGCTTAAAGTGAGATACACAACAAATAGATAAAAAATAAGAGAAGCCGTGCTAAAAATAGTCCCAATTATTGTAAGAGGAACCTTGATTGAATGTCATCACAAATCCTTTTCCCAATGGCACCACTGTGATTCACATCAAAAAACTGCACAGCCACCTTAAGAAAAACTTGCTTACCAGATAGCAAGCAAAATAGGCATATGGCTATAGCCCAGCCAAGACCTTTGCTTGCACGGATCATCTTAGGAATGAATATCACAAGCTAGATGGCTGTATTATCTTTCACACACTGGCACCGCTGTGTAGTTCGTAAGCATCTCTTTCAGCAAAGGACCCAAAAAGAAATACTGACCATAGTGTAATCTTGTCTAGCTTTTTAATAATATGAAAAGCAATGCACTTTCATTTGCTTGTTTTTAAAATCATATATAAAACAGACCTGGCTGGCTCGCAACAAACGCCCATCCTCCTAGTACGACAGCATAGTGACGTCAACATCTGATTGGATGCAGCTGCTGTTCAGCTGACAATTTTCTGCCCGGTTCAATTAAGAACTTTTTTTTTTAAACAATAATTTTTTATTGGTATTTTTTTTTTTACACAACCTACTAAACATAAAACAAGAGAGATAAAGAAAAAAAAAAAGAAATAAAATTAGGAAAAATCATTTCCAAACAATAACGATGGAAAATACCCTAATTTAACATTTCACATGCTGTTGCAATATGGATCTATACAAATATTCAACCCTACAGTAGCATAGTCCTATTCGCTCATCCAAAACACGCTGTTCTGAAAGCATTTATTCAAGGTGCAAAAGTAACACTTGTTATTTATTTAGCATCATTTCTGTCTCCCCATGGCCCTCCGTTCTCCAATACTCAACCTCCTTCAAATATATAGCTCAGAATGATCCTCCATACTCCTCACGATTGAGCAACCATATTATGATTGTATTAAGCAATGTGTTTCCTTGTAGCTGACTTGTGGACTTTCGATAGAACAGCCAATAATATAGACCCCATTCGTACATCACAAGCCCGCCGAATCATCGGCTTTGCAGTATTCTAAGAGAAACCAATGCAAATGGAGCCAGTCCAGGCACCGCTAGCCATGGCTCCCAAAGTTTATATAATTTAGTCGTTGTGCCCCTATTTCTATAAACCTGTTATTCCTTTAAAAGAGTATAGTTTACCTGAGTATGCCACTCCTCAAATGATGGAGGGCTAGGTGACAACCATTTCATGGCAATAAGCTTGCGAGCTATGAACAGCAATCTATTAATAGGTACCAGAGTCAATTAAGAACTTAAGAGGACCAAAGAAGGCAATATCACCAGCACACCGACTTCTAAAGTTCAAACCAAACTATATTCATTACCAAGAGAAATTACGTTAAGGGCCTTTTTATTTCTCAGGGAGTCATTGTACCTGAAGAAGAGGTCCTTGATGGCCTTAAAACTTCCTTTTCTGTGGGTAATCAATAAACATTCTGTTTGCATTTTTGAAGATGGTGTGCTTATGATATTGCATTCTTTGGACTTCTATTATGGCAGTGCCATCCGCCTAGTCACCACAGTACTGCTTTATGGTCAGATGCTGTAAAGAGTGCTGGATTCTCTGTAATTATAGCCTAAGATGATATGCTCATTTTACTGGTCAGCTATGACTAAGGCTGAAATTGTCTGACACGTGCCAATGCCTGTATTTGCTATAAACAAATAAACTTGCATTGTGGTATTTTCAAAAGTGCTGGTGTTTTGTGGCTTGTTACACTCATGTTACTGTCATCTACCTATTGTACATGCCAGAGCAGGCATTGAAGTTTAACCAGCAGATTGGATGTTTCTGCTTCAACAGGCTTCTGAGCACTGGGCTTACTGGACATTTTTGCTCAAACCAGATGTAATGGGAATACATGCAGTATGATGTGCAATTTAACATTCATTGCTATGTGTTTTTGGATGTGTTAGAACGCAATTGAAGGTCTCCTTACAGTTACCTTAGAGATAAAATTGCTGGTCAATGCACCCAAAGCTGGATGTTTTCAATATATTTCTATGGTGAAAATAAAGCCAGTAAAAGACTGGGTGTCATTCAAATAAATGAGAGTTACAGTATGTATGCAGCCGTGATAGAGGGAGGACAGAGTGTAAGTTTGTGAGTGAGTTCTTGGAGTATTTAGTGACATCCAGTCCAGCCAATGCAAGGTTGTAGCTGAAAAGTAATGGCACAAGTGGTAGCATTAACAATAGACCTATACTTGTACAGTTTATAATTGTAACAGTTGCCTGTAGGGAAGGATAGCTGAAGAGTAATTGGGGGCTAAAATATTTGCCTGGTTCTCAAGATTTCCTTTACTTCTGTTCACAAGTGTGAAGCTCTAGACATTTGGTCATATAATTTTTATAACAGATCATGTGACTACATTTCTAAACCTCCCACCTGTGGCCAGCACTTAGGGAAAGCCTGGAGCAGCATTTTCCCCTGGAAAAGAAAGCACTTTAACTCTACTATAAGGGCTTATTCACAGCAGCCTGCATGCTAAAGCAGGCTGTTTTAGTATGTGGGCTGTTGACTGTTGTGTAGTGGCAGTGAGGGGTGGTGCCCTGCGTTGTTACAATAGGGTCACTCATTAGATCAACAGGTTGTTCATTATAGAAGACTGGTTGGATATAGAAGGGTCATCTTAATATGGTCTCTCATTAGAGCACCAGGTCGTTGGTTATAGAAGACCGGTTGGTTATACAAGGGTCACTTTATCAGGGTCACTCATTAGAGAACCAGCTGGTTGGTTTGAGACTGGTTGGTTATAGAAGGGCCCCTTTATTAGGGTTACTCATTAGAACACCAGGTTGATGGTTATAGAAGACTGGTTGGTTATAGAAGGGCCACTTTATTAGGGTTACTCATTAGAACACCAGGTTGATGGTTATAGAAGACTGGTTGGTTATAGAAGGCTCACTTTATCAGGGTCACCCATTAGAGCACCAGGTGGTTGGTTATAGAAGACTGGTTGGTTATAGAAGGGTCACTTTATTAGGGTTACTCATTAGAACACCAGGATGTTGGTTATAGAAGACTGGTTGGTTATAAAAGGCTCACTTAATCAGGGTCACTCATTAGAGAACCAGGTTGTTTGTTATAGAAGACTGGTTGGTTATAGAAGGGTCACTTTATTAGGGTCACTCATTAGAGCACCAGGTGGTTGGTTATAGAAGACTGGTTGGTTATAGAAGGGTCACTTTATTAGAGTTACTTATTAGAACACCAGGTTGTTGGCTTTAAAAGGCTGTTTGGTTATATAAGGGTTACCTTAATATGGTCACTCATTAAGGGGCCAGGTCATTGGTTATAGAGGACTGGTTGGTTATAAAAGGGTCACTTTAATAGGGTCACTCATTAGAGCACCAGGATATGGTAGTAACAAAAGACTGAGCAAAGACTGGAAACTGAGCATAGTTTTGAGGAACATTCTGGAAATAATGTAGCCATTCATTTTGCTTTTAACATTCATACTGCAGTTGTTAAATAATCAGTAGCTAAATATACACTATATTGTCAAAAGTATTAGGATGCTTTCATTTACACGCACTTTAACTTCAATGGCATCCCAGTCTTCATCCCAAAGGTGCTCTATCAAGTTGAGTTCAGGACTCTGTGCAGGCCATTCAAGTTCCTCCACCCCAAACCCGCTCATACGTGTCTTTATGGACCTTGCTTTGTGCACTTGTGCGCAGTCATGTTGGAACAGGAAGGGGCCATCCCCAAACTGTTCCCACAAAGTTGGAAGCATGAAATTGTCCAAAATGTCTTGGTATGCTGACCCCTTAAGAATTCCCTTCACTGGAAATAAGGGGCCAGGCCCAATTCCTGAAAAACAACTCCACATTATAACCCCCCCCCCCCCATTAAATGATTGGGACCAGTGCACAAAGCAAGGTCCATAAATACATAGTGAGTAAATTTTGGGGTGGAGGAACTTGACTGGCCTGCACAGAGTCCTGATCTCAACCCAATAGAACACCTTTGGGATTAATTAGAGTGGAGAATGTGAGCCAGGCCTTCTCATCCAACATCAGTGCCTGACCTCACAAAAGCGCTTCTAGAAGAATGGTCAAACATTCCCATAGACACACTCCTAAACCTTGTGAACAGCTTTCCCAGAAGAGTTGTTATAGCTGCAAAGGGTGGGCCAAAACAATATTGAGCCCTACAGACTAAGACTGGGATGCCATTAAAGTTCATCTGCGTGTAAAGGCAGGGGTCACAATACTTTTGACAATATAGTGTATCTACTGTAATAACATTTTCAATTTAAACTTCTGATGCCATAGCAGACACCTACCTGCATGTAGTTGTGCTTAGAGCTATACTGTACACTGAAAAAAACAAAAAAAAAACAAACCAAAAAGCCCACTACACTCAACTGAGTTATTCAAAGAAGCCTAAATGTTTTTGTTACATACAGTAGGTACTGTATAGGATTCCATTCCAGCTGGTTTACATTACAATATAACACGTGCCTTCTTTTTCTTGCTCTCCAAAGTGCAGCGCTTTGGCCACAAAATCTGTATGTCTATAGGCTGTGCCAGGGCACAAACAGATTTCCTGGAGGTCAGATTAGAATCTGATATTCATTATCCTTCTCGGGTGCACAGCTGGCATTTCTATTCACATTTTCCTTTTTGAGTGGGTGTCCAGTTGTTCCCAATGCCTTTAACAGCTTTCATAATATGGAAAATCATTTGTTTATGGATATACGTTAGAATGTGTTTTTTGTGTATGTTACATAGTTACATAGTAGGTGATGATGAAAAAAGACACAAGTCCAACCTATGTGTGTGATTATGTGTCAGTATTACATTGTATATCCCTGTATATTGCGGTCATTCAGGTGATTATCTAATAGTTTCTTGAAGCTATCAATGCTCCCCGCTGAGACCACCGCCTGTGGAAGGGAATTCCACATCCTTGCCGCTCTTACAGTAAAGAACCCTCTACGTAGTTTAAGGTTAAACCTCTTTTCTTCTAATTTTAATGAGTGGCCACATGTCTTGTTAAACTCCCTTCCGCGAAAAAGTTTTATCCCTATTGTGGAGTCACCAGTACGGTATTTGTAAATCATATCCCTTCTCAAGCGTCTCTTCTCCAGAGAGAATGAATTCAGTGCTCGCAACCTTTCTTCATAGCTAATGTCCTCCAGACCCTTTAATAGTTTTGTTGCCCTTCTTTGTACTCGCTCCATTTCCAGTACATCCTTCCTGAGGACTGGTGCCCAGAACTGGACAGCATACTCTAGGTGCGGCCGGACCAGAGTCTTGTAGAGTGGCAGAATTATTGCTTTATCCCTGGAGTTAATCCCTTTTTTAATGCATGCCAATATTCTGTTTGCTTTGTTAGCAGCAGCTTGGCATTGCATGCCATTGCTGAGCCTATCATCTACTAGGACCCCCAGGTCCTTTTCCATCCTTGATTCCCCCAGAGGTCCTCCCCCCAGTGTATAGATTGCATTCATATTTTTGCCGCCCAAATGCATTATTTTACATTTTTCTACATTGAACCTCATTTGCCATGTAGTTGCCCACCCCATTAATTTGTTCAGATCTTCTTACAAGGTTTCCACATCCTGCGTAGAAGTTATTGCCCTGCTTAGCTTAGTATCATCTGCAAATACAGAAATTGAGCTGTTTACCCCATCCTCCAGGTCGTTTATGAACAAATTAAATAGAATTGGTCCCAGGACAGAACCCTGGGGGACCCCACTACCCACCCCTGACTATTCTGAGTATTCCCCATTTATCACCACCCTCTGAACTCGTCCTTGTAGCCAGTTTTCAATCCATGTACTCACCCTATGGTCCATGGCAACGGACCTTATTTTGTACAGTAAACGTTTATGGGGAACTGTGTCAAATGCTTTTGCAAAATCCAGATGCACCACGTCTAAGGGCCTTCCTTTATCTAGATGGCAACTCACCTCCTCATAGAGGGTAAATAGATTAATTTGAACGATTCTTCATGAGTCCATGCTGATTACTGCTAATGATACCATTTTCATTACTAAAATCTTGTATATATTTCCTTATCATCCCCTCCAAGAGCTTGCATACTATTGATGTTAGGCTAACTAGTCTGTAATTCTCAGGGATGTATTTTAGGCCCTTTTCAAACATTGGTACTACATTGGCTTTTCTCCAATCCGCTGGTACCATTCCAGTCAGTAGACTGTCAGTAAAAATTAGGAACAATGGTTTGGCAATTACTTGACTGAGTTCCCTAAGTCCCCTCAGGTGCAAGCTATCCGGTGATTAATTAATGTTAAGTTTCCCAAGTCTAATTCTAATTCTGTCCTCTGTTAGCCATGAGGGTGCTTCCTGTGATGTGTCACGAGGATGAACACTGCAGTTTTGGTTAATGAAGCCCCCCGATACCCTTGTGAAGACTAAGGAGAAAAATAAATTCAATACCTTTGCCATCTCCCCAACCTTTGTAACCAGATGTCCTTCCTCATTCTTTATGGGGCCAATATGGTCTGTCCTCCCTTTTTTACTGTTTACATACTTAAAGAATTTCTTGGGATTTTTTTGCTCTCCTCCGCTATGTGTCTTTCGTGTTCTATCTTAGCTGCCCCAATTGCACCCTTACATTTCTTGTTGCATTCTTTATAAGGTTTCAATGCTGATGATGATCCCTCAACCTTGTATTTTTTGAAGGCCTTCTCTTTTGCTTTTATATGCATTTTTACATTGGCGTTAAGCCATCCAGGACCTTATGTTCGCTCTTTTAAATTTATTACCCAATGAGATGCACTGGCTACTGCCCTTATTTAATATGTTCTTAAAGCAAACCCATCTCTCCTCCTTGTTCTTTGTTCCTAAGATTTTATCCCAATTTATATCTTCTAACAAGGTTCATAGTTAAGGGAAGTTGGCTCCTTTGAAATTCAGTGTCTTTGTATTTCCCTTATGTTTCCTATTTGTGTGATTTATACTGAAGCCAATTGACCAGTGATCGCTGTTTCCTAATTTGTCCCGTATTTCCACATCCGTGATCAGGTCTGTATTGTTGGTAATCAGTAGATCTAGTAACGCTTTATTTCTAGTTGGTGCGTCTAACATTTGACCCATGAAATTTTCCTGCAAGACATTTAGGAACTGGCGAGCCTTAAATGAATGCGCGGTTCCCTCCGCCCAGTCTATGTCTGGATAATTAAAATCCCCCATTATGATATCACTTCCCATCCTTCCTGCCAATCCAAATTGTGATAGGAGGTCCGCCTCCCCCTCCTCCCTCAGGTTAGGGGGCCTATAGCATACTCCCAGTATTATTTTTCCCATTAGCTTCATGCCTTTGGAGCTCTAACATAGCCAACTTCTAACCAGCAAGTCCATTGCTCAAGAGATTTGTTTGTTAATACACAAAAATTCTGTCTGTCTAAAGTACAGATAGCACTTCCAACTATAATCCAGTATTTATTACAAGTACTTATATAGTGCCATCAATTTACACAGCACTTTACATATACAGTATATTATACATTCACATCAGTCCCTACCCTCAAGGAGCTTACAATCTAAGGTCCCTAACTCACATTCATACATACACATACTGGGGCCAATTTAGACAGTATCCAATTAACCTCCCAGCATGTCTTTGGAGTGTGGGAGAAAACCCACGCAGGCACAGGGGGAACATGCAAACTCCAGGCAGGTAGTGCCATGGTTGAGATTCGAATCAACGACCCTAGGACTGCTAGTCAGAAGTGCTAACCACTTAGACACTGTTTTAGGCAGTATAGTTATTTTTGTCAGTCCTTTACTATTACATTAACATTGTCTATTCATTTAAAAAAGTTCCTCATAGACCCCTTTCACACTGAGGCGTTTTTCAGGCGCTTTTGGGCTAAAAATAGCACATGGAAAGCGCCTGAAAAGCGCCTCCCCTACAGCCCCAGTGTGAGAGCCCCAGTGCTTTCACACTGGGGTGGTGCACTTGCAGGACGTTAGAAAAAGCCCTGCAAGCAGAATCTTTGAAATGAAATGAATAGGCAGCACTGCCGAAGCGCCTGAAAAGCGCTTCGGCAGCTAAAGGGGTCATATTCTGCAATTGCATTGTAAAGTTAAAGAGGAACTGCAGTCTGTTCACATAATTTGTAATAAAAACATCTTTGCCTTTCTGATGCTTCCCTCCAACCACTTTGCATATTATTTTATATATACTGTGATTCTGTACTTGCCAAATATGCCGAAGAAATCTCCCTCCACTGAGTCTGGCTGCAGCCATTTAAACTGTGGGCAGCTGAAGCTGCTGCCTGTTCACTTCCTGGATTTACACAGACACACAGAGGCACACCTCCATCTCTGCAGCCCTGCAGCTCTCATTGGCCCTTATATGACTCACCCCCCTCCCTTCCTGGCAAATGCTCACGAGAGTGAGAGAGAGAGCTGTGTATGATGTTGTAAGCCTAGGCTAATGACCATACAAGAAACAGGAAGTGTGCTGTATAAGGCATTTACTGGCAGAAAAAAATGTCTTACTATCCAACAACAAGGGCAGAAGATTTGATAGATGGAAAGATGAAAAAATGACTGAAGTTCCATTTTAAGTTCAGGATGCTAATATAGAAGGTGATCTCTACTTATGGATCTTTTTATGTTTTCCTTTATTAAATCTGTGAACGTCAAACTTTGCAGAACATTATATCTAAGGCCCTATTCACACTTTTTTGCGTGTTTTTCACATCGTACATAGGGCAGTCCTTTCACTTGAATGCATTTCCCTATGTGCGACAAATGCACCAAAGAAGCTCATGCACCTTTGTGAGTCTAGAGCTTGCGCATTTTTACAGTGTGCATTTTAGCGCATTTGTAGTGCGTTTGCTGTGAGATAAAATGCGTGTCTTCTAACAATGTTTGGCGTGTCATTAACAATGACACTGCAAGCGCAACGCACATGTGCAGCGCATTTCTGTAACACGCATTTCCTGTGCGTTTTGTTGTGCATTCAGAGAATGTGAAGTGTGAATGGGACCTTATAGTGTACATTTACCCCAAACTGATTTATTTAAATTTGGATAAAGTAGGGAAGGGTTAGCACCACTGTCAGGTTTTTGTTCCTTTTTGTGTGTGAGATTCATCCTATTGTCCAGGTGATTGTTGTCATCAAAACAAAACTGGATGGGAAATTGTAAACTGTAGTTGCCACCAAAACGATAGGTGAGGGTAAGTCTTCCTATGGGGTCACCAAAGATTGTAAAACAGAGATTTTCTCTCACTTCCTGTTGCGTCTCTGAGACAGGAAATAAGTAAAAATCTCCCCAAAGGGGCACAGACATTTAACATACAGTGATTTTAATCCTTTCCAACTGTATCCAAAGAAAAAGGTTTGGCTGTATATACACAAAATTCTACACTATATTCATGTATACACAAAATTCTACACTATATTCATTCTAAAAAGAAGACCTTTGTATAGAATATCATGGAGGGGGTCCCCTTCACTCACACATCTTTTGTAAATAAAATGACCCTCTTCTCTCTACTGTTTATTATAGTGGATTAAGTCCATACACAAAGAAAGCAATACAAAGAGAACAGGATACTTTCTCATACAATTACATGGCACAGCAGCCACATATCAGAAATATGAAGTGTTGGGGTAACAAAGTTTTAAGTAAACTGACAATTGTAGATGTAAAATTGTAAGTGGGCCATGATACTAGATTAACAGATGGCTGTCAGGGAAGGAATAATATATGATCAGGAGCTGACAATGCTTTAAGTGTAAATTGAAATATATTCAGATACCTAGAAGACATACATGCCTCTCTCCAGCTATGGGGATTCGGTGGCACCTCCATAATGTGTCTACATACCAGTCTGAGTCTTGCATTGACTTCTTGTCATTCAGAGAGGATTATCTATGAGGGAGCAAACTGCTCTCTGGGTGCTGAATCACAGTTCGAGACATTGACTTGGAAACATTCCAGGGCTCATGTAGACGTACAAAATGAGATCCAGTTTCAATGGTTGCTCGAAATCTCATCATGCCATCCATAAGTAATATGACTAACATGTGGACAGAAGAGACTCCTAATTTGGGCTTAAAGTGTTAATGCTGAACTTCTGTGGACCAGTCTGGAATGTGTGATAGAAGTGTAAAATTACAGGGATAAAATACGGACTATACAGTGTAACGTCACCAACATGTTATAGTTCTATAAAATCTCTGTCTGCTTACATTGGTTTCATTGTTTTGCACATCATGAAGTAAGAGAACGTAACCTTAAAACTGAGGTCTTTGGCAGTTACCCATATACCCCAGGTTACCCTATGTAACCCGTCATCTAAACCTCTCCTTCTTCAAATTACTTTACACTAAGACGATGGTTTTATACATAATAAATATATATATAGATATATATATCTATAGATATATATATAGATATATATATATCTATAGATCTATATCTATCTATATAGATCTATAGATATATATCTATAGATATATATCTATATCTATAGATATATATCTATAGATATATATCTATAGATATATATATTCAAGTGCTATACAAGAATGTTTTTTTTTATATATATATATATATATATATATATATATATATATATATATATATATATATATAATTTTTTTTCAACTCTGCCTGGAGTTCAGCTTTAAAGTCAATTTCAGATTCACTTATAGGTTTTGTCCCCTCTCCCCCTGCCTCCAACATTTCTAAAGTTCTAGCAGGATTAAAAATTTCATGCTGCAGCTTCTTTAAAAAAGATTTTCCTCTTCTTCTTTGGGTATGTCCTGCTTGGTGGTGGGCAGGCAGCTAGTGCTTGGCATTTAATGGATTATAGACTTTCAGAGATCAACACCCCCTGCTTCCTGAGAACAGCTTCCAGGGAGCTAATGGATATGTATTTAGTTTCTTATCTCCTTCAAACTTTTAATAAACAAGATATTTATTGCAAAGAGGTTTTTGTAGCCCTTTTGTAGTGAACCTTGCTGTACAATACAGTAAAATGAAAGGTCCACATGCACTGTCCAAGCCCTCTCCTCCTTTAAAATCACCCAGTTTTACTAGGTGTAAAATATACCTTTGCCAAAAAAAGTTATAATTGTACTTACCCCCGCCTTCCACTTTGCCAGGTATGGCATGACCATCCTTCCAGGACCATTCCCGGGAAATGCAGAACAGGTGACACCTCACAAGAAGACACTCAGGTTCACTGCAAGAGCATGTTCCTGCAAGATTTGGGCTGCTCTGTATTACCAAAAGGAATGTGATGTCATCCTTGCCTAATCACTGTCTGGTCACTGCAGATGGAAGAAGTATAAATCTACTTTTTGTACATTTTACATCTAGCAACATAACATTGGGGTGTTTAGACAGCATATGTGGTGCATGTCCAGCAGACCTAGTTTAAAATGAAACATGATATCCCGTATTGTATTTATAGAATCTCAATGAATCCTTATTTGTATTTAACATGGTCCTTTCCATTCCCATGTTTAGTACATACTGGATGTAGCCATCATCAGAGCAAAGCAATCAGTAGAGATTAGGAATAGCATTTATACAGTATAAGGTCCGGCTGTGTGGCAAAATCATTTAGACTATATGGTAATGGGGTTGACAGGCATGGGTTCAGGTACAGGGCATGTATTGTAGAATAGGGCAACAGAACTGCAACTTTGACAATGTGAAGGAATGTGATCACAGGAGAGGAGGAATGTGACATAATACAGGATGCTGGGGATTACACACTGCCTAATACCCCTCATCCTTTCCACATGACCAAGCTGCACACAATTGAGGGACACAAACCGGAAAGCTAAAGAGGTTGGTTGGCTCCAGATGAATTCTAATCTGCTGGATTTGGACATGCTACAGACTTTTACTAATGCATTGCTATATCCTTATGGTCATTTTGTTATTCCCTTCACTTACACATATTGCCTATGGAAATTTTTAGAACATTACTGTGCCTCACATTTATCACATGCAACCTATATAGGTATACATATAGGGGGTTATTTACGAAAGGCAAATCCACTTTGCACTACAAGTGCACTGCAAGTACACTTGAAAGTGCACTCGCTGTAGATCCGAGGGGGACATGCAAGGATAATAAAAAACAGCATTTTAGCTTGCACATGATTGGATGATAAAATCAGCAGAGCTTCCCCTCATTTCAGATCTTCCCCTCAGATCTACAGCGACTGCACTTCCAAGTGCACTTGCAGTTCACTTGTAGCGCAAAGTGGAGTTGCCTTTCATAAATAACCCCCATAGTTTTCTGCTGTATCCAAGTCAGCAAAAAAGTAAAACAATCTACTTCAGCATATGATTGTTGCCACCAATTTTAAAAAATAGATCTAAAAAAGGATTAGCCCACCCAAAGATGAAATATTAGATTAGGGTAAATGCTATATAAAGAGTTTTTTTTATATATATTGCGATTCCAGAAGTGAGATCTCTGTTCTTGAGCTTTCAGGTCTGCACAACAAAATAAAGGTTTCTCCGACTACCTCATACATTTTTTAAAATTGAACTCTGTTGACTAGAAAATATTTACTGCTGTGGTAGGTCCCACTCTCCATTGCAAGGGATAACTGCTCTTTTGCTTATGTAGGCCTCCTCCTCTTTGTGTGACCAGACCCCCCAAAACCTCTTCTTTTGCTGGAGGACCAGCTGAGGCTCTCTGACCTCATCCTGTACAATGTGGGACCTGCAGTCCTGTGTTGTATGTAAAGAGGCTGAGGGCCTGCCAACATTCCAGTTGTTAGGCTGCTAGGGGAGTGAGGAGTAAGGTAATATCATCTTCTTCATCATTACCTAGGCAAAAACAGCAGTCAACCAGTGCATTACAAGGAAGGATCCACTGCAAGCGTAAGGATTTTTCATTCCTGGAGCTCAGCTTTAGGTGCTTGTACACACCAGCTCTCAGCATTTTACAGTGTAGGCTGGTGTCTGTTGTGCCCCAGCGGTGAGGGGGCAGTGTGATGCCTGTTTCCTCTAAAGCGGTAGTAAAAAAAAAAATCAGGCCCCAGGCAGCTTAAGTCATAAAATGCTAGAATGTTTTGCATACTAGCATATTATGACAGGCTTACCTGAAAATGAAGCCCTTCAGTGACGCACTGTCACTGCTGAAGGTGCTTCCATCTTCACCCGGTCTTCTTTCCTGGGTTTGCGGGCTTCAGCGATATGAATGGCTGTCATATCGTTGTTTACGGCATGGGTATGCCATTCCTTCAGAGCGCCTGCGCTGGGGACGTACCTGGCAGCATCTAAAGTAAATATCTCCTAAACGGTGCATGTTTAGGAGATATTTACTGTTCCTATAGCTATAGATAAGCCTTATTATAGGCTTACCTATAGGTAAAAACCATACATGCGAGTTTACTCCCACTTGACATACCCCCCGGATCAATTTGTGGATGTATGCATACATATAACAAACCCATTTTCTTACTTTGTTTTGTTAGGTCTGCATTGCAGTCTATGGATGCATGTGCTATTGAACGATACAAAAGCTCAGTTTTTTAAAATCCTATATGGGTTCTCCCATCCCCTCCTACGTAGCATGTCTATACACAGACCTCACATGCAGTGCATACTTGCTCCCTACTACCCAGTGTTTTTTCAAGCCGGACAGTGTTTACTCCTGTTTTTATGACCATCTTGGCCTTCTGATTCACCTCTACAGAAATTTTTATCATGCTCACACACTGTAGAACAGGCATCTTCCAAAAAAAATAGATGCAAACACTTCCTGTTGCAGTGGTCTGCACAGCATCTAAGGATTATGCAGTGTGTGATGTCATATCCCTGCCCCCTGCCTGCTGGGGCTAAGAAATAGCATTGGATATGTGTGTTTTAGAAGGTTGTAGAGGAGAGGGCTGCAGATATATATAGGTACAACTTATGCAGAAGTAATTGTTTCATCTCTGTGTTTCACCTGAGGCCAATCACTTCACTGGGTAAATGTAAGGGTTTACAACCACTTTAAGTAAACATAAACAATTCCTATACCATCCCTAAGTGAGAGCCAAATCCTTCTTCCTTTGTGTCTCACGTGCTCCCCTTCCCAGGCACAGCAGCTCACAGTGGGAGGAATTGTTTAACAGTGGCAGTGCCATCAATCCAGAAAGCAGTGAGTGGGACTAGGCGTAGCCAGGTGCTTATTGACAGGCTGCAGGCTTGTGAATTAGCAGTGACAATGCCAATAGTCTCGTCCCCTCAAACATTTTTTCATTCCACTGTAGCGCAAGCAGGCACAGCCTACATGAGAGTGGCAACTCTGCTCTGAATTCAGGAGCAGTGCAGCATCATTGCCACACCATCACTGGAGGCTGCATTAGGAGGACCTCACTTGCAGATACACTGATAATGAAGTGCTGCTGTATGTATAGTTCTGCATTAATTTGCTGCATGTGATGTTATTTGCCACAAAGTTTAAGATGACATCTTATTGCTGAAATTTCAGATTACACATGTAGCATGTAGATGTTTAGGCAGGGTTGCTAGTAAATCTATTTGCCAAGTGATAGTTGCCTTGGTCAATTGATAGGCGGTCAATTGATTTCACCCTAATTCTGGAATTGCTGCACTTCCCTCTTCTGTCACTAGATTGCTGGGTATCTGGTGGCATTAAATAAGACAAGGGCATTGCAAGGGCAGATTAGGAATGAATGGGGTGTCTCAGCCAATGAGCAGGGATTTTCTTGGGTCCCTTGGCCTGCTGGGAGAGCCTATTTATTTATTTGGAGTCAGGTGATCAGAGTCTGTGCCACCTGGGCGGCTGTCTGGGCGGACGTGTGTCGTGTTGCCCCGGGCTGCTAGGCCGGAGACCTGAGGCCTATCCCGGGGACATCTGGCTGCTAGGCTGTCTGAGGGCCTATCCAGAAGCAAGAGAGCAGTGTGGTTTTGGGACTGCGGCTCGCAGTCCAACCAGAAGTAACGATTCTGCCGGCCAGAGAACTTGCCGTGGTTGGAGGTAGAGGGAAAGCTGTCGCCACTAAGGAACCATCCACCTTATTACCAAGGACCACTGTGAGTAGCTGAAGCAAGTACCAAAGCAGTATTCTCACCAACTGGGGATGGTTGAAGTTTTGGGAAACTTCAGCAGGTGTCAAGGCAGGGACCCAGCCAGTGGAGGTGACGCTTGAAGAGCATTATTGTGTGCCAAGCCAGGGATCAAGCAGGCCAGTGAGGTGATGCTTGAGGAGTATCTGTGAGTGCCAAGCTAGGGACCCAGCAGGGATGTGGGGGTGACGCTTGAGGAAGATACTGAGTAAGAAGATTGGAAGAGCTCAGGGGATCCAGTGGCAGTGGATCAGCAAGTCTAAGTGATAGACTGGGAGCTCAGCTGAGTGAAGATCTACAATAGGAGATTGTAGAAGAAGTTCATTACAACATTTGTTAGAAACTGTTTCAAGATTGTTGCCGTAAGAGACAGAGGTCCTACTCATGCAGGTATGGTGTCTAGCTGGATGCCTTTCCCTGCATGGCTGTCTGCCTATAGAAGTCGCGGAGTTTGCCAATTAAGATTGCATCTACTTAAGTGTGTCCTGGCCCCAACCCTCTCTCCCATAGTTCTGTTCAAGAGACAATAAATCTCTCATTCAAGAAGTGTCTGGCGCCCATTAATCCACCTTGCATCACACCCACCATGCCTTGTAACCCATTCTACACAGAAGGATGTCAGCCAACCCTAACTCTGGAGGTCACCACTAGCCTCAAGGGCTCCGGGACTTGGCTACGCACACATATCATTAATGTAATACTGAGAAAATATTAGTTATCTTGGCATCAACTGGCATAATCATAACTGTTTATGCTTCATGATGATAGTCCTTCTTTTTTGTTTATACTGTAAATCCTGGCTAAATAAGGTTTAGATTGTACTACGCTACTCTGTGTACTACACAAGAATATGCACGCTGACATCCATGTGGACTAAATTAGTCTAATAAAGATTTATTGAGCAAACACAATGGGGCAGTCAATGTAATCTGAGCAGATAGCAGATGTGTTGAACTTATTGCCGGGAGCTACTTTATCAAGCCATCCATCAGACATGATCAGGATCACTTTTAAAATACTGTTCATGATATTTCAAAGTTGCAATGTTTATGTATCCTTAGCAGAAAACATGGATATTTCAGAACCCGTGTATTATTATTAAAGCTTAGGCAGGCCATACATGGGTCGAATTTTGAAATAATTTCCTTTTGAAAACCTTATCTAAGAATTTTCGTTCGAATTTCGCACCATTAGTGGGCTGCAGCAACAGCCGATTTTCGTGCGACCATTGAATTTGAGTAACCGGTTATGTTAATACTGTATATTTGATTCATATGCTTTCTTGTAGATCATTTTCTGACCTAATATACTCCTGAAGAAGGGGGTTACCCCGAAACATGTAGAGTGTGCAACTGGAAGAATAAATCTCCGTGTGTAATAGCGTGGAATCATGATTATATATATTTGAGTTCTTCCAATTTATGTCAGATAAGTTGAAGCTCCATGATGAGCAGCATCCAATGTATATTATCTACTATTGAAGGCTTTTTATGATGGGTATATTTGTGCATAATAAATTTACATATTTTTGTAAATTGACTGTTGTAAGTTTATATCGTACCACGAGAGTCCATGTTTCCTCCACAACTGTCCAAATTTCTATCTAGTAATAGGACGAAGGTACATTTGTTTTTTCATATCAAGTAGCGTTTTCATATATCTCCACAAAGTAAGTTTACAGACTTTAAGATCATTCAGAATAATAGGAGTAGGCTAGAAATAACTGGAAAACAATGTGGATATGCATATAGTGATTTACATTTTGACCATAGATATTTTTAAAACTTTTTTTTACCACTTGTTAAGAATATTAAAATAGATTGATGTCCATAGTCTGTGCTCAAGTGCAATTTAAAGGAGAAGTACAGCCAAAGCACGAATGACTGTACTTCTCCTGTGGATCACAGGAGTGAAGTTCGTTCTGCACTCCTGTGACCCTGAAGCCAGCTGTCGGCTGATGTCACAAAGCCAGTCCAGGCTCGGGAAGGATCGTGACTATATGGCCGGGATCCGCCCACATGCCAGGGCTGGCACCTGGCTCAGCCTCTCTGCGAGCTGCTGAGAGCCTGAGCCAGCCTCTCCCACCCCCTCCACAGCCCAGTGCTACATTGAGCGGGAGGGGGGGGGGCATAGTAGAGAGCCTGTGACTGGCAGTCATCAGCTCTCTGCTCAGGGTGTTTGGAGGACCGAGCGATTCTCAGTGTTAGAGCCGGCAGGGGACAGATGCAGCATCGGACTGGTGCTGCATCCACCTAGGTAAGTATGATTCTTAAATAGACACAAATCCCATACTTCTCTTTTAAGAAGTAAATGCACACAAAGTAATTATTGAAAAAAGCATTTCCACAAAATGATAAACATTTATTTGTATTAATATTGTTTGTAATTAATAGTAATAATAGTAATGCTAATATTAATATATTAATAATAATACTAATATTATTGATGACTAATACTTCTATTAGTAGTAATTACTAATACTATTATTGTAAGCTCGTTTGAGCAGGGCCCTCTTAACCCTCTTGTATTTTATTGTATTGTAACTATACTGTCTCCCTTTTATATTGTAAAGCGCTGCGTAAACTGTTGGCGCTATATAAATCCTGTATTATAACATTAATAATAATTATTATTTTTATTACAGCATACACGCAACATTCAAACCAGTGCCACTTTCAACCTCCCTCACTCAGACAATAGGAAAGTTACTTACTATTACTAAATATTAAAAAAACTCTAATGCGTCTTAACACTGGCCACAACACACTACTCAGCGCCAATGTGCCTCAGAGTATTCACGAACATATACAAACGTTATTAAGAATACATTGAGATAAAGTAGTGTCTCCACATAAAAAGCTGCCGCTATAACATAAATACTACAATCTATACCAGTGGTCATCAAACCTGTCCTCAGGGCCCACTAACAGGCCAGATTTGCAAGATAACTGAAATACATCACAGGCGATATCATTTGCTGCTCAGTGATTGCAGTATTCTAGTCTGCATCTCCCCAAGGTAATACATAAAACCTGGCCTGTTAGTGGGCCCTGAGGACAGGGTTGATGAAAACTGATCTATAGAATAACATTGAATAAAATCAAACACCATAGCATGAGGAAATTCAACACTGATAGCCGCGCTCCTGTCAATAATTATATCATTGACCAGCTTTCATATGTTAACCACATGAGACTTGATAGCTGGCACCCTGTGAATCTGTGCGGAAACAAGTAAAGTGTCCTTCTAAAGTTTTAAGGCGTTGTTATACTTCATGCACCAATCAACGGGTCACCACCGGGTAACCTAACCCCTCGAAGGGATCCTGGTTCAAGCAACCCCTGTGAGAGACGGATGAAGCAGCACTTTAAAAATGAAGTTGTGTGATAGCAGGCTTTTGGTGAGTTTGTACCCCTAAGGGAGCGGGACTCACGCAGTGTTGACCCCGGTGATTGGTGTATGAAGTATAACAACTCCTTAGGACTTTAGAAGGACACTTTACTTGTTTTCCACAGATTCATAGGGTGCCAGCTATCAAGTCTCACGTGGTTAACATATGAAAGTCGGTCAATGATATAATTATTAACAGGAGCACGGCTATCAGTGTTGAATGTTCTCATGTTATGGTGTTTGATTGTATTCAATGCTATTGTATATATTACTAAATATTAACAAGAAATGTTACATGAGGAAGGAAGACAGTAATATTCCCCCAGAAAGAAACCGAGATATCGAGCCATGGCTGCCAGATTAAAAAAAAATTCAGGACAGACCTGGCCCTGATAGATCAACTTAAATGTAGTTATGTCTTCCAGTTTAACAGAATAACCTTTCAGGTATAGAAAAACAACAAGCCAAGTAAAGGTGTGCATGGGTACGCAGGGTGAAATCATTGAGAAGCCTCAAAAGCCCCACTTCTGGGGTTTGTAGGACCAGAAGTTGTAAAGTAGTTTCCAGAAAAGAAAATATATCTTACCAGAAGGTACACAGAATTGAGCAAGCCAAAACATATGTAGGAGGTCCACACCCCCCAAGGCCACAACAGGGGCAAGAGAATGTAGACCCAAACCGCATACGGGCCAACCTACTCAGGGTATATTGCAAATGATTGATGAACTTAAATTGTATTAATTTATAAGCGGTACTAATAATATCTTGAAAACAAACTTCAGTAGTCTCATCCCAGCCCTTTAAATAATAATACTAATTACTACTACTAATAATATTGTAGCTGCTGATGATGATTGTTGTTATACAAATGTTTGTTTTATTATTATAATAAAACATAGTGTGTATTGTATGTTTTCCTTTCAATGTAAAGATGCCATAGATAAATTCTTCCATAGTGTGGAATTGTATTACAATATGTGCGTGCTTGAGTAGTAAGCTTCCACCTCGGGGAATATGAATCCTGACACAGAAAGGTCTGGAGTGCACACTACAGAAAAATAGCTGCAAATCTTCAAAGAATGAGACAAAACTACACATTTCTATTGTGTGTGATCTTCATGGCTCAGAAAGCATTGACAAAATGACAGAATGTCCTAGTTTTCTCAATAGAGAGGCTCCCTTACAAAACAGGACTGTGTGCATGAGAGCATAGTCGCCATAGGGGCAGAAAATCCACAATGAACTAAATGAATCTTGGAGAAACAAAAGGGATGAAATGAAATCCACATTTGTTACTGGGTTTCAAAACATCCAGAGCTTTTATGTAGGGCAAGAAGGTTGGTGTTTCTTGTTTTGATAAAAACATGTCATGCTCTAGATATGAAAACACTCTCATCTGTGGCTAGCTTGGCTACAAGCTGGACTTCCCGGCATGATACCGTAAAGAACATTTGTGTACTTTGTCCTTGACTTTACCAGTTCTTCTTTCATCAAGTCGGTAGATTGCCCTACACTCAATGACCGTAACAGCTCAGTACTATTTACTGAAGTAGTATTCACAGCAATAGTAATTAATTATAACAAAGGCACTGCTAAAATGTTGATTGGCCATTGTTTTTCTGTGTTTGCGACATTGGGGGTAAGTTAAAAGACCAGTTCCAGGCAACTGGTGAATCTTTCAGTGAGCTACTAAAGCTATCCAGTAAACACGGCAACTATACTAAAGTCAGACATTTCATGCTATTTTATGTTTTTATAAGTTTTGTGTAATCTCAAAAAAAGCACACACAACTCACAACACTATATAGGGTCAGTAGGAGTGTACTTCCTGAAGCCTGTGCTGTATAAAGCTGGCCATACACTGGTAGGATGACCATAGATGGAAATTTGGCCAGTTCAGCAGGGACCAATCGAATGTCGATCCATCTCTGGCCGTTCCCACTCGAGAGAAGTCGATCTAATGATTGGCTTCTCTCAAGCAGGAATATTGGAAAATTTCCATTCAATCAGCGCCTGCAGCCAATAGGCTGCAGCACTGATCATTGTATTCTGACAGCAGAGGATTTCCGCTGTCAGAATGCAATAGTGCAGTGGGGAGGATCCTGCTGGCTGATGGAAAAAAAGCTATCCATCTATGGCCATCATGAATGATAATAATACTCAAATGTTATTTTTTTTTCTTAAAAATTTGTATTTGGACCCTGCCTGGAAGGCAGACATGGTAATGTGAGAAGAGCAGTTAGTGAATTGTGGTGGTTTGGCAATATTTAATCAAGAATATGGCAGTGCACTGGAGCAAATTGCTGAGCATTTGTCTAGTGATGGAGTCATTGGAGTGATGGTAATATGGCTTTAGAAGCAATGCATTAAAGACAGAAAATATATGTTTGAGGGTCTAGAGAGTACATTACGTGTGACTTGTATAGTGATGTATTCTTTAACCATAACAGGATTACAATAAACTGACCCAACAAATGACTGGCGATCTGCATGCACTCATCCGTTTACGCAATACTTTGGCAATTTGAACCAGCTAACATGGTGATGAATAGAAGGAGAATGAGCTTGCATATGATGGAAGAATGCAGAACTAACAGGCTACTTGCCTGGGTTGCCCAGCTACAATTAGCTTTTGCCAAAACTTATTAAGCATAACCTCAGTGGGTGCTAGATGTAATTGCCTGTCAGGGTATAAATGAGGGTAATAATTTCCCTGAAACCATGAGGTTTTGAAACTCCAGAGTAACTGCTCCTCCTTCATATATACCAGCTGAGTACTTTCTTAGTGCTGGTTCACACTAGTGCAGTTTCTGATTCACACAGAAAATCTAAAGAAAAGAGAGGACGTGCTGACGTACTGCGTGTTGTCTTCGGAGAGATACGGGCGCTCGCAGGCCGGCCGGTCGGCCATCTGTTTTTGCCTGTATTTGATTCCTTATTTGTACGTGTTATTCTTTTTACTAAATACATTTTTATATGACGGTATTACACTATGGGAAACATTCTTTCTTCCATGCCCTGATGTTACGGCACCGGAGGGCCCTTACCACTTATTGATCACTCACCGATCCTGGATCAGTGCTTCCTTAGAGTTTGGCATCCGTTACTCTCTCAAAGGCCCTGGCTGGGTTTAAGCCGCAAGCCTTTCTTTGCTTGCCTCTGGTAAGCGCGCATTTGTTTTGGTGTTCAATATCACTGGTGACGGAAGATTGCACTGTTGCACTTTGAATCCTGCTCACTGTTTACTTTTTGAAGATCTTATTGTTTACTGCTTGAAGATTGCACTGTTACACTTTATATCCAGCTCAATGCACACTGTCTGGACATTTAATATTTGGGAAATTGTTTCTAGCATTGGTGTATTCATCACACTTTAGATCACTTTTTTAGCGCAGCTATTATTTACCCACTGACTGTGCATATGTTCTGTATTTCATATGTTAGCTGCTGCTTCACTTCATATTTTGTTTATCTTATTTGTTGTTTAATTTATTTACTCTGAGCGCGGTATTCATATCTTTTTTTTTTTACATTATATTCAATGCCCGTTCTCATCAATGTGACTCAGCATGGTGCAATTTTGAAAACATTTCCTGTGCGACTTACAGTGTGACTTGGCCCTATAGAATATGCAAACACAGCCAAGTCACATCAAATTTGCACTGTATAATTGCACTGAAAACTGAGGCAAAATCACATTGCGTGTAAACCGAGCCATAGACTTATTATGTATACAGAAAAGAAACTTTGTATAGTTTTTTATATAAAATAAACATCATAGTGGATGCATTGGTCTGTCAATTTTTTTTGAGATAACAGGATGCCTGATTTTTATCGAGGCCATCACCCCTTATTTCTACCTCTGAATAACCACACCTTTTTCAGATTGTGGTTATCTTTGGTAATCTTATGAATCCTTTTAATATGAGCTGTATACCCTAAAAACTTGTGTTAGCAACCTAGCTATAGAGAACTCTGATCCTAATGGTTTGCAAGTACAGCCATTATATGACTAGCTTTTAAAGCTGGTACTATATTCACCAGCGGCTCCAGCGATACGGCGTCTTCGAGCTCCCCCACTGACATATTCAGGCAGCCAGCTTTCAGGTCTCGATCGAAGGCTGCTCTCATTGGCCATAGGTAGGGATGACATCACTCCTGCGTATGCGTGAGAGTTCAGTCATATTCGCATTGCCAAATTTGTACAGTGAGCTGCGGTGGGTGGCTCACTGTCCAGGGGCGGACAGGCAAGTAATTAACTTTAATGCAAGAAAAACAAAGCATGGCTCTTCTGCATTAAAATTCCTGCTGTTTGCCCATTTTTTTCGCCTAAAGTTCCACTTTAATTAAACTCCAGGCAGGTATAAAACCACTAATTAATGCAGCTCTGTACTCATGATTACTTTATAATAAGTATTTCTTTTCTCGGACATCACGGGACACAGAGCCACAGTAATTACTGATGGGTTATAGGGTATCACTAGGTATTGGACACTGGTCACACCCTAATCAGGAAGTTCAACCCCCTATATAACCCCTCCCCTTCCAGGGATACCTCAGTTTTTACACCAGTGTCTTAGGTGTTGGACGTGCAAAAATGTCCTGTGCTGAAGCTCCAAAAGGAATATCCTAAGATCCTATACTGGGGCAAGCCAGGCGACCGGATCCATTCAAAGTGTCTTTTCATGGCCGAATTGGATGGTACCCGGGCCTCGTGTCCGAAGAAACGAGGTTTACCTGTAACGCTTCTCTTTTTAGAGAGCTGGACCCGCGGATCAGAAAATGGCTTTAAACTTCCTAATTTCTGGCGAGGTGCTTTACAGGCCCAGAACTGAAGGATCCCCCTACTGATGGGGGCCCCAGTCTCTGACGGTTTTTCACAAACGGAGCCCACCGTGAGAGGCGAAGGCTGGGTCTGTGTAAACTGAACCCTGCGGCCTGGATAAGGTAAGAGGATATTCCACAGAATTTTAATTCTAGTGAAATATATATAAAAAATTACCGCGCTTCCCTACACCCCCCAAGCTGCAGTCCTAATCCTCAGGTATAGGAATCAAGTAGTAAAGCAATAAAGAGAACCGCGCTAAAGAATTACAAGGTTGAATGGACTCACGAATACCTCAAAAAGGTGATACCCTCAACCTATAAATTTAAATAGCAAACCCAAAATAACAACACAATATGAATGTGATACCCCGAATAATCAGAAAAATGTGTAAACACTTAATACAAATATATATAAAAAGTGACAGAAAAAATAGTCCGTGACTTTAAAAATAACTCTAAAAATCAACAGTCCTTATTGTAAAAGATCCACCGATAGTGCTTGGAAACTTGTAGTGAATGAAAACATCTCGTGAACAGAATCCACCACCTATATAAATATGTGTTTACCAGAGGTAAGCTTTAATAGAGCTTATGCCCGAAATCCACTCTGTGGGGACACCAACATCGATCTCAGCATGGAGGGAGGATCACCCGGAACCCACCGACAAAAGGGCCAAATAATCACCAATGGAAACCCAGGGAGATAAAAAATACATCCTCCATAGTGTGAATCCGTTTTAAGCAATTTATTAGAAAAGATAAAAGTAGCGCACTTACTAGAATTAACGAATAAAACAGCGTATAATAACAATCAGCCGGCCGGCCTGCATGCACCCGTTCACTGTGGGATGGAAACGATGACGTCAGCGCGTCTGCCTTCCGACGTACGTTTCGTCCTATTGGACGTTGTCATAGGAACGGGCGACGCACTGACTCATCGCTCCTTATATACAATCATGGAACCACCCCTCGTTCTGACGCTCTGGTGGCCACATCCTGGCTCCAAACCAGGAAGTACTCAAGATGAAACCAAGCCTCACTTTGATGTCAAACAAGTGACGCTAGTCAGCCCTATCTTACAGCAAACAGGAAACTGATGTACATAGAACGAATAATCACTTCCACACTTAAATAGTGAAATTTCTCAGTCGCTAAAGGGGCTAGAACGACATATATATGTATTCCTTAAAAATTAAAACATAAAACACTACCTAGGCTTCATGAGATAATGCAATTTAGGAAATAACCACCTATTAGGGTACTAATTTAAAATCTATCTGTAGACAGTTAGAGAGACGCCATCTAGTGGAGAATGTTCGATTATACATGCCAAAAAATGGCATATATAATTCTCTTGGCAATTAATAGAGAAATTTAATGTTATGACATCCCCAAAGTCGTATAACACTCTACGGTAAGGTCAAAAACTATAACATTCCCCTGTTACCACTTTTAAAGGCATAAACAGTATTGATCATGAAAACAGTGAAGGAGCCATATGAGATATATAAGCCTCCATATATCTAGCCAGTAAACTTATATGGAATTATGGTACTAAATAAGGGGGACAAGAATGCCCTAAACTAAGATAGAGCATATCAACAAACTAATAAACCTACACATGTGACCTACCGGATAATAATTGGCAAATAGGCCAAAAAAACTTCAAAAGTACATTGATAAAAATATTTGAGGATCACTGAAAAGATCTTAGGCGGTCCAAAGCTCACAACATATGTACCTCCATCATAGGGGTGTACAACACCCTAAGGCCGTAATAACCAATATTGGCCCCTGTTAGAGCCAATGGAGGTGCATAATAAAAGGGGGAACACATCGTTAATGGCCGTATGACAATAACTAATTACTTATTACAGTAAGGCCACCAGAGGATCAAAACGGGTTCACACCCAAACAATAAAATCAAAAACAGAAAACAATCATAAATCAAAAAATCACAGACAATTAAAAATTAAAATTAAATTCATCTTTGCCAGTATATATCCCCCACATCCCGATAACTACATTAGAAGGATATGCAGAAATTCATGAATTATCTAAAAAGGCATTAAGATCTACCTCAACGTTAAGCCCAAATGGGGTGTAACACCTGAGTTTGTATATCCAGGCCATCTCAAGTCTAGATATCCCCCTTAGAAGGGAACCCCCTCTCCAGGGCGTGGTATATCTATCAATCCCTAAGAAGATGGTCTTTCTAGGGTCTCGATTGTGTGTCTCGAGGTAGTGTCTAGAGGCTAACCTCTTCATGGCCCTATGGGAGGAGGATGTCATCTATGCCCACCGTAGACCCCAAGTGGTCCTGTGGGCTAGGTATATAGATGACGTCCTCCTCCTGTGGGATGGTGATCGCCATGATTTGGACACCTTTATGAGTATGCTAAATGACAACAACCGGGGTATACGACTCTCATATGAGGCGAGTCAAGCCGAGATTAATTTCTTGGATCTCAAGATTAGTATTAGAGATGGACAACTTGCTACAGCTACTTACTTCAAGACTACTGATCGTAATTCTTATATATCCATCGACAGTTGCCATCATGAAGCCTGGCTTAAGTCAGTGCCTAAGAGCCAGCTCATACGCCTGAAACGTAACTGTTCAGACCATGAGGAATTTTTGGCCCAGGCTGATGTCCTGATAGGACGTTTTCTTGAGAAAGGTTATCCTGAGGCGTCCCTCATAACTACACTGGATGAGGTTGCTACTCTTGATAGGTGCACTTTACTTGGGGATAAGGTTCCCAATGTAAATAGGGTACCATCTGTTCCATTTATTACCACTTATTCCTTACAACATAGGAATGTGGCGAGGCTAGTTAAGAAACATTGGCATGTCCTCCAAAATGACCACATATTGGGTACCATCCTCCCGGCTAAACCACAAATGGTATACAAAGGTGCCCCTTCCCTCAAGGGGAGAGTGGCCCCTAACATCCTCGACCCTCCCCCAATTAAGAGGGGATTTTTTGAGTTCATGACGGGTTTCTATCAATGTAAGAAATGCAGGATATGTTCCCTGAGTGGATGTTTACATAGGAGAACACATAAGTTTACTTCTACCAGTACTTCGGCCGAATTTGAAATCAAATCCTTTATTACGTGTTATTACGTGTTCCACTGAGCGCGTGGTCTATCTATTGCAATGTCCTTGCGGATTGCAATACGTGGGGAGGACTAAGCGTCCCCTCTCCGTAAGGCTCAACGAGCATGTAACTAATATTCTGACAGGCTTCCCTAAACATCCGGTCTCTAGACACTACCTCGAGACACACAATCGAGACCCTAGAAAGACCATCTTCTTAGGGATTGATAGATATACCACGCCCTGGAGAGGGGGTTCCCTTCTAAGGGGGATATCTAGACTTGAGATGGCCTGGATATACAAACTCAGGTGTTACACCCCATTTGGGCTTAACGTTGAGGTAGATCTTAATGCCTTTTTAGATAATTCATGAATTTCTGCATATCCTTCTAATGTAGTTATCAGGATGTGGGGGATATATACTGGCAAAGATGAATTTAATTTTAATTTTTAATTGTCTGTGATTTTTTGATTTATGATTGTTTTCTGTTTTTGATTTTATTGTTTGGGTGTGAACCCGTTTTGATCCTCTGGTGGCCTTACTGTAATAAGTAATTAGTTATTGTCATACGGCCATTAACGATGTGTTCCCCCTTTTATTATGCACCTCCATTGGCTCTAACAGGGGCCAATATTGGTTATTACGGCCTTTGGGTGTTGTACACCCCTATGATGGAGGTACATATGTTGTGAGCTTTGGACCGCCTAAGATCTTTTCAGTGATCCTCAAATATTTTTATCAATGTACTTTTGAAGTTTTTTTGGCCTATTTGCCAATTATTATCCGGTAGGTCACATGTGTAGGTTTATTAGTTTGTTGATATGCTCTATCTTAGTTTAGGGCATTCTTGTCCCCCTTATTTAGTACCATAATTCCATATAAGTTTACTGGCTAGATATATGGAGGCTTATATATCTCATATGGCTCCTTCACTGTTTTCATGATCAATACTGTTTATGCCTTTAAAAGTGGTAACAGGGGAATGTTATAGTTTTTGACCTTACCGTAGAGTGTTATACGACTTTGGGGATGTCATAACATTAAATTTCTCTATTAATTGCCAAGAGAATTATATATGCCATTTTTTGGCATGTATAATCGAACATTCTCCACTAGATGGCGTCTCTCTAACTGTCTACTAGGGATGAGCCGAACACCCCCCTGTTCGGTTCGCACCAGAACATGCGAACAGGAAAAAAGTTCGTTCGAACATGCGAACACCGTTAAAGTCTATGGGACACGAACATGAATAATCAAAAGTGCTAATTTTCAAGGCTTATATGCAAGTTATTGTCATAAAAAGTGTTTGGGGACCTGGGTCCTGCCCCAGGGGACATGGATCGATGCAAAAAAAAGTTTTAAAAACGGCCGTTTTTTCAGGAGCAGTGATTTTAATAATGCTTAAAGTCAAACAATAAAAGTGTAATATCCCTTTAAATTTCGTACCTGGGGGGTGTCTATAGTGTGCCTGTAAAGGGGCGCATGTTTCCTGTGTTTAGAACAGTCTGACAGCAAAATGACATTTTGAAGGAAAAAACTCATTTAAAACTACTCGCGGCTATTGCATTGCCGACAATACACATAGAAGTTCATTGATAAAAACGGCATGGGAATTCCCCAAAGGGGAACCCCGAACCAAACTTAAAAAAAAAAAATGACGTGGGGGTCCCCCTAAATTCCATACCAGGCCCTTCAGGTCTGGTATGGATATTAAGGGGAACCCCGGCCAAAATTTAAAAAAAAAAATGACGTGGGGTTCCCCCTAAATTCCATACCAGACCCTTCAGGTCTGGTATGGATTTTAAGGGGAACCCCGCGCCAAAAAAAAAAAAAAAAACGGCGTGGGGTCCCCCCAAAAATCCATACCAGACCCTTATCCGAGCACGCAACCTGGCAGGCCGCAGGAAAAGAGGGGGGGACAAGAGTGCGGCCCCCCCTCCCTCCTGAACCGTACCAGGCCACATGCCCTCAACATTGGGAGGGTGCTTTGGGGTAGCCCCCCAAAACACCTTGTCCCCATGTTGATGAGGACAAGGGCCTCATCCCCACAACCCTGGCCGGTGGTTGTGGGGGTCTGCGGGCGGGGGGCTTATCGGAATCTGGAAGCCCCCTTTAACAAGGTGACCCCCAGATCCCGGCCCCCCCCCTGTGTGAAATGGTAAGGGGGTACATAAGTACCCCTACCATTTCACGAAAAAAGTGTCAAAAATGTTAAAAATGACAAGAGACAGTTTTTGACAATTCCTTTATTTAAATGCTTCTTCTTTCTTCTATCTTGCTTCATCTTCTGGTTCTTCTGGCTCTTCTGGTTCTTCTGGTTCTTCCTCCGGCGTTCTCGTCCAGCATCTCCTCCGCGGCGTCTTCTGTCTTCTTCTCCTCGGGCCGCTCCGCACCCATGGCATGGGGGGGAGGCTCCCGCTCTTCTCTTCTTCTCTTCTTCTTTTCTTCTTTTCTTCTTTTCTTCTCTTCTTCTCTTCTTCTTTATTTTTTTCTCCGGGCCGCTCCGCAATCCATGCTGACATGGAGGGAGGCTCCCGCTGTGTGACGGCGCTCCTCGTCTGACAGTTCTTAAATAACGGGGGGGGCGGGGCCACCCGGTGACCCCGCCCCCCTCTGACGCACGGTGACTTGACGGGACTTCCCTGTGACGTCACGGGGAATGCCACAGGGAAGTCCCGTCAAGTCACCGTGCGTCAGAGGGGGGCGGGGTCACCGGGTTGGCCCCGCCCCCCCCGTTATTTAAGAACTGTCAGACGAGGAGCTTCGTCACACAGCGGGAGCCTCCCTCCATGTCAGCATGGATTGCGGAGCGGCCCGGAGAAGAAAATGAAGAAGAAGAGAAGAAGAGAAGAAAAGAAGAAAAGAAGAAAAGAAGAAGAGAAGAAGAGAAGAGCGGGAGCCTCCCCCCCATGCCATGGGTGCGGAGCGGCCCGAGGAGAAGAAGACAGAAGACGCCGCGGAGGAGATGCTGGACGAGAACGCCGGAGGAAGAACCAGAAGAACCAGAAGAGCCAGAAGAACCAGAAGATGAAGCAAGATAGAAGAAAGAAGAAGCATTTAAATAAAGGAATTGTCAAAAACTGTCTCTTGTCATTTTTAACATTTTTGACACTTTTTTCGTGAAATGGTAGGGGTACTTATGTACCCCCTTACCATTTCACACAGGGGGGGGGCCGGGATCTGGGGGTCACCTTGTTAAAGGGGGCTTCCAGATTCCGATAAGCCCCCCGCCCGCAGACCCCCACAACCACCGGCCAGGGTTGTGGGGATGAGGCCCTTGTCCTCATCAACATGGGGACAAGGTGTTTTGGGGGGCTACCCCAAAGCACCCTCCCAATGTTGAGGGCATGTGGCCTGGTACGGTTCAGGAGGGAGGGGGGGCCGCACTCTTGTCCCCCCCTCTTTTCCTGCGGCCTGCCAGGTTGCGTGCTCGGATAAGGGTCTGGTATGGATTTTTGGGGGGACCCCACGCCGTTTTTTTTTTTTTTTTTTTTGGCGCGGGGTTCCCCTTAAAATCCATACCAGACCTGAAGGGTCTGGTATGGAATTTAGGGGGAACCCCACGTCATTTTTTTTTTTTAATTTTGGCCGGGGTTCCCCTTAATATCCATACCAGACCTGAAGGGCCTGGTATGGAATTTAGGGGGACCCCCACGTCATTTTTTTTTTTTAATTTTGGTTCGGGGTTCCCCTTTGGGGAATTCCCATGCCGTTTTTATCAATGAACTTCTATGTGTATTGTCGGCAATGCAATAGCCGCGGGTAGTTTTAAATGAGTTTTTTCCTTCAAAATGTCATTTTGCTGTCAGACTGTTCTAAACACAGGAAACATGCGCCCCTTTACAGGCACACTATAGACACCCCCCAGGTACGAAATTTAAAGGGATATTACACTTTTATTGATTGACTTTAAGTATTATTAAAATCACTGCTCCTGAAAAAACGGCCGTTTTTAAAACTTTTTTTTGCATTGATCCATGTCCCCTGGGGCAGGACCCAGGTCCCCAAACACTTTTTATGACAATAACTTGCATATTAGCCTTTAAAATTAGCACTTTTGATTTCTCCCATAGACTTTTAAAGGGTGTTCCGCGGCATTCGAATTTGCCGCGAACACCCCAAATTGTTCGCTGTTCGGTGAACTTGCGAACAGCCAATGTTCGAGTCGAACATGAGTTCGACTCGAACTCGAAGCTCATCCCTACTGTCTACAGATAGATTTTAAATTAGTACCCTAATAGGTGGTTATTTCCTAAATTGCATTATCTCATGAAGCCTAGGTAGTGTTTTATGTTTTAATTTTTAAGGAATACATATATATGTCGTTCTAGCCCCTTTAGCGACTGAGAAATTTCACTATTTAAGTGTGGAAGTGATTATTCGTTCTATGTACATCAGTTTCCTGTTTGCTGTAAGATAGGGCTGACTAGCGTCACTTGTTTGACATCAAAGTGAGGCTTGGTTTCATCTTGAGTACTTCCTGGTTTGGAGCCAGGATGTGGCCACCAGAGCGTCAGAACGAGGGGTGGTTCCATGATTGTATATAAGGAGCGATGAGTCAGTGCGTCGCCCGTTCCTATGACAACGTCCAATAGGACGAAACGTACGTCGGAAGGCAGACGCGCTGACGTCATCGTTTCCATCCCACAGTGAACGGGTGCATGCAGGCCGGCCGGCTGATTGTTATTATACGCTGTTTTATTCGTTAATTCTAGTAAGTGCGCTACTTTTATCTTTTCTAATAAATTGCTTAAAACGGATTCACACTATGGAGGATGTATTTTTTATCTCCCTGGGTTTCCATTGGTGATTATTTGGCCCTTTTGTCGGTGGGTTCCGGGTGATCCTCCCTCCATGCTGAGATCGATGTTGGTGTCCCCACAGAGTGGATTTCGGGCATAAGCTCTATTAAAGCTTACCTCTGGTAAACACATATTTATATAGGTGGTGGATTCTGTTCACGAGATGTTTTCATTCACTACAAGTTTCCAAGCACTATCGGTGGATCTTTTACAATAAGGACTGTTGATTTTTAGAGTTATTTTTAAAGTCACGGACTATTTTTTCTGTCACTTTTTATATATATTTGTATTAAGTGTTTACACATTTTTCTGATTATTCGGGGTATCACATTCATATTGTGTTGTTATTTTGGGTTTGCTATTTAAATTTATAGGTTGAGGGTATCACCTTTTTGAGGTATTCGTGAGTCCATTCAACCTTGTAATTCTTTAGCGCGGTTCTCTTTATTGTTTTAATTCTAGTGGCTTTTCTCCTTTAAGGTGAATGCATGCTGTGCCTATTGTGACCACCGGGGGCTGCCAAGAGCACAAACCTTCTCATGTTTGATCTGTCTCAGCGTCCGCTGCACAGGCTCTTCCTCCAGCTCCAAAGGTAAGATGGTGGGGGGTTTTCTCTGCTGGGATGGTCCCCCCAGGCTAGGGAAAGGCTCAGGTATGCTGTAAGGCGGGTGAGACCGCACTGTCACAGCCGCTACCGCCGCCGCCACCGAAGCCGCATTGCGATGCAGGGCCCATCACTGCCGGCCTCCTCCTTATTCCCCCAACCCCAGCCTCCCTTCAGGCTTGTCAGAAAGGGTCGGCTCGCGCGGGAAGCGCTCGTTTTTCAAAAACGAGGGGGGGGGGGGCGGGGCGTCAGCACAGCGTCAGCGTGCCCAGACGCCCACAGTGCCAGAAAGCATGGCTATTTAAAGCACACTGTACAGGTGCTCTGAGCTTTGGAGAGACACAGAGCTGACAGTCACATGTAAGGTGGGACACAGGCATTCCCCTAGGCTGCATTCACTAAGGAACACCGGATTGGGCATTTGGTAGCAAGGCTTTTAGCCAGACTATATCGCTCAGCAGTCAGTGTTCGTTTTTGATACCTCACACCTTGTTGCTTTGCACTATGGGTAGAAGAGGTTCAAGCACCCCAAGAACCAGAGGCACTAGGGGGTCTCGTTCAGGTTCTGAGGACCCCCTGTCTGCTACACCATCCCCTCCTGAGGGACCAGGGGCAGCTGGACAGGGAGAGCCATTGGGGTTAGGGGCTACATCTGCTGCCGGCACTTCAGCCCCTGTGTACATTACACAAGAAGTTTTTTCCTCAACCATTTCTGGATTAGAGAAAAAGCTAATGGCCGCGATTACATCTTCACTGAGTGGAAGAAAACGCACAAGGCCTTCCTCTGTTCCCCAAGACCCTCAGTCAGAGGAGCTCTGGGATAAAGGAGATGAATCCCTTTCAGAGGATCGGGATGGGACAGATGATTCCTCTTCGGAGGATTCAGGTGGAGAGGGACCCTCTGCGACTTCCCAAGTGGAGAAAGTCTTAGTGCAGATCCTCACTGGTTTGGTCCGCTCCACATTTAAGTTGTCCCTACCTGAAACTACTACAGAAACCTCTTCTGCTTTGGGGTCACTGAAACCTTTCCAAGCAGCACATGCTTTTCCTGTTCATAACTTACTTGAAAAGCTGCTTTATTCTGAGTGGGATCACCCAGATAAGCGATTTCTTCCGCCGAAAAAGTTTTCTACACTTTATCCTATGGAAGAAAAGTTTATTAAGAGGTGGGGAATACCGGCCATTGATGCGGCCATTTCCTCTGTAAATAGTAATCTGACTTGTCCTGTAGACAACGCTCAGATGCTCAAAGATCCTGTGGATAAAAAGATGGACTTCTTATTGAAAGATGTGTTCTCTTTAGCAGGATCAGTGGCCCAACCTGCAGTAGCAGCGATTGGAGTCTGTCAATACTTAAGAGACCATGTTAAACAGGTCATCAAAGTATTACCTGAACAGCAGGCCCAGGGGTTTGCTAACCTTCCTGCGGCTTTATGTTATGCTGTTGACGCCATTAGAGATTCTATCGTGCAAACCTCTCGCCTCTCGCTTGGGTTGGTGCATATACATAGAATCTTATGGTTGAAAAACTGGTCAGCCGAAGCACCATGTAAGAAGCTTCTAGCTGGGTTTCCCTTCCATGGTGAAAGGTTGTTTGGAGAGGACTTGGATAATTATATCAAGACGATCTCCTGTGGGAAAAGCACTCTCTTACCTGATAAGAAGAAGAGTAAGCGTCCCTCTTTTAAACGGACTCTTTCCCCAGCGCCAGGGGCATCAGCCTCCAGGCAGTCACGACGGTCTCCTCCGTCTGGGGCAAGAAACAAGAGTCAACCCCAGGGACACAAGAAATCCTGGGGGAAAAGGTCTTCTAAGCAAGACACTAAGACCTCTTCATGAAGGGGCGCCCCGCTCGCTCGAGTGGGGGGAAAGACTGCTGCAGCTCCCAGGGCCCTGGCAGAAGGACTTCCAGGACAGATGGGTGATCTCCACGGTAACCTTAGGGTACAGACTGGAGTTCCAAGAATGTCCCTCTCCTCGTTTCCTCAGATCAGGTGTTCCCAGAAAGCCAGAAGAGAAGCAGTCGCTCCTTCTAGCGATAAAGCGACTTTTGTCGCAAGAGGTCATTGTGGGGGTTCCCACAAAGGATCAAGGATTGAGACTCTGTTCCAATCTTTCTATGGTCCGAAAACCAAATGGGGACGACAGACCCATTTTGGATTTGAGAGATCTGAAACGATTCCCAAGGATGCAGTCCTTTCGTTTGGAATCAATTCAGACAGTAATCTCCGTCCTGCAGGGAGGAGAATTTCTGATATCAATAGGCATCAGAGATGCAGGCCTATATGTGCCCAGTTTTCCTGCTTAACTGAAGTGTCTGCAGGCAAAGATCACTGCTCTAAGGAAGCTGATTCTGACAGTCAGGGCCAAGAAGGGTTTTTCTGTCCGCCTTTGTATGAGGCTGCAGGGAAAGATGGTGGCTTCATTCGAAGCAGTTCCCTATGCGCAGTTCCAAGCAGAACTGTTGCAACACAGTATTCTGTTGACCTGGAACAGGAAGGTGGAGGCATTAAACTTTCCAATGCACCTATCGCATGTGATGCGTCAGAGCCTCAGTTGATGGCTCATACCCGAAAACCTACAGAAGGGGAAGTCCTTCCTACCGGTTGCCTGGGATCCTCTTGCAGGCAGGACGGATGCGTTGGTGATTCCGTGGCATCGGCTCTCACCGATTTATGCATTCCCTCCCATTCTGCTACTGCCACGGCTCCTTCGCAGACTCAGGCAAGAAGGGAAGTCAGCACTTCTGGTGGCCCCCGTTTGGCCCAGAAGAACCTGATAAGCAGAAATAGCAGGGATGATGGTGGGTTCCCGGTGGACCCTACCGATACACCCAAACCTGTTAGCTCAGGGTCTGGTGTTCCAGCCTGCCTCACAAATGCTAGATTTGACGGGTGGTCTATTGAATCCCACGTTCTGAAAAATCGCGGGCTTTCAGGTCCTGTCATATCTACCTTGATCAATGCAAGGAAGCCAGCTTCCAGAATGATTTATCATAGAGTCTGGAAAGCTTATGTATCCTGGTGTGAATCCAGGGGTTGGCATCCCAGGAAATATGTCATAGGTAGAATTCTGGATTTTCTACAATTAGGATTAGAGATGAAGCTGGCCTTGAGTACCATCAAGGGCCAGGTGTCGGCCTTATCAGTGTTGTTTCAACGGCCGCTTGCTTCGCATTCTCTGATCCGAAACTTTATACAGGGGGTGATGCGTCTTAATCCTCCGGTTAAGGCGCCCCTAAACCCCTGGGACTTGAACTTGGTTCTATCGGTGTTACAAAAACAACCTTTTGAACCAATACGTCAGATTCCTTTGGTCTTACTGACGAGGAAACTAATTTTCCTGGTAGCTATCTCTTCTGCTAGAAGAGTATCAGAAATAGCAGCTCTTTCCTGTAAAGAGCCTTACTTGATTATACACAAGGATAGAGTGGTACTGCGCCCTCATCCTAGTTTTTTACCGAAGGTGGTTTCAGATTTTCATCTAAACCAAGACATTGTGCTACCTTCCTTTTTTCCAGAACCTTGTTCTTCGGAAGAAAGGTCATTACATTCTTTGGATGTAGTAAGAGCAGTCAAGACCTATCTGGAGGCAACTGCTCAGATTCGCAAGACGGATGTCTTGTTCGTGCTGCCGGAGGGTCCCAATAGAGGACAGACAGCGTCAAAAGCGACCATTTCTAAATGGATTCGACAGTTGATTATTCAAGCTTACGGTTTGAAACGGAAGGTTCCCCCGTTTCAGATCAAGGCACATTCCACAAGGGCTATTGGTGCTTCTTGGGCAGTGCATCACCGGGCCTCTATGGCTCAGATCTGCAAGGCCGCAACCTGGTCTTCAGTTCATACATTCACCAGATTCTATCAGGTGGATGTGAGAAGGCATGAGGATATCGCCTTTGGGCGTAGTGTGCTGCAGACAGCGGTACAAGGTCCTCAGGTCTGATAGCACCCTACTTGGTTGTGATTCCCCCCCTCCCTCAGTTGGCATTGCTTTTGGACATCCTATCAGTAATTACTGTGGCTCTGTGTCCCGTGATGTCCGAGAAAAGAAAATAGGATTTTTTATTACAGCTTACCTGTAAAATCCTTTTCTTTCGACGGACATCACGGGACACAGAGGTCCCGCCCCTCTTCTAATACACCTATACTGCTTTGCTACAAAACTGAGGTATCCCTGGAAGGGGAGGGGTTATATAGGGGGTTGAACTTCCTGATTAGGGTGTGACCAGTGTCCAATACCTAGTGATACCCTATAACCCATCAGTATTTACTGTGGCTCTGTGTCCCGTGATGTCCGTCGAAAGAAAAGGATTTTACAGGTAAGCTGTAATAAAAAATCCTATTTTTTAACGCAAGTTACATAGTTAGTCTGCTTGAAAAAAGATACAAGTCCATCCAGTTCAACCAATAGAATAGGAAAAAAAATGATACAATCCTATACATATAAGCCTATACCCAAAGTTGATCCAGAGTCCTGTAAGTACCTTAATGACACCTGTTATCAGCCTCTGTTGAGCACAGCATAGGCTGGGGAAGGAAAACAACAGAGGGAACCAATCTGTTTTGCTGTTGTGCATGCTCAAGGAGCATGCTGATAGGAGGAGAGAGTAGAATAATAGGAGCTTATCAGTCTGCTTCTTCTCTTTTCATTGTCCAATGGGGGAGGGAGAAGAACCGTAAATATCACTGAACCGCAGAAGCGAAAAATTATGCTTCCTGCCCTGCCAGACATGTCTGTGCTATGTGGCAGGGCTATGTAAATGTCAGGGCTGAAGGACAGAAATACAGTCAGGTCCATAAATATTGGGACATCGACACAATTCTAATCTTTTTGGCTCTATACACCACCACAATGGGGGTATTTACATCCAAATTATGTGAACGGTGTAGGAATTACAACAGTTTGTATATGTGTCTCCCACTTTTTAAGGGACCAAAAGTAATGGGACAATTGGCTGCTCAGCTGTTCCATGGCCAGGTGTGTGTTATTCCCTCATTATCCAATTTACAAAGAGCAGATACCAGAGTTCATTTCAAGTGTGCTATTTGCATTTGAAATCTGTTGCTGTCAACTCTCAATATGAGATCCAAAGAGCTGTCACTATCAGTGAAGCAAGCCATCATTAGGCTGAAAAAAAAAAACAAACGCATCATAGAGATAGCAAAAACATTAGGTGTGGCCAAATTAACTGTTTGGAACATCCTTAAAAATAAAGAACGCACCGGTGAGCTCAGCAACACCAAAGACCTGGAAGACCACGGTTACAACCTTTTGTACCACCTGCCCCACCCTATTAGATTGTAAGCTCTTCTGAACAGGGCCCTCTTAATCCTCTTGTATTTTATTGTATTATAACTGTATTGTCTCCCTTTTATATTGTAAAGCACTGCGTAAACTGTTTGCGCTATATAAATCCTGTATTATAATAATAATAATAATAAAAAAACTGTGGTGGATGACCAAAGAATTATTTCCCTGATGAAGAAAACACCCTTCACAACAGTTGGCCAGATCAAGAACACTCTCCAGGAGGTAGGTGTATGTGTGTCAAAGTCAACAATCAAGAGAAGGCTTCACCAGAGTGAATACAGAGGGTTCACCACAAGATGTAAACCATTGGTGAGCCTCAAAAACAGGAAGGCCAGATTAGAGTTTGCCAAACAACATCTAAAAAAGCCTTCACAGTTCTGGAACAACATCCTATGGACAGATGAGACCAAGATCAACTTGTACCAGAATGATGGGATGAGAAGAGTATGGAGAAGGAAAGGAACTACGCATGATCCAAAGCATACCACCTTATCAGTGAAGCATGGTGGTGTTAGTGTCATGGCGTGGGCATGTATGGCTGCCAATGGAACTGGTTCTCTTGTATTTATTGATGATGTGACTGCTGACAAAAGCAGCAGGATGAATTCTGAAGTGTTTCGAGCAATATTTTCTGCTCATATTCAGCAAAATGCTTCAGAACTCATTGGACGGCGCTTCACAGTGCAGATGGGCAATGACCCAAAGCATACTGCGAAAGCAACCAAAAAGCTTTTTAAGGGAAAGAAGTGGAATGTTATGCAATGGCCAAGTCAATCACCTGACCCGAATCTGATTGATATGCATTTCACTTGCTGAAGACAAAACTGAAGGGAAAATGCCCCAAGAACAAGCAGGAACTGAAGACAGTTGCAGTAGAGGCCTGGCAGAGCATCACCAGGGATGAAACCCAGCGTCTGGTGATGTCTATGCGTTCCAGACTTCAGGCTGTAATTGACTGCAAAGGATTTGCAACCAAGTATTAAAAAGTGAAAGTTTGATGGATGATTGTTAATCTGTCCCATTACTTTTGGTCCCTTAAAAAGTGGGAGGCACATATACAAACTGTTGTAATTCCTACACTGTTCACCTGATTTGGATGTAAATACCCTCAAATTAAAGCTGAAAGTCTGCAGTTAAAGCACATCTTGTTCGTTTCATTTCAAATCCTTTGTGGTGGTGTATAGAACTACCATACAGTATTGTGTTAATGGCCCAATATTTATGGACCTAACTGTACAAATCTTTTGACAGTCAAACAGCGCTCATATATGTATTTAATCTGTGCCTTTAGCAATATAAGCATCATTGCAAAACAGCACATCTATTCATACACCAATATACATTTTTTTTTGTACCCCAGCGATGTCGGCACCACAGTGGAGGTTTCCATCAGCTGTCGGGTGCTGCCGCCACCTTTACCAGTAAGGGAACCCGGCAGTGAAGTTATACAGCTTCATGTCGGGTCCCTACTACACATGCGCGAGGCAGCGCTGCGCTCTACTACTGGCCCGGCAATGGGGGATGGAGGAAGGGGGAGCCGAGCTGTTGACGTAATTAGCTGCGGCCCAGCCTCCTGGAAGTGGGGACAGGGTACCTGTCAAAGACAGGTATACCCGTTCCCCCCTCCCCCCAAAAAGGTGCCAAATGTGGCACCGTAGGGGGGGCAGGGGGGGGAGACAAATGAGCGGAAGATCCTCTTTTGGGTGGAGCTTTGCTTTAATCTGCAGATTTAGATATTAAGAAAATCTGATCCGGAGAGATTCTCTAGAGTACTTTTCATTATAAAGTTTCTTGTCAGTTTTTCCATATATAGCTGAAGTAGGAATTAAAAAAAATGTATCCGAAGCACAAATTATTAAGATGTGGTTTTGCATTACCCAGCTTCCACGTATATTCTTAGGGTTGAAAGAGAAATGGTGATGATAGTTTTGTGCAGCACAGTATTCTGGAAGCTGGGAGGAACTTGGACTATTAGAGCTGGAAATTTGGAGGAGTTGCCCTCACAGAAAAGCCTAAGTGGAAATGTGCAAATTACATTTATATTCCTTAAGAGATCATAACTGGAGAGTAGTTTCCAAGGTTCTTCCAAACTGCCAAAGAAAACACATCAAGAAATGTTAGAAATAAAAGCATGTGAAATAAGACTAGTCAGTTGCTGGGTGGTAATCAGGCAACAGGAGGTGCCTTATGGGGATATAACCTCACCAAGAGGATACATTACCATACCTTAATGGAGTGTTTAGCTAGAAAATGGGGTTACAAGTCGCCTGGTTAGAGAAAATTGGTTATAAGTTTGACCTTGACGTTACAAGGCAGACCTTATAGTCTCAGTTGAGCTTGAATTCCATCTGATGGCATGAAACCCAAATACATCTTCATTTGAGATAAACAGCTGTGCTTCTTGTGTTACTTTGTAGTCACTATAGATTGCATATATTAGACATATTTCTGAAAATGAGATTTTCCTACATTAATCTTCAGCACAGAAGCCATTAGAAGTTTTTCGGCGGGTGATGTCATGTGGGTTTTGGTTGTTAAATGCTCAGTTAATATTAGTATATACAATGTCCTAACAATATGTAGCCTTGTATGACATCCCCAGTGGCCTTCTAGATATCAAATATGGATAATTACATCAAGCCAAGCTGGTCTGATGTAAATTTGCAGAAAAATTTAAATTTTGTGTTCCGCTGTAATCATCCAGTCATGCACAAATATCATCATTAAAGTGGTTGTAAAGGCAGAAGGCCTTCTTACCTTAATGCATCCTCTGCATTAAGCTAAAAAACCTTCTGTGATCAGCTCCCCCACCCCCACCCCTCGTAGATACTTACCTGAGCCCGATCTCAATCCCTCAACCCAGCACTGTGCCCCCACTGGACATGGAGTCAGCAGAGGAAGCCATTTGCTTCTGCTGCCGTCAGTTTAATCCAGTGAGATGGGGGGGGGGGGGGGGGGCGAGCTGCGCTATGCATGGTAATGGACACACGCTTAGGAGTGAGCAGAAGTGCTCAGAAGGGAGGAGGAGCCAGGAATGCTGGTGGGGGACCCCAGAAGCAGAGGTTTGGGGCTGCTCTGTGAAAAACCATTGCACAGATCGCTTTCTATCATGAAAGCGATCCAAACGGATAATTCGCCGCTGGATCGCTTTCAGAAGCAGCGGAAATGGTCCCCCACCCTCCGCCGCTCGCCGGGGTTTCTCAGGCTTGCCAATTTTACTGGCAAGCCGAGGAAACGATCTGACGATTCATTCAGCTGGTGAACAGAGACCAGATCAGCTCTACTTGCCTGGAGTTTGCCTGTTTTCTCTGTCCCTGTGTGGGTTTCCTCCTACACTCCAAAGATATGCTCATAGGTTAATTGGCTCTTGCCTGTCTAACCTGGCCCTATTGTGTGTATGAATGTGAGTTAGGCCTGGTACACCACTATTTTTTTTTTTTTTTTTGTTCAACCCAGCTCTGTTCAAGCCGCTGTACTAACGATCCAACGCTAGTCCAGCAATCTCCCCGGCTGTTTTTTTGTATTCTGACAGGGGGATGGAGCCAATCCGCTGACCTTTTTTGGTCATGCCCCATTGACAGAAGCTGGCCGGGAGCTGGTCGGCTGCTGGTTTTTAAGCATGCTCGTCTGACAGAAGCTGGCCAAACGGCCGGCTTGTTGGACCGGCTGCCTTACAAACTGGCCAAATGTCGCCCAGTTTTTATTAAACCGGCCGATGTCCCCAGTCATTTGACCCGTGTGCACTAGGCTTTAGGGACCTTAAGATTCTTGAGAGCAGGGACTGATGTGAATGTACAATATAGATGTAAAGTGCTGCATAAATTGTAGTCGCTATATAAATATCTATAATAGATAAAAAAATGAATAAATATAGTGCATCAAAAAACTACTATCATTTTATTCTACAAGGTCTCTACTTTAAGAAAATATATAATGTTCTTGAGGTTTTAAGTAATCTTATGCAGATTTTTACATGT
Organism: Aquarana catesbeiana; assembly: GCF_042186555.1. Classification (NCBI taxonomy): domain Eukaryota; kingdom Metazoa; phylum Chordata; class Amphibia; order Anura; family Ranidae; genus Aquarana; species Aquarana catesbeiana. Next base: position 215,357,121 of record NC_133324.1, read on the forward strand.
GTGCAAAAAAGTAAATAAATTGCTATTGAGCCGAAGTCGTTAAGTAAAAACTTTCACTGTAATTAATTATTTTGAAAATTGACCTTGCACACGACTGGGTATTCCTATTCAACACAGCTTCACCATGTTCCCCTTGCCAAGTGACCATTCTAATAAAATTAGTTATCCTCTCCTAAATGCTCCTGAACCTTAGTGTCAGGAAAGTAATGTGGAGAGTTTAAAGTAGTGCATACTGTACATACTGTGTATAATGCCATTACCACACCTACATAGCAGCTTACACTCCTAGCCCTCCACTACCACTGAATCATCTCTTGGGCATCGGTGGTTTTAATATTTTTCTTGGAACAGCTGGACTTGCTGCCTGGAGGTCATTCTCAATTGCTCAGACTGGGCTGGTCAGAGATATTTCCTGTGTCTCATTCTGTCACTGTTTTGCTCTTTCTCTGAGATTCGGACATGCTGTATATAAAGAGTTATAAAGGAATAAAGTCATAGTTTTTTTAGTCTTTGCAACTAAGCTCTACAAGAATGTTTATCTGCCTTAAAACCAACTCTGCGTAAAGTCCATTAAATAGCTTGATTTCTCCATGTTGCACAAAATAGACTTTGCCTAAAGACTAAATTAACTTCTCTATATAATCAATTGTGGAATCGTTCTGTCGGAGAGCCTGTCATCACCAACATTTTGTCTAAGCCTTGTGGGATGAATGAGCTTTGCTTTTACTGCTGACTGGATAACATCTATTCATTGAATAAATAATTAGAACTATCACTAGAAAAATGCGTACATAATTAGTAGATTACAGATTGCCGTACCAAAAACATTCTTCACCCAAATGTTGTGCCTTTTTTTTTTACATTACACTGATATGTAAGTCACACAATGTATCAGACAGTCATTTTAACTAAAAAAATATATCATAAACAGTATAATTTATTTTGGAAAAACATAATTATTTGTGCTAACACCAGCAACTGATAATACTCTAACAGCATAGGGTTTTGGAAATAGCGATCAATAATTTGAGCATCTATTACTAACAACATAGCATTAAGAAATAAAAAATGATGCTCATATCAGCTGATAACCACCTACTCCATATGGCCAAAAATATGTTGGCAGCCTTTCCTATTATTGAGTTTGGGTGCACAAAGCCAAGTCTATAAAGATGAGTTTAGTGTATAGCAACTTAAAGTAATTCTAAAGGTTAAAATAAAAAAAATAAAAAAATAACAAACATGGTATACTTAAGTACTCTGTCCAATGGTTCTGCACAGAGCAGCCCTGATCCTCTTTTTTTTTGGGTCCCCTGCCAGGGGTCCTGGCTCCTCCCCCCTGCCAAAACCCCCAATAGCAAGCCTCTTGATTTAGGGGCACTACGCCCAGAGGCGTATCTAGGGTATGGCAGCCATGGCAAGTGCCATGGGCGCCATGGGGGGGGGCGGCAAAAAAGCACAAAAAATAAAGTCCCACCACCCGTCCTCTCGCGGCCGCCTCCCGCTATATTCTTGTCCCCGGCGCCACGACCGGCCTGCTGGAGCGCAGCGCCGGCACAGCAAATTAGCAAGTGAGGAGGCCAGGAGGGAAGCTAGTGACAGGCGCCCCCCCTGACGGCCGATGAGTTGGTCTGGCCAGAGTGACCGACCCTGGGTCATCTACGTAGAGATAAAGTAACTGGCGGAGGCGGAGCCTAATGCTCCGCCTACCCTCCTCTGCGCAGCTACTTCGGCTTCTCTTCTGGTGGGTCTCACGGGCCGGGTCGGGTCTTTGTGACGTGCTGACGCCCGGTGCTCTGACGTGGTCGGCAACGGACTCTATAGGGGAACATGGAGGCTGGCGACCAGGAGAAGAAAGAGACATCAGAGAGTAGAAAACCAATTGGAACCCCCCCCAGGCAGCAGCAGCAGGTACTAGTACTGTACAGCACCTGTCACCATGATATTGATCATCTTGTGCATGTGTACCAGTAACCAGCACCAACTTCAAAGCATTTGTTACCGCATTTTTGGGTGCTGGTTAGGCCACATTTATGGGTGCTCATGTTACTGCTTTTTTTTAGTTGTTGGTAAGGCCGCATTTATGGGTGCTGATGTTACCACATTTATGGGTGCTGATGTTACTGCATTTATGGGTGCTGATGTTACTGCATTTTTGGGTGCTGGTTAGGCCGCATTTATGGGTGCTGATGTTACTGCATTTATGGGTGCTGGTAAGGCCGCATTTATGGGTGCTGGTAAGGCCGCATTTATTGGTGCTGATGTTACTGTATTTATGGGTGCTGATGTTACCGAATTTTGGGTGCTGGTGAGGCCGCATTTATGGGTGCTGATGTTACTGCATTTTTGGGTGCTGGTAAGGCTGCATTTATGGGTGCTGGTAAGGCTGCATTTATGGGTGCTGATGTTACTGTATATATGGGTGCTGATGTTACCGCATTTTTGGGTGCTGGTGAGGCCGCATTTTTGGGTGCTGGTAAGGCCGCATTTATGGGTGCTGGTAAGGCCGCATTTATGGGTGCTGATATTACTGCATTTTTGGGTGCTGGTTAGGCCGCATTTATGGGTGTTGATAAGGCCGCATTTATGGGTGCTGATGTTACTGTATTTATGGGTGCTGATGTTACCGCATTTTTGGGTGCTGGACAGGGGCGCAGTTTCAGTTCTTGCCATAGGCGCCATTTTCACTAGATACGCCTCTGACTACGCCCCCCCCCCGCTCTCTCCTCGTGGAGCCGAGACTCTCGAGCACAACAATGGAGCAAGATGGGGCTCAGGTATGCATTGGGAGGGCTGTGGGGGAGCTTTACCCATAGAATGCATGGAATACATGAAGGTAAAAAACCTTCTGCCTTTAGAACAAATTTAACCTCCCTGGCGGTATGATTATGTCGGATTTTAGGTGCTGAAAGCGGTACAGTTATTTTGCATGAAAATTTGGCGTTTTATATTGTAGGCCTGTAATTCTTAGGAATAACTCACTTAAATCTGTCCAAACCAGAGTCTAGTAGACATCCCGGGAATGATAAAGTTTGAAACACAAAATCATAAATTATAATATAATAAATAACTATAAATAATAACAAATAATACATAATAATAATAATAGATTCTATTCAATAAATTTTAGTCAATAATATAATCAAATCAAAAACACTGAATTTTTTTTTTTTTGAGCCAAACAAGGGTGCAATATTATTAGTCCTATTGCTTCAGTAAACATCCCGGGTATGGTATATTTTGAAACATGGGACTGCACAAAGTCCAACGTCACAGTCAGGGCAATAAAACCTGGTTTCTTTTCAGATTTTCCTTCCAGTGTCATCACGCTTTGAGCCACAAACTACGCACATCCTTGTGGGTGTTGCCTTTGTTTCAGTTGGTGGGATGTGGTCCATAAAGTCAGGCGTTCCGGGTTGACAACACCAGCAGCACGACGTCCAGCTCTGTTTGCAGCCGTTGGTGTTTGGTGGTCCAGAATGATACGTTCTGCAACTTTCCAAACAAAGTCAGCATGAACCACAGGCTTGTCACTCTTTTTTTTTTTAGTAGAATGAAGGCATTCCATAGGCATTGTTCAGGAAGATGCCTGAAGATCTTTTTATAATATTTTTTTTGTTGTTTTCTCATGGCTGGATAAAATGTCATTGCCTGGTCGGCTCTGTCAACACCTCCCAGGGTGTTGTAGTCTATAACCACTTGTGGTTTCATGATGTCTTTCCCACCTTTTGTGTGTACCATGACAGCGAAGGTGTTATGGATTGTACTCATTAGGCACACATCTTTTTTGTCACGCCATCGCAGTGCCATCATTTTGCCTTTCTGCCAGGCAACCATTTCTCCCGTCTTGGGCTTCTTATTGCCAAAGGTGGGCGGCATGTCACGCCGGTTAGCCCTAACAGTTCCATAGGCATCCGTTTTATTCCCTAGAAGGAACTCTAATGCCGCGTACACACAGGCGGACTTTTCGACGGACTTTCCGACGGACTTTCCAATTATCAGACTTGCCTACACACGATCAACCAAAGTCCGACAGATTCGTACGTGATGACGTATGACCGGACTAAAATAAGGAAGTTCATAGCCAGTAGCCAATAGCTGCCCTAGCGTCAGTTTTTGTCTATCGGACTAGCATACAGACGATCAGACTTTTCAACCGGGGCCCACGCACGGTCGAATTGTCCGACGGAGTCCGGTCCGCCGGACCTAGTCCGTCAAAGTCCGCTCATGTGTACGTGGCAATAGAGTTCAGGAGATGTGTAAAAAATGTCTGTGGTTACACAATAGCCCTGATTCAACAATGGCTCAATCAATGAAAGAACTGAAGAGGTTGCCATTCTATAATGACTGTATTTTTGGTTGAATTTGGTTCCTTTACCGATGTATAGGACAGAATTCCAAATATAACCAGTGCTCGATTCACATAGCATGAAAAATTATACTCCAAATCGTGCCCTCTTTGGCCCTATATATTGTATCCAGCTGAGCCTTCCCTTGTAGGCTTTTAGACTTTCATCTATGCTGATGTCTCTAACTGGCACATAGCTCTGTTGGAAATTTTTCATAATCATCTGATATACCTCCCAAATCTTCTTGAGTTTGGGGGCTGAATGAGTAGTTTCGTCAAATGCTTCATTATTTTCAAAGTGCAAATATTTCATTATCAGGGAAAATTTGTACTCCGACATGACCGCGCCAAAGAATAGAGTAGCTAGTAATTTATTGGTTGTCCAATACCACTTCTGCAGGGGTTTCCCCACCACTCCTGAAGAATTATTAGGCCCAGAAATTTCCAGATGTCCTCTTTGGTCACTGGTTCCCACTTTCTGCTGCTTGAAAACCTCAGAGGTATAGCAGCGTGTTGCTCCTGGTACCGGTTTGTCTCCGTAACTATTTTTTCAATAACCTCATCGGTTAAAAATAGCTGGAGGTATGCCAAGGGATTGTCATCTTCAACATCCACTTTGATACCAGGTGCTCCAGTAAATGGGAATCTTGGGGACGCTACGTGATCTGTACCGCAGTCAATAGAGCACCAAGTCCGCACATCACTGATGTCAGTCGCAGAAATCACTTTCTGTGTCTGATGACGAACTTCCCCACGAATCGCTATCACTCAATTCTGCAAGTCATTCTGTATCGCTATCGCTGTTTTCCAGCACGTCATAAACCGCTTTTGAGGTAGAGGCGTGCTTTTTTGATGCCATGGTTGTTCTGCAGTTTCCAGGCAGAAAGTATAGTAAAACTGCAGGCAAGGGCACTGGATAAAGCACTGGGGGGGGCAAACTGAGGTCAATCTATTAGATACAGTAATGTAATCCAATAAGATTACAATGTATGGTGTGTGTTGTGGTTTATACTTTTTGAATCTGCCGCCAGTTCCACCCCCTGCATCTTGATGCTCGCAGGGAAGGGAAGCCGGAACACACAGAGGATCAAGCAGAGGATCTGGCTGCCGTACACAGCAGGAGTACATCGCGGGATCCCATGGACAAGGTAAGTAACCTCTTCCAGGATCCAGCGAAGCAATCCAGAGTTTGGCTCAGGGTTACCACAAATGGTACTGAAATCTCACCCCGAGCCACACTCGGGAATACCGCCGAGGAGGTTAAGAGGACTGCACAAAACTCTGACGTCAACTCTACTGAACACCTTTGTGATGAATTGGAACAAGCCAGGTTTTCTTGTCCAAAATCAATACCTGACAACACAATTTCTATTTTGGCTGAATGGGCACATATTCCCACAGGCACACTGTAAATTTTTATAGAATGCCTTCCCAGAGGATTGAAGACCATTTGTAGTTACAAAGGGAGTTACTCCATACTAATGCCCATGGCTCTAGAATGGGATGGCCAACAAGCTACTGTTTAGTCTTTGTTGTAAATAAGTAAATATAGCTGTAATGGCTAATTTATTCGTATTAATCAAAGTTATTTGCTTGGTGTTGATATCTTAGATCAGGATCCAGGTTAAATTGTTTTTCTTTAATAGTGTAGTGAAGTTATTTGTTCCTGGTTTAGAGTGTAGGTGTAGGCAAACAGCTAAATGGACAATTGAAGTACATTTCTGTGAACTGTGTAATTTGCAAAACATGTTGTCATCCTATTGCAGCAGTTTGATACTCCTGCCAAACTCCATACATGGTCCTGCCCATTTATATTTCCTCACAGCAGCAGTTCACAATACAGCTCTGTTAAAGCTGAGACTGGATAACGAAGGAGCAGCAGCTCAATAATGAGGTCAGCTCTCTGCTTTCTATTTCAAAATGCAATGGAGAAATAGAAACGTGTAGGTTTTTATTTTAGAAAGATGGAGAATTAGAACTTCCTGCTGGTTTTTATTTTTGTCTGTGTCCCTATTGTAGAATTTTCCCCTAACTTCCTGTCTGGACAGCTGTACAATTTCTTGTTCTGATGTCACAGGAAGTGGGGCCACAAATAGAAAGAAATTTCCCTACACTATCCAAAGCTAAAAAAATGGCTGCAGTCTTTTTTTTTTTAGGAGAAATGAGACATAGGGGCATGGAGGAGTTAGGTTTCTGTTGTGTGTTAGGTGATGTACATGGCCTCCTATTAGAGTTCAGTGTGACTGTGCTGTGGTAGTATTGTACATCCATGGCATTATTTCCTTTTTTTAGCAGTGACATTTCTAGATTTAATATTTAATGCAAGGATGTATCATCTTGCTGGCCAGAGACATCTTGTGTTTCTGTAAATATCTGATTCCCACCCACCTATCTGGCATGAGGAACAAGGTCTATTGCTCAATATCCTCATGATGTTAACAAGTAATAAATTTGCTGTATCTCAGCCCAGGTTTGGATAGCTGGTTTCCCAGATTTGGCTCTGCACAGCCAAATCAGAATTAGGCTTGGTTCACACTGCCAGAAAGTCACTTAAGGTGTGACTTTGCCATGTGACTTCATTGCGGCTTGCATGCGACTTTATTAACAGAAGTCAGTGCAAGTCATGAGGAAGTATCCCCAAAGTGCAGGGACTTTTTTTGAGTTGCTTCAACTTGAGTCACACTGATTAGAACGGTTCCATTGCATTAATGGGGTGCGACTTTGTACTCTCAAGACGCACGACAAGTTGCGGCAGTGTGAACCAAGCCTTACCTGACTTCTGCTTCCTAAATTGATTAGCTCACAGGGGTGTGTTTGAAAGACAATTGAGTCTTAAAGCCGAACTACACTGCATCTGCACACAACAAACCAAAAATGCTATTTAATTCATTTTTAATATTCAAAGCAAACTCACCCATCTATCCATGGGGCTTATTTGCTAAAACTGGAGAGTGCAAAATCTGGCGCAGCTCTGCACAGAAACCAATTAGCTTCTATTGTAATTAAACAAACTCAAGTTAGAAGCTGATTGGCTACCATGCACATTTGCACCAGAATTTGCACTGTCCAGTTTTGGTAACGTAACCCCCATGTCTCCATGCTTTATTTTGCTGAGAAATAACTTTGAAAAGACACACCTAGAATTTTTGGCCATTGCCATCTTTATTAAGGACAGATTATTAATGTAGCATTTACCTCCTGGAATCTCTCTGCCCTTAGCTCAGGCATACAGGCAGGAGGGTGAGCTTAGCTGAGAAAACCCCTTCGCCCCTCCCGAAGACTCCTGGGATGTATGAAGTAACTGAACAAATGTAAAAAAAAAAAAAAAGTTTCAAATAGGTAAATATAATATACCTTCCTATCTATTTTCTAATGCTAGCAGCGTACGATTTAAAATAGTGTTGATTGAGAGAGTGAAGTTCTGCTTTCATCTACCATAATTCAGATATATTTATGCAACACGGTACTTCAGCTTGTTCTTACACACTTGGAATGTAAATCCCTTTTTTTTCCCCTTTTTTCCCTGCATTGGGTATAACATTTCATTGCTGTTATTGTGTTCACAGAATACTTTGATCCACCCATCATACAAAACAAAAATGTGTCCTCAAGCAAAACCACCATATTTACTTACAGCTCAGTGATATAAAAGTATCATTATCAGTTCACAAAAGAAAATGTATAAATGGTTTTCTTTGTTTCTGTAAAAGTAATAAATCCCTAAAATTATTTACTGTATTAAAATAGTACACCATCAAAACTTTTGACAAGTTACATTTATGTAAAAAAAACATATAGCTCTTTTTTCCACATACAGGTGCATCTCATAAAATTAGAATATCATCAAAAAGTTAATTTATTTCAGTAATTCAATTCAAAAAGTGAAACTCATATATTTTATATAAGTGCGTTACACACAGAGAGATGTATTTCAGGCATTTTGTTCTTTTAATTTTGATGATTATGGCTTACAGCTAGTGAAAACTCAAAATTCGGTATCTCAGAATATTACAAAAGACCAATAAAAAAAGGATTTTTTAATACAGAAATGTTGGCATACTGAAAAGTATGTCCATGTACAGTATAGTATGCACTCAATACTTGGCTGGGGCTCCTTTTGCGTGAATTACTGCATTAATACGGCATGGAGGCGATCAGCCTGTGCCTCTGCTGAGATGTTATGAAAGCCCAGGTTGCTTTGATAGCGGCCTTCAGCTCGTCTGCATTGTTGGGTCTCATGTCTTCTTGACAATATCCCACAGATTCTCTATGGGGTTTAGGTCAGGCGAGTTTGCTGGCCAATCAACCACAGTGATACCATGATCATTAACCTCCCTGGCAGTATGATTATTTCAGATTTGTGATGCTCAAAGCGGTACAATGTTTTGCATGGAAATTTGGCGTTTTATATTGTAGGCCTGTAATTTTTAGGAATAACACATTTAAATCTGTTCAAACAAGAGTCTAGTAGACATCTCAGGTATGATAAAGTTTGAAACACAAAATCATAAATTATAATATATTAAATAACTATAAATAATTATAACAAATAATAATATAATAATAAAAATTATTCAATAATGTAATCAAATCAAAAACACTGAAATGAGCTCAGTTGCAGAATTGTCGCTGTCATTACTTTTAGTGTTTGATGACGGATTTCCCCACTAATCTCTATCGCTCAATTCTGCGAGTGATTCCAATTTATTATCGCTGTTTTCTAGCTGGTCTAAAACCACTTTTGATGTAAAGGGATGGTTTTGGTTGCTATGGACAATCTCCAGTTTCCAAGCAGAAAGAACAGTATTTATAATATAAAACTGCATGCAGGGCACTGGACAAACCACTAGCGACAAAAGGGATGTGAAATTATTTGATACAGTAATACAGGGCTTTTTTTCTCAGAGAATAGGTGCAGGAACTCAACCATGCCCGCCACACACACATACCTGACAAATGGCATCAAATAGTAGCTCTTCCCTCTGCATACAACCCCTCCCTCCACTGCCCTCATCTTCTCCCCCCTCCTTAAAAGTTCCATCTGTCATATTCCTTACCTTTGTTGCAATATTAAGCTGAAGCACCTATCCGGCTGTAGTACCTTCCAGCATACTATACTACAGTCACTTGCAAGGGAGATCATGCAGAAGGAGCATCAACAACTGGTCACCAGGGAAAAAATGGAGACCACAGAGGGTGCAGCCTACCACGCATCCTCTCCTGCCCATGACTGCACTGAACCCTGGTTATTTGTTCTGTATCTCCCTTGTCCCTGGCCGCCACTCAGTGTGATCTGCGCAGGAGATCTGACCTGTGGGAGCTACTGACAGATAAGCTATCACTTGTAAACGCAGAAGCTGGACTTCAGTGTTACCAAGTGATAGTGGTGAGCAGGGAGCAGAAGACCTGAGCCAGAGATGGTGGAACTGAGTTCCACCTAGTTCCTGCTGAAAAAAAGCCCTGCAGTAATGTAATCTGTAAGATTACAGTGTACTGTATGTATAGTGTGTGTTTCACTTTTTGAATCTGGCGCCGTTCTAAGTCCCCGTGCGTTGCACCGCTCGCAGGGAACGGAATTTGGCACTGTGATGAATCGAGCGGAGGACGGCTCGCACACACAGCGGGAGAACATCACAGGATCCTGGGGACAAGGTAAGTAACTGTACCTGGATGCTGCGATGCGATCCCAAGTGTGGCTCGGGGTTACTGCTTTTGGTACTGAAAAGCCACACTCGGGAATACCGCCAGGGAGGTTAAACCAGGTATTGGTGCTTTTGGCAGTGTGGGCAGGTACCAAGTCCTGCTGGAAAATGAAATCAGTATCTCCACAAAGCTGGACAGCAGAGGGAAGCATGAAGTGCTCTAAAATTTCCTGGTAGAGGGCTGCACTGACTTTGGACTTGATAAAACACAGTGGAACAACACCAGCAGATGACATGGCTCCCCAAATCATCACGGACTGTGGAAAATTTTGCATTTCATTTGGAAATCAAGGTCCCAGAGCCTGCAGGAAGAGTGTAGAGGCACAGAATCCAAGTTGCATGAGGTCCAGTTTGAAGTTTCCACAGTCAGTGATGATTTGGGGAGCCATGACATCTGCTGGTGTTGGTCCAAAGTCACCAAATCTCACTCCAAAGACTAGTAGTGAGGAGTAGCAGTACCTGAGACCAGAGAGGGATTAGAACATCTGTCAGGTTTTTAATGCTTTTTTGCTCCCCCATTAGGGAAATTCACCCTCTCTATTTGTCAGGTTTATCAGTATCGCCAAAAGAGAAAGTGCAAGAAAATCACAAATTTCGGGTTGTCCCCAAAACAGTAAAAGAAGGGAAACCTTTGAATGAGGATACTAGTTCTGGTGATGCTGGTGAAAACTAGGGATTCCCTCACTTTGGAGGGATTTCCTCTCAGTTCCTGTTTTGGGTATGGTACAGGAAGTGAAGGGAAATCTCCCAATGGGCAAAAACAATGACAGTGGTTATAACCCTTCTTTACTATATCTAAAATGAAAAATGCATTTAGTTCTACTTTAAACAGCCCCAAGAACATGGTATTTTAAGCAAACTCATACTTTGCCACTGTAACATTGAACAATTTGGCATTCCAGAATAGTAAAGTAATTTTTTCCTTGATTGGGTGGTGTGTGTTATGTTGGCTTGGTATAAACCTGCTTCACTATTATATTTGGGCCAATGCCCTACTGAAGTAATGCTTTGTGCTATTCTCTCATCTACCCCGTTGAAAGAAATAAAACGTGAATTTATACTGTTTTTCTTTCCTCTAACTAGTTCCTTATTTATACAAAAAATACATTTTGTTATTATCTATTTCATTTTTATTAAAGCTGACTTCACTTTCCAATTAAAATCTTAGTTATGATGCCCAAGTTTACCTTGCAACATACATTTTATAGACTATTTTCTATTCTACAACATGGGTGGGTTTATTTCAGGTAAAGGAAAATCTGCAATAGCAGCCAATCAAAATAGTTTATCATTCATCGACTTCATTAACATAAAATATAACTGGTTCTTATGCATTACTGTACCTAACCCCTGTTATTAAAATATAAAAACATATATAAATAGACCAGTTTTGTGGTCCTATTTGGTATAATTAGTGCAGATAGGCTGTAACTGCCATCTGATTGGCTACTTTGAGTAACCCTACTATTTTTTCTGAATGAGCTTTCATAAATTACTTTTTATTGAGTCTCATTAATAATGATTGCTCTTGCTCTTTCAGAGACAGGTATACTTCAACAACCAATACTGTCTCCTGCTTAGTCAGTAGCTCCAGATATCCTGCAATCAATCCTTCCAATTTTTTGGAGTTGCATTGTTGCAGGATATGTTATTGATCAAGTCACGTACTGAGTGCAAGTTGGGGTTTTCACTGTCATCCATCATCCTCCTGTAAACATGTTACAAACAGCTTCTTTTTTCATCATTATTTTGCAGCTTGTGATGTTGATCATTGGGGCCCACACTGCAGTAGTCGGTGTCAATGTAAAAATGGCGCACGGTGCAATCCCATTACAGGAGCGTGTCACTGTGCTTCTGGCTTCAAGGGCTGGCGCTGCGAGGCTCTCTGTGATCCAGGCACGTATGGAAATGACTGCCAACAAAAGTGTCAGTGTCAAAATGGAGCAACTTGTGATCATGTAACTGGAGAGTGCCGATGTCCTCCTGGATACACCGGTGCATTGTAAGTATGAATTAAATGAGAATCCTTATATGATGTGTTCATCAACAAGCATGATTACTTTTCCAAATGATGATATCAGCAAATCCTACCACAGTAGCATACAAATTCTCATGGGCATGAAATGACAACAAACGATAAGGTGGGGAGATGGCAGCCATATACATCAATCAGACATGGAAGTACATCCTGTTCTGATAACTATTATTCCTTTATAGATCAGCTATCGGTGACATTATTTTTCCTCAATGCTGCCCATCCATAGAAATAAACATTAACACATGGCTGAACCTACTACTCAATTTTATTATGTACTCCACAGTAGACTGAAGTATAGCAGGCATGGTGCCTGCACATTCAACCATTTCACATTCAACCATTTTACATTCAACCACCTAATGTGCAGAAGAAAGATGTCTGTATAGAAACGAATATGGGATCCAATGTACTTTAAAAACAATTTTCAGCCATCATAATAGGGAAAAGGTGATATCTCCTGAGCCTACTTTTCCCTGTGTTGGTGACTGCAAACACTCACAATATTTGTTTTATAATAAGAAATGTCCATTTTAAGCTAGATAATTTTCTGTTATTGTGGTAAAAATGCATTGTTCTGTACTCAACTTGTAGCCCATCTGTTGACTTCGTGTTTGTGGGTGGGATCCTTTTTAAAGTATTTGGTTGACTGGTAGACATGTAAAGAAACTGGGATGGGAGGGCTAGATAATGTATGGTAAATTCATGATGAATCTTAAATCTTTTTACTGTTCTAGCACTATGGGTTACTGCACACTAATATATTGTAGTGGTTGAATTGTTTCCAAACTTGTCCAACTAAACCAGTGATGGTGAACCTTGGCACCCCAGATGTTTTGGAACTACATTTCCCATGATGCTCATGCACTCTGCAGTGTGCAAAACATCTACGGTGCCAAGGTTCACCATCACTGAACTAGACCATGTGTGTGGCCTTTTTAGTCTTTTTTGCTGGCCATAGACACCAATCTTTGAGGAACAGTATTTATACTTTTTCTTTGCTTACAGTAATAACGTGTGGGGTTGTAAATAAGGGTGCAAGAATAAGAAAAACTTGTTGAACCTCAAAATAAATAAATAAATAAATTAAAATACACAATTCAGTCAATGTAGATTGAAATCAGCAGATCACAAAACAGTTTTTTCTCTGACCAATAAATCTAAACAGGATCTTCTAAAAGGAAAATGTGATAAAAATGTAGGCTCCTAAAATGGTAGTAATAAGATTCACAATATGCACAGCCAATCATGTTGCTTATCCTGTTGTTTCAGCTGTGAGGACCTTTGCCCGCCGGGTAAGCATGGCCCTCAGTGTGAAGAGAGATGCCCGTGTCAGAATGGCGGAGTTTGCCACCACGTCACCGGAGAATGCTCATGTCCTGCGGGATGGATGGTACGTCCCATGAACTTATTACACTGGTTTGGCTAGCTTGGCATTTGAAATGTGATCAATAAAGATAATTAACTAATTCAGTCAATAACCCTTTTTCTGTTATGCTCAATGACCTTTGGTAAAAATAGTAATTAATTAGATGACACAATGCAGCAGAGTGCTTTCTTAATCTTTTCACTGCCTGAAGGAGTGGGATTCTATTATAATAAAACCAAGGAAGCGATAATTACTTTTAAACAGAATGTCTAGGGTGAATTTTTCCATTATTTGCTTCAAAAGGGATTCATTTTGAACTAATTGTATTATGACTATTAATATACTCCAGTGCTGTACAAATGGAGGTTTGGGCATACAATCTAAAATATTGAACACAGTCAATTATACTTTTACTTTACAGAGTGTAAATCTTCTGTAAGCAACATGCAATTAACTCTAGCCATTCATATATAACTGTAAAATGGGGAAAAAAACATTCTTACTGGTTTTACTTCTGTTAATATCGATTTGTATAGTTGACCATTTCTCAGCCCAGAACAGTGGTGTTGGTACCAACATTTCTGATGGGTGATTGTTAAAAAAATTAATTCTGCTGACTTGGTCACTTCAGTGCCTCCAGTCGGCTGATCAGACAGTCAAGTAGGAGCAGCATAACGATAAGTTGATGCATCTGCTGTCCCTTATAGATATACTGTAACTGCTGAATTTTAATTTAAGGATACTTATCTGTCCAGGGATCCAGTGCTGTCCTCACTTGGGCCAGTTCTTCGCCGATCTTTGGGTCTCCAGCGTCGGCATGTTTACTAATGGAAGCTGGCTGTGACTCCTTGCGGCTTCACATCCGGCTTACAACTGCAAATGCACGGGGAGCGATGTGCTTTGTAAAGTCCTGCAGCCTTCTGGGACCTGTGGCATGTTGCAGAAGGCTGTCGGCCAAGGGAAGGGGGCAATCCAAGCAGAAGTGGGAGCAGGTACCTGTCAAAACCAGGTACCCACTCCCCCCAGAAAAATAAACATGTCCAAAAGTGGTAGAGGAAAGGGGTAGGAGGTGGAAAAGGGAAACTTTGTGTTTTGAGTGAAGTTCCGCTTTAACTATATCATCTACTAATCTGTGAAACTACATTATTGTAATGAAGGACTTTGTCAGTTTTAAGTTTGTACTATTTTGTGCTTCTGGAAAATTGCTATAAATCTATGAGGTCAGGCGTTCATTTTAATTAGCTGTTGCCTCAATGCTTTCACAATTCTTATAATCTCCATGATACCATTCTGTTTTAATTTAGGGCACAGTTTGTGGCCAGCCTTGCCCCGAGGGTCGTCACGGCAGAAACTGTACTCAGGAGTGCCAATGCCACAATGGAGGGACATGTGACTCTGCCACAGGCCAATGTCATTGCAGCCCTGGATACAATGGGGAAAGGTGAGAAAATTACATTCTCCCACTCTGAAAGTACACAGTCCTTGTGTATTGTCAAAGGGATAACTACACATTCAAGAAATATAGGATCAAGTGTACTTGCCTCAATCTATAGCACCTAGTGTGGATCCTGGCTGATCTCTCTGTCCCCTGCAGTCTGCATCTGTCATCTATCACTTTATGGTGACATCGCCCCCCCCCAGCACTTAGCAGGTAATTGATAGCCTTATATTTTTCCCAATGAGACTGTGTAGACTAGGGGCTCTCTGCTCCGTGCTGTGTAATGTGTGACATCAGATTATGCCCCCTGTGGCCTGGAGCCTAAGAAATACTATCTGATCTGTATACTTTAGGAGGCTGTGGAGGAGAGAGGGCTGTATGTAGACTTCCTTGGGCTTATGTAAGGTTTATTATCACTTTAGTGCTATAGGCACTGCTGTTAGAAATCACAGGGTCCTGTACAGCCTACCTGATAAGGCCCCCCCATGCTAAAAATACACTAAAATCACTATTAGTGTGTACAAACACAACAAAATTCCTATCTAAAAGATAAAATTGTATTTAATCAATAAATAAAGCTCTATGCTTGAGGCTCAATCACATGGGCTCTGTGGCAGGTGTGTGGGTGCAGGTGTATGACCCCAAACATAGACAGTGTGCATTCAGGGCCACTCACCCATGCCTGTCAAATTAGTACCTTTGGCTCTGTTCATACAGCCACTGCATCCCTGCAGAGTAACAGATGTCTTTAGCCGCATGAGCAAACCACATGGCCAGAGTACCTGTGTGAATGAGCCCTTAGGGCTCGTTCACATGTGTGATTGAGGAGCAGTAAAATCCCACGGTTGACCTGCTCTTTTACCACCCCCAAGCACTACCCGCTTTAGTGGAAGAGGCAGTGGTCGGGGGTGAATATATGCAGCATCTGCAAGCCAATGCAGAAATAACTATACCCCCTGTGAAATGCAACCCATTCAAGTGAATAATGCTGCTCTGCAAGTGCCCTGCGGCCACATGGTTGCGGTATGCTATTGCAGGGTTACAGCAGACGGTGAGGAGGCAATATGTCTCCTCACTGCCTGTCAAATGCTGTCTGAAGAGTGATTGCTTTTCAGAACACAAAGCCCATGTGAATGAGGCCTTAATTGTATTTTTTCTTATATTTTTTTAAAATTTAAAAATTTTATTTTTTAAATGCCCTGATGGGTGCGCTTTGGTGAAATATCAGCTGCACTGGTGATGAATGAATAGGAAGCACTCTGAGGCTTTCTGTTCATTTACAAACTGACGCAAAAGACAGTTTACTATGCTTAAGTACTGAATAAACACAGTGAGTGATCAGTACCAATCACTCATTGTGCTAATTCAAGAAGAAAGAGGCTGATAAATATGACATATTTAACAGCCCCGCACTCCATCCTGAAAAATCTCCCTGTGTGCCATGCAGCAGCTGAAGCCGGTGGGAGGGAGAGGAGGAGAAGTTGGCGGCTCTACATGAGGTGGGGGGGGTCTGGACACAAGGGGGGAGAGGGGTGGTCAGAGAAGCAGGGAATGGGAGCCGGGGGGGGGGGGTGCAAATTCTGGAGCTGATCCTCTGGTGGCTGTCCCTGCAGTGCAACTGGGGGGAGAAGAGGAGAAGCCAGCTGCTCTGCAGGGAGAGCCACAGGAGGATTGGTTCAAGTGATAAGGTAGTAGAGCCGGTACTCCTGGGCCCCCCTATTGAGCTAATTGGGCCTGGGCCTGGTACAGGAGGATGGCCCTGGCTGTAGCACATGCATAGACCTCAGATCACACTTTACACATTAAATATATAGTATATGTGCACTAGCATGCAGTCTGCATCTCAGGGAAAAGATAAAAAATTGCTTGGCAGAGGCTGTGGTATTTAGAATACCACCACTGCCTGATCTGTGGTCTATGCAAGGTCTGGTAATGTTGAAGGGGTAATTAAAGTGAAGATAAAAGAATTACTAACATAGTTTTGATATTGAATGTTTTAGATGTCAAGATGAATGTCCAGTTGGGATGTACGGAGCGAACTGCGCAGAGACATGCCAATGTGTTAATGGCGGTAAATGCTACCACATCAGCGGAGCGTGTCTTTGTGAGCCGGGCTATACAGGGATATACTGCGAAACACGGCTGTGCTCAGAAGGTCTCTATGGGATGAAGTGTGATAAAAAGTGTCCGTGTCATGTAAAGACCACGCAAAGGTAATTTAGAGAATGGCATCAAATGGATGGTTGTTGTGATGTGTTCTGTGAAACGTTATCATTGATTATTAACTATTAATGCTATTGTCTGTGTTTGTTGTAAGGAAAAATAACCCTCCTTGTTTCTAGTGCATGCTCTTCTGAATGAGTACTTTATCCCAGAAAAGGTCATTAAAGTGAGTGTAAACCCAAGCAAGAATTAATAACATTTCATTTTGACCCTTTCTTTTTTATCTGGGCATTCTGCCAATACCAGACCTCCTTTCCTAGAGTGACAACGCTCACATTCTGTACTGTATATCAACCCTTTCTAACTGGGCTATGTGGACGGGCAGATGCTGGCACCGCACATCAATTCCCTCTTCTCATTTTAGCACACAGAAAACTACATGCATTAGGATGTTAGTTCCCTGGTTGGTCATTTATTACATGTGGTATCGAGGGTGTGAGCTTGTCCTCTGTTACTATCCACATTCCCTGCACACCACTGTGTCAGATGGGTTAGGCAGAGAGTAGAGAAAAGAGATAAAATGTGCTGGCTGATTTATGTTAGTGCCACCCACTGCTACCCCGACGCTAATGTGTTAACGCCATTATATTGGTTGCTCAAACTACATGAGGGGACCGGTCACCCTGTGATGAGAGAGAAGGCACCAGTGTCCAGTCCCCTAGGTCCCCTGAAGACAAGGATGCTGCTGTAAGTGAATGTAAACCATTTATCCCAAAAAGAAAATGACTGTTAATGTAACTGATTATAAAGTGTGAGTTGAATTTCAGCTTCAATGTGTTAGTGCATCTAAATGTGCTAGTCCCTCTACAGGTCCCCTCCCCCAACACTGACAAAGTTGCTGTCCATAGGTGCCCCTATGCTCCATCATCCAAAAATAGGGGAGGTGTATTACTGGCCAGATCACCAGGTGAAAGCAGAGGGTAAAAAACCTAAAAAGAAAACGTTTTTGATGGTCTATTTAATAGACCAAAAAAGAGCCAATATGAGAAGTTCATTGTTAAGGTTTACATTAACTACTTCAGATCCGCGCTATAGCCGAATGACGGCTACAGCGCAGACCTGCTTTGCCGGGAGTACGTCTTTTGACCTCCTCCCGTGCCCGGGCACCTCCTGCAGGGCGTGCGTGGTGCGCTCTGTGATCAGCAAGTCTTTGAGACTCGCTGGATCACAGATCGAAGTAAGGGGTCGATCCCGACCCCTTACCACGTGATCAGCTGTCAGCCAGTGACAACTGATCATGTGATGTAAACAGAGCCGGTAATCGGCTATTTTTTCTCCTCGCGCTGACAGCGTGAGGGAAAAAAAAAAGCCGATCACCGGCGGCCGTGAGAGGGACATCAGTCCCAATCATAGAGAGCTGCCGCCAGCTCCTCAGTGCCCACCTGTGCCACCTAACAGTAGACAACAGTGCTGCCTACCAGTGCCCACCAGCGCCACCCATCAGTGCCCACAGTGCCATCCATCAGTGCCCACAGTGCCACCTATCAGTGCCCACAGTACCACCTATCAGTGCCCACAATCAGTGCCTCATCAACAGTGCTGCACATAAGTGCCACCTATCACTAGCCATCAGTGTCACCTACCAGTGCCCATCAGTGCCGCTCATCAGTGCCCATCAGTGCCACCTATCAGTGCCCATCAGTGCCATCTATCAGTGGTACATATCAGTGCCCATCAGTGTCACCCATCAGTGCCACCCATCAGGGCCATCTTATCAGTTGCCATCAGTGCCGCCTTATCTGTGCCCATCAGTACCGCCTTATCTGTCCCCATCAGTGCCGCCTTATCTGTGCCTATCAGTGCCGACCAGTGCCGCCTCCTCAGCGCATATCAATGAAAGAGAAAAATTACCTGTGTGCAAAATTTTATAACAAACTCTGAAACATGATTTTTTTTTCAAAATTTTCCATTTTTTTTTGTTTGTTTAGCAAAAAATAAAAATCCTAGTTGTGATTAAATAACACCAAAAGAAGGCTCTATTTGTGTGAAAAAAAATATAAAAATGTCATTTGGGTACAGTGTTGTATGACCGCGCAATTGTCATTCAAAGTGCGTCAGCGCTGAAAGCTGAAAATTGGTCTGGGCAGGAGAGGGGGGGGGGGGTTTAAGTGCCCAGTAAGCAAGTGGTTAATAAACACTGAAAGTTTACATGCACAACATTGCAGCCACCTTCAGAGTACATATGGACCGACTAGAGTTGCCTGACTTGTCTTAGTTGAAACCAACCATGTATAAGCATATCATTCTTAAAGGGCCTTGGTTTAAAAATCTGGCCATTACCTTAACATCCAAGGTCCGGGATTTTCCACTGGGAGACATTGCAGCTGGTGACATATATACTGCCAAAACTTTTGAATCCTGTTTACAAGTATGAGAAAAATCTGGCAGGCATAGTCCTCCACCAACATCTCCATATTCCTCACAGCTGAAATGTATGTGTGCCCGGACAAAGCAATAAATCTCATTCTATTGCCTTATGTTGGATGCTGACCAAGCTCTCATGTTCTGTGGTGGACACAAACCCTGGGATGCTCCATGGTGCATGCTGCCTCTTATGGAACCGGGGAAAGCATATCAGTATGTTTGTGTTACAATGCTTACTATTTGATAGAAGACAACACACTGCCTAACTATATAGAAAACCTAGGATTATTATTCTGGAAGGTATTACAGTAATGATATAATGTTATTATTCTAAAAATGACTTTGATTCCTGAATACCCATCTTAGATGGTGTGTAGTCAGCTCTTCCCGAATTTCACCAGCGTGTAGTAAAAATAAAACAGAATCCCCAACTGAGCCCAGAGGGGAAAGCAATTTCATGTATTGACTTTGGGTGCTGTGATTAATCAGCGCTTAGGTGATAGTTAATGCTTTGCTTGCTCATCTCAGCAATGAATAATTGTGACTGCTAATTCCCAACACACACACCCTCAGGCTTCCCTGGCTCTATAACAAATTGAGAGAAAACAATATTGGATGCCCACATACTACGCATGGCAAAGCAAACTGAACACAAAACAAGCCCTGATCGCATTTAGTAATGACACTTTTTCCCTGCAGTGCATGGTCATAAAAATTAAATAGAAGCTTACCGTTGTCATTTTATCACATACTGTGCATTCGGAAAGTATTCACAGCGCTTCACTTTTTCCACATTTTGTTATGTTACAGTCTAATTCCAAAATGGATTAAATTAATTATTTTCCTCAAAATTCTACAAACAGTACCTCATAATGACAACGTGAAAGAAGCTTGTTTGAAATCTTTGCAAATTTATTAAAAATAAAAATCTAAAAAAATCCCATGTACATAAGCATTCACAGCCTTTACTCAATACTTTGTTGAAGCACCTTTGGACCAATTACAGCTTTAAGTCTTTTTGAGTATGATGCTTGGCACACCTATTTTTAGGCAATTTCTCCAATTCTTCATTGTAGGACCTCTCAATCTCCATCAGGTTGGATGGGGAGCATCGGTGCATAGCCATTTTCAGATCTCTCCAGAGATGTTTAATCGGTTCAAGTCTGGGCTCTGGCTGGGCCACTCAACGACATTCACAGAGTTGTCCCCTAACCACTCCTTTGTCATCTTTGCTGTGTGTTTAGGGTCTTTGTCCTGTTGGAAGATGAACCCTCTCCCCAGTCTGAGGTCCAGAGCGCTCTGGAGCAGATTTTCATCAAGGATGTCTCTGTACATTGCTGCATTGCTCTTTCCCTCGATCCTGACTAGTCTCCCAGTTCCTGCCGCTGAAAAACATCCCCACAGCCTGATGCTGACACCACCATGCTTCATTGCAGGGATGGTATTGGCCAGGTGATCAGTGGTACCTGTTTTTTTCCAGATATGACGCTTGCGATTCAGGCCAAAGAGTTGAATCTTTGTTTCATCAGACCACAGAATTTTGTTTCTCGTGGTCTGAAAGTCCTTCAGGTGCCTTTTGGAAAACCCCAGGTGGGCTGTCATATGCCTTTTACTCAGGAGTGGCTTATGTCTGTCACTCTACCATACAGGCCTGATTGGTGGAGTGCTACAGAGATGGTTGTTCTTCTGGAAGGTTCTCCTCTCTCCTCAGAGAAGTGCTGGAGCTCTGTCAGCTCGGTTTGGCCAGATGGCACCTTCTAGGAAGACACTTGGTGGTTCCAAACTTCTTCCATTTACGGATGATGGAGGCCACTGTGCTCATTGGGACCTTCCATGCTGCAGGCATTTTTCTGTACCATTCCCAGATCTGTGTCTCGATAAAATCCTGTCTTGGAGGTCTACAGAAAATTCCTTGGACTTCATGGCTTGGTTTGTGCTCTGACATGCACTGATAACTGTGGCAGGTGTGTGCCTTTCCAAATAATGTCCAATCAACTGAATTTACCACAGGTGGAGTCTATTCAGGTTGTAGAAAGTGTCATGGCAAAGGCTGTGAATATTTATTAAAGTAATGAGAAAGGTGCGCTCAGCTGCAATAAAAACAATCAGGAAAAGTCAAATACTGCTGCTATCAAAAAAATCCTTGAATATTGAAGAAATACGTGTAGTCAATCATTAAGATGTGCTGTATTGGACTTACATTCATATGTGAATAAAAATGTTGCCACTAAAAAAATATGAATAAATCAAATAAAAAATATTATCCCAATGATGTATTGTATATATGTACAATTAGTATGACTATAAATGAGAGAAACAACAATGAACATAGGTAATAACAATTTACACACACAAAAGGAACCTATTGCAAATAGTCCATATGTAGAAAAACAAATGTGTCCAGCAAGGAAAAATGGAAACAATGTTCCACAATTCTTGTAAAAAAAAAAAAAGATGTATGAAGGAATATCAGCGTCAATAAATCAAACTGCCCATATGTGATTCCAATGAAATAGTCTTGATAAAAATCAATGACTTCCACACAAAGCAAATGCCACCACCGTGCTGATTAGGTGACAAAAGCCACTTACCAGACAGAATGATCCCACCAAAGAATCAAGTACTGTACGTGTGTATGATACCAAAAATACCAAAGTGAATATGACTTGATTATAATAACTTTATTAAATATTTTTACTTGGATTGTGTTTATCCTAATTGCATCATTTGATAATACATGATTTTACATTTTTGAATTTAGAAACTACAGTACAACTCTTTCTGCCAGCTGATATGTGTATAACAATGTACTATATTAAGTTATCATCTGTCCCAGCACTATTAGTAACAACACATGCCTCTTCTGTGGTTAAACATGTAGGGGCTTGCATGGTGAGACCTCAGTATTTACATGTCTACATGTGCTAGTAGGGATTTCCTTATTGCATGTTATTAAAAGGTTCCTCTTGTATGGTATAGAAATACTTACATTCAACAGTGGGAGGATATCTTTCCAATGTGAAGGAAATCCCCTGTAAGACAATTGTCATGGGAACAGCTATCCCCATTGGAAAATCTCTTCTATATTACTGTCCTGGTAGCAACTCAAAAGTTTGGATTTACCCTCACATTCATTCCCAATGACGTTGGGGATTTGGGTAATTAGAATACCTTTAGTTATATT
This sequence comes from Aquarana catesbeiana, assembly GCF_042186555.1. NCBI lineage: Eukaryota > Metazoa > Chordata > Amphibia > Anura > Ranidae > Aquarana > Aquarana catesbeiana. The sequence goes on from NC_133324.1 coordinate 215,379,784, forward strand.
TTAAGAGGGTGATTTATAAAGAATTTGCATAGCCATTCACCCTGAAAAAATGTACATACATTCAATCTGTGAAAAAAAAAAAAAAAAAACTATTGTAAATAGGCTATATCTTGTGCTGTTCGAATGTAAATCATTGATTTAAAATGGGAATGACTGCATTTGACTATTTAATGAGGCTAAGTATCATACCCATCTAGTTGCCAAATGTAGTATTTTCCATTAAAAATCAATTGCCGTATGTGTTACCTGTAATTCTGGACAGTCATTTTTGTGGTCAAGCCACCCTTTACATGCAACAGAGACAGATCGGTGGTCAACAACATACCACCAGTCAATGTTCATCATTGAGAGCAGCTTAAAAAACAGTACTGGAACACCAGTAAATACAAATACTTTGCTGTATATCCACTTGACCTCCAGAAGGTTTACCTCGCTTCATGACTAGGCAATTGTTTGCTTTTTGGCACTGCGTTACTTTGACACTGGCTGGCACCCGCTGATCGGCTTGTGCTGTGTCTAATCACGGGGGGCTGCGCGCACGCACCCCCTACCCACAAGTGCCGGATCACGTACTAGGAACGTGATCCGACACAGGAGAGCCACTTTGCCACCCTATATTGTTATGTGGATATCACGGTAATTAAAACATTATAATATTATAATTAAAATATTTTTAAATATATAATTACATATAAAATAATATATTAACATTATAATATTTTCTTGCCAGCCAATTTACTCTAATAACCACTCCTTTCTAACTGGGATATAGCTTAAACAAACAATATATGTTTTTCTGACTTATTTTAGTAATACACGCATTATTAGCAAAATTGTGCAATATTTTTCAGTTGTTTATATGCCATTGTAGACAGATCTCCCAGCATGTCTGTGATTTGTTCGTATATATGGATTGTGGAAGCTGGAATGAAATAATGAAATTTATTGTAATGTCATTTTTTATGTATTATAATGTAGTTTTTTTATGTATTATAATGTAATTTGTTAACAGCATGGTATTAGTTATTGCAATGAATATGGTTTACAACATGTATTGTTTTTTTCTGCTATACAGAAGAGAGTTAGGCCTAGGGAAATATGACAGATCTTATGGCTTCAATACATTTTGGGTCATTGGCGTTGATTTACTAAAGGCAAATAGGCTGTTCATTTTACAACAGAATTTGCCACAGAGCTTAGTGAATGAGTTGAAGTTCCAAAAAAATCACATGCAAGAAAAATGAAAAATAAAAAAACATTTTTGCTTAAACGTGATTGGATGATGGAAATCAGCAGAACTTGACCCTATTTACTAAGCTCTGGGGAAAATTCCCTTGCAGAGTGCAACTTCCCTTGCAAAGTGAACTGTCTATTTACTTTTTGTAAATCAACCCCATTCTCCTGGATGCAAAGTACATATACAGTGGATTACAGTAACTATGTGCTGATATACCAATACTAATTTGTATATAGTCTATAGATTATCTGTTATATGAGGAATAGGAAAGTTGCCGTTGCTGGCCTGCTTCTGGATATGCTTATTCCTAGCTTTCATGCTGAGCTTACATCTTTAATACTCCCTGATTTACTGAACCATAACACATATTCAGAATTATCTAACTTAAAGTGGATGTAAACCCAATGTCATCCTTTCTAAACTACTGCCATAGGGGTTATCTATAAGGATATACATGCCTTCTGAATGTATCTTTACCTGTCAAATGTCTCCCCTCTGTCTGTTATGAGACCCGAAAAACTGCAGATTCTGTGGGTGGGTCTGTTGTCTGGAGCTCGGTGGGTGGAGTCGTGATGTCAGTAGAATACCCGCCCACCTCTACACTCCCCTTGTCAATATGCATTTTCTCCTGTGTATTTCCTACACTGAACTTCTGCTATCATCTCTAACATCCAGTGAAAAGACAGGAAAGTAACCACATGACTACAGCATGCCAAATCATGCAGAGGTGTGGAACAGCCAATCCTTGCAGAGCTGCTGAAAAAAGGAGTGGGGGAGGGAATTAAAAAATAATGCCTGTGTCTTAGGCTAATGCACGAGATGTAAATCACCTGTCACTCACAGCAAGGGGGAGGATTTGACAAAGTTTTTCTCAGTTTGTCAAGTTTTATCTCACTGAACAATAAAAGGGGATTGCTCAGAGATGGATTAACTCTGTGTGGCAAGACTGGGCTCAAATGATAGGAAATCTTATACTCTACAATATGATAAAAAAAAAAAATTCGGGTTTACATCCACTTTAATATTTATAGGTATACAGTGGATATAAAAAGTCTACACACCCCTGTTAAAATGTCAGGTTTCTGTGATGTAAAAAAAGAGACAAAAATAAATAATTTCAGAACTTTTTCCACCTTTAATGTGACCTATAAACTGTACCATTCAGTTGAAAAACAAACTGCAATCTTTTAGTTGGGGGGAGTAAAAATAAAAAACTAAAATAATGTGGTTGCATAAGTGTGCACACCCTCTTATAACTGGGGATGTAGCTGTGTTCATAATTAAGCAAGTAAAGAAGAGTCAGTACACACCTGCCATCATGTGCCTCTAATTAACCCCAAATAAAGTTCAGCTGCTCTAGTAGGTCTTTCCTGACAGTTTCTTAGTTGCATCCTACAGCAAAAGCTATGGTCTTCAGAGAGCTTCCACATTATCAGAGGGATCTCATTGTTTAAAGGTATCAGTCAGGAAAAGGGTACAAAATAATTTCCAAGGCATTTGAAAAACCGTGGTACACAGTGAAGACTCAGAAAAGAAAGAGGGCGCACCAACCTAGTGCATTACCACTGATAAACTTTAATGCAGCATAAAAACAGTAAAAATTATACTCACAAACGAACTAATAATAATAGCTTTCAAAAGGGCGCAAAAGCGCTGTTTCTGTGGATCTACACCCCAGGACCTGTTGCCGAGAGGATCAGACCGGTGCAAATGGCTGATGGCTAATCAGCCATTTGCACCGGTCTGATCCTCTCGGCAACAGGTCCTGGGGTGTAGATCCACAGAAACAGCGCTTTTGCGCCCTTTTGAAAGCTATTTTTATTAGCTCGTTTGTGAGTATAATTTTTACTGTTTTTATGCTGCATTAAAGTTTATCAGTGGTAATGCACTAGGTTGGTGCGCCCTCTTTCTTTTCTGATTTTTTATAGCTTGAATACCCATTGTTCAAATGAGGGCTGCAAGACGCTAGGCATTACTTCTATAGGTGGCTGCACCACATATCCAGTTCATGGACACCTGAGCGCGGGAGAGGTCTTTTTTTACACAGTGAAGACTGTCATTATCAAATGGATAAAATATGGCACAACCATGATCTGCACGCCCCCCCCCCCCCCCCAAAAAAAAAAAAATTGATGAAAAGACGAAAAGGAAGCTGGCCAGGGAGGCTGCCAAGATGCCTACAGCAACATTAAATGAGCTGCAGGAATATCTGACAAGTACTGGCTGTGTGGTACATGTGACAACAATCTGCCGTATTCGTCATATGTCTGGGCTATGGGGTATAGTGGCAAGACAGAAACCTTTTCTTAACAGAAAAAACATCCAAGCCCGGCTAAATTTTGCAAAAACACATCTGAAGTCTCCCAAAAGCATGTGGGAAATTATGTTATGGTCTGATGAAACCAAGGTTAAAATTCCAAAAGATATGTTTGGCGCAAAAACAACACTGCACATCACCAATAGAAGACCATACCCACAGTGAAGCATGGTGGTGGCAGCATCATGCTTTGGGGCTGTTTTTCTTCAGCTGGAACAGGGGCTTTAGTCAAGGTAGAGGGAATTATGAACAGTTCAAAATACCAGTCAATATTGGCACAAAGCCTTCACGCTTCTGCTAGAAAGCTGAACATGAAGAGGAACTTCATATTTCAGCATGACAAGGACCCAAAGCATACATCCAAATTAACAAAGAAATGGCTTCACCAGAAGAAGATTAAAATTTTGTAATGGCCCAGCCAGAGCCCAGACCTCAATCCCATTGAAAATCTGTGGGGTGATCTGAAGAGGGCTGTGCACAGGAGATGCCCTCGCAATCTGACTGATTTGGAGGTGTTTTTGCAAAGAAGAGTGGGCAAATATTGCCAAGTCAAGATGTGCCATGCTGATTGCCTGATATACTCATACCCAAAAAGACTGAGTGCTGTAATAAAATCAAAAGGCACTTCAACAAAGTATTAGTTTAAGGGTGTGCACACTTATGCAACCATATTATTTTAGTTTTTTATGTTTACTTCCCTCCACCTAAAAGATTTCAGTTTGTTGTTCAACTGAGTTGTACAGTTTATAGGTCATATTAAAGGTGGAAAAAGTTCTGAAATTATTTATCTTTGTCTATTTTTTTTTACATCACAGAAAGCTGACATTTTAACAGGGGTGTGTAGACTTTTTATATCCACTGTATACTTATAAATATTAAGTTAGATAATTCTGAATATGTGTTATGGTTCAGTAAATCAGGGAGTATTAAAGATGTAAGCTCAGCATGAAAGCTAGGAATAAGCATATCCAAAAGCAGGCCAGCAACGGCAGCTTTCCTATTCCCCATATAACAGATATTCTATAGACTATATACAAATTAGTATTGGTATATCAGCACGTAGTAATAATTCTTGCTGCTTTAATTTCCCCACTGTACCTTCCATTTGGCAGTTATTTCTAAGGAGGCCCAGAGGAGCCTAACTGACAGTAAATTCTCATAAAATAGTCTTTACATTGACAGGACATTTGATTTGGTTCTTAGAATCTCCTTGTAGTTGAAGAGAGAATGCTATCGGGGAAAGTGGTACAAGGGCCCCATTGTGCTGCTCTTGTTAACACGCTCCTTCTACACAGCTGACTCTGTCAATTTGTTATGTAGGAACAGCTGGCTCTAACTGCACACTCAATGGGACTGCTGTTTCAGGTAGAGACAGATGGTCTTCTAGCCAGGTATGGGATATATGGATAGAGCCTACAACACAAAGGTCAAAACTGTGATCAAGTCTTTTAACTCTGGGCTTAGTAGAAAATTAAATATATCTCTTTTATTCTAATAGTCCATACGTTCATATATGTGTTGTTTCAAGATAAAATATTGCAGCAAAATTGTTTAGCCATTGATAAAAGCAGAACAAAACTTTTTTCAGTGATATACAAATTGTAGAATTCCAGTTTATACCTAACTAGCCTTAAACTGTCTCCTCACCCCTCCTAACACCTGAGCTAACTACCCTGTGTAAGAAGTACTTATCTATTTTCAGGCCTCTCCAGTCTAGTTACATGATCTCCCCTGTGTCAGCCATCTCTGGCTACAAGGGAGAGGAGAGAGCACTCCAACAACGGCTAGTAAAGCCTAAAGTGGTGATGTCATCCATAGACTTCAATTTCCCATCTGTTGTCAGTGCTTCCTCTTCCTCCCTGAAGTTGCACCGGTTGACACAGGGGAGCTAGATCACATGACCAGAGAGGCTTGAAAATAGGTAAGTATATACATCTTTCTTACACAGGTTAGTTAGCATAACTGTTTGGAGTGGGGAGGGGATAGTTTTAGGGCTAGTTAGGTGTAAGCTGGAATAACCCTTTAAGTTTCATTCTTTATTGCACTAAATCCATTGAAGCACTGATTTAGCAATAAGGCTGGCCATACATGACTTCATTTCTCAATCGATTTCCCCATCCATGCTAAACAGTATGGATAAAGGTATCTCCAATGCCGGAGCAGCACCTGTGACTACCTGAATACCTCAACAGGGACTGAATCTGATAGGATGCAGATATTCCCATAGAAAAAAAAAACAATTTACTGGCAATGAAAGGGAACAGAAATAATACATAAAAAATATTGTTTATTTTCAACCATTTTAAAATAGCTTATATCTGAAGCTGAGATTTCAATTAAAAATACACACATAATTTTTAGTGAATACAACTGCTGGCTCACTAATACCCTATTCATGAAAATACACTTGACTAAATTCATCAAATATATGACTGTATGGTGGAATCATGAGTCAACACATTTCTCCCATTTAGCTTCCCCAGGATGCAAGAGAATTCAGCAGCAGTCACTAAATGTGCAAAAAAAACCCCCCACATATAATATATAGAAAGAATACAAAATCAATACTGGTAGTAATAATAACCATTTATAAATTGTATCCCATATACAGGTAAAGCACCTTGTTCATGTGTTCTAGGTAGCATAGGGTCTCCCTGGGGGGAGCACCGAAGCAAGGAAAAGGGCCAGATGGACAACAGGCAATGGAGAGTCTTGTCCTAATAATGTGGCAATATCAGTTTAAGAAACTTTCTGAGTAAAGAAGCTAGCATATAGCATACCACTGAGGTATGCTATATGCTAGCTTCTTTACTCAGAACGTATGAACAAGGTGCTTTACCTGTATATGGGATACAACTTATAAATGGTTATTATTATGTCTAGTATGGATTTTGTAATCTTTCTATATATTATATGTGTTTTGTGTTGTTTTTTACACATTGCTGTGATTGTTTTTTGCACATTGCAGTGATTGCTACTGAATTTTCATGCGTCCTGAGGAAGCTAAATGAGAGAAACACGTTGACTCATGAGGACTCACAATTCCACCATACAATCATATATTTGATGAATTTATTCAAGTGTATTTTCATGAATAGTGGTATTAGTCAGCAGTTGTATTCACTATAAAATTATGCGTGTATTGTTTTTTAATTGAAATCTCATGAGATATAAGCTGTTTTAACATGGTGCATTTTTTATGTATTATTTGTGTTCCCTTTCATTGCAAGTAAAGTCCATCAAATGTTTGTATTTTTCTATGGGTGTACATATAACGATGTGGCAATTGAGCGGTATATCTTAGGATTCAGTTACTGTTTGTATGGTGTTTTCATCCTGGCTCAGTCAATGTTTAAATTAACTCTTGTCAAATGAGGTTGTGCTTAAAGGGTTACCCAGGGCTGGCATTTTGTATTGCAAAACTCAAGACATCAGTGGCTGGCTTAAGGGTTGAGGAAGACTTCATGGGGTCCTTATGGCCACGCTCTTATTTTCTATATTCAATTGTTTGTCCACCTAAAAGTGGATTTACACTGGTCCATGTACATGCAGCAGGTGTGGTAACAAACATGTGTAGGTGTGAATAAACCCATAGAGTTTCCCTTTGTCCTTCACATTAAACTGCAGTGCATAGATGTGAACCATAATAGTCTTGTGGACTACTTATATGGTACACTTTGTATTTGTCACTATTTGCACTTGTTTGTGATTTTTTTTGCACATGAATGGTTGCACTTTAATGAAGTCTCATTTATTGGCGCTACATATTTGTTTTTAGCTCTTTTGTGGGTTTTGTAAACTGATCTATCCTGCAAGCTGCCTGAGTGGATTATTTTCTATCACTGACTGTTATTCGGGATTACTATAGATGTGAACCTGCCACATAGGAAAGAATGAGATTTCTACTTGACATGCATTTTCCTGCATCAAAATGCAAGTGTTTTGCTGCATCAAAATGGATGTGAATAGGTGGATCCTAGATGGATCCTGATGGACTGAGTCAACTCCTCCAATAGTGAGCTCCTCCTATCATAATTTGGGTACTCCTGTGAATTTATGGGTGTTGTCACCCACCTTTCCATGTTCCAGCACCTCATGTTGCCTCTTTGCAGTGATAAGAGAAAACATTAATAATCTGTGCTCTACACAAAGAGAATAGAATTGGCATAAATGTGTGTTTGGTGTCATATTCAGTGGTGGAATCATTTGTGCTCTTTTCTCTTTGATCTTGTCCTCCCAGCTGTCATCCAATGTCTGGAGAATGTTCCTGTAAGCCTGGTTGGTCTGGACTCTACTGTAATGAGACTTGTTCTCCCGGCTTCTATGGCGAATCCTGTCAGCAGATCTGCAGCTGCCAAAATGGTGCAGACTGTGACAGTGTGACTGGGAAATGCATCTGCGCCCCTGGCTTTACGGTAAATTAGAATTTAAGCTCCCCTGTTTCCTCACTGTATATGTTTTAGAAGAATGGTAAAGTCTGATTGTTGATGTTAATGACAATGAGGTATGACATTGCTGTATTTACATTTTTAAATGGCGCCTCAGAAATGGAATGACATTTTTTTTTTTTGCGTATAACATTTTCTGAGGATCATGTAAAAACATTTATTATGGAACTTGTTTAAATTGAAGGCTTGTTTCCTATGTTCAGAACTACAACATGCTGTTGCATATGAATATTTACTATGTCTAGCCAGTAGAGCTCTAAGCACCTATTTGCTTATTTGCTTATTTACCAGGTTAATTATAACTACTTTGCTGAAAAAAGGCCACTGTGCATTGAGCTGAATAGATAAAACTCAAATGACACACACAGAAAGTTTGAAAAGAAAAAAGGCTTTACTTTGCTCTCTGTGGAATACCATGATTGCTTCATAAGTGAATTCTGGGTTATTTCTATTAAAATTAGGATTTTATATAAATACTAAAAAAGGTTTAAAAACTTGTAAACTTTAAAGCGGTGTTCAGCCTGGGGAAAAAAAAAATAAAAGTCAGCAGCTACAAATACTGTAGCTGCTGACTTTTAATATTAAGACACTTACCTGTCCAGGGACCCCGCGATGTCGGCACCCCAGTCGAATTTCGTAACGGCTGTCGGGTGCTGCTGCCACCATTCGTCGTAGGGGAAACCGGCAATGAAGCCTATTTCTTTTTGCACATGCGTTTTCTAATGGGCCCGGCGGAGGGGGAAGGAGAGGGGGACCGGATGGGTACCTGTTAAAAATAGGTACCCGTTTCCCCCTGAAAGGTGCCAAATGTGGAGGAAGCAGATCAGCGGAAGTTCCACTTTTGGGTGGAACTCTGCTTTAAAGAGAACCTTTTATCATCGTAATGATCGCAATCTTAAATCAAATATTTTAAATACTTACTTGATTACTACAGAAAAGCCTATTCCCCAGCACAGCCCCTCCCATCATAACCCTCTCCTCTTCTGGGAGTCTCTGATTACTATCTGTGCTGACCCAGCATTAAAGCCTACGTTTAGTTGATTTTTTTTAAATCAGCACAAGGAATTGAATGAGAGGCATCCCTTATGCTCGTGGCTGCTCTCTTGAAATCTTGTCCTTACTCTTGTCCTTGCTCTTCAGCACAACTGATTGGCTCCTTGGGCTGCTTCTCCCTCTCCTGGTCTGGGCTCTGCTGTTCAGAGTCTGCAGGAGGCTGATATCAAATGAAATACAGATACTTACACTGGTTACATTTAAAAAAATGTGATTTATTGATGAAATAAAGTATAACTAAAGTCAAAACATTTTTTTTTTGTTTCAGGCAAAGTAGAGATAGATTAGAACACCTATTAGGTTTTTATTGCTGTCTTTGCCCCCCTTGGGAAGAATCGCCCTCTCTATTTGTCCTATTTACCATTATCATTGAAAGTGAAAGTAAATGAAAATCAAAAATTTTGGGTTGTCCCCAGAAAAGTAATAGAGGGGAAATTTTCCAACACTAGTTCTGGTGACTTGGGGGATCAAATGGGATTCCCTTAATTTTCATAGATTTCCTCTCACTTCCTGTTTGGCATTGGGACAGGAAGTGAAGGTAAATCTCCCCAATGGGACACAGATGGCAAAAAAAAAATCTAAGGGGTTATAACCCTCCCTGACAGGGCTTCCATCTTCGACCGGTCATCCTTCTGGGTTCGCGGATAGCCGATGTTTGACCGGTGGAGCGGGGGTCACGGCCGCAGCCATGGCTCTCTCTATGGATGGCACTCCATCCACTAAGTGTGCAGTGTGAATGCACCGGTGACATCACCAGTGCAGCTAAAGCAAATATCTTCTAAACAGCGCACGTTTAGGAGATATTTGCTGTACCTACTGGTAAGCTTTATTATAGCCTCACCTGTAGGTATAAATCAAAAAGAAGCATTTACTATGACTTTAAGGATCACAAATGTTTAGAATAAAATGGCAGGACCTGGAAATCATTAGGTGGCCGGATCCTGAGATCAGGGTGTTTGAACCTATGGCTAGACTGCCAGCATAAGGTTCAAAGTATACAGCTTTAACATGTTTTGGCCATACCTCCCCAAATGACCCCTTAGAATGCAAAACCCACCATATCTCCAAGATAACTGATTGCATACCTGCATGTTACCCTTGTATAAAATGCCAAAATCTAAAATTCTAAACATCCATCCTCTGGGGAATTTCGACTATTAACTGCAATTCATTCTCTTGCGTCTCTTGTTTATGAACCTAATTTGCAAATTTTCCTGATGAGTGCTACTGATTGTGGTTTGCCATTGATTGCAATTTGTATTTCACCAAGTATAGACTAGAGGGAATAAAACATCATTTTGGTGATGATGTTTTCCTAATGATTGCGTTTTCTTTGTATCACTGAATTAAGTAAAGAGCTAGGGAAGAGTATTATAACATAATCTAAGTGTGCCATAGAAGGCTATATATTCAGGCTACAGATTCAAACATCGCATTCCATCATTTGGCTGTGCAAGGGTTGAAAAGTGATTCTGAGAATTGGGAGTTCTTGTTATCCAACTCACAGATCTTCAGGCCTATTGGAAAATAATTGCAGCTAATGAAAGACCTTTTCCTCTTCTCAGTGGAAATGGGAACAACGAGCAGATTTCTCACTGCTTGACATTCTCTGTGACTGATCTGCCTGTCTATGACCCCCCGCTATATGCCTGGAAGCTGACAAGCAGCTGGTATTTATTCATGGCACACTGGGCCTCTCAAAATATGAGTTAAGTCTCAGTGTTTTCTGACTTCCAGAGAGATGCTTGACCGGGCATGTAGATCAACAACCTGCTACATTGAGCCAGGCTTCATTTAAACTGAGGTGGATAGTGAGTGCTTGGTACACATTTCCCTATGGCATGGCAAGTTTTAGATACCAATCAGTAAGCATCAAATTGACAATATAATATAGAGAAGTATAAATGTGGATTCTTATTAAAGTAGGCTGCAAATAAAGGCAGAAAACTGCATACTTGTTTCAGGACCAATTGCTGTGTCAACACAACAACAACAAAAATAGCATTTTCAGGAGAAATCAGCTATGGTAGCTGCTGTATTTCCCTTAGCCCTTATAATCAAGTACGTATAATATATTGCCAAAAAGTATTTTGCATTTTCATTCTGAGCCAATAGTTGGAGCTGCAACCTCTTTTTCAAGTGGCAATTTGTGGCTATTTAACCGCTTGATGCACAAAACCTGTTGTTAACAGAGATCAGTAGCTCAAGGTGAAATTTACACATAAAACAGAATGCCTCATTGCAGAGACATGCTTATCAGACAGCCCAGTTCATAGTTTCAGCAAAAGGCAATCTGTCTGACCATCTGACCATTATTGCTGTGTTGTTTTTTAGGTAACCTACAGTGCTCTAGGAATCATTTGTAATGTATTATTTGTTTAAATAACAAAGATTGTATACATATAGTAACATATATAAATAGTTTAAACATTTAGGAATAGATAGAGGAGCCCATCCATATGGGTGAAAAAAAGTGGTGCTCACCCCAAATTATGTGACAAAACCAAAAACAAAGACAAAAAACACCCAGGTGCTTTTAGGCAGCAAAAATTACAAACTATGTCAATTGGATATATGAAAAATATATTTTATTGATACAAAATTACATAAAGTTTCAAAAAGAAAGTGTAATTATAAAAAAGTTTTTTTTGAGCAGTATATCAAGTCTGAAAAAAATTGTCATGTATATAATGTTGTTTATCTATGCCATTAGGACATCCTGTGTAGTATAGAGGCTACATGTACCAAACATTTAGGAATTTACATAAATAAAAATATAGACTCAAACATTATTAACCAACAAAAATACAAAATATTAACCAACAAATCACATTTTAGGTTACTGCAGTTAAATCAGACATCTGATTGATTGGTATGAGTTGCTACATTTCATACTTACTTATGAGACAAATGAAACTTAAAATAGTAATTCTGTTTTGTGTTTTTCATACACGTATGACCTTGAAAAAAAGGTTAAAATACTAAATGTCAAATTCCCAGTTTCACAATCACGTTTGGCACATTTGTTACTGCAGATGGGTTACTTGATATTGTTTTTTTTCTGCTATTCATTATATGTACTTGCTTATTTGCCTATAGATTTTTGGCTGGTATATTTTACAGTCAACATCTCTTAGCATTCATAAAGAATAACTAAAAAAGGGTTTTAGTATAAGAAAACTATGCATACCATTTTGGTTTCCAGCTAGCTGGAAAATACGTGCCATTTATGAATCTTTCCCTTGGACATTGATCTCCTTTATTTTACATTGATCTTCTTTACCTTATCATTATTCAGTCTTTGGAATTTCAGTACAGTGATTTTTTTCATTTTTACCCTTTAACTTCTTTATACTTTTTTGTCAGCTTCAACAGCCTTTTGAGAACTTTCTCTGTTTGTCAACTCATAAAGTCTTTGTATTCTAGGGTGAATACTGTTCTATACCTTGTCCAGCCGGTACATATGGCAGTAACTGCTCATCTGTTTGTAACTGCAAGAACAATGCTGTGTGTTCTCCCGTGGATGGCTCATGTACTTGTAAAGCAGGTGAGAGTCCCATTTCATGTCAGTTCATAGAAGCTCCCATACAAAATAAGAAATATTTGATATCCTTTGTTAATCTTAAAACTAAATACAAAAAAAGCTAAAGAAAATGTGAGAAACCACTTTGGAGCAATTCAGAACTGTTTTTATACTGAAATAGCAAGTTGTCAGCTTTGAGCTGCAGCGAATCTAGATCAGCCTATAGTGACTGATTGAGTACAAAGCCCAGGAGCTGATATCATTTACTTAAATTGTGGGAGATGACATTCGGTGAGAGTAAATCGTCAGGTTCGGACATTTTTTTTTCTTGTGGCGGGTCGGTGGCCATCAGCATGATTGATGCGGATCTGCATTGCTGGATGACATAATTTTTGTGGATTTACATTGTGGGACTTGTCAAAAAGTGTGTGTGTGTGTTTATTTGCTATTGACTTTTTTCGTGAATCAGTAGGGGGGAAGTGGTATCTGGGAGCTCCCTTTATTTTTAAAAGGGGGTTCCAAATTGCGATAATCCAGCCATCCACATGTAGACCCCCACAACCACTGGGCCAGGGTTATAGGGAAGAGGACCTTGTCCTCATCAACATGGGAATAAGGTCTTATGACAGGGGGTCCCTTTTGGTAAGGTAACCTCCCATGTTAAGGGCATGTGGCCTGGTTTGGTTTAAGGGGGGGGGCTCCACACTCCCCTCTCTCTTTCCTGGCCTCCCAGACTGGTATGGATTTTGGGAGAGACCCCACACTTTTTTCTTTTTTTGAGCGGGGTCTCCCCTTAAATTCCATATCAGACCTAAAGGTCTGTTGTTTGCTTACAGTCACCTGTCAGGCAGGAAGCTGTCACATTTAGCACAAATATTCCTTCATATGTTCACACCAGAATGAGGTGCGAGAAAAGCACATTCCATGCACATTTGCCCCAATGCCCTCAAAACACACTACCTTTGTGCGGTGCTGTGGCTGCAAATGTAAACGACACTCCAAATGCAGTGTGTTTGAGGGCACCAAATTGCATAGTACTGCATTTTTTTTTCAAGTAGCACATGCACTACTTCTTCAAGTTCTGGAGCAATTTCACCCTTTTAAAGTGAATGGGCTGCAAAATCGCACTGCACGGAAACACGCAGAAATTGTACAGGAATGTGTACTGTGTTCTAGTGCGACCCCAGTGTGAACCGACCCTCATGATTAAAAGTTTTTATGGCTATTTTCCTGTTAAGTTCAAATGTTAGGGAACATTCGCCTAAGGAAAGACAACAAGGAAACTATAACACTAACACACTTATTAGAAATATTACAGGTATTATTCATCACGCTTGCATGAATGTTGTTTAATATATACCATAGTTGTCACAGTAAGTAGTTGCTGTCAATTATCCAACGGGTCCCTTGATTGTGATCATTTTTCCCGCCAGGTTGGTATGGAGTGGATTGCTCTATTAACTGCCCTCGAGGGAGCTGGGGTCTTGGATGTAATCTCACCTGCCAGTGTCAGAATGGAGGCGCCTGCAATGCTCTGAATGGAAGCTGCACATGTGCTCCTGGCTGGAGAGGTGTAAACTGTGAACTCCCATGCCAGGTAATACTACATCCGCTACACAGGATCTTCACACTGTGATACGCTGTCTGTTTCTATAGATTTCTTTTTCTATGGATTATACTCTGAACAATGATTATATTCCTGCATTACTAAGCAAATATGGAACTCAAAAGAAAGCTTTAGCTTCACTCAACATGCTTTATCTATATAGCCTATAAGCCTAGTACAACACTGCCCCTGGTGGTGTTATTTCAATTTTACCTGTACTATAATAATTGATTCGTTTGCACAGTTCTCACTTGACATGGATCAGTTCTTATGCCAGCTTTACCATATCATATTGTTATTGTGAAAAAGTAGCTCTTTTTTTACCAAAAATAAAATTTCACTGTTGTAAGTTAGACACTTGTAACTTCAAGCCTACGATAAGATCACATGATCTCTTTCTTCACAAAGAACATTGGTGCTGTATTTTAAAGACTGCAGTGCAGAGAATGTACTGTTTTCAGTCAGACTGACTGGGGTTGATTTACTAAAACTGGAGAGTGCATAATCTGGTACAGCTTTACATAGAAATCAATCAGCTTCCAGATTTTTTTTTGTCAAAGCTTTAAGGAGAAGTACAGCCAAAGCTCGTTTGGGGGTACTCCTCCTATGGATCACAGGCGTGCAGTTCGTTCTGCACTCCTGTGACTCGTTCTCAGCAGACAGCAGACTGAAGCCTGCTGTCGGCTGACATCACAGAGCAGGTCCAGGCTCGGGCAAGAGTGCGACCATATGATCGGGATCAGCCCACATGCCTGGACCGGCACCCGGCTCAACCTCTCAGTGATCCGTTGAGAGTCTGAGCCGGCCGCTCCCGCCCCCTCCACAGCCCAACACTCCAGTGAGCGAGGGGGGCAGAGCTGTCTGACAGTCAGCAGCTCTCTGCTTAGGGAGCTCTGAGAACCAAGCAATCGCTGGTGTTTAATCGCTCGGTTCTTAGTGTTACAGCCAGCGGGGGGACAGATGTAGCATCAGACCGATGCTGCATCCAGCTAGGTAAGTATGATTCTTAAAAAAAAAATAAGACCCCTTTCACGCTGGGGTGGTTTTCAGGTGCTTTAGCACTAGAAATAGCCTCTGCTAAGCGCCTGAAAACCGCCTCCCATTCATTCAAGTGTGACTTTTCACACTTGGGCGGTGCGCTTGCGGGATGTTCGGGAAGTCCTGCAAGCAGCATCTTTGGGGCCCTGCCTATTGGAATGAATGGGCAGCGCTTCCCAAGCCGCAACATGGGAGTTTTAACCCCTTCTTTGGGGTTAAATGCGCCCCGCTAGCAGCCGAAAAGTGCAGCTTAAACAGCAGTAAAGCGGCAAAACAAACGGCGCTTTACCACGAACGTAGCCCCAGTGTGAAAGGGGTACTTCTCTTTTAATTGAACAAGCTGAAGTTAGAAGCTGATTGGCTACTATGCACACCTGCACGAGATTTTGCACATTACAGTTTTAGTAAATCAACCCCAATGCCTGGTAATCTTTCAGTTTTAAAATTAAATTTTGGAATGAATGTAATTCAAGCGAAAACCACATCATCACGGTGGTCAAAAGTAAATGTCGATTGATAACACTAATAATTGGTACATCGAACAAACGTTCTTAAAATTAAACATTTTGAACAAACTACTAGTGTAGAGTGAACTTTGAACTAGAGAGAGTCAGCGAGGCACAATCAATGTGAATAGGCATTGAGCAAATATGGCTGCTCCTTTGTGCATATACAGTTTTAAGCTATACATACAAACACAATTTTTAAACCATTAGCAAATAATGATTTAAAATAATATTATATTTTGCACAAACATCTAATAAAAGTGAAAATAAAAGTGTAATTCTATTGCCTTTTTCCTCCAGTGGTTGCCTTTATTGAGCAATAGACTGCAAAGTAAAATAAATGTAAAATATATAAATTTCAATAAAGCTGGGGGAGCTAATAAATATAGAATTTGTATTGGTAATTTATAATGCATACAGTGGGGTTTTTAGTTTTAGTTTTCCTTTAAGATATTTGCTGTCTGAAACCATCTGTATTTGAAACAGCAATAATATGTGCATTGAGTCCATTTATTAAAATGTTTTGTATTTGTATTTACATATTTCTAGGATGGCACCTATGGAATGAACTGCTCCGAACGTTGTGACTGTAGCCATGCTGATGGTTGTCATCCAGCCACAGGGTACTGCCGCTGCCTGGCAGGGTGGGCAGGTAAATGACATGAATGCATAATAATAAGACAAAAATGGTGTTTGAACAGACCCCATAAAATACAATTTCACTTAAATTGTATTTTATGGGGTCTGTTCACACCATTTTTGTTTATTTACTGCCACTGTTTGTCTGACTATGCACAAATGTAGGTATTCAGCGCTAAAGACTATACATATTATTTTAGCGTTCGTAAAACAACGTTATTGAAGCAGTTGGACCAGGTGGCACTCAAGTATTCAGGTTCAGACTACACTTGTAGTCAAAGATGTGGACACTTTTAAAAAATTTAGGGTTTGTCTGATTTGGAATGATAAATTTAATGCAAAATGTGCTAAAACTCATTAAGAGGAATTCATAAAGGGTGATATAGACCCCCTTTAGAATTCTGATGGGTGCAGCACTGTCGGTACTTTCACCTGATCCATGTACCTGTCAGAGACAGGTACATGACTCTGTCCATGTCTGCATTGAGGTCAGAAAGTCCATACTATACTCCTTCCTCAGTGCACTCCCACACCCCTTTCCGGCCACTGCTTCTATCAGTAATGTTATTGACACCAGCACAAATGCTTTCCTGAATTAGGTGCAGGTAAGGGAACTACCACCAAAAATCTTTCGTTAGGGCTATTTTGAATTCCCCTGAATGTGTTATATATCATGTTATTCCAAATTTAAAGCTGAATACAATTTTACACTATTTAATATATATCTATTCATGATACATGATTTTATGTATAAAAATGTCTGTGACTGGTTAGATAACCTTTAGAAGCAATAACAGCTTTGCACCTTTCTGGAATAGAGTGAACAACATTTTGAGGTTCTTTAATATGATATCAGCATTTCATTATACTGTAGATCCATGAGTTCTCGGTTGTTTCTTGGCTCTCTATTACAACACCATTCTTTAATAAAACCCAGAGGTTTTTAATGGGGTTTAGGTCCGGGCTATTTCCTGGCCAGTCGACAACATTGATATGATGGGACGAAAACCAGTCCTTTAGCAGTATGACAAGGTGCATTATTTTGTTGGAAATGGAAATTGTGCAATGGAATAACTATGAGGAAAAACTGCAGAAAGAAAAATTTTGGATTTAAGACATTTTTTTGCTGGGCTCTTGTATGGAAGGGACTTCCTTGCCTGATCTGCTCATATATTGATTTTCACCTTCACACATACTCTTGATGCTTGGCATGGCTTTATCTGTAATACCCTATACCAGGTATATGCAATTAGCGGACCTCCAGCTGTTGCAGAACTACAACTCCCATGGGGCATAGTAAGACTCTGACAGCCACAAGCATGACACCCAGAGGCAGAGGCATGATGGGACTTGTAGTTTTGCAACAGCTGGAGGTCCGCTAACTGCTTATCCCTGCCCTATACATTTATGGCCATACAGTTGTGCTCATAAGTTTACATATCCTGGCAGAATTAATGATTTCTTGGCCATTTTTCAAACAATATGAATGATCACAAACACAAAAACTTTTCTTTCACTCATGGTTAGTGTTTGGCTGAAGCCATTTATTATCAATCAACTGTATTTACTTTTTTAAATCATAATGACAACAGAAACTACCCAAATGGCTCTGATCAAAAGTTTACATATCCTGGTGATTTTGGCCTGATAACATGCACACAAGTTGACACAAAGGGGTTTGAATGGCTATTAAAGGTAACCATCCTCACCTGTAATCTGTTTGCTTGTAATTAGTGTGTGTGTATAAAAGGTCGATGAGTTTCTGGACTCCTGACAGACCCTTGCATCTTTCATCTAGTGCTGCACTGACGTTTCTGGATTAAGTCATGGGGAAAGCAAAAGAATTGTCAAAGGATCTGCGAGAAAAGGTAGTTGAACTGTATAAACAGGAAAGGGATATATAAAGATATCCAAGGAATTGAGAATGCCAATCAGCAGTGTTCAAACTCTAATCAAGAAGTGGAAAATGAGGGGTTCTGTTGAAACCAAACCACGGTCAGGTAGACCAACTAAAATTTCAGCCACAACTGCCAGGAAAATTGTTCGGGATGCAAAGAAAAACCCACACATAACTTCAGGTGAAATACAGGGCTCTCTGAAAACGTGGTGTGGCTGTTTCAAGATGCACAATAAGGAGGCACTTGAAGAAACATGTGCTGCATGGTCGAGTCGACAGGAGAAAGCCATTACTACGCAAATGCCACAAAGTATCCAGCTTACAATACGCCAAACAGCACAGAAAAAAGCCTCAAACCTTCTGGCACAAAGTCATTTGGAGTGATGAGAACAAAAGAAAGCTTTTTGGCCACAACTATAAACGCTTCATTTGGAGAGGAGTCAACAAGGCCTATGATGAAAGGTACACCATTCCTACTGTGAAACACAGAGGTGGATCGCTGATGTTTTGGGGATGTGTGAGCTACAAAGGCACAGGGAAATTGATAAACTTGATGGCAAGAATGCAGTATGTTATCAAAAAATACTGGAGGAACATTTGCTTTCATCAGCCAGGAAGCTGCGCATGGGACGTACTTGGACATTCCAACATGACAATGATCGAAAACATAAGGCCAAGTTGACCTGTCGTTGGCTACAGCAGAATAAAGTGAAGGTTCTGGAGTGACTATCTCAGTCTCCTGACCTCAATATCATTGCGCCACTCTGGGGAGATCTCAAACGTGCAGTTCATGCAAGACAGCCCAAGAATTTACAAGAACTGGAGGCTTTTTGCCAAGAGGAATGGACAGCTTTACCATCTGAGAAGATAAAGAGCTTCACCCACAAATACCACAAAAAATGTCAAGCTGTCATTGATGTTAAAGGGGGCAATACACGGTATTAAGAAATAGGTATTGTAAACTTTTGATCAGGGTCATTTGGGTAGTTTCTGTTGTGATTATGATTTAAAAAGAGTAAACACAGTTGATTGATAATAAATGGATTCAGCCAAACACTAACCATGAGTGATAGAAACGTTTTTGTGTTATCATTCATATTCTCTGAAAAATGGCCAAGAAATCATAAATTCTGCCAGGGTATGTAAACTTATGAGCACAACTGTCTGTTTCAATGAGTGGGGTTGAATAAGGTAGTTTCTAGGTTTAATGCTGATTTTAGGTGAAACCTTCCAAAAATCACACCTAAAAGTAGGGAACAGTTAGATCCTCTCTGCCCAGTTTTTATTGTGGTATGTGTTCCTCCTGGAAAGATTCACTCTTCTATTTATCCTAATGATCTTTTTCATCAATAAGCTGGCCATACACTGTGAGTTTTTTCCACTCAGTTCACATATTTGACTTTATTAGTGGCTGCAGCTGATTGGCTACAGCCACTGATCAATGGAAAGTTTTCCAACATGTCCCTTTGACAGAAGTCCATTAAACAATCAATTCTGTTGAGCAGGGGAGCTCACACACTGGACCCTTATCTTTTCTAACATTATGAGACAGAATGTGCTCTTTGCATACAGCTTTCCTAACAAATTGCTTTCTAAAATAAAATCTAGCAAAATATACTATTGCCATATATTCTTTCTTGCTGAGTGGGGTTACTTTATGATCTGTAGGAAAAGAGTGGTATTTCTTCGAGCTGCTTCTTGAGAGGGAATGTTGATTGCACAAGACGGCTACAAGTGCAGAAGGCATAAAGACCTAAGTACTTCTGAGCGGCTGGGTAAAGTTTTATCATGAGCCCTCAGTAATTGCCTAGCAACATGTCCAGACCATCAAAGGCCTCTTTGTCCAGAGCCCTGGCAAAAACATTCCTTCACAAATCTCCTTATCGACACTAGAACAGACCAAATCTCAGCTTGCTGCAGAAGCTGCATCAACAATGCATGGTAACTTTACACACAGTATATAACATCCATGACATATAGAACCACTGCACCTTATATAGTTCCTTTTGCTTTTATCTATCTGAAAAAAGACACTTTGTGCAGATCATGACTCCGAAACCTATCAGAGTTCAACATTTTGTCAACTTTGTCTTTCTTCCACACAAAGAAACAAATGATCTATTCAGTGGTCCAGCAGCTTTGATTGTTAATGCGGAGCAGACACAATGAGATTTGGGATGCTGGCTAGCATGACTGTTAATAGCAGAATATGTTATCCATTCTGTCTCTAGAGCACAAAAGTTACATCTATTGCTATCTCAAGATTGTAAAGCAGGTCTGGGCCCATAATTAAGAGTTCACATTATAGATTTGTTCTTGGCTTGAAATTAGTGGCTCAGTTAGGGATTTTCTACTATAACACAAGGAGGAAAAAAAATCTTAACAAAACATGGGACTGTGAATGAGCTCTGCAGTGCAGCACTGTGTGGCGGTGAAATGACGTGATTTCCTCTGCGGCCTTTATCGTTTGTTATGGGATTAATCATAATCTGCTCAGAGCTAATTGGAAATTAACCCCATGGCTATGTAACAGCAGTAATATACGTTTTAAAGAATACCTTGCCAGTGTATATAATTACTTTGAATGATTTCTTTTCTGTCTGTTAGATAGGGGCAGTATAATTTTCAAATAAAACCAGATGGTAAATGGATGTTTACTAAAGGCCTTCTTATATAACGCTGACACTTTTCTCATGAGAGTATGAATGGCCAAAATATGGCTTTAAATAAAGTTTCTGGATTACACGGGTTTATTCAGTTTTAGTGCGCCTAATTTAATTGAGGCAGAGTTGATAGTTGTCAGTATATTTCAGCTGAGTGATAAAGAGTGAATAATTTTGTTGGGTTGTTAAGGGGCAGTTTATATGGTAAAAGCAACAAGCAGCAATAAATATAACTACATTTTTGTATCTTTTTTTTGTGTTACAGAATATTTGGCAAAATGGGTACATTGGTTTTTGGCCTACTGCTGTTAACTACTTTTACTAAGGAGTGGCCATTAGGGATGAGCTCAGGTATGTTTGTATCCTAGTCCAAACTCACCTAAGTGACCCTGACAGAAAGCTGTCACCTGTACTGAGCCAATTATAAGCGGCCAAGACAGTCCTTGCCCCACAGCCGCATATATACAAGGGGAATGTATGTGTGCAGCTGCGGATTGCCTATACGACATATGATTGGCTCAGTGCAGTTACAGCTTCTTGGCAGGATCATTTAGATGGGGTTGGATTAGGATCCAAACAGGTCTGAGCTCATCCCTAGTGACCATGCAGCCATAGTTTTCTTTTGTGTGGCCTGTGGCTGAAATCCAACAGGCTCCTCCATCCATGCTAAACCTAATGGCTATTGTATTTTGACTGCCGGATGCAGTCACTGATCAGATGAAAATCAATGTTTAAAATACAAATTCTGTCACGCCAGGGCTCCGAAAAATCACATAAATTAATAAGAGCTGCTAGCACAAGTACAAAAACAACATACACAGTTTTTTTTTGATAATCAACATTTTTTGAGCTGGGTGGTCCTGACATGAGCCAAAATTTAAGTCATGTATGGCATCCTTATCCCTAAACTCCTCTTTGTGACATAATAGTTATCATTTTCATTAAAGTGTATGTCCAACCAAAAAGTTTTGTATAGAGTAGGGAAGTTGATATCTGTCACTTTTGTATTTCTATCCAAAGCTCCAATAGAGAGATTTAGCCTCACTTTCTGTCCTGCTGACAATTTACTCTCCAAAACCAACATGGACAGAAATGAGGTTAAAAAGTTTGTGGTTTAAAAAGTTTCTAGCAAGACAGTAATTGAGGTAACTAATGGAACCATGGTTTGCAGTAAAACCTTACAGGTGGTCCAACCCTTCCCTACTTTATCCTAAACTAAAAAAAAAAGTTTGAGGACACGACTTACTACTACAGACTGATCTCTATTCCGACATGCAGTGACAGATAATCACTACAAGGGAGTTTTAAATTTCCATGTGAATATTTTGGAAGCTCCTAAACAGCTGATAAAAAGCTAATATTTTCCCAAAGGAAGTTCTCCTTTAACTTGTAGATAATGCTAAAATATCCTATAACAAAAACATCTCCATCCGCACCATCCTGCACCAGAATACAAATGAAGGAGATTTTTATTTTACTTAAAGAAATTGCTTTCTTAGCCGCTGTTATGTCATTACTGCCAAGACATTGGTAACATGTTCTTAGCTGAAGGAGAAGATTAGTGTTCACACAGGGCCACCAAGTGCCTGGCTCTGCCTAAATGTCAGTCCCAAATTGGTTTTGTGTGAGATCTGGTGGTCATAGTGTTCAGTGTCTCTGCATTCGATCTCTGCACTAGAAGAAGTGCTGATTTCTTTGCAAAGGTAATAAACATCTCATTTATCATCTATAAATATTCTAGAGCAGGATGTTATTCATGAGGTTGAATGTCATTACAATATAGATTTAAAAAAATGCAGACTTGAAGACAATCTGAACTGTAGTTGCAGTTTTTATTATGTACTAATTAAAAATAAATTCTGGAAACGAGTTAAAAGATATGACCAAGCTGAAAAAGTGGTAGGGTCTTTGGATGAAAACAGCAACATAAATAAATCACTGTGAGTACAGTTTTATGTTCACATTTTATCACAATATATTTCTAATATTCATTTACTCAGGCATGCACTGTGACAGCGTGTGCACTGGGGGACACTGGGGACCAAACTGTTCACTGTCCTGTAACTGCAAGAATGGGGCCTCCTGCTCACCAGATGATGGCATCTGTGAATGTGCACCCGGGTACAGAGGGCCAACATGCCAAAGAAGTAAGTGTTTTCGCTGTTTTTACATTCATTAAAGTGTTTCTATTGTTCAAACTATATTTTTTCTGTTTTGGATAAATTGGGAAATGATTAGAACAGGGGTAGGCAACCCCCGGCACTGGTTCAGCAAGCGGCACACGAAGCCTCTTTTGCGTGCACTTGACTTCCTCCCCAACAGCAGAGAAGCGTAGGGAAGTGTCAGTGAGACACAAATGCTTTCCAATTTCAGATTCCCCACGCCGCACCTGCAATGAGGGGGAGGCACTGTGCCCCCACACATTGTAAAAGATGGGAAACATTGTTTGGTTCTGTAACTTTGCTGTAGCTGCGAATGTTAGCTTTTGTGATGGGGAATAGATTGGGTGCAGTTCTGCTGGGGGGGGGGGGCGGTCCCTGTTTATTCAGTCGTGAGACAGAAGAGCATTGGGATACAGCGGTGGAGCAGATGTGCAGGGAGGTATGGTAGTGAGGCAGATGTGAAAAGGGGGTACATTGATGGGGCAGATAAGCAGGGGGGTTACAGTGGTGGGACAAAAGAGCAAGGGGTGCAGTGGTGGGGCAGATGTGCAGGAGGTACAGTGGTGGGAGGGATGAGAAGGGGGTTCAGCGGTGTGACAGAAAAGCAGGGGGGTACAGTGATGGGGCAGATGAGCAGGGGGTTACAATGGTGAGACAGATGAGCAGGGGGAGTTCAGTATTGGGCCAGATGAGAAGGGGGTTACAGTGGTGGGAAAGATGAGAAGGGAGGGTTCATTGTTGGGGCAGAGGAAAAAGGAGGTACATTGTTGGGACAGATGAGCAGGGGGTTACAGTGGTGGGGCAGAGGAGCAAGGGGTATAGAGGTGGGGCAGATGTTCAGAGGAGAAAGGAGGTACATTGGTTGAACACATGAGCAGGGGCTTACAGTGGTGGGGCAGAAGAGCAGGGAGAACAGATGTGGGACAGATGTGCAGGAGGTACAGTCATGGGGCAGATGAAAAAGGGGGTTACAGTGGTGGGCAGATGAGCAAATAAGTTCAGTGTTAGGACAGATGAGAAGATGGTTCAGTGGTGGAGCAGATGTGCATGGAGGTACAGTGGTGGGGCAGATGAGAAAGGGGGAACATTGGAGGAGCAGAGGAGCAAGAGGTTACAATGGTGGGGCAGATGTACAGGGGGTTACAGTAGTGGGACAGATGAGCAGGGAGGTACAGAGGTGGGGCAGATGTGCAGGGTAGTACAGTGGTGGGGCAGATGTGCAAGGGGTTACAGTGGTGGGGCAGATGAGAAAGGGGGTACATTGGTGGGGAAGATGAGTAGGGTACATTAGTGGGCAGATGAGCAGGGTTATAGATCAAAGTATAGGGAGTGGCGCTGTGTTAGGAGTATAGATAAAAATTAGCAAGAAGTACAAATGTAAAAAATAAAAGTGTAAAGAATAAGAAATTTTTTGGTATAATCCAAAAATTACTTACAGAAAAAAAAAAATATATATATATATATATATCCTTGTGTTAGTGAAAACACCTTGAACAGGTGAAAATTAATACTATATGTGCAAAAAATCGCAAATATTAAGCAGCATCACTAAATAACATAATTACATCTTCACATGAATAAATATAAAGTGATAAAGTGCCAAAAACAATAATTGTCCACCAATAATGTGTAAATGTGCAATAATTATACTCAATAAAATCATTAATATTGTGTCAAAATCGCAGCTAAAAATCAAAAAACCATATGTTGTTTGGTGCAAAAAAGTTCATAGCAATTGTGCAGAAAATTCTTCTTAGGTGATAAAGTGCCGTGCTGTAACACCTGGTGGTCCCCCCAATGTGGTTGCACTCACCGGAGCGCTCCACCCCTGCAGGGGTACGAGCGTGTAATGTTGGTCCTGTCACTCCAGTCCTTTAGGTGTCAGTTTCCTTCCACGCGTCCCATTTCCAAAAAGCAGCTGTATACACAGAGAGGTGGGGACTTCCTGTACCTTGGTATTAAAAGTCCCCACTGGATATCCGCTTGAGTAGTAAAAAATATTAGAAGAAAAGTATCCACATAGCGTGATTCTGTTTTTAAGAAATATCCATTTATTTGCATAAAAAACAGTCCAGTCGCATTAGCCTGGTAACACACTAGCGGTTAAAAAGTATCTAAAAATAGTTACAAACTGGGAGAGGGAGCTCACAGTCTCCTATACTCTCCCTGTAATCCGGGGCCGCAGCGTCAGCGTGAACCGCCGCTTGCGTTCCACCGGTCAAAGTTCCGGAACCACGATCCGCGGAAATGACGTTGTGCGTGCCAAGATAGTCCCGCCTTACGCGTTTCGTCACACGGACGTCATCGGAGGCGCTGCCATCTTGGCACTCCCAACGTCCTTTATAGAAGGTGTAGCTATAGCTGCGGCCAATCGCATCCCGGCTGTCGAACCCACATGTTCAGCGGCCTGAACTCGTAATTAGTTGCTAGGTAGAACAGGCCTACAGCAAAAGATGTAATAATGGGAAAACCTATAGGAGCGTAGCCCAGCTCCATTGTGCCCTCTACTGGTATACCCAAATCGAATACTACAATAGCCGCAGCGATAACCTCCACTTAATAAATACACCACAGCATGAATGTTAAACAATCTCAGATATATACAGTTGTATTCCTATTACCATAAAAAGGCACCGTATGTTACAGTGTTTCCAAGAGGAACAAACTAATTAAAAATCTTATATTATCTTGAATACTAGGAGAGAAAATATGTATATATGGCAGTAAAAAATATAAAAAATATTAAGATATTAAAATGTTAGAAAAGGAATATTATTAAGGGAGGACCCAAACAAATTTTTTATTTTACTTCTCCAGAAAATAGGTACAGTGGTGGGGCAGATGAGAAAGGGGGAACATTGGAGGAGCAGAGGAGCAAGAGGTTACAATGGTGGGGCAGATGTACAGGGGGTTACAGTAGTGGGACAGATGAGCAGGGAGGTACAGAGGTGGGGCAGATGCGCAGGGTAGTACAGTGGTGGGGCAGATGTGCAAGGAGTTACAGTGGTGGGGCAGATGAGAAAGGGGGTACATTGGTGGGGAAGATGAGTAGGGTACATTAGTGGGCAGATGAGCAGGGTTGTACAGTGGTGGGGCAGATGTACAGGGGGTTACAGTGGTGGAGAAGATGAGCAGGGCGGTACAGTGGTGGGGCAGATGTGCAGGGAGTTACAGTGGTGGGACAGATAAGCAGCGGGGTTACAGTGGTGGAGCAGATTTGCAGGGTAGTACAGTGGTGGGGCAGATGTGCAGGGGGTTACAGTGGTGGGACAGATAAGCAGCGGGGTTACAGTGGTGGAGCAGATTTGCAGGGTAGTACAGTGGTGGGGCAGATGTGCAGGGGGTTACAGTGGTGGGACAGATAAGCAGCGGGGTTACAGTGGTGGAGCAGATTTGCAGGGTAGTACAGTGGTGGGGCAGATGTGCAGGGGGTTACAGTGGTGGGACAGATGTTCAGGGGGTTACAGTGGTGAAACAGATTTGCAGGGGGGACAGTGATCTGAGGTGTGAGGGTGCCGGAATTGGGGCTGATCTGAGGCGTGAGAGTGCAGGATGTTAATTTCTCACTACTAAAGTAGTTTACAGCATTTACTTTATAAATAATCCTTTTCGTGATTGAGAGTGTAAAGTTGACAATTTTTTGTTATAAAATCGGCACGCTCAATTTCCCTGAAAACATTTTTCGGCACACTGTGCTCAAAAGGTTGCCTATCCCTGGATTAGAACCTCTGTTGCATTTTTTATTGTTGTCCTGGTGGCCATTGTTACCAGGACAGAACTTAAAGTAGAAGTTCAGCTTAAAACTAACAAGCTCTAAGGGCTCGTTCACAAATAATGGGAAAACTGTGCAGATTTCACTTGCAGAGACGTCAGTTTCACATCAGTTTACCTCAGTTTTCATGCACATGGACATCAGTTTTTATGCACGTTGACATCAGTTTTCATGCGCATCAGTTATGTGCCCTATTGACATGTGTTGACGTCATGTCATTTTTCCCCATGCAGAAAACTGCATACACATTGCAGTTTCCTGCTCAGAAAAAATCCACACAATGTGGTGTGAAAAGGGCACATAGAGAACCATTGATTTTTTGAGCCCTTGCAGAATGCATGCAGAAAAACTGATGTCTCTGCATCATGGTGTGAACAAGGCCTTAATCTACTCGCAGCAACATTCTGAGACTAAGCTATCTAGCCCTGTAAAGAAGAAATCACTATACATACATTTTCCGAAGCCACTCTGGTCCGGTCCCACGCTGAGTTCTGTGGAGGCGTGTGCAGAAGAAGCAGCCGACAAAGGAAGCCCCATAGTAACTCTATGGGTGACATCACTTCTCCTGCAGACAGCATCCGCCGCTGGAGGCCGGACCTGAGCGGCTTCAGAAAAGGTATGTATAGCGATTCCTTCTTTACAGGGCTAGATAGATTAGTCTTAGAATGTTGCTGCCGGTAGATTTATAGATAGTTAGTTTTAGGCTTAACTGCTACTTTAATGGGAAATCCAAAATGTTAGGGTTGTCACTGGAATAGGAAGTAGGAGAAATTTCTATGACAACTGTTTAAGAGGGAATTTGCCTCACTTCCTGGGGTATTCACCAATACCATTACTGACTGGGGTTTTTTGTTTTTTTTACTATTTCCTACAGATAGAAAAAAAAAGTTTTAGATATAGATACACTTAATCTAAGAAATCATCACGCACATACTTTATACACAGACCTGGAATATGGATCATTTTTATTAATCATCATTCTATGTTTATATGCAGTTTGTTCTCCAGGCTTCTTTGGACATCGGTGTAGCCAAGCTTGTCCACAGTGTGTCCACAGCAATGGTCCGTGCCATCATGTGACCGGCCAGTGTGACTGCCTTGCTGGCTTCATGGGCTCACTCTGCAATGAAGGTGAGTCTAGATGAAATCTGCTCAGCACTTTTTAGGCTCAATTCACAATGCCAACACACCAGGATAAGTATCCTTATTTTCAAAAAGTAACTGTTTTTTTTTTCAGCTCAGTCCAATGAAATTGAAGAATTACAGTCAAGTGGCTATGAATAGAGTGCTATAGGTTGGCGTTAAAGCTTTGTGCATTGGAACTTTGTATCCAAGATAGTTACACAAGACAGCTCCATGAAAACTGTAAAAAATTACAATTCATTCTGTGATAGAAACTTTTTAGGTCTAATTTGTTCAAACTGGAAAAAAGAAAATAGGCACAAAGTGGAGCTGTTTTCAATAGTCAGCAATCAAAATCTTCATTCAGTGTTATACAAAAATGAAAAGGTAGAACCTGACTGGGTGCTAAAGGTAACAGCTCAAATGTTGTGTTTAATTTTTGCTTTCAGTCTTAACAAGTCAACTACTTTATGTTGGCTATAAACCAATATAAAGTAGATGATTCATTAAAACCAGGGAAAATAGGCATAAAAATGGAGTTGTTGCCCATAGCAACCAATCAGGTTTTTCTTCATTTATTTTTTCTGATTAAGAATTTTCTACGTGAAGATGTATATCTTTGTCCAGCTAGGGCCCCTCATTATAATATTACAACTTGGGTAGCTCTGGACCAGGATGAAAAGCTAAACACTTAGCTGTATGATGCAATGCAAACTTTCAGTGCCTTTTGTGATGTCCATGTGCTGATAGTGTAATGATGTGCAAGAAAAAAAAAAAAGAGTGTAATTTTTTTACTTTTATGTATCTTTATGATTTTCAGGCCTCATGCACACTGGACGTTTTTTACAGTTTCTCCTAGGGGCGTCCGGCGTTTTTTTTCCTGCCTCTAAACTCTCCTGCATGTTTGCCTTTGTGTCTATCCACACATAGTTTTAGCAGCATTTAGTGGCAAGAGAGAGAAGCAGGAAAAAAAAAAACACTGGCAGTGCGCCCAGGAGCAGCAGAAAAACGTTTGAGGCTTGTAAATGCGCACTTACAATAGCTGTGTTTAGCGCTTGAGAATAAATTCATCTCAATGGCCAGAATAAATTATTTATTCTGGGCAAATAAATGAATTAAGGAGTATACGCTTGACACGGGTAAACGCGGCTAAACATGGCTAAGCACAAAAAAAAACAAACAAAAAACACAGCTAAATGCATTACCACACAAGCGTCGGGCTTTTTTTTTTGGCCAAAACTCTGCTGCTAGGAGGAAAGGCTTCTAGGAGAATTTAGAAAATGTATGGTGTGCATGAGGCCGTAATCATTCCTGATTTGAACTGTAAATTAAAGTGTTACTAAACCCAGGACCCTGCATTCACTATAACTGGTCCCCCACAGTACACAGAACATGGAAATGCAATTATTTTAGTAAATATAAACTGCTAAATACCTTTTCTCATCAGAAGTATATAGCAGTCCTATGACTTCTATCAGTGTCCAGCCAAGCACTGGCTAAAGCTTGTAGGAGGAGTTTTCATCCTCCTCTGACTCTTCTATGAGGCTGCATAACCCCTGACCCTCTGCCTGAACAGTACTGATCATATGCACCCTCCCAAAAAAAAAAACTCTCTAGCAATACACATCAAACTGAGCATGTGCAGAGTGCCTCCTAGGGCTCTGTTCTATCAGCAGATGGATTGAGGACAGTAAAAGAAGGAGAGGATCAGAGAAGACAGGATCAAACAGCCATTTTACACAATGTGAAGGATTAACCCATCAGGTTCCACAGTGAGTATAACAAGCATGCTTTACTGCAGTGGTTCTCAACCCTGTCCTCAAGTACCCCCCAACAGGCCATGTTTTGGGAATTTCTCTTATATAAAATAGCTGTCCAAAATACCAAGCCATTGACTCTAATTCAAAGCACCTGCAAGATAAAGGAAAGCTTGCAAACATGACCTGTTGGGGGTACTTGAGGACCAGGTTGAGAACCACCGCTTTACTGCATATACAGACTGATTTGACTGTTGTGGGTTTAGTAACACTTTAAGCTTTACAAAAAGCACTATACTGTCCATATGGGTATAGCAACATATGGGTATAGCAACAACCAGCCAGGTTTAAAATAATGAAGTCCACAACTGCTTTTAGAAGAAGCTTTTAAAAATCCTTTGCAGCCAGCGATGGCTTTGTCCTGAGTTATTGTAGAGATGGAGCAGCTGCTGGGACCAATGCCCCTGATGCCATGGGAGGGGGAGCCATCCTTTTCTTTTGGGTTGCACCTGTGCAGTGTGTACTTTCTGCTTTCGCCTATGATGAATTTTCTCTCCCATTGCACTAGGGGGCACTGGCCCTAACGGCCTCTCTGCCCATACAGTAACTTAGGATAGAGTCATCGCTGGCTATTCTGCTGTACCCATATGGAACAGCATGGTGAGCTTTCTGTAAAGCTAAACTTACACTTTTAATACAGTTTTCTCATTCTTAAAAAGCATGGTAAACTTTGATTACAGCTAAAACATGCCTTTGTCTTACAAGTTTGCCCCAGCGGCCGGTTTGGGAAGAACTGTGCTGGCATTTGTACATGCACAAACAATGGCACCTGTAACCCCATAGATGGCTCTTGCCAGTGCTACCCTGGATGGATTGGTAGTGATTGCTCCCAACGTAAGTGTATCAAAATGTATATTTGTCCCTGTACAAATTATTTTGCTAAGAAAGTATAAATGAACAATGTTTGTCTGGGGTTACTCTGGCTACAAGACAAAACATCATTAAACTCATTTTTCCGAGAGATGATGTGGAACAATTGAGGCATCAAATTCAGTAATAAATTCGGAGCAATTAGCAGAGAAAGTAGGACACAAAGAGCCAAGCACTTGTGTGCATTTTACACATTTTTGAATGTCATCTGAGGTCAAATAAGAAGTAGGAGATAGATTCACCAGCCAATCTTACTGCCCACAAGGAAGGAAGCTGGAAGAGTTATGACACACGTCTAATAGCGGGAGCTGAAAGGAGCACGCTGTAGACAAAGGCATTCTACATCTGGGTAAAATAATCCAATTCATGTGGAAAATAAAAGATCTTTCTGTTTCATGTTTTCTATGTCCTGATGTTCCGAAAGAGGATGTGACCTAAAGTATACTGACATTTCAGATGTCTTTCTATTGGATTACTTAGACAGGAAAACATATTTGAAAACAACTCGAAATTGTTATAATTTTTATTTTGGTGTTATATATTCAGACTAGACATGATTTAACAGGCTTTAAAGCCCAACTCCAGGAAACGTAAAAATTATTTCTGGCAGTGAGACAGTGCCTGCATCGCGAGGGTTAATTGCTGTATTATTATTTAGAAATCAATTTATGTGTGAACAGAGCTTACAGCAAATCCTCCACATTGTGGCACCATTCCAACAGAAACATATAAAGATGAAGGAAAACGTAGGTTACCCCACCTAAGTCAAGTGTGGGCTGTCCACCTCAAAAAGGGGGGACTTTATAAATGCCTAACAATGGGAAACATCAAAAACCTACAAGTATTCATTAAACGTTTATATTTATTATATCATCTGATTAAAAAGAGAGAGAAACCTCTCTATATAAAAACACATAGAGCAAAATTCCAGCAACATCATACAGTTATCATAGCATTGGTTTATAACAGGCGTGTGAAATCAACGCATTTCGCAAACTTTGCTTCCTCAGGATCCATGCCTGGAAATAGATGGCTGGAATAAACAAAATACATGAAATAATATACAAAATCAAACAAGCACATATAAATACATACTGTATATGTGAACTATGTACAAAACTAAGCTGAAATGACTTGAGAGGGAAAAAAATGGGGGGGGGGGGGGAACAAGGGAAAATAGGGAGGTAACTAATGGGAACAGGGATGAGTGGCTCACAGGGGGACATGTACATCTGGATCAAGGTTAAAAAGGAAGTGGACACCAAAGAATATAATATCACAAGACTCACCTAATACACATCCGTTCACAGTATATAATAGTTAACCATAGATATATGTATATTTAAAGCAATCCTCGAAAGGGGGAGCCCTGTGTTAGGTCTAGGGATTGTATTTACCAAATCCTCCACTCCTCTGCACTGCTAGGACAGTCCCTGCAACATCTCCCCCATGCTCTGGCAGTCTAAAATTCTGACATCATCCAGACAATTCCGGGTTCATAGCCCTTCATTGGACAGGATGAGGTTGAGAGACAGTCCACCAGTGGGAACGCCATCTGTTGGAGAAGTGGTGATTAGGTAAGTTAAAGTGTTTCTCCTCTCCCCTAGACTAGATAAGCAGTTAACTCTTGCAGTGCAGGGCCAGCCCCAATGCAAGCGATAATTTTCAAATTTCCCAGGGAGAGGCCTTTACAGAACTGTATAATTTTTTTAAAAAAATTCACAGTAAAATGTTATGTATAACTTACTAAGGGCTTATGCACACAATTGCCTGGGGTCGTACAGCATAAAAATCTGCTGTTTTTCTCCAGCTAGGAGCCACTAATGCTGCATACAGCTGCCCCATAGACATGAATTGCTAAATGCAGTTATACACCACTACTTGCATAAACCCGCATTTGCATGCATGCATAGAATCTCAAAATCAGACAGTTTGTGTTCCAGGTGTTATAACTGTATGCAGGTGCAGGACACATGCATGTGTTTAGATACACTTTAAAGCTGAATTCTGGACACAAAAACTCTCAATTAAAAATATTGCTTAAAGCGGAGTTCCACACAAAAATGGAACTTCCACTTTTCGGAACCCTCCCCCCCTCCGGTGTCACATTTGGCACCTTTCAGGGGGGAGGGGGGTGCAGATACCTGTCTAAGACAGGTATTTGCACCCACTTCCGGCATAGACTGCCATGGGAGTCTATGCCTCTTCCTGTCCCCACCGCGCTGTCTCCTGGGAACACACAGCTCCCAGGAGAGAGCGGGGACCACTCGGGACGCGCAGCGTGACTCGCGCATGTGCAGTAGGGAACCGGGAAGTGAAGCTGCAACGCTTCACTTCCTGAATCCCTCACCTAGGATGGCGGCGGCAGCTGCCGAGAACCGAGCGGGTTCTCGGCGTCCCCTGCCCACATCGCTGGACCCTGGACAGGTAAGTGGCCATGTATTAAAAGTCAGCAGCTGCAGTATTTGTAGCTGCTGGCTTTTAATATTTTTTTTTTTTGGCGGTGTGGGTGAACCCCCGCTTTAATAGCCACTACTAATAAAAGTCCACTCTGTGATATATCAGTTATTACCTTAAAGAAGTAGCAGTGACATCATCATTGTGCTGTACATAGTCTGTGCAGAGAGCAGAGCTGTAGAAGGGACTCAGCAGACTCCACCCACTACTGTCTGCTTATAGAAATCTATCAGAGGGGCGAGGATAAGACTGGTCACCCTGCACAAGGAAAGAGCAGCAGTGACTGGGCTTTATTACAGGAAGCTTCTGTACTGGGGCAAAGTTACACACTGGATTATGGCACAGATCTGAAATACACAAAGCACGCAGTGAGCATTTGCATCCAATGAGATATAGGCTTAAAGACATGTGCCCACTCTAGGATGTGGAAGAGAATTTCTGAGTGGTTGCTGTGGTTACTGTTCATGTACTGCCACTGCTCACATCCTCTAAGATACTGCAAATAATTGCACTATATTATTAAATTTGCTTGAATACCATTACAATGGTTATAACAATGTAGACTGCATAATACTGGATTTTTTGTCCTTAAATTTGTAGAAGTGAGAATTGAGATTTTGTTTTATTATGTTAATAAAAACTCTTGTGTTTTAGCCTGCCCTCCTGGACACTGGGGCCCCAACTGTATTCACACCTGTAACTGCCATAATGGAGCATACTGCAGTGCATATGATGGAGAATGCAAGTGTTCCCCTGGATGGACTGGGCTCTACTGTACTCAGAGTAAGATTTATTATTCAGATCAAAGGGATAGAATGTATAGCCATGTATGAGAATGAGTATCAGGATGAGAAGTGATTGGTCAACACTGTTAAAGTGATCACTATACACAGTTCTGACATATTATAGTAGCTAATCAGTTAACTACAAACAGTTCACAACACTGTAGGACATACGTGACATTCAGTCATAAGTAGAGGTAGACACGATACAGATTCTGTTCTATTGTCTGTAAAATGTTGTTACTTTTGTCCCTAGGGTGCCCATTAGGTTATTTTGGAAAAGAATGCTCCTTGGTATGCCAGTGTCAGAATGGTGCTGACTGTGACCATATAACTGGACAATGTACATGTCGTACAGGATTCATGGGAAAACACTGTGAACAGAGTAAGTCTTATAGATGTGCTATGTATTGGAGATATCGCCTTTGTATGCACAGAGTTTGTAGAGCCATCATTCTGTCTAATGTTCAATGTTTTTTTTTCATTTCAAATTTCTGAAATATTTACATTCATTCACTAGTACATTGTATAATTTTGTTTAAAGTGGTGTGACCCATCGGAGTTTCTTAGCTCAATGGTAGTGCCAAAACAGTGACTTTACTCCACGTCAGATATAGTTTTCAGGGCTTTGCTGCCTACTTTTATTTGAAAGAAATTCAAAGTTCATACAGGTATCTCTTCCCACGCAGGGAGTTCTCACCATCTGTGCTATAAACATAACATTCAGCCTCCTGGCTTTCTTGTGGCAGTTTTAATTCTCTGATTAGTACCGCAGTGGTCCTCCTGACTGTCAAATATGTCCCAGTGTTCATGCACAGATGCTGTACCTCAGCTCTGCATCTTTCCTTGCAGCTCCTTATCTGCTCTGTCCCTCCTGGACTCTCTCTCTATGGCTCGGGCCTTGGTCTGTCCCAACCTGGACAGCATGGTGCATAGCAGAATCTCTCACGGCTCCCTTCGAAAACTGACCTCCTCAGGTGGGCAGGGCCTTGAGCTCTACCTCTGGCTCTCATATGAAGCCAGCACATACCTGTGCATTAGTGTGCTTGCTTCTTAGAGAATCTGGCGTAAACCACCATTTTACAGAGTGGCATGGGGTCAACCTACCACAGTGGACATAAGCCAAGTTACAATGCTATCTGTCCCAAACACACACACACACGCATACACACACTGTAGTAGGTCCAGGAAATGTAAAATTCTTTAGGTCTATAGTGCCCCCCAAATATGTACTTCTTCCTGACTATGTATTCTTTATATGCTCTGTATTGCATTAAGAGTGTCCACCAGGAACCTATGGGTATGGCTGTCGGCAAGTGTGTGATTGTCTCAACAACTCCACATGTGACCACATCACTGGAACTTGTTACTGTAATCCAGGCTGGAAGGGTACAAGATGTGATCAAGGTGAGTGTGTTCAACATTTTCAGCTCTTCCCATCTGGAGATTTTTACATGACTTCATCATTATGCTTAGGAGGAGTACAGGAGGCTGACATCAAGACAAGTCCCAGTACTTGAAGGGAACCTGTGGCCAGACTATGCACACACCAGTATTTGCATATTATAGATAAGCAGTAAAAGCTTTTAAAAGCCCACATTTGCCTCTGTGGCTATAGGTGTTCTGGAAAAATTAATTTTCAAGATCACAACAAAAGCACAGAAATCTCATCTATGAGTAGCAGATCTTGGCACTCTGTCAGCTTCTAATGGAAACACACAGCAGGTGTTCCTAAGCTGTTAGAAAGTGACTGAAACCTGATTCTAGAGTCTTTTTATTATTATTACACAGGATTTATATAGCGCCAACAATTTGCGCAGCAGTTTACAACATGAGGGCAGATAGTTACAATACAATTCAATACAGGAGGCATCAGAGGGCCCTGTTCGTTAGAGCTTACAATCTAGAAGGGAGGGTCAAGTGAAACAAAAGGTAATTACTGTGGGGGATGAACTGATGGAGAAAATGAAAATACAGTTGTTAGGTGTGGGTAGGGTAGGCTTCTCTGAAGAAGAGGGTTTTCAGAGATCATCTAAAAGCTAATAGAGTAAGAGATAATCGGAAAGATTGGGGTAACGAGATCCATAGGATTTGAGAGGCTCTGGAAAAGTCCTGGAGGCGAGCATGGGAGGAGGTGATGAGGGAGCTAGAGAACAGGAGGTGTTGAGAGGAACGAAGAGAATGATTAGGTTGGTATTTTGAGACTAGGCTAGTGATATAGCTGGGGGCTAAATTGTGGATGGCTTTGTAAGTTGTTGTTAGTATTTTGAATTTAATTTGTTGGGTGAGCGGAAGCCAATGGAGGGATTGACAGAGAGGAGTAGCAGACACAGAGCGAAGGTAAGGTGGATGAGTCTGGCAGCAGCATTCATGATGGATTGAAGGGGGGATAGCCCTATGTAGAGGTAAGGCAATGAGAAGGGAGTTGCAGTAGTCCAGGCGAGAGATGACCAGGTAGTGAATTAAGAGCTTTGTTGTGCCATTGGTTAGAAAGTGGCATATTTTGGAGATGTTGCGGAGGTTGAGGCAGCAAGATTTGGACAGTGATTGAACGTGGGGCTTAAAGGAGAGTTCAGAGTCTAGGACTACACCTAGGACTTTGGCATGCAGGGATGGGTTTATAGTTGTGCCATCAATTTTGACAGAGAGATCAGGAGAAGGGGTACGTGGTGGAGGAAAAATTATAAGTTGGGTTTTGGATAGATTGAGTTTGAGGAAGTGGTGTGACATCCAGACTGATATATCTGATATACCAGGGAAGAGTACAGTCACGGAGACCAAAGGTGTGCAGTTTTTTTTTGAGGGGGGGTAGCCAACCATATCAAAGGCAGCAGAAAGGTCCAGGAGTAGGAGTACAGAATAGTGTCCATTGGTTTTGGTCATTAGTAGATTGTTTGTTAGTTTTAGGAGAGCAGTTTCTGTGGAGGGTTGAGGACGAAATCCAGACTAAAGGGGATCAAGAAGCCTATTCTCGACAAGGTGGTCGCTCAGTCGGTCGGAGAAGGAGAGCAAGGAGATGGGGTGTAGGTTGTTAAGATTGGTTGGGTCCAGTGAGGGCTTTTTAAGTATGGGTCAGACTAATACATGTTTTAGAGAGTTGGGGAAGATGCCAGAGGAGAGGGATAGATTGAAGATGTGGGTTAGAGAGTGTAGAATAGAGCCAGAGGTTGAACGTAGCATTTGCGAGGAAACAGGATCCATAGGACAGGTGGTTAGCTGGACGTTAACAAGTAGTTTAGCAACCTTGTCTATAGTGGTGGGTTTGAATGAGGGAAGTATTGATTGTACCTGTGGTCATGAAGTGTAAAGCGTGGAGGGTTCCTGAATAGCAAACATCTCTTCGCAAATTGTATCAATCTTCTGTTTGAAGTGATTGGCGATCTGATGGGCAGTGAATGAGTTAGTAGGTGGAGGCAGTGGAGGAAGAAGTAGAGAGTTGAAGGTAGAGAAGAGTTGATGGGAACGGGATGATAAGTTGTTAATGAGAGTGATAAAATAGGTCTTCTTGGCAGTGAGGAGACTAGAATTGTATTTTTGGAGGGCAGATTTATATTGGTTGAAATCTTTCTGAGACTCAGTCTTACGCCACAGGCGCTCAAGAGCATGGCTATGTTTTTTCAGACTTCTAGTCTCATCTGTTTGCCAAGGTTGAATGGTTCGGGCCTGATTCTGTGTGTAGTGAGGGGGGGCCAGTGTGTCCAGGGAGGCTAAAAGTGAAGCGTTGTAGACAGAAGTGGCTAGGTCGGTGCAGGACAGGGGTGAGATTTTGTCATAGAGGTGGTCGGTAGCAGAGTAGAGAAGGGTTGAGATGGTATAGGTTTCTACAGGTAACGGTTAGGTGGTTGAAGGAAGAGAGAGAGAGTGAAATGAATAAGGTAGTGATCAGAGAGAGGGAAAGGATAGTTGGAGAGGTTGCAGAGGTTACCTGTCCCAGGGTCCAGCGATGCAGGGGATCGAAGCCTCGCTCCTCTCCCCCTCTGCTCTGCGGCGCTGGCATTGTAACTGTGGGCGCCCGGCTGTGGCTTCACAGCCTGGCACCCACTGCACATGCGTGAGTCGCGTGCTGTGACTGGCCGGGCAATCATCTGGGACTTGTGATGTATTCCAGATGATTGTCGCGGTGCGCCGGGAGGAAGTGGGAGCTGGCACCCTCTAAAAAGAATGTGGCATGTCAGGGGGTCACCTCCTTTAAAGCGAGAATTACATTTTTGGGTGGAACTCCGATTTAACCTTTTTTTTTTGGTTAATTCTTCTTTAAGGGGGTGTGGCAGGGGGTGTGTCCTATGCCTACATACGTTCCTCCTCTGACTCTTCTATGAGGCTGCATAACCCCTGACCCTCTGCCTGAACAGTGCTGATCATATGCACCCTCCCAAAAAAACTAAAAAAATCTCTAGCAATACACACCAAACTGGGCATGTGCAGAGTGCCCCCCAAGACTCTACTATCAGCAGATGGATTGGGGACACAATGCAGAGGATTAACCCTTTAGGTTCCACAGTGAGTATAACAAGCATGCTTTACTGTATATACAGACTGATTTGTCTGTTGTGGGTTTAAGTAACACTTTAGGTATGAATTTTTTTCTTTCATATTGTTAAAAATAAAAGATAGACACATTTGCATTTGATTTGCAAATAGGCCTGGTCTGCAGGTTCATAAGCAACCATAGGTTACTCTGCAGATCCTTTCCCAAAATGTTTAATTTTTATGGCTGGTAAAAAAAAAATAAAACAGATTAAAACTTTTTACATTTAAACAATTTTTTATAACCAGGTTTAAAGGAATGGAGAATTCCTGATATGCACAGCATATTTAATAATCTTCTACACACTGAGCTGTCTGTATAGTGAATAAATACATGAATTATCCTCTATAATGTCCTCTGTTCTCCTGTGCCACCGTCTGAAATCTGAGATTATTTCCTCTTTATTCTTACTGTTATTTCACTTCTAGCTGTAATGATAATTGTCGGGAATCTGAACAGCCTGACCCGCACTAGTGCAGCGATCCCTGCTGACACCTACCAGATTGGGGCCATTGCTGGCATCATTATCCTCGTCCTGGTTGTCCTCTTCCTGCTAGCGCTCTTCATCATCTATAGACAAAAACAGAAGGGCAAAGAGACAACTATGCCAGCTGTAAGCTACACCCCCACCGTCCGAGTCCTCAGCACAGACTACACTATCTCAGGTAATGAACACAGGGCTTTTTAAACTTCTCACAATTTCTATTCATTTCTGTTTTACTAATCATAAATCATTTTGTGTGGGGGCATGATTTTATATATGATGTCAGGTGGAGAACATGATTTTCATTTATCCTGAAAAGAATCTACACAGTAAGCTAATGGAAGAATGTGATTGATGATAATTATGATGACACTTTAAAACTGTTATCAGTTTTCAATTTTATTCAAGAAATCAGTACAAAAGGTAATGATGATGTACAAAGTGCAGCAACCCATACTAACCAATCAGAATGTATCTTTTAAGAGTATTATTTGTTTTATTGCTGTTCGTTGTAGCAGCATTTTACTATGTTTCTCTCTTTTTTTTTAAGGGCCTGACCACCCAGGCTTTTAGTATCTTGTGGATTAGAGAGTGGAATCACTTAATGGTTTCGTATGGTTAGGTGTTTTTAACATGAGGTCTCTGCACTTGAGTTCCCAGGTCTACATGTAGGCAGGTGCAGCCTATTGTCTCCACTGCAGGGGGCACTCGTCCACAGTGGCAACGCAAATGGGGGGGGTCAAGAGGAGCCTAGTTCCTCTATGGTTTCCTCAGTCACAGGGAGGCAGCTATCAGATTGGATGCTGGTTCCCCATGTGACTTTGGCAGCCATCTTGGGTAAGGCATTGTCTATTTAAGACCCTGGCTCTCAGGTTTGGCGTGCATTTTGGTGTGTGGTTAGTGTAAGGAAAGGGCACCCGTCTGTCAGGAACAGTGCTTAGCATCAGGGAAAGGTTCCGGAGGAGTAGGGAAAGTGGAGGGATACGCCATCCCTTCCAGGCCTGGAAGCCTCCCTATTTGGGTACAGACCAGGCAGG
Organism: Aquarana catesbeiana; assembly: GCF_042186555.1. NCBI lineage: Eukaryota > Metazoa > Chordata > Amphibia > Anura > Ranidae > Aquarana > Aquarana catesbeiana. The sequence goes on from NC_133324.1 coordinate 215,419,742, forward strand.
CCACATTCTGCTCCTTTTGGCTGACACTGTCAGCATTTATGGGTCTCCAGACAACTGTCACCTCGCTGTTACTCTCTGTAAGTGGCACCGTTTTGGTTGCCTCTCTGCCAGCCCTGTGTGTTTTGCTGAACCTTGTACAATATATTTTTTCCTGGTGAATTTGGACTCTGTGTGGGAGATTTACTAAAACTGGAGCATGCAAAATCTGGTGCAGCTCTGCATAGAACCAATCAGCTTATAGGTTTTATTGTCAAAGTTTAATTGAGCAAGCTGAAGTTAGAAGCTGATTGGCTACCATGCACAGCTGCACCAGATTTTGCATTCTCCAGTTTTACTAAGTGCCGGTTCACACAGGGGCGGCACGACTTGCAGGTCGCCTCAGCGAGGCGACCTGCAAACGACTTCTGAGGCGACTTGCAAAACGACTTCTGTATAGAAGTCTATGCAAGTCGCCCCAAGTCGCCCCCAAAGTAGTACAGGAACCTTTTTCTAAGTCGGAGCGACTTGCGTCGCTCCTATTAGAACGGTTCCGTAGCACAGAACGGGAGGCGACTTGTCAGGCGACTAGGTCGCCTGACAAGTCGCCCCTATGTGAACCGAGCCTAAATCTCCTCCTGTGTGCTCACTGCCTGCCACACCATGCTGCACCTACTCACATGCAGATCAGCTGCAGCCATTACAAGGGGTTTCCACTCTTTCCTTGCTGGATTTTTATTTTGTTTTATAATACGCAAAGTGCAGCAGGAGGAGTAGGAACACCCCCAAATGTTCAGGAACACCCCAAACTCCAGGGTGGGTAGCAACAGTGTTGGGTACTATAGAGGGGAATTCCCATGCTATGTGTACACTAGCACAATGTGGTATAATGTATATGTTGCAAGGTGATAAAAAAAACAAAAAACATATGATATGTAAATAGCTATGTACTTAACTTCCCTGGTGGTATGATTATGTCAGATTTTTGCATCTCAAGGCGGTACATTGTTTCACGTGGAAATTTGGCGTTTTATATTGTAGCCCTGTAATTCTTAGGAATAACACACTTAAATCTGTCCAAACAAGAGTCTAGTAGATATCCTGGGTATGATAACGTTTGAAACACGAAATCATAAATTATAATATAATAACTATAAATAATTATAACAAATAATAGTATAATAATAATACAATTTATTCAATAATGTAATCAAATCCAAAACACAGAAATTTGCTCAGGTGCAGAATTGTCACTGTCATTACTTTCAGCGTTTGGTGACGAATTTCCCCACTATTCACTATCGCTCCCCCTCTGATTCTAATTTACTATCGCTGTTTTCTAGCTGGTCTAAAACCACTTTTGACATGAAGGGACACTTTTTGGTTGCTATGGACAATCTCTAGTTTCCAGGCAGAAATAACAGTATATACAATATAAAACTGCATGCAGGGCACTGGACAAACCACAAAAGGGAGGTGAAATTATTTGATACAGTAATATAATCTGTAAGATTACAGTGTACTGTATGTGTTCTGTTTTTTTCACTTTTTGAATTTGCTGCCGGGCTCTGTCCCCGTGAATCGCGACGCTTGCAGAGAACGGAGCCTGGCACATTGATAGATTGAGAGGAGTACACAGCCCGCGAACACAGCGGAAGGACATCGCAGGATCCTGGGCACAAGGAAAGTAACTTTCCCAGGATGGGGTTACCGCTTTTGGTAATTAAAATTCACCCCGAGCCACAGTCGGGAATACCGCCAGGGGGGTTAAAGTGATTGTAAATGATCCTTGTAAAACAACCCATTCAGTTTAAAACAGAAATTAAAGGAAAAACGTTTTTGTATAGGTATAAAAAAACATTATAAATACCTTTTTTTCCCTTTTTTATAAGTGATCACATTCCCTCTGTTCTCAGCTGCATAAGAGCTGGGGGAGGAGAAGCAGCAGTACACTGAGCATGCCAGTGAATGGCTGTGCAGCCGGGATGTGTCAGGACAAGTCTGATCATTGGAGGAGATTATACCGAGTTCCCAGCAGAGCTAGAGAACTGACCACTGTGTGCTCTCCTGCTTAGTGTGGTCAATTTTAATAGGAAAGCAAAGGGACTAGCAGGAACACAATGGATTTTACATAAAGGAAGCAATACAAAGAGAACAGTATACTTTCTCATACAAATACATGGTACAGCAGGCATATATCAGGAATATGAGGTGATGGGGTAACAAACGCTTTAAAGACCCATTTGCAATGAGAACAGAATGAGGTGTTGCCATTTACACATTCTTTTGTGTCCATTGGGATGTTTCTGGTTGACTTGTGAGGTTGCCATTTTCTGCTCCTCAATCTATCTTCCATTGTCCTCATAAGAAGTAATTTTGAGAAAATGGGGTTGATTTACTTAAGACAAATGGGCTGTTCACTTTGCAAGGGAAGTTGCATTTTGCAAGGGAATTTTCCCCAGAGATTAGTGGATGGCTTAAAGCTCTGCTGACTTCTATCAACCAATCTTGTGCAAGCAAAAATATTCTCTTTTTTTTTTTTTTTTTTTTCTTTTACTCAATTGGGTATTCTTTGCAAAGTGAATTTTTACTATAATCACAAGCTAAGAAAAATTCCCTTGCAAAGGGCCTTTAGTAAATCAATTCCAGAGTGTCAGTTTTAATGGAAAATTCTCATTGAGATACATTTTTGAAGGGTGAGAGGGTGTACTGCAATGATCATGTTGACGGGGAAAAGTGTGGGTCCTTTGGAAGCATGCTCAGAAGTGGTAGAAGTTCTAGAAGATGTTGTGATGTATAGGAGGTGTTGTCGGGCTGTATGATATATCTGCTTCTGTCTCCTGAAGTAAGTTTCAAAGTAAGGCTGGCCATAGACAGAGCGATTTTCTTTCCAGGCAAAATCGCTGGATTCCCCCATCACCACACTCAGTGTTAATGGGGGAATCCCTCCCGCTGGAGCCAATGTGTTCTCCTGGGGAACCTGGAAGAGGGACCAGGGGAATATGCCAGCCGTCTCAGCGGTGATATTGCACCGCTGGAAGGCTTTGTTCTAAGGTAAGTCTATCATAATGTGCTAGTATGTGATGCATACCGCTTTAAATTAGACCAAACTAAACCACGTGTAAAAAACGCTGAGTTATATAAAGAGAGATGGCGATAGATGGAACACATGAAAATATGGTATTTATTTAAAAGTCAGAAAAAATGTATTGTGACCTGTTTTATTTTTTTTAACTGCAGATACCCTACCGCACACCAATGGGGGAAATCCGAACAGTCAGTACTTTTCTAACCCGAGTTACCACACACTGAGCCAGTGCACAACCGGTCCACATATCAACAGTATGGACAGGATGATAGTTTCCAAGGTAATAAAAGTATGTTAACTTGGGGGTTGATTTACTAAAACCGGAGTGTGCAAAATCTAATGCAACTCTGCATAGAAACCAATCAGCTTCCAGTTGTTTTTTTTTTGTCTAACAAGCTAAAGTTAGAAGCTACCATGCACAGCTGCACCTGCAAATTGACCTCTTAGAATTCTATATAATGAATACAATAATATTATTGTGAGTTAGCCAACCTCACACAGAGCCCCATAGCTCTAACTCAATTGGTGGATTGGTGGTTTCTGCATGTTTTTATTGGGTGTGGAGTGGCTTATAGTGACAAAAGCTTGAGGATATAGATTAATGCAACCTAGGGTTTATTGGGTCAAAAATAGTTAAAACCTTTGTTGTTAAGGGCAACTATCATGAAAAGAGCTTTAAGTGCCGGTTCACACAGGGGCGACTTGTCAGGCGACCTAGCCGCCTGACAATTCGCCTCCCGTTCTGTACAATGGAACCGTTCTAATAGGAGCGACGCAAGTCGCTCCGACTTAGAAAAAGGTTCTAGTACTACTTTGGGGGCAACTTGGGTCGACTTGCATAGACTTCTATACAGAAGTCGTTTTGCAAGTCGCCGTGGAAGACGCGTGCGGCGACCTGCAAGTCGTGCCGCCCCTGTGTGAACCGGGGCTTACTTTACCTAAGCAACAACATTACAAAGAGCAGTCTTTGTCCCATAGTGGTACTCACAGACTAACGTCCCTGCCAGAGGAATTTTGTTATGTTGAAGAAAACCCACACAAACACTGGAAAGCATGCAAACTCCATGAAGATAATGTCCCAGGTGAAAATTAATAACCAGCACCCAAAACATGGCATGACAATGGCAATAGTAAAAACCCCTGCCCCACCATGCTGCCCATGGCGAAGAAACAGCTCCAGGATTGAGATGTACCACTATACCACTATCTATGCATGCCCTGTATACCAGACAGCCAGCCACTCACTAACTGTGAGCTCATATTTGAGAAACGGTCCTTCCCAGACGCTAGCAGATAAAGATGGAACTGAAATGAACATGGCACGTGCAGCTCACTTATTATGTGGCGTGCTGGTATGGACTTGCACATTGGGTGGAATTTTTTTTTTTTTTAATGGGAGATATAGAATGTAAACAGCTGTGCGCTCCCTTATATACAGTGGTAGTTTTTCAACTGATATCATTTTTAGCTTCATGTCCTCGCATAGAGAGCTTAAAAAGGCAGATAAAATGTTTATAGTGAATAGTAAATGCAGATTTAATTTTTCAAATAGGAAGATTTTTTGTTCTGATAGCCTTTTTCCAATAAGCATAGACAGTGCATACTTTTGGTGTAAGGGCAGTGTGTAATCACAGCAATAGTTTCCTACAATCCATAACGCAGTCAGGTTTGATTTCTGAGAAGGAGCAGAATATTTCAAGTGGAAGTCTGTGTTAATACTATCCAAGCTTAAACCTTCTCCCACCCCCATTCTAAGCCCTATAATAACTATACTGTAAAGGAAAGATGTGTATACTTGCCTAATTTAAGGGCGCTCTGGTCTGGGCACATGATTGGCTCCTAGCGCCGGCTTCAGGCAAGAGAAGGGACAGATGACAACGGTTACCCCATAGTAAGTCTATGGGTGATGTCACTGCCCAGGCATTGCAGTCTTTATTACTGCTCTTTGCTGTCTCCTGAAGCTGGCCACTGGGGAGATCACGTTACTGGACCCGAGTGCCCTTAGATTAGGTAAGTATAGACATCTTTCCTATACAGGATAGGTAATATAGGGCTTAGAACAGCCATTCTCAACCAGGGATCCGTGGAACCCTAGGGTTCCTCCAAAGGTGGCTAGGGGTTCCTTGAGCTGTGGCTGATTTACCACCTATTTGATGGTGCCTACATAGATTTGAGCCAATGCCACTTGGAGGAGCCAGTGGTATGACACCAATGATATGTATAGCTCTCCGTAAGGGGGCCATTCTTACCACCACTGTAAAAAGGGATTTCTTCTCACTGACCACCAAAGTGGGGGGCATTGTTCCCACTGACCCCCAATTAATGGGTTTTATCAGGGGTTCCCGAGACCTGAAAATTACTTTAAGGCTTCCCCTGGGGGTAAAATGGTTGAGAAAGGCTGGCTTAGAATGTTGGTGGCAGCAGATTTAAGCTTAGATAGTATTGGCCCAGACTTCCACTTTAATACTATGATTGCAGAGAAATTCTTCCACCCTTAGAGGTAATATTGGATAAAATCATATCAGCATCTTTAAATGATTCTGTCTATCATGAAAAAAAAAAGCTGCTAGGTAAATTGCTTAATTTGCCTGCAGCAGCTTTTACTGCTCCTTTGTGCCTGAATGCCGGGCTGTTCTAAACAGGCAAAGTTGCCACCCTTCCAGGTAGTGTCAGAGCTTGCCTGCTGTTGTTCCTAGAGACTGCTATGAGAACTGCCTCACTGGCCAGCAAGAACTTATTGAAGGCAAGCAAGCTCCATGGCTATCAAAAAGTTCTGAGCATCACCAGATAAGAGCAGCCTGATGTTTAGGCATATAGGGGCAGTGAAAGTTGCAGCACCTCCCGATGACCGTAATCTATATCCGCTAGCAGCTTGTGTGTGACAATTAGGTGACATAGTTACTTTAACTTGATCACAGTATATTGTAAGCCAGAGTCCTCTCCCTATAAGATGCAGTGGTTTATGAAGGCTATTATGGTTTTCAAAAGAAAGTTGGTCAACCCTTACAAGCCTTTCACCTGGCCAAGATTGTTTTCCCTGCCAAGCGCATGCCAGATGTACATCAGATGTTATATATATAACCCATCATTTATTTAAGGTCTTGAAAAAAAATTACAGAAAAATGGAAGATCTGACCTAAGGGCATAACTCCAGTCATCAATTTTACACACTGGAGACTCATTTACAGCCAGTCTTTTAAAATCTTTTTTACTACTTTTCCAGACTTGTGCTGTAGGATGCCAACATTACCTATTTATATATTAATAGGAAAAGAGAAGATGACTAAGCTCTAAGGAACCTTCAATCAATAAATCAATAGTGCCATTTAATTATTAAAACATCTAGATTTTCATCTGTTAATTAAATCTTCCATCAGACTTCAAGACTTAAGTAACATTTAATTTAAAAAAATTCCTACTGATGTAACGTTGGTTGAAAGTGATCATTTTCCTCTGGATGTCACATAGCTTCCACAATCTTCCCATGAATAGATGTTTGTGGTTAATGTTAGTACAGCCACTCCTGATGAAGCAGCACTGGACCCTGTGACTCCTACGGTGGCCAAACATGTGTTGATAAATGATCGATTTTTTTTTCCGAACAACTTCTTCTGATAAGAATAATCAATCTTTAGGCAACAACCGATTGATTGATATGCCCCACACAGGGAAGTGGATTTCGATCAGTAGTTAAGTGCAATTGTAACTGGCGATCGTAAATTAATGCTCACATCTTATTCCACAATGTAACCTTATAATCTGATCAATTGAAATACAAATGTATTCTTAAACAAAGTATCTCAGTGCTGTTGATTGATGTAAAGCAATGGTCTCCAAACTGTGGCTATATGCTTACCTTTATCTGGCCCTTGGGGCACTATTTCATCCACTGAAACCAACATTCAGGCACAGTTCCCCCTCCTCACTGACCCCAATGAAGGGACACAAGGCCTCCCAATAACACCAATGATGGGGCACAATTCCTCCCAATGACACCTACAATTGGGCCTAATGACACCAATGTTGGGGCACAATTACTCCCAATGACACCTACAATTGGGCCCAATGACACCAATGTTGGGGCACAATTTCTCCCAATGACACCTACAATTGGGCCCAATGACACCAATGTTGGGGCCTAATTTCTCCCAATGACACCTACAATTGGGCCCAATGACACCAATGTTGGGGCACAATTTCTCCCAATGACACCTACAATTGGGCCCATTGACACCAATGTAGGGGCACAATTTCTCCCAATGACACCTACAATTGGGCCCAGTGACACCAATGTTGGGGCACAATTTCTCCCAATGACACCTACAATTGGGCCCATAGACACCAATGTTGGGGCACAATATCTCCCAATGACACCTACAATTGGGCCCAGTGACACCAATGTTGGGGCACAATTTCTCCCAATGATACCTACAATTGGGCCATAGACACCAATGTTGGGGCACAATTTCTCCTAATGACACCTACAATTGGGCCCAATGACACCAATGTTGGGGCACAATTTCTGCCAATGACAGGAACGATAGGGCACAGTGCCTCCCACTGACAGCAAAGATGTGGCGTTGTTTTTTTCCCATTGACGTCAGGACCTTTTCTTCTCCCGATGGCCACAGACCAGCCACCCTAAAATCTGAAGGGATAGTAAACCGGCCCCTTGTTTAGAAAGTTTGGAGACCCCTGATGTAAAGGATTGATGATATTCTGCCTTGGCTAATCGACTCAGTTTGATCAAATCCAATTGAAAGTGAGTCTAAATTGATTGGAAGGGAAGTTTGTAGATTTGATCGTTTTGATTGACTCACACATGGATCAGATAAAAAAAACTCATGCGCGAGCATTATTATCAGCTTTTTGGGCGGCATTTTTTTCTATTGTTTATTCATTTTTTTTAAATAAAATGATGTAATAATGTACAGACTGCAGCTGCGATTTTCCTAAGCTGTCAGAAATTGATTTTTCTTCCCTTACAATATGAAGGCATTCTGTGCACTACCCCAAAACTTATATTTAATTCTTATGGCATGGGCTCATTGTTTTTCCCACTGAGCTACCAGTTAAAGTACCGGCAGTGAAGCTTTTCATAATGCAACATTGAAATTGCTTGGGTGGTTACAGTGAAGGCAGACTCCCATTTAGGAATCAGTGAGAGAAAGAAAACAGCAATTTATTCACAGCAGACAAATATTCACAAGCAGTACGAATTTGCAAACAAGTAATGATGTCCCTGGAGTGTATATAGTACACTTGGGGGTATTATTTTCTCAGTAAAAGAAGAATTTACTTTTTTTTTTGCTTGTTTCTTCATCTTGCCATATCGTATTTTTATAACCTTTTTGTTGTGTGGAAACATAGATTGCTTTGATTGATTTAACGTTTTGTGTTAGCTGCAATTCCTATATGGTGTGACAGTCATATAAATATTACACATACTGTATAAGTGAAATCTCATTGCTTTTTCAGCATAGAGTATTTACTTGGGACATTCCTTTTTAAAGTGTATCTAAACACCAGAAATAAAAAACTTATAATGTAGCTTACAGTGGCGGCTGGTAAGTTTTTTTTGGGGACGGCAAACTATGCCATCGACACCACCTGTCCGTCCGTCAGCGCCCCCCACCCCGGTCGGTAGCATTTACCACATCGATTCGTCGGCAGCGGCCTCCAGTTCCCCTGCTCTCCATGAGTTATCACGGCAGCGGCCTCCCGTTCCCCTGCTCTCCATGAGTCATCACGGCGGCGGCGGCCTCCCGTTCCCCTGCTCTCCATGAGTCATCACGGCGGCGGCCTCCCGTTCCCCTGCTCTCCATGAGTCATCACGGCGGCGGCCTCCCGTTCCCCTGCTCTCCATGAGTCATCACGGCGGCGGCCTCCCGTTCCCCTGCTCTCCATGAGTCATCACGGCGGCGGCCTCCCGTTCCCCTGCTCTCCATGAGTCATCACGGCGGCGGCCTCCCGTTCCCCTGCTCTCCATGAGTCATCACGGCGGCGGCCTCCCGTTCCCCTGCTCTCCATGAGTCATCACGGCGGCGGCCTCCCGTTCCCCTGCTCTCCATGGGTCATCACGGCGGCGGCCTCCCGTTCCCCTGCTCTCCATGGGTCATCACAGCGGTGACAGCTTCCGTTTTCTCCCTCTTCCTCGGCGGCCAAAAGGGAGTCTTCTCTTTTTGGCCAAACGGAAAACCGGTCTCACACCTGCTTCTGATTGGCCGGATTGAGGATCATTGTTTCAACAGCAAATATTAATTCGCTGTTGTAACACCTAGGTGGGCTCATGGCGCAAATGCTCTGCGCCACGAGCCCACCCTATTTTGAAGCCTATTAGAGCCTATGGTTCTAATCATTTGCTTAAAAAAAAGAAAACACCGCCGCCACTGTAATTCAGGCGCCCGGTATCCTGAAATGGGCCGGACGCATGAATACGGGGTGGCCATAGATAGATTCATGCTATGCATGAATCTATCTATAATACATATAGGGGGTGGCGTGGATAGAGGGGGCAGCGCCCGGGTGCCCCTAATGGATGGGCCGCTACTGGTAGCTTAACAATCCTTAGATGTGGTGGTTACACTAGTGTTTTTCAGGATTTTTCCCCTTTCTTTTCACCTGGCGATCATACCAATAACACATTTCTAGAGCGATAATGCTTGCTCAGTGTACTGAGTATGTGAAGTAGCGGCAATGGCAGCATAGAACACAAGTGAGTCAGGACTAAAAAACACCTCCCCCTCTACATAACATAGTTTTCCATTTAAATAAACCGTATTCTGAAAAAGTACAATTATTTAAAATAAAGTACATTTTGGAAAAGGGTCTGCCCCTTGTTTAGAAAGTTTGGAGACCCCTGATGTAAAGGATTGATGATATTCTGCCTTGGCTAATCGACTCAGTTTGATCAAATCCAATTGAAAGTGAGTCTAAATTGATTGGAAGGGAAGTTTGTAGATTTGATCGTTTTGATTGACTCACACATGGATCAGATAAAAAAAACTCATGCGCGAGCATTATTATCAGCTTTTTGGGCGGCATTTTTTTCTATTGTTTATTCATTTTTTTTAAATAAAATGATGTAATAATGTACAGACTGCAGCTGCGATTTTCCTAAGCTGTCAGAAATTGATTTTTCTTCCCTTACAATATGAAGGCATTCTGTGCACTACCCCAAAACTTATATTTAATTCTTATGGCATGGGCTCATTGTTTTTCCCACTGAGCTACCAGTTAAAGTACCGGCAGTGAAGCTTTTCATAATGCAACATTGAAATTGCTTGGGTGGTTACAGTGAAGGCAGACTCCCATTTAGGAATCAGTGAGAGAAAGAAAACAGCAATTTATTCACAGCAGACAAATATTCACAAGCAGTACGAATTTGCAAACAAGTAATGATGTCCCTGGAGTGTATATAGTACACTTGGGGGTATTATTTTCTCAGTAAAAGAAGAATTTACTTTTTTTTTTGCTTGTTTCTTCATCTTGCCATATCGTATTTTTATAACCTTTTTGTTGTGTGGAAACATAGATTGCTTTGATTGATTTAACGTTTTGTGTTAGCTGCAATTCCTATATGGTGTGACAGTCATATAAATATTACACATACTGTATAAGTGAAATCTCATTGCTTTTTCAGCATAGAGTATTTACTTGGGACATTCCTTTTTAAAGTGTATCTAAACACCAGAAATAAAAAACTTATAATGTAGCTTACAGTGGCGGCTGGTAAGTTTTTTTTTGGGGACGGCAAACTATGCCATCGACACCACCTGTCCGTCCGTCAGCGCCCCCCACCCCGGTCGGTAGCATTTACCACATCGATTCGTCGGCAGCGGCCTCCAGTTCCCCTGCTCTCCATGAGTTATCACGGCAGCGGCCTCCCGTTCCCCTGCTCTCCATGAGTCATCACGGCGGCGGCGGCCTCCCGTTCCCCTGCTCTCCATGAGTCATCACGGCGGCGGCCTCCCGTTCCCCTGCTCTCCATGAGTCATCACGGCGGCGGCCTCCCGTTCCCCTGCTCTCCATGAGTCATCACGGCGGCGGCCTCCCGTTCCCCTGCTCTCCATGAGTCATCACGGCGGCGGCCTCCCGTTCCCCTGCTCTCCATGAGTCATCACGGCGGCGGCCTCCCGTTCCCCTGCTCTCCATGAGTCATCACGGCGGCGGCCTCCCGTTCCCCTGCTCTCCATGAGTCATCACGGCGGTGGCCTCCCGTTCCCCTGCTCTCCATGGGTCATCACGGCGGCGGCCTCCCGTTCCCCTGCTCTCCATGGGTCATCACAGCGGTGACAGCTTCCGTTTTCTCCCTCTTCCTCGGCGGCCAAAAGGGAGTCTTCTCTTTTTGGCCAAACGGAAAACCGGTCTCACACCTGCTTCTGATTGGCCGGATTGAGGATCATTGTTTCAACAGCAAATATTAATTCGCTGTTGTAACACCTAGGTGGGCTCATGGCGCAAATGCTCTGCGCCACGAGCCCACCCTATTTTGAAGCCTATTAGAGCCTATGGTTCTAATCATTTGCTTAAAAAAAAGAAAACACCGCCGCCACTGTAATTCAGGCGCCCGGTATCCTGAAATGGGCCGGACGCATGAATACGGGGTGGCCATAGATAGATTCATGCTATGCATGAATCTATCTATAATACATATAGGGGGTGGCGTGGATAGAGGGGGCAGCGCCCGGGTGCCCCTAATGGACGGGCCGCTACTGGTAGCTTAACAATCCTTAGATGTGGTGGTTACACTAGTGTTTTTCAGGATTTTTCCCCTTTCTTTTCACCTGGCGATCATACCAATAACACATTTCTAGAGCGATAATGCTTGCTCAGTGTACTGAGTATGTGAAGTAGCAGCAGTGGCAGCATAGAACACAAGTGAGTCAGGACTAAAAAACACCTCCCCCTCTACATAACATAGTTTTCCATTTAAATAAACCGTATTCTGAAAAAGTACAATTATTTAAAATAAAGTACATTTTGGAAAAGGGTCTGCAGAATAACTTAGGCCTCATACACACTGGCTTATTAACATATTCCTGTGTACTTTAGATCCTTCTGCTAGTAGCTGGCAGAAAAATCCAGCTTTAAAAATGCCCACTTTGGCACATAATTACAAGCATTTATGTGCATATGGCGTGTAAGAGCCTATACGCATAAACTAATTTTATTGGCTAGAATATTTATTTATTCTAGTCACTAGAATGCATTTACGGGCGCCTATACCACATGCATCCTAGTAGTCAGTTTGCAGGATCTTGCGCATGCACAGAATTGCTGTGGGGTCTCTGCAAGCTTGCTTTAGCATTTCTGGCCTGAAGAAGAGCAGCGTAGGGAGAACTTTACCTGCAAGCAAGACAACAAGATAATGCTGGCCTTCATGGACTAGTAAGGTTGTTTCTTCAAATGCATTTTTCTATAGGGACAAATGTTAGGGAAAATGTCATTTGGATAGGTAGCGTGGCATTCCTCTTTAGGATAACACTGCTCAGTGCTCATGAACTTACCAGCTTACTGGATTTCTGGCAGAATCAACAGTTTTTTTTTTCTTTTGTACTTTTTAATCAAATGCTTTTAATGTCATACAACATGTAACAGAACCAAAGGGAGCAAATAAGAGACATTCGTTATTAGGGTTTACATAAACTTAATGTGGTGTTTGCCTCACACAAGCATGCTAGAGCTGTGAGAACCTATTGCTATTATATTGAATTATGTGATGCACAGGGCCGTCTTTAACACAGGGCAGCTGCCCTGGGCCCAGTCATTGTTGTGGGGCCCAAAGCAGCTGCCCTTTGAGCCCACACTGCCCGCAAATATTTGATAAGTCGATTCGGGAGGGCCCAAGAAAATGTTTGCCCTGGGTCCAATCCATATTAAAGACAGCCCTGGTGATGCACCAAAGTACACCTCAGTTGATATTAATATATTGTTTCTAAATGTATTTATTCATTTAGTCTAAAAGCAGCCAGCTTTTTGTGAACCTGAAGAGCCTGGATCCAGGAAAGAGATCTCACACGATAGATTACACGGGTACTCTGCCAGCAGACTGGAAACAAGCAGGATATCTCAATGAGCATGGTAAGGAGATAAGTTATAAAGTTCAGTAAAAAGGAGAGTGATGTTTCCCATAGCAACATAATCACATTTTTAAATCCTTAATTCAAATGTATCACAAGAATCTGCTTTATCATTATGAGTGACATCATAAAGCACAAAAAAATGCTTCTCCATCCTTTCTGGATACAAAATGAAGATCATCCAATACGAAAGGATCTCCAGTGAGTGTTTATTGGTAAAAAATACTAGACAGCAGTCATCTCAGAAGCGTCTTGGCATGTTTCACACTAATGCGTTTATTCATATAGCTATGGTGGGAATGTTACATTGGCCATGGTGGGAATTAAAGTAGAAATGCAGCAAAATGCTGAATACCTAGCTGAAATACGTGAAGATTTACTATTCCACCTTCTAGAGGATTTGACATTTTTTCAGCCGGTTTTGTGAGACTATTATTACAGCTCTGCCACAAAATAAGTTTGAGGCACAGGAAATCCAAAATATAGGATGTTTCCAGAGCAGCCCACGTCCATTAGTTTATGATCGTTACTGGCTAACACGTACTGGATTACACACACTGGAAAATCAGAGCAGATCCTGATGACTCATGTTTTCTTTTGCTCAGGTCTACTGAAAAGCTCTGCATATAGCATAAGCAGCTGTTCACTGAGCAGCACTGAAAACCCATATGCCACCATCAAGGATCCGCCAGCTCTTCTGCCTAAACACACAGAGTGCGGCTACGTGGAGATGAAGTCACCAGTGCGGAGGGACTCTGCTTATGCAGAGATAAGTAACGGCAGCTTGGCCAATAAAAATGTTTATGAAGTTGGTAAGTCTTGCTTTGTTTCATTTTTTATCTTATTCTTTTCCTTTAATACATAGCAGGAAATATATAAGTCAGCCAGAGTGTTTAGATTTTTCTATCCTGCGCACTGGCAATATAAAAGCTACTGTCTTATTTATGGGGTTGATTTACTTAAAGTGATACTAAAGTCTCGTGTTTTTTTTTTTGTTAAAAATAACAAACATGTTATACTTATCTGCTCTGTGCAGTGGTTTTGCACAGAGCAGCCCAGATCGTCCTCTACTCGGGTCCCTCTTCGGAGCTCCTGGCCCCTCCTTCCTGTTGAGTGCCCCCACAGCAAGCAGCTTGCTATGGGGGCATCCGAGCCAAGCCGCAGCTCCCTGTGTCCATTCAGACACAGAGCTGTGGCCCGGACTGGCCCCGCCCCCTCTCTCTCTCCTTATTGGCTCACTGACTTTTATTGACAGCAGCAGGAGCCAATATCTCAGCCAATGAGGAGGGATTGTCCTGGACAACCCAGTCTCTCGTGCAACCTCGCTGAATCCAGATGGGGCTCAGGTAAGTATTAGGGGGGCTGCTGTACACAGAATACTTTTTATCCTAATGCATAGAATGCATTAAGATAAGAAACCTTCTGCCTTTATAACCACTTTAAAGGGGTTGTAAAGGTTCGTGTTTTTTTGTTTTTTTTTCATCCTATGCATTAAAGTGAAAAAACACCTGCCAGTGACCGGCCTCCAGCCCCCCTGTTTTACTTACCTGGCCCCTTGAAGTTGTCCCACGGGGATGCGGCGTCTTTCTGCTAAGGGGTTCTCGGCTGTTGATTGGATAGATTGATAGCAGCGCAGCCATTGGTTCCTGTTGCTGTCAATCAAATCCAATGACGCAGCCGCCGGGGGGGGCGGGGCCAAGTCCTGCATTCGGTGTCTAAGGACGCCGAATGCTGGACTGGGGAGCACGCCCGCAAGGTCACCCCCCGGGAAAGCGCTTCTCCTAGGGGGTTATCTGATGTGGGGAGGAGCCAAGAGAGTCGCCGAGGGACCCCAGAAGATGAGGAGCAGGGCCACTCTGTGCAAAACAAGCTGCACAGTGGAGGTAAGTATGACATGTTTGTTATTGAATAAAAAAAAAAAAAAAAAAAGAACCTTTAGTGTCACTTTAAGGCAAATGGGCTGTTCACTTTGCAAGGGAATTTGCACTTTGCAGGGTTGTTTCCCTTAGCTTAGCGAATGTGTAAAGGCTGTACAGATATATTATCCAGTCATATGCAAGCAAACATTCCATTTTTTTATTTTCCTTGCACATGATCGGGTATTCTCTGCAAAGTGAATTTTCACAACATTCCCCACAAAATTTCCTTGCATAGTTAAAATTCCAGCCTTTTTACCCTTCGTAGATCAACCCCTATATATCAGCCTATAAATTCCCCAAACAACAAAAAATAAACAATCACTAAAATTTGCCTGATTGCTATTATGCCTACCTGGATAATTTGTTGGGAGGACCATTTTCACAAGGTTCCCCCACCCTTCTCTGTTATCCTAAATTAAAATACTTGTGCCACCAGAGCATCCCAGTTTAGTGGAGAGGCTGTTCCAAAAGACATTGTGAGGCTGGTTACAAAGAGGATATAAGAGAGTAGAAAACCCTGCGGACATTGATCGGACATTCCGACAACAAAATCCATAGATTTTTTCCAACGGATGTTGGCTCAAACTTGTCTTGCATACACAAAGTCACACAAAGTTGTCGGAATTTCCGAACGTCTAGAATGCGGTGACGTACAACACTTACTACGAACCGAGAAAAATTAAGTTTAACAGCCAGTGTGGCTCTTCTGCTTGATTCCGAGCATGTGTGGCACTTTGTACGTCGGAAATGCGTACACACGATCGGAAACTGCGTGAATGGATTTTGTTGTCGGAAAATTTGAGAACCAGATCTCAAATTTTGTGCAACGGAAATTCCGATGGAAAATGACCGATGAAGCGTACACACGGTCAGAATTTACGACAACAAGCTCCCATCGAACATTTTCGGTCAGAAATTCCGACCGTGTGTACGTGGCATTAGACTAGAAAGCCTCTAACGGTTCAGGATAGGAGATGCAACTAGTTCACCTTTGGGAACATGGAACATGTTTCACCCGTTTTTAGGGTGGAACATGTTCCCAATGCTGCAGATGCTGCCCGATCCCCCCCCCCCACCAGTGACAGAATGAGGAGAAGTCCCCCATACTAGCTTTAAGTTTTTTAAATCTTCCTTCTTCCCTAGGCCCCTGCTGCTGTCAGTCAAACTCCTGTGAGGAGAAAGTGGGGGCATGCTTATCAGTGCTGTGTTTGTCTTTGGATGCACATAACCTGGCTTGGGAGTGCGCCCCCATGGATGTCCCCATTAGCATATGAATTGCTAAGGGGGCACTCGGAAAAAAGAAGAGATCCCGCCAACACAGGACTACAAAAGAGGAGATAAGGGGTCACTCTGTGCAATACCATTACACAGAGCAGGTAAGTATAACATCTTTTTTTAATTTAAATAAACAAAAAAATGTGCATTTAGTATCACTTTAAAGGGTAATCTCCCCAACAGGACATGCCAATCCAATATTCAAAACACAAAGTAAGATAGACTTTATAGAGACTCTTATTTTTAAATGAAAGTATTGCAAGGGCCAGATAATATTTTAGGTAGTTATATTAATATTACTTTTTGTTACAGCATATTAATTTACAAGGGCTCCCAAAATGGTAAGCTATATTCAGATAACACTGTCTGTTTCCAGAGTGCTATTTTTCCAGAATGATGTCTCTGTATGTTCTTGCTTGTGCCTGCAGGCAGGAGTTTAAGAACTTGGTTTTACAAACTGATCTTTGATCTGAATGTTGATGCTGCTTACAAGGCACAATGTCTGGTTTAGGCTGACTAATGGACTTGAATGAAATGGCACATGAGCAGTATAAAGCTGGCCAAACACTTGTAGAACTTTAATTGGAATGTTTCGTTTTAAGAACATTCGTAGGATTTTCTAATCATTAGTGGGGTCAAATCGATGTTTGTTGTCGACTGCATTGATGGGAAAATAGTGATAGAAAATGTTTTGCATACTAACCAATTTCTAACAGGGTATGTGGTTTTCAGAACGGTCCATTCGACCCAAAATCAATGCTAAAGGCAAACGAAATTTTAAAGTACTATCGAACATCATTTGTCAAGTTATTGAATGTACTGAGCATTTTTGTACAAATGTTCATACGAACCTTCTTTTGAAAATCTACTAGTTTTTGGCCAGCTTAAAGCAGTTGTAAACCTTCGTTTATTTTTTTATAAAAAATAACAAACATTCCTATACTTACCTGCTCGGTGCAATGGTTTTGCACATAGCAGCCCCGATCCTCTTCTTCTATGGGTCCCCTACCAGTGTTCCAGGCCCCTCTTCTTCATTGGGTGCCCCCACGGAAAGCGGCTTTCCCTGGGGGCACCCATGTGGGCTCGCTCCTGAGTTCCGCTGCTGCTTCCATTGACACAGAGAGACTCGGCCCCACCTCCTGCTTCCGTGTCACTGGATTTGATGGACAGCAGCTGGAGCCAATCGCTCCTGCTGCTATCACTCTGTTCAATGAGGAGAGAGACAGCGGCGGAACTAGCTGTGCTCGTGCACATCGCTGGATCAGATGGGCTCATGTAAGGAAAAGGTGGGATCTGGGGGGGCTGCACAGAAGGTTTTCCGCCTTAATGCATAGAACCTTAAGGCTTAAGCTAGCCATAGGCAAGACATTGTATTCTGACATCAGGACCTGCCTCTGTCAGAATACAGTGATTAGTGGCTTCAGCCGCTGATCGACAAAAATATTCCCACGTGTCCCTTTGACAGAAGTCAATCAAATGATTAACGTCTATTGAGCAGGGGTGGCCATGCACTGATTGAAATCCAGCCAGTTCCTGACAAATAGGTTTTTGATCAGAGTTTGACCAGCTTTAGCCATTTGTTGCTCTGCAAATGGGGCAGTGAAATTGATTATGAGTGAAATTTACTATACAGTTGCAGCTTTCTTCAAAAATTCTCCCCTCTGCTGCTCATAAGTAGTACTGCACCAATATAAAATGTGCCTCTGAGCACTTATTGGAGTAGAAACTGTTCACTTTACAAGATAAATGTTAGAAATTATGTTGAAGAAGAAATGTTCACTTGAATTGTCCAATTATTTGCTAAATTTCCCTTGCACCTGATTGGCTATTCAAAATAAAAAACAGCTGTACCCCTTTGGCTGAACTAAGTTAAACTTTCACTGTGCTTTAGTAATCATTCCCATTAGGTGTATGTATGTTTTAACGGGAAAACTGTTTTGCCTGCAGTGACATATCTGTAGGGCCTCATGGACGCTGGGCATTTAGCGTTTGTGCATGAGGCTCCGGTGTTTAGGTATGGGTACATGATAAAGGTGCACTGTCCAACCCCGTTGCCATTAACTTGTCAGAGACTGACAGCTGCTGTTACTGGACACTAAACGATACTTACCTTTAGGGCAGTATGCACCTGGGAACGAATGCTGAGAACTTAAGCAGTCTGCATTCTGGGCATTCGTCCCAAGGCGTATACTGCTCCAAACATTAATATTGCTCAGTTCATCATCCAGCTGCAGCAGCTGACAGCCTCTCATACAGTTTAACAGGCTGCTGAGTGCTGGGTTGGATGGTGCTCCTGTATCTTCCACCCGCACCTAAACGCTGGAGCCTCATGCACCGGGCCTAACTGTCCAATGTCCATCTGTCCTTATTGCAGTCCAGGTTTGATGGCACATTGCTTGCAAATACGGTTGCAAAGCCTTTGCTAAATGATGGACCAGTTTGTTTACACTAGATCTGATTCTGTCAGTAATGAGTCCCCCGTTAGAACACAATAGCTCAGCGGGGAGATCGCTGTACTAACATTGCATCGTTTGTACAGCGAGCTGCTCCTGAGTTCTTGCCTTTTTTTTGTTTAGCCCTGTGGGTTGAACAAAACAAAAACTGATAATGCATACCTAGCATTAGCATTAGCATCATATTCTGCTCCTTCATTTTTCCCCATTTACTATTATAGTAGATTATCATTGTGCAGCCAGCCCTGCACAGCACAGCCCCTCTCCTGAATTCTACAGACCTGTGCAATGAATTATTTCACCTGTGCATGCATGCCATGGCCTCAACCTCAATGGAAAGCCTGTGTGAAGTGAGTGAGGTTTCCATTCCTACGTTTTAACATGTAAACTAAATAATGTATGCCTATATTAACAATATTAACATGGTATTTGTTTAATGCCTGTATCATGTGTGTTACTGAAACACAGAATATTACATATAATACACATCTGTACTAGGGATTACATCAAAAGTCGATTGCTGGTTGATTGTTGATTATAATGCGAGTTGTATACTGTACCTCACTTGATGTCTGTGAGTGAACACACTAGTTCAAAGAAACGCTATCAGCTTGCCCATCTAGGACAAAGTGGCAATAGGGCTGATTTACTAAAGCAAAATAGGCTGTTCACTTCGTAAAGAAAGTGGGAATTTTCCCCAGAGTTCAATGAATGATTTAACTTTGCAAAAAATACCCAATTACTTCCAAGGAAAATTTAAAACAAAAAACAAAAAACAAAAAAAAACATAATTTTTGCTTGCACCATGATTGGATGGTGGAATTTAGCAGAGCTTCACCTCATTCAGTAAGCTTTAGGGAAAATTCCCCTGCAAAGTGCAACTTCCCATGTAAAATGAACAGTCTATTTGCCTTTAGTTATTCAACCCCAGTCTGTCTACAAAGGCCTCAATCCACTTGTACTCACCCTACAGGGACTCTCCTGCTATTCCTTCCTTCTCAGTAGCTGAACACAATACTTGGCATGTCTCCCCTGTACGACCAAGGCCTTGACTTTTCCACTCCCCCAGGTTGCCATATCAATTCAGTGCTGCCTGCGGAGAAGGAAAGAGTGGGGAGGGATTGCTGATAAGGTAAGTATAGAGGGTCGGGGTGCCTGTCACTTTACCCTAATTGATGTGATTTCCTGTAAATTTTAGCAGCCATTTATAATTTGTCCAAAAATTCTGAGTCTGCTAAAACCAGTTCCCACAGAAGATTATTACACATTTTCACAGCTCTTACAGTAAAGAACCCTGTCTGCATGTGAAGAATACAGTTGTTTGGAATGCCCTTGTGTCTTCTGTGGTGACCGTGAGCAATGGTTTTCTGAATTTTATATATGGTAATATACTATATGCATTTGTCATAGAAAACCTAAATTTACACTGGTAAAGCTTCTTCAAGTGCAGTGTTTTAAAAACATTACATGTACCTTAGCCGCATATTTTTAATAATAGCAGTACTGCATTTTTTTGTCTTACAACAGAACCCACAGGCAATGCAGCCCAAGGAGGCTTCAACAACAACTGTAAAGTCAGCCAAGATCTCTATGACCTTCCAAAGAACAGCCACATTCCATGCCACTATGACCTTCTCCCTGTCCGGGACAGCACGTTACCTACTAAGCAAGACACAAGCAGTGAATGACAGCAACAATCATTCAAACAGCAGTGTACAGGTGGAATTCTATTTGAGCAGCAGATTCTTGGGACTGATGCCCTGCGTGACTACTGTCATCTGCATGAAGTGGAAACATGGCCAAGCAATAGACTAAGACTTGATAATAAGGGGGCAGTATGGAGAACATTCTTCCTTCCGCTGAGATTCAAGGGCTGTGGATTGAACTCTCTTTCTCATTCTATGCTCTATGACATTTGTCAGGATATTTCCAGTTAGTGAAAAATTGTATATACCACTAACAGATTTTTGCAGATGGAAGCAATAGATGCGTCATTCCTTGTCCTCTCAATGCTCAGCCTATACTTCATTTTCAGAGATTTGCACTGACCCACTTGTGTCCTACAGCGGGTAAATAAGTCAGTGAGCTTTTCTAAGAGAGTGTGCTAAAAGTGTTAACTATAAATCACAATGTAAACCACTACTTGTGTGAATGTTGATGTGTGCGTATGTGTGTATAAATACGCATCTGAAATGATTTATTCAATGATAAATAATGTAGCCATTGTAATCGTCATGAGGTCTTATTTTCCTTCTCTGTTTTAAAAGTGTATTGATGCATTATTTCAAAGGGGTGGGTTTTCGGGTACACTGAGAGATTAACGATAAATATCATAATAAATAAAAACTGACCATTTAGACAAAGGGTCTACAAACTTTTTAAACAAAGGGGCAGTTTACTGTCCTTCAGACTTTAGGGGACCAGACTAGGGCCACTGGAAGTAGAAAATGTCCTGGTGTCCAGTGGGAGTAAACAATGCTGTATCTTTGGTGTCATTGGGAAGACTAGTGCCCCATCATTGTTGTCAATGGAAGGAATTGTGCCCCATCGTTGGTGTCAATGGAAGGAATTGTGCCCCTTCATTGGTGAAAATGAAAGGAATTGTGCCCCATTGTTTTGTCATTGGAAGAAATTGTGCCCCATCGTTGGTGTCAATGGACGGAATTGTGCCCTTTTGATGGCGTCAGTGGGAAGAATAGTGCCCCGTTATTGGTGTCAATTACAGGAATGATGCTACACTGTTGGCGTCAGTGGATGGAATAATGCCCCAAGGGCCAGATAAGGGCAAGCAAAGGGCCACTGTTCGGAGACCACTGATTTAGACGATAAAGAATAAAAAAAATTAAAATAGACATCCTACTTCTGTATTTTGGGGGTTCCAGGGCATATCCCAGCAGAAGGGCTACATTTTCTAAACTTTATAATGGTCACAATGCATAGAAATACTGTAGATTAAAAGGTGAATATATTACAAATGTCAACAACTTATACTTTAATTATTCACATTAATCTCGTCAGTAGCTTACATCCACCCTGAGGAATTTAAAAAGTGATAGATGTACATAGGTTGTAGTCCTTCATACGAAGCTCCAACTAAAAGTATAGTCATTTTTTTGGTGGGCTTTTCTATTTTGGAGCACACAGTCATTTGACTGGTTATGGAGGCAAATGCAGAGAAAAGCCAGGCACTTCAACAATGTTTCAGAATGTCCATTTACTGAAGGCCTAGCACAGATGTTCGAAGAGTATACATGCCCTCCTTCTCAAGGTGACAGTCGGAGACATCTGGGACTTCAGTAAACGGTCATTTTGGAAGTTGGAGTGCTGGCTTTTCTACATGTTTGGGTTAAATGGGTTACACAAGGTCAGTGTAATGTGATTTAATGGGGCAAACTATTTTTATACAAAGACACTGTCCTAAGGGTGCCACAATATTGTGCATGTGTTCTGCATATTGAAGCATTGTATGACCTGCTTCAGTGTTTCACCTGCCATTGAGTTGGAAACTAATATCAGTGGAGCACAAAGATTACTGTATTGTGTGGTTATTAGTTCTGCGGTAAACTATTAGACTATCTTCTTGCAAATACAAACTCAAAAAAAAAAATGCTGCATAGATACAAAGTATGTAGACAAATGTATTTATTGTTAAATTTGAATAGAGTGGGGAAGGGTTAACCCCCCAGGTTATTTTCTGCTATCTGTATTGGGGGAGTTGGGGAGATTTCGCTTCACCTCCTGTCTAGTACACAGGATGGGAAAATTCCCCTCCTAGATATTTGCCATCAGAAAAAATGTCTCCATTGGAATATTTACCCTAACCTCTTGTTTGGTACAAAGAGAGGGTTTTTCTCCTCCTCGTTACCTACTCCCATGCTCATGTCCAGGACCTCTTTCTTCCAACAGCTCTTCCCTCACAGTGATTGCCTTTTGTATAATTTGCCCCTTCTTTAGGTTGTAAGTTTCCACGAGCGGAGCCATCCAAATACTGTAGTACTGTAATAGTACAGTTTCTCTTTATTTTGTAAAGCACTGTGCAAACTGTTGGTGCTATAGATATCCTGTATTATAATAATAATAATAATAACAGACACAGAATGCAATAAAATATTTAACAGAGAAATCCTTCTCCACTCTATCCAAAACTAGGAAACCTCTACCTACATTTTAAAGTATATGGCAGCTCCAAATGTTTGCACCTAAATCTAATTCTGGAAGATAAGTATAAATCTGGAATGCTATAAATGAACATAAGACTGCAGGTTGCAATCCCCGAGAGTAATACACAATCATTATAGGCAAATAATTACAAACCAGAACAAGATTAATAGCATGAAAATGGCTGTGACACGCTATTGGTTTTCCAAATATTCAGACAAATAATAATACCAATAAATCTCTTATTTATTGAAATAAAAAAATACTTACAATATCATAACTATTTGTGCTCAGTTATTAGAACTTGAGCGAATTTTATTGAAAATACCACAATGCCCCCCCTGGATCCAGGGTGGCAGATAACCACATAAAGTACCAGCCACGGGTAGGAGGTAACTCTTTTGCAATAGGTGGTTCAATGTGGAAAGGACCTGATCCATCCACTCCTTATGTATCATCCCAGAAGTTTCCAAGTATTCCCATTGTCTGATATTAACCTCAGGCAAGTTCTTTCAAATTCTTAAAGGGGCAGTACACCCAAAAATGGTCACGCACCAATATTTAAAAATAAACTAAACCTAGGGGCAAAAAGAGGGGACAAGGGGGTAGCCGCAGTCCCACGAATGTTGGGCCCAAAGTGTTGTGCCCCCCTCTAACATTATGGAGAGCTCAGACTAGAGTATTCAATCAGATTATATTGTTATATAAGTGAATACTTGCAAGATTATTTTTAATTAAATATATCCCCACGTTTATCACAAGTTGGTAATAAGTCTAAGGTTAGGTTCCCTCTATGAATCACACAGGAATGTACACTGCATTCACGTGCGATTCAGTGCAGTGCGATTTGACCCCATTGATTTTGAAAGGGCTGAAATCGAACAGCATTGCACCAAAGTAGTACCTGCACTACTTTTGGAAACACACAGCAACCTGATCACGTGGTACATTTATACTATGCGATCCGGTGCAGGCAAACACACTGCGTGCATTTGCAATCTGTGTTTGGGGTGTTGTTAACACTGAACTGACACCCGTTGCAGATTGCAAGGGCAGTGCATTTTGCAAGCGGTGCGAGAAATGCCCATGGATCTCGGGTTTCCGGCACCATGTTCTAGTGAGAACCAGAGTTAACTGTTTACTGATAGTGTTATTGCAGCAAACCGCACATGGTACATCTGTGGTAAGGGGGGGATTATCCCCACATTCAGAATGCCAAAACTGCATAGGTTTGAATGATCTCTTGTGCTCTGATGCAAGGTACATATCAGCAATCGCTTTTGCTTATTTTCTCATTATTTCCGTGTCTGTGTCAGGATATTGCTGAATGCTGTACATTAGCAGTGTTATTAATAATAGTCCATTAGACAAGTGAGCATTCAAGCTGTAATATAGGGAATTAACAGTGCCATGTAGATTTAATGTTTTTAATGTTTGAAAGCTGAACAATTTTTGTGCATATTTGTTAAAGGCACCTTTTTTATTGTGTTTTTTTTTCTTTTATAGTTAGAGACTTTATGCTTTATGCTTAAGCAGGTCTTTTGCATAGCTCTTACATTGTTATTATCCTTTTTCATTTTGTTTTTAGAATTCATTTTAGTATTATGTGTTTGTTGTTTTAGTTGTTGCTGTTTGTAAGTAGACAATTGAGTGATTTAAAGGAAGTTGTTCCATAGTAAACTATTCCAACAAGTGATACTGGAGTCAGTCTGATACAAGTCAGACAGTGAATACAGACATTTAGGTTATTGTGGTGTGGTACAAAGTGCTTTCATACTTTGTTAGTGAAACATAACACAACATGTCTGATTCTGCCCAGGGTGAGGATGCTAAACTGCGATTTCCCCTTCACTGCTACGCATTATGTAGAATAGGCATATCGCTCTTCACCCATTCTCTGACCCCTTGCTCTGATTGCCCCTGGTTGGCATGGAATGTGCTCTGAACATGTGTGGCCAATCACTTACCTTCTAACAGCTGGGGGGTGGTTGTGCATGCGCAGTGTGTTTTTGTGTTGGCTGTGTGCAGCTGGGATGGAGAGCGGCCTTTTTGGAGTACAGTGCAACATCAGTAGTTGTCGGAGCATAGTATGGAGTATGGAGAGCGCTGCTTGTTCTGTGGCAGTCCCACCCACGTGACATCGCTTCGACCGTGCCACTGTTCAACACACAACTGTGAGCACTTCATTTTTACTGTCTGCATAAAAATCCAGACTATGATGATACACTAAGGCTGGGTTCACATATATGCAAATTGGGTGCCTTTTTAACGGCTTTCAATGAAGCTGGTTCACACATGTCCGGGACGGCTGCAGTAAGGTTTGAAAAAGGGTCCTGTGCATTTTTGGGTCCGGTTCAGGTGCGAATTCCGGGCAAAATTTGACCCTGAATTGCACCTGAACTGGTGGACAGAAACACACCTGACTCCAGGCTGTAAACCGCAGCCAGACATGTGTGAACCCAGCCTTATGCCCCGTACACACGGTTTGGAATTTCCGACAACAAATGTTTGATTTGTTGTTGGAATTTGTTGTCAGAATTTCCGACCATGTGTTTCCGAAAACAAAAATTTGAGAGCTGGATCTCAAATTAAATTCCGTGCGTGTGTAGACAATTCCGATGCACAAAATTCCATGCTCGGAATCAAGCAGAAGAGTCGCACTGGCTATTGAACTTCATTTTTCTCGGCTCGTCATACGTGTTGTACGTCACCGCGCTCTTGACGTTCGGAATTTCCGACAACATTTGTGTGACCGTGTGTATGCAAGACAAGTTTGAGCCAACATCCGTTGGAAAAAAATCCACGGTTTTGTTGTCGAAATTTCCGATCGTGTGTACGGGGCATTAGGCTACATGTACACTAGCAGCTCCTAAACTTGATTTTTGACGTTTTTTTGCCAAAGCTCCTAAACTCAACTCCTTAAAACCCTATGGGGTTGATTTACTAAAGACAATTTGACTGTGCACTTTGCAAAGTGCAGTTGCACTCTGCAAGTGCAATTGCTCCAGAGCTTAGTAAATGAGGTTAGGCTTCACTTTGCAAAGAATGCCAAATCACATGCAAGGAAAATAAAAAAAAACAGCATTTTTGCTTGCACATGATTGGACAATGGAAGTCAGCAGAGCTTTTGCTCATTTACTAAGTTCTGAAGTTCTTTGCTTTTGCAGAGTGCAACTGCACTTTGCAAAGTGCACAGTCAATTTGCCTTTAGTAAATCAACCCCTATGTGTCTATGTACACATAGGCTTTTAGCAGAGTTTAGGAGCTGCTGTGGTTAGGCGAGGTTCAAGCTCCCTCTCCTGAATGCAGAAGAATCACGCTCAGGATAGGAACGTTTTGACCACCGGCCAAGTGTACATGAAGCTTTATCAGAATGCAGAGAGCTGGTAGAAAAGAACTTGAAGGTGGAAGTTCTTGTTGCAGAGTATTGAAGATGGTGGATGGCAGGAACTGGGAACTTCTTTGGAAAACAGCTTCTGAGTGGTTGCCTGCCTTTTAGGGACTGCGGGTAAGAAAGCCAAGGTATTGGATGCTGGGAGTAGTAGTCCCTGGAAGGAGTGCCTCAAAGGAACTGAGAGGAGAGACGGTTACATTGTGGTGGATGAAGTGGTATGCTAGTGGGATGACATCATCATGTTAAAATATGCAAACCCAAAACAAAAAAAAAGTCCACAAGTGTAGATATTGGGAATACCGGATGCACTTTCAAATATGTCACAAAACAGTGTTCCTAAAACATCAAGTTCTTGGTGGGACAGTGAATTTTGGATGCAATGTGGCTTAATGCAATACATACATGCCTGGATAAAAAAACAAAGCCCAAGGCATATAAGGCTCCCGTGATTTATACATTTTAAGGCTTATTTTTTCTATTGTGACTAGAAGGTGCTTTTCTTCCCCTAGCCCCAAACGCATAAAAATATTTGCTGTATTTATTTAATGGTAATGCTCACATCACATCAAACACATCAAGAATTCATTGGTCCACACATTTAGAAAGTTTTACCTCATAGGTAACATGTGGAAATAACACTTTGGTGATGTGAATGAGCCCTAGTCAGTGATTTCACTCTTTATAAAGTATTTCAACTGCTTGCAGACCATGGAAGCAACCATGAGCAGTGAGCAGTAGTGGCAATCATGGTAGTACAAGCCGACAGCTTTCAAATACAAATTTAGGAGAAGCCACTACATGAATTCTGATCAGCCAACAAAATGGCTGCTGCCATGAGATGTCGACTCGGTTCATCTGTGTCAACTCCTCCATTCCTCTTGTGTTTTCTGTTCTTCTTCATACTTCTGTTGTAAAATAAAGTTGTATTTTGTATATGAAATTTGTAAGTTAAAAAGTGATAAAATTCCTTTTGGGAATTTCATGATAATGTAGCAGACAAACGTATTTCTTTGCAGTCTTTTTTTTTTCGGCCCATTGCACGGTGTTATGGCTTATAGAGCCCCCGTTAGTCCAGTGCTACACACTATGGCACTGTGTTGTAACACAGCAATAAGACTGTACCGTATGCTTGTGCTACACGTCAAGCCTTAATAAATACCGACCTGTGTTTATGCAGCCTTCTGCTTTCAACATAATAATACGGTGAAGCCATACCTGTGATTTTATTGTATAGTTCATGTGGAATGATATTATTGTACAAGAGTGTTTTTCTGTGTTAGCTTTGTGTAGCTCATTGCGTGTATATACAGCAATTAATATGTTACAAGATGGAGGACACTACTTGTGCTTCAGCCGGTTTGAGGAAGTGTGATACCATTGTTTTGATGCTCTTGTTCAGCAAAAAAATCTTTTTTCAACTCTTTATTAAGATATTTTTGTATTTCTTTACCACAATAAAATATATATTGTTAAACTAAAGCTGTAAAATTGTCCATGTAGCATTCTTGCTATGATTGATTACATTTAACTGCATGCAGTCCCATCTGGTGTCATCTTTTTTAACAACTTCGGCTCTGGCAAGTTTTACCCCCTTCATGACCAGGGCATCTTTTTGCTATTCAGCACTGAGCTACAGTATCTAACAAAAGTGAGTACAGCCCTCACATTTTTGTAAATATTTCATTATATCTTTTCGTGTGATAACACTAAAGAAATGACACTTTGCTACAATGTAAATTAGTGAGTGTACAGCTTGTACAACAGTGTAAATTTGCTGTCCCCTCAAAATAACTCAACACACAGCCATTAATGTCTAAACCGCTGGCTACAAAAGTGAGTACACCCTTAAGTGAAAGGGTCCAAATTGGGCCCAGTTAGCCATTTTCCATCCCCGTGTCATGTGACTCATTAGTATTACAAGGTATCAGGTGTGAATGGGGAGCAGGTGTGTTAAATTTGGTGTTATCGCTCTCACTCTCTCATATTGGTCACTGGAAATTCAACATGGCACCTCATGGCAAAGAACTCTCTGAGGATCTGAAAAAAAAGAATTTCTGCTCTACATAAAGGTGGCCTAGGCTATAAGAAGATTGCCAAGACCCTGAAACTGAGCTGCAGCATGGTGGCCAAGACCATACAGCGGTTTAACAGGACAGGTTCCACTCAGAACAGGCCTCGTCATGGTCGACCAAAGGAGTTGAGTGCACAAGCTCAGCATCATATCCAGAGATAGTTTTTGGGAAATACATATGAGTGCTGTCAGCATTGCTGCAGAGGTTGAAGGGGTGGGGGGGTCAGCCTGTCAGTGCTCAGACCATACTCTGCACACTGCATCAAATTGGTTTGCATGGCTGTCATCCCAGAAGGAAACCTCTTCTAAAGATGATGCACAAGAAAGCCCACAAACAGTTTGCTGAAGACAAGCAGACTAAGGACATGGATTACTGAAACCATGTCCTGTGGTCTGATGAGAGCAAGATAAACTTATTTGGTTCAGATGGTGTCAAGTGTGTGTGGCGGCAACCAGGTGAGGAGTACAGTACAAAGACAAGTGTGTCTTGCCTACAGTCAAGTATGGTGGTGGAAGTGTCATGGTCTGGGGCTGCATGAGTTCTGCCGGCACTGGTGAGCTACCGACCCCAAACACACCTCCAAGACAACCACTGCCTTGCTAAAGTATTAATACATATCCATTTGTATTTACAGTTTACTTCTGTATTCAGCTCCTGATGAATGGCAGATAGCCATGAAACGCGTCGAGTTTCCATGGCATGCTCAGTCAAGACTGGCTCACTACCTATTCACTGGCCCATATAAATCTTTTATACATTCAAAATTCATTGAGTAGTATGTAACCACTCATGTGTATGTGCATTTATCTTACAGCAGCTCTTTTGCATATGGTTTACCAATGCCTGCTAATAGGAAATACCTTGTATAATATTTTATTAATATCTACTATCTCTTATGTGCTGCCAAGTTTACATATATGTATCCATCATGTTTATGCCATGTGTATGTGCAGATATATGAAAATACTTTTTTTATCTGTTTTATATTATTGTTACAAATAAATAATGTTTACCAACCATTCTACCTCCACAAGTCAATTGCCTCATTTATAGTCCCACATTCCCTTTTCTGTTTACATACTCGTACCCGGGATGGAGGTACATATAATGTGCCTCATTTAAAGTCCCAAACTCCCCCCTCTCGATTATACTGCCTTGCTAAAGAAGCTGAGGGTAAAGGTGATGGACTGGCCAAGCATGTCTCCAGACCTAAACCCTATTGAGCATCTGTGGGGCATCCTCAAACAGAAGGTGGAGGAGCGCAAGGTCTCTAACATCCACCAGCTCCGTGATGTCGTCATGGAAGAGTAGAAGAGGATTCCAGTGGCACCGGTGAAGCTCTGGTGAACGCCATGTCAAAGAGGGTTAAGGCAGTGCTGGAAAATAATGGTGGCCACACAAAATATTGACACATTGGACCCAATTTGGACATTTTCAATTAGGGATGTACTCACTTTTGTTGCCAGTGGTTTAGACATTAATGGCTGTGTATTAAGTTATTTTGAGGGGGCAGCAAATTTACACCGTTAAACAAGCTGTACACTCACTACTTTACATTGTAGCAAAGTGTCATTTCTTCAGTGTTGTCACATGAAAAGATATAATAAAATATTTACAAAAATGTGAGGGGTGTACTCACTTTTGTAAGATACTGTATATACAGTATTTAAAAATTGATCAAATCTGAGGTATTGACGGCCTATCTAATTTCTTGAGGCGCTTAGAATGCCAGGACAGTACAAATACCCCCCAAATTATCTACTTTTGGAAAGTAGACAGTCTGAGTCACCAGTGCAGGGTCATCATATGACTGCGGTGGTGGTGATCGGGGACACTGGTAACAGTATGTTAAAAAAATAATAACAATAATTAATCATTTTTTATTCAATTTTAGTAAACATTTTTTAAATATTTTTTAACATTTCTTTTTGTTTTTTTTACATACTTTTATCTTAGTAGTTCAGTGTCACCACAGGGATTTTTTTTTACATTTTGATTGCTGTTACAATTATGATCATTGTAAAAGCATAGTTTTGTACTGTCATTAATGGGTTACTTTTCTATCCACTGTGATTACTAGTGATCTGTGATTGGCTACAGCTAATTACATAGTTGCCAACATTGTCCAAAAATATATAGGGACACTTTTTTGTCTGTAGGCGGTGTCTGATTATAAATAAGGGGTGGGGCATTCATTTGTAGGCGTAACATAGCGGGGGAGGAAAAAGCACAGCGTGCTCGCGGCACAAAAATAGGCGTGGTTTAAACTATTGGGCGTGGCTTAAAGGGGGTGTGGTTAGAGTCTGAGATGAAAGAGGGATGGAGGGAGAAGGAAGAGAGGAATGGAGGGAAAAAGAGAAGGAGAGAAAGAAAGATGCAGCTTGCTACTTGTCACCAGAGATGCAACGTCACTTGTCACCAGATGCATCTTGTTACTTGTCACCAAAGATGCAGCGCTCACTTGTCACTAAGATGCAGCTTTCTACTTGTCACCAAGATGCAGCTTGTTACTTGTCACCAAAGATGCAGCGCTCACTTGTCTTTCTGCTTGGATCACCAGGTAGAAATAAAGGTAGGAAAACCCGAAAAGGAAAATTAATTCAGCCATTACATTTAAGAATTGGTAAGCTGCACTATAATAAATGCTTGTTTTGGGTTTATTACCATTTTAAATTCATATTTCTAAAAGCATTACTTATACTATTCAAAAACAGAAGATGTTCTATTCAGTGTATTTGATATTGTGTTTATATTTACTACAAAGATAATTACCATCTGCTGTTTTGTATCTTCAGCCATGTTATATTAAAGCTTCCTGCATACCTTAGATCAGTGGCCTCCAAACTGCAGCCCTTTGCTTGCTGTTATACAGCCCTTGGGACCTTATTCCCCCCACTGTCACCAACAGTGGGGCATAGTTCTTGCCACTGACACCAACAGTGGGGTACTAGCCATCTCACTGACATCAATGATGGGGCAGTATTACTCCCATTGACACCAATGATGAGGCACTATTACCCCTCCTAATACCAATGCCAGGGCATTGTTTACTCCAAATGACGCCAGAACATTTTCTTCTCCCAGTGGCCACAGTCCGGCTCCCCTAAAGTCTGAAGAACAGTAAACTGGCCCTTTGTTTAGAAAGTTTGGAGACCCCTGCTTTAGATGGTCGTTAGATGTGTAGGTTTGATCTAACCTCTGAAAAAGCTATTCTATGACAGAGTTTTCTATAAACAAGCATAGTTGGATCACTGAGCATACATAAACTCTTTGGTGGAGGAACTGGGAACATTGCTTTGCCTTCTTATTTTAGGCGATTAATTCTGTTTAAAAGAGTGGTTCAGAGGGTGTCTGGTAAAGTTGCAGAGTGCCCAGTGCCGTCTTTAATATTGATTGGACCCTGGGCAAACATTTTTTTGGGCACCCCAAGCAATCATTCTAAGCAATCATAGCGTGTAAAAAAAAGCCTAATCACCTACCCATAGTAGTACAGTGGCTGCCTATCAATGCCTCATCATCAGTGCCGCCACTCAGTGCCCATCAGTGCGGCCCATCAGCAGGGCCGTCTTAATAGCATCATGGGCCCCTGGGCAAAGTAATGCTTTGGGGCTTCTACAATGGAGACAGTGACGGTAAACAGACAGCAAGTTGGTAGGAGGCAGACAAGCGGAACATCCCCTTTTGCATGGGGCGGGGTCAGAGCATCACTGGCACTCCGGCCCTGCTCCTCCCTGCTAGCTGTAAAAAAAAGCTATTGTTCTGCACAGCACGGCGCACTGCTGCCAGCCTGCCTCCCCTGTGTATTCATCACTGTCAGTGCCATCATGGGGCTCCCAATTTTGGGGCAGCGTGGGCTCAAGGACCAGCTGCTTTGGGGAAAGTGCAGGGCCCAGGTGTGCCCACTCATTAAGACAGCCCTGCCCATTAGTGCCACCTATCAGTGCCCATCAGTGCAGCCTATCAATGCAGCCTCATCAGCGCACATCAGTGAACGAGAAAAAATACCTGTTTGCAGATAAAAATTTCATTTAGGTACAGTGTTACATGACCGTACAATTGTCATTCAAAGTGTGACAGCACTGAAAACTGAAAATTGGCCTGGACAGGAAGGGGGTGAAAGTGCCGGTAGGCAAGTGGTTAAACCTGCAGGGGGTTCAGCTTTTTCATTAAAAAAAATGACTTTACTAACGCTTTAGGCCTGGGTCAAATCTATGCAGGTTTGCAGCGCATGTTTGTGCAGGCATGGCAGCCCATTCATTTGAATGGGCTGCTGTGCCTGCATTTTCCGCAGAAAAACGCAGCAGCTTTTCCACTTTGCGATTTCCAGCAGTGCCCACACCTGCGCTGCAGTTTTAGATGTGTGGAGGTGCCATTAAGAATGAATAGTAGTTTCACGTGTTTTGACGCAGGGTGCGGGAATTGCTGCAATTCCTGCACACACTGCTGTTTAAAAAACAAGTGGGACTGCCATTCCTTTCTAATGGCACCCCAGGCATCTGTGGGTGCGGGACTTTCAGGATAATTGCATGGTGCAAAAAGCGCCATGCAATTTCAAGGCCGCTGCATTTTTAAAATGCTGCATGGACCTTTTCTCTGCAGGAAATGCAGGCATGGCAGCCCATTCAAATAAATGGGCTGCTGTCCCGGCGCAAACGCGGGCCACAAACCCGCATAGATAAGAACCAGGCCTAAAGGAAGCCCGTCAAGCAGTGTTGCATTTCACTATGTCTATGTGTGGAACAGGTGCCAGTACCACTGGTGGTTCATGCTCTAATGCTCCAATTGGTAAACAGTTCAGCCATAGCCAGATTCTGATTTACTCACAGGCAGACTATTTGGGGAGAAGGACCTACCTGGGCTTGGCCAGCTGGGCTCACTATTCGCTGGCTCTCAGCACTGCGGACACCTGCTCCCTCCCACTCTGATCCCAGCTCCAAAGCCTCTGGCTCTCACCACCACTGCCGGCTGCCACTCCCTCCCACTCTGATCTCAGCTTCTACCCCGCGGCCGCCCGAGTCTCTAACATGCAGTCTGCATGGGGCAGGGTCAGAGCTTCGGTGGAGCTCTTGGCCCCACCCGCTCCCTGCTAGCTGGGGAATGATACAGCGCAATGCTGCCTGTCTCCCGTCCTATATCCAGTCGCTTCGCAGTGCTACTAGGGCTCCCAATTTGCAGGCAGCAAGGGCTTAAGCGGCAGCTGCTTTGGGCCCCTCAACAATGACAGGGCCCAGAGCAGCTGCCCCTTTTGCCCTGCATTAAAGACGTCCCTGCGAGTGCCCCTTGCATGGGGCGCTGCCCCCCTAATCCATGTGCCCGGCCCCTAATCTACATGCAGGACGCCGGACGCATGGATTTCAAGTTTTTTTTTATTAGAGCCTGAGGCTCTAATTGGCTTCAAAAAAGGCCCTGAGCCCACCCAGTTGTGTGACATTAGCGAATTAATATTCACTAATGTCTTCCTGCTTCTCCTCTCGACCAATCAGGAAGCAAGTCCTGGGACCCGATTGGCCAGGGAGTCTTAGGACTTAGGATTTCTTGTTTGGCCGGGAGGAGAAGCAATGGCCCCGGCTCTTCCCTCTGCAAGCTGGAGCAAGGAGCAGCATCAGTCTCCTAATGTTAGGCCACTGATCGCCCCCGCCCTTCACCTGCACGTGTGAGGGGAATGATCACCGTCTTCCGTCTTTCGAATGGGGTGCACTGATCGCTGCCATCCACGGGGGGTGGGGGGTGTTAGTGCGAGCAAGGGGGGCAGGCTTGTTTGCCCCTTCCCCCAAAATACTGAGCACCAGCCGCCACTGGCCCCTAGATCTATGAATAAAAGACGGAAAAATGATTGAAAGATCCACCCTCTCCAATCAGAGATCCTGTTTCATTCATAGAAGCTGTAGTATGACTGGACAGAAGGGCGGGCATAGTTGGTCACTCTTGATGAGTGCCTGTCACAGCTCACTCAGTTCTATTAACATCCACTGCACTGGAAGATTATGGCGTTGGGGGGCATCTGAGGAGGAAGATTGCTGCTAAACCAGGACACAGCAACACAATGGACACATGATACTGAAAGGAAGTAATATACCTTGTGCTAAATTTAAATTTTACATTTTTGATGAAGTAAAGGTTTTAAAGAATTCTTCCAACTAAAAAAGTTTGGGTAGGGGGTTGTTGGGACTTTCTAAGGCCCTAGTCACATTTCGCATGAACAGGGCCTTAGAGAGCTATACAGCACAGTGTTTATGTTTTTAAATTTATGAAGCTCAATACCTTATTTCACAGCGCCGCTGTGCGGTCATGTGACCTCCCGTCTGACTTCAGCCCCTTCCGCTGCAGTTGGGGAAGGAGAGTGGTGGGAGGTCACATGACCGCACAGCGGCACTGTGAAATAAGGAATTTAGCTTCATAATTTTAGAAAACACAAACACTGTGATGTATAGCTTGCTATAACAGAGGGGATGCCAGTAATTGTGCTCACTGAATTTACAACCACTTTAACCACTTCAGCCCTGGAAGGAACTTCCTGACCAGAGCATTTTTAGCGATTTGGCACTGCGCTGATTTAGCTGACAATTGTGCGGTCATGCGACGTTGTACCCAAACAAAATTAACATCCTTTTTTTCCCACAAATAGAGCTTTCTTTTGGTGGTATTTGATCACCTCTGAGGTTTTTATTTTTTTTCGCTATAAACAAAAAAATACGACAATTTTGAAAAAAAAAGCAATATTTTTTAGTTTTTGCTATAATAAATATCCCCCCAAAAAATATAAAAAAACAAATTTCTTCCACAGTTCAGGCCGATATGTATTGTTCTACATATTTTTGGTAAAAAAATCGCAATAAGTGTATTGATTGGTTTGAGCAAAAGTTCTAACGTCTACAAAATAGGGGATAGATTTATGGCATTTTTATTATTAATTTTTTTTTTTACTAGTTATGGCGGTGATCTGTGATTTTTAGCGGGACTGTGACATTATGGCAGACAGATGGGACACTTTTGACACTATTTTGGGAGCATTGACATTTATACAGCGATCAGAACTACAAATAGCCACTGATTACTGGATATGACACTGGCAGGGAAGGGGTTAAACACTACTGGGCGATCAAGGGGTTAAGTGTGTTCCCTCAGTGTGTTCTAACTGTAGGGGGGATGGGCTCACTACAACATGACAGAGATCACTGCTCCCGATGACTGTGAGCAGTACATCCCTGTCCTGTTGCTAGGCAGAACAGGGAAATGCCTTGTTTACATAGGCATCTCCCCGTTCTGCCTCTCCTCACTGCAATCATGGGCCGCTGGCAAACATCAAGTTTGCGGGACCCGTGGGCACGCTCACGCAGCGCCCGGTAGGGGCGCCCACTAGGCGGAAAATTCAAAGGGACGTACGGGTACGCCCTTTTGCCTGCCCGTACAATTCTGCCGACGTAAATCGGTGTGCGGCGGTCGGTAAGTGGTTGATAGGCTTTTGTACATAAGAATAAGAGTGCTGATAAAAAATCCTAAACAATTTCTGATAAAAAAATAGCTTTGCAATGTGATTCTTCCAAAAAAAATAAACATGAAAATGATGCTTTCATTTCCTTGTGAATACGCTAAATTGTAGGTACATGTTTGAGAAATCAAACAAAACCTCATTTTCAACTGATTGCAATGTGTGAAAGTAAAACAAAACGGAAAAATGAAGTAGCAATGAAGAGGAGAAAAAAAATAAATGCATGCGATATTTCCAGACTGGAAGCTGTTAGAGTCATAATTACAGATTATGCATGCAGTCACACTCAGTCCAGGCAGGCACAGGGAAAATTAGGCAGCAGAGAGAAATGGCACACACATCACAAAAGTTTGCTGCGTGACCTTTTCCAGTTTGAAATATGATGTATTTAAAAGGAATCTGTCAGCTTAGAAATATGGAAGTTGTCATTGTTTTTGAAGGTGAATGTTCAGAGATTTTATTCATATCCTTCCTTCCCTTAGGCTGAATTCACACCTATGCATTTGTTGTGCTTTTTGCATTTTGCAGATTTGGACTACAGTCCATTTAACATGGTTTCCTATGGAACACGTTCTGTAGTGCAAATCTGAAAAATGCAAAAAGCACTAACAACGCATAGGTGTGAATCCAGCCTAAGGCCTGGTTCACACCTTTGCATTTTTTTAGCATGTTTTCAGTTTTGCAGAAACACACTACAGTCCATTTAATATGGTTTCCTATGGATGTAGTTCACATCTGTGCATTTTATGGAAAGGGCCAGGCACTTTTTTCTGGTTTTTGGTTCCATAGACTTCAGTGAATGAAATTGGTAGTAAATAGGGGGCGCTAGTGACTAAACTAATGATAATAACAATGGTGAAAATGAAAACCAGTGATAAGACAATTGACTAGGTAAAATAATATCAAAATATGTAAAACTCCAAAAATAGAGATACTAATATAAAAAGATACTACTGTGTATAACATAGGTGGTGAATCACAACGTTGAACAACAGTGATAATAATAGAGTCCCAATTGCAAAGAAAACAGCCACAAATAAATTGCAGACAAAAGTGATCTTCTAGATGTAGATAATATCTTCTGTGTGGAAAGTGGAAATTCCTTCACCAAGAAGTAAGTACACCCGACAGTGATAGGTGAAAAATCTGCTTACCAGATACAAATGACTTCTTTAATTAAAAAGTCATGAGCGCTTGTGCAGGAGCTGTTCCTGCCAGGAGAACACAGTGATTACTGCTAGCAGCTATAGTCCCGGGCAATAATCGCATGCTGGAAATCCAACATGCTGGTTGTACCCAAGTCGATTGATGGATGGACTTAGGCTCGATTCACACCTATGCATGTTGCTTTTGAGCGTTTTTGGAGGTTTTTTTTTCATGCTTGCCGCGTTTTTGAGCCGCGTTTTTGCCGCGTTTTAGCGGCGTTTTTGAAACGGCAAAAACGCACCAAAAACGCATCAAAAACGCATCAAAAACGCATCAAAAACGCTGCAAAAAAGGTGCACTTGCGTTTTTGATGCTTGTCCATTGAAAACCATTACATGCAAAACGCTGCATTTTGCATGAGAAAAAGTCCCCGACCCTTTCCAAAAACGCGGAGATACAAAAAAGCATTGATGTGAACATGTTCCATAGGAACCCATGTTAAAAAATTCCCGTGCATTTCTGCAAAATGCAAAATGCATCAAAAAACGCGCTAGTGTGAATGGGGCCTTAGGTACAATCAGCCTGCCCGTAGATGCATCAGATCTTAGCTACCTCTGCTGAATTGGTCATGATTCAAAACCATCTATAGCCGGTTTTACAATGACAGCAATTTCTATCCCAAAAGGTTTCTTTTAAAGAATATCTCCACTTTTGTTGAGAATAAAACAACCTCCTCTCGGTGATCTATGTACTTTGCAGGATTTTAACAAACTTTGTAGCAGATTAGTACTTGTTGTTGCTGTAAAGCAGGGGTCAGCAACCTTTTTCCACAAGTGCCATTTTTACAAGTACTAGACAACTGGAGTGCCAGTGAACAATAGCACACAATAGACATAGGCATTGTATTTTAAATTTTTGCACTCATAGCTGTACTGATAATGGCAAGTTAAATTCATTAGTTATTATATTAGCTAATATCGCTTTATCACTGGAGTTAATCCCCTTTTTAATGCATGCCAATATTCTGTTTGCTTTGTTAGCAGCAGCTTGGCATTGCATGCCATTGCTGAGCCTATCATCTACTAGGACCCCCGGGTCCTTTTCCATCCTAGATTCCCCCCAGAGGTTCTCCCCCCAGTGTATAGATTGCATTCATATTTTTGCCACCCAAATGCATTATTTTACATTATTCTACGTTGAACCTCATTTGCCATGTAGTTGCCCACCCCATTAATTTGTTCAGATCTTCTTGCAAGGTTTCCACATCCTGCGGAGAAGTTATTGCCCTGTTTAGCTTAGTATCGTCTGCAAATACAGAGATTGAGCTGTTTATCCCATCCTCCAGGTCATTTATGAACAAATTAAATAGAATTGGTCCCAGCACAGAACCCTGTGGGACCCCACTACCCACCCCTGACCATTCCAAGTATTCCATTTATCACCACCCTCTGAACTCGCCCTTGTAGCCAGGGTTTAATCCATGTACTGAACCCATGGTCCATACCAACGGACCTTATTTTGTACAGTAACCGTTTATGGGGAACTGTGTCAAATGCTTTTGCAAAATCCTGCCCCCCCCCCCCCCCCAGGCAGTCACAAAAAAAAAAAAAAACATGGCCCTTTAAAAAAAAAAGTTCTTAAGTGCACTGTGTTCGGGCACCGGACACAGTACACTATGGGAAGCGCCACGTCAATGCAATCACGAGATTGCAGACGCGGAGCTTCATTCTGTACTTTGTTCTCAGTGTGAGCACAAAGTCACTTCCAGCGCCTGGCGGGCTACAAAAAGATGGCTGCCGCCTAATGCTCTTGTGTTCAGTGAAGAGGGGGGGCCATTCCCCTCTCCACATAACACACGGAGAAAGACAGAAAGTAGCTGAAGGGGAGAGAGACAGACGTGATATGAAGGAGGGCTGTGCTGCTGGGGACACACATGTAAGGAGGACTGATGGGGACACACATTTAAAGAGGACTGATGGGGACACCACTTGTAAGGAGGACTGATGGGGACATCACATGTAAGGAGGACTGATTGGGATACAGATGTAAGGAGGGACTCCGCTGCTGGGGACACAGATGTAAGGAGGGGCTCCGCTGGAGACACAGATGTAAGGAGGGTCTCCGCTGGGGACACAGATGTAAGTTGGGGCTCCACTGGGAACACAGATGTAAGGAGGGGCTCCGCTGGGGACACAGATGTAAGGAGGGTCTCCACTAGGGACGAACTCCGCTGATGGGGCACAGATGACACTGATGTAAGGAGGGACTCCGCTGATGGGCACACTGATGTAAGAAGGGACTCTGCTGATGGAGAAACTGATGTAAGGAGGGGCTCCGCTGATGGGGGCACAGATGTAAGGAGCGGCTTCGCTGCGGACACTGATGTAAGGAGGGACTCCGCTGGGGACGCTGATGTAAGGAGGGACTCCGCTGGGGACACTGATGTAAGGATGGACTTCGCTGGGGACACTGATGTAAGGAGGGACTCCGCTGGGGGCACCAGATGTAAGGAGGGACTCCGCTGATCACAGATGCAAGGAGGGACTCCGCTGGGGACACTGATGTAAGGAGGGACTCTGCTGGGGGCACCTGATGTAAGGAGGGACTCTGCTGGGGGCACCTGATGTAAAGAGGGACTCTGCTGTAGGCACCTGATGTAAGGAGGGACTCCACTGGGGACACAGATGTAAGGAGGGGCTCTGCTGGGGACACAGATGTAAGGAGGGGCTCTGCTGGGGACACAGATGTAAGGAGGAACTCTGCTGATGGGGGCACAGATGTAAGGAGGGACTCCGCTGGGGACACAGCTGTAAGGAAGTGCTCCGTTGATGACACTGATGTAAGGAGGGACTCCGCTAATGGGGACACTGATGTAAGGAGGGACTCCGCTGATAGGGACACTGATGTAAGGAGGGGCTCCGCTGGGGACACAGATGTAAGGAGGAAGTCCGCTGATAGGGACACAGATGTAAGGAGGGGCTTCGCTGCGGACACTGATGTAAGGAGAGACTCCGCTGGGGACACTGATGTAAGGATGGACTTCGCTGGGGACACTGATGTAATGAGGGATTCCGCTGGGGGCACCTGATGTAAGGAGGGACTCCGCTGATGGGGACACAGATGCAAGGAGGGACTCCGCTGGG
Organism: Aquarana catesbeiana; assembly: GCF_042186555.1. Lineage (NCBI taxonomy): Eukaryota > Metazoa > Chordata > Amphibia > Anura > Ranidae > Aquarana > Aquarana catesbeiana. The sequence continues at coordinate 215,459,937 of NC_133324.1, forward strand.
GACACTGATGTAAGGAGGGACTCTGCCGGGGGGCACCTGATGTAAGGAGGGACTCTGCCAGGGGCACCTGATGTAAGGAGGGACTCTGCTGGGGGCACCTGATGTAAGGACGGATTCTGATGAAGGCACCTGATGTAAGGACGGACTCTGCTGGGGACACTGATGTAAGGAGGGACTCTGCTGGGGGTACCTGATGTAAGGAGGGACTCTGCTTGGGGCACCTGATGTAAGGAGGGACTCTGCTGGGGGCACCTGATGTAAGGAGGGACTCTGCTGTTGGCACCTGATGTAAGGAGGGACTCTGCTGTTGGGGCACCTGATGTAAGGAGGGACTCCACTGGGGGCACCTGATGTAAGAACGGACTCCAAGTGGGAGGGGTCAAAAAGGAAGGGCGGGGTCTGTCACCCCCCCATTCCTAAAACTTTACCAGCCACCACTTTATATAAGGGGTATATATAGTGAACTTGGTGTTGAGTTATTCACTTTACGGTCAACACAGAGGACAAGGGGGCACTCTTTATTCTTAGAGAAAAGAGATTTCATCTCCAAATACGGAAAGGTTTCTTCACAGTGAGAGATGTGAAAATGTGGAATAGAGTCCCTCGGGAGGTGGTTCTGGTGCACACAATATAACTGGGTACTGACATTTATAGGTAAAGTTGACCCAGGGAAAATCCAATTGCCTCTTCGGTGTCCGGAAGGAATTTTTTACCTCGCTGTAGTAAATTGGATCATGCTTTGCTGGGGTTTTTCACCTTCCCTTGAATCAACTGTGGGTATAGGATTGGGTATATGGGATTGTTTTATATTATTTTTATTTATTTTTATGGTTGAACTAGATAGACTTGTGTCTTTTTTCAACCTCACTAATTATGTAACTATGTAATCCATGCTGATTACTGCTAATGATACCGTTTTCATTACTAAAATCTTGTACATAGTCCCTTATTACCCCCTCCAAGAGCTTGCATACTATTATTGTTAGGCTAACTGGTCTGTAATTCCCATGGATGTATTTTGGGCCCTTTTAAAATATTGGTGCTACATTGGCTTTTCTCCAATCCGCTGGTATCATTCCAGTCAGCAGACTGTCAGTAAAAATTAGGAACAATGGCCTGGCAATTACTTAACTGAGTTCCCTAAGTACCCTCGGGTGCAAGCCATCTGGTCCCGGTGATTTATTAAGAAGAGTTTGAAAAGAGGTTACACCTCAGGGAGATTAGGACTTAAAGGAGAAGTCCAGTATGAGATTTTTAGGCTGGGCTTCTCCTATGGGTCACAAGAGTGCAAAATGAATTGCGATTTCAGTGGAGAGCTGTCTGAAGTCTGCTCTCCGGTGACGTCACTGCTATCAGTCGAGGCAGCGCGTCATCCTGACTTCCCAAGCCTGGATCTACCACCTGCCTTGACTGATGACAGTCTCAGTGAGCCGCTGAGACAGCCACTCCTGCCCCTCCACAGCTCATCGCTCCAGTGAGCGTGAAAGGATCAGAGCAGGAGAGATGCTGACTGACAGGCAGCATCTCTCCGCTCGTGCAGAAGTGAGAACCGAGCCATCAGCGGTGTTCGGTGGCTCGGTTCTCAGTGCAGAGGTGCCGGGGACAGCTGCAGCATCGGTCTGATGCTGCATCCACCTAGGTAAGTATGATTGGCAAATAAAAAAAAAAACATACTTCTCTTTTAAGGTGTGCTTAGCACACTGCAGTGAAAAGTGACTCTGGTTAAATTATGTTGAACACTGGGAGTGGCTTAAAGAGTCTGAACCTACTCATGATTGCACTACACACATATGCCAAAAAACAAACAAAACAAACCCTTAATTGATGTAGCACACAAAGGAGACATACAGACACACATAAACCTCAGCACAAATGATGTTTTTTTTAAATTCAAACTCTAATCTCCCCCTTCCCAACCACCCGTTTTGGGGACCCAAGCTGAATGGTGATATTCCAGAGTAACACCAATGTGGAGGTGTGTCACGTCACTATTTCTGCTTGTAATCCAAGGTGAGGCTATAAGAAGGTGCTGTGCCACAGTGTGCCTGATTGCAGGCAGGCCTCTCCCTATATTGGTATGCTGATAGAAGTGATGATGGGAAAGGCCATGTGCTTGGCTCCCCCTCTTTTTTAGCTTTTTCTCCAGCCTGCCACTCTCCCCTACATATTGCAGCTCCCGTCCAGCTACAGTGTTGTGCATCTTTTGTGTGTGTTCTGGCCAAGCCCCTATGCTGACATGATGGAGCCCAGTCAGAAGGTACTATCTGTAACCCGTAACCCCTATCGGCAGTGTCCTGGGCCAGCATCATTGCAGACCCTGGTCTAGAGAAACTGCCTTCATATGCATTCAGAACTTGCAGCAGATCTTGGTTTTGCTTATCATTTAATAGCTACTGTTTAAAAACGTAGCTTTAATAAAAAAAGAAAGCATTTTTAAACAGTCTTATGAACAAGTTAAATAGCAGTAATTATACATCATATTTCCCTGCTTTCAAAGCTGAAACTTGAGAGAATTCACTAAACTATTTTATCTCTCATCATCTTTCTACATCTGTTGATAGATTCCTGATGGCAAATGTTATTTTGTCTAGCAATACATTTGTTCAGCATGGTATAGAATATCTAAAATACGACAATAAAAACTAAGGCACAAATTCATCGAAAAAATGTTCCTGTCAAAAGGTCAACTTATGCATTAACTTGCCGGAACAAAAGTATTTAAGTCTTCTAAAATGTAAGATTTATGGTAAAAGTGTGTGCAGTCTAGATTGAGAGAAGAAAGCAAAATTAGGATTGATTGTAATCCCTTTGTTGGGTTTTTTATACATGGTAAAGCCATCATCTGCAATGACATAATTAAAATTAAAGGCACACTCCTGCCAGCTGCCCGGGATATTTGAACAGATGATATTTCATCTCTTCTGAACTGTTTGTGTTTCGTAATTATTTTAGCAATGGTAAACTTTACATTCTTTTGGGGCATAGTCCTATCAATACCCACCCTACAAGTGCAAATACCGACTCTTGTGTCCACAAATTTATTTGAGTTAAATCTGATGATGGAAAAACACTGATGTCTGAAGACGAAGGGGACAATGAATCCTTTGTAGCAGTGTATGTTCCATAAAACCCATCATGTCTAAAAACTGTTCATCAAAATGAAACATGGTGAATGTGGCACTGGTCTTTTTCACAATTCTTTATTAGTATAAAAAATAATTGTTCTACACACAAACAATAAATAGGAACTTTACTCTCTTAATCCCAATGCTGGTAGCATTAGTAAATAGATAGGAAAGTATATCATATTTACTTGTTTTAAACTTTTTTTTTTTTCTTTTTTTTTTAAATATCTTTATTTATCAAAACATTTTTATAACACATTATAAAACATATACACATCCAAATCATGACATAATTCTATTATTCTATATCAGAACATTATTCAATATAATCCCAATGCTGGTAGCATTAGTAAATAGATAGGAAAGTATATCATATTTACTTGTTTTAAACTTTTTTCCATTTCTTCAGTTACTTCCTGGTTTCCAGGCCTAGGCAAACTATGTCATACAACCCAGGAGTTTTCAGGAGGGGAGAAGGGGTTTTCTTGGCTCCACCCTCCTGCCTGCATGCCTGAGCTAAGAGAAGATGGATTCCAGGAGGTAACTGCTAAATGAATCATGTGCCCTTACTAAAGATGGCGACAGACAGAAATGCTGGTGGATGTTTTTCTCAGCAAAATAAAGCATGGAGACATGGATGAATGGGTGCGTTTGCTTTTCAATATTAAAAATGAATTAAATAGTGTTTTGGGTTTGTGGTGCTCAGATGCAGTGTAGTTCTGCTTTAAATTGTCAAGGACACTGCTATCCTCAGTATAGCAGGACCTATCCTGGGAGAAGGGACAGCTTGGGAGCCAATCAGGTTCTGGATTTCTTGCACACGGGGCCATTTGGGAGCAGTGCATCCCTTGCTGACATTTTATCGCACCTGGGAAGAGACAGGCACAGTGACTATGTCTATGGCAGGCTGCGGCTAACTGCTGTACCAGTGACAGGGAATTACAAATCCTTTGCCTGGTAGGACAGTTCCTGTTAATGTATTTCAATGCATGCTGGTAATTTTACGTAACATGTGACCCCGCCCCCCTCTGACAACACGGGGAAAGCCATAGGGAAGTCCCTGTGCGTCAGAGGGGGGCAGGGTCACCGGGTGGCCCCGCCTTCCGTTATATAAGAGCTGTCACCTGAAAAGAAGTGTCACACAGCGGGAGACTCCAATTGATGGGAGGACGAAGTGGAGAAGAAGGAGCCGGAGGAAGATGCCGGACGAGAAGACCAGAGGAAGAAGCGGAGGAAGATAGAGGAAGAAGCCGGGGAAGAACAAGATGGAGGAAGAAGAACACCGAAGGAAGACCAGAAGAAGATGGAAGAAGAAGCGGGGAAAGAAGAAGACATTAATAAAGGAATTGTCAAAAACCGTCTATTGTCTTTTTTAACATTTTTGACACTTTTTTTGTGAAATGGTAGGGGTACATTTGTACCCCATTACCAATTCACACAGGGGGGGCCGGGATCTAGGGGTCCCCTTGTTAAAGGGGCTTCCAGATTCCTATAAGCCCCCCGCCCGCAGACCCCCACAACCACTGGGCAAGGGTTGTGGGGATGAGGCCCTTCTCCCCATCAACATGGGGACAAGGTGCTTTGGGGAGGCTACCTGAAGGGTCTGGTATGGATTTTGAGGGGGACCCCCACACCATTTTTTTTTTAATTTGGCGCGGGGTTCCCCTTAATGTCCATATCAGACCTGAAGGGCCTGGTATGGAGTTTGGGGGGACCCCCGTGCATTTTTTTTTTAATCTTAGTTCGGGGTTCCCCTGTGGGGGGAATCTCATGCCGTTTTTATCAATGAACTTTTATGTGTATTGCCGGACCGACAATTCATTATAGCCACGAGTAGTTTTAAATTACTTTTTTTCCTTTAAAAATGTCATTTTGCTGTCAGACTGTTCTAGACACGGGAAACATGCGCCACTTTACAGGCATACTATAGACACCCCCCAGGTAAGAAATTTAAAGGAATATTACACTTTTATTGTTTCACTTTAAGCATTATTAAAATCACTGCTCCTGAAAAAATGGCCATTTTTAAACCTTTTTTTTTACATTGATCCATGTCCCCTGGGGCAGGATCCAGGTCCCCAAACACTTTTTATGACAATAACTTGCATATTATCCTTTAAAATGAGCACTTTTGATTTTTAATGTTTGTGTCCCATAGACTTTAACGGTGTTCGAACAAATTTTTTGCCTGTTCACATGTTCTGGTGCGAACCAAATGGGGGGGGTGTTCGGCCCATCCCTATTCATTACTCTTGCACTATACCTTATATGGGGTATCCCATCCTCTCCATCCATGGTTTCCACATTTTTTCAAATTCTTTAAAGTTCCTTCTCTTTGTATAGATGACCTTTTCCCTCCATACCGTTTCTGTTACTGTACTAATCCAATCTTTTACTGATGGGGACTTCTCAGCTTGCCATCTCTGCGATTTTTAGCGGGACTGCGACAGATCGGACACTTTTGACACATTTTTGGGACCATTGACATTTATACAGCGATCAGAGCTATAAAAATGCACTGATTACTGTGTAAATGTCACTGGCAGGGAAGAGGTTTACACTAGGGGGCGCTCAAGGGGTTAAATGTGTTCCCTCGTGAGTGTTTCTAACTGTGGGGGGGTGGGACTGACTGGAGGAGGAGACATATCGCTGTTCATAATTACTACATACAGCAGATCTGTCTCTTCTCTCCTGTCAGAACGAGGATTTGTGTGTTTACATACACAAATCCCTGTTCTGGCGCTTATGCCCGTGATCTTGGGTGGCTGGCGGCGATCGCGCCTGCCGGCCACGCGCGAATCGGGTCTCCCACCGTGCAGCATGCACCTGCTATGGCTCTTATAGGAGCCGGCGTATGGGTATGGCGTTTCGTGGGAATTAACCACTTTGCCGATGTATAGGTGTGTGAGCCGGTTGGCAGTGTTTAAAGTGATTGTAAAGGCTCGTTTTTTTTTTTTTTTTTTTTAATAAAAACAAACATGCCCTGATCCTCCTCTTCTCGGGTCCCTCTTTGCTGCTCCTTGCCCCTTCCTCCTTTGAGTGCCCCTCAGGTAGCAGCTTACTACAGGGGGCACCCAAGCCGAGTCAGAGCTCTGTGTATCCATTCAGACATGGAGTCCGACCTGGCCCCGCCCCTCTCTCACCCAAATTGGCTGACTGATTTTGGCTGATGGCCGCGGGAGCCAATGGCGCTGCTGCTCTGTCTCAGCCAATCAGGAGGAGTGTCCTGGGTGGCTGAGGGGATCGTGGACATCGCTGGAGAGAGAAGGAGCTCAGATAGGTAATAAGGGGGGTGCTGGGGGGGGCTGCTACACAAAGAAGGTTTTTTATCTTAATGCATAGAATGCATTAAGATAAAAACCTTCTGCCTTTACATCTCCTTTAAGCTGGTGAGTCTTAATTGGGTCAGGGTTTATTAGAGTTCAGGGCTGGATGACTCCTGGCAGCTCTCTGGTGCCTCCCTCTGGTCTAGAAGGTTGGAAACTCTTCTAGAACAAGAGGGTGGGGGTTAGGAGGAGCTGCCTTGAATATTTTTGAGGCCTTAGCCAATCCCCAGTAGTGGGCTGTCAGGGGACTGAGTTCACCTCATAAATAGACATAGGCCATGCCAGCAGGGCAGTCGGGTGGAAGATGGAGATACAGTATTGAGGAGGCTGTCTGTGGCCCTCAGGGGTGCCCCCTAGTCTGGGGGGGGGGGTGCCCTGCCTTGGGCCAGAGCATGGAAGCATCCTTCTAAAACACAGAGGAGGAGGTCTTCCTGGAGGCACAGGAGCAAGAAAGGACAGAGTGAGTAGTCAGCACTGTTGGAGACTAACAAGGAGGGAGGCTGCCACATGTAGCCAGTCTCCCTTGAAGACAGCAGTGTGCTGAGAAGCTATATCCTTCCCTGAGAGGTCTCCTGAGGATGAGCCGGGTGGGCTGAGGAAGAGTCAGCCAGGTGGTCTGAGGAAGAGTCAGCCGGATGGGCTGGGGAAGAGTCAGTCAGGTGGACTGGTGTAAAGAGGCAGCCAGGAGGGCTGGTGAAGGGGACAGATGCAGCCAGGTGGGCTGGCATTACCTGTAGAAGTGGTGCTGAGATCAGTGGCCACAAGGTAAGCTGTTTCACTCCAATTGTGCTACTTGCAAGGGACTTTGAATGAACCAACGGGAGCTCTGCAAAGGAAGAAAGAAACAAAGAGTGTGCAGGTGGAAGGCTAAAGAAGTTGGAGCTATATATAGGAAGCTGTATATAAGAGACTGTAAATAGGAAGTTGTCCCTGAAGATCTTGTTCAAGTCAAGGGGGCATTCCCATAATCTGCCATCCCTATCCAAGCTGTTAACCCCCTAAAAAAACAACAAAAACAAAGCTCTGGAATGTTCTCTGACTCTGAGTGCCTGTGAAGATTTGGGGTGCCTGGCTGTACAGGAGTGGGGGATCCCTTTATTCTGCAGCTCCTATGTGGGGTGTGCTACGGGTATAATTCTAATTTCAGCAGGAGTGTGTCCTTGGTCTCACTTCCTTTTTAAAACCTTTTTAAAAATAGCGCCTGTAAAGCGCCTGAAAACTGCCTCTCAAGCCTCCCCAGTGAACAAAAGGTTTTTATTAGGCAAAAGTGTATACAGAGCAGGTAGAATGGTCATACATGTAGTTTCCATCTTAAATGAAATATATAATATTGTTACAATGCATAGAATAATCATCATGTATTTGGTATTTTGGTGTCAAATTCTTTACATCACTCATGTACAGGTTTCAGATTCCTATAGCCACCGGTCTCAAATTCTATTATATTTGTCAGGGCAACCTCTATTAACGTATAGGGATTTTTTATATGGCAGGGTCGTGTTTACATCCCTCTTTCAGTCTGTGATATTTGGAGATTCTGGTCTCATCCATTTTCTGGCAATGGTTTTCCTAACTGAAAATAGGGTTCCATGAAGGAATATTTTGGTGTATTTGTTTAGGATGTCGGGAAATATCCCAAGAAGGCATTGTTTCGGGTCTAGTGCTAGAGGGGATCCCATGACATCATGTAAGAAGGTCACAATTTGTTTCCAAAGATCCTGTATTTTGGGGCAGGATCATATGAGGTGGAAGAATGTGCCTGTTTCAAGGCCGCACATTGGGCATACGGTGGACTGGTTACTTTTGTACCTGGCAACCCTGAAAGGGGTGAGGTATGCTCGATGAAGTATGTATATTTGGGACAGTCTGTCCGAAAGCTTGGGGGACACTGTCTTTCAAGTCTCTAATGCTTCCTCCCATTCCTCATCCTCCATTGGTCCCACATCTCCCTCCCAGCGGGGTTTCAAATCATAAGCCAGTTTGGCAGAGACAGTAGTGGAAAGCATGTTATAAAAGCATGATATTAGCTTTTTAGGGTCTGTGCTCTTAATAATTGCTACAATAGGGTTGGGAGTGGGTTGTGGGGGGGATTGTGAAAACTGCGCCTGGACCACATGTCGGACCTGTAGGAATCGAAAAAACATTTGATTTGGAAGCGTAAATTATTCCCTAAGTACATCCGAGGTCTTAAGATTCCCATCAGACAATAAGTGGTGCATGTAGTACATTCCCTGTGAGGCCCAGAGCTATGAGTTTTGGATGTGAAGAAATTCCTGTAGGTGTCTGTTGTGCCAGAGTGGCATGTAGTCGTTATGTGGTGGTATTCCTAATTTGGAATATGCTAGGTCCCATATGCACCTATAGTGATAGAGCAAGGACTTTCTGTGTTCACCCGACTCCGTGTTTCCTGTACCCACCAATATGGCGCATATCAAGTCTTTGGTATGTTGTGCCCAACGTGGGCATAAGAGAGTAAGGAAACGTTCGTTGTCTGTCTTGTCTATGTGAAAGAGTTGGGACAGCTGGGATGCAATATAATAGTGATTGAAGTCCGGGAGGGCAGTACCACCGATGTCGGGTTTTTAAGTGTCTGCCATGAGAGTTTGTGTCTATTATTCCCCCATACAAAGGGTTTAAGGAGAGCTTCCAGGGACTTAAAGTACTTTAGGGGTAGGTAGATTGGGGTGTGCCAGAGAACATACAGCACCTTGGGTAATAGAACCATCTTTATTAGGTTAATACGACCCCACACCCCAAGAGGCAAGCAGGCCCAGGTATGTTTTTTAGATGTGACTAGGGAGAATAGTGGCTCAATATTCAGGGCTATATAATCTGCCGGGGTTCTGGATATGTGTATCCCAAGGTATTTAATTATATCGACCCGCTGGTGTGGCATGTTGGTCTGAGATTCTGAGGGTGGGAAACTATCGAAAATCTGGGACTTTTCCCAATTGATCTTAAGACTAGAGCACATCCCAAACTGTTCAATCGTTTGGAGAGCATTGTGTAGGGAAGGACCGGAGTCAGCCAGATGTAGCAAAGTGTCATCAGCGTGCAGACTGATTTTTTTTCGGTCAGGGGTTCGAGTTTTAGTCCTCTGATCTCTGGATTTGCGCAGATGGACACGGCAAGGGGTTCTGCAGCCAGTGCATATAGGAGTGGGGAGAGTGGGCAGCCCTGTCTTATGCCTCTGCTGAGGTCAAACACCTGAGACGGCCATCCATTCGCCACTACCTTAGGGTTTTGATATAGTAGTTGGACTCATCTGATGAACTTAGGCCCAAAGCCATATCCCTCCAGGCACCTTCAGAGGTATCTCCACTGCAAGACTTCACCAATGTCTTGGCTGTATCCAGTGTTACCACTACCCGTGTTCCAACATTATCATGTATGGCCTGTAGGTTAATAAATAGTTTCCTAAGGTTGAATGAGGTATTGCGGCCTGGCATGAACCCCTCCTGGTCTGTGTGTATTAGGGAGATTATTACTTGATTGAGGCGTATGGATAGTACTTTGGCTAGTATTTTAATGTCTACATGTAGTAAGGAAATGGGGTGATAGGACTGTGGGTATCCTGTATCTTTGCCTGGTTTGGGCATTAGGACTATTGTGGCCTCCCTCATAGAAGGTGGTAGGTAATAGGGTTTCAAAAAGATCATTGTAGAGGGCGAGTAGTTTAGGTGTAAGTATTTCATTAAAGTGGGAATAAAAATATATGGGTAAGCCATCTGAACCTGGGGATTTGGATCTGGCAAAGTCTGCAATAGCAGTTGCTATTTCCTTGGTGGTGCGAGGTGCCTCAAGGAGGTTGACCTGATCCTCAGATAGTTGGGGGAATGAGATATTCTCGAGGAATAGGTTCATGGGTGCTGTATCCTCCGAGACTGTTGATGTGTATAGTTCCCTTAAGAAATCTCGAAACCCGGAGGTTATACTGGGGAGGTTGTCCTCCATGGCCATGTAAGGTGATAACAATTGGAGGTCTGTCTTCGCTATGGACTAGGTAAGCAAGTCGTTTACCAGCTTTTTCCCCATGCTCGAATCATTTCTGTTTAGTGAAGAATAGTTTCTGTCTAGCTTTCTCATATTGCAGTTGGGACACTACTCTCGTCTGCATTTTAAGCACATTGGCATTCGACAGGGAAGGGTCGGTCGCATATGCTTGTTCTGTGGAGGAGAGCTCCGTTACCGCCTTGTCAAAGGCTTCCGCAGAGTCCACCTTAATCCGGTTGATGTGTGAAGTTAGAGTCGCACAGGCATGTAGCTTGAAAGAGTCCCACACTGCCGGGAGAGAGGCAGAGCGGTCGTTCTCTGTAAAGTACCGACTCCACTCTGTTGCGAGTGTATTGTCTTCCGGCAGCAGTGACAGCCAGAATGGATTCAAGCGCCAGGTCTGTGGTGGTCTGTTAAGGGGTATGCTCAGTTTTATCGAGTAGGGGCTATGATCCGATAGTAGCCTGGGACCAAATGCTGTTTTCCAATAGTCTAGGTGTGAGCTGTTGGGATATAAGGATGAAGTCAATGCGGGACATGGAGTTATATGTGGAGGAGAAGCACGAGTAGGCACGTGTATATGGGAATTTATACCTCCAGGTGTCTATTAGGTGAAAGAAGTAGGTGAGTTTGGAGAACTTGGTATCTCCAGTCTTCCCTGCGGCTAATATTGGGGGTTTAAGCCTGTCAAGGGTAGTATTCAACATAGTGTTGAAGCCCCCCAACCAGACTGCTTGTATCGTGGCATGTCGGGCCATGATTATAGAGAAAGAGAATGGGGGAGGGGACATAGAAGGCCATAATAAGGAAGGGTTCCCCATATAATTTAGTAGGCAATAAAACATATTGGCCCTGTGGGTCAGTGCAGGCCTCACAGAGTTCAAAATGTACTGATTTTGCGATGTGTATTGATACTCCTCTAGAATGGGACGTGTGTACTGAGTGGAACGCCCATCCAATCCATGGGCGGCGGAAGGCATTCTGTAGCCTTCCCTCCACATGCGTTTCCACCAGTACCACTATATCAGCCCTCTGTTTCTTAAGGAATGTGAAGGCTACCGATCGCTTGATTTTCTCGCATAGGCCCCTTACATTCCAGGTAAGAAATGTTATGGACGCCATGTGTGGTTTTCTATGACTTAATACGTCCCAGTCAAATCATACTCAAGGTTTACTGGTAACCGGTCTCCATAGATCTTCTCACTTACATACATCACTAACAATTGTAAACATAACATAGCATGAATGTACCTATTCAAAATTAAGCATTTTTGTATTGCCTGTACCCAGATTGCAGCATACACTTTAACCACTTGAGGTCCGGGCCATAGCCGAATGACGGCTACAGCACGGACCTCAATCTCCGGGAGGCCCTCATAGGACGTCCTCCCCTGTGCATGCGCACCGCGCGCACCCTGCAGGGCGCGCGGTGTGATCACCGAGTCACGGAGACTCGGATGATCACAGATCCAAGTAAGGGGCCGGTCTGGGCCCCTTACCATGTGATCAGCTGTCAGCCAATGACAGCTGATCACATGATGTATACAAAAGCTTGTTGATCGGTTTCGTTTTCTCCTCACGCTGACAGCGTGGGGAGGAAAAAAAAGCCGATCACCGGCTTATGTCAAAGGGACATCGGTCTTGAAGAGGAAGGAGGCACAGATGCCTCATCTGTGCCTCCAAGTGCCATCTGTCATTGCCACCTGCCAGGGCCCACAAGTGCCACCTATCAATGCCCACAAGTGCCACCTATCAATGCCCACAAGTGCCACCTATCAATGCCCACCAGTGGTGCCAATCAGTGCCACCTAGCAGTGCTGCCATCAATCAGTGCCCAATCAGTGCCCAACACTGCCACCCATCAGTGCCCATCACCGCCACCCATTAGTGCCCATCACTGCCACCTATCGGTGCCCATCAGCGCCGCCTCATCAGCGTACATCAACGAAGGAGAAAAATTACCTGTTTGCAAAATTTTATAACAAAATATAAAAAAAATATAATTTTTTTTTTTTTAATTCTGTCTTTTTCAATTTTTTTTAACAAAAACTAAAAACCGCAGAGGTGATCAAATACCATCAAAAGAAAGCTCTATTTGTGGGAAAAAAATGTCAGGCCACGCCCCAAAGCCTGAGTGCTTTTACAGTGGGGCAGTGTGCTTGCAGGACAGGAAAAAAAGTCCTGCAAGCAGCATCTTTGGGACGGTGCAGGAGAGGTGTGTACACTGCTCCCAAAACGCCCTGCCCATTGAAACGCACCGCCACTGTGTGAAAATAACCACAGATCTCTGTCAGTGTAGATCATACAGGCAGGATTGCACCCCAGGATCATACAGGGTGCAATCCTGCCTGTATGGTCCACACTGACAGAGAACTGTGGTTATTTTCACATACTTACCAACACTATTCAGTAAACTGTAAAGCGCTCTGTATTTTTATATACATTTGACACGTTTTTAACATGTATAAATCAAGCCTTTTTTTTGTAACTCTTAACCTTGGAGTCCATGCCCTTTAAAATCCTAATTGAGGGCCCAGCACATTAGTCTATGTCACTAGGGATGAGGGCATCTTTTCCTGTTCCTGTAATAGCAATTAGCATACAAACTATATGCAAATCTTGACATTTTGTATACTAAAGTTGAACCTAGCTTATTCACATTGTCCCATACATCCTATTGGTCAGTGAAGCTACCTATCATGTTCAAGAACCCATGGGGAGGAAGGAAAGAGTGAGGCAAGTTTTTTATACAAAGCAAAACTTTTCATATAACATCAGCATCCGTATCTCTGGCTCTAATAAATGTTTTGACATATGGTTTTCAGTGAAAGTCATATCCATAATATATCTCCACTATATATTCTCTTTAAAAACCAATTAATTAGTGTTTCACCCAATGTGTCTACATAGTTTTATACAGTATGTACAGTATATGAAAAACATTTGGTCCAACAAATGGTCCAATTTACTCTGAGGGGGGGATTTCTGCACCATTATTAATCACATTTACTTTTCTTTTTGTTGTTTTCTATGTACAGTATATATACACACAGTATACAGTAAAACCTCAGATTGCGAGCATATTTCACTCCAAAAACATGCTTGCAATCCAAAGCGCTTGTATATCAAATTGAATTTCCCCATAAGAAATAATGGAAACTCAAATGATTCGTTCCACAACCATTTATTCATAAGTCCTTCAGTTTATAGTCCATATAAAAAGATTATAGCAATGTGATAGGTTGTGTAACCATAAAATGTCCATCCACAAATGGAAGCCTCCACAAGGGGATTAGAAGCAAAATCCAGCAGGAGCTACAGAGTATAAAAGAGAAGAGAGGCGCCTCTAAGTGTAGCAATATGGTTACATTTAATGAAGGTACAACATTTAGCAACTCACATGGTTGATGATTAAAAGAGCAACATCTAAGTATGCAGGCATCTGGGGTAAAGCTGTCCACATAGACCGTCCTCCGCACCGCCGGCTCTCACCGCTGTCAGTCTGCAATCGTGACTGGGAAGACTACCCTACAGTAGAGCAATCTGAAAGCGAGGCTTGAACCGCTCGTGGAGCGCAGCTTAGAAGGGATGACGTCCATGGTGGTGAGGAAGAAGGTCTATGTGGACAGCTTTATCCCAGATGCCTGCATACTTAGATGTGCCTGTTTTAATCAACAACCATGTGAGTTGCTAAATGTTGGACCTTCATTAAATGTTATATTGCTACACTTAGAGGCGCCTCTCCCCTCTTTTATACTCAGTTGTGACAAGACATCGCTTGTATATCAAGTCAAAATTTATTAAAACAATTTGCTTGTCTTGCAGAGTTGCTCTCAAACCAAGGTTTTACTGTATATAAAAAAAAAAATCAATTTTTCTACAGGTGAATGAGGAGGGGAAGGAAAGAAAAGGAGGGAGGGAAAGGGAGGGAGGAGATCTTAGAAATGTCATCCTTATTTTTTCTTTGATAATATGATGTACAGCATTCTATTTTTCTTTGATACGTGATAGATGTAAAAATTTTATAAAATTTAAATAAAAAAAATAAGAACTTTTCTACAGGTATCCTCCATAGGAATAGATAAAAATTCACTTGGGGCAGAATTTTCATTATGGCTGGAAAAGAGTTCAATTTCTTGCATCCGGAACAGAAAAAGTTTCTTTGACATTTTCTGCTTCTCCTTACAAAATCACAAGTTAATTAATTAGTGTGGGTCCTATAAACTACTCATTACACACATATGGTTCTTCCTGGAGTACTTACCACTTGACCTCCGGAAGATTTACTCCATTTCATGACCAGGTCATTTTTCTGGAATACGTCACTGTGTTACTTTAACTGATAATTGCGTGGCTGTGTGACGCTGTACCCAAATGTATTATTATAACTTCTTCCTTTGTTGCTGCTGTATTATCCTTCTGCAGTGTGGACAGGGCAAAAGTGAATATTAATTAATGCAAAAGTGCAGCATCCATCTGACAATTGCGCAGTCGTGCAACGCTATACTCAAATATAATGTATGTCCTTTTTTTCCCCTCAAATAGAGCTTTCTTTTGGTGGTATTTGATCACCTCTGCGGTTTTTGTTTTTTGCGCTCTAAACAATAATTAGCGACTTATAGAGGACTGCGATATTGCGGTGGACAAATCGGACACTAACTGACACCTTTGACACTTTTTTTGGGCACCAGTGACACTAATACAGTGATCAGTGCTGAAAAATATGCACTGTCAATGTACTAATAACATTGTCTGGGAAGGGGTTAACATCCAGGGCCATCAAAGGGTTGGGGGAGGTGCTTTTACTAGTGGAAGGCATGGATTGGTGTTCCTAATTTACAGAAACATGGGATCCATGCCTTCTGTATTGACAGAATGGCAGTCTGCCTTGTTTACATAGGCATAATGCTGTTCTGCCTGTGTACTGAAAGATCAGTGGGTGCCGGTGGACGTCGGGTCCGCCATACCCGCCAATCAGCTCCTGCTATGTAGAATCACAATGGGAGTGAGCCGGCAGTTCAGTATTCAGTTTTGTAGCCAAGCAATACACGTGTATACCAAGAAGGGAGGGATCTCTGTGTCCCCTGATGTACCTCAAAGAAAAGGATTTTACAGGTAAGCTGTTTTAAAAATCCTGTTTTCTTTTCATACATCAGGGGACACAGAGCCATAGTAATTACTATGTGGGATGTCCCATAGCAATGGCAACTGAAGGGAGGGAGACACAATAAAAGGTAGGGCATTAAGAGGCCAGAGGACTTATACTGCAGCCTGCAGTACACTACGCCCAAAAGCAATATCCTCATGACCTTTTACATCGATTTGATAGAATCTGGTAAATGTATGGACTGAAGACCAAGTTGCGGCCTTGCAGATCTGAGCCATAGAGGCCTGGTAACGCACCGCCCATGAGGCACTAACAGCCCTGGTGGAATTTGTTTTAATATGAAAAGGAGGAACTTTCTTCCTCAGACCATAAGATTGAACAATCACTTAACTAATCCATTTGGAAATAGTAGATTTCGATGCTGCTTGTCCTCTTTTAGGACCTTCTGGCAGCACAAACAAAATATCTGTTTTTGCGAATCTGAGCGGTTTCCTAAAAATAGGCCTTCACCGCTCTTAATACATCAAGGGACTGTAGTGCCTTCTTTTCCTTAGATCGAGACTCTGGGAAAAAAGGCAGAATAATATCTGGGTTCAAATGAGAACCGGTCATCACTTCCGGTAGAAATTTAGGATGAGGCCGCAATACCACCTTATCCTTATGCATGATTAAAAGTATGGCGCTTTACAAGACAGAGCCGCCAATTCCAATATTCTCCTTGGCAGAAGATATGGCAACCAAAAAGACTATTTTTCTTTAAAAGAACTAAGGGAATTTCCCGAATAGGTTCAAAAGGCTGATTCTGTAAAGCCGACAAGACTAAAATTCAAATCCCAAGGATTTAGAGGTGCCTTGACAGGGGGATTAATTCTTGTTACCCCCTGAATAAAAGTACGCACCAAAGAGTGAGAAGCAAGAGGTCATTGAAAAAATACTGATAAGGCTGAGACCTGGCCCTTGATCGTACTCAGGGCCAGGTTCGTTTCTAATCCCATATGCAGGAATTCAAGAATCCTATCTATGACATACTTCCTGGGGTGCCAACCCCTGGATCCATACCAGAAAATATGTGCCTTCCAGATTCTAAGCAACTGACTCTGGAGGCCGGCTTCCTAGCATCAATCAAAGTACACACTACTGAAGGAGATAACCCACGGTCCTTTAGAATGTGGGTTTCAATAGCAAAACCGCTAAATTTAGCATTTGTAAGGTAGGATGAAATACCGGACCTTGAGGTAGAAGGTCTGGCCATAATGGCAGGGTCCAAGGGACTTCTACTGTCATCTTTATGATCTCGGCGCCACGCTAGTGCCACCAGAATCACCTCTTTTCGTTCCTGCTTGATCCTGCGGAGAAGGCGCAGAAGTAGCAGAACTGGAGGAACGCATAGATCAGTGAAAACTGATCCTATGGGAAGACCAAGGCATCTGTTCCGCACCCTAGTGCATCCTTCGTCCTAGACACAAAGTTGTCGACTTTGTTGTTAATCTGGACGCAAACAGATCTACGTCCGGATAATCCCATTCTTGACATATCGAGAGGAAGATGTCGGGGTGAAGGGACCATTCTCCCGGAAACAGTAGTTGGCGACTTAATAGTCCGCCTGCCAATTCTCTGTCCCTGGAATGGACATTGCTGATAGACAAGGTATGTTGCTTTCTGCCCAAGCTGGAAAATGATTCACTTCTTTTTGGACTGCACGACTTCTCGTGCCCCTTGTGATTGATGTAAGCCACAGCCGTGGCATTGTTGGATTGAATCCTGACAGGACAATTCCGTAGCCTGAGCGTCCAGAATTTCAGGGCCAGATGCACTGCCCTAATTTATAGAATGTTGATGGACAGGGTCCTTTCTGGTTCTTGGACCATTTCCCCTTGACAGAAGCTTCTTCCAGGACTGCTTGCCAACCTAGAAGGCTGGTGTCCGTTGTTACCATTTTACAAGATACTAGTAAAAAAAGAATTTCCATTTTTGGAGGTTGCTGATATTAACCACCAATTGAGGCTCCGACACACCTAGGTGGATGAGAGTATTGGAAAAAAAACAAAGCCTGAACCTTCTTGTTCCAGACCGACAGAATAGCGTTTTGTAGTAGTCTTGAATGAAACTGCGCATAAGGAACGGCCTTGAAGGAGGCCACCATTTTCCCTGACAATTTCATGCACATCCGAATAGAGGGATTTCTTTTTGCTTTGACAAGTTGAATCAGTTCTTTAATGGAACTGATTCTTGCCTGGGGTAGGAATACCTTCTTTGTATGGTATCTATGACTAGCCCCAAGTACTGTAATCTCCTTGATGGTTTTAAGGAGGATTTTTCTAGGTTGAATATCCAACCTAGGCATTCCAGGTAGCTTACAGCAGAGATTCTTTGGTTTAGGCCAGAGACTGATTGATCTACTAAAAGCAGATCGTCTAAATAGGCTAGGACTAATGCCCTGGGCCGTTAACCTGACTAAGGGAGGTGTCAGAAATTTTGTGAATACCCGTGGAGCAGTGGCTAGACCAAATGGCAGAGCCGCAAACTGAAAATGCGATTTTCTGCTTCAAAGCGTAGAAATTTCTGATGAGCGGGAAATAGCAGCAGTAATTGCTGGAACCTCCCACTTCTTATAGAATTCTTCCTCCATAGATACACTTTATTGGAGGGAAAAAACAGCTTATCCAGGTGTTCCCATTCTGAATATATTTAGCCATGAATGGATAGGAAAAGCGTCCCCAGATGGGGAAGGTTAGTGATCCCAACCAGAAGTGGGCTCATCACTAGACTGCACTACAGGCAGCAAAAGGGTTAAACGAACCAATCTACTGAGGGAGTGTACCAGGAATGTGAGATTACTCCCTCCATACTAGGATCCTCAGAAGAGGATATATTAGTATCTTCCAGGTCTCTTTGGAAGACCTTCCTGATCCCTTGCCTCTTGTACCTCAAAATGAGGGTCCTGAGCACTGGATGGGGATCTGCTATGATTGAACCCACTATGGAAAGTGATCATAGCATCAATCTTCTTTTCCACTAGAAATGGTAGAGGAAAAAACCTCCTGTGTGATATATATACAGGGACTGAAGTGTTCAGCACTGCTGCAACACCAGTCTCCCCTGATGGCTCATTCTGACTGACCACATCACTCTCAGAGGAGGATGACATTCTATTGGACATGGATTTAGGTTGTTTGTAAAATAATCAAACCACTACCACTCAAAGCCTAATGTTCAAAACAGAGGCACTACCAAAAGAATGCATACACTGCTAGGCTATAGTCCAGCAATAAAAAATGCTGCTATTAATGCCCAGCCTGAAGCAATAGTAATAATGTGTCAAAGGAAATGCCTGTGTCACCAACCTGAAGTAATGCCACCTCTTTGCTCTTGTGTTCCTCCACAGCCTGCAGCAGCACACAGTGTGCTTTTAAAAACTTGCTCCATGTGTTCCTGGTGTCGGAGAACACCGGCACATTAGCCCTGCCCCCCCGCGCTGTTTTACGGCTCCACCCTCCTTTACAAAAGGACGGGTTTTCCCGCGCGAGCGGCGGGCTATAGGTTCCACTGGAATCCCGAGCTGGTCCGGCGGGGTGGGGGGTAAAACAACCGCCAGGCGGCCGCAGCGTTGAGGTGAGTGCTCAATACAGCCCCCAGTGGTGACACATAGACATGACAACATTATACACTAAAAGTGGGAGTCCGGCGACCAATCTTTTTTTTTTTTTTTTAGGTTATTGAGACACTTTGCTAATCCCAAAATAATACTTACAGTTTGGGTGTAATATTTCCGCCTCTGTCTGTTTTCGTACTGAAGAATAACTTAAAAAATGTGATGCTGGCTGTTTCCATCTTGCTTGTGGGCATGTGATGCCCACAAGCATTGATTTCCTGAATGCAGTGAATACTGTTCATTCACAGCTTGTTCACACGCATGATCATTGTTTCCAGACTGAATCTTGGGAAGCCTGACACTAAGCTCCCAGGAGACAGTGCGGTGCCGGGGAAAGGCAATAAACACGCCTACTCCCATCGGAGGAGAGACAGGAAGTGCCACAATAAAGAACAATATAAAGGTAATTACAACGATAAAAAAATTTTTCGTGTGGCATTTGAACATCTATGCAATTAACTGAAGGAGGTAAGATTAAGTTAAAAATTTGAGTGGAACTCCGCTTTAAAGGAGACTTTTCATAAAAATTTCTAAATCTCCACTTACCTTTTCCCGCCACAGGGTTTTCTGTGGTAAACCATTAGACCTTCACGGTGAGCTCCATAAAACCTTCAGGAACAGGGGAACCTCAAGGTATCCCACAATCCTGGACCTGCAACAGCACCCTGCCAGTAAAACTTTATTGGCCTTACTACCAAAAGTACTGGATCCCAGGATCCAGCTCTCTAGAAAGAGAAGCATTCGCAAGCAAAAACCTCGTTTCTTCGGATACGAGGCCCGGGTACCATTTAACCTGGCCTGAAAGACACTCTAAATGGATCCGGTCAGCATGGCTAGCCCCAGCAAGGATTGTTCCAGTGGAGCTCAGCACAGCACTCGTGACCAACACCTTAGACACTGGCGAAAAAACTGAATACTCCCAGTAGTGGGAGGGGTTATATAGGCACTTATTAATTTAGGGCGTGCCAGTGTCCATCACCTAAAGGTGGCCTATAACCCCACATAGTAATTACTATGGCTCTGTGTCCCCTGATGTATGAAAAGAAAAGTGCATTTTATATACAACTATATAGATCAGAGCAAAATGAGGGACAAATGAGGAGGAATGAGGAACAGAGGGACATTGCTCCAAGTCAGGGACAGTTGGGAGGTATGCAATTCACTTTAATGTGCATATCACATAAATCTAGCCTGCACATAGTACTCAGAGACTTGCACTGAACAGCCCTAGACAATACAGTAAGCAGATAACAGTTCAGATATATGTGTGTCTAGCCTCAAAAACTTTAGAATCACTAATCTTGAACAATCATGCAGTAAGTAGAGGCAGGAGAAAATAAAAACACTTGATCAGCATTTTTTTTTGGGGGGGGGACAGTTTTGAAAGTCTTTAGATTAACATAACCATGAAACTGACTTTTTATTAGAAGAGGCCATCAATAGCAGCCTGTGTATTTTTTTCATACAGGTTCTCCTTTTTTCCATGGGGACCTCACCTTAAAAGCAGTAAGTATATAAAAATATTTTCTACATGTATTACTTGAATGAATGTATTTATCGCCCTCTGCTGGTTGCTAAGTATATCTGCAACTCACAACAGGGAAAAACTCAGTTTGTGCTAAAAATTACACACGCACCCACACGCACATATACACACACATATTTTTTTTTTTTTACTTTATATATTTATGCCTAACTTTAGTGAGATTTCAAAGCCACACATCAGTGCAATTTACACTGCCAATTTAATTGCGGATTGCGACTTCATACAACGGAAGTCTATGCAAGTTGCAATGAAATCGGCAAAAATTAGCGCAGGGACCTTTTTCAAAGTCGCTGCGACATGAGTCATGGCAATTTGAATGGTTTCATTGCCGACAATGGGGTATGACTTGTCATGTGATTTGGAACTGTCAAATCGCATGATAAATTTAGTGCGACTTCAAAGCTAAGGCTAAAGCCACCGGCAATAATCACATGCTAAAAATTCAACATGCTGGTTGTACCCAAGTCGATCGATGGATCAACTTGGGCACAATCAGCCTGCCCATAGATGGATCAAATATCGGTCGGTCCCAGCTTAAGCGGCAGAAATTCAATCCATGTACGGCAGACCTAAGTACACATCCATAGGAATGAATGGAAAAAGCAACACAAGTGGAACACAGTAGGAACTGGATGAGGCCTGGAATTGAACCACTTCAATACTTCATCCCTTTCCTGCCCAGGACAATTTTCAGCTTTCAGCGATGTCGCACTTTGAATGACAATTGCGCGGTCATGCTACACTGTACTCAAACCAAATTTTTATCATTTTCTTCCCACAAATAGAGCTTTCTTTTGGTGGTATTTGATTAACTCCGGGGTTTTTATTTTTTGCTAAACAAACTAAAAAAGACCAACATTTTTGAAAATAAAGGTTTTTTTTTGTTTTGGTTATAAAATTTTGTTTTCTCCTTCACTGATGAGGCGGCACTGATAAGGTGGCACTAATAAGGTGGCACTGATGTGCACTGATCAGGAGGCACTGATATGTAGAATTGACGGGCACTGATAGGTGGCACTGATATGCAGCACTGATGGGCACCAATAGGTGGCACTGATATGCAGCACTGATGGGCACTGATAGGCGGCACTGATGGGCACTGATAGGTAGCACTGATGGGCACTGATAGGTGGCACTGATGGGCACTGACAGGCGGCACCGATGGACAATGACAAGCGGCTGTGATGGGCACTGACAGGCGGCTGTGAAGGGCACTGATTGGCACTGATAGGTGGTACTGATTGGCACTGACAGGTGCCACTGATGGGCAGCACTGATGATGAGGTACTGATGAGGTTCTGACAGGTTTTACTGTAGGGCACTGATTGGCACTGTGATCGGCACTGATTGGCACTGTGGTGGGCACTATTTGGCACTGATATGGGCACTGATTGGCACTGCGATGGGCACCTACAGCCAAAGATGACAGTGCAGAGGCTTCAACGCATACAGAATGCTGCGGCAAGGCTACTTATGGGTGACCCTTTGAGGGATCATATCACCCCCGTTCTTTGTGCCTTGCATTGGCTGCTGGTCTATCATCGTTCTCTGTTTAAAGCAGGTTGTATCATGTTCAAAATCATGAGAAGCCTTGCTCCAAGTTACCTCTATTCACGCTTCTACAAACGAGTTCTGGGAAGATCACTTAGATCAAGCAGAATAGACCTCCTCCACATCTCTGTGCCTAAGAAGACCCGGCGTGGTGGTCAAGCTTTCTCCCACTAGGGAGCCGTGCTGTGAAACAGCCTCCCTGCTGAGCTCCAGGAGGCCCCTACCATCTTGGTCTTTCGCAGGAAACTGAAGACTTGGCTCTTCACACAAGCCTTTCCTGCATAGCCTCTCTTGTTCCATCTTTCATGCTGCTTCCCTGCTGCTGTCTCCTCCTAGCCCCTGTGTTTTTTTTTCCAGGGACTCCGCCAAGCGCGTCGGGACCCTACGGGGTAAATAACCGCTCTATATCAAGGTGCCACTCAACTCAACTCAACCACAGCTGTTTCTGATGGGGCACTGACTGGCAGCTGATGGGCACCTTTTTGACAGCTGTGGTGGCACATCTGATGGGGCTGTGCTGATAATCAATGTGCTGATCAGCACAGCCCCCCCCCCCCATGACAGGGAATTAAAATTGCAATTGACATTTAATATTAATTTAAAGTATCAGCGTATTTTCCATTTCCTATTCTCGGGGTTTAGCTGCTGGTTTCTTGCTGGAGGGGACAGCCTGTGCTTTTCCTTACCTGTATATTTCTTTTTGCTATTAAAATGAGCTTGTCTTTTCCTAATCTGAAAGCAATAAAGCCACAATATATGTAGGAGAGGGCTTTTTTTGTTGGTTTCTCAACATGAAACAAGATTTTGCTGCTGTAAGGCACAGGTGTTAAGGAGTCCCTCTGATGTTGATCCCTTGTCCTTTAAGGGGAAAAAGCCCAATGCAGAAACATTCAAAAAATTCACTAAGGTCAGGTCGCCATCCATCACACCATTGTCAGTTTAATGGCAGCAGTTGGTCTCAGGTCAGTCACGATAGTCCACAGTATGTTTGGCCCTGATCTCCTTCTGAGTCAAGGATTCTAAAGCTGGCCATACACCTATAGATTATCTGCAGATTTTCTATGGTTAGATAGAAAATGTGCAACAGATCTCTCCATGTTCGCTAAACTGTGTGGATGGAGGAATCTCCCACTTTTTCTATCTAACCATAGAAAATCTGCAGATAATCTATAGGTGTATGGCCAGCCTTAAGCTGGCCATACATGGATCAAAATTCCTGCCTGTGGAGCCCCACCCTTACCAGGTAAGTTGATTTGTGAAGAATGTTCTCATTGCAGGAAGCGGAAAAAGAGGGTTATAATTCTTTTGGTTGTGTTTGATCACCTCTGCAGTTTTTATTTTTTGCGCTATAAACAAAAAAAACAACAATTTTGAAAAAAAAATGTACCTTCTGCTATAAAACATTTCCCAAAAAAAAAGTAAAAAAAAAATGTATTAATCAGTTTAGGCTGACATGTATTCTGCTACATATTTTTGGTAAAAAAAATTCCAGTAAGCGTATATTGATTGGTTTGCTCAATAGTTATTTTGTCTACAAAATAGGGGATAGATTTATGGCATACTTATTTTTATTCTTTTACTAGTAATGGCAGCGATCAGTGATTTCTAGTGGGACTGCGACATTGCAGCGGACAGATCGGGCACCTAACTGACATTTTTGACATTTTTTGGGAACCAGAGACATTATGACTACACATATACTGACAGTAATCAGTGCTAAAAATATGCACTGTCATTGTACTAATGACACTGGCAGGTAAGGGGTTAACATCAGGGGCGATCAAGGGGTTAAATGTGTTCCCTACAGGTGTTTTCTAACTGTATGGGGAACTGTGTGATTGGGGAAACGCAGAGATCCATCTTCCTGCTTAGCGGAAAGACAGGATCTGTGTGATCTCCTCTGTCAAAACAGAGATCTGCCTTGTTTACACAGGCAGATCCCCATTCTGTCACTGTGGGGAACGATTGCAGGTGGCCAGTGGACATGGAGTCCACCAGACCCACTGATTGGCTCCCCCACTGGCCAATGGGAGCGTGCCTCCGGCTGGCACGCGCGCGCCCACAACAGCGTGTTCCCGAGCCAGCGTACACCTACGGCGATTTGCGGGATTGTGCCACCTTGCCGCAGTATAATGATGGTGGCTGGTTGGCGCGTGGATAAACATTAGAAGTTGGGAAGTGTCAGTGGTTTCTAACTATCACTGGGGGATCCTGTAGAACTGTCCTATGTGTGGCTGGTCCCTGGCATACAATGAATCCTTCTGCACATTGCCACTGTCAGCTGGGGTTCAGGTGCAAAACAATAAAAGTATTCAGTGACACGAATTTATGACTTTTAGTATTGTGGTCTGTTTGGTGGAGGAAATAAAATGCAATAACAGAAAAAAATCTGTTTGTATGTGCTTAGCGTTATAAATTGTGCATGATGCAGGAACTATAACCTCAATTCTCTGCTTCTCTTGTCTACATAGAAACACAGTTTCTTTCTAACAATAGCAAATTGTGCTGAGCCTTAGAGAACAATCATGTTAATTGCTAGGTATGTAAAACAGACATTTGTTAGTCACTGTTTTTCTTGAACACTTACATTGGTGCTGTTCAAGGTAGCAGAGGACAGTATTCTTGACAAACAGAGACTGAGCGATTTTACAGAAAATAAAGAGTTGCATGTATTGGTCAGTAAAGGAAGGTCATGTACAATTTGGCCACAGAGAGGAAAATTCTTGTCTCTGAACAAAGTGAAAAATCAATAAGAAAACTGATGTAACACTGATTTATAGATAACAAATTGCTTTCATTCATTATATTATTATTATTGATACATTTTTAAATGAAGTAGCCCTCTTTTGGGGGGTTATGACACATGTCTCTCCCCAAACAGGATATTGTGCTAACCCTATAGGTAAATAACAGAGCCAGAACCTTTGCGAAGTGGAAGAGCGAGTTTGGTAATGTAGCGATACCCCCAGATGAGTCGCTGAATTGTTTTGTGGTTTCTCTGCACATCTGAAGATGATACACCTTGTTCACCCAGTACTTACCAACACACCTTGAGGTATTTCAAAGAGCTTATTATTCCAAACATAACCTAAATGGTATCCCAGAAGGAATCCTCTTCTAAAGATGATGCACAAGAAAGCCTGCAAATAGTTTGCTGAAGACAAGCAGATTACTGGAACCATGTCCTGTGGTCTGATGAGACCAAGATAAACTTATTTGGTTCAGATGGTGTCAAGCGTGTGTGGTGGCAACCAGGTGAGTAGTACAAAGACAAGTGTGTCTTGCTTACAGTCAAGCCTGGTGGTGGGAGTGTCATGGTCTGGGGTTGCATGAGTGTTGCCAGCACTGGGGAGCTACAGTTCATTGAGGGAACCATGAACATGTACTGTGACATACTGAAGCAGAGCATGATCCCCTCCCTGAGACTGGGCTGCAGGCCCAACATGATAACGACCCCAAACACACCTCCAGGACGACCACTGCCTTGCTAAAGAAGCTGAGGGTACAGGAGGTGAAGGACTGGCAAAGCATATCTCCAGACCTAAACCCTATTGAGCATCTGTGGGGCATTCTCAAACGGAGGATTGGAGGAGCGCAAGGTCTTTAACATCCACCAGCTCCGTGATGTCATCATGGAGGAGTGAAAGAGGACTCCATTGGCAACCTGGGAAGCTCTGGTGAACTCCATGCCCAAGAGGGTTAAGGCAGTGCTGGAAAATAAAGGTGTCCACACAAAATATTGACACTTTGGACCCAATTTGGACATTTTCACTTACGGGTGTACTCACTTTTGATGCTAGCGGTTTAGACATTAATAGCTGTGTGTTGAGTTATTTTGAGGGGACAGAACATTTAAACTTTTATACAAGCTGTACACTCACTACTTTACATTGTAGCAAAGTGTCATTTCTTCATTGTTGTCACATAAAAAGATATAATAAAATATTTAGAAAAAATGTGAGGGGTGTACTCACTTTTGTGAGATATTGTATATATGGTGGCAGGATCACGTACCTAGTACGTGATCCTGGTCTTCTGGGTCTGGGGCGCACATGTGCGCTGCCGGTGACCTGCTGTGACTGGACACAGCGGGAGCCAATCAGCAGGTTCAGCAGACTCGATGTCTGCCAGGACCCGCCGATCGTTTGAGACACAAGCAGAACGGCGTTCTGCCTATGAAAACAAGGCAGACTGCCTTTCTGTCAATAGGGAAGGTATTGATCCTGTGTTTCTGCAAAGCAGGAACAGGGATCTCTGCCTTCTCATAGTACAAGCACCTGTCGCTGATTGCCGCCACCATTACTAGTAAAAAAAGAACTTTTTCACAAACCAATCAATATACGCTTATTGTGATGTTTTTATTTACCAAAAATATGTAGCAGAATACATATTGGCCTAAATTGATGAAGAAGTTTGATATTTTCACTTTTTTATTGGATATATATACAGATGCACACCAGAATGGAAATAATAGAAGCTTTATATAAGAAAAGGTTAATAATAGTACATACATTCAATGTACAAACAGGTATTATCAGCAAAGGGCCCAACAAGAGCCCTGGTAAAATTGTGCAAATATACCTCTAGATGAATGCTGCAGCAAAATTCAGTTGTAAGGGCCCCTAAGGATGATTGATATGCAGCATCTGTCTTTGTGTTGTAGACTTGAAGACAAGATCAGCAGTGATCGAGAAATGCTTCAACCTTTGTCCAACCAGCCTGGAAACGCAGCTTCTCACTGGTAGAAACTGTGGTGTGGCACTGGAACTCAGAGTTGCCAATCTAATCTGCGCTCTAGTCTAAAGGTGTAACCAGAACCTTCAGGGCCCTGGTGCAAGAAACATGAAGGGCCCCCCGACCTCCAGCCTAGGCCATTCCCTCTGAGCCCAGAGTCCTTCCCAATGATCCCACAACCCTTTACGGCCCCGCAGCAGATCCCTTTCACATGTTGTGCAGTCCTTCAGTCTTGGGCCCCACCATGGTGGCGGAAGGCCAGGGCCCAGCTGCAAGAACGACCTTTGCAACCCTGGTAGTTCCACCAGTGGTGTCAGTGTGGACTGTGAATGGTGTCAGTCAGTAGGGCAGTGAACGTGGTCAGTAGGGTAGTGGATATGGTCAGTAGAGCAGTGGACGTGTTCAGTGGACGTGGTCAGTAGAGAAGTGAACGTGATCAGCAGGGCAGTGGACGTGGTCAGTAGGGCAGTGGACGCGGCCAGTAGGCCAGTGAACGTAGCCAGTAGAGCAGTGGTCAGTAGGGCAGTGGATGGGGTCAGTAGTTATTCATTTGTGTTATTTTATTTTTTATTATTTTTTACCATCTTATTCTTACAATTTTTATATATATATATATATATATATATATATATATATATATATATATATATATTTACAATTTTTGGTGTGTGTGTGGGTGGGGGGGGGGCAGTATGGGGGGACAGCATGATGGGAGGGGTGGCAGTGGAGGGGAGTATGGAGGGACAGCATAATAGGAGGGGGGGCAGTGGAGGGCAGTATGGGGAGAGAGCATGATGGTGGGGGGGGGGAGGGCAGTATAGGGGGGGACAGCATGACCGGAGGGGGACAGTAGTAGGACACCTGGAACATCATACTCGCTGTGTAGTGTATCCTTTTACACTCTGCTGTGACAGAGAGTTTGTTGCTTACCAGGAGTGGCCTCGGGACAGGGAGCATTTCTCCTACTGTTCCAGTGGCAGGAACAACCTTGAGGTAAGAAGCGGGAGCCGGAGTCGGGTAGTGGAGCTGGGAAGCAGAGCTGGAGGTCCTAGGTACAGATGACTGCTTGCCTCTTGACTATACACTCTGGATGCAGCTAGCACCAGGCTAGATAGGAGGGCCAGCAGGGTGGCATATAGGAGAACCGATCCTGCTTCTACAGCCACCGAAAGCCCTGCAGGAGCCAGGAGGAGAATAGAGAAGATCGGTTCTCCTATATACTGCCCTGCCGGCCCTCCTATCCAGCCTGGTGCTAGCTGTATCCAGAGTGTAGGATCAAGAGGCAAGCAGTCATCCGTAACTAGGACCACCAGCTCTGCCCCCCACTCCGGCTCAAGCACAAGTGAACACAAACCTGACAGGAGAGCCGCACGGGTCACTTGCAGCCTGGGGCTGGGTCGTGATCGTGAGTCTTGCGACCCCTAGTTACGCCCTTGCTCTAGTCCCTAGTAGTTTCTAATCTGACACACAAAAGGATCTCTAACTACCTGAAATGGCCATTGGATACCTAACCTAACCCTAAGATAAAACTAGATATAGAATCCCAGACCAGAAGAACAGGGTTAAATAGAAAAGGAAAAGTTGTATATAAACTAAACAGGTTCACCTACTAATATACAGCAAGGTGACCACTACATACATACAGTAAATTATCTGGCACTGTGCATGTAAGATAATAACAATAGGACAGAGATACTCTGTCACAAGAAATCAGTTACATACTCAAAAAGCTACTGGCAGCAGAAGTTAAAATAAAGGACATAGGAATACTTGCATAATAGCCTCTGCTTCTTCTCTGGGTGAAATACAACAACTTTACTATGACAGGACGTGTGTCCTCAGAACTTTCCCTCTATTTTCACTTCCTCCATCTGGGGTTTTTAAAGCCAGCCTTCCAGGGGCAGGAAGTACTAATACATAATTATACATAAATTAATATTAAAATTGCAATTGACATTTAATATGAATTTAAAGTATCAGAGTATTTTCCATTTTCTATGCTAGGGGTTTAACTGCTGGTTTCTTGCTGGAGGGAACAGCCTGTGCTTTTTCTTACCTGTATATTCTTCTTAGTCTGAAAGCAATAAAGCCACAATATACAGTCAGGTCCATAAATATTGGGACATCAACACAATTCTTATCTTTTTGGCTCTATACACCACCACAATGGATTTGAAATGAAATGAACAAGATGTGCTTTAACTGCAGACTTTCAGCTTTAATTTGAGGGTATTTACATCCAAATCCAAAAGTAATGGGACAGATTAACAATCATCCATCAAACTTTCACTTTTTAATACTTGGTTGCAAATCCTTTGCAGTCAATTATAGCCAGAAGTCTGGAACACATAGACATCACCAGACGCTGAGTTTCATTCCTGATGATGCTATGCCAGGCCTCTACTGCAACTGTCTTCAGTTCCTGCTTGTTCTTGGGGCATTTTCCCTTCAGTTTTGTCTTCAGCAAGTGAAATGCATGCTCAATCGGATTCAGGCCAGGTGATTGACTTGGCCATTGCATAACATTCCACTTCTTTAACTCCCTTAACTCCCTTAAATCTTTGGTTGCTTTCGCAGTATACTTCGGGTCATTGTCCATCTGTACTGTGAAGCACCATCCAATGATCTCTGAAGCATTTTGCTGAATATGAGCAGATAATATTGCCCGAAACACTTCAGAATTCATCCTGCTGCTTTTGTCAGCAGTCACATCATCAATAAATACAAGAGAACCAGTTCCATTTGCAGCCATGCATGCCTACGCCATGACACTACCACCGCCATGCTTCACTGATGAGGTGGTATGCTTTGGATCATGAGCAGTTCGTTTGCTTCTCCATACTCTTCTCTTCACATCACTCTGGTACAAGTTGATCTTGGTCTCATCTGTCCATAGGATGTTGTTCCAGAACTGTGAAGGCTTTTTTAGATGTTGTTTGGCAAACTCTAATCTGGCCTTCCTGTTTTTGAGGCTCACCAATGGTTTACATCTTGTGGTGAACCCTCTGTATTCCCTCTGGTGAAGTCTTCTCTTGATTTTTGACTTTTACACACATACACCTACCTCCTGGAGAGTGTTCTTGATCTGGCCAACTGTTATGAAGGGTGTTTTCTTCACCAGGGAAATAATTTTTCGGTCATCCACCACAGTTGTTTTCCGAGGTCTTCTGGGTCTTTTGGTGTTGCTGAGCTCACCGGTGCGTTCTTTCTTTTTAAGGGTGTTCCAAACAGTTGATTTGGCCACACCTTATGTTTTTGCTATCTCTCTGATGGGTTTGTTTTGTTTTTTCAGCCTAATGATGGCTTGCTTCACTGATAGTGACAGCTCTTTGGATCTCATATTGAAAGTTGACAGCAACAGATTCCAAATGCAAAAAGCACACTTGAAATGAACTCTGGACCTTTTATCTGCTCCGTGTAAATGGGATAATGAGGGAATAACACACACCTGACCATGGAACAGCTGAGTAGCCAATTGTCCCATTACTTTTGGTCCCTTAAAAAGTGGGAGGCACATAAACAAACTGTTGTAATTCCTACACCGTTCACCTGATTTGGATGTAAATACCCTCAAATTAAAGCTGAAAGTCTGCAGTTAAAGCACATCTTGTTTGTTTCATTTTAAATCCATTGTGGTGGTGTATAGAGCCAAAAAGATTAGAATTGCATCGATGTCCCAATATTTATGGACCTGACTGTATGTAGGAGAGGGCTTTTTTTTGTTGGTTTCTCAACATGAAACAAGATTTTGCTGCAGTAAGGCACAGATGTTAAGGAGTCCCTCTGACGTTGATCCCTTGTCCTTTAAGGGAAAAAAGCCCAATGCAGAAATATTGAAAAAATTCACTAAGGTCAGGTCGCCATCCATCACACCACTCTCACTATCGTGGCACCAGTTGGTCTCAGGTCAGTCATGATAGTCCACAGTATTTTTGGCTCTGATCTCCTTCTGAGTCAAGGATTCTTAAGATGGCCATACATGGATCAAAATTTGGCCAGTTCAACAGGGACTGGCCGAGATTCGATCCATCTATGGGCAAGCTGTACCCAAGTCGATCCATTGATTGGTACAACAAGTTTGTCAGAATTTTTACGTACGATTACCGCCAGCAGCTATAGCTGTTATCAGTAATCATGTTCTGCCAGCCAGAAGAGCCCCCATGCCCCCCCAGCAGCATAACACACTAGCACTGCAGAAGGCATTCGGGAGGGTGGAAGGAAAGAGAAACTCTCGATTCCTCCATCAACACAGTCAGGGTTGATGGGGGGATTGAGAGAATATCTTTCCTTCCACTCATGGTGGAAAGAAAAGAAAATCAAATCATCTATGGGCTGCTTTAGAAAAAGCCAGGTCAGGGAGTATGTTGAGCCTGTGGAGCCCCACCCTTACCAGGTAGGTTGATTTGTGAAGAATGTTCTCATTGCAGGAAGTGGAAAAATATATATTTAACAGGCAAAAGCAGAGAGTATGCACCAGTTTGCAGCTCCAAGTGCAAGAAGGATTGGACATCAACATCTCAGGACCAAGCAGCACAATCTAGAAAAGCTAAAGCAGTCAACAATGGCAGAGCCAGGCTCACATACTTTTAATTTCTCCATGGTGCCGTAATTCATTGTGCCACTTAAAGAAATGAATTCAAGATAACCTGGGGTAAAATTTCTCAGAGTTAAAGAAAGAGGGCTATAAGTTTTTCCTGATGCGTTATATGAAAAGAATAGAGATAAAAAATCAAAGATGGGTTAGAGAGACCTGCCAAAAAATTCAGCCTACAACAGATTTGCCAAGTCTAACTCCCTAACTTCTCTCACGCTACTTTGTGATCTCAAAGCCCTGCAGAACTGACTGTTTATTCAGACATTCAATAGCAAATGATCACTAAGCACTGCTGTGTGATAGATGCGCTGGCTGCTAGTAAACATACACAGGATGGCAAAGAGGGGAAGGATGCATAGAGGGATGAAGAATAGCATAGTAGGTGAAGTAGTAAGTGAAGACAGGGTGAAAGGAGAGTTAAAAAAAAAACAAAAAAAACAATGAGCAGTCAAGACAACAAAGAAAACTAGGCTTCAGTTTGGGATGAAGCTGCAGCACAAACAGAAGTAAAAATGTACTTTTAATGGACAAGGGAGGGGGTGGGGGAGGGTACAGATCAGAGCAGGACCAAGTGCTACATACACTTGGTCCTGTGGGGGAATCAAGAAGAATAATCTGTGCCAAAACTTCTTTAAAGATTCAATGGATAGAAGAATATATGTGGATCTCATAAAAGCAGGGCTTTTTTTTAGCAGGAATGCGGGGGAACGTAGTTCTGGTACCTCCAGCACCGAATGTACTGTGTGTAATGGCAAGGGGTGCTGGGGTGGGCTGAAGAGTCTATTAATGCTGGCTGCTGGGCGATCTATTGTTGCTGGAGCTGATCTATTTTTGAGTGGCAGTCTATTGTTGCTGGGAGGTCTATTGTTGCTGGTGGTGGATCTATTGTTGCTGCGAATCAATTATTGTTGGAAGAGATCTACTATAACAAAGGGGAGTCTATTGTTGCTGGCTGCTGGAGAGTCTATTAATGCTGGCTGCTGAGCGATCTATTGTTGCTGGAGTGGATCTATTTTTGAGTGGCGGTGTAGTGTTGCTGGGAGGTCTACTGTTGCTGGTGGGGGATCTATTGTTGCTGGGGGTCAATTGTTGGAAGACAAAGGGGGGTCTATTGTTGCTGGCTGTTGGAGAGTCTCTTGATGCTGGCGGCATCTGTTGTTGCAGCTGGGGTGGTATTTTATTGTGGGGGTCCATTGTTGCTGGGGGGCTCTATTGTTTTTGATCACATTGCTGCTGGGGGGGGGGTCTATTGCTGCTGGCTGTGGGGGATCTATTTTACTACTTTTCTTGCTATCATTAAAAATTCCATACAAATTACTTAGCACCACAAAATGATACTTGGCTCCGTATTCTCTAAAAGGGGCAGTACTGGATGGGGTAATAAAAAAAAAGGAACGTTGCTCAGAGGTGGGTAGGGGGTGGAGACAAGAAGTGACTCAGAAGGGGGGGAGTTCCTGCACCTATTCTCTGAGAAAAAAAGCCCTGCATAAAAGTGTTTACCTCTCTAGGTCTAGCCTGTCATCAGGCCATTAACTTCAGTGGCAAGATCAGCAACATTGACATAGCATTTAGAGCAGGAGTGGATACTTCTTCTTCAAAGCCACCAGTAGATATTGGTTTTCTTTAAAAGGCTCATATTGCATATCAGTGAAGCGAGTTTTGTTGCTCAGAAAATGGGCAGCGGACTCTGCATTCAAGCTAATATTGTGTGCTATCCCCTTTAATGGTAGACTGTTATTTGGGAAAATAGAAAAGAGGCTATATATGTTCACCATAGATTGTAAACATAGAAATTACCTATACTAACCCTTCTGTGTGCCCTAGGTCTATCCTACCACCCTCAGCTCCCAGTTGGAACCTCTGCTGTGGTGGTCCTGCCAGAGTGCAAAGACCCAGGTGTTATTTGATTTGATCCACTGGCTTATATTTTAGTGGTCCGTTTTCAGAGGGCACCTACCTTAGTGTGAGTGTACCTAAGGCACACTATTGCACCTTTTTTTATTCTAAATTGATATAACCTTTAACATTTCAATAAAATAATATTTTTTTCTTCTACTTTAGGCCTGGGTTCACATCTAATGCCCTGTACACATGACTGGTTTTGCTGTCGGAATAAACTCTGAAAGTTTTTCCGACGGAATTCCGCTAAAGCTGTCTTGCATACACATGGTCACACCAAATTCCGACCGTCAAGAACGCGGTGACGTACAACACGTACAACGTCTTGTACTTGCTTCAGAGCATGTGTCATTTTTAATAAGTCGGAACAGCATACAGACGAGCGGTTTTCCTGATAGGAATTTGTTCCGGCGGAAAAATATAGAACATGTTCTCTATCTAAGTCTGTCTTCCGTCTGAATTTTCGACGGAAAAAGTCTGATGGGAATAGTCCGGTCGGAATATATGATGAAAAGCTCCCATCTGACTTTTTCTGATGGACATTCCGCTCGTGTGTACGCGGCATAAGCCTCAGTTTTAGGGATGAATCGGGCCCAAATTTTTGCGTGAATTTGGCCCTGAAATTGAGCCAAAGATGCACAGGACCTCTGTGCAATCCGCTCCGCAGCCAACCCGGAGATATGGGAACCAGCTCCATAGAGAACAGGTCACAATCTCCTGTCATGCGAATTGGATGCAGGTTGGAAAACCTGCATCCAATTCGCACTAGTGTGAACCTAGCCTAAATGTTCAAATTGTTTAATTGGTTGCTCCTATTGTGACATGATATTTTCCACAGATATATACAAAAAACAACCTCAGCTGTCTCCTGATGAAGTGGGCATTGCCCACGAAAAGCATAGAGTTTATAGCTCCGTTGAATTATGCATTCAATGTCTCAACAATTATCTCAGCATCTTGAATATATGCTTGTGATTAAATATTTTTACTGTAAATGTCTTTTATGAAATAAATATTGTAGTTTTATATACTTGATGTATCATTTTATTCAGCACCACTCTCCTAAAGTCCCATGGGCGATTCCTTTTTCTGATTTTTTTCTTCCATTATTTGGGAAAACTCTTAAAGGAGAAAGTGACAAGGAGAAAGTCAGGTTTCAATGCATTTGTTTCAGTGTCTACTACAATAAAAGAACCGGTGCACAGTCATGTTGGAACAGGAAGAGGTCATCCCCAAACTGTTCCCACAAAGTTGCAAAATGTCTTGGTATGCTGATGTCCAACCCTTGAAAAACAACACCACACCATAATCCCCCTCCACCATAAAATTAGAGCGGAGACTGTGAGCCAGGCCTTCTTGTCCACATCAGTGCCTGACCTAACAAATGCACTTCTGGAAGAATGGTCAAACATTCCCATAGACACACTCCTAAACTTTGTGGACAGCCTTCCCAAAAGAGTTGAAGCTGTTATAGCTGCAAAGGGTGGGCCAACTCAATATTGAACCCTACGGACTAAGACTGGGATGCCATTAAAGTTTATGTGCGTGTAAAGGCAGGCGTCCCAATACTTTTGGTAATATAGTGTAGATTTAGATGGGGATTCATTCAGCATATTTGGCAAAGTGCATATCCCCAACGTCCCAGGTGTGAGCTCTTTCAATCACATGGATAGGGGCTGCGTGGGCCACATATGTCAAGGTTTTCAGACGTCTGTAAATCAGCCAGCTGAAGTTCTGTGAATACATTTATTCGGCACCAATTAACAGGAAACTGAGCCATTTTTAAGTCTTTGGTACTTTCTGCTACTTTATTAGTGCAATAAATTCATTTTCCATTCAATTCAATCAAAATTGCTTCTTTTCTCTCTTCCAGTTGTGGAAGCTAATTACACAAAGGTAGGTTGACATAAGGTGAGGCAAGAATATGGAAAATTTTTATCCATACTTGGTCTCTTTAATAGATTGGGCAGGTGATCCTATGGGGTCAGAGAGGTGGAGTTTACTCCATGAGAATAAGCCAGGATGTCTAAACTATATTTGGCCCCGGATGCCCATCCTACTATGGATATTAATACCTTCCTAGCTGAATCCTCTCTTTTGGCTCTTATGGACACACAGCGTGACACTCTAGGTGCACCTATCATGGAGACAGAAGTACGTCAGGCCATTAAGGAACTAAAGGCTCACAAATGTCCTGACTCGGATGGCTTCACAGCTCTCTTCTATAAAAAGCTAACAGATATAGTTGTACCACCACTCACTTCTATGTTCAATAGCCTTAGGGATGGAGCTAACCTTACCCCCACTACCCTTAAAACTAACATAGTAATGTTTCCTAAACTGGATCAAGATACGCAGTTTTGGGCTACTTTTTGCTCGATATCCCTACTGAATGTTGATCTTAAACTATTGACTAAAATTCTTGCATCCAAGGTTATTCACACTCTAATACAAAGTGGGTTTGTTCCCTTAGGTCAGGCAGCTGATAGCATCCGAAACACAATTCTTCTCATGCATGTAAAAGATCGCAGCAGCTTATGGACCTTCACAAAGCCTTTGACATTCTTTCCCGGACCTATTTGCGAGCAGTGTTACAGTACAGAGGGCTGTCTTGGTTTGATTCCCTATATAGTTCTCCCTTGTCCTCAGTGAAATATATGGGTTAAGAGTCTGCTACCTTTACTATCGCAAGAGGCAAGGCTTTTCCTTATCCCCACTTTTGTTTATTGTTGCACTAGAACCTTTAGCAGCCCATATATGTGCTAACGGGGTGTGGAGTTGGCAGGAGTAACTCACATGTTAGCGATGTTTGCAGATGACCTGCTTACAGTGCCTTGAAAAAGTATTCACACCCCTTGAAATTTTCCACATTTTTTCATGTTACAACCAAAAATGTTTATGTATTTTATTGGGATTTTATTAGACAGACCAATACAAAGCGGAACATAATTGTGAAGTGGAAGGAAAATGATAAATGGTTTTAAATTTTTCTTACAAATAAATATCTGAAAAGTGTGGCGTGCATTTGTATTCTGTCCTCTTTACTCTGATACCCCTAACTAAAAACTAGTGGAACCAATTGCCTTCAAAAGTCACCTAATTAGTAAATAGAGTCCACCTGTGTGTAAAGTAATCTCAGTATAAATACACCTGTTCTGTGAAGCCCTTAGAGTTTTCTTAGAGAACCTTAGTGAACAAACAGCATCATGAAGGTCAAGGAACACACCAGACAGGTTCAGGGATAAAGGTTTGGAGGAATTTAAAGCAGGGCTAGGGTACAATTTTTTTTTTTTCCCAAGGTTTGAACATCTCCCGGAGCACTGTTCAATTCATCATCGGAATATGAAAAGAGAATGGCACAACTGCAAACCTACCAAGACATGCCCATCCACCTAAACTGACAGGCCAGGCAAGGAGAACATTAATCAGAGAAGCAGCCAAGAGGCCCATGGTAACTCTGGAGGAGCTGCGGAGATCCACAGCTCAGGTGGCAGAATTTGTCCACAGGACTACTATTAGTCGTGCACTCCACAAACCTAGCCTTTATGGAAGAGTGGCAAGAAAAAAAGCCATTGTTGAAAGAAAGCCATAAAGGGGGGCAGGAGGCGGAGCCTAGCGGAGCAGACATGCATTGTTAGAGCTCCACACCGCTGAGGAGAGAAGAGAAGGACAAAGCGGAGCCTGCAGGCTCAAAAGGTATCCATATATTAAATAAATGTAGCGCTAAATCAACTTGTATAAGTAATAAATGTGCACGTGCATATAATGTCCCAAATAATGCCGTGTGGCTGTCAACACAAAAGTCCACAATCAGGGTAAATGAACCATGGGGCAATACATGCAACTTCTCAACGATGTACTCAGAAGTCTTCAAGGTAAGTAGAAGGATGGAATACGCTTACCAGCTGTGTTGGATTCTATTGCCATAAGCATAGAATCAGTAAGACTTTGTGCCACCAAAGGCAGAAACATGAGGTGATGGAGGCAAGGGTAGAGCCTCTATGGTGGAGGCAAGGGTAGAGCCTCTCTCGGCTATGGATGTCCCTTCTGGTCCACTAGAACTGGGTCAAAGATGATTTCCACAGATCAATAGTTCCTTTCTCTGTTGAAAAGAATTTGCTGTTTGTTTCATCTTGTTCTTTCCTTTTGGAATCCCCAATGGGAGGGTCAACCTTCATTACCATCCATTTGAACCTTTTTGCCCCAGGGAACAAACTGTGAAAGTTTGGGCAGGAAATATGGTACTGGGAGGAAACCGTGGCAGAAATAAAAATCACCTCACAAAGAGCTCACAGGCACTCACTGCAGCTGAAGCAGCTCCAGTCACCTCACAAGATACAGCATCAGGGCGCTCTCACAGACAGAAAATGTCACAGCAAGACTCTCCATTTGAGTCAGATACAGAACAAATCCTCTCACAAACTTCTCCACAAGCCTCCTCAGCATCCCCAGTAATATTATTACAATTTGAAAAGATGCTTCATAAGGCTTTAAAACAAACCTCAGAACAAATAACAAAAAGCCTAACCAAAGAAATAAGAGAGCTGGGAAACCGCACCGCAGCCCTAGAAATAAAAATGGATGAAATTGAAATTACAACCCAAGAAAATATAACAGAATTGGAACAATTAAAAAAAGAGAATTTAATACTTCAAACTAAGCTCGAAGATTACGAAAATAGAGCCAGACGTTCAAACTTGCGCATAAGGGGAATACCTGAAACTGTGACAGACCTGCAATCTACTATTACTGCTCTATTACAAGAACTAAAGCCAGATATCCCTATTGAACGTTTAGAACTGGACAGAGTACACAGAGCCCTCACAGCCAAAAAGAAAGATGGACCCCCACGTGATATAATCACAAAATTTCATTATTACAGAACGAAAGAACAAATACTAATTGCTGCAAGAGAAAAAAAGGAACTTAATTTTCAAGGACACAATTATCAAATTTTTGCTGACCTATCCCAACTTACTATTACTAAAAGACGATCCATGAAACCCCAACTAATGGAACTGCCACAACATTATGTATCAATGGGGCTTCCCCTTTTCAGTCAGATTTAACTACCAAGGTACAATTTACAGAAGCAGATCAGCAGATGAACTACAACAAACCCTTTTAAAATTAAATCTGACAGAACCCACAAGCAGCAACACTCCCACACGCAGAAGAATGGCATCATCTTCACCTTCAGGCAGCACCCAGAAAATTTCAGAACAAAATGGGAATCATCATTCTCACAAAAGAGGCTGTTATGCCACATCATCCATGGACCAAGAAGATTCAATGGACTGACATCCTAATTCCTGATATCTCTTCATTTATTATACTAAGAGATGGTTCTCTATAAAAAACTTATATTTATAACTGAATGTAACTGCATTCTGATAGTCACACACTGTGTGGGATCATGTTACATTCCAGTTATATTTCTTATTACTTCTGATTCATATAGCCTTAGAATATATAAGTGAAATAAGGAAATTCTTGTTCAGTTATATATTATCAGGTAATAACAATAGATTTATTACTTTTTAGGACAAATATGTTCAATAATGCAGAACTAATGGAAGCTTTTTCTTTCTTTTCTTAAAACAAATATATTATTACCTAACTAGTTCCTAGAATTATGTTTTTGTTTATTCTAATCTGAAGCAATACAACCTCAATTTTATGAGTTAACATATCTAAACAGTTACATATGAATAAAATATGTAATTGTTTACTCTAAAAGGGTTAAAATCCCAAAATAATTCAAACTATCTTGATTAATACCAAAGTTATTAACAGTACCTTTCTAACTGAATTATTTAGCCTAGGGCAAGACTAACCATATACAACCACCCTGGAATAAATAATTTCAACAAAAACTATATTCTGCACTCCAATTAATGAAACATCATTTTGATGTCTTTTGACATAGCACTTCTCTCCTGTAAGCGGAAGATCCGTGTACCCCCATTAGCCCTCCTCATTCTCCCAACTATATTATGTGGGAGTGTGACGAAGGCACTTATTCCCCTGAGAGAGATATTTATTCTCTTTCACGGGTAAATTGTGATTACTTGCAAAAAATAATTTATACAATGTATCATCTAATCTCATATGTTTTTTGTTTACTCTTTACTCCAGAATTCACTGGTTTCTTTTCTATCTATTCATCTCTTCAGTCCACACAGGTTGATCTGCGCAGTCAGCTCTGCATAACAAAAAGTAAGTCAAAACTATTTGATCTATTGCTATGGCACCACTGAATATACTTTCCCTGAATGTTCAGGGAATAAATGTCCCTCAAAAAAGGACCAAAGCCTTCCGTACTTTCCATAACAAGAAGGCTCACATAGTATGCCTCCAAGAAACATACTTTACCAAAGATTCTACTCCAAAATATATTTCTCCTTTTTATCAACAAATGTACACGGCTTCTGCCTGTACCAAGCAAAGGGGAACTCTAATTGCATTTCACCGATCCACACCATTCACCTTATCATCAGAAATTAAAGACCCAGAAGGTAGATACCTGATACTCATGGGTTATATAATGGATACAGCAATCACAGTGATTTCCTACTACGCTTCTAACAAACAACCTACACCATTCCTCTCACATATATTACAAGTGATTAATACACACAAAATAGGAACAGTGATAATGTGTGGGGATTCGAACCAGGTCCTCCTCCCATTTCTAGATAAATCACCTTTTACACCATCCAAAATAACCTCTAGATTACCTTTTTCTCAACTTCTTTCCAAATACAATCTGGTAGATTCGTGGAGAGAAAGTAACCCAATGAAAAAGAAATTCACTTATTTCTCGCACCCTCATCAAACCTTCACCAGAATAGATCATATTTTTCTAACAATAGGAATGATACCAGAAATTACTGCATCAGATATAATTCCGATTCCGTGGTCTGACCATAATGCAGTATACACTACTATAGCCTCAGCCATACCAAAAGCGCATGACCCAACGTGGTACTTACCGGACATAATGCTCAAACACCCACTACATCAGATGGCCATTGAACAAGCTTTAAAGGAATACATATCAATTAATAATACAACAGACATCTCCCCAATAACACTGTGGGAAGCTCATAAGCCTGTCTTGCGTGGTACAATACAAAGACAAATGGCACTATTTAAACGGGAACGCAAAAATCTAGCAAAAAAACTAGAACTCAATTTTAATGCAGCCTACATATCATTTCAAGATAATCCATCTCAGAGTACAAAATCTCATCTGGAAAAATCTAGATTGGAATACGATCTATTTCTCGAGTCAGTTGATAAATCCCTCAAACGCTCCAAACACAATTTCTACATGAATACAAACAAACCAGGTACATATTTGGCTCGGGAATTAAATTCAACTAACAAATCTTTCAAACCAATACGTTTGAAATTATCAAAAAATGTTTACACTTGTAATCCAGTTAAAATAGTCCATAAATTTCACTCACATCTCGCAACTTTATACAAGACAAACAATGAATTTAATCCTACAGAGGCTGAATCCTTCTTCTCAAAAATAACCTTACCTGAGTTATCTCAGAATTAAAAAAGCAGTTTGGATGAGCCTATAACTATAGATGAAGTTGCTAACGCCATAAAAGACCTAAAACTTAACAAAAGACCAGGCCCAGACGGCTACTCGGCTTTATACTATAAAACATTCTCAGAAATACTCTCTCCCATTCTCACTGAAACTTTTAACAAACTTCTAGATGGACATTCTTTTCGGCAAGAAACACTAATGGCAATTGTTTGTATGATCCCAAAACCTCTTTCTGATGATACTTCCTGTGTGAATTATCGGCCTATCTCTCTGTTAAACCTCGATATTAAATTATTAGCAAAAATAATTGCAAAACGCCTTAATAGCATTATAGGAAAATTAATACATAGAGATCAAGTAGGCTTCATGCCAAATAGACAGGCAGGCGATAATATACGCAGGGCAGTGTTATTGGCACATATTGCTAAAAAACGGAAAATCCCTTTATGTTTTCTATCTCTCGATATTAAGAGGGCATTTGACACAGTATCCTGGCAATATATGCAATATTCATTACAAAAATGGGGTTTTGGACCCCACTTTTTAACATGGATCAAAGCATTATATAATAAACCCAAAGCCTATATAAAATATGCTGGATACAAATCTGAAGCCTTTAATATCGAAAGAGGTACCCGACAGGGTTGCCCACTATCTCCCTTATTATTTGCCCTTATACTCGAACCCATGGCCCAATACATCAGAACAAACCAAACTATAACTGGCATTGAAGTAGGAGGTATTACACACAAATTATGTATATTTGCAGACGATATATTACTTTTTCTATCATCACCACAGGTCTCTGGTCCTAACTTAATACCAGCTCTTGATGGATTTGCAGCCCTATCTGGCCTTATGATTAATCCTAAGAAATGCCTAATGCTTAATATTTCACTCACAAACATGGAATTGATCCCGGCTAGGGCTGCACTCCCATTCACATGGGCAGAAAAATCAATCCCATATCTTGGAATTCATTTAACAGCATCTCATTCTGACTTATTCTCAACCAATTATCCTCCTGTATTAAGACAGATCACAAATCTAATAAAACAATGGTCGCAACTTCCTTTATCCTGGATAGGGAAGATTAATGCAATCAAAATGACTATTCTACCCAAATTGCTTTATCTATTCAGAGTCCTCCCTATTCCAATTCCTTCCTATTTTTTGAGAATAGTACAAAAAAGAGCAACTTCGTTTATATGGGGCTCTTCTAAACCACGTATACCTATACACACACTACATCTTCCCAAAAATAAAGGAGGCCTGGGATACCCTAATTTTACTAACTACTACAGAGCAGCACATTTGGCCAGTCTGTCCAAATACCATGCAAAAAAGGAAATCCCATTATGGGTATTTATAGAGGCTTCAGAAAATGACCCTCTATTAATATCAAATTTATTATGGCTTGATCCTAAAGACCGCTTTAAAATTCATAATCCCATAACTAAACACTTCTTATCTCTCTGGGATAAACTAAAAACCAAATATCAGTTACAATCTCCACACAATCCTCTCCTTTCTTTTATCAGAAATCCGGCCTTTTATCCGGCATGGATCTACCCAAATTCTTTTAAAGCTTGGACAACATCAGGCATTCAGACACTAAATGACTTCATAGCATCTAAATCATTCCTTTCATTCCCATCGCTTAGAGAAAAATATGATCTACCAAACTCTGAGATATTTAGATATCTCCAAATCAAAAATTTCTATACACCATTCCTAAAGGGGGATACACCATTATCCCAATTATCCATTTTTGAATCAATCTGTACAAAAGATCCATTTGCTAAAGGTACAATTTCATCACTTTATAATCAATTATATGGAGTAGCAAATCTTAATAGACCCTCTTACGTTCAGAGGTGGGAGGAGGACCTGGGACGAATTTTAGAAGACACGGACTGGTCTAACATATGGCTCACATCTAAGTCATCTTCACCCAACATCTTAGCACTGGAGACAAATTATAAAGTCCTAACTCGCTGGTACCTTGTACCCGCTAGAGTGGCAAAATATTCACCTAATACCTCAGCTCTTTGTTTTCGAGGATGCCCAGAAATAGGCACATATTTACACATATGGTGGACGTGCCCAGTAATCCAAACCTTCTGGAAGGAAGTCTTCGTGATTGCATCTAAAATATTTAAAAAAAATAATACAACCAGATCCATATTTAACTTTACTTAATCTAAAACCGGAATGGTTAACACTCTCTCAATTCAAACTTATGATCCAACTAATAACGGCTGCAAAACAAACAGTGGCCAAGGCATGGAAATCTCCTACATTGGTACTAGCAGAAACAATTCACAGAATGAATAATACAATGTCCCATGCTAAGATGGTAGCCATCGATCAAAATCAAATTCCAAAATTTGAAAAACTTTGGCATCCTTGGATAAAACAACAGTTCCTGTCAAACTTCAATGACTCTGTCCTGTTGCCATGGTAACAGATTAAATGACTTACAGAGACACCCATTCTAAGGCTTCAAAGAGAACTAAAAAGAATAATAAACTGACGAGCGGGACAACCTTGTGGACCATATCTCTACCTTTCAACCCTTTTTCTTCTTTTTCTTTCCTTTTC
Source organism: Aquarana catesbeiana (assembly GCF_042186555.1). Lineage (NCBI taxonomy): Eukaryota > Metazoa > Chordata > Amphibia > Anura > Ranidae > Aquarana > Aquarana catesbeiana. The sequence goes on from NC_133324.1 coordinate 215,503,638, forward strand.
TCCACCTTACGATTAAAGCTCATTATCAGAATTTATTTGACCTATATACACTCTACTTGTAAACAATATGTATAGTAGGTATAAATCATTTAAATACCTACAAAAGTAACTAAGGAAATGATATATATCTTTAATTTAGGTTTACGTAAACCCAATGTTTAATATTTGAAATTTCATGATATTTACCTATATAAACCCTACTGTAAAACAATGAGCTTACTTTATCCCTTTCATGACTAAGCCTATTTTTGAAATTTGGTGTTTACAAGTTAAAATCCATATTTTTTGCTAGAAAATTACTTAGAACCCCCAAACATTATATATATTTTTTTAGCAAAGAATCTAGAGAATAAAATGATGATTGTTGCAATATTTTTTATCACACGGTATTTGTGCAGCGGTGTTTTAAACGCAAATTTTTGGAAAAGTGACACTTTCATGAATTTTAAAAAATCCAAACAGTAAAGTTACCCCAATTTTTTTGTATAATGTGAAAGATGATGTTACGCCGAGTAAATAGATACCAAACATGTCACCCTTTATAATTGCACGCACTCGTGGAATGGCGACGAACTACGGTACCTTTGAATTTCCATAGGCGACGCTTTAAAAAAATTTTACGGTTACCAGGTTTGAGCTACAGAGGAGGTCTAGGGCTAGAATTATTGCTCTCGCTCTGACGATCGCGGCGATACCTCACAAGTGTGGTTTGAACACCGTTTACATATGCGGGCGCGACTTCCGTATGCGTTTTCTTCGCTGCGCGAGCTCGCGGGGACAGGGGCACTTTAAAAAATTTTTTTTATTTAATTTATTTATTTTTGTACTTTATAAATTGTGTTTAAATTTTTTTTTTTTTTTTTTACTTTTATTGCTGTCACAAGCAATGTAAACATCCCTTGTGACAGTAATATGTGGTGACAGGTACTCTTTATGGAGGGATGGGGGGTCTAAAAGACCCCCCATCCCTCCTTTACACTTCAAAGTATTCAGATCGCCGAAAACGGCGATTCTGAATACTGTGTACTTTTTTAAATTCGGCGCCATTGGCAGCCGAGTAAACGGGAAGTGACGTCATGACGTCGCTTCCGCATTTACAAGAAGAAGGCTGGAACGAAGCCGCTCGCAGCTTCGTTCCAGTCCGCCCCCAGCCGCCGAAGGCAGCGGACCGGACACCGGGCCTCCCGATCGCACGGGAGGCCCGGTAACAACGGCGGGAGGCGGCGGGAGGGGGGGATGTCCCCTCCCGCTCCTCCGGTATAACAACCGAGCGGCTTTTAGCCGCATCGGTTGTTATATTCGGGTAGCCGATCGCCCGCTGAAAACAACGGTACCGGGATGATGCCTGCAGCTGCGGGCATCATGCCGGTATAACCCTGGAAAGCCGAGGACGCATATATGCGTTCGGTCGGCGGGAAGGGGTTAAAGATCCTTGTAAACTTACTTTATGTATCTTTATAACATTGTATACTCAATAAACTTCTTTTGACAAGGAAAGAAAGCCATAAAAAGTCCCGTTTGCAGTTTGTGAGAAGCCATGTGGGGGACGCAAACATGTGGAAGAAGGTGATCTGATCAGATGACACCAAAATTTAACTTTTTGGCCTAAAAGCAAAATGCTATGTGTGGCGGAAAACTAACACTGCACATCACCCTGAACACACTATCCCCACCGTGAAACATGGTGGTGGCAGCATCATGTTGTGGGGATGCTTTTCTTCAGCAGGGATAGGGAAACTGGTCAGAATTGATGGGAAGATGGATGGAGCCAAATACAGGGCAATCTAATGCCGCGTACACCCCGCCGGACTTCCCGACAGAAAAAGTCCGATGGGAGCATTTGGTCGGACATTCTGACCGTGTATATGCCCCATCTGACTTTTTCTGTCAGCATTTCCGATGGACTCAGATATAGAACATGTTCGAAATCTTTCCGTCGGAAATGCAGACGGAGTTTAGCCCATTGGCAAGTTCGCTCGTGTGTACGCGGCATTAGAAGAAAACCTGTTAGAGTCTGCAAAACACTTGAGACTGGGGCGGAGGTTCACCTTCCAGCAGAAGAACTACCCTAAATATACAGCCAGAGCTTCAATGGAATGGTTTAGATCAAAGCATATTTATGTGTTAGAATGACCCAGTCAAAGTCCAGACCTAAATCCAATTCACAATCTGTGGCAAGACTTGAAAATTGCTGTTCACAGACGCTCTCCATCCAATCTGACAGAGCATGAGCTATTTTGCAAAGAAGAATGGGCAAAAATGTCACTCTCTAGATGTGCAAAACTGGTAGAAACATACCCAAAAAGACTTGCAGCTGTAACTTCAGCGAAAGGTGGTTCTACAAATTATTGATTCAGGGAGGCTGAATACAAATGCACGCCACAATTTTCAAATACTTATTTAAAAAAAAAAATTGAAAATCATTTATCATTTTCCTTCCACCTTACAATCATGTGCCATTTTATGTTGGTCTATCACATACAATCCCAATAAAATACATTTACGTTTTTGGTTATAACATGACAAAATGTGGAGAGTTTCAAGGGGTATGAATACTTTTTCAAGGCACTGTAAATACGCCTCTTCACCACACACTACTTTCCCAAATCTCCTTTCCCTCATGGGTAACTTCACGACCATATCGGGTCTCCATATTAATCCATCCAAATCCCAGGCTTTCATTACCCAGTACCCTTTATGATTCATTGAGAGCGCAATTCCCATTTCAGTGGACATCCTCGCTTCCGTATCTTTTCAATCTCTATATGTCGCTAACTACCCCCCTCTTATATCTTTTTTGAAACGCCTGTTAGACACTTGAGATATCCCTCATATCTCATGGATGGGTCGTATCCATGCTATCAAAATGTCTTTTCTTCCTAAGCTGTTTTACCCTTTTAGGGTTCTCCCTATCCCTGTTCCCCCTTCACATATTACAATGTCGCATCTTAAGATTTTTCTGGGGTAGGATCAGACCACGGCTTAATAGATCCCTTCTGTATACTCTGGAAGTTAGGGGTGGGTTGGGAGTCCCCAATATTGTCCATTAATATAAGGCAGCCCAGATCGCTCCCATCGTCCAACTGCAAGTAGGTAACACAGCACCTTTATATAGATGTCTTGGATACCAACCCAATACCTCTTTCCTCTGTACCATGGATTCCTCCCGTGCACCGTCCTAAACTTAAAAACCCGATTGTGGCCCATACTCTCTCGGTCTGGGATTCCGTCAAATACTCTGCTTGCCTGATATCCCCTCACCTCCCTCACTTACCTTTGCTCAACTGCCCCCCCCCATAAAGGGTCTCAATACAGTTCCTTCTTTGCTTACAGCTAGAGGAATCTGTTTGTATCAAGACTTACGGGACTCACATAAAATTCTTGAATCGGATTGTTTTCGATATCTACAAATTCATCACTTTTTAGAGTCCCTTACTAAACATCATGAACACCCACTATTGTCCACTGCCTTCGAGACCAGATGTCGAACCAACCCCACGATTCAGGGTCTGATCTCTTTGATCTTTTCCTCTATATTGAATAACAATGGACAGCAAATGCTTCAGTACCACGAAAAATGGGCAAATGACCTTGGTTCTACTTCGCAGCCAGGAGACAGGCGCAAAATGTAGGAGGCCCTGTGTAAATCTTCTCGTAATGTTTTGGCCCTTGAAAACTCTTTTAGAGTTATGTCCCCCGTTGGTACCTTACACCAGCTAGAATCACAAAATGTCTACCATCATATCCGTCCAACTGTTTCCGAGATTGCTCGGATTTGGGTGACATGAAACACATATGGTGGACCTGTCCCAAGGCGCCCCAACAGGTCATGTTTTCAGGATTTCCCTCAGATGAAACGGCTGTGGTAAATACTAAGGCAGTGAAACTGATCAAATCACCTGTGCAAAATAATGGAAAGCCTGGAAACATGACCTGTTGGGGTGCCTTGAGGACTGGAGTTGAGAAACACTAGATTAGGGTATACTCATTGGTCGATACAGTTCTTCATGTGAATTTACGAAAATATAAATGAACAATATAACCAAAAAAAAATGAAAATTTTGAAAAAAAAAAACAAAACAATATTCTTTTACTTTCTGGTATAAAACCTATCCAATAAAAAAAAATAATATATCTTCATAAATGTAGGCCAAAATGTAATCTGCAACATGTCTTTGGTAAAAAAAAATCCCAATACGTGTATATTGATTGGTTTGCGCAAAAGTTACAGCGTCTACAAACTATGGTATTATTTTTATATATTGGATTTTTTTTTATACTACTAATGGCAGTGATCAGCGACTGCAATAGTGATCAGGGACTGCAATAGAGGGGGCACACTAACTGCCACTGACATTGCCAGTGACACTAATACAGTGATCAGTGCTAATAATATGCACTGTCACTGTACTGACACTGGCTGGGAAAGGGTTAACTTCTAGGGTGATCAAGGGATTAAATGTGTGCCTAACAATGTTTACTGTATGTGTTTTACTAAGCCAGCACATCGCTGCTGACAGTAGAGAGCCCTCAGCCCTGTGCTGTCCACCCGGATCGACGGGAGCTTTTTGCAGGCGTCATTCACCCATAAACTAGGTGGGAACTTTAGTCAGACAATTAAGTCCTGCTAGATCACTTCATGCTGGTTCCTTTTGCAAGTGTAGCTATATAAAAAAGAAAAAAGTGTCCATACCGTTTAAAATCCAGTAATACGCTGTCACATGCTCAGTTGCTCTCTATTTTTAGGCATTGCTGAGTTTGTAGAAGCTGATCAACTTTAGGGCTCGTTCACACCACGCATTTTATGCGTTTCCGGATGCATTCCAGATGCTTTTTTTCCTGTTTTTTTTTTTCACTGTACTGGGGTCTGGTGCGTTTTTGATGCATTTTACTACGTTCCAGTAAAGTCCATTGCAGGAAAAATGCAGCATGTTATACTTTTTTTTCTGGAACACTGGAACGGACAGAACTGGTGTGCACTATGCCATTGGAAACCATATAATCTATTTTCCATGCTTTTTGGAGCAGAAAAAAAACTCACTGGACTGCATGTGGTGTGAACTGGCCCTTAACCACTTAAGGACCGGAAGGATTTGCCCCCCCTCTGACCAGGTCATTTTTTGCGATACAGCACTGCGTTGTTTTAACTGACAATTGCGCGGTAGTGCGACACTGTACCCAAACAAAATGTATGTCCTTTTTTCCCCACAAACAGAGCTTTCTTTTGGTGGTATTTTATCACCTTTGTGGTTTTTATTTTTTGCACTATAAACAAAAAAAGACAATTTTGAAAAAAAAATATATATTTTTTACTTTTTGCTATAATAAATATCCAAAAAAAATGTAAAAAAAACAAATTTCTTCATCAGTTTAGGCCAATATGTATTCTTTTACATATTTTTGGTAAAAAAAAAAAAAATCGCAATAAGCGTATATTGATTGTTTTTTGTGCAAAAGTTATAGCGTCTACAAAATAGGGGAAGATTTAGGGACTTTTATTTTTTTTAATGTTTTTACTGGTAATAGCGGCGATCTGCGATTTTCAGCAGGACTGCGACATTGCGGCAGACAAATCTGACCCCAAGTGACACTTTTCAGGGGGTTTGGGCTTCAGCAAAACGGCCGCCTCCAGCAAGAAGAAACAGGAGCAATGCTGGAGGTAATTTACAGCACACACTAATTTTGGTAGTGTAATTATTAATGTATGTTCCTTGTTAAAGAACATTATTTTTTTACGACTTTGGTAGTGTAAAGCTCCACTTACGGACCGCCCGCCGCAGTTTTACGTCGGCTGTTTGAAGGAGGATATTGTTGTTATGGCAGCAGCTAGCTGCCATAACCTCGGTATCCTCTTCTTCAGCAGGCGGTTCGCTACAAGATAAAAGTGGTCTCCGGGGGATTAGCTGCGAGGTCACTTTTATCGGTGGCGGGAGAGGGCCCGCCGCGATCCAGTGCCCTCCGCCGCTTACCGGAGCCGTCGGCAGCAGCAAAGGCGATCACGTCATGTCTCCTGTCAGGTATGGAGACGAGTGAGGGGAAGATGGCCCCCACCTGCCTCCATATCATTACTGAGCGGAGGTGATGTCAAAATGTCACTTCCGCCCACAGCTCTTGAAGGGCCATTCTTTTTAAATGATTTTTTTTTTTTTTTTTTTGCATTTCAGTGTATATATGAGATCTGAGGTCTTTTTGACCCCAGATCTCACATTTAAGAGGTCCTGTCATGCTTTTTTTCTATTACAAGGGATTTTTACATTCCTTGTAATAGGAATAAAAGTGACATTTAAAAAAAAAAAAAAAAATTGTAAAAATAAAAAATAAAAGGTAAAATAAGAAAAAAAAACCCCACTTTTTTAAACGTGCCCCATCCTGACGGGCTCGCGTGCAGAAGCGAACGCATACGTGAGTAGAGCCCGCATATGAAAACGGTGGTCAAACCGCACGTGAGGTATCGCCGTGACCGGTAGAGTGAGAACAATAATTCTAGCTCTAGATCTCCTCTATAACGCAAAACATGCAACCTGTAGGATTTTTTAAACGTCGCCTATGGAAATTTTTAAGGGTGAAAGTTTGTCGCCATTCCACGAGCGAGCGCAATTTTGAAGCGAAACATGTTGGGTATCAGTTTACTTGGCGTAACATTATTTTTCACAATATAAAAAAAAATTGGGCTAACTTCACTGTTGTCTTATTTTTTAATTAAAAAAAGCGTATCTTTTCCAAAAAAAGTGCGCTTGTAAGACTGCTGCACAAATACGTACGGTGTGACAGAAAGTATTGCAACGACCGCCATTTTATTCTCTAGGGTGTTTGGAAAAAAAATGTATAATGTTTGGGGGGTTCTAAGTAACTTTCTAGCAAAAAAAAATGTTTTTAACTTGTAAACAACACATCTAAAAAAAGAGGCTCGGTCCTTAAGTGATTAAACACAGAGAAATGACACAAGTGTGAAGGACAATAATCTGCCATCCTCCAATAAACAGCAGCCAGGTCACAGGGATCTCTGCAGCCCCGAGAGTAGTTCGAAGCCTCCTGTTTCCGTCCTCCTGCTCTCAGTATTTCTCGGAGAAGTTTTTAGGAAGCGGAAGTAAAACAAATGAGCGCTCTCGGGCTCCCAGCACATCCTCCTGCAGCCTGTGTACAGTACAGAGTACAGTACAGTGTACACCCAGCTCCCAGCAACCAGCGCTTCCTCTCCAGCCCCGCCCATCATCCAATGGTGGCTCTGGGGGAATCCCTGCCTGTAGTGACTCCGCCCCCCCGGCCCGGTCCAGCTCTGTCTCCGCCCAGTCCGGGTTACGTGGCAGCGCTGCCGTCAGCAGCAAATCGGCGGCGGACATATTACACCGGCCTGTGTGCGGGGAGCGGAGTGAGTGAGTGAGAGGGCCCCAGCCTCTGTTCCTGTACTAGACGGACATTGTGCAGGTGAGTGCATCCTCTGTGATAGTACATAGGAGTCAGTACAGCTAGGTGTGTCACTCATCTCTCCTCCAGCTACACATTCCTCACACCCTGCACAGCACCGACATGGACGATCACACCATGCATTCCATTTTATATGGAGATAGGAAGGGGCACATACACTGGGGAGATATCCACTCACTTCCCCTCAATGTGTTGTCACCCACACAGGAAGTCAGCTGAAAGCTGCAACAGGGGCTCAGCTATACATGACTATTGTTTCCCTGTGGTCACTGGGACAGGAAGTCAGGGGAATTACATGTAGGGGACTAGAGCTAGAAAGTCTGAATTGTGAATTATTGAGATCATGTACTACTGAGATCTATACAGCATTAGAGTGCAAAAAACAAATAATAATAATAAATGCACCCATATTGAATAAATGTGAACTCCAGACACAAGAATTCATATTCCCGTATATTCCTCAATAGCCGCAAAGGATAGAAATTAATTTTCTGTGCACCAAACCCAGATATGACTTTGTACATTGTAAAGCGCTGCATAAACTGTTGGCGCTATATATATATAAAAAAAAAATAAAATAAAAATAATAGTAGCAGTGACATCACCACTGGGTTGAACAGGGCTGTGGGAGGGGCTCAGCAGGCTCCACCCACTACAGGCTGTCTACAGAGAACTAGAGGAGGGGGTGGATACAAGACCAGTCACCCTGCACAAGGTGAGTGAGCAGCAGTGAGCGGTCTTTATTACAGGATCTCCGGTACAGATGCAGCTACGTTTCGCACTGAATTACTGCACAGATCTGGAGGAAATACACAAAGCGCACCAAGAGCCAAGGAAAAATAAACTCAGATGCTTGCTCATCCCAGTTCCATGTGCATTTATTATTTTATTGAATTTGAGCCTGCAAAGCATTGTAGCTGGGATTGTGGGTGCAATGCTCCTGTAGATTCGTCCTCCCAGGTACAGACCTTCAGTTTACAGGGATGGAGGAAAATCAAGGCTGGCATCACTGCACTTGTGCTTCATTGAGAACTAAAAGGCCCCGCGCCATGGTGGCTAATCTAAATGTGACAGGTGCTGGCGAGGAGAAGAACCCTCAGATTAGGGGGGGGGGGTTCTGCAGCCTGATTGTGTATCCTAAATACGGGAGTAACCTTTTCATGGTGAGAAAGATGAACATATATTTTATGCCAGCCATGGTCTGATTTTCTGTTGTTCCAACCTGAGGCTGAAAGAGACCAGATCACCCAGTTCCATCATCCATGATAACTGTGAGAATGGAGGGATCTCCACTGCCTGGCATTGTGTTCAAGTATCCTGTGGCCCGCTGAATACAATATCATTGATGAACTGTGACTGTATGTAGTAGGATCCAGTCACTGTTTGGTCAATGATATTCAACCCGGCTCAGTTAATTATTAAATCCATTTGTCAAGCTAGGTGGTGATTGCAGGTTCCCCCTCCCCACTGCTCAAATTTGGGCCAATTCAGCAAGAATCAGATGACATTCTAACCATCTATGGCCAATTTACGTCGCACTAAACTCTAGTTTTAGACCCCTTTCACACGGGGAGGTTTGCAGGCGCTATTGCGCTAAAAATAGCGCCTGCAGGCCGACCTGAAACAGCCGCTGCTGTGTCTCCACAGGGCTTTCACACTGGAGCAGTGCGCTGGCAGGATGGTAAAAAAAGTCCTGCTAGCAGCATCTTTGGAGTGGTGTGTGTGTGTGTATACCGCTCCTGCCCATTGAAATCAATGGGCCACCTTGGCTATACCGCCAGCAAAATGCCTCTGCAGAGGTGTTTTGCGGTGGTTTTTAACCCTTTCTCGGCCGTTAGCGGGGGTAAAATCGCCCCGCCCGCTAGCGGACGAATATCGTCGCTAAAACAACGGTAAAGCGCCGCTAAAAATAGCAGCGCTTTACCACTGACGCACCTCCCACCCCAGTGTAAAAGGGGCCTTAGAGTTCTAGTCTCTGCTCTCAGCCTCCTTCAAATCTCCAAAGTCTTTTTTTTCATTTACTGCTGGGATCGGACGTCCTGTTAGAGGGTGATTACATTCCTTCTCTATGGTCCTCTGTATGAAGGATGGTAGCCGCCCTTTATTGCTCTCTCCCGAGATGGATAATGGGATGTGTAGTGTGCCTAGAGCAGTGCACATGACTGCAACTAATATTTACTGCTAGTTCACTTCCCAGCAAATGGAAGTGAAGGAGAAAAGAAGAGGTTCAGGAGTTCACGGAGGATGTTACAAGGAAGCATAACTACACAGTAGAACAGATTACATGACATATAGATTACAGGGCCATTAAAGTGGTATTAAACCCAAAACCAAAAATGTAATATATCCACTTTAACCCCCTCCTGGCACTTTAAGAACTTCTAGATGCTGGGAGGCAGAGATGGGCATTCAGGTCATGTGACTAATGTGATTGGCTGTTACTGCGGTCACATGATCGATCTGGAGCTTTCAGCAAGTATGCATTGGGAGATTTCTGGTCCCCGCCAGTGACTGTGCTGGGAGCAAGCAGGGCACGTGCTCTCAGAACAGTTTTGCAGTGGAGCATGCAGAAGAGGAAAAGCCCAGAATGCTGGAAGGGGAGCCCAGAAGAGGAGGTTTGGAGTCGCTCTGTGCAATACCATTGCATAGAGCGGGTAGGTATACCACGTTTATTATTTTAAGAGAAATAAATAGGGGCCTTTACAACTGCTTTAAGGTTTATTAAAGTGATTTTTTTTCCTTCATTTTTATGTAACAATATTGAACTTCATTCAATTTTACGCTGCATTTTTACAAAACACACACCACTGCATTTGATTGAGGTGAATAGTGCAAATAGAAAACAATTAACGTGTGCCCTTCAATTGAGCCTGCTTTGATCTATGGTATGCAGATCAGTGTGGCTCTATGTTCATGGTGTGAATGAGCCTTTACATTGGTGAAGGGTGGTGTATGAACGGCAACCTAAAAAACTTTCAAGTATAAAGGGGGAATTTGGCAGAAACTTCTGGCCCCCACCTATGCAGTGACTGATACGGTGTGCTCATATGAAGACCAGCATTCATGGCAGGGGATGATTTTACCCACTGTGCCCCAATAATAGAAGCCACTAGATCAGGGATTTGCAATTAGCGGACCTCCAGCTATTGCAGAACTACAAGTCCCATGAGGCATAGCAAGACTCTGACAGCCACAAGCATGACACCCAGAGGCAGAGGCATGATGGGACTTGTAGTTTTGCAACAGCTGGAGGTCCACTAATTGCATATCCCTGCACTAGATGATCTACTATATCCAGAGCCCATATGAAAAACGTCAAATAGATTTTTTAAGGCCCTAATTCAGTACTGTAAAAGTATGTGATGATAATTAAGCATGCCATCTGCTTACCCATGATGTTAGCTTGTTCTTGTTCTACTTCTATGATTTCAGTTGTTTTGTCCATAATAGAGGCTAATATATTTACAGCTATACTGTAGTTTACATTAGACTATAGCTTGTATATAATTTAAGTTATTGTATGCTGTACAAAAAATATAATTATTAAACTGTTTAGTAAACTATTTTTACTACAGTGCCCCGTCACTGAAAATGATGGAAGAGAGTGGCATTGAGACAACACCTCCCGGTACCCCACCCCCCAGTACCTTGGGGACATCGATTGGTATTGCTACACCTGTGGCCACCCCAGTTCCACCAGGTAGGATTTGTTGCTTGGAGATGTAGTTGATTACTCTGGCTGCTCCTGTATCGGGGCTAAGAGGTATAGCCTAGAGCTCCAAGACAGGCTAGTGGCTGGAAAACATGGCTGCTGCAGAAAATGTTTACATGAATTTTTATGACCCTGAGGACAGATGTGATGGAGAAATTGCCCCTGTAGATACACAGATGGCCATCTGACAGAGGCTCAAACTTTTACAGCTTTGTCCAAAAAGAAATTAGTTTTGGCTGGAGTTGGGCTTTAAAATGGAACAATTTTTTTTTTTTTTTTTTTTCACCAAAACTCTTGGAAATTGCAAGTTAAAACTGGTGCATGCATTTATCATTGCAAACCTTTGTGTCTTGTGATTTTTTTTTTTTCAGAAGTGGCTGTGTAGGCAAAGCAATGGGACCTGGGAATCTTTATGACCCATTGGCTTCTCTGCTAGCTGCTTGGCTTAGAGGTCATAGGCTTTAGAGCCAACCCTTGTAATATGTCACATGTAAGGGACAGACCACATCACTGCATAGAACAATGTGGCCCTGTAGAACATAGAACAATGTGGACAAACAGTCCTGTCCCATTTTTCTTTTTTATCGTTTGATTTAGAGCTGGATTTAGGAAAACAAGTAACAATAAGTGGCAACAATAAGTGGCTGATAGATAAGTAGGAGAAAGGGAGAGGATTGTCCTATTGCACTCATATTTTCTTACAGTGTACAAAAGTGTGAACTACAAATGTGTTGAAAATAACTATTTGTTTCTGTTCTTTATTTCCAGTTTTATCGAGTCCTTTGGCTGGTCCATCCTTTCCACCTTCTCAGTCTTTCACTCCTCCTACCTTCTCTTCCCCTCTTCCACCATCCTCTGTTCCTCCAATGAGAACCTCTGCTCCTCTGCCATTTGCAAGTCCACCTCCTGCCCCAGGGGTACTATCTGCTCCTCTCCACACATCTGCACCTGCAGTGTTCAGCAGTCCTTTGCCATCATTCTCCTCTCCTTCTTCTTTTCCACCTCCTCCTCTCAGCTCTACCCCTGCTCCAGGCTTAGCGGCACCACCACCTATGGGTCCTCCTGTCACGGGATTTTCAATGTCTTCTACCTACGATATCACAAAGGGTCATGCTGGACGAGCACCACAAACACCCTTGATGCCAACCTATTCTACACCCCCTGTCACAGGTTGTGTTCTTTCACATTTCTTCCTTTCTCCTCCCAAGTAACAGGCTCCTATGTTGTTTCTGATTATTATTATTTTTTATCAAAGTAAGAAAACATACAGCTTTGCTGTGAATATATGGTTTCCTATCACTGAAATATAAATGTGGCTTATTTTATCATGCCACTTTTATCAGTGTGCATGAAATAACACTATTCTATCCACTGTGCTGTTAAATCAGTCACATAGCTGTGTTATTGTCTATCATACGTTTGAATTTATTTGGTTACTATGGGGCAGCATAGACAACTGTTTCAGGGATATTGATATGAAGCTCAGTGTTTAACCGAATATTTATATTTTAAAATATCATGCTTCACACTTGGATAAGATCTTTATTTATATGCACCTGGTTCTGGCTATATTTTGTAATTCTTCTGTTTTTTTTTTTTTTGTTTTCGTAAAATGTACTTCTTAAAGGACTCGGATGGCTCGGTTCTCACTCCTCCCCGAGAGGAGAGCGGCTGACTGTCAGTCAGCCGCTCTCCTCTCTACTCCTCCACACTCATTGGAGTGCTGAGCTGTGGAGGGGCGGTAGCGGCTGTCTCAGCAGCTCACTGAGACTCCCATCAGTCAAGGCAGCTGGCGGATCCAGACTTTGGAAGTCGGGATGACGCGCTGCCTCGACTGATCTGGTGAAGTCAGCAGAGAGCGGACTTCACACCGCTCTCTGCTGAAACCGGGTCACAGGAGTGCAAAACGAATTGCACTTCTGTGACCCATAGGAGAAGCCCAGCCTAAAAAGCTCAGGCTGGGCTTCTTTTTAAGTGCAGGTTAGGAAATGAGACTGAGGCATTTTTCAGGCGTTTTAGCGCTAGAAATAGCCTCTAGCGCATGCCTGAAAACCGCCTCCCATTAATTTCAGTGTGACTTTTCACATTGGGGTGGTGCGCCTGTGGGACGTTCTAAAAAGTCCTGCAAGCAGCATCTTTGGGGCGGATGGTATTTATACACCGCTCCCAAAACTCCCTGCCCATTGAAATGAATGGGCAGCGCTGCTGAGGCGCCTGCAAAGCGCTTCGGCAGCGCTGCAACATGGGCACTTTTTAACCCCTTTGGGGGTTAAAAGCGTCCCGCTAAAACGGCGGTAAAGCACCGAAGTTCTTTTAGTGGTAAAGCGGCGCTTTACCACTAGCGCAGAGCGGCTGCAGTGTGAAAGTAGCCTTACTCTTCTAGGTAAAGTAGCTACTTAGCATGGAGTAAATGAATAAACAAAAATTGGTACACAAGGTCTACACCCTACAAACTCCACTGTATCACCCATGTGTTCTTCAAATATGGCAAATGGCAGTATGAGCTCTTATGAATTTCAAGATGCTCCCAGCAGTTTCTCAAAAGTAAAATACTCTTTGGGAAAGCATTGAGAGCTGTGCAAAATGCTCTTGTCTGCTGCATGTAAATAAAGGTTTCCTGTATCCCAATCATGTGAAAATCCTTTTTATAATTTTTGAAAATGGTTAGCTGTGCAGAAAAAATATATTTTAAAGGTAATGACTGTAATCGTTGGTGGACAATTGTTTTTCATTTATTTATTTTTTTTATTTTTTTGAACTAAGCCTACATATATAATGTAAAGCAGTTATAGAAGTGTGTGTGTGTGTGTGTGTGTGTGTGTGTGTCTTAATAATCTTATTCCCACAAGGCAGAGCATCAGGTGCTGTCAGAAATCACAGTACCAAACCATTCTAGTCATGCTGAAAGTACACAATTATCATTATGGAACCAGATGTATCACTGCCTATTCATAACAAACAAACTAGAGATGGATTAGTATAAATACAGTTATAGAAATGTTGCTGTATGTCTGGACAAGAAAAAGAAAACATTCAGTACATCTCTGTAATACATGCTCACCCCCCTGTGTTTCGTCTTATCGATATTGCCGGGAATTTGGTTGGCTCCTAACTTTCTGGTTGAGCCGACTTTTTGCCGCAGCTTCTTTTTGGTGTGTGTGTGTGTGTCTCTATATATATATCTAGTGAATCTAATATATATATTATATATTCACATCAGTCCCTGCCCTCAAGGAGCTTACAATCTAAGGCCCCCGATTCAAATTCGTACATATATTAGGGCCAGTTTACCTACCAGCATGTCTTTGGAGTGTGGGAGAAAGCCAGAGTACCCGGAGGAAACCCACACAGGCACAGGGAGAACATGTAAACTAATAGCAGGTAGTGCCATGGTTTGGATTTGAACAGATGACCCTAATACTGCTAGGCAGAAAAGATAACCACTTGGGCACTGTTTATATATTCACTTTATATTGGACCAAGAGCCATTTACAAGGTTAGGGTCACACTAGTCTGCACATTACTACTGTGCAAGCTCCAGCGTTTTAGCGCATCACATTGTCAACTTTAGTTAAAGTGTGTTATTCATGTCTACACATAGTAGTGTATTGTGGTGCAGACAAATGTAGATATGCTGCGTTTTTCCACACCGTACATCACACTTTTTAAAATTCAAATATGATTGAGGATATACTGTATATCTTTAGGTAGCTCAGTTGGTAACTTTAAGGTAGCTTATTTGTGACCAATGCCTTGTGTCAACGGGCAAATGCAGCTTATTTATAATCTGTTTCTGACACTTCGGATAATTCAGTGATGTTAGTGCATTTGCTGTACAGTTAACTTCCTTTTGATCCATTTCAAGCTGCTTTTGTATGCCATAGACAAAGTAGAAGCATGTATTCTGAACAATTCTGTCCCCTTTTAAGTTTTTCTGTCCCCTTCAGGTCCCCTTTTAAGTTTTTAATGTGCTATATAGGGTAACCACACACGCACCACACGCACCACACACATCACACACATCACACACATCACACGTGGACCTGTCTGGGAACCACCTACTTTGGGTATGAGGGAACATGACACTCATTCTGCCTCCCCACAGTACGGTGATTAATGCCTGTTTATCCAGATGTTATATGGAACCTTGCTCTGAGTCTCGGTTCACACTTGTGCACTCTGCGAGATTGCATGTGATTCGCACTGCAGTGAAAATCACATTCTATGTCCGTGCGATGCAATTTCAGCCATACAGATAGTATGGCTGATATCGCATTCAGACCAAACTCGCACAGGACCCTTTTTTGGTCCACACCAGAATCAGATCGCATGGGTGCTCACATGTTGGGAGGAGGTTCTAATGGCAGCCTGCATATGTATAATGCATTTTTGTTTTAACCCATCAGTCTCCATTTCATTGGTCAGTGTTGAAGACCATCTATATTAGGAAAATGATTTCAGTGTGTCGCTGTGATCCTACAACCTGAGAGCTGAGTTAGCCTTATGCTTCTTTGTGATCGCACAATCTGTAGATCTGGCAGATCTGACATCTATGACATGCGAGAATTTGGTGGGTTACAAATTGAATAGATTGGTTTGATAGACCCTCACATCACATAGTTTTGGAACATACAAAGGAGAATGTAGGCAATCATATTTTAACATGGCTAGCTTAGGATGTGGAACGCATGTTTCTAATACGTTTTCTCTGTATTGTAGTTCTGCCAAATCCTGTTATACAACATGGTGCTAGTACTGCAGGATCATCCATTACCTTTCCAGAGGAGCCTGATGATCCCCGTGTGCACACACCACTTAATGAAGGACCTACTGGTGGGATATGGGGCTTTATTAAGGTGAGAAATAATACATTGGAAAAAGACGAAAAAAAAACTTTTTTTTGTTTTATAGAACACATGTATGCATGTATAAATGTACTTTTTTTGTGTGTCTTGTTTATGTAAAATTCAAAGTAGGCAAATCATTTCCCATAGTCCAGAGGTAATAAATGATACATACTTGCGTGTTTACTAGCTATTTCAAAGGGCCCGTTTAAAAGAAAAGCATGGTTTTTGTTTTGTTTTTTTCTTCACAATCATACTTACCTAGGTGGATGCAGCATCGGTCCCCCACTGGCTCAAAGACTGAGAACTGAGCGATCAAACGCTGCCGATCGCTCAGAGCTTCCTAAGCAGAGAGCTTGTGACTGTCAGTTACTGCTGTCTGCTCTGCCACCCCCTCGCTCACTGGAGTATTGGGCTGTGGAGGTGGCGGGAGCAGCCAGCTCAGGCTTTCAGCAGCTGTCCAGGCATGTGGGCAGATGCCGTCTTCATTCATCTTGCCTGAACCTGGTCTGGCTCTGTGACGTCAGCCGACAGCGGCCCACTGTTGGCTGAAAATGGGTCACGGGTGTGCAGAACGAACTGTGATCCACACGAGAAGTACAGCCAAATGAGCTTTGGCTGTACTTCTCCTTTTAACACCTATTAAGACAAAATATATAGGTGGTGTATTATTTTATGCTGCAATACAATAATCAGGCTCCAGTCCATGTTATGGTTTTATACATGAATAAGACTGAATCGAATATACAAATTTTATATACAGTCAGTGCAGAATAGGAGCACCTTACTTGGGATCCTGAAACTGCAGCATATATTAAATTTGTGTGAAGCACCACTTTCTACAATTTTATTGAGACAACCTCCTGCCTGACTCGCCACAATCACATTTTTCTCCCCTACTTGTATGATACCATTTGTACATATTGCCACTTCTATCCTCTGCTCTAGTCCTGCCCACACATGATGCATAGGGGTAGCCAGAAAAGGGAAATTCCTGTACATGTTTACCTGAAATTTGGTATCCACAGTTACCAGCATACTATCTAGTGCTGCTTGGCATCTGAGTTTAAATGGCCTAGGCATCTTATTCTATCCTTACCAAGCCACCCAAGGAAGTGGTGACCACACTGCATAGGCAAAAGCAATGCGGCATATTTATAAAGCAATGAATATGACTGTTGCCAGACATTCACTGCTGGTGACTTAAAGTGATACTAAAGTCTTTTTTTTTTATTTTTATAGGGAAAAAAAAAAGTCATATCGATCCTGTCCTTCTGGGGTCGCTCTTCGGCTCTCCTGACCCTTCCCTCCTGACGAGTGCCCCCACAGCAAGCTGCCTGCTATGGGGGCACCCGAGCGGAGCCCTAATTCAGACATGGAGCCTCGGCTAGGCCCCGTTCCCTCTCTCCTCATTGGCTCACTGACTTTGTCAGCAGCAGGAGCCAATGGCGCTCTGCTGTCTCAGCCAATGAGGAGGAAAGTCCCGGGCAGCCGAGTCTCTCCTGGAACATCGCTGGACAGAGATGTGCTCAGGTAAGCATTAAGGGGTCTGAGGGGGGGCTGCTGCACACAGAGGGCTTTTCTTTATCGTACATCATGGGACACAGAGCCTTAAGTAATTACTTAATGGGTTATAGCCTACCGTCAGATGTTGACACCGGTAAACCCTAATTAAGGCAGTTTACTCCCGTAGACAATACACAGATGTTTAAAGATCCAACAGACTTAGATAAATATATCAAGACAATTTGTGCTGAGAAAAGTATCTTTTTACCAGTCAAAAGAAAATATAAACGCCCTGCATTTGAACGGACTCTTTCCCCTGCTCCAGGGGCTTCCGCCTCAAGGCAGTGGCGATGGCCTCCGCCGTTAGACTCTAGAGGAAGGACTCGGGGTCAGACGCAGGCTCAAAAGAAGCCCTGGGGTAGGAAATCTGCAAAACAGAATCCTAAAGCCTCATCATGAAGAGGCAACCCCCCCTCACCAAGGTGGGGGGAAGACTTCTGCAATTTTCAGAAGTCTGCAAAAAGGAAATTCAGGACAGAGGGGTCATTTCCACGATAACGTTGGGGTACAAGCTGGAATTACGGGACATTCCACCATCTTGCTTCTTGAGGTCAAGTGTTCCCAAAGACCCAGAAAAAAAACAGTCTCTGTTTCAGGCACTAGACCGATTAATATCTCAAGGGGTGATCATACAGATACCCACAAAAGAGCAAGGTCTGGGATTTTATTCAAACCTTTTTATGGCACGTGGAGATGTCAGACCCATTCTAGATCTAAGAAAGCTAAATCAATTCCTGAAGATCCGCTCCTTTCACATGGAGACAATCAGGTCGGTAGTTTCTATCCTTCTAGGAAGAGAACGTCTGGCATCAATCGACATCAGGGATGCATATCTGCATGTCCCTATATTTCTGGCTCATCAAAAGTTTCTACGGTTCGCGTTACAACAGCAGCATTTTCAATTTGTAGCCCTGCCCTTCGGGCTAGCCACAACACCTCGGGTGTTCACCAAGGTGCTGGCCCCACCTCTAGCCGGGTTAAGGGCACAGGGCATAACAATCGTAGTGTACCTAGACGATCTATTACTTATAGATAAATCAGCAACTAGTCTGGAGCAAAGCGTACGCACTACAACCAACTATCTGAAAAGTTTGGGTTGGATTCTCAACCTAGAGAAATCTTCCTTAATATCGCTAAGAGGGCTGGATTACTTGGGTCTGATCATAGATACAGATCAGGAAAGGGTGTTCTTGCCTCAGGCAAAAATCAACTCCATAGGAGAACTGGTGCGGAGGGTCAGGTCAAATGGCAATCCCTCCATTCGCCTCTGCATGAGGTTGCTAGAAACCATGGTAGCTTCATTCAAAGCAGTTCCCTATGCCCAGTTCGATTCAATTCTGTTGCAAAACAGCATCCTGTCTGCTTGGAACGAAACAATTCAAGCTTTAGACTTGCCAATGCTGATGTCCCCAAGAGTGGCCCAAAGCCTCACTTGGTTATTAACCCAGAATCTTCTGAAGGGAAGATCCTTCAGACCAGTCATCTGGAAAGTGGTAACGATGGATGCCAGCCTTTCAGGCTGGGGAGCAGTACTAGAAAAGACAACTGTCCAAGGACACCGAAAGAAGCTTGCCCATCAATATCCTAGAGATTCGGGCAGTACGCCTGGCTCTAAAGGCCTGGACTTTCAGGTTACGGGATTGTCCTATTAGGATTCGATCCGACAATGCCACAGCTGTGGCCTTTATCGATCAATAAGGGGGCACCAAAAGTCTCTCAGCGCAGAGAGGTGAACCATATTCTAACTTGGGCAGAAAGGAATGTTCCATGCCTTTCTGCAATCTTCATTCCAGGAGTAGAGAATTGGCAGGCAGACTACTTAAGTCGCCAGCAGTTATTCCCAGGGGAATGGTCTCTTCACTCCGACATATTTCGGGCTGTTTTGTCAAAGATGGGGGACTCTGGACGTGGATCTCCTACCATCCAGGTTCAACATGAAGTTGGTCAACTTTGTGGCCAGAACAAGGGATCCATTCGCATGCGGAATGGATGCGTTAGTGACCCCATGGAATCAGTTTTCACTGATCTATGCATTTCCCCCCTATTCAGTTGCTACCTCGACTTCTTCTTTGCAGGATCAAGCTGGAAAGAAAGCAGACAATTCTGTTAGCACCAGCATGGCCCAGAAGGTCATGGTACGCAGAAATCGTAAAGATGGCAGTGGAGGGCCCATGGTCCCTCCCACTACGGCCAGATCTGCTCTCTCAGGGACCGATATTCCATCCTTCCTTACGGTCTCTAAATTTAAGGGCTTGGCTATTGAAACCCACATTCTAAAGAGACTTGGGCTTTCCGGGTCAGATACCTCTACCCTGATTAATGCCAGGAAGCCAGCTTCCAAAACTATATATATTATAGAGTCTGGAAGACTTACGTTTTCTGGTGTGAATCCAAGGGTTGGCACCCTCGGAGATATATCATAGGCAGAATTCGTGCCTTTCTACAATTAGGGGTAGACATGAAATTGGCCTTAAGTACTATTAAAGGCCAAGTCTCAGCTCGGTCTTATTTCAAAGACCACTTGCTACTCATTCTTTAGTCCGGGGCTTTAGATAAGGGGTGACGCGGCTTAATCCGCCCGTCAAACCTCCCTTGAACCTTTGGGACTTAAACTTAGTTTTGTCTGTGTTACAAAAACAGCCATTTGAACCAATACAACAGATTCCCCTAGTCCTTCTGACAAGGAAGTTTATTATTTTTGGTTGCTATATCCTCAACAAGGAGGGTTTCAGAATTGGCTGCTCTTTTTTGTAACAAGCCATATTTGATTTTTCATGAGGACAGAGTGGTGTTACGCCCTCGTCCAGGCTTTTTGCCAAAAGTCATTTCAGGTTTTCACCTGAACCAGGATATTGTCCTGCCATAATTTTTTCCAAAACCATGTTCCAGGGAAGAAAAGGCACTACATTGTCTTGGTGTAGTGAGAGCAGTGAAAATCTGTTTAAAGAAAACTGCTCAGATTCCTAAGACTAATGTCTTATTTATTCTGCCGTAGGGTCCTAAGCAGGGACAGGCAGCGTTGAAATCCACTGTTGCTAAGTGGATTCGGCAAGTGATAATTCAAACTTATGATTTAAAGGGTAAAATTCCCCCGTTTCAAGTTGAGGCGCATTCTACCAGGCCAGTTAGTGCTTCTTGGGCAGTGTGTCATCAGACCTCCATGGCTTAGATCTGTAAGGCCACAACTTGGTCTTCAGTGCATACGTTCACAAAATTTTATCTGGCGGATGTAAAGAGGTATGAGTATATCACCTTCGAGCACAGTGTGCTGCAAGCAGCAGTATAAATCCTCAAGTCTGGGTGTACCCTGCGGGTTGTTTTCTCCCACCCCTCTTGTGGCATTGCTATGGGACATCCCATTAAGTAATTACTTAAAGCGGGGTTCCACCCAAATTTTGAACATTATCTCTATGCATTCTCTTCCTTGCCTAGATGCTGACATGCTGTGTAAAAAAATTTAAATCGCCGTAATTACCTTTTTTTTTTTTTTTTTTTTTTTTTTTTTTTTTTTTTTTCTAATCTTCTTAGCACTTCCTGGTTTTCCTCCCATGGGAGTAGGCATGTTTCTAGCTCCCACAGTCCCCTGGGAGCTAGTTTCAGGCTTCCCAGCGTGCATTGTGCAACAGCGTCATCTCAACATCTCAGTGAATGCTGGGAGCACAGCATTCACCGCATCCAGTAAAAATACATGCTTGTGGGCTTCAAATGCCCACAATGAAGATGGAAACTGCCTTCAGTGAATTTTATAAGTTATTCTTTACAACGAAATCGGACACAGGCGGACTTATTACACAGAACATGTGAGTAGATAATCGTGAGAAGAAAAGTTTGTGAATGAACTCCAAAAAAAAAAAAAACGATAGATAGGTGGACCCCCACTTTAAGACTCTGTGTCCCATGATGTACGATAAAGAAAATAGGATTTTTATAACCGCTTACCTGTAAAAATCCTTTTCTTGGAGTACATCATGGGACACACAGAGGTCCCTCCCCTCTTTTTTGGGATACAAGTATATTGCTTTGCTACAAAAACTGATGTGCTCCTTGAAGGAGGAGGGGTTCTATAGGGAGTGAACTTCCTCAATTAGGGTTTACCAGTGTCAACACCTGACGGTAGGCTATAACCCATTAGGTGAATACTTAAGGCTCTGTGTCCCATGATGTACTCCAAGAAAAGGATTTTTACAGGTAAGCTGTTATAAAGATCCTATTTTTATCTTAAAGCATGGAATGCATTAAGATAAAAAACCTTTTGCCTTTACAATCACTTTAATCTCTGTCTTTCAAAACACATGCACCTGGCAAATTCACTTTTCACTAAATTTACTACCTTTTTATAAATATGCCCCTATGCCTGTGCGATATGTAGTTTGCACTGAGAGGAAAAAAGCATAGTTTAGCTGGTTCTATTCTAAAAATAGGAATAAAGCCCTTAAAGGATAAGTTCACCTTTCGTAACACATTACACCCATGTTCATGTTACAAACGGACCGACCCCCACCCCACTCTGACAGCTAGCGGGGATCTCTCTCTCTCCCCCCCTCCCACCCCTTACCTGTCACAATTAAAAAAACAAACAAAAAAACTCTATATGGAAAACTACAAGTCCCGACATCCTTTGCAGCTGGTTGCTTGTAGTTTTTAACGAACTACCACGGCGCTCTGGAGCACTGTGGTGGTTCATTCATGCTTCCTGCCAGATACACTGACAGGTCTGCAGGAGACCTACATGTACTGAGTTATGGAGAACCGCTTCTGTTCTAGGAAGGTTCTATAATGATACCAACTCAAATCAAAACTAAAATCTGGTCTGATCATAAAATATAAACACTTGTAGTCCTAAAGGGACAATCACTTAGATGGATAGGACATGTCTGCTTACATTTTAGTGTGGTTATATTATTATTATTATGCCACCAATATGCATTATTTTTTTCACTAGCGTTATTGTCATTTTATTTATAATTTTATGTTTTGTGCAGGTATAATGAGGTGTTCTAATATGCTTTTCTGATTTACTATAGGGAGTGGCTGGCAATCCCATGGTGAAGTCTGTGCTGGATAAGACCAAACATTCAGTAGAGAGTGTTATCACCACCCTGGACCCTGGCATGGCTCCTTATATCCGTAAGTGAAGTTCAGCAAATGCAGACACATACGTGTGTGGGTGTGGTGTGGTGTGGTGTGTTTTTTTTTTTTTTTTTTTTTTCTTTCAGCATACAACCTGGAAATGCTGTTTTGTAGTCCAGTGCAGTTTAGGAACAGTAGGCCTCATTATTTTCGTGCTACGTTCATACTTTGTACATTGAACTATAGGCATTCAGAGACGTAAATCTGAAAACAGGAAACTTGTTTACATTGATTGTAAAGTCTGTTTGATTTTAAATAACAAACACGTCATACTTACCTCAGTTTTGCACAGGGCAGCTTGGATCTTCCTCTTCTCGGGTACCTTTTTGCTGCTCCTGGCCCATCCTTCCTGTCAAGTGCCCCCCACAGCAAGCAGCTTGCTATGGGGGAACCCGAGCAGAGTCACAGCTCCACGTGTCCATTCAGACACGGAGCCCCAATCCAGCCCCGCCCCCTCTCTCCCCTGATTGGCTAACTGACTTTGACAGCCACGGGAGCCAATGGCGCCACTGCTGTGTCTCAGCCAATCAAGGGGAGAGTCCCAGATGGCTAAGACACTCATGGACATCACTGAACAGAGATAGGGTAAGTAATTAGGGGGTTGCTGCGGAGGCTGCCACGCACAGGTTTTTTATCTTAATGCATAGAATGCATTAAGATAAAAAACCACCTGCCTTTTCAACTCCTTTAACGCGTGTGTGTGTGTGTGTGTGTGTTGTGTTGTGTTGTGTTTTTTTTTTTTTTTATACACTCCAGTGTTTAGCCTGTAGTGCGTTAGATACTAATGGCCTGTACACTCGATTTGAAAATCGTATGTCAAATACCACTTTCAAAGTGTTTGTACGATAATCTGATCACAGCATTCCATAGCCGATCACGACAGTTCATCCGATTTATTATCCAATCGGACAAGCGTGACATTTTTTCTGGTACTGTGATGAAGTCCGGACACCCTGTTGGGTATTTCCGCTAAGAAGCTGCTTCCCAAGTCCTGGAACACGAGACCAATCGATCAATGGCTATAGGAACCCCAAAGACCGGACAACACCAGGCTTGGAGTACACCAGAAAATGAACTGCTTTATTTTTCGAAACACACTGAATTTATACAGCAAACCATCAGATAAGGGCTACTCCTGTTATCTCAGACAAAGGTCACCTTACACGGTAGAGCTAGTCCTATTATCATAACAATGACCTCCTTAGACAGTCTGGCTCCCCGGACTAACTTGTATAAGAAGCCGCAAGCAATTAGTGACCATCTCTGGATAACTTCTAAGCTCTGGAACACATTATAACACAGAGTTCTCCAGGCCATGGTTCTCCTGCAGCCCAAAGTCCGTGACAGGTACAATACCAGATCGTACGATTTTCGTTTAATCAGTACAGTTGTTTAAAATACTAATACACTACAGCACATTGCATCACTTTTTTTATTTTGTTGTACGAGAATTTTCGTGAATTTAGTAACCTATTCAATTTCTACTTGTGACTAGCAAGCGAAAAAAGTTGGACGATCTGTCATCCGATTTTCAGATCGTGTGTATGGGGCCTTAGTAATAGCCCAAGTATTACATCTTGTGACTGATAGTCATGTGTACACATGGTAGGACTGCTGTTACAAGTGCTGGCATTAGAGGGCAGTGTTGCTGAGCTGATTGAGTCTGTATAGTGCACTGTGTTAATGGACAACTACTATCAAAACAAAGGCAAAGCAATGTTTCATGTTTGTATAGAATTCTTCTTGGGAAATCATGTTTGCATGTCTGCTTTAATGAAATGCTTACAGTATGTCCAGTGGTATGGTGTGTGTGTGTTTGTTTTTTGTTTTGTTTTTTGTGGGTTTTTTTTTTTTTTTTTTTAAATATGAACTTCATTACACACACTGTAAGCAAACAGTTTGAATTCTTCAATGTCACCTGCAACTAGAGTTGCCACCTCCATCCCGTTTAAACCCGAACACATATGAATTACACAGGTTCTGAGGCTAATTACATTCAGATAAGGCACCAATTGAGTTTAATTACCACCTTAATCAGCCACAGAACCTGTGTAATTAATATGTGTTCAGGTTTAGAGGGATGAGGTGGTATCCCTACCTGCAAGTGGGGTTATGCAGTTTGATGCAAAATTTTTGTATTATATTTTTATTCACCGGTAATGCAGAAATATGCATCATTGTCCATAGGTAGTAGTAAAATGCTAATTTTCTTAACAAGGTGCTAAATTAAAACCATTTTACTCCACAGATTTCAACTTTTTTTTTCTTCTCCTGCATGAAACTAATTGATTTCTATGGGAACACATGTTGGGTTAGGGAGGAAGACTGTGCTTTACTGTCTTGTTACTTCCTCGAAGGCCATCTATTAAGGGGAATTCATTACTGGCTGCTCTTTAGCTTTTTTTTTTTTTTTTCCCCCGCATGTGTTTTATAAGATAATAGCATTGTGGTTGTTGCAGACACTTGGTATAACCTGTGTGTCTTCTATCAGCTTTTTTTTTTTTAACACTTCCATTTTTGTGTAGGATCTGGAGGAGAGCTTGACCTAATAGTGACATCTAACAAAGAGGTGAAGGTTGCAGCTGTTCGTGATGCTTTTCAGGAGGTGTTTGGAATGGCTCTTGTAACAGGGGAAGATGGACAGTCAAATATTGCACCACAGCCTGTGGGATATGCTGCTGGGTTAAAGGTAAGTGCTAGATCTGTTCATTTCAGTCTGCATACATAAACAATAAATATATACTAAGGTAAAGCAGGGCTGAAAAGTTATTGCAAAATTTAAAAAACAGATGGATGTGTCTTGACTTTGAATTTGTTTAGATCACTCGTATCTTGGTGCCACCTGCACCCAGGACCATCTCTGGCTTATACTTGCCTGCTTCTAATTAAGGGAGATATTGCTGTCACAGCCACTTGTCATACTCTTCCCAGTTGGGTCTGTGCATATCCTTTTCACTTACATTCATCCCTGTAGATTTCAGAATCTGAACTAGTACCTGGGTGCACCATGGGAATGAATGGAGAGCGCAGAGTGTATGTGAAAGACTGTCTGGGATGATTTTGGCAAGTATCGGTGTGACTTTTACTGGATTAGAGACAGGTGAGCATAAGACTGAGAGGGTGGTGAGGGAGGAATACGTTACTGCAGTTGTGTGGGAACTATAAGGGCTAGTTTTACACTAGCCCTGCCCTCTGAAGAGTGATCTGAATTCAGATCGCTCTTCATAGGGAATTTGACAGGTGGTGGGGAGGCATTGTATCTCCTCACCACCTGCTTGAACTCCGCAATAGCATCAGTTTCATGGGTTGTGTTAAGCAGGCAGTATTGTTCACTGAATGCAGCAGTGGAGATACTTTTTGCCGTGCTACTATGCAAAGCATCGTGGCAGCAGCATAGGTACACACTTCCCTGCAGCCTTTTGCAGCTAAAGGAAGAGAGTTTGGGGACAGTAAAAGCACGGCTCAACGCTATGGTTTTACTAACCCCCAAATGCTAGTGTAAAATGTGTCAGGGCAATATTATGCATTTCTTGGTAGATAAAACTATTCCCATTTACAGTATGCTTTAGTGCTGTGCATTTTTCTTTTTTTGCATAGGTACCCTTGCTGGTTTGTTGCAAGCTTCAGTGGGGTTTTGTATTTTGTCATTACTACCCAGGAAGGTTCAGCTGCAGAATTAATAAGCACAATTTACTAACTAACATTTATAGGTAAAGTTGATCCACAGGAAAATCCGATTGCCTCTTGGGGGATCAGGAAGGATTTTTTTCCCCTGCTGTAGCAAATTGGAGCATGTTCTGCTGGGGTTTTTTGCCTTCCTCTGGATCTACTGTGGGTATAGAATTGGGTATATTGGATTGTAGGATATTTTTTTTTATTTTATTTTTTTATGGTTGAACTGGATGGACTTGTCTTTTTTTCAACCTAAAGACTAACTAACTATGTAATTTTATGTGGAAAATGAATTTGTAACAAAACCCTTTGCACCCACACAGGTGCACTTTTACATCATGGAATCCTACCCTCACTAAGCCTGCATCAGCATCTTTAGGTCTAGGAACAGAAACCGTTGCCTGATGATAGTTTGTGCCTTCAGTAATATGGCAGCCCCTCACAACTATGTTAGCTACAGTGTGGTGGGGAATAGTTAATAGTGTCTCTAGGCCAGAGATATGCAATTAGCGGACCTCCAGCTGTTGCAAAACTACAAGTCCTATCATGCCTCTGCGGGTCATGCTTGTGACTGTCAGTCTTGCTATGCCTCATGGGACTTGTAGTTCTGCAACAGCTGGAGGTCTGCTAATTGCATATACCTGCTCTAGCAAAAGAACAATCTGTAGAAAGTGTCCTAAAAGTGCTGTATCTTGTACTTGTTTGGCTGATATAGTTGTCTGGGTCTGCTCTACTATGAATTACTGTACCTTCTCACATCATTGTTTGTTGCTTGTATTGGTCTGATACAGAAAGAGCTTTATTCTTTTATTATTATTATTTAAGGTACTTCTATAGTGCCTTCAATTTACACAGCGCTTTACATATACATGGTACATTCACATCGGTCCCTACCCTCAATTTGCTTACAATCTAAGGTCCCTAACTCACATTCATATACTAGGGCCAATTTAGACAGGATCCAATTAACCTACCATCGTGTCTTTGGAGTGTGGGAGGAAACCAGAGTACCCAGAGGAAACCCACGCAGGCACAGGGAGAACATGCAAACTCCAGACAGGAGGTTGGGATTTGAACCAGTGACCCTTTTTACTGCTAGGCGAGAGTGCTACCCACTACACCACTGTGCCGCCCAGTAACCATTATATCTACAGTAGAGTTTGTTCATTTGAAAAACAGAGTTACTGGCTGGGTCACCAGTTGAAAATAAAAGGACAGAAACCTAAGAAAGAAAATCAATGTTTCTTTAAGTCTTTTCTTCTTTCTTGACGCTGTATTAAAAATGTGTATTTCAGCTTCTACATGGATACTGTAAAAGTGGTAGTTTGTGTGCTCTTTTTAGTTTTTGGATAGAGTGGGGAAAGGTTAGAACCTTTATTGGTAATAAATGCTAATTGAGGCACAAATCTAGGGATTTCCCCGCCGCTGTTTTCTGGGGACCGCATTTTACCAAATCGAAAGTCAGGGAAAATCTGCAACAGGAAAACAGACAACAGTAAAAAGCTGACAGCCTTCCCCCTACTTAACTGTAAATACAACTTTTGATGCTGTCTCTTTTGCTGTTTCATTCACTCCCCATCTAGTGTAGAGGTTGTCCCCAGTACTGGAGGTGAGGACCGATGGGTTTTAACTATGCCCTGGACTGCAATAAAACCCAGACAGGAGCTCTAATTCTTCCCTGCATCATCTAAAACAAAAATAAATTGGGGTATAGATACATTTGGTGTCTCATTGGATCTTAAATGGGTGATTGAGGTGCAGACTCTGCCAGGGTACTATTCATAAAAATGTAATTTCTACAGTAAACATTGTAGACCATGTGCTATGTTTGCTGTCATGTGGCTTGTTGCTGACATGTTTGTTTTTTTTATTAAAGTGGAACTTTACCCATAACAGCGTGGTAAGCAATGTTCTTTATCATGGAACATACATTCTAGAGCTGCACGATTCTGGCTAAAAGGAGAATCACAATTTTTTTGCTAAGAATAAAGCTCACGATTCTCAAGGCGTAACATCTTTCACATTATACAAAAAAATTGGGCAAACTTTACTGTTTAGGTTTTTTTTAATTCATTAAAGTGTATTTTTTTTCCCCAAAAAATTGCATTTGAAAAACCGCTGCGCAAATACAGTGTGACCTAAAATATTGCAACAACCACTGTTTTATTCTCTAGGGTCTCTGTTAAAATATATAATGTTTTGGGGATACTAAGTAATTTTTTAGCAAAAAAATACAGATTTTAACTTGTAAGGAACACGTGTCAAAGGTGTAGTCTTTAGGCTTAATGTACACGGACGTTTTAAAACCTCTCCTGAACTATTTAACATGACAGATAGTAATCGAGGTTTAAAAACATCCGTTTTGCCCCATTTACATGCTGCATTTGCGTTTTTTTAGAGGTTGTGTGTTTTTTTTTTTTTTTCCCCAAATAGTCAAACATGTATCTCCCATTTAAAAACGGGAAATGCCTGTAAACGCGATAACTCACGTCTAGCCATGTTTACAGGCATTTGGCGTTTCAAAAAAATGCTTCTAAACTCAATGGCGGCAAAGTGGTTCTGTTATCCTGATTGGACATCGTATGACGTGATCAGGATAACTAGCCGACGTGCATCGCGGTGATCGGTGGTGCGGCGTGTCAGTCTGACACACCGCAACTCTGATCTAGGTAAAGAGTCTCTGACGGAGACTCTTTACCGTGTTATCAGCCGTGTCCAATCATGGCTGATCACAGTGTAAACAGGAAAAGCTGTGTATCGTCTCTTCCCTTTTTTTTTCGTCACCAGGACCACCGGGTATGCCACCCATGGCCACCAGGGATGCCAATCAGTGCCCATAATTGATGCCAATCAGTGCCAAACACTAATGCCTGAGAATCAGTGCCGCCCCGTCGGTGCCTGTCAGTGAAGGAGAAAACTTACTTATTTACAAAGTTTTGTAACAGAAACAAAAAAAAAAAAAAAAAAAAATCTCAGCGGTGATTAAATACCGCCAAAAGAAAGCTCTATTTGTGGGAACAAAATGATAAAAAATTTGTTTGAGTACAGTGTTGCATGACCGCGCAATTGTCATTCAAAGTGCGACCGCTGAAAGCTGAAATCTGGCCTGGGCAGGAAGGTGTATAATTGCCCTGTATTGAAGTGGTTAATTTTCTATATAGTAGCCATAGGTGTAATCTATGTTATGCTTTTCCCAATGTCTTGTTATTGCTGGTTGTTGTGGTCACTTGGGGTGTGTAGTTTGACAGTCTACACTTTTTTTTCTTCCAATTTATTTTCAGGGAGCCCAGGAAAGAATAGACGGATTACGCAGAAGTGGTGTGATCCATGAGAAGCAACCTGCTGTGTCAGTAGAAAACTTCATTGCAGAGCTGCTGCCTGACAAGTAAGAATTAGTCAGAGATGCTGAATTGCAACTTGTAGAATGTAGTTTACTGTTTCAAACCAAAAGTCGTATACAGAATGTTTCAGGCAAGCAATTGTCCTTCTCTTTGAGAAGCTTTGTCCCAGATCTGAAAGATTGTTTCCAAAGCTGGATACACACTATACAATTTTTCTTTAGATTTTTTTTTTTTCCTTTACATTTACCAAAACCATATAATATGAAGGCAAACCTAAACACTTTCAATTTGTATGCAGTCAGGCAGACCCTTGCACTACATAGTTGAAGGTAAATCTAAAGGAAATCAAACAACAAAAGTTGTATAGTGTGTGTGTGTGTGTGTGTGTATCTAGCTTTAATTTTAGCAATTATATATTTTGGGCTGCAACTAACGATTATCTTCATAATCGATTAGTTGGCTGATTATTGTTTTGATTAATAAGTTAATAACCTTAATAAAAAGTGTGGTGTATAATTTAGTTAATATGTAAAGTTTTAAAAAAAGGCAATTTATTCTTAAATATCTCTATGCAGTGGTAAATATAAATAACCAACTATATGGTTAGGGAGCAAAATCTCTAATCCACTCTGAGAATAACAGACAGAAGAGATATACTGCATATAATATTAGAGGAGATATAATGTATAAACTATTAGAGGAGAGATATACTATATATACTATTAGAGGATATATACTGTATATACTATTAAAGGGTGAATCTGGTAAATATCACCAGACTCAGATCACATTTTTTTTATTTAAAAAGCAATGTCTTCTTTCAAAAAAATGTAATTTTAAGAACGTTCATTCAATTTTCTAATCATTAGTGGAGTCAAATCGACATTCATTTTCAACCACAGTGACGGGAACATTTGGAAATAATAAAAAACATCTTGGTCAAAGGAATTTTTAGACAGTATTTCAGTTCGTTCAGAAATGACATTCATTTTAAAAACAGAATGTTAAAAACAAGGGAAAATTTCAAACAACATTCTTAAATTCAGCGAATGTACAAAGATTTTTCATCTGAATATTCTTGTCTGAAAATTGATCTGTGTGGCCAGGGCTCGGTACACACCTATGCAGTGTGCTTTTGATGTGTTTCTGCACTGCTTTTGGCTGTGCGTTTTGATTTTTGCGCATGTGATTTTGCTGCGATTTGCATTTTTTTTTTTTAGGTCAATTTGTTGTTGAGCAGATTAAAAAACACAAATTGCTGCAAAAACGCATTACATGCTTTTCTGTAGCTTCTCCATTGAAGTGTATTGAACCAAAAAAGCACCGTTTTGTGTTTAAAAAAAAAAGTCCTTGACCCTTTCCAAATACGGAGGGGCTAAAAAAAAGCATAGATGTGAACGTGTCCCATAGGAAACCATATAAATGAACTGTAGTGCGTTTCTGCAAATAGCACCAAAAAACACATAAATGTGAACCAGGTCTAAGACGTTTAGTAACATAATGGGGTTAAAAAAAAACTAAAATTAGCCCTTCATAGTACAAAAAAAGCAAATAATCACTACTGTAAGGGGTTCATTTTTTTTTTTTTACTGTAGAACTGTGAAAGAAATATTTACGGTAGTGATTTGGTCTTTTTGTACTATAAAGGGCTGATTTTATTACTGGCAGATTAATCGATTATGAAAATAGTAATCGATTAATTTCATAATCGCTTAGTTGTCGATTAATTGATTAGTTATTTCAGCCCTAGATATATTCATCTTTGTAGGGAATCCCATGCTGCCATCTGTACATTTGTCACTATGGCTCCTCTTGAGTGATATTTCCATTCTTATGAATAACAACATCAGAAGACCTACCCATGTACACAATGCTTTGTGTGTAATTAACCCGGTTCTGAAAATTAAACTATGAACAGAAAATTAAACCTAATTTTTTTAAATTTTTTGTCTGGGTTTTAAAATACATTTCAAAGTAAGAAAAGTTGCGCTACATTAAATGTTTCTTATGTAAGAAATAGTGTGAACCAATACCATACAGAAAACCAGGACACACCCGAATCAAGAGTGTATCCTGAGCATCCTAAACTCCTTCAGTTGATGTATACATAAATGAATTGTGAAATAAACAAAATAGCAACAGCTGAAAAAAATCATGTGCACATCAATCAATAAATGAACAAACAATGTCCATAAGACCATTAGTGTCCATATACAAACAAAATAAAACGAGCAGATGTGATAGAAAAAATATGTGAGTTATAATCCACAGCAGGTATCAAGGTCCAGATATTCAGCCTTAAAATGTCCACAAATGAAAGACAGCTTGATGTAAACTCTGTATGTGATAACCCTTACCGGAACCGGTGGACCCCCTAAAGAGCGGGGTCATACGAGCAGACAGATATAGCCCTCTGCGGGGACACTTGAATCTCGAGTCCTTTGGTTGCCTTGAGCGGTCCGCGAGGATTTCGCCAGATAACAGTAAATGCTTAGCAACTGGATGTCCCCAATCTGAAAAGAGAAGCACACTCGGGCTCCCAGCCACGAGTGAGCAGACAGAAAGGGACTCCAGTCGTATAGTAAGTTAAAATTCAAAATTTTAATGCTAACTAGATAAGCAAAAGCTCATAAGACAACATGTACAGAGGTAATGTACAGGGATATTGCACAGAAAAATTGTATAAAGGTGCATGAATAGATAAATAGATAAAAAGCCGGCTAGCTAAAACAAACAATAAAAAGCACCCATGTACCAGGTCACATGTGGCATGATTGTGTCGGCACAACGTCAGAACAACGCACAGCCCTACGTTGGTGCCCCAGGAAGACGCAAGGTATTGCGAAACATGTTCTGCTGACGCAATCACGCCACATGTGACCTGGTACACGGGTGCTTTTTATTGTTTGTTTTAGCTAGCCGGTTTTTTATCTATTCATGCACCTTTATACCATTTTTAGGGGGTCCACCGGTTCTGGTAAGGGTTATCACATACAGAGTTTACATCGGGCTGTCTTGCGGACATTTTAAGGCTGAATATCTGGACCTTGATACCTGCTGTGGATTATAACTCACATATTTTTTCTATCACATCTAACGAAAACGCTGCTCATTTTATTTTATTTGTATATGGACACTAATGGTCTTATGGACATTGTTTTTTCATTTATTGATTGATGTGCACATGATTTTTTTCAGCTGTCGCTATTTTGTTTATTTCACAATTCATTTATGTATACATCACCTGAAGGAGTTTAGGATGCTCAGGATACACTCTTGATTCGGGTGTGTCCTGGTTTTCTGTATGGTATTGGTTCACACTATTTCTTACATAAGAAACATTTAAAGTAGCGCAACTTTTCTTACTTTGACATTTATTGGCACCATTAGGTATTAGATGGTTTATTGTTGCTGCTTTTTTGCTGATTTTGCTTTTGTCTTAGCACGGTATTTACACTTTATTTAACCTTTTAAAATACATTCACTGATTGCTTGCAGAACTAAATTGTAACCCTTCTATGTATTTCATTGTTTACTCGTTATTTGCACTGAAATGAAGTACAATTGAGATTTAAATGTGTTTTAGGTGGTTTGATATCGGTTGCGTAATTTTGGATGATCCAATCCATGGCATTCGTTTAGAAAACTTTACACAAGCTACACCTTTGCCTTTGGAATATGTACAGCAGGTTTGTTTCCCCCATTTTTTTTTTTTTTTTCTTCTTGGAATAGTAGCCAATGTCAAAAGTAGTGTAGATAAATGTAATAACTTTTGTGACACCATAAAAATGTTCAAAACCTTTTGCGAAAGTGATCAGCATACAGGGTAACACAAATGCCTTTTGAAATTGATGATGCTTATTCTGTTGTGTTAGATGGACTTCTTTCAGAAATTTGTTAGAGGACTAAAAAGACTAAAGGCATGATTGCAAATAATTTTGTCTTCTGAGACTTATTCTGTGCCTAAAAGTATGGATTTCAGGGACACTTAACCACTTCCCGCTCGACCTATAGCAGATTGATGGCTGGGAAGTGGTTCAATTATCCTGACTGGGCGTCATATGACGTCCAGCAGGATAAAATGCCGGCGATCGTGGCATGTCAGTCTGACACGCCGCATCTCCGATCGTGGTAAGAAGTCTCTGACAGAGGCTTCTTACCACATGATCAGCTGTGACCAATCACAGCTGATCATCGCGTAAACCAGGAAGTGCCGGTAAACGGCATTCCTCGGTTCGCGCTTACAGGGAGAGCCGGTCGGTGGCTCTCCCTGTCGGGGGGGTGGGGGGGTGTAGGGATTCTGTGCTGATAATAATCAACACATTGATTATTAGCACAGCCCCATCAGATGTGCCACCACAGCTGTTAAAAAGTGGCCATAAGCTGCCAGTCAGTGCCCCATAAAAAAAACAGATGACAGTGCCAACAGTAAAACCTGTCATTACCTCATCAGTGCTGCCCATCACAGCCCCGCCTGTCAGTGCCCATCACGGCCGCATATCAGTGCCACCTGTCAGTGCCCATCACAGCCACCCTGTCAGTGCCCATCAGTGCTGCATCTCAGTGCCGCCTATTGGTGTCCATCAGTGCTGCATCTCAGTGCCGCCTATTGGTGTCCATCAGTGCTGCATCTCAGTGCCGCCTATTGGTGTCCATCAGTGCTGCATCTCAGTGCCGCCTATTGGTGTCCATCAGCGCTGCATCTCAGTGCCGCCTATTGGTGTCCATCAGCGCTGCATCTCAGTGCCGCCTATTGGTGTCCATCAGCGCTGCATCTCAGTGCCGCCTATTGGTGCCCATCAGTGCTGCATATTAGTGCCACCTATTGGTGCCCATCAGTGCTGCATATTAGTGCCGCCTATCAGTGCCTATCAATTCTACATGTCAGTGAAGGAGAAAACTAAATTCAAAACAAAGAAACTTTTTTTTTTTTTTTTTTTCCAAAATTTTGGTCTTTTTTAGTTTAGCAAAAAATAAAAACCGCAGAGGTGATCAAATACCACCAAAAGAAAGCTCTATTTGTGGGAACAAAATAATACAAATTTTATTTGGGTACAGTGTAGCATGACCACGCAATTGTCATTCAAAGTAAGACTGTGCTGAAAAGCTGGAAATTGTCCTGGGCGGGAAGGGGCGAAAGTGCTTGGTGTTGAAGTGGTTCAACATGCCTCTGAAGGTATTCATACCTCTTGAAATTTTCCACATTTTGTCATGTTACAACCAAAAATGTAAATGTATTTTATGTGATAGACCAACACAAAGTGGCACATAATTGTGAAGTGGAAGGAAAATGATAAATGGTTTTCCAGATTTTTTATAATTAAATATGTGAAACGTGTGGCGTGCATTTGTATTTGCCCCCCCTGAGTCAATACTTTGTAGAACCACCTTTCACTGCAATTACAGCTTCAAGTCTTTTTGGGGATGTCTCTACCAACTGCACATCTAGAGTGAAATTTTTACCCATTCTTCTTCTTCTTTGCAAAATAGCTCAATATCCGTCAGATTGAATGGAGAGTGTCTGTGAACAGCAATTTTCAAGTCTTGCCACAGATTCTCAATTGGATTTAGGTCTGGACTTTGACTGGGCCATTCTAACACATGAATATGTTTTGATCTAAACAGTTTTATTGTAGCTCTGGCTGTAAGTTTAGGGCCGTTGTCCTTCTGGAAGTTGAACCTCTGCCCCCCTCAAGTTTTTTGCAGACTCTAGCAGGTTTTCTTTGTATTTGGCTCTATCCATCTTCCCATCAACTCTGACCAGCTTCCCCGTCCCTGCTAAAGAAAAGCATCCCCACAACATGATGCCACCACCATGTTTCACAGTGGGGATGGTGTGTTCAGGGTGATGTGCAGCTTTAGTTTTCCTCCACACGTAGCATTTTGCTTTTGCTTTTAGGCCAAAAAGTTACATTTTGGTCTCATTTGACCAGAGCACCTTCTTCCACATGTTTGTGTCCCCCACGTGGCTTCATGCAAACTGCATACGGGACTTCTTATGGCTTTCTTTCAACGATGGCTTTCTTCTTGCCACTCTATCATAAAGGCCAGATTTGTGGAGTGCACGACTAATAGTTGTCCTGTGGACAGATTCTCCCACATGAGCTGTGAATCTGTGCAGCTCCTCCAGAGTTACCGCGGGCCTCTTGGCTGCTTCTCTGAATCATACTCTCCTTGCCCGGCCTGTCAGTTTGGGTGGATGGCCATGTCTTGGTAGGTTTGCGGTTCCATACTCTTTCCATTTTCAGATGATGGATTGAACAGTGCTCTGAGAGATGTTCAAAGCTTGGGATATTTTATTTATAACCTAACTCTGCTTTAAACTTCTCCACAACTTTATCCCTGCCCTGTCTGGTGTGTTCCTTGTCCTTCATGGTGCTGTTTGTTCACTAAGGTTGTCAAACAAACTTCTGAGGGCTTTACAGAACAGGTGTATTTATACTGAGATTACTTTACACACAGGTGGACTCTACTTACTAATTGGGTGACTTCTGAAGACAATTGGTTCCACTAGATTCTAGTTAGGGGTCTCAGAGTAAAGGTGGCTAAATACAAATGCACGCCGTACTTTTCAGATATTTATTTGAAAACCATTTCTCATTTTCCTTACACTTCACAATTATGTGTCACTTTGTGTTGGTCTATCACATAAAAAATCCCAATAAAATACATTTATGTTTTTGGCTGTAACATGACAAAATGTGGAACATTTCAAGAGGTATGTATACTTTTTTTCAAAGCACTGTAGCTCAAGCATTAATGCAGGAGAGTGTGCTTAGCTGAGAAAATCCCTCCTTCTCTCCTGAGGACTCCTGGGAGATATGACATAATTTGCCTAGACAAGAAACCAAAAGGTGATTGCAAAAATGTAGAAAAAAGTTTAATACAAGTAATGATATACTTTCGTATTTATTTACTAATGCTAGCAGCATGAGGATTAAAAATAATCAATGTTGATTGAGAGAGTGAAGTTCCACTTTAAGGTGTGATCAATCAAAAAAGATTGCATTTATGTTATGTTCTTGGTAAACAAGGGTATGGTTTGGCGCACAGTAGTGATCGCTGTTACATGGAACCATCAGTCTCTAAATTAGTCCTGTATATAAGCAAAGGGCAAAAATTGGATACATCATAGAGAATAGTCCATCCACTGATCAGGTCCTAAAGGTGATGTAATTAGTCCAATAACTCGGGGAAAGCCTCTTCTGGGATGAAGCACACTCCACAAACCTGAAGAAAGAAGAGCTACAGAGGTGTTTTCTAAGTGTAGACTGTATAGCGTTTATTAAAAGAAATAATACAAGAACAACTCGCATTTGAATAGCATAAAACAGGCACATCAGGGACATCCTGCATCGGTGGGTCTGTGCTCATGCTCGCTGGCTAGCTGTGTCGTGTCACTACTCCACTGGAACAGAACCCTGGCTAGGTTTTTCAAAAAGGTTTTTTTTGGAATGCGCTAAAGTCACTACTAGAAAACTGCTTGCGTTATTTTATGAAGTCATGCAGTATTTTAGTAGTGAGCCTGCAGCAATTTACCGCCGGCAGTAGCCGACGTCCTTCACACAGGCTGTAAATAGCTGGTTGTCAAAGACGCTGGCAGCCTCCCACTCCTTAACAACCGATGAGTCATCACCTGTCAGTGGTGTTCCCTGCTGCCAGCTGAATGTTAAATGAAGAAAAAGAAAATGCCGGCATGGAAAAATTAAGATTTGAATTATGTTTTTTTTAGGGGAACTCCCATGCCAAAGTCCATACCAGACCCTTGTTCGAGCAGATGTAAACCCTGACATATACTAAGTGAAGGGAACAGCCTCAGATGATACATAGGGATGAAACAAATCTCCCTACATAAGTTTAGCATGTATATCTGCTGTCTTCATCTTTATCTACGGTTTAGAAAGTGCACAGCGTATTAGATCTTCTCTTCCTGGTTAGAGATTAAAATGAAAAAAAAAAAAGGAGCGCTAGAAACGCAGCTAGTGCGATATGGAAATGATTCCAAGGTCCAGGTGTGTCAGTAGGCAAACTTAATTTACTGCTGAGACCAGACCAGGGTTTGGGGGTTCTGGTCTGTATCAGTGTGGACAGCCAGCTGTAGAGAGCAGAAGCGACTCTGTGGATATGGGTGAGAGAGAGAGGAGCGGCGCCATGAGTGCAGGATGTCAGTTAAAATTCAATGTTTAATAAAAGTAAGATCAACACACATTTTGGTGCGATATAATGTGCATGGCATAAGTAGCTTGGGCTCTTGTAGTTCTGCTTGGGCAGCGGTGGTGGTCAGCAGTTCCTGGCAGCTCCGGTGGTTCCCGAGGCTGAAGACTGTCCACAACAAGCGTAGCAGCGGTGATGGACGGGAGGTGTGTTCGAGCTCGCGTTTTGGAGCATGCATGCTCCTTCATATGCCTGATGAAGGAGCATGCATGCTCCCAATGCGAGCTCAACCATGCCTCCCATCCATCACCGCTGCTGTGCTTGTTATGTGACTGCATTCAGCCTCGGGAACTGCTGCCCACCACGGCTGCCCAGCTGTACTACAAGAGTCCAAGCTACTTATGCCATGCATATTATAGCTCACCAAAATGTGAGTTGATCTTACTTTTATTAAACATTGAATTTTAACTGACATACTGCACTCAGAGTGGCGCCACAGCTCTCTCTCTTCCTGGTTAGCACTGCAGTGAAGTCTAGGCATACAGCCAAGACAGCCGATTGGAGGAAAGGCACACATCCCCTCTCCTCATAGGTAGAGACTTTCAGTTCTCTCCCTTGAATCGTCCAGGGCTCTGCTAATCTAGTTATAGCATCCTCCCCCAACATAACACTCCGACTGCTTTTATCATGTGTTGGAGAACTTGTCAGGAGTTACCAGGCTGATAACAGAAGGATGGAGACAGCTACGAGGCGAAGAGCGATAACAAAACACTGCAGATATATGTGCCCAGCTCAAATTTCGTGAATTAGGTTTACATCCACTTTAAGCCCGTGAGGTCGGGGGGGGGATACAAGCAAGTGCCCCCTCTTGAACCATAACCAGACCACGTGCCCTCAACAGTTCTTAAATAATTTAGGGGCGGAGCTACCCGGTGACAGCTGGATGACTCATCGGTTAAGGACTCGGCGGCCACCCGCTCCTTAATAACCATGTTGTTTACTGTTTTTTAAAGATGCCAGCGGCTGCCGTTTCCTTAAATATCGCAGGCTGGGACCCCTACTTATTTACTGCATGCATATTATTTATTTTTTCCTTTCGTAAATTGACTTTCACTCCTGTTTTATGCGGTATTGACCAAGCATTTTTGCTTTATGCGGTAAATGCCACATAAAGCAATAGTGAATTGACATTTTCTGGATCACATGCGGTTTTTGGGAAAACACCTAAATACTGCATGCAATCTAGTTCTGTGAATGGAGCCCACAGGTTTTATAACCTAGGTAAAAATTATCACTGTCGCAGAGTCTTTATAGCTGACTGTTTTTTTTTTTTTTTGTTTTATAGGCACAAAATCTTACCCCGCAAGACTACAACCTCAGGTGGTCTGGCCTTTCGGTGACAGTGGGTGAGGTACTAGAGAGAAGTCTACCGCAAGTCAGTAGGACTGATTGGCATGTGGCTTTCACAGGCATGTCCCGTAGACAGATGATTTTCAGCGCAGCCAAAGCTCTTGCAGGAATGTACAAGCAACGACTCCCACCAAGAATACTTTGAAAACAAGCAGCAGGACAGCTTTTTCTGTTTATTGTTTTGTAGATCTGAAAAGTAGACCAAACAACATGGCACAAACTGTAGTTTTCTAGTTTAGAAGAAAACACAGAAACCTTGCAAGAATGCCTTCAATGGAAATACCACCTTTGCAGTACAATCAAGAGGTTACTTCATGTTTGTGAAAGACGTATACATTTGAAAATGCCACCCCTTTAGCCTGCAATGTGCCTAGCTTGACTAAGTCCACTTTGTAGCAGCAGGCAAAGCTCGAGCACAGTAGTTTGTTGTATTTTTGCCTTTAAATTCATAGGCAAACTCCTATCAATATATAGGCTAACCTGAACATGTATAAAATTAATTATATGTATTTATCAAGCTTTAAATTACTGTTCTTCAATGCATTTGCTATTAAAAAAAACATGTTCCTTCACTTTTATATCAGAAAATCTTGTAGCCTGGAAAAATATATTGGCTTTGATGCACCTTAATATTTTTATTTTTATTATAGTAGATATTGTAGTGTATTGCTATTATCAACATGGAGCTCTTAGAATATTTTGGAAGTGAGACTATTAACTATGGTGCTTTGGTAGGTTAAGTCACACATTTGTACTACAAATCTCAGCTTTGTATTCTTGGTTCTCACTACACAGAAATAGTTTAGAAACAACATCCAGTTATCTTCATTATTTTTTTGGAAATTATTGGTTATACCAAGTAAGCATGTGATTAGGAGACTGTGCTATTCGAAAGCAGTAGAGCGAATGTCCCCTAGACGTTGGTCAAGAACTACAAAAGTTTACAGTTTTTTTTTTTTTTTTATTTAGGGAAAATTGAGAATGCAAGTAAGGGGCATCACATTTTTTTCTTTTTTATGTACCATTCTATCTGATGTAATTATTTAAAAATAAAGGTACCTGGAGACATTAAGGGATGGTTTTTCTATAGTTGCTGCTAGTCACTACAAATATCTCACTTCCTAAGATTTTTTTTTTTGGCTGGAGAATTGATTGACCTGGTTAGGTTTTTCTCCTATTGCTGTAGATGTCAGCATTGCACTCTCAAAATGCTTGTTGCCTTGTTTTTCATTAGGAAGATCTTTGAGTTCTTAGCTCTTGCCTGCTGTATCATTAAAGCCTGTAGATAGCTACGGCATTTTTTTTTTTTTCTAGGACTTTCAGGTGAGAAGGCTTGCTTTCAACAATGCTGTTTCTGGAATTGTATCTGTGCAAAGCCTGCTAGCTCTATTCCTGAGGTGTGTGACCTTGGGGAAAGTATAGCTAGGGTATGTGCCCTTGTGGCATTGTGCATGTGATATCACTATGAATGGAGCACAGCGTCATTCTGGGAATGGTTAGGGTCCACAAACATGACAAACTAGAGATGAAGTGAATCAATCTTCAAAACCGATCCTTTCTATATTTTCAGCCTCAACATTTAAATATGTGCTTGCTGATTCATTTTATCCAGCAGGAGTCCTTCAATTCTGAAATCCTGATTGTTTGGAATCATACGTTGTGTGATTCTTTGAAAACTGGGATAATCTGCATTCATGTATTTTGGAAAATAAAACTATTCAGTGTATTCTGTACTAGGTGCACTACGTAAAGACAACTTTCCAGGTTACTGTGACCTAAATTACTGCATTGGTTTGTCAGGCTTAGAACGTATATTGTAAGAATATGTTGGGGGTACACATTTTGTTATTGCTGCCATTTTTTCCTATGCTTGTACTGTTTTTGTCTGCCTACATTTTTACCAAGAGAAAAAGTTTAAAGAATGTTTTCATAATGATTTGGAACAAACTAACTTTA
This sequence comes from Aquarana catesbeiana, assembly GCF_042186555.1. Classification (NCBI taxonomy): domain Eukaryota; kingdom Metazoa; phylum Chordata; class Amphibia; order Anura; family Ranidae; genus Aquarana; species Aquarana catesbeiana. The sequence continues at coordinate 215,544,848 of NC_133324.1, forward strand.
AGGCTCTAATAGCATATGTTCGGCCGTGGTTTCCCTGTTTTTTTTTTTTTTGTTTGTTTTTTTTTTTTAAAAAGGAGTCCGGTATAGTTTTGTTCATCTGTTCAGGGGCGATTTTTTTTACTTGAAATCACACCTGAACCAGACTGAAAAATGCACATGACTGTTTTTAAGAACGGGCCACAGCTGGCTCGCAGATATTGTGAGCCGGCTCCATAGGCTCACAATATCTGCGAAGGCTGCCACTTCCCGTCATGCGAATTGGATGCGGTTCAGAATGCATCCTATTCGCATATTTGTGTAATGAGCCTAAAGGTGAATTTCACTTTTAATATGCTAAATTTATTTTCATTATTGTGTAAATATTGACAGCTTAAAAGGGAATTTCTACTGTCGGCAAGGCTGAAAGCACTCTATATTGGGGGAGGTTACAAACACAGATAATTTGTATTTCATGTGCAAAGTGGTAAATGCCTTTTTTAACAGTTAGAGGAACATCTTAATAACATATCTGTAGAAGCTATTTATGGGTATGCAGGGGTACTTTACAATATTCTTTAGTAGTCCCTTATCCCTGGGCACCGCAGTGATGACTGGGCCACCCACAGTCCCAGACAGTCTGTAATATTTACCACCTGCATTTATTAAAAACTATAGTAAAAACAGTGATCATTTGGAAGACACTGCGTCTATTTTGTTTGGTGCATGTTTTTGTGTGGTGGAATCATGGTGTGTTGACATGAGCAGGACAGTAAGTTGTGGTGCTGTTGACATAAATGTTTTTTTGAGAGAGTCCTAAGGTTTTTATTGTAGTGCACACACTACATAATTCTGCAGCTCTCTGTCATGGCAGCTGTCACTGTGATAGGCAAAAAATGTTTATCTGTTAAGTTTGACTACTCCTGTCTCTCTCCAAAGCCGACTGTCATGGTGTAAGTACTAGTAACAGAAAAAAGAAAAACAGCTCTGTAGTGTGTATACTATGCACCTATTTTGTGTAATTTGGGGCTGCGGGGCAAACATTTTTAAATGGGTTGTGCTTGGGCGCAATTTTCATTTCCTTATGCCCAAAAGCTCCTTTCCTGAATGTAATTCTTCTGCTTTCAGGAGAGGAGCTTTGACTGCCTCTAAATGCTGCTACGCTAAGCTCCTCTAAAAGCCTTATGTGTGCATGGACACATAAGCTTTTATTGAGGGGAGCTCGTGGGCTTGGGCAAAATAAAATGCCCATAGCCCCAAAAACGTCAGTTTAGGAAAAACAATATGCACAAACCCCTGTTTTGTAATTCTGAAGAATAAAAGCTGTCGCATACAGTGGCAAGAAATATTTTGAGAATTCCAAAATTCCTGTAGTAATTTGCCATAAAGTGTGATCTGATCTAAGTCACAATAGGACAAGCACAATGTGTTTTAAAGTGGATGTAAATCCTCCATATACCCAGTGAAGTAAACAGCCTCTGATGAAACAAATCTCCCTATATAAATTTTACATGTATATATGCCGTCTTCACATTTATATACTGTTTATAGAAAGTGCACATTCTGTTAGAATTTTCACTTCCTCATTCCCCTCTAGAAGGGGATTATTGCTAGACACTGTGAGACAGCTGATTGGAGGAAAGGCACACACACCCCCTCCCCACACATACAGAGGTTGTGCAGCAGTGTGCTAATCAATTTATAGCAACCTCCTCTGACACACTTCTATCTCCGGAACTCAAACACATTTGTAGGATGTCTGGTGTGAATGGCTCTCTTGAGGTCGTTCTTTTTTTTACCTCACTAAGGATTCTGCGTTGTGCCTTGGAAGTCATCTTGGATGAGCACCTACTTCTAGGAAGAGTAGCCAAAGTACTAAACTGTCTCTATAGACCATTCGTCTGTCAACTGATGAATGCCTACACACTTTGAGATGGTCTTGTATCTTCTTTCAGTCCTATGAAGATCAGCTACTCTTGACGTATGTCTTCAGAGAGCTCCATTTTTGTGAGGCATGGTTCACATCAGCTGATGCTTCTTATGAACAGCATTCTCAAAACGTTTGAGTGTCTTTATGTCAATCAAATAGCTCTAATCACGACCTCCAAACTATGTAATTTAATTAATTGGACTCCAGGTATGCAAATGACTGACTCCAATTAGCTTTTGGTGGAGTAATTGGTCTATGAATTTGCTTACTTTTTCCTCCAGCACTGTGAATAATGAATGGGTGTGTTCAATAGACATGAGAAATTTGAATTTTGTATATTCTCAGTTTAAACACATTGTGTTTGTCTGTTGTGACTTCTATAAGGATCAGATCATATGGATTATGGTAAATTACTACAGAAAGCCAGTTAATTCCAATGGGGTTCACTTACTTTTTCTTGCCATTGTAATGGGCAGAGTATTTGTAGTTAGTTATAGAGGGGTGTGGAAAAGAATATATTCACAATAATCCATACCATTTACTTATTATACCTTTCACTCACTTTTGAATGCTGCTTTTTACTGTGCGACAACACTTAAAATATCATGCGGACATAAAGTGCATTCACATTTACAACATGTGAAATCTATAACCTAAAAAAAAAATTGTATACGTTGTTAACCGTTTTCTTCCATAGTATCTCTTGGTAAATGTACTGAATATGCACACAACATCAAAATAAAATGAATTTTCTTACAACAGATGCAACATGAGCAAGATGTGTGTTTATATACTACACTGCCAAGTGGTTTCATATACTTTATAGGTAGTTGCTGTTTTTTTTTTTTTTGTTTCCGTGGTAAACAAAATAACAGTGATGATGCGGTGGCAATATGAGGATGGATGGAGAGATTATTGCCCTTTTTGTTTTTCGTTGGGATATATGCCAGTTTTGGTGTATTTAAAAATATTCACAGAGTGCATCAATTTTTTTTTTTCAGCTTTTAAAGATTATGTTTTTGACAGTGTGCTCTCCCCAAAAAATTAAAAGTCAGCAGCTACAAATACTGTAGCTGCTGACTTTTAACTTGAGGACACTTACCTGTCCAGGGATCCACCATTGTCCTCACCCAAACTGATTCTTCAATCTGCTTCGGGTGCAGGTGCCTGCATAGCAAGTAAGGGAAACAAGAAGTGAAGCGTGCTGGTTTCCTACTGCGCATGGGGCTGCACCTTGTGAACGGTGCTATAGTCTTCTGGTACCTGTGATGAGTCCATGAGACCTGACTCTAAACCTTAGAGACCCTGTCACCTTTCTATTTGGGCCAAAGGGATAGTGTCTGCAATAGCACTCCCCACTGTGCTGGAGCCCTCTTTTTGTTGCTTTTATTTGTGAGAACATATGGGTATAAGGAAACCTATTGTGTGCAGCCAGCTATCAAGCCTAAAAGCTGTCACCCGAGAAGCCTTTGAGATAATCCACCCATGCAGGATTTAACACTGGAGCTCTTCTTAGGGTGGACTCTTCCAGTAGAGGGTAGCAAGGGGGGATTGAGTATACTTTATATTTTACTAGGTTCTCTTCTCCCAGCTGCTGCCTTATTACTAATTCCAGTTAGAGGGCTGAGGTACCTACCACAGTAAGTTCCCACGAGTGCCGTTGCATTGTCACGACTCTTGTGAGGCAGAGGTCCTGATTACTGCCCAGTCAGTGCCTTTGCCTCATACAGAGCCACTACAAAGAATGAAGGTTGAGATAGCTGCCAGTGACTCCTGGAGGGAGGCTGCGCCAGCTGATGGGTATTTCTGTATTCTAACTAGGGGTTTATGCCATGACACAAGTCGAATCAGTAGACCTGAAGTCAGTAAATAACTTTCACCTCAGTATTATCCTAAAATGTAACCTTAAGCTCAGGGTAACTGCTAAATCTAACACATACACCTGACATTCCTCCAGAAATTTTTTTTATTTTTTTTTTATGGCCATAATATCAAGTCATAGTATCATACATATGTATGCACAAGTCACCCTTAAAGCTTTTCTTATAATATTCTAATCCATGACGCTATAATTGTTATACACGCATTATAATATAATAACATATCATTATGAAAATTATGCCAGTGAAATAAAATAAATCGATTTTGTGTAGCTGACCACATTTATAAAAGACACTTGTGTCAAAAGGGGCATGCCACAACACTAAGGGTCTATTTTATAATTTTTGTCACACAACTTTTACCCAGATTCACACAATTTTTAAATTGGATTCAGTTGGAAAATTTGCTAATCCCATGCATAGGTTGTGTGAATCTTCGATAAAAAATATATTCTAAATTGGACCAATAAGCTTTTAATTTACCTTGTTGAGGATGAAGATGGATGTAGTTGTCTTTGGGAGTAAATGTAATTTTTGACAGAATGGATTCTTTACGTGTTATTTTAGAGAAGGATCCCAAACAGAAATCAACTTTATGAATGAATATACCTCTTTTAAATGTAATTTGAGAATAACTTAACTAAATTCCATTCCAAATATATGAAGCAAAAACATCTCACAAAGTTACTCTGAGAAAATTTACTTTAGTATATTTGTACAAAAGATAGCTGGTTTTGCTATATCTATGGACACATAAAACCGACATAACTACAGTTTTTATTGTGTATTTTGCAAATTAGCATTTCTTAAACTGTGGTACAGGTACACATTTTATTTTCAATTATATGGGCAGGTGTGTTTTTTGTTTTTTTTTGCGCTCTTACATTTTAATACATTATATGAAGCTAAAAAAATTTCCAATACGCCTGTCTGCTTTGCCTTAAATACTAGATTGTATTGCAGTCAGACTTCTTTTGAATAATCTGTTCTGCGGTTTTGTGTTTGTTTTTTTGTTTTAGAACTTTTTATATCTAATGTGGAAAGCAGTTCACTAATATATTTGCCACTAGTGGCTTGCCTTGTGGATCAGATTTAAATAAATGTTTTTACAGCTACATTTGTTGCCTGGTAATTCTTTGTTTTCACACTTTTTTTTTTTTTTTTTTTTCTTTTGGCTCTGAACACCAAGCAAGCTGTCAGATTAGGGGCTTCACAATGTTTTTCTAATTAATTTGCCAGTTTTTATATCCATCTAGTCTGACAGTTTGTGCTTTAAAGGCAGTGAGGCAATGTACACCAGAAACTTAAAGTAAATTTTTACTTAGCTGACACAAGGTTCCCTTACCCCCATTATTAATCCTCTCTAAATGAGAACAGCCCCTTTAAACTTCCAGTTGTGCAAGTGCCAGCATTGCACTGCAGGTTCTTGTCCTGGCTGTCTACTTTATGCCCCATGTAGTTCTCCAGTCTACAGGGGAGATCTACTCACATACATCTCTCTACCAGTGGGTGTTGCTAGTGGCAGAGTAACTATGTACTCTGTTTAGGCTTGACAATGGGCATTGCTATGCACAACACATCACAGCCTCACTCCCCTCGTGCTGTTTTCTGGCACATGTATTCCCTATATAGGGCACATGATCGCAACTTCAGAATAGATTTTAAAAGGTACTTAATTTCTCATCCATTGAGGGACACAGTGGGAGAGATTTACTAAAACTGATGCACACAGAATCTGATGCAGCTGTGGATAGTTGCCAATCGGCTTCTAACGGTTCATACTGGCGCGACCTGAATGTCGTGTGACTTTGCAAGACTTTTTGGTGACTTGAATACTACTTGATGTGACTTTGAAGCAACCTTCAGGGAATGCCTGTGTAATCTTCCTGTAATGTGGGATCCAAATCACTATAGATGAGGATCCAACTTGGAGGTGACTTCCATTAAAGTCTATGGGCACAAGCACGGTAGAAGTCGCCTTGAAGTAGTATACAGGAACCTTTTCTGAAGTCGGAGCGACAATTTCAGTAGTGCTAATTAATACAACCATCATTGACTAACATTGAATTTTACAGGCAGTGCGACTTGGGGTCTAACAAGTCGGATCCCAAGTCACAGCAGTGTAAACCAAGCCTAAAACCTGGAGGCTGATTGGTTACCACCAGATTCTGCGTGCACCAGTTTTAGTAAATCTCCCTTGGTAAGTCTTTCGCCTTCAGGTCATATTGCCAAATATAGGAGGAATTGACATTGGCAAACCCAGCCCATGCAGAGTAACCTATTCTTTGTTCGCACTATTTCTTGTGCCACTCTCCCTAGCTGGGCTTTTGGAGTATCGTGATTAGATATTGTGAAGCTAATTTTTAAAAGTGACTATCAAGCACTAAGTTCCACATAGGTCTCTTTCCAGATTTCATTCAGGTAAAAGTTAGCCCCGGAACATTTTTCAGGTCCAGAGCTGCTGACATTGCCTCAGCTCTTGCCTTGTCTCGGAAGACTTCCCTTTTTTGAGTGGGATGGTCAGACTGAACATTGAGCCTACCTCATGAACATAGGTCATGGAGGGCCTTTACGTTTTCCCATTTCCATGACAGAAGGGGTTAATTCTCTGCCACTGAGTTATAACATCTGCTGGGTGAAATGTTGCGCAGACGCTGCATGCCTTCTTTTCTGCCATACAGCGTCAATGAAACTACTGCTCCTGCAAAGAGCCACAAGGAACTTTGATAGGTTCCTGTCGCCTGCCTACTTTGATCGCCTATCAGCTGCCTAGAATTTGTGGGTACATGAGGACTTTCTTTGAACCATGAGGCTTATGTTGCCTTGCCACCACACGATTGCAACATGTCTAATTCTGGATAAGGGGTCAGTCATACTGTACCAAGTGCCCGCAGCTCGCATTCTACTAATGACTTTGGTGTTTCTTTTAGCATGCCTGCTGATGTGGCTGGCATCTGTAGACTAGAATTATGTTGCTCTCCCCCTCTGCTGCTATCACAACTTTAGAGTCCTCCTTGGCTCTGCTGGAGATGGCTAGCTCTTCTGCCCTCCAGGCGGAGTTTTTTTTATCCCATAGTTTATAAGGTTTAAAAAAGACACAGCTCCATCTAGTTAAAGGTCTGTGTGTGTGATTTTTACATAGTTTGCAAGGTTGAAAACCACTACAATTTTGCAAGACTTTGTGGTCCAAATCACCTAATTATTTGACAGAAGAGGCGATAAGTGCCTTCCCCTGCAGATTTTGTATATGATCTGCCTGCGACTTATGAGCCATCAGCCACTGAGACTGCCTGATTATGTATTGCTCCAGTCCTTTTTGGATGACCTTTCCTCTGAGGAGTCAGTCTGCCATTACTCCTAAATGAAGTGTCCAGTTTGGACTGTTGCTTCTACCCATGGGTGTAGCATAAGGGGTTGCAGGGGTCACAATCACAACCCCACCCCTAGCTCCAGGGGGCCCCTGCAGCCTCCCTGTCATATTATCATATCCTCCACAAAATCCAGCTCCGATCTGCCCTAGGACCCCACAGCCATGCTCCAGTACTGGGCTTCTACTTTGCCTTCCACAGTCCACACCCCTCTGTTGCCATTGGCTGTTGAGAAGCTGTGAGCCATTTCCTGAATGGAGAGGAGCACGAGGTGAGAACACCCCAGGATGGGGAAGTGTCTGTGCTGTGTGCTGGCAACATGGAATGGTAACCGAGCTCAGCGAGGCAAGAGGAGGAGAGTGCCGTCCTGTAGCCACGATGGGACCAATATCACTGGTGAGGTATGACACTGCTCAGTGCCTCCTAGTCACCAGCTGGGATTCTCTGTACCCCCGGGGATGTCTACTTACCCTACTTCTCTGACAACTGTGGAAAAGACACACACCTCCAGGAGGTGTCCTTCCCAACACTGACCGAGAAACCTTCAGAAATTGTTAAAAAAAATCCTTAACACCTCCTCGGGGGGCCCCTGAAAGGCTGCAGGCTCCAGATTTTGTGTCACATGGCTTTGCCCTCCCAGATCTAAGTTGCCCCCTGACCACCCCTGCACCCTGCATGCTATGCCTGGCTGCTGAGCTCTTGTCCCATTACAGCACTCTATACTGTTTCTCCTCGACAGGGCTGAAATCACATTCCTTTACAACACAGCCAGTTAGCCATGATCTGCACAGGGTGTATCTACCTACTGCAACTACACTGCTGTTCCGATCAGAGAATTTCATGGGTCAGAAGGGCAACAAAAGCTAGATACACCCTGTGCTGTGAGCCATTCACAGCATCACAATACTAAGCAAAGCAGTCATGAATGGAAGCCATTTATGACTGTTTACATTGTAATCATGTGATTGCTTTGACCAATCATAGCAATCACATGATACCCTGGCCGCTCCCACTGGCCAGGTACTGAGTGCTGTGATGAGCGGATAGTGATCTGTTGGACACGGCAGTCATGGGATCGCCCCAGGGGGGCGCACTAGTGCACATGTTCCGGGCGACGTACCAGTACATTGCTCATCTTGTCTGTGCCACCCGCTAGTAATATATGTACTGTTAGCAGGCAGCAAGTGGTTATGGATTGGTAAGCTGCAATATTTAACATTTTTGTTTTTGGGTTTAGATATCACTTTTTAAATGACAGTTGGGATGGGCTGCTGGAAGTGTCCCCTCTCATTCCCTGTATGGGTCTCCTGTCTGTACACATGTGGATAACGCTTTGGTTAAAGTGTTGAACTGCGAAACCCACGTTTAAGAAGCAAATGATCTGCATGGTCTTCAAGGGCCATCTTTTCGGATTTACTGTGGATTCCATTATCAAGGATGCTGCTAGCCTCTCTCAACGTAAGAAGCCATAATGAACAGACTACAAGGTCTACCCCCTTGCTATTGGCTTGACTTTTTTTTTTGTTTCTCAGCACCAGCACCATCCACACACACAGGCCCACCCCCACGCTTGTACTCAGTCAACCTGCAAAGTCTTAGGATCAAAGTCCACCAAAGCCCAGAAAAGCTTTCCTTTGCACTAACATGCGCCCCCACTTTCCAAATTGAAGGGATATTTGTTAACCTTTTCAGACACTTGGACAGCTTGCATCTCGGATGCTTGAGTTGTGGTTTCCAAAAGACTATAAGTTGAAGTTTCTTACTTCCGACCTTCCTGTATCACTGCAAATGTTCTCCACTGAGCTCTCGTGATCTCTGGATCAAGATGTAATTTCTCCAGTTTCTTTGCAAGAATGCAAAGAAATCTGCCCTCCAAAAATACTATTCTTCCCTCCACACTGCCAAGCAAACCTATTTTACAACTCTCATTAACACCTTCTCATCCAGTCCCCCTAAACTATACCTTCAACTCTCTACTTCTTCCACCGCCTCCACCCACTGACTCACTCACTGCCCAGAATATCGCTTATCACTTCAAAAACAAGATTGATACAATCCGTGATGAAATCTCCACTCTACAGGTATCTCCCCCAGTTAAGAGCCCATGTCAACAGGTACAACTGACACTCCCCTCATTCAAATCTGCTACTACAGACAAAGTTGCTAAACTCCTTTCTATTGCCACCTAAGCACCTGTCCACTGGACCCTATTCCCTCTAAGGTGGTGTTCTTCTGTGAGGCGAGTGAACTGGTGGTCTTATCTTGCAAGGAACCCTTTGAGATAGGGACAAGGTGGTGTTTGGGGCCTAGGACTTCCTTTTTATCTAAGGTTGTTTCTGCTTTTCAATGCAATTGGGACATCTTTCTTCCTTCCCCTGTCCAGCTCCAGGTCACTGAAAGGAAAGTTCCTTCTATTGTTTGGATGTGTTCCAGGCTGTAAAGGTCTCTCATTCAGCCACTGCTTATTTTAGAAAGACTGATTCCCTTTTTGTCACCTTGGATGGTTCCCGTAAGGGTGCACCAACTTCTCGTTCCACCAACTCTAGGTTGCCCAGACAGACCATCGTTCAGGCTTATGATATCAAGGGTTGGGTTTCACCCTTACCTGTCAGGGCACACTGTACTAGATCTGTGAATGCTTCATGGGTTTTTCTGCAACAAGCACCGGTGTCCCAGATTTGCACACCAACCCTCTATTTACATGTTGTCTAAGTTCTACTAGGTAGATGTTGATATCTTATCTGAGGCCAGCTTTGGGGACAAGGTCCTGCAGGTGTCTCTTTGAGCTGCAGACAGTCCCCAGTTTTTGTTGTTTCCTTGGGCCTCTTATTTGTTTGCTGTGCTGATCTCAGTAGCACTGTGTTTGCACTTCCAAAGGTGAGTGACTTCCTAAAGGGCTTCAATGAACGATAAACTAAATAGGAGTTTTGTAGCTACTGGAAAATCCTTTTCTTAGAGTCTAGTGAGAGACACAGGTCCGGTCCTTCTGTGTTTTATGATCATGCTTGCTACAAAACTGAGACATGCTAGAGGGTTATTCTGGGGTGGCCAAAAGTTTTTTTTTTTTTGCCTTTGTCCAGCCTCAATGTATGTGGCAGTATAAGCTGCAGTTGAATGTCTTCCTGTTTCCCTCAATAGATTCCAGGAAAGGGATTTTCCAGAGGGTACCAAAAAATAAAATAAAGTTTTAATGATTTTTTTAAATGTTCTGCTTTAACTTATATTATGTAAACCCTAACAATGATTTTTTCTTATTTGCTCCCTTTTGGTCTGTTAAATATGAACTACTAGAGCATTATGTTTTCTAAAAGTACCTGTGATCTGCCAAAAGTCCAGGGATATCCTGTTCTCTTTGCACTAAGTAGGGTAGGCAGAGTGAAATTTGGTGCCCTAGGAAGATGGAGGTGCATTACTGGGAGGATGTCCAGGTTACAATAAAGGGCAAAGTGCCTGAAAAAAATCATTAAACTGATGCAGGCACCACATCTAAATCCTGGTAAGTTTAAAGGTTAAGTTCACTTTTTTTTTTTAATTCCAGCTCTCCTATGTACCAGTATAGCATTATTGTACTTCTTTTGCAAAAATATCAAAGCTTTCCATTAATTCTACAGATGCTTACCACATCGTGTTCATGGATGTTTCAAAGCACGTATCTATTACTTCTGCCTTACTTCCTGGACAGACTATAGGTCATGACACAGGAAGGAGTTGACCAGCTGACCTCACTAGTACACACCCTGCATCATCTACCCTCCTACCTACCCACCCATTTCCAGGTGCATGTTTTTTTTTTAAATGAAATGCAATCAATCAGTGATCACCCTTCTTACTATATACACAGGCATCAATTTTATTTTTTTCATACCATAACTTTAATCTTGCATAGATTGTTCATTTGGCATTTTGAAGTGTGCAGGAAATGAGAGATGATATAACAGTCTATGTGAAGCAGAGCTGTAGTATTGAAAACAGGAGGAGTGTGCCCTGGGTTCTGTAAAGTTCAACATTCACATACACTATAGCTGTTTTATTTTTTATTTTTTTTACAAAAAAAGTACATTGTAGCTATACTGGTACATAGGGGAGCTGGAATTTAGAAAAAAAAGTGAACTTTAATTAAGTAATATATGCATTTTTTTTCCTGGGTTTAGATACTCTTTAAGGATTTCATTTCAATTGGCCTGAAAAATGCAGCATACAGGATTTTTTTTTTTTTTGCTGCAGCACAACAGACTGATGAAAACAGTTTCTATTAAAACTGTATTTTCTGAAGTCCATGAACTTTACTGCTTTATAAAATGCAGCCCGGTGTGTCTTGCGTCAGGATCGCTTAAAAATAGTGGCAGCATTTTTACAAGCGTGTTGTTAACATTTCAGGTTCGATAGCCTTACAAGTATGTCATTGGGATGAAAAGTTGGATTCAAAATAATTTCACAGTGGGCAGCTCCACAAACTGGCAAGAAAACACCATATAACCAGATGTATAAAGTACTTCCAGGTAGCAAATGATCCATACTAAATCAGCTGTCTGCAACTATTTTCAGTCTCTCAATTTTTTATCTTTTGTTAGCCAAGGCTTTCCAACTATCATATCTTACCCCTGAAGATTCTTGCTGAATTTGACTCGGCTAGCATCATGCATCCCATAAATCTTATGGCTACAGCCAAGGAAATAAAACAAGAGCTACACATAAATACACGTGCTAATAGAAACATACTCTATACATGTTCCATACATGTTCCATTATACCTTCAATAAAGTTTTTGTGGAAAAAATAAATAAATAAACATACTCATATTACCTTCTTTAGCCTTGCTGTCTCTGCTATGCCCATAGAGACCTCAAATTTGTATGGATAGTGTTCACTTCTTGGCTGTGGGGTTTATGCATGCCCATTCCACTGTGCAGTGCTCAGTGCCTGGGCAACCTTGTTGCTAGTCCCACAGCATTGTCATGGGCGGGAGGTAGCAAAAGCAGATAATTACTCTGAGAAAGTATTGGCACAGGCAATATCTCGGACCCAGTTGGAGTGTTGCAATGGAGGGACCAAGTATGTGCGGTCTCCATATTGTTACTACTTTTATGTGAAGATCTTGTTTAATGCCACTAATTGCAGCCAAGAGTTTACTTTAGAGAGGTGTCTTGAATATGGTAAAGCACCATCCGGTCACTGTAGGGAACAAGCAAAGTCAGTTTAAATTGGAGAGGTCGTGGGATATGCCAGCTTTTATCCAACTTTGTATAACTCAGACCTGCTAGTGATGATCTGCAATCAGGAAAAATTATATAGGAATGTTAATGCTGAAATGTTAAATCTTTTGTATATCAGACTGTCAAAATATTGAATGAAAACACATACTTGTATATAAATACCTATAACTTTAATTCAGGGAGATTTCCCTTCACTTCTGTCCCATAGCCAAAACAGGAAGTGACAGGGAATACCTACAAATTAAAATTCCTTGGGGACGCCCAGGTCACCACAACTAGTGTCCCCATTGGAAGATTTACCCTCTATTACTTTTTCCTCTATTTGGGATTTTCTTTCACTTTCAGTGATAATGGTTAACAGAACAAATAGAGAGGGTTAATTTCCCTAACGGGGACACAGACAGCAATAAAAACCTGACAGGGGGTCTAGTCCCTCTCCTAATCTCCCTCTGCCTCTCTAATGCCTTTAGTTATACTTTAAGTAAATCAGCCCAGATGATTCTGTGTTTTTCCATATTTAGGTTTCTATGCATTACTGTTAAGAAACTAATCCAAAATAGTAGCAACTAATCCAAATCGGCCATTATATTTTTATATTCCGTAAATACCTCATGCCTGGACCGTTACTTATTTAACCCATGCATTTATTTATTTGGTTATTTCCTTTAGTGAATTGACTTTAACACCATTTTATGAGGTATTTACTTACTGGTTTTGGTTTGTGAGGTAAATAACTCAAAAGGTTATAGTGAATTGACATTTTCAGCATCTTATGAGATAATTGGAACAAATGTGTCACTCAATTCAATTATCTCATGAGATATTCTTTAGTGAATTGAGCCCACAGAAGGTTATTGTCATTTCTGAAATTATAGCTATTATTATTATTTATAGGGATGGTATAAACAGCACTTCTTGCTTTTACAGGAACTTTGTAAGCCAATACATTTTTCATCATCTTCCGCCTTCTATATTCTTGTCCATTAGCTCTTAGAAGAACAAACTGTTCCATTTACTGTGCCTTAACATTGTCTAAAAATACCCTAACAATAAAGGACCAGCAGTGGAAAAAATAAGATATCTCTTTTTTTTATCTTCCAAATAATTCACAAAGCATATATTCTCAGTTGCTGTAATGGCCAATGAAATGTTTTATATGGGGTGGAAATAATGGAGAAATTAGCTGAAATGCATATCTACTATCAGGAAAAAGTGGTAAAATGTAGACAGGGAATTGCCAAAATTCTTCATGAAAGTATAAAATCATTGTTGATCGGTCTCTTTGCAGGGGTCGCTGAAGACCTGGACCAGTAGTCTGGCTATATAGCAAGTAAAAAAAATAAGGTTTCAATAGGGCTTTACGTAAATAGTACAGTTTTATAGAGGGCTTAAATAATTAACAGTTTTATTTTCCAATTAGGATATGATAGAGGCCAAAAGCATTTTATCATATAAAAGGTAGTACCAAAGGAGAACTGGACTTATTGAGCAGATGATTTGAATTTAACATTCCAAGTGTATCCCACGTTCCAGATGACCATGATATAATTAGAGATTTCCTGATACAAATTCTCAATCACTTATAAATTTACATAAGACATACAATCCTATATATAGTTTGGCAAAGACAGATAGAAATGTCTTTACTGAACTAACCATTGGCACCAAGTAGGTCAAAGAAACACATAAGACTTATTGCTTGACAAACATAAATATTGTCTATAATCGTATATAGGATGTACGTCAGCTATTTTAAGCGCACCTCACTTTTACAGTTGAGTTCTATAAATCAAAAGGTTAACTTGTGCTAATGTTACAAATATAGCTCCATGGGAGAAGACAGATTTACGCAGAGTGATTAATGACAGCAAAGAATTTCTATTAGTAAATGCTTTAGGCAGGACATGCAAACCTGAATAAAAATCCCAGCGGTAGTTGTCTAGATACCTAAAGTTAAAGTACAGTCATACTGATTAATAGCTAAGAGCTAATCATAAAACAATTAATGGTTGGGCAGACTTTATACAATAGCTGTGACATATCTGTTTATTGGAAATTTTGAAAAAAATGCCCTTTCCTCATTAATTAGACCAAAGCAGAGTTTAGAGGTACGATTTTACAATCGGAATCTGCATGCAGCTGCAAGCCAAACTCCAGGCAGATATAGAAGACACAAATTAATGTTTCTTTATTACATAATTCATTGTAATCCTAAAAGGGGTTGTAAAGATTCATGTTTTTTTACCTTAATGCATCCATTAATGCAGGAGGGGATGAGTTAGCGCCCCCCCCCCCCCCTGAACCGTACCAGGCTGCATGCCCTCAACATGGGGCGTGGGTGCTTTGGGGGAGGGGGCGTCCTGCTGCCCCCCCACCCCAAAGCACCTTGTCCCCATGTTGATGAGGGAAGAAGACCCCCGAAGTCAGAAGAAGAACCCCGAAGTCGGAAGAAGAACCCCAAAGTCGGATAAAGACCCCCGGAGCTGTCTAATAAATGACTTTAAAAACCTGTGTAGTGTGTTTTTTTATTGACACTTTTTTCCCTAGGTGAATGGGTAGGGGTATGGTGTACCCCATACTCATTCACATAGGGTGGGATCTGGGGGCCCCCTTTTTAAAGGGGGCTCCCGGATTCCGATAAGCCCCCCGCCCGCAGACCCAGACAACCAACGGCCAGGGTTGTCAGGAAGAGGCCCTTGTCCTCATCAACATGGAGACAAGGTGCTTTGGGGTGGGGGGGCTGCAGGGCGCCCCCCTCCCCCAAAGCACTCACCCGCTAATGTTGAGGGCATGCAGCCTGGTACGGTTCAGGAGGGGGGCGCTCGCTCGTCCCCACACCCTTTCCTGACCGGCCGAGCTGCATGCTCGGATAAGGGTCTGGTATGGATTTTGGGGGGACCCCACGTAGTTTTTTCGGTGTAGGGGGTTCCCCTTAAAATCCATACCAGACCTAAGGGCCTGGTACGCCCCGCAACGGGGCTTGCAAGGTGTCAATCTCGCCGATAATAGCGGCGAGATTGACTTCCTTTTCTATTCCGTCGTACCCGAGTCTTGTTCGTGTGTGGGCAAGTCCGTTCATTTGGAAAGTCCGTCGTAACTCCGTTGGGAAGATTTCATTCAGCAAAGTCCGGTCGTGTGTAGGCAAGTCCGTCTGTAGTCCGGTCGTGTGTAGGAGAGTCCGTTCGTAAAAAAGATCCGTCGGAAGTCTGTCAAAAGTCCGTCGGAAAGTCCGTCGGACCAGTCCGGTCGGAAAGTCCGCCCGTATGTACGTTGCATTAGAAACACAAACTAGAAAATAACAAAAAATCTCACCACAAATTGACTTTTTTTTCTGCTGCTGTTCTTCAGATTAGCTTAGCAGGCTAGTCTTTCCATCCACATGGTTGGTCTGGGTATATGGATCTGGTAAGCAGTAAGCAAATTGGGAAAGAGAGAGGAACCATCTGTGTTGCTATATGAAATGATTCAAAGCAAAGATCAGACTTTAAAACCCAACTCCCACCAAATGTATTTATTTTTATTTATTTTTTTAGATTTGAATAACAGGAGAGCTAGAAACTCTGTTACAGAAGATTGTCCTCTCTCTTACAATCTCATGACAACCTGCAAAAATGGGGAAACATTCCATGGGAAAGACAGGGAGCAGAAAAGCCTAAAAGACATTCTAATGGCTCACCAGTCTATAAAAATGTGTTTACACGAGTAGTGCAACTAATGTAGGCGCACAGAATGAGAGCCAATAAGGGCCACTAAACATGATTTGCTTGGGAAGGCTTCCAGTGTAATCTTCCCCCAAAAAATGAACTAGAGGAGTCAACAGAAACTTATGTACAAGTACAAGGAATAATGGAAGTTTCACCAAAGACATGCATTATGGAATAAATGGCTGTATATTAGGCTGAATCTGTACTGAAAAAAAAAACAAAGGTTCTGGGTGTACAGTAAAGATGTCTAAGGAGCAGAAGGAAATGATGTGAATGGCTCTACTCACTCTGCTAAAATGAGGAATAAACCCCTTGTGATGGAAGTGAGACAAATAGCTACCTTTTGTTTTAGACTACTGTTCTGTGTTCCTGAATCTGAAATTTTTAGCAAAGTGTTAAAGCTAATACACAACATTGTAAGGAAAGGCCTTCTGTGCACAGGCTAAAATATGTTCCCTTTCATAGTCGCAAGAATTGGGCACTGGCATACCCACGCACGCACACACACAAGCCATCGCGCATTCTCGTGCAGATGTTGGTGCCAAACAGGCTATTTAAACTCAGCCAGTGCTCAGGATCTATGTTGATTTGTCTTTCAGCCTTCTCTGCATCCTGTGTTCCTGTTGTTCTGTATCCTGATTCCAGTTGCTGACCCGGCTTATCTGACCACTCTCTAAACTACGCCTGCAACGTCCCCAGCTTGTCCTTGACATCCGCTTTGTTCTGCTTCATTTGCTTCTATTGCATTGATTCCTGACCCGGCTTGTAACCAGACCACGCTACTGTCTGCTCCTCTGTACCTGATCCGTCCTGCCAGTGAATGACCCGGCTTGCCTGACTCTGCTTCCTGACACATCCTGCTGTGCCTGCTGTTCTACAGTCTGTTACCAGTGCATGCCTCACCTGCCCGCTGTCACCAGTACCAGCCTGCTTCAGTCTGTCATACTCCAGCTGTCTACCAACCCGTCTGCTTCACTGAAGGCTACCTAGTATGGTTACCCACTCTGCTACTGGCAGGACCAACAGGCACTCGTGCCACTCTGCACTCTTGTGCCTTCTGTTCACACTACCAGGGGCCCCGAGTCAGAGTAAAAGAGAGGCCTTCCTCTTCATTTCAGGCTCTGCTACCTGGTACGTGATAAACATATTATTTACTCTCCAGTATCTTACCTATCAACAATTTAATATGAATATCCCTATGATATAAGTCAAAAGGAAAGTAAAAGAGTCAAAACTTAAAGTTGAACTTCAGTCAAACAGCCCTCTCTCAGTATGAGCCCTGCTTTACAGTGGATTGAAAAGACTGATACCAAGTCAAATTCAGGTACATACACGGCTGGCATTTAAGTGACACTAAAGGTTCGATTTTTATTTTTTTTAAATAACAAACATGTCATACTTACCTCCACTGTGCAGCTTGTTTTGCACAGAGTGGCCCCGAATGGTGTTTTCTGGGGTCCCCCGGTGGCTCTCCTAGCTCCTCCCCTTCTCAGATAACCCCCCTGGGAGAAGTGCTCACTCGTCCCCACCCCCTTTCCTGACCGGCCGGGCTGCGTGCTCGGATAAGGGTCTGGTATGGATTTTGGGGGGACCCCCATGCCGTTTTTTCGGCGTAGGGGGTTCCCCTTAAAATCCACACCAGACCTAAGGGACATCGTCGCCTCCCCCTCGCCACAATAGGAAATTTTTTTTTTCCTATTGCAGCGAGTGCGAGATGTAGTACCCTGCCCTTGCGTCGTATATAGTCCGTCGGAGTTACGACGTAAAGATTTGAAGCAGGTTTCAAATTTAAAGTCCGTCGGATTTCCGACCGAAAACGTCCGTTGGAAGTCTGATGCGGCCCACACACGGACGGATTGTCCGCCGGATTCGGTCCGTCGGACCAGTCTGGTCGGAAAGTCCGCCCGTGTGTACACGGCATAAGAGATTTCCTTTACTTTCTCTTTCACACTGACGAGGGGACAAGAAAGGAAAAGTAAGACACATACACAACAATAGATACCTGACAGTTGAACCCTTTCCTACTTCATTAGAAAAAAAAAATACAGACTTTGTAGATGCTGAAGGGACATTGAGATGTTCCTTCTTATAACTGACCTGGATATCTAAAGCACGTCGTTGATGTGGCTTATATGGAATACATTAGCACATTTTTAATTTGCAAATATATTTTAGCAAGATTCAAACATTTGGAATTAGCATGCAGAATGTTCATTGTCCGAGACATTCCTTCAAGTTCTATGTAAATGACCTTGTTATGTACTTTACAGAGGGCCATAACTACAAAGTTTCAGAATTCTGATAATGGAACACTGTGTATTAATCATATTGCAAAACATATTTCACTCATTAAAAACGCTATTGTGTAGCATACAAACGATCCCAATGTTTTAATATGAGGAATTAAGAATCACATTTACAAATCTCTTACTTACAAATGTGAGTTGTTAGAAGCATCAAGTATAGCCAATAAAACATACACAATTGTTATCTGTTACTAATAGTTTAGTATTTTCTGTACTTTTTGCCTAGTTATTAAGACATTTTGTGAGGTTTTTTCATAAGGTTCCATTCACACCTAAGTACACAAATCAACAGGTGCCATTGAAAATGAATGGCAACACAACGGGCTAATGCATGTTTAGTGTGTTACCCTGCATTGCATCATCTAGCAGTTTTAATGGCCAATGTGTAAAAAAAACAAAACAAAAACAAATATGCAAGCTGTTGCTAATGACTTGTTTTTAAGGTTCAAGATTTTAGGTTGTCATACTGATTTTTTTAGCAGAAACGTGGCAGTTCTGGCACCTCCAGCACTGAATATATTCAATAGCAAGGGGTGCTGGGGAGTCTGCTGATGCTGGCTGCTAGGGGATCTATTGTTGCTGAGGGGTCTGTTGTTGATGATGGGGGATCCATTGTTGCTGGGAGGAGGTCTTATGTTGCTGGGGGTCAGTTCTTGAGGGAGTTGTCTACTGATGCTGTCTGCTGGGAGATCTATTGTTTCTGGGGAGGAAGTCTATTGTTGCTGGGGTGGATCTATTGTTGCTGAGGGAGTATATTGTTGCTCGGGGATCTATTTGACTGCTTTTCTTTTTTTTTAAACACATTCCATACAAATTACTTAGCACTACAAAATGATACTTTCTTCTGTATTCTCTAAAAGGGGCAGTACTGGGAGGTGGGTAGGGGGTGGAAGCAAAAGACAGTCCTCGGAAGGGGGACAATGGGTGACTTGCAAGGGGGGAGTACCTGCCCCTATGAGGAAAAAAGCCCTGGTCATACTTATTCTTTTATACAGACAAAGGATCCATTTAGAAAAGATGGCCTGAGGAAGGAGCAAGCATGCTCCGAACGCGAAGCCACCTCCTCTCACCCTGCACCCGGAAGTAACGTCATCACTGATCGCCCCGCCATTCGGGGCCACTCTGTGCAAAACAAGCTGCACAGTGGAGGTAAGTATGACATGTTTGTTATTTTAAAAAAATAAAAATCAAACCTTTAGTGTTCCCTGCTGTTCTCATAGGCTGCGAATGCTGGAATCCATCTACAGGAGCTGTCAGCTGCAGTTCAGAGACACGGACGTTTAGGAGAAAACCACCCCCAGATTTTGCTGCAGGATTACTATCATGCTTGTGTTTATGCTCCCTTTGTGAGTAGTTTCACTTTTGATTTATCATTAAATGGTTTACCAATACTGCACTTAGAGGCGCTGTGCTTCTTTTCCTTTAATGTTTATCCTTTCATCACTAACATCTGACCTGCATAGCAACAATGTGCATATTGGGTATCCCAACCTATCAATGGTACATGCTTGTTTTGGTTTAATGACTCGCTACATGGTAAAGCAAGGTTAAGCATGCAAGACTAAAAACATACATACTCATAAATGAGTAGGAAATAACAGCTTCAATTTTTTACCCTGTGTGGTTAGCTGTAATACTAAACACTGCTAGTCTCCTGCAAGACCTGGAGTAAAAGTAGCACTGTTATTCACAGCGGGTACAACCTATCAGGTTTTCAAACTAACCAAGGAGCTGCTGATTGGCTGCTTTATACTATGTCAGCACCCACATGACCAGCCGCTGTGGCAGTGCTTAGGTACTGGCATCTGTTAAAGACACTCTGGGGGAGGAGCACTTGCGGGTCAGCAATGTAGGGAATCGAACGCCATCTACCCGTTGCTTGCCTGCGGTCGACTGTTGTATCGCAATCGACAGGTTGTTGACCCCTGATCTAAAGCTAAGCTAGATGACCTACAATAGTTACATGCAGAGAAAGAAAACCACAGAAACATTGGGAATGTTAGCTCAGACAGTGTCATATTTCATGTTCTGATATGAGGTGGGGGAGGTGTTTAACTAGCACACAAAGGGGGTGATTTAGTAAAGGAGTACTCTGTATGAACCTTTTTTTTTTCACTTTGAACACCCAATTACGTGCAGAGGAATTTAAAACATATGTAATCTTCTTTGCACAGTTGGATGATTGAAGTGAAAGCTTTAATGACAAGCAAAAAAAGTATTCCTATTAATTCAAGCACAAAAGGTCAGGCAATGCTCAAGGTATGCTGTAATGAGAGAAATATGTACGCTGCCACTGCTGATCTCCATCTATTATTGATAGATGCCAGGCTGTCTCCAGCTTCAGTACTTTCTGAGTCACTAACCCAGAACAACAGACCAAGCATGCAGATTAGAAGGCCAAAACTCAATTCTGCATGCCTTTTCCAGGTCAGTACCTCAAAATGTACTGAAATCACTGGATCAGCATGACAGCCAGAAAACTAGCATTTTCAGATGGAATACTATTTTTGCTTGTCATTAAAGCTTTCACTTCAACCATCCAACTGTGCAAGGAAGATTAAATATGTTTTAAATTCCTCTGCATATAATTGGGTGTTCAAAGTACTCCTTTACTAAATCACCCCCTTTGTAAGCTAGTTAAACACCTCCCCCCAAGGGCGTACCTAGGGTAT
This sequence comes from Aquarana catesbeiana, assembly GCF_042186555.1. NCBI lineage: Eukaryota > Metazoa > Chordata > Amphibia > Anura > Ranidae > Aquarana > Aquarana catesbeiana. The sequence goes on from NC_133324.1 coordinate 215,565,897, forward strand.
TTGGCACCCGGAGCGGATCCTATATCTGGCACCCCTCCCGTCAAAATCGCAGAGCACGAAGCTTGTCACTCAAAAAGGAGCAGAGGCTTATTTTGGGCGACAGTGTGGCATGTTGTGTTTTGCCACGACTGCAGCGTGATTTATCGGGGTGCTGTTAAGAAGTTTAGGGTAGTATAGTGGCAGGTTAGAGCGGAATAGGCTATTATAGTGGCAGGTTAGAGCAGTATAGGGTATTATGGTGGCAGGTTAGGGCAGTATAGGGTATTATAGTGGCAAGTTAGGGCAGTATAGGGTATTATAGTGGCAGGTTGTGGCAGTATAGGGTATTATAGTGGTAGGTTAGAGCAGTATAGGGTGTTATAGTGGCAAGATGGGGCAGTATAGGTTATTACAGTGGCAAGTTAGGGCAGTATAGGGTATAATAGAGGCAGGTTAGAGCTGTATATAGTGACAGGGGCGTACCTAGGGTATTTGGCACCTGGGCCGGATCCTATATCTGGCACCCCCCAACAAAATCGCAACACGCGAAGCTTGTCGCTGAAAAAGGAGCAGGAGCTTCTTTTGGGCAACAGTGTCACGTGTTGTGATTTGCCACAACTGCAGTGCAATTTATCATGCAGCAAAATCACACGCAGATTGCGGTGCTATTAAGAAGGTTAGGGTATTATAGTGGCAGGTTAGGGCAGTATAGGGTGTTATAGTGGCAAGATAGGGCAGTATAGGGTGTTATGGTGGCAAGATAGGGCAGTATAGGGTGTTATGGTGGCAAGATAGGGCAGTATAGGGTATTATAGTGGCAAGTTAGGGCAGTATAGGGTATTATAGTGGCAGGTTAGAGCTGTATGTAGTGACAAGTGTGCTCAGTCACTTACAGCATGCCTGGAGATGCAGACACCCGCAGCTCCTGTATCTCTCCTCCTTCAGCTGCAGGATCAGCAGGTGAATGAGTCTTTGGGAGGAGTGGAGGAGGCAGCCACACCCCCAGCTCCGCACACCAACTCCGGCTGCCTGGGGAGATATCCCGAGGTATAGCCTGCCTGATTGGATGACTGGGGAGACAGGCAGCCGCCCTCCCCTGCACCGCTGTGCTCCCTGCCGACCCAATGGATTTCTGATGTTTACAAAGATGGGAAAGTGTAGGGGTGCCCGCTCATTAACCACTTGCTGACCATTATACTGCAGCAGGTCGGCACGATCCCGCAAACCGTCCTAGCTGTACTTCCTTTAAGCGGGATAGCCACACGCGATCGTGGGCACGAGAGGCAAAACAGGGACGTGTGTGTGTGTAAACACACAAATCCCTGTTCTGTTCGGAGAAGAGAGGCAGATCGTGAGTTGCTAATAGCTAGGAACCACGATCTGTCTTCTCCTATAGTTAGAACACACACTAGGGAACACAGTTAACCCCTTGATTGCCCCCTAGTGTTAACCCCTTCCCTGCCAGTGACATTTATACAGTAATCAGTGCATTTTTATAGCACTGATCTCTGTATAATTGTCAATGGTTTCAAAAATGTGTCAAAAGTTTCCGATGTGTCCGCCATAATGTCGCAGTCCAGATAAAAATCGCAGATCGCCGCCATTACTTGTAAAAAAAATAATAAAAATAAAAATAAATCTATCCCCTATTTTTTAGACGCTATAACTTTTGTGCAAACCAATCAATATACGCTTATTGTGATTTTTATTACCAAAAAAATGTAGAAGAATACATATCGGCCTAAACTGAGGAAAAAATGTGCTTTTTTAAAAAAAAATGGGGATATTTATTACAGCAAAAAGTACAAAATATTGTGATTTTTGTTCGAAGGGTGTTGGCTCCAATTTGTCTTGCATACACACGGTCACACAAATGTTGGCCAACAATTACGAACGTAGTGACGTACAAGACGTACATGATATCTCCATTACGAATGCTAGCTTTACAAGACCGAGCGCTTCCGGCTCGTCCTTGATTCCGAGCATGCGTGAACTTTTGTGTGACGGACTTGTGTACACATGATCAGAGAGTTCGACAACAAACATTTGTTGGCGGAAAATTTGAGAACCTGCTAGCCAACATTTGTTGGTGGAAAGTCGGACAACAAATGTTCGATGGAGCAGACAAATAGTCGGACTTTCCACCAACAAGCTCACATCCAACATTTGTTGTCGTAAAATTCAATCATGTCTACGCGGCATTAGAGTCTGCAGAAGACTGGAAACTGGGCCCAGAATGGCCCAGTCAAAGTCCAGACCTAAATCCATCTGAGAATCTGTGGCAAGACTTGAAAATTGCTGTTCACAGATGCTCTCCATCCAATCTGACAGAGCTTAAGCTATTTTTCAAAGAATAATGGGCACAAATTTCACTCTCTAGATGTGCAAAGCTGGTAGAGACATCCTCAAAAAGACTTGCAGCTGTAATTGTAGCGAAAGGTGGTTCTACAAAGTATTGACTCGGGGGGGCTGTATAGAAATGTATGCCACATTTTTCACATATTTATTTGTAAAAAATGTTGAAAATCAGTTATCATTTTCCTTCCACTTCACAATTATGTGCCACGTTGTGTTGGTCTATCACATGAAGCCCCAATAAAATACATTTATGTTTTTGTTTGTAACATGACAAAATGTGGAAAATGTCAAGGGTTATGAATACTTTTTCAAGGCACTGTATTTGTGTCCTGTCCATAATACTTGGGATTGTACTGGAGGGAGCACCCTTTTTCTGACATTTGTCTAACCACATTGGTATGTCCATACTTTGTTAAACTTTTGAATAAAAAATCTATTGAAATGAAAAGTTATAACGTCTACAAACTATGGGATATTTTATTTTTAAAACATTTTTTTTACTAGTAATGGCAGCGATCAGCGATTTATAGCAGGAGTGCGATATTGTGGCGGACAAATCGGACACCTAAAGCCCCATACACACGATCAGAAATTCCACCAGCAAAAGTCAGATGTGAGCTTTTGGTCAGAAATTCTGACCGTGTGTATGCTCCATTGCTAGGTGACTTCTGAAGGAAATTGGTTCCACTAGATTTTAGTTAGGGGTATCAGAGTAAAGGGGGCTGAATACAAATGCACGCCACACTTTTCACATATTTATTTTTTAAAAATTTTGAAAAAAAAAATGTATAATTTTCTTTCCACTTGACAATTATGTGCCACTTTGTGTTGGTCTATCACATAAAATCCCAATAAATTACATTTACGTTTTTGGTTGTAACATGACATAATGTGGACAATTTCAAGGGATATTAATACTTCAGTAACCAAAACTGCAGTGTTTATCCTCATGACACAACACAGGAAGCACCTACATGGTTAACAGAGGACGGAATTAAAATTAGACTTGAGAAACTTAACATTAATAAATCACCGGGACCAGATGGCTTGCATCCGAGGGTACTTAGGGAACTCAGTCAGGTGATTGCTAGACCGTTGTTCCTAATTTTTACAGACAGTCTATTGACTGGAATGGTGCCAGCTGATTGGAGAAAAGCCAATGTAGCACCAATATTTAAAAAGGGCCCAAAAAACATCCCTGGGAATTACAGACCAGTTAGCCTAACATCAATAGTATGTAAACTCTTGGAGGGGATGATAAGGGACTATATACAAGATTTTAGTAATAAGAATGATATCATTAGCAGTAATCAGCATGGATTCATGAAGAATCGTTCTTGCCAAACCAATCTATTAACCTTCTATGAGGAGGTGAGTTGCCATCTAGATAAAGGAAGGCCCGTAGACGTGGTGTATCTGGATTTTGCAAAAGCATTTGACACAGTTCCCCATAAACGTTTACTGTACAAAATAAGGTGCGTTGGCATGGACCATAGGGTGAGTACATGGATTGAAAACTGGCTACAAGGGCGTGTTCAGAGGGTGGTGATAAATGGGGAGTACTCAGAATGGTCAGGGGTGGGTAGTGGGGTCCCCCAGGGTTCTGTGCTGGGACCAATCCTATTTAATTTGTTCATAAATGACCTGGAGGATGGGATAAACAGTTCCATCTCTGTATTTGCAGATGATACTAAGCTAAGCAGGGCAATAACTTCTCAGCAGGATGTGGAAATCTTGCAAAAAGACCTGAACAAATTAATGGGGTGGGCGACTACATGGCAAATGAGGTTCAATGTAGAAAAATGTAAAATAATGCATTTGGGTGTCAAAAATATGAATGCAATCTATACACTGGGGGGAGAACCTCTGGGGGAATCTAGGATGGAAAAGGACTTGGGGGTCCTAGTGGATGATAGGCTCAGCAACGGCATGCAATGCCAAGCTGCTGCTAATAAAGCAAACAGAATATTGGCATGCATTAAAAGGGGGATCAACTGCAGAGATAAAACGATAATTCTCCCGCTCTACAAGACTCTGGTCCGCCCGCACCTGGAGTATGCTGTCCAGTTCTGGGCACCAGTCCTCAGGAGGGACGTACTGGAAATGGAGCGAGTACAAAGAAGGGCAACAAAGCTAATAAAGGGTCTGGAGGATCTTAGTTATGAGGAAAGGTTGCGAGCACTGAACTTATTCTCTCTGGAGAAGAGACGCTTGAGAGGGGATATGATTTCAATTTACAAATACTGTACTGGTGACCCCACAATAGGGATAAAACTTTTTCGCAGAAGAGAGTTTAATAAGACTCGTGGCCACTCATTGCAATTAGAGGAAAAGAGGTTTAACCTTAAACTACGTAGAGGGTTCTTTACTGTAAGAGCGGCAAGGATGTGGAATTCCCTTCCACAGGCGGTGGTCTCAGCGGGGAGCATTGATAGCTTCAAGAAACTATTAGATAATCACCTGAATGACCGCAATATACAGGGATATGTAATGTAATACTGACACATAATCACACACATAGGTTGGACTTGATGGACTTGTGTCTTTTTTCAACCTCACCTACTATGTAACTATGTAACTTTTTCAAGGCACTGTAAATGAGCCTAAATCTGTTATTCAAGAGCACAAACTCGGTGAGTATAGTCACCCTATGACAAATATAGAATAGAGGCATATCTATAAAAGAACATCACATTAGCAATTAGTGAAATGGTAACACAACTACAGTCAAAGAAACATGGGAGCTATAAAGACAGGGATTACGTTGAGTACCTCAAGGCACAATGCCTTGCTCCCATAAATGATTAGAAGTGAGGGAGCGCTATGGACCCTCCATATGCATCCATATAAAAGAACATCGGTTTGTAGTAAGGGAGAAGAAGAAGTAGAGGAATAGAGAATGAAAAAGGGGGAAAGATGAGCAAACAATCCCCTTGATGCGGGTCCCCAACCACAGGATGCCCCAGTCCCTAAGGGCCCTAGAGGTATTTAATCCAGGGGTTCCATACCTTTTCAAATTTGGTTTGCTTGTCTCTAAGAATACTTGTTAGTTTTTCATTAATCATAATCCAGGATATTTTGTGTTTAAACAGCGTGACATTAATCATGGGTCATTTCCATGCTCGCTATTTTGTAATTTTAGCTGCTGTGAATATGGAAAGGATAAGGGTTCGGAGGTACCTGAGGATCTCATCTGAGAGGTCAGCAAACAAAGCCGTTTTGGGATTTTAAGGTATGTTCTGTCCCGTCACTGAGTAAATTCTATTGAATATTCTGATCCAAAATCTCTGGGCCTTCAGACAAGACTACCAGACATGGAACATATCTCACACCTGGCCACATCCACGGAAACAGTGAGATAAGGGTCCAGGATAGATTTTCGCCAACCTCGCCGGAACAAGATACCATCTAGATAGCACCTTGTAGTTTGATTCTACAAAAGAAGTATTGAGTATTCTTTTATGTACCAAGGTTGAGCACTGTGCCCACACTTCCTCCTCTATGTGCTCACCCAGGTCTGATTCTCATGCTGTTTGGTATGATGGATTTTCTACTTTTGCTACTGAAGAGGAGATATAGCTCTGAGATTCCTCCGTGCGATTCAGGACCACGTATACATTTATTTTCAAATAGAGTTCTAGTTGTTATGTCTAACTGGTCCTTATCGAAAGACTGAATAAAATGGGTAATTTGGCACAAGCAAAAAAGTTCACTAGTGGGCATCTCTAATGTTTCTCTAAAATAGGAAGGCTTTATAATCTCTTTATGATCTATAAAATGTGCTATTCTGTAGAGGCCCTTGTTAATCCACCATGCAAATTGTTGAGGGTCTAATTGTTGAGGGTATAATTTGCATACCGTGTCCTAAAGGTGTAGTGAGTGAGATAAGGAAGGACTCATGATGGCCTGACACTCCTTTGGGGAGAACCACACTTGGAGATCCGTGGGAAGTCAGGTTGTAGCTTGTGCCTCCAACTGAACCCAGTCAGGTTGATATGTTTTTGAGAAAATTTGATACAGCTGGACCCACTGAGCGGCTCTGTAATAGCAGAAAATGCGGGACTCCAAGGCCAGCCCACCACTTGGTGGTATACAGCGTAGAACCAGCCAATCTGCAGCCACCATTGCCCCGTATAAATTTGTAAATCAGTGATTGGAGCTTCCTAAAAAAATGTGGATGGTACTGGGATTGGTAGGGATCTGAAGTAGTATAAAATGTGAGGAAGGACTGTCATTTTAATGGCCTGCTATCCTACCCATCCAGGAAAGATGGGCCCGCCAGTGTTTTAGGCCTTGTTCTGTTGAGATAGAAAGGTGCACACAGTTAGCTCGATACAGCAAGGAGATATCAGAGGTAAGTTTAAGGCAGTGCCTGTGAACACCATTTAAAGGGGAAGGACTACTGCACTGCGTCACATATTGGGTCCAGGAGATTTATAGTTAACGCTTCTGATTTAGAGTGATTTACCCTCAGACCCGAGATTGACCCAAATTTAGACAGGGTTGAAAATAGATTAGGTAGGGTCATGATGGGGTTTGTGATAAATAGTAGAAGATCATCTGCAAATAATGCACATTGACCGGTTCTGCCACCCCTGGAAATACCATGGATGTTAGGGTTAGAGTGAATGGCTATTGCCAGCGTTTTCATAGCTATAACAAAGAGGAGAGGCGAGAGAGACGCTAAAAACTTTTGCGCAAACCAATTAATATACGCTTATTGGAATTTATTTACCAAAAATATGTAGCAGAATACATATTGGCCTAAACTGATGTAGAAATTTGATTTTTACTTTTTTTATTGGAAATGTTTTAGAGCAGGAAGTAAAAAAATATTGTTTTTTTTTTTTTCAAAATTGTCAGTCCTTTCTTTGTTTATAGCGCAAAGAATAAAAAACACAGAGGTGGTCAAATACCACCAAACGAAAGCTCTATTTGTGGGAATAAAAGAGCATACATTGTATTTGGGTACAGCATCGCATGACCGCACAATTGTTAGTTAAAGTAACGCAGTGCCATATTGAAAAATTTGCCTGGTCAAGAGGGGGGGGGGGGGTAAATCTTTCAGATGTCAAGTGGTTAAAAAAAAGGGGGGCATTGTACCCTGGTGATCTTTGATCTCTCAAAGTTTGCCCACCACTGCTTTTGATAAATAACACTGTAACAGGTAACCTTTATTTGTGAACTATTATAGACCCATAAAAACATTATTTAAGAAAAATAAAAAATACCAGAGAAATAAAATAAGTAAAATGTTGCCCAGCTGTCCACATATGAGAGGCTTTACCTCAATCTGAAATTTTGGGCAACCCTCCAAAAGTAAAATAATGGCATTTACAAAGAACTGTTCATCCTTCTGAAATGTTTCTTGACCAAGTGCCAGGAACATATAACCTTAGCATCTCGATTATATGTAATGTTCGCCATCCTAGGAAATGACTTTCCCAGCATTACACAAGTATCATTTTTCTAAACAAAACTTCAGTTATTTCTCTGAAATCAGGCAAGCTTAAATAGTTATTAAGGAAGCGGTGATAAAAATATTTTATAGGTCAATTTGAATGGTCTCGGTTGGAGAACAAATTATAATGTTCACGGTTCCAAGGTAAACTTTAAGGGACACTGGCTGCTTTTGAAGTTTCCAGTTGGAATTATCTTGTCAACGGATGGGCAAGCTGGCAGATCTGAGCAGAACTTTATTATAATTGAAAGTTACCAAGGAAATTGTTGGTAAAATATACTGTAGATAGTATATTGCTAAGTGATCTATAAAGTTAGCAATAACTGTGTATAAAAAAAAAAATAAAAAAATATATTATCCCAACATTTTTATATTCCTAATATGTGTCTGTTGCACCATGTACTTGTGTTAAAAATTAACCCTGTTCTTTGTATTGCTTCCTTTGTGTGAAATTCCTGGTGTTCCTACCAATCCCCTTGATTTCCTATTTAAAACTGACCACACTAGGCATGAGAGCACATCCATCCCAGTGTGGTCAGTTTTTTGGCTGTGTTGGGAGAACAGCCTGTCTGCCCTCCAACGATCAGGCTTCTTCTAACACCCACCCCCCTCTCCCTTGCACAGCCAATCACAATAGAACAATGGAATACAGTGAGTCTGACTAGCACAGTTAAGACTGGGGTTCTCAGTCACCCTGTGCCCCTAATGGACACAGGGTGATTTACACAGAGGAGGAGTGGGGGGAGCTGGACAAGGAGTTTCCAGTGCTCTCCAAGGTAAGCTGGGTTCCACAAGCCCCCCACCCAAAGTGACTCCCATCACACATGTCCCCTTTCGGCAGCGGACTAACATAGGAGGAGACCCCAGACAGGTTGACTCCGAAGTTAGTCAGTAGTTCCAGTCCCTCAATGCCGGTATCCAAATTCCCCGGTGCTCACAAAACATAGCTGAAATACTCCTGTATCAGAGTTGCACCTTTTTCTGGGGTTGTGTCAGTGGATACCGAAGTCCCTTCCACTTTCACAGGAACTCCCTCTTCTGTTAGTCGAGGGCAGAGTCTAGGAGCACTCTGCCCTGTTGCCAGCTCTTCTGCTGGGTTGCTGGCATAATTCTGGGGTGCCATCTGCTGCTGGGAAGAGAATCCTGCTGCTTCATCTCCCTTACCTTCATCTGGCTGCTGGGACAACATGTCTCTGGTACTGTCTCCCAGGTGCACGGATCCTTGCTGGGGAGGAAAGACCGCAACCTTCTCACCCTGGGCCTCCGTAACTGCCGCAGGTGTAGGGCAGAGCTCTTGGACCCTCTGTCCAGTTGTCAGCGCTTCAGCTGGAGAAGTTTCTGATAACCCCACCGATGCTGCTGGCAGGAAATCCCATGTCTCTGTCAGTATTGTGGGAGAAAGGCTGACTGCCTCTTCTCTCAGGGAGGCTGAAGCTGCTGTTGGTGCTGGGCAGAGGATAGCAGAGCTCTGCCCTGTTGTCAGCACTTTAGCTTTAGGACGGCAATCTCCGGAGTTTCCACTGCTGATTCTCTGGCATGCTGCTGAACGTGCTCTAGCTAGTTTCCTGTATACCCTTTCCAGATGCTGTTCTTTCCTTAGCAAATAGTCCAGATCAGGTTTAAGCTCTGAGACCTTTTAAATGCACTCCCACGCTGGACATTGCCGCACGCTAATGCTGCGCCAAGCCACGCCCCCTCCGTCTTCCCACTGCGCCTCCTCCTCTTTTCAAAAGAGCATTTTCCTGCGCAAACACGGGCCTCTGATCCGATGGTATCGGTGTGTGTGTGTGTGGGAGGCGGCGAGGAGGAGAGCTGGTGACAAACCGCTGTGCAGAGGCGGTAGAAGCCCCCGTGCATCAGAGGGGGGCGGAGTCACCTGGTTACATCACCGGGTTTCCCCTGCCCTCAGTTATATAAGAACTGTCATAGCGAAGACACGTCAGACGGCGGGAGCCTCCCATGGAGGCCGGTCGGTTGTGGCTTCTTATTTTTTCTTTTTTGGTCCGTCGGGCAGCGTGAACTTACACCGTGAGACATTTTTATTTTTTAATAAAGGACTTTTCCAAGCTGTCTCTTTGTACCCCGTACTCTTTGTACATTTGTACCCCGTTACCAATTCACAAGTGGGGGGGCTGGGATCTGGGGGTCCCCTTGTTAAAGGGGGCTTCCAGATTCAGATAAGCCCCCCACCTGCAGAACCCCCGCAACCACCAGGCAAGGGTTGTGGGGATGAGGCCCTTGTCCCCATCAACATGGGGACAAGGTGCTTTGGGGAGCTACCCCAAAGCACCCTCCTCATGTTGAGGGCATGTGGCCTGGTACGGTTCAGGAGGGGTGGATGCTCTCTCGTCCCCCCTCTTTTCCTGCGGCCTGCCAGGTTGCGTGCTCGGATAAGGGTCTGGTATGGATTTTGGGGGGGACCCTACGCCATTTTTTTCCTTAAATTTGGCGCAGAGTTCCCCTTAATTTCCATATCAGACTCGAGGGGCCTGGTATGGATTTTATGGGACCCCCACGTAATTTTTTTTTCGATTTTGGTTCGGGGTTCCCCTTAATATTCATACCAAACCCAAAGGGCCTGATAATGGACTGGGGGGGAATCCTATGCTCTTTTGTTCAATTATCTGTATCTATATTGCAGAGACCCCACAACTCATTACAGCCGCGATCAGTTTTAAATGACAATTTTTCCTTTAGAAATGTAATTTTGCTGTGGTACTGTTCTAAACATGGGAAAGATGCGCCACTTTACAGGCATACTATAGACACCCCCAGACACAATATTTAAAGGAATATTTCATTTTTATTGTTTCACTTTAAGCATTAAAAAAATAACTGCTCCCGAAAAAACGTTGATTTTTTAAAAAAATGTTTGCATTGATATATGTCCCCTGGGGCAGGACCCAGGTCCCCAAACATTTTTTATGACAATAACTTGCATAAAAGCCTTTAAAATTAGCACTTTTGATTATTCATGTTCGTGTCCCATAGACTTTAATGGTGTTCGTGTGTTCTGCCAAATTTTTTGGCTGTTCGCATGTTCTGCTGGGAACCGAACATTCGCTGTTCGGCAAACACGCGAACACCCGATGTTCGAGTTAAACGTACGTTCGACTCGAACTCGAAGCTCATCCCTACATAAGGCCAAGTTGACTTGTCATTGGCTACAGCAGAATAAAATGAAAGTTCTGGAGTGGCCATCTTAGTCTCCTGACCTCAATATCATTGAGCCACTCTGGGGAGATATCAATCGTGCAGTTCATGCAAGACAGCCCAAGAATTTACAGGAACTTGAGACTTTTTGCCAAAAGGAATGGGCAGCTTTACCATCTAAGATAAAGAGCCTCATCCACAAATAACACAAAAGACTTAAAGCTGTCATTGATGTTAAAGGGGGCAATACACAGTATTAAGAGCTGGGGTATGTAAACTTTTGATCAGGGTCATTTGGGTAGTTGCTGTTGCCATTATGATTTAAAAAGAGTAAACACAGTAGATTGATAATAAATGGCTTCAGTCAAACACTAACCATGAGTGAAAGAAATGTTTTTGTGTTATTGTTCATATTCCCTGAAAAATAGCCAAGAAATCATAAATTCTGCCAGGGTATGTAAACTTATGAGCACAACTGTACACACAACAATCCAGTGTGGCTGTACAGTTCAACTAGCACAGATCAGACTGGGGTTCTCGGTCACCCTGTGCCACTAATGGACACAGGGTAATTTACACATAGGAGGGCTGGGGGGAGCTGGACAAGGAGTTTCCAGTGCTCTCCAAGGTAAGCTGGGTTCCACAAGCCCCACACCCAAAGAGTCTGCACCCCGAATTCTTTAGGCCCCTTATGCAGCGGAGAACAGAGATTATGTGATCATTTATAGAAGAAAGGTATTTATAATGTGTGTGTGTGTGCGTGTGTATTTATATTTATATATATATATATATCTATATATATATATATATATATATACATACATATATATATATATATACATACACAGTATCTCACAACAGTGAGTACACCCCTCACATTTTTGTAAATATTTTATTCTATCTTTTCATGTGACAACACTGAAGAAATTACACTTTGCTACAATGTAAAGCAGTGAGTGTACAGCTTGTATAACAGTGTAAATTTGAGTACACCCCTGAGTGAAAATGTCCAAATGGGGCCCAAAGTGTCAATATTTTGTGTGGCCACCATTATTTTCCAGCACTGCCTTGACCCTTTTTGGCATGGAGTTCACCAGAGCCTCACAGGTTGCCACTGTAGTCCTCTTCCACTCCTCCATGACAACATCACGGAGCTGGTGGATGTTAGAGACCTTGCGCTCCTCCACCTTCCATTTGAGGATGCCCCACAGATACTCAATAGGGTTTAGGTCTGGAGATATGCTTGGCCAGTCCATCACCTTTACGCTCAGCTTCTTTAGCAAGCAGTGGTAGTCTTGGAGGTGTGTTTGGTGTCGTTATTCTGTTGGAATACTGCCCTACGGCCCAGTCTCTGAAGGGAGGGGATCATGCTTGGCTTCCGTATGTCACAGTACATGTTGGCATTCATGGTTCCCGCAATGAACTGTAGCTCCCCAGATCCGGCAGCACTCATGCAGCCCCAGACCATGACACACTCATCATCATGCTTGAATGTAGGCAAGAAACACTTGTCTTTGTACTTCTCACCTGGTTGCTGCCACACACGCTTGACGCCATCTGAACCAAATAAGTTTATCTTGGTCTCATCAGACCACAGGACATGGTTCCAGTAAGCCATGTCCTTAGTCTGCTTGTCTTCAGCAAACTGTTTGCAGACTTTCTTGTGCACCATCTTTAGAAGAGGCTTCCTTCTGGGATGACAGGCATGCAGACAAATTTGATGCAGTGTGCAGCGTATGGTCTGAGCACTGACAGGCTGACCCCCCACCCCGTCCTAGTGTGAACCGGCTCTCAGTGTTACAAGGTCTCAGGTGTGAACTGGAAGCAGATCTGTAAAAATGTGGTGTTATTGCTCTCATTCTCTCATACTGGTCCCCTTAACCACTTCAGCCCCGGAGGATTGGGCTGGCCAAAGACCAGAGCATTTTTTGAGATTTGGCACTGCGTCACTTTAACTGACAATTGCGCGGTTGTGCAATGTGGCTCACAAACAAAATTGACGTCCTTTTTTTCCCACAAATAGAGCTTTCTTTTGGTGGTATTTGATCACCTCTGAAGTTTTTATTTTTTGCACTATAAACAAAAAAAGAGCGACAATTTTGAAAGAAAAGCAATATTTTTTACTTTTTGCTATAATAAATATCCCCAAAAAATATATAAAAAAAACTTTTTTTTTTCCCTCAGTTTAGGCCGATACGTATTCTTCTACATATTTTTGGTAAAAAAAAAAAAATCGCAATAAGCGTTTATTGATTGGTTTGCGCAAAAGTTATAGCGTCTACAAAATAGGGGATAGATTTATGGCATTTTTAGTAATAATTTTTTTTTTTACTAGTAATGGCGGCGATCAGCGATTTTTTTTATTGTGACTGTGACATTATGGCGGACAGATCGGACACTGGTGCTATTTTGGGACTATTCACATTTATACAGCGATCAGTGCGATTAAAAATGCATTGATTACTGTGTAAATGTGACTGGCAGTGAAGGGGTTAACTAGGAGGGGGCTGCTGCAGGGGTTAAGTGTGTCCTAGGGAGTGATTCTAACTGTGGGGGGATGGGCTATGTGTGACACTACACTGATCACCGCTCCCGATTACAGGGAGTTGTGATCAGTGTCCTGTCACTAGGGCAGAACGGGGAAATGCTTGTTTATATTAGCAATTCCCCGTTCTTCCTCCCTGTGAGACGATCGCGGGTATCCTGCAGAGGTTGCAGGGGTGGGGGGGTCAGCCTGTCAGTGCTGAGACCATACGCCGCACGCTGCATCAAATTTGTCTGCATGGCTGTCACCCCAAAAGGAAGCCTCTTCTAAAGAAGATGCACAAGTAAGCCTGCAAACAGTTTACTGAAGACAAGCAGACTAAAGACATGGATTACTGGAATTATGTCCTGTGGTCTGATGAGACCAAGATAAACTTATTTGGTTCAGATGGTGTCAAGCATGTGTGTCGGCAACCAGGTGAGGAGTGTCTCGAAAGTGTGTATTGCCTACAGTCAAGCATGGTAGTGGGAGTGTCATGGTCTGGGGCTGCATGAGTGCTACCGGCACTGGGGAGCTACAGTTCATTGAGGGAACCATGAATGCCAACATGTACTGTGACACACTAAAGCAGTGCATGAGCCCCTCCCTTCAGAAACTGGGCCACAGGGCAGTATTCCAACATGATATCGACCCCAAAGACACCTCCATGACAACCACTGCCTTGCTAAAGAAGCTGAGGGTAAAGGTGATTGACTGGCCAAGCATGTCTTCAGACCTAAACCCTATTGAGCATCTTGGGGCATCCTCAAATGGAAGGTGGAGGAGATCAAGGTCTTTAACATCCACCAGCTCCGTGATGTCATCGTGGAGAAGTGGAAGAGGACTACAGTGGCAACGTGTGAAGCTCTGGTGAACTCCATGCCCAAGAGGGTTAAGGCAGTGCTGGAAAATAATGGTGGCTGAACCGTCTTTAATGCGTGGCAAAAAGGGCAGCTGCCCAGGGCCCTGTCATTGTTGGGGGCCCTGCGCTGCCCGCTGCAGTTCGGCCACCTCCTGTACTGGTCGCATGCTGGCTCCTTGCCACTGTCACTTGGAAATACAGAAGCGCTGCTTCTGTATTTCCAAGTGACAGCACTCCACTCCCAGCAGCCGCTCTGATCATTCTGGTACACAGTCACACACAATCTATGAGAGCAGAGGAGGAAGGGGCAGGGAATCTGCATAAAGGAAGCTGCCTCTGGAACTTGCAAGCTGAACGGACATCGGAGGACACCATGCTGTGAGTAGCATTTGGGAATGAGGAAAACTTTGTACTGGAATGGGGGGGCTTTTTGGGAGGAGAGTCTTGCCCTGCACTGGAGGGGTGGAGTGTGGAGCTCTGTACTGGAATCTGGGGGAGCCATGCACTCCTGCACTGTGCACCCACCTCACCCCCTGCACTCTGCACCCACCTCACCGCCTGCACTCTGCACCCACCTCACCGCCTGCACTCTGCACCCACCTCACCGCCTGCACCTAGCACCCCCCCCCAAACCTGCACTCTGTAAATAATGCATCCCTGCACTCTGTACCTAGCGTAAACCTGAATGCTGCATTCTGTACATAGTGCACCCTTCAACTCTGTATGTAGCACACCTTTCAACTATGCACTCTTTATGTAGTGCACCCCTCAACCCTGCACTCTGTACATAGCGCACCCCTCAATGCTAGTGCAGTTTGGCCACACCCGCAATTTGATGCAGAGGTTATGATGTTTTGTAACCTCTAGCAAACAGTCAGTGAGCAATAATGATTTGCAGTAACCTCTGGAAACCAATTCGTGAGCAGTAATGATGTTTTATAACCTCTAGCAACCAATCAGCAAGCGGAAATGATGTGCTGTAAGCTATAGCAGCCAATCACAATCACTGCCTGATCTGCTGCAGTAAACTCATTTTGAGTCTATGGTGGCCACACAAAATATTGACACTTTGGGCACAATTTGGACATTTTCACGGAGGGGTGTACTCACTTTTGTTGCCAGCGGTCTAGACATTTATGGCTGGTTGTTGAGTTATTTTGAGGGGACAGTAAATTTACACTGTTATACAAGCTGTACACTCACTACTTTACATTGTAGCAAAGTGTCATTTTTTCAGTGTTGTCACATGAAAAGATATAATAAAATATTTACAAAAATGTGAGGGGTGTACTCACTTTTGTGAGATACTGTGTGTAATCTCCAAATATCTTTTGCATGACTTTGAGAAGAATAGTTGTATGAAAATGGAACATTGTTCGGTAAAATAAGAAGAGCAGACTTAGAGCACACTGTGTTGCTTCATTTACTGTAAACAGTGTGACATATGCTTATAGTCTTATAATAGCCTACCCGTTAAGAACTCATTAAAAGGACATTTTCAGCAGCCCCAAATAACACACGGCAAAAATGAAAACAAAATAAATTAGTCCTGATACTGAGATCATTGAAAGATAAGTAAAAAAGATTATTTACCGTACTACCACAGCAGTTTTTATAGGCAGGTGAATGCACTATTTAACTTTTCCCATGTTATAATTATGTATGAATTTAAAGAGGAGTTCCCATTTAAAAAAAAAAAAAAATTAAAAGTCAGCAGCTACAAATACTGCAGCTGCTGACTTTTAATTGGACCCTTACCTGTCCCAGGGTCCAGCGATGCGGGGGATCGAAGCCCCGCTTGTCTCCCCCTCCGTTCGGCGGCGCCGGCATTGCAACTGTGGGCGCCGGGCTGTGGCTTCACAGCCGGGCACCCACTGCGCATGTACGAGCGGGGCCGCGCGCCGTAATTGGCCGCTCAGTCATCTGGGACCTGTAATGGGTCCCAGATGATTAACAAGAGGGAGGGAGCAGAGCTGAGCCCTTTCTGTGCCGAGGGGAAGTGATGTCACCAGCCCAGGCGCTGAAAGAGGCAGACTACGAGGGACCCCCTAGCAACAGGCATTTATAGGTAAGTTAAAAAAAAAAAATTCCAAATGTTTTTTTTTAATTTTTTTTTTAGGCACATTCATTCATTTTTGTTTTTAGGGTGGAACACCACTTTAAAGACCCACACTATATTTACCTATTATTGGCACTAATATTCACATTTTCAGGACAAGTTTTGTGGTGTATTCCCTTCTTCAAAGGTCCAAGGGAGTATACACCGAAAATTTGTCCTGAAAATGTGAATGTTACTGCAAATAACAAAAGCATCATGGACGGTGCTTAAAGTGGGAAAGTAAACCTTAGACATGAAATATGAACAAAGCATATCCCTCTATAGTGTGTACTTGTCTCAAATAAGAGCACTAAGTTTAATTTCTCCCAGTTACTTTGTTCCTCTGCTATCAGCATGAATCACTTACGAGATTTCCTGACACTAGGGATGAGCCGAACACCCCCCTGTTCGGTTCGCACCAGAACATGCGAACAGGAAAAAAATTCGTTCGAACACGCGAACGCCGTTAAAGTCTATGGGACACGAACATGAATAATCAAAAGTGCTAATTTTAAAGGCTAATATGCAAGTTATTGTCATAAAAAGTGTTTGGGGACCCGGGTCCTCCCCCAGGGGACATGAATCAATGCAAAAAAAAGTTTTAAAAACGGCCGTTTTTTCAGGAGCAGTGATTTTAATAATGCTTAAAGTCAAACAATAAAAGTGTAATATCCCTTTAAATTTCATACCTGGGGGGTGTCTATAGTATGCCTGTAAAGGGGCGCATGTTTCCTGTGTTTAGAACAGTCTGACAGCAAAATGACATTTTGAAGGAAAAAACACATTTAAAACTACCGCGGCTATTGCATTGCCGACAATACACATAGAAGTTCATTGATAAAAACGGCATGGGAATTCCCCACAGGGCAACCCCGAACCAAAATTAAAAAAAAAAAATGATGTGGGAGTCCCCCTAAATTCCATACAAGGCCCTTCAGGTCTGGTATGGATATTAAGGGGAACCCCAGCCAAAATTTTAAAAAAAAATTGACGTGGGGTTCCCCCTAAATTCCATACCAGACCCTTCAGGTCTGGTATGGATTTTAAGGGGAACCCCGCGCCAAAAAAAAAAAAAAAAACGGCATGGGGTCCCCCTAAAAATCCATACCAGACCCTTATCTGAGCACGCAACCTGGCAGGCCGCAGGAAAAGAGGGGGGGACGAGAGTGCGGCCCCCCCCCTCCTGAACCGTACCAGGCCACATGCCCTCAACATTGGGAGGGTGCTTTGGGGTAGCCCCCCAAAACACCTTGTCCCCATGTTGATGAAGACAAGGGCCTCATCCCCACAACCCTGGCCGGTGGTTGTGGGGGTCTGCGGGCGGGGGGCTTATCGGAATCTGGAAGCCCCCTTTAACAAGGGGACCCCCAGATCCCGGCCCCCCCCCTGTGTGAAATGGTAAGGGGGTACTTACCCCTACCATTTCACTAAAAAACTGTCAAAAATGTTAAAAATGACAAGAGACAGTTTTTGACAATTCCTTTATTTAAATGCTTCTTCTTTCTTCTTTCTTCCTTCATCTTCTTCTTCTTCTGGTTCTTCTGGCTCTTCTGGTTCTTCCTCCGGCGTTCTCGTCCAGCATCTTCTCCGCGGCATCTTCTATCTTCTTCTCCTCGGGCCGCTCCGCACCCATGGCATGAGGGGGGAGGCTCCCGCTCTTCTCTTCATCTTCTTCTCTTCTTCATCTTCTTCTTCATCTTCTTCTTCTTCTTCCTTCTTCTCTTCTTCCTGTCTTCTCCGGGCCGCTCCGCAGCCATGCTGTGGCATGGAGGGAGGCTCCCGCTGTGTGACGGCGTCTCTTCGTCTGACGGTTCTTAAATAACGGGGGGCGGGGCCACCCGGTGACCCCGCCCCCCTCTGACGCACGGTGACATGACGGGACTTCCCTGTGGCATTCCCCGTGACGTCACAGGGAAGTCCCTCAAGTCACCGTGCGTCAGAGGGGGGCGGGGTCACCGGATGGCCCCGCCCCCCGTTATTTAAGAACCGTCAGACGAAGAGACGCCGTCACACAGCGGGAGCCTCCCTCCATGCCACAGCATGGCTGCGGAGCGGCCCGGAGAAGACAGGAAGAAGAGAAGAAGGAAGAAGAAGAAGAAGAAGAAGAAGATGAAGAAGAAGATGAAGAAGAAGATGAAGAAGAGAAGAAGATGAAGAGAAGAGCGGGAGCCTCCCCCCTCATGCCATGGGTGCGGAGCGGCCCGAGGAGAAGAAGATAGAAGACGCCGCGGAGAAGATGCTGGACGAGAACGCCGGAGGAAGAACCAGAAGAGCCAGAAGAACCAGAAGAAGAAGAAGATGAAGGAAGAAAGAAGAAGCATTTAAATAAAGGAATTGTCAAAAACTGTCTCTTGTCATTTTTAACATTTTTGACAGTTTTTTAGTGAAATGGTAGGGGTAAGTACCCCCTTACCATTTCACACAGGGGGGGGGCCGGGATCTGGGGGTCCCCTTGTTAAAGGGGGCTTCCAGATTCCGATAAGCCCCCCGCCCGCAGACCCCCACAACCACCGGCCACGGTTGTGAGGATGAGGCCCTTGTCCTCATCAACATGGGGACAAGGTGTTTTGGGGGGCTACCCCAAAGCACCCTCCCAATGTTGAGGGCATGTGGCCTGGTACGGTTCAGGAGGGGGGGGGGCCGCACTCTCGTCCCCCCCTCTTTTCCTGCGGCCTGCCAGGTTGCGTGCTCGGATAAGGGTCTGGTATGGATTTTTAGGGGGACCCCATGCCGTTTTTTTTTTTTTTTTTTGGCGCGGGGTTCCCCTTAAAATCCATACCAGACCTGAAGGGTCTGGTATGGAATTTAGGGGGAACCCCACGTCAATTTTTTTTTTAAATTTTGGCTGGGGTTCCCCTTAATATCCATACCAGACCTGAAGGGCCTTGTATGGAATTTAGGGGGACCCCCACATCATTTTTTTTTTTTTATTTTGGTTCGGGGTTGCCCTGTGGGGAATTCCCATGCCGTTTTTATCAATGAACTTCTATGTGTATTGTCGGCAATGCAATAGCCGCGGTAGTTTTAAATGAGTTTTTTCCTTC
Source organism: Aquarana catesbeiana (assembly GCF_042186555.1). Lineage (NCBI taxonomy): Eukaryota > Metazoa > Chordata > Amphibia > Anura > Ranidae > Aquarana > Aquarana catesbeiana. The sequence goes on from NC_133324.1 coordinate 215,585,376, forward strand.
CAAATGTCATTTTGCTGTCAGACTGTTCTAAACACAGGAAACATGCGCCCCTTTACAGGCATACTATAGACACCCCCCAGGTACGAAATTTAAAGGGATATTACACTTTTATTGTTTGACTTTAAGCATTAATAAAATCACTGCTCCTGAAAAAACGTCCGTTTTTAAAACTTTTTTTTGCATTGATCCATGTCCCCTGGGGCAGGACCCGGGTCCCCAAACACTTTTTATGACAATAACTTGCATATAAGCCTTTAAAATTAGCACTTTTGATTTCTCCCATAGACTTTTAAAGGGTGTTCCGCGGCATTCGAATTTGCCGCGAACACCCCAAATTGTTCGCTGTTCGGCGAACTTGCGAACAGCCAATGTTCGAGTAGAACATGAGTTCGACTCGAACTCGAAGCTCATCCCTACCTGACACAAAGAGAAAAATGGTGACAGCCTCGGGACCTCCAGCAGATTGACAGCCTCAGCTCTGTTCATGTGTGCTGTGGGAAGGAGGGTGTGCCCCTTCCCTCCATTCCGTTCTAGGAGATTTCCTCACTGTGCTCTGCAGAGTGTACTTTCAGCTCTCCGCCCCCTTTTTAATGACAGCTCAGAAAAACGTTATAGATTCTGGATTTTGAACAGCTGTAAAGAAGAGTAGACTGCAGATAAACGGCTACAACTTATGTAGGAGGATTTGTTTAACCACCTCAATACAGGGCACTTACACCCCCTTCCTGCCCAAGCCATTTTTCAGTTTTCAGCGCTGTCGCACTTTGAATGACAATTGCGCGGTCGTGTTACACTGCACCTTAATTAAATTTTTATCATTTTTTTCCCACAAATAGAGCTTTCTTTTGGTGGTATTTGATCACCTCTGCGGTTTTTATTTCTTGCGCTATAAACAAAAGAAGAGGGACAATTTTGAAAATACACAATATTTTTTACTTTTTGCTATAATAAATATCCAATTTTTTTTTTTTTTTTAACAAATTTTTTCCTCAGTTTAGGCCGATACGTATTCTTCTACATATTTTTGGTAAAAAAAAATTGCGATAAGCGTATATTGATTGGTTTGCGCAAAAGTTATAGCGTCTACAAAATACGGGATAGATTTATAGCATTTTTATTATTTATTTATTTTTTACTAGTAATGGCGGCGATCTGCAATTTTTATTGTGACTGCGATATTGCGGCGGACACATCGGACACTTTTGACACATTTTTGGGACCATTCACATTTATACAGCGATCAATGCTATAAAATTGCATTGATTACTGTGTAAATGTGACTGGCAGGGAAGGGGTTAACACTAGGGGGCGCTCGAGGGGTTAATGTATTACCTAAGGAGGTGATTCTAACTGTGGGGGGAGGGGACTGACTGGGGGAGGTGACCGATCGCTGTCCCTATGTACAAGGGACACGCCATCGGTCTCCTCTCCTCTCTGACAGGACGTGGATCTGTGTTTACATGCACAGATCCACGCTCCTGCTGTGTTACCCGGCAATCGCGGGTGCCCGGCGGACATCGCGGCCGCCGGGCACGCGCACCGGGTCCCGAGTGACACGGCGGGCGCGCGCGCGCGCCCCCTAGTGGCTCCGGAAGGGGAGGACGTCATATGACGTCCTCCCAGAATAACAGAAGCCTCGTCCAGCCGTCATATGACGGTGGGCGGTGGCTTAGTGGTTAATCTCTGCGTAGCACCAGAGGCAAGTCACTTCACTGGGCTTATGTAGGGGTTTACAACCACTTTAGAAATGAATTGCCGGAATTCAGCCACTTTCTGAAATCTGTTGGCTTATTTTGGGTTAAAGCAGTATTAAACCCAAAACCAAAAATGTAATATATTGCAGCTTACCAATCATTAGATGTGATAGATGCATTAGTTTCCTTTTTATAGACGATTTCCCCTCTGTTTACACCTGGTAATCTGGCCAGTAACACACCTCCTGTATTAGAGTGCCCCCACTCTGCATAAAGGAGCAACAGAGACACCTTTGGACAGCAGCATTGTCACTCTGAGGGGAGGGTTAGATGTACTAGCAGATACACTAAACAAATTAAAACCAACTCCAGTTAACACTTTTTTAGGCAGTTACAGCAACAATTTTGTTTCTTGGGATAAAAGTTTTAAATAAATGAATAAAAGCTGACTATCGTAAGCACTCCTGTCAACGTTAAATGGTTTGTCTCTTCTCTCTAACTTCTACATTTGCAAGACAGCTTGTTTTGTTGAAAAATAACAGATTTACTGGCAGGATCACCAGGTGAAAATAAAGGAAAGAAAGCCCAAAAAAATAAAACTAATGCAGCCATCACATCTAAGAATTGGTAAGCTGCAACATAATAAATGTTTGCTTTTTTGCTTATTACTGCTTTAGTACTAGGGAATGTCTGGCTCTGCTGTTGCTACTTTTGGGATAAAAACTTTCTGGCTATTCCATTTATGCAACTGGTACACTACATTATATGACTATGTAGGCCACTGTTTATGCCATTGGAATGCTGATCTTCAGGTTCTGATCTGATAGGTTCAGAATTAATGCGTCCAAGATGACAGTGCCAGGTATGAATAAGTTCAGATGTTTTTTCTCATTGTTTACTGCTTCACTACAGTTTAGTTGATACAGTTTATCTGTGATTTTTCCTTTAGCTATTGCTGTATGTGTTTTATTTTTGTTAAACTACACCTGTTACCTCTGAATATCACTACATTTAATTTCTGGTGAGCTTTTTCATTGCCAATAGGTTCTGGAGTAGGAACACATTGGGGGTTATTTACCAAAGGCAAATCCACTTTGCACTGCAAGTGCACTTGGAAGTGCAGTCGCTCTAAATCTAAGGGGTAGATCTGAAATTAGTGGAAGCTCTGCTGATTTTATCATCCAGTCATGTGCAAGTTAAAATGCTGTTTTTTATTTTCCTTGCTTGTCCCCCTAGGATCTACAGCGACTTTATTTCCAAGTGCACTTTCAGTGCACTTTCAAGTGCACTTGCAGTGCAAAGTGGATTTTCCTTTAGTAAATAACCCCAATAGTACATTGTTGATAGATAGAGTATCTCACAAAAGTGAGTACACCCCTCACATTTTTGTAAATATATTATATCTTTTCATGTGACAAAACTGAAGAAAATGACACTTGTAAAACAGTGTACATTTTCTCTCCCCTCAAAATAACTCAACACACAGCCATTATTCTCTAAACTGCTGGCAACAAAAGGGAGTACACCCCTAAGTGAAAATGTCCAAATTGGGTCCAAAGTGTCAAACCCTCTTGGGCATGGAGTTCACCAGGTTGAGGGGTGTACGCACTTTTTTGAGGTACTGTATACGTTTACAGGAGTTTAGAGGCAGAAAAAAAACATCGCTTTAAGAGAGGAGCGTTTTGGCTGAAAAAAAAACACCAAAATGTGCCTAAACGCATGTAAACTTGCCTAAATGCGCCTAAGCGCTGGGCACGCTTAGCACTTCAGCATTTTTTATTTCAATGGCCGGAATAAAATAATATACTGTGCAATGGAAGGAATAAACACCCTAGCGCTTGACACATCTAATGTGGCTTAGGCGCGGTTTTGAAGCTGCTTTTCTGCGCCCAGAAAAATAACATTTACAAGAGTCCCAGTGTGCATGTACCCTAACGGATGAATGAGTGAAAGAACTATTACTCTATATTAACTAACAGTTAGAAAGCATCAGAATATATTACCTCATAGCATACCACAGCATTGCATCAAATAAAGAATGACGGTAGCACAAAGCAATATCAGATAATAATCAGACAATAGGTGAGCATTCGGACTATCTAACGGCAAACAGTATATGATTGAAAGATACATTTTTGTCTTTAACCTGTAATGGGTGTCCCTGGCTAGGGAAAAGGGCCTGTAGGTGAACATCGTGACAGCAGTCAGTAAGTAATTGACTCCTTGCGCTCAATTTTCTGCCGGCTATGCAGTGGTACAGTGTTCCTTAGGCCCCTTTCACACTGGGGCGGTTTGCAGGTGTTATTGCGCTAAAAATAGCGCCTGCAAACCACCCCTAAACAGCCTCCGCTGTTTGTTCAGTGTGAAAGCCCGAGGGCTTTCACACTGAAGCGGTGCGCTGGTAGGAGAAGAAAAAATCTCCTGCAAGCCGCATCTTTGGAGCGGTGAAGGAGCGGTGTATTCACCGCTCCTTCATCGCTCCTGCCCATTGCAATCAATGGGACAGCGCGGCTATACCGCGGTAATACCTTTTTCGGCCGCCAGCGGGGGGTTAAAACCGCACCGCTAGCGGGCGAATACCGCGGTAAAACAGCGCTAAAAATAGCGCTGTTTTACCGCCGACGCCCCCTACCGCCCCAGTGTGAAAGGGGCCTAACAGACAGTCTCACTCCGCTAGCAGCATTAGTGTAAAGTCAGCCAGCGGCTGCTCGCCTGTCCTGTGTGCACAGTAATCTCCAGTCCAGATGTTTGGAAACAGGTGGATACCTATGCATAGTTCACAACTGTCCCTGATTTCAAGGGATTGTCCCTGATTTGAAGCAATGTCCCTCTGTCCCTCATTCCTCCTCATTTGTCCCTCATTTTGGTCTGATCTATAAAGCTGTATATAAAATGCACTTTTTAATCCATCAAAAATTGTTTCCCAGTGCTAAACCTTTCATCTGATCTCCAAATTGCTGCATTTATAAATTCCAAAAGCCAATATAAAAGAATAGTAGTGTTAAAAAAAAGCACTTGTGGGTTTAACCAATCTTGTTTTTCTGTACAATTCTCATTTAAGGGGGCATGGCAAGGGGTGTGTCCTATGCCTGCATACTTTTGCTGGTAGGTGACCATCATTCACATCTCAAAAAGTTGGGAGGTATGCCTATGGCAATATCTTCAGCTCAGGTCTCTTCTTTGCACAGCTGGCTCAGAACAGAACAGTTGCAGTCTAAGCATAGGGGTTTATTTACTAAAGGCAAATCCACTTTGCACTACAAGTGCACTGCTAATGCACTTGGAAGTGCAGTCACTGTAGATCTGAGGGGGGCATGCAAGGAAAATAAAAAACAGCATTTTTGCTTGTACATGATTGGATTATAGAAATCAGCAGAGCTTCCCCTAATTTCAGCTATTCGCCTCAGATTTACAGCGACTGCACTTCCAAGTGCATTAGCAGTGCGCTTGTAGTGCAAAGTGGATTTGCCTTTAGTAAATCAACCCCATAGTGTCCCTCTGCTTCCAGGTAAAGACGTCCTTCTGCTTCCACCACACACATTTAGATTATTGTGTGAACTACCCCAGTCTTCCTGCAGAAAGAGCCTTACTCTGCCTGGGAATACTACATTTGATCCTCCCCTTGCTATGCCCTCCTCTTGGGACTTGTAATCCTTTTGATCATCTGCAACAATAGCCAAGCCCTTTTAGTGAACTTAGCTTCCCACAATCCATCCTGATCCTGCATTGAATTTTCTCTGGTACTCCATGTCCCATAGGTTACCTCTGGTGGATGGAAGCTGAACAGCACTTGCTAGAACAGCATAGGGATCCTGTGTGGAGCAGCAGCAGCAGCACGATGTCCCTATTTCTGTTTCTTCCTTGCCAGCTAAACACCAGGATGCATGCAGATATTCCCTTAGCATTTTAGCTGTGTGTACTTTTTGTTTTTCACTTATATTCATCCACAATCTTGTCTTGAACCAGTGGCATAGTGTCAGGGGTCACAGGGGTCCCTTGCGGCCTCCCTGTCACATTACGTTTTACACCTGGAAGGAAGGGGTGGCATATAGGAACTGATACCCTCCATCCTCCATTTTCCTCCTGCAGCTGCTGAAAGTCAGGTTCTCCTCCTCTCCCTCCTGCCAGGATATAGTAGCTGCAAGAGAAAAATGGAGGGAATCGGTTCCTGTATATGCCACCCCCCTGTCCAGGTTAATCATCTCTGTTGGCCAGGCCCCCTGTGTGCTCCCCTGTACCCCCCCACCCCGCAGCGCTGCTGGCTTCCTTTCTGTTATCTCCAGCTGGCTACTGGGGGGGGGGGGGATGTTTTAGGATGGAGAGCGGGGAAAGGGGATGGTAAATATGTAAATTACCAGACCCTTCCTTTTCTGAATAAACACAGTGAGTAATCAGTACCAATCGCTCCATTCATAACTGTAGCATAGTAAGCTGTGTTTACTATGCTTCGGTGTGTTAATGAATGAGAAGTTCTGTACAGCTATTCCCATTCATTCATTCATTCTGTGCTGCTGAGGCTGCAGAGATATAGATTGAGGACTCTCTGTTTAGACCCCCAGTATTTCACAAAAGCCCCCCAACAGGGCTGCTAACAATGTTTTAATAGCAATAACAAAAAATAAAACTGTAAAAAAAAAAAGGAAAAAATAAAAAATAAAATAAAAAACTACTGACACCATCCACTGCTCTACTAAGCCTGTCCTCTACCCTACTGACAAATTCCATTGTCTGACTGACACTGCTTACTGCTCTACTGACACCATACTCTACTCTACTGACTGACACCATCCCCTGCTTTACTGACACCATCCACTGCCCTACTGACACTATCCACACACTGTCCACTGCCTTACTGACTTACACTGTCCACTTTTAAACTAAGTTTATATTTTTACAGTGACATTAGTTTTATGATATTTTTGAAAGTTTTCCTTACTAATTATTTAGGCCTTGCTAGTTAATTACTAAAAAAAAAAAAAAAAAAAAAAAAAGGGCACCACACCCTGGCGATCTTTGATCTCAGGTAGATTTCCACCTCTCGAATGGAGCCTACCCCTGCTCTAGGGTATTCAAAAGAATTGGCGAGGTATGTAAAAATGTGGACAATTTCTCCAAAATGTTTTGAATTACCCTCTCAACGTGTAAGTAAAGATTTGAAATAATTCTTTAGCCACTTGGAGTATCTTGGTGAGTGGTGGGAGTATCTTGGCACGTAGTGGAAGCAATGGGTGGTAGTGGGGGCCCCAGGTCAACTTTTGCATTGGGGCCCACAAGCTACACCTCTCTCTTGATCATATTGCATGGTAAGGTTATCATGTGGGCCAGCATCAAGTGCTCTAAGAAGCAGCGCATAGCTGTCAGGGAGACCACTAAGTAGTGTTTTATTTCTTCCCCTATAGCTCACAATTCCACCATTTGCAAAGTACATCTTTCGTAGTCCTGCCTCCCAGATAGCAAGCAATCGAGCTGCAAGTTTGAAAATGACTTGCTAAGCTACTTCTAGACTTGCCAGGCTTCACAAGTTTGTTACACAATTGCAGCAAGTCCGCATTGCATGACTCCAGATCAACTTTCTTTGCAAATATTCTGCAAGGTCTGCTGCAAGTTCTGGTTCGGGTATGTTATGTAATAGTCATCCCACCACAGGGGTCACTGTGGCTGAATTATCATGCTATAGTCTTGCAGAGCTCTTGCTGTAGACTCACCAAATGCAACTTTGCTCTTGCTAGAGACTTTCCATGCAAATATGCTAAAAATTGGAAAATTGTCCACTTTACATTCAGTTTACGGCTAGGGTTTGCTCTCCCATGTACTTGCTCTTCCCACATTTCTTATACAGGAATTGTACTCTAGCTACAATTGCTGTGATAACACCAAGAGGTGCTTTATTTAAGATGTGCAGTTGCAGTCGGGTCAAGCGGGGTTGGTCCGTGACATCAGCATGGTGCTGGGAGGAGTTTTTCGGCAAAGCCGTAGGGTGCATCAAATGGCTGCAGTGATTGCAGTGAGACCAGGTGGTGAAGTGATTGAACAGGTGCCATTACATGCTTTATTACAAGTTCTATTTATGGAAGTCTTATTTTGAGGTCAATAAACTTTCTTTTATACAGAGAGCATTAGAGGGTCCTTGTATGTCTCTTCTAGACTGCATGTGGTGAAGGTCACATTATCAGGCAGGGAGATGTCTCCCTGAAAGGAGGATTTTGTGTATTGGCTGACATTCCACAAGGAGAGCCTGATGAAGGGCCTGGCATACCATCTATAAGATGGCAAGTGTTTATTGACCTTCTGTATATAGTATATAGGGGTCAAAAGTTGATGGTAAGCATATTTTTTGCACGTGTGGTTGTGGTGATCACAGGGTGACACTGATTGAAGAACACTTTGGATGACTATTTATGAACGCTTTTTCTGTGGACACTTTCATGGACTTTTATTGGAGAGCATTCATTTGTGACACTATTGGGTAGAGTGCCATTTAAACTGTTTATTTATTTTTTTTAACTAATTTTTTATCATCACGAATGTTATAGCAATTTATTTGACATAAATGTTTTTTAGTTGAGAGATTTATTAATATTTTTTTGACACATATTTTGATTTCATCACTATAAGAATGGAGCGCCACTTTTTTTATTATATAAATGAATTAAAAATATGCCTCTATTTCTATTTTTTTTTATTCTGCTAAGTCATGCAATTAGGTTTAATAATAAAAAAAAAAAACAGAGAATCTTACACTCGAGAAGCAGCCCAGCTCTCTGACATACCCCCTGCATGCTGCCTAATCAACAGATCTGCTCAGAGAGTGAGAGCGATGTTGATTAGAGCACTGCTAAGTGGGTTGTGTTGGACTGTAGGAGAACTTGTGTGTGAGGACCATAGTTGGACATTCTAATGAGCTGGCAGCAAAAAGTTTTCTTAACCCTTGTAGCAGAACTTATTTCATAAAGAAGTTAAAAATAGAGCCATATTTATTATTGTATATGCAGCCTGACTGCATTACAGTAATCAATTAAAAGGCTTTAGTTTGAGTTTAAAGACTTGATATCAACCTTGCAATAACCTGTACAGTTCAACTCCGACTGGGAGAGGGAGGGTGAGTACCCTGAACCTGCTGCATACTCATCTGCTAACAAGCAACATGCTGACAGTAGGAGAGAGAGATATACCTAAATCACATAAGCTTGGGGCAGGGATGTGACCAATCTGTATTGCTTAAAGTGTTAGCTCACCTTTACAGAGGATCTGTAAAGCTGACCTAACACCAGACCCCTCCCAACCCCCTGGTCCCTGTTGTACTTACCCCCCTCGATCCTGAGTTGTCAAGGCTCCCACTGACCCAGGGATTTGAATCCCTACTGCTTTCTCTCCTCTCTGTCTAGCACTTTCAGTATTGATCCATGTGAACAAGCTCTTATGCTGTCCATACACAGATAGAATTTCAGTTGATTTCTTTTGAACTGGCTGAAATCTATTCCATGGGTGCATTATCACCACCACCCAGGTTGGAAACTTCCTTTTCTCTGACAGAGTCTCTTTTTTCAATCGACTTTTGTTCTCAGCCTTAACATGTTTATCTAGCCTAAGTTTGAGCTGCTGCCAAAAACAAGACGCTTGCTTTTATCATGGTAAGATAATCATAATTGACAATAGCAGAATATTAAATAACACTTTCCCTTTTGTCTTACAGTACTGTATTTGCTGGCTCAGAGTCTCATTTTACAAAAGTCACAGGGTTGTACCCTAGGTCACCTTGGCTTTTTCCGAAAGTCACAACAACCTTACTTGTTCCATATTTGTTTCCTTCTACCATGCGCCAGCCATAAAACAAGTGGGATCTGATAGATGAATGTAAATAGACCTGTTCCAGTTATTTGGGAACATACCATATTTAACCGTGAAGCAAAAATAACATCTATGTCTTGAATGTATTTAACCACTTCAGCCCCGGAAGGATTGACCCCCTTCCTGACCAGAGCACTCTTTGCGATCCTGCACTGCGTCGCTTTAACTGACAATTGCACGGTCGTGTGACGTTACACCAAAACAAAATTGACGTCCTTTTTTTCCCAACAAATAGAGCTTTCTTTTGGTGGTATTTGCTCACCTCGGTTTTTATTTTTTGCGCTATAAACAAAAAAAGAGCGACAATTTTGAAAATAAAGCAATATTTTTTACTTTTTGCTAAAATAAATATCCCAAAAAAATAAAAAAAGAAACAATTTTTTTCCTCAGTTCAGGCCGATATGTATACTACATAGTTTTGGTAAAAAAAAAATCACAATAAGCGTATATTGATTGGTTTGTGCAAAAGTTATAGCATTTACAAAATTGGGGATAGATTTATAGCATTTTTATTATAATTTTTTTTTATTAGTAATGGTGGCGATCAGCGGTTTTTATCCTGACTGCGACATTGCGGCGGACACATCAGACACTTTTGACACTATTTTAGGACCATTGTCATTTATACAGTGATCAGTGCTATAAAAATGCACTGATTACTGTGTAAATGACACTGGCAGGGAAGGGGTTAAACACTAGGGGGCGATCAAGGGGTTAAGTGTATCCTAGGGAGTGATTCTAACTGTAGGGGGGATGGGCTCACTACAACATGACAGAGATCACTGCTCCCGATGACAGGGAGCAATAGATCTCTGTCATGTCACTAGGCAGAACAGGGAAATGCCTTGTTTAGGCATCTCCCTGTTCTGCCGCTCTGTGACACGATCGCGGGACACCGGCGGACATCGAGTCCGCGGGACCCGTGGGCACGTTTACGCAGTACGCGGCGCGCACCCCGCGCCCACGCGCGTCCATTAGCCTGTTAATTTAAGGGAACCTTAAGATACACCCATTTGTCCACCGCTACCATTGTGCCGACGTATATCAGCAAGTGGTTAAAAGAGAAGTATGGCCAAAGCTTTTTTGACCATACTTCTCTTCTGGGTCACAGAAGTGCACCTACTTTTGCTCTCCTGTGACCCAAAATCAGCCGGTAGTGAGCTACAGCCCATGTCAGCTGACGTCACAGAGCCGCTCAAGGATCCTGACCATATTGTTAGGATCTACCCAGCTGCCTGATTGGCAGTTGGCTCAGCCTTTCAGCACAGGCCTGAAAGCGGGAGCCAGCTGCTCCAGCCCCCTACCCAGCTCGGCGCTCAAGTGAGTGCTGGCGGGGCAGAGCAGAGAGCGGTGACTGACAGTCACCACTCTCTGCTCTGGGAAGACCAAGAACTGAGCAATCAGCAGTCATGTGATTGCCCAGTTCTCAGGTTTATAGCCGGTGGGGTTCAGTTGCAGCATCAGACCAATGCTGCAGCAGGGGGATGAGTATAGATGTTTGTTTATTTTGTTTCCCATACTTCTCTTTTAAAAGCAAGATATGATAAGAAGTGTTCCATATCCACTCAGTGTTGACATACTGTAACAATGTCTTCCACTGAAAAATATGTGGCTCGTTCTTCATGCTATGCAGGTTCACCACACACAGCAGTAGTTGCCATCATGTCTGGATGGGCCGCACAATAGCTAGGTCTTTGTAAGCTTTCTATTAATAATTATTAGGATGGCATTAATAATGGCATTCCTCTAGAATGCAGTTTTTTTTAGTTTTTTTATTTTTTAATGTAGGAAAGTTTTTTGTAGTCATACAGCAATATATCGCTGATTATCCATAACAAAGAATCTCTGTGTTTAACCACTTCAGCCCCAGAAGATTTGGCTGCACAATCATTTTTTGCGATATGGCACTGCGTCGCTTTACCTGACAGTTGCGTGGTCATGCAACGTTGTACCCAAACAAAATTACATCCTTTTTTCCCACAAATAGAGCTTTCTTTTTGTGGTATTTGATCAGCTCTGCGGTTATAATTTTTTGCGCTATAAACAAAACAAGAGCGACAATTTTGAAAAAAGCACAATATTTTGTACTTTTTGCTATAATAAATATCCCCAATTTTTTTTTAAAAAAAGCATATTTTTTCCTCAGTTTAGGGCGATATGTATTCTGCTACGTATTTTTGGTAGGTAATAAAAATCGCAATAAGTGTATATTGATTGGTTTTCACAAAAGTTATAGCATCTACAAAATAGGGGAAAGATTTATCGCATTTTTATTATCATTTTATTTTTTTCTTACTAGTAGTGGCGGTGATCAACGATTCTCATTGGAACTGCCACATTATGGCGGACAGATCGGACACTTTTGACACATTTTTGGGACCACTGGTATTTATACAGCGATCAGTGCTATAAAAATGCACTGATTACTGTGTAAATGTCACTGGCAGGGAAGGGGTTAACACTAGGGGGCGATCAAGGGGTTAACTGTGTTCCCTAGGGAGTAATTCTAACTGTGGGGGGAGGGGACTGACTGGGTGAGGAGTAATTCGTTGTTCATACTCAGTATGAACAACGGATCGCTCTCCGCACCCCTGACAGCACGGAGATCTGTCTGTTTACATTGACAGATCTCCGTTCCTGTCTCTGTTTGGAGCGATCGCGGGTGCCCGGCGGTCATCGCGACCGACAGGCATCGGCTCAGCGAACCGAAGTTCAGCTACGTCCGTTCGCCCAGGGGGGCATACCTGTTGCAGTACAACAGCGGCGGCTGGTTGGGAAGAGGTTAAACTGTTAAGGTAACATTTAGATAAAATCAAGTTTTGCACTCTTTACACCAACAGAAATTAGCATAAGGGCAACATTTTCACAATTTCGCAGATGTAAAAATTCTGGATGACAATTTACTGATTTAAAGTAGTATTAAACCATGAGCTTTTTTTTTTTTTTTTTTTTAGTTGAACACACTGAGCACAATAAAATAAACATTCTGCAGTAAAATATTTATTTGGAAAAGCTATTATCCCAGCACTTGCAGTTTCAACTTTGACGTGGAAATTCCACTATACGTGACGCGTAATACATGTCTCCTGTGCTAATCAAGCGCCCTTTCAGCTTTCTGGTATAACGCATCTTTGTACAACCCTTTTTCCCTATCTCCCCAAGAAAACAGACATAGTCACCGTCCTCACATCCTTAGCTCCACAGCCCGCCTTGTTTCCGGAGAGCCTGTGTTCTGTTTATTTAGGATACTTAACAATAGAGCGTGATGGTTTCACAATCAGCCAATCAAGCACAGGCAAACAGGAGGAGTTATACAAATCTCAGCCAATGAACAACGACTAGGGGAGTGTATTGGTGTGTCTGTGCAAGGGCAGTGTGTATGATTTCCCACCCCCTGTCCTTGTAAGCCATGCTTTTCAGCTAAACAAAGAAAGCCACATGGCTGGCTGAAATCATGAACGCTGTCCCAGACCAAAACACACTCAAAGACTCCTGTTTTCCCATTGGCTTGAATCCTTCGATGGGAGATTATCTGCAGGGACACGCCATAGTCCCGCCCATGTGCTGATCAGACACACAGAGACACACGAGCTTACATCCCCCATAACCGATAATGATCACAGACGATCGTCTGTGCATTGCACAGGGGACCTTCGCTGGAGGACATATCCACACTCTTCAAATACTCCTCTACATCTTACAGGAAGCTTTTCACTACCAAAACGGGTCTCAACTGCCATCAGTCTGCCCCAGTCTGCTCTTTAGAGCGGGCTGCAGGAGAACTAACACTGGGAGACACTGTGACAATACATATTAAATACAGCTTAATAACATTTCCACAACAGTCCCTCCTTTTTGTCATATGCTCCCATGTGTCGCTCGATTAATCTTGATCTTCTTCTTACACCTGGAAATGATTTAGTCTTTACAGTCCATATGAGTCCATAAAAAGGAAAGCATGGCTTGACATGTAGACTCTATTCTTCAGGAGGGATGACTTAGAGGAGGAATGAAGGCCAGTCGGTCTGGGATCCTCTGTGTCTTGTACGTGGGTTGGGCTTCGGGGCGTCTCATCTCATCGAGGAAGATGTGGTCATCTGCTCGGGCTCTGTTCACTCATCCAATCAGGCAACAGTAGCACCTTATCACGGCATATAGAAGGAATAGAAACAAAAACAACAGGAGGATATATACCCCTACTTCCTTCAACCATGATCCACTGAAAAATATAAAAATCCCCTAAGATTCCCAGACCCTTAAAAGGATTCCAACCTTCGCTAGCTATAGCTCTGGCTTTGCCTTGCAGGGATTTAACCTTATCCATATGGGCCTGAACTTTGTCACTAGTATTCTTGATCCAGGTACAACAATCTTTACCTATGAACTCACAGAAACCCCCCTTGGATGCCAACAGATAATCATGGGCCATCTTTCAAAAGAAGGGTCTTGATCTGCTGTTGTTCCTGTGGGATCTTCCTTGCGGCTTCAACAGTTTCGTTGAACATTCCATCCACAATGGATGAGAAATTGTTCAATCGTTTCATGAGCTCAAGCCCCCACCCTGTACAAGCAGGAAACCATGCCCAGACCTGGTCGGGTTGGTGAATAGTTCCCTTCTAGCTGTTCTGGCCATTCTTACCTTCTCTCGCGCCATCAGATCCTCAGCCGCGACATAAGATGCTGGGACGAGTTTCACCAGGACGCATGAACCTCTTGCATTAGGGGTAGTTACCTTATAAGCTGTAGAATTAAAATTTATCAAAGGAATCCGCGCTTAGGATAAATGTAACTGCTGCCTCCCTATAGAAAAGTCCCACCAAGGTGAAACCCAATCAAAGTATAAGAAACATCAAACAAGCAGAATGGCGCTGTTATGTGTGAAAAAAAACAACAAAAAAAGTGCATATATAACTATTTATAGTATGTGTACTACCAAGTGGACATATATATATGTGTGTGCATATATATAAGATGTACAGACTATGTATATCCAGCAAGAATAAATCCTTCCTAACATGTAACCATAAAAAGTGATGTGCTTAAAAATTAATATGTGCAGGAAATAAGGAATAAATTAAAAGTATAAAAGTGTATATATGAAAATGAAATCAATAAAAAAATAACATCAACTGATGACTCATCAGTCAGCAAAAAACAGACTGTTGTGATAAATATCAAAGTATAAACATAGTGTAGCTGCTGTGGGTGATGTCCAATAATGAGACAGCAAATTAAAAATAAGTGTCCATATAAAGTGACATAGTGCTTCTTCCAGTTAATGAAAAGTTTTTATCCAGAGGCCCATGCGTGGCGGCGTCCAAGATGGCCGCTTAGACTGGGAGCTCTGCGCTACTCCAACCTAACGCCGCCACAGCTGCAGCCTAAGCCCTCGTTCTGGCCCGGCATACGTATCAGCCGACCGAGGACACCTCCCGCTATCGTTAGATGTCTTTTAATCCCGCCCGGAGGAATCTTATCGCCGCACTGAACGACTCCACAGCGCAGACCGGCCATCCCAAAATGGCGACCGTCCCCTCACGAGGCCTGCCCTGTCTGTCTGACTCCATTGCAGACCAGGATCAAGAAGCTCTTCCGTCCTCTAAATCCTCTGATGCCACAGTGAGTACTCTCCCTGGGGCCCCCTCACCAGCTTCCACCGAATCTCTTTTAAGGAGGACACTAGGAGGGGGAGCTCTCACCCCTCAGCAGGACTTGCTGCATAGCCCGTTGGGGCCTCCATAGACGCCGATATGCAGCAGATTGGGGCCAGGATTGAAGTGATCGAGCAAAAATCTGACCAGGCGATCCTGAGAATTAACCAAAACACTACTAGAATCCAGGATCTCCAGGACCAACTAGAATCTGCCACCTCTAAAATAGACGACCTTGAGAACAGGTCGCGATGTTACAACTTCCGCATTAGGGGGTTCCCCGAAACCGTTAAGGACACCCACATGGCAGTCCAGGACTTTATCAAAAGTTTAATCCCTAACATTTCAGCCCATCATTTCGAGCTTGACAGAGCCCACAGGGCACTACAACCCCCTCACCCTGATGGTTTGCCAAGGGACATCATCGTGAAACCGCATTTCTATGCGGTTAAGGAAGAAGTGATGAAACTTTCCAGGTCGGCTGAGAAGCTGACGATCCAGGGCACCAGATTCAGATCTTTGCGGATCTCTCCCCATACACAGTACAAAAAAACGAAGGGCCCTGAAACCACTACTGCAAGTCCTGGCGGGCAAAGAGATCACATATAGATGGGCCTTCCCGCTGCGATTAAACTTCTCCTACCGCAACAAACCATATAGCTTCTCTTCATTCCAGGATGGGGAACGACTTCTTCTACACCTTGGATTGATTACTCAGGGAATTCCATAGATCTCTTCTTCCCGAGGAGCATCGTCTGTCAAGAGATCGTCACCCACCAGCCCAGTGTCCCCAGTATGGCAGAAACAACTTCCCAAACGATCAAAAGAATCCTTTCCCCCATGACCAGGAATTCGGTCTGTTCAGAACCTGTCTAAGGTCTTCCTTTTAAACTGCGTCGGTGACCTGTCTACTGCCATACTAATGGCGACTTACTTCACCTGAGTACTCCCCAGGATTACTTCAAGGATCCTTATGAGTTTAACTTTCATTAAATATTTTTTTTTTTCTTTTTAACTTTTCAGGGATTCGTGATCATTCCCACTATGCGCTAGCAGGGCTTAGATTGCAAAATTTATATACCGCCACAGGTTTGCTAACAGGCGGTGTTGACCGGAGTGGTCGTAGTGCGCCTCCCTCTGGCTCCGATAGTTGAACTCTAGTTCTTTCACCTATCAGACCCAGACTCTCTCGGCCCTCGGGTCGTAGTGCACTTCTTTTGGGTACCAGTCCAGGCAGGGATGGGTCCCTCCCTGGTCCACGGGGATTGGGGTTACTACTGTATGATGCACTCTAATGACGTGTCTTTTCACTCCTCTCTCTATCTCTACATTCTTGCTCCTTCTCACTCTTCTCTCCCCTTGCTACTGGGGTCGCCACCTATCTGCCAGGGACAGCAACCAGGTCAGGTGAGATTCACATGCACATAGTAATACACCTACTGTTTCCCCATGACTGACACCACACTGACGACCGGGACGCTCAGGATTCTCCCACAACGTACAGTCCTTAATTCCCCCGTGAAGAGACGCAAAATACTGCAACAGCTACACACACTGAAGGCAGATGTAGTACTGCTCCAGGAGACTAATTTCCCTGCTACCTATCAGCCCAAGTTTCTTCACAAAAACTTCATGCATTTCCACCTAGCTAATGCTGACAACAAAACGACAGGAGTGGCGGTCTGCTTCTCAAATAGAACTCATTTTTCTCACTCGAAAACCATCACAGACCCCGAAGGGCTTTACATACTAATGACTGGAACGATTAATGGTGAGGCTTACACGTTTGTCTCATACTATACACCGAACACACATCAAGACCTTTACTTTGACACTACCCCAAAAGATCCTAAAGCCGCATTTCGTTGGCACAGTGATAGTGGGGGGGAGACTCCAACACCCCATTTGACTTCTCCTCAGACAAATCTAACCCCCCGCAGCCCAAAACCAAACGGCCCCCTAAACGCAGCCTTCGAGTGGAGCAGATCATCCAATCTTTTGGCCTGATTGATATCTGGAGGGAAATGAATCCCCAAACGTGAGACTACATGCACTATTCTGTTCCCCACCATACTTTTTCCAGGATAGACCACATCTTTGTCCCACCACACGTATACCCGAGGGTAGTAGTCTCCAAAATATATGACACGCCACTGTCTGATCATTCGATAATGACATTGACGCTAAGGGGTGGGTCGGGAGTGAAGGGACCCTTTAGATTGCGCCTCAATGAAACTCTCTTGAGTAATCCAACTCATTGCACAATACTAGAAAAAGCTTTAACTGATTACTTTGGTGAGAACGACACAGAGCCGGTTTCACCGGGCTGTCTGTGGGCAGCGCACAAGGCAGTGATGAGGGGCAGGCTCTTACAATTCTCCTCTCAACTTAAGAGGGAGAGCAGGGCAGAAGTCTCACGACTCACAGCAGATTTCCGCCTGTTGAGTAAAAGACATAAACAAAATCCCACGCCGGACAGCCTGGCCAAACTTGACTCTGCTCGAGTTAAACTTAATCTCTCTCTCACTTCTTCAGCTGAGAAACATTTGAGGTGGTCAGACGCACGCTTCTATTACCAAACAGATAAGATAGGCTCCAAGTTAGCAACCAAACTAAGCCCAAGGGCTTGCACCTTGGTATTTCCCAAAATTCGTACCTCGACAGGCAATTTAACACAAAATCCAACAAGCATTATGGAATCATTCCATAATTTCTACTCACAGCTTTATAAGAAATTACCTCACTCTCAGCACAAGGCCAGAGGGCTGTTCCTCCAAGACATTAACCTGCCTCATCTGCAGCAAACACACCGAGAGCTTCTAGATGCACCCTTCTCCTCAGATAAAATATTAGATGTCATTAAATCCTTGAAATCGAACTCGGCCCTGGGTCCGGACGGTTTTTCGGTTTGTTACTATAAGAAGTTCGGCCCACAATTGGCCCCTTACATGGCCCGGTTCTTCAACTCCCTCCAGGATGGAGCCCCTCTCCCAAGTGATTTAAACTCAGCTTTTATATCAGTTATACCCAAACAGGGTAAAGACCCAAGCGAGCTTGGCAGCTACCGCCCTATCTTGTTAATTAATAACGATCTCAAAATAATGACAAAAATCCTAGCAAATAGGATGTCTAACTTCATAGCAAGTTACATACACAGGGACCAAGTGGGCTTCATCCCAGGAAGACAGGGCCTGGACCAGGTTCACAGAGCTATTGATTTGATTTCCCTTCTGCAGACCCAGTGGGACGGCGGCCCTTCTCAAGAGGGTTTCCTGTTGTCACTGGATCTGCAGAAGGCCTTTGACTCCGCGTCATGGCCCTACCTTTTTGATAGTCTAGAACGCTGGGGGTTCAGTGACGGTTTTCTTACAATAATTCACACACTGTATTCATCCCCCACAGCTCAGGTAAGCTTAATGGGTCACTACTCCGAGTCCTTTGACATTCGTAGGGGAACCAGACAGGGCTGCCCTCTTTCTCCCTTGATTTTCGCTATAGTGATCGAGACACTGGCTATAGCCATAAGAACAAACGAGAACATCAAAGGAGTGAAATGTGGACTTGAAATACACAAGTGTGCCCTCTTTGCTGACGACATGTTATTGTTCTTGACAGCCCCTCTTATATCCACTCCAAATGTCTTCAGCCTTCTCAGGGACTTCGGCGTCATCTCAGGTCTTCAGGTGAACGTAACCAAATCGGTGGCCCTCAACGTTTCGGTCCAGGCGCCACTAATCGATCAACTCAAACAACATTTTCCCTTCACGTGGGCAGGAGACTCAATCCCCTATCTAGGTATCAAGCTGACTAAAACCATTGGAGGTATATGCCGCCAACTACCCCCCCATGTTCCGCTCTCTAGAGCAGGACCTACAGAAATGGTCGAGGGAGGGCCTGTCCTGGCTGGGTAGACTCAACGCAGTCAAAATGAATCTCTTGCCCCGTCTTTTATATTTGTTCCGCTCACTTCCTATTCCAATTAAAAAATCTATCCTGTCCAAATTTCAATCCAGGGTGGTTAGATTTGTCTGGGGAGACCGGGGTCACCGCTTTGCTAGGGATATTCTGTTCAGACCTTAAGACTCAAGGTGGCCTAGGTCTACCGAATTTGTGACTTTACTATCAGGCAGCACAGCTGGCTCAGTTTTCAGTCATATATCAAAAAAACGCAGACCTGATTGGATCTCTCTTGAGGGGCAGGACGTCCTACATTTCACACTCGACTTTTTAGCATGGAGACCTTCGAAACATAGACTGGCCATTTTAGCCCCTACCTTATCTCACTCCTTGGTCCTCTGTGATCAACTACATAAAAATGTTAACTTGATATCCCCCTAAGGCCTCTCACGCACCTGTTTCATAATCCTGACTTTCTCCCAGGGATGAATATATATGCGTTCCATTGGTGGCTGAACAAAGGCCTCTTCAGGATAGGCCATTTCTTTACACCTAATGGCCCTATTTTCCTGGGCCATTGCCCGAGTATACTAGAAATGCCAGCCTCAGAAACATTCAGACTGTCGCAGATCAGTCACTTCCTACGCACACTCTGGACTGACAAATTGAACAACCCTAAGGCCATGATGTACGAGCTCTGGTGCTTTTCTATAGGGCCTCAAAAAGGCGGGATCTCCATTATTTACGCTTCCCTGGCAGATAGGACAGATGTCCCGGCATACGCTCGATCCTGGGAGTCAGATCTGGACATCCAGTGGGATCCTGACATGTGGTTCCAAGCCTTCAGCAGATCATCTAAAGGTATCTTAAATATTGCCTTGATAGAGGCTAACATTAAAGTCTTCACTAAATGGTACTATGTCCCAGCCAGGCTCTCCAAGATATTCCCAGACCCTCCCCTCCATGTTACAGAGGATGTGGTCATATGGGCATGATGCATCATATTTGGTGGATGTGCCCCCGCACACGGAGCTACTGGAATAAATTTCTTCATCTTCTACGGAGGGTCTCTGGGATAGATGTACCACAAGACCCCACATACATCCTACTAAACCGCAGAGTACACAACACGCCTAAAACCACACAACAACTTATCTTCTTTATGTGTTTGGGAGCCAAAGTCACATTAGCGAAAGCCTGGAAAACCCCCTCAGTGTCCATTTTGGCCACCAAACGGAAAATTTCGTGGATCATGTCACAGGAACAAATAGTGGCGAAACACCGTCCAACGCTTTGAAGGGATCTGGGAACCTTGGGCCAAATATGTCAGGATCCCACTTTACCCGGGCCACCTAATGTTGTAGGGGGGAGTCCAGTGAGACCACGCTCCTTCTCCACATACCCCACCCCACCTCCTTCCCTCTTCTCTCCTCTTGCTTCCTTCTTTTTACTCCTTTTTTACTCTTTTTCTCCTCCCCTTTCTTCGCACTCTCTATCATCAGATAATAGATTTACAAGGAGTAGACCACTCTATAGGCTTTACATAGAGTGTTCTCAACTGTTAGTTTGGTTACCCAGCACAGGAGACAGTCAATCACTTTTACACATCTAACCAAGGCAATGGTACCGTTGGCTCCATCCCGAGGCCTGGGGAACTTCCCGACGGGAGCATCTTCCCCGGGGAGCCGATGGGCGATAGGAGGGTGTCCCACCCAGGAAGAGCCCTGGAGCTATCTCACTCCACAGTATGTTCCCATTGGGGTGGGGTGATGATCTCGGGGGCCCGCTTGGGGGGTCTCCCTGTGGAAATTTTTTTCAGGCTGACCATTATCTATGGTAGAATACTTGGGTTACCAGCTAGACTGAGCAACAGGCTCGGGGGGACGGAGTGTCACGCCCCCTCCTGCCCAGTGACTCATTATAATCTGAGGGAACCCTCTTTAGGTGATTTAACACACAATATACATTATATTGGCTGTACTTGGAGACCCGCATTACCCTGAGATTTAATGTTCTTCCTAGTTCGAATTTTTATCATTTCTAGGGTTCTTGGTATTACTCTCTCCCTTCCTCCTTAGTTCAGACTTCCCAGTTACAAAAGAGGGAGGTTCCTAGTTGGACATATAGTGTTACGTCTGTAAATGTACCAGTGCCTTAATGTTATATTACCCTTGTAAGAGATATTGCATTTATCCAATGTATTTACCTCTTTTGACTGCCTTAGTCAATGAGGAGTATTGTAATGTAAGTTATGTAATTGTTTCTTCTACATTGCAAAAACTTAAATAAAAATATTGAGCAAGAAAAGTTTTTATCCAAGGATAAGCAGTAAAAGTGCTGACAAAAGTGACTGTGCTCCCCTCTTGTGCTTTTACTCACCAGAGTGCTTCACCCCTGCAGGGGTACAAGCGTAAAGTATAGATGATGTGATCCCAGTCTAAAAGCTGCGATATCCACCTAGTTTCCAGCTTCAGGGCAAAAAGATCATCCACTCTATTGCAGTGTAACTCAACTCCAGTCAAACTCCAGTCATGACTGGAGTTGAGTTACACTGCAATAGAGTGGATGATCTTTTTGCCCTGAAGCTGGAAACCAGGTGGATATCACAGCTTTTAGACTGGGATCACATCATCTATACTTTACGCTTGTACCCATGCAGGGGTGAAGCACTCTGGTGAGTGAAAGCACAAGAGGGGAGCACAGTCACTTTTGTCAGCACTTTCTCTGCTTATCCTCGGATAAAAACTTTTCACTAACTGGAAGAAGCACTATGTCACTTTATATGGACACTTATTTTTATTTTTATTAAAGCGGAGTTCCACACAAAAGTGGAACTTCCGCTTTTCGGAACCCTCCCCCCCTCCGGTGTCACATTTGGCACCTTTCAGGGGGGAGGGGGGTGCAGATACCTGTCTAAGACAGGTATTTGCACCCACTTCCGGCATAGACTCCCATGGGAGTCTACGCCTCTTCCCGTCCCCACCGCGCTGTCTCCTGGGAACACACAGCTCCCAGGAGAGAGTGGGGACCACTTGGGACGCACAGCGCGACTCGCGCATGCGCAGGAGGGAACCGGGAAGTGAAGCCGCTAAGCTTCACTTCCTGATTCCCTCACCTAGGATGGCGGCGGCAGCTGCCGAGAACCGAGCGGGTTCTCGGCGTCCCCTGCCGACATCGCTGGACCCTGGGACAGGTAAGTGGCCATGTATTAAAAGTCAGCAGCTGCAGTATTTGTAGCTGCTGGCTTTTAATATTTTTTTTTTTGGCGGTGTGGGTGAACCCCCGCTTTAATTTGCTGTCTCATTATTGGACATCACCCACAGCAGCTACACTATGTTTATACTTTGATATTTATCACAACAGTTTGTTTTTTGCTGACTGATGGGCATTTAACATCAGTTGATGTTATTTTTTTATTGATTGCATTTTCATATATACACTTTTATACTTTTAATTTATTCCTTATTTCCTGCACATATTAATTTTTAAGCACGTCACTTTTTATGGTTACATGTTAGGAAGGATTTATTCTTGCTGGATATACATAGTCTGTACATCTTATATATATGCACACACACATATATATATGTCCACTTGGTAGTACACATACTATAAATAGTTATATATGCACTTGTTTTTTTTTTTTTTTTTTTTTTCACACATAACAGCGCCATTCCCCTTGTTTGATTATACCTTATAAGCTGTAGACCCGTATAAGTAACAAACTAAAGTTGAAGCACACTTGTGGGCTACCTAGTTGTCCCGATACCCATACTGGCAAGAACCAGAGCTATTGTTAATACTATAACTAATTTTACCCTCTTGAAATATATCGTTAAGTTCTATTGACAAGTGTCTGGAGTTTTTACTAGTTTTTTAAAATTCCTCATACCAATATGAACATCATATGTAGCATGTACCACCGTCATCGCTGGAGTACTAAAGCTCGGTGGAGATTTAGAGTAGACCCAGCAATTGGTCCTGTTCGCTTTCTTAGCTAGTTGGAGAATACACCAAGCTAAAAAAATAAATAAATAGAGATAAGATACTCCTCATCCTTTGGTGTAGTTGAGCAGCTTCTTGCAGTGGCTGGCATGAATCCAGTTGTCTCATCCCTCAAGCTTCTTTACAATGACCCAGTCACCTGGTTGGAAAGAATGTAAACCAGTTATTGTGTCAGGGTCCAGGGGGACTCATGAACCCTGTGGTGGACCTTTTGAAGTTCACGTTATAGTGACTGCACCTACCCCCTCACATTTTTGTAAATATTTTATTTTATCTTTTAATGTGACAACACTGAAGAAATGACATGTTGCTACAATGTAAAGTAGTGAGTGTACAGCATGTATAACAGAGTATATTTGCTGCCCCCTCAAAATAACTTAATACACAGCCATTATTGTCTAAACCACTGGCAAAAAAACTGAGTACACCCCTAAGTAAAAATGTCCAAATTGGGCCCAATTAGCCATTTTCCCTCCCCGGTGTCATGTGACTCATTAGTGTTACAAGGTCTCAGGTGTGAATGGGGAGCAGGTGTGTTAAATTTGGTGTTATCGCTCCCACTCTCTCATACTGGTCACCGGAAGTTCAACATGGCACCTCATGGCAAAGAACTCTCTGAGGATCTGTAAAAAAAAGAATTGTTTGCTCTACATAAAGATGGCCTAGGCTATAAGTAAATTGCCAAGACCCTGATACTGAGCTGCAGCACGGTGGCCAAGACCATACAGCGGTTTAACAGAACAGGTTTCACTCAGTGAGATCCAATGTATTATGCGTCCAGACTATTGTTTGCATTTGTTTATATACTAGCATTATGCAATTATTAAAACTGTATCTTTATAACAGGCCTCACTATGGTCGACCAAAGAAGTTGAGTGCACGTGCTCAGTGTCATATCCAGAGGTTGTCTTTGGGAAATAGACGCATGAGTGCTGCCAGCATTGCTGCAGAGGTTGAAGGGGTGGGGGGGTCAGCCTGTCAGTGCTCAGACCATACGCTGCACACTGCATCAAATTGGTCTGCATGGCTATCGTCCCAGAAGGAAGCCTCTTCTAAAGATGATGCACAAGAAAGCCCGCAAACTGCTAAAGACAAGCACACTAAGGACATGGATTACTGGAACCATGTCCTGTGGTCTGATGAGACCAAGATAAACTTATTTGGTTCAGATGGTGTCAAGCATGTGTGACGGCAACCAGGTGAGGAGTATAAAGACAAGTGTGTCTTGCCTACAGTCAAGCATGGTGGTGGGAGTGTCATGGTCTGGGGCTGCATGAGTGCTGCCAGCACTGGGGAGCTACAGTTCATTGAGGGAACCATGAATGTCAACATGTACTGTGACATACTAAAGCCGAACATGATCCCCTCCCTTCGGAGACTGGGCCACAGGGCAATATTCCAACATGATAACGACCCCAAACACACCTCCACTGCCTTGCTAAAGAAGCTGAGGGTAATGGTGATGGACTGGCCAAGCATGTCTCCAGACCTAAACCTATTGAGCATCTGTGGGGCATCCTCAAACGGAAGGTGGAGGAGTGCAAGGTCTCTAACATCCACCAGCTCTGTGATGTCATCATGGAGGAGTGGAAGGGGACTCCAGTGGCAACCTGTGAAGCTCTGGTGAACTCCATGCCCAAGAAGGTTATGGCAGTGCTGGAAAATAATGGTGGCCACACAAAATATTGACACTTTGGGCCCAATTTGGACATTTTCACTTAGGGATGTACTCACATTTGTTGCCAGCAGTTTAGTGCCTTGAGGTATTTTAAGGGGACAGCACATTTACACTGTTATACAAGCTGTACACGCACTACTTTACATTGTAGCAAAGTGTAATTTCTTCAGTGTTGTCACATGAAAAGATATAATAACATTTTTACAAAAATGTGAGGGGTGTACTCACTTTTGTGAGATACTGTACATACACTTTCATAAACTCACTGGACCTGAAAAAATATACTTCTAAACAAGAGTTATTACTCTATCCTTCATCTTTATCCTGCAAAGAAACGCAAACAATACAACGTTTGTATACATTGGTAAATTGTCACTGATTTCCTCAAAACCGACAACAACGAAACCCTCTGTAACTCCTAGTTTCACATTCCTACAAAAATACAACGACCGAAGCGCGTAGGAGGGCCGCCGTGGTGGGTTCTAATATATTCATGTTACTACATACAAACAATGAGAAGACTAAAACATGGGACAAACATTTAGATACAAATGGGAGGGAGATATTTCATAGTTTCCAAAACAAAAATAAAAACAAACAACCAGATGAATTGCTGCCTTCACTCTTTTAGCAATAGAAAAAAATACAATGGGAAAAGCATGAGAGCAGCTTGAAAACCTTGTATTGTCCAGCCATACAAAGTTTGTGGTGTGAGAATTTTAACCACAAAAGCGTGTATTACACATCCAACCCACTCATCATTACAGATTTCTGAAGCCACAGCCGAGCTACTTCCAAGGTATTTTTATTCTGGAGTCTCGTACCTCCAGACATCAAAGGTACCTTCCAAAGGAATACACATTACTGTACCCTCTGACCATATATGCCAATCTTTAAGGGGTCTCATGTCCGGAGCTCCAAACCCAGATCTCATTTGCGGTGCAGCTCTCGAACTGGTGTGTACCCTAATTTTTTTTTCGTCCAACGCTTGGGCGGCACATTACCCATGACGATTCGAAATGCTTATGACATGTCCCTGCGTCCAGGGCACCCTCGCACTAGCTTTTGGAGCAGTACTGCCTGGTGGCCATTTTTACAGTACTGCCACCCGGCGTTTTCCGATTATACACAACCTCCCGGTGTGCTAGAATCTACTCCTCACATTTACATGCTCTCCAACTGATTATCGGCAGTCATATAAATGTTCATCAGACAAACTACAAAGCACGATGAAATCCTCCACTATTCAAAACAATATTATGGCTTCTTTCTACCCGTATCTAGATGTTACAACAATAACGTGGATGCCTCCTGTTTACTCTCTACCCAAAACTGTATTACACTATAAAACTTCGCAAAACAACTGGAAATAAATTTAAAAACCACAGTGATTTCCATCGTCCTTCCAAACACAAGTCTCTTTGTCCACATGCTTGTTTCAAAAGACCCCAAGCCCCTCCCACCAGCTTCCTGTTGATACAACACATCCTGCAAAGAACTTCCTGTTCTCCGCTGATCTCTAAAAACCCATCCAACTGGTTTATTTACATATCAATGGTCAGGAAGGGTGAGGTGGCAGGGGAGCCTGGCTTCCCTGAACGTCATATTATGTCTATTACACAAAAAAATAGCTATGGCTACCCCCTCTGGGATTTATTACATCAAATAGGAAACTTCAACATCTCTAAAAAACCTTTTGTCCAGGAAAGGGCGAAACAAATTCCCCATATTGCAAATGGGAGGGAATCCCCCTCGACTCCCATATCCTCTGGGCAGTCAGACCACAAGTTTTGAGCCTGAAATACCACACAACAATGCAACTAAAACCAAAAACTGAAACTCCTGCAAAAAGATGGCTCACCCTCACTAAATGCTGAAACCTGGCCCAAAAGCAGAGCAATTCCACCCAAAACCAAAACACAGCAGACACGAAATGGCAGTTGCAACAAACGAAAATCAGACCCTGACAAAATGGTGGATAAAATCCACTACAGAAAAATGGCCGACGAAAGTGGGACCACGAGAAAATGGTGGCATTAACACATGAAATGCAGTTACTGATCAGGCCAAAACCAGCACAAGATTTGAATTTCTTCACTAGAAAAATTAAATTTCTCCCCAGAAAAACTGACTACACAATTGAGACACCAAATGAATACTTAAGCGTAGACAAACACTTTAAGCTACATCAACTAGGGCCCATAGGAGGACTAAAATACAGGCTATCCAACCAAACAACACATCCAAAAATGCCAAAGTTACATAAAACACAAAATAACACGGCTCAAACATACACTCCTGTTCCCAAAGAAAGGTCATATACTTAACTCTGGCATCAGCTTCCACAGGAACAAGACATTGAGAAATACAAACAGCGATGGTTGCATGCATGATCTTTTCATCTCAAAACAAAAGAACTCCCCAATGCTATTGTTGATGCTTTTGCCCAAAAACCTGTAAAACATGTCCCAGCAATGCATGGCCACCCTTCTCCCCTCAGCCACATGGCTACTTGAATACGCGGCAGCCATTTTTAAACCAAACCTTTTCACAATTCATACATTTCTATGTCTCATATACATCACAAACTTATTACACAACATACAGTTACTTACACAAACATTTTAGGTTGTATTAAATGGGTCCTATAGAGGAGGTAAGTATCCCAAACAATAGACCTACAGATCTAGATAGATAATAGATCTACAATGACAAACATACAACTAAAATCCAGTCATTATACAAAAGATGAAAAATTCATTATTTTGCAAAGCAGAACCTACCTAACACAGCGGAGAGAGAAAACGAACCCATTGGCCTCAGGACAACAAAGTATTTCAAACAGTGTGATGTCCTGGACTGGGATCCACTCTCCCTTCCTCTTCCGGTGTGAAGGACGTTCTGTTCGCTCCTTAAAATCCTGGATCACCATTACTGTTGTGGAAATTGCACTATATGCTATGCGTAATCCATGTCTCCTGCGCTAATCAAGCACCCTTTCAGCCTTTTGGTATAACGCATCCTTGTACAACCCTGTTTCCCTATCTCCCAAAGAAAACAGACATAGTCACCATGCTCACATCCTTAGCTCCACAGCCCACCTTGTTTCTGGAGAGCCTGTGTTCTGTTTATTTAGAGTACTTAACAATAGAGCTTGATGGTTTCACAATCAGCCAATCAAGCACAGGCAAACAGGAGGAGTTATACAAATCTCAACCAATGAACAAAGACTAGGGAGGTGTATGGGTGTGTCTGTGCAAGGGCAATGTGTATGATTTCCCGCCCTCTGTCCTTGTAAGCCATGCTCTTCAGCTAGACAAAGAAAGCCACATGGCTGGCTGAAATCACGAATTTTGTCCCCAACCAAAAGGCACTCAAAGACTCCCGTTTTTCCGTTGGCGCGAATCCTTATTCTGCATTGTTCAGAGAACAGAGCATACCAGGATTATCCTACCATTCCTGTCGATTGGAGATTATCTGCAGGGACACGCCATAGTCCCCCCATTAGCTGATCAGACACACAGAGACACACGAGCGTACATCCCCCATAACCGATAATGTCTTTGCAGAGTGAACACATCCCCCCAGACAATCGTCTGTGCATTGCACAGGGGCCCTTCGCTGGCGGACATGTCCACACTCTGCAAATACTTCTCTACATCTTACAGGAAGCTTTTCACTACCAAAATGGGTCTGAACTGGTGTCAGTCTGCTCCAGTCTGCTCTTTAGAGCAGGCTGCAGGAGAACTAACACTGGGAGACACTGTGACAATACATATTAAATACATCTTAATAACATTTCCACAACAACGTTCAAAGCTGCTAGCTCCCTGAATTTCCTGTCCTCATAGGGAAGAGTTACCAGTTGACAGTGCAGTCTCCATTCAGTCTGTTAGGCTTAGGCCTAGGCTAAGGGGTTGTGTGTTTTTCTATTGGTGCTCACAGTGTAGGGGGATACAATTCTAGTCTCCAGTGCAAGGATGGCTCCATAGGATGCTGCAAGAGAAAGAAGCCACCCAGAAGCAGAAAATCTGGAGTCATAAACTGAAACTGGAACATAAGTAAAAATTAAAAGATAAAGAAGCTCCACAATGCTCACATCTTTGCTGGAGATGAGGGGTCAATACTGCCTGTATTTTGAGACTGTCAGAATCTATGAAACTTTTGGGACAAGATAATACTTTTTGACTGATTGACGTTCGGTTAGGGGATGGCCACGCTGCCTTCCTCCTCCATTTCATGTCTCTCAAACCATTATAAGAAATTGCTACTTATCCATCTCCTCAATGGGTAAAGGACTGTATTCCACTATGTTGAAAGCAGACTTCTGCCCTGTCAATTGGTTTGTGGATAATCAAGACTGAAGGAATTCGGGCTATGGAGGACCGATGGCAGACATTAACGATATATACAAAAAAATTTGCGCCAACTCTCAAAAAATAGAGCAGCCAACACAACTACTTGACCTGCGTAAATATGAAAAGAAATATAAAGTGTGGCGCTAGTGGTGATACCTTGTTAGAGGTGGTGTTAACCCTGTCACAAGGAGAGGGATGTACAATCCTCAGATATGTACAAAAAAGAAAAAAGAAAAGGGGAGGGGTTGGAGTGAGGGAGATATCACCTTCCCCACCCGCACTCCCCCATGGGTGAATTCAACATTAATAAAGAAATTCGTGCAAAGATATATCTATATCTGTGTGCTAAGTGAAGGTTTAGGAGATAGATGTTCCGTATCGTGACAAATAGGGAACACCTATCAGACTGGTACTTGGAGGTTCAACTCCAGGTTCTAATCAAACAAAAAAAGGAAGCTAAAGAAAAAAATATTATTAAAGCTAATACAATGATGTATACCAAGTACTATGTCTCCCTAAGGGGAGGGGGGCTGAAATAAATAAATATACAATCAAAAGTCCATCAAAATGGTAAGTACATAGATGCAAACATATTTAAAGTCCACCATCTTAGAAATGAGATTACTAGATATCAATCTTGGTATAAAGAGTTCAATAAGCTGCGGTGACCAGGGACTGTTGAACGTATCCCTGTTCAGAGGTAGGATTCCTCCCTTAGAGTGGTGACTTTGGCCCAAAAGAAACGGGTATATAATGCCCTTACCAGATCAGGTGGACTCACAGGCCCTTGGCGGTGAGTCAAACGAGCTTTGTACCGTAAAGCGGTGTGGGGCTGAAGAGCCGTATGTCGTTCCTGGGTAGAATTTTCTTGGTGTCACCGGAAGGCACGCCTCTTTCCCAGGTGTCATCTAATGGTGTGCCCTTGGCAGGGCGTAGCTGGAGGCCGGGGTCAACCAAAATCTTCAGGTAATGGAAACCTAATCCTCAGCAGCCAATACCGTTTTTGTAGTTGAAACAAGAAAAAAAGAAAAAAACTTCCACATGGTGTAAATCTTTCTCAAACGTGGCGACGTTTATTAAAAATAGGTTTTGGTAGTAAAATACAAAAAATGGGCGGTAAAAACTAGGCTCAAAATATTTGTAAAATGTCCCAAAATTAAAAGTTTGCGCAGTAGGTGATGGTGAAGGTAAAATCCACAGAAACCCGACGCGTTTTGTCCTCAAAGACTTCTGCTGGGGACATTAACGATACAAAAGAGCCGTTCTGTAAAACCTGGTTTTATTGGTGTAGCTAAGTGCTGGACTTTAACAACATGGAGAAAGAGATATTGCTTTTTTTTGCCTCTCTTCCTCCACTGTGATATTAATGTTATGCTGCACCATCTTCCTGTGGACAGCAAGGGAAAAGCTAAAGCCAAGCAAGTCCACAGACTTCTATGCAGAGTTCTGAGAATGCTGGGAGTTGTAGTTTGAGACGGGAGCAATATCGTTGCTACTAAAATGGTTAAACTACAGATCCCAATATGCACTGTGTAGTAGGAGGAGTGGAGAGAGGATATTTATTAAACTGCCCAGGAGAGTTTTTCCTCTTAGCACTGAGAGAGTTGGAGGGAGAGCCCATCTGTGTTGATATCCACCTGCCAGCTAGAGACCACACCATTCAAGACCCCAGCCAGGTACTGGGAGTGAGAACACACCGGGGGAAGCGCAGCACTGCCCACATCGTAGCACCCTCTGCTTCCCACAGCTGATCACTGGAGGCTTTCAGTTAGAGACCTCCTTCTACAGCAAGAGGTCTCTGCAGCATCCCGAGGACTGGTGAGGGGGCTATTCGCCCATTGCTGATACTGCTAGCAAAGGCTGAGCAACTGAGATCAGGACGCCAAGTGTACCTAATACATACTGCACCCATACTGCACTTGTTCCAAACCTAGACTGCACCTACTGTATACCAACCCTATACTGCTTTATACCAAACCTTTACCACATTTGAATCACACCTGTTCTGAGACTATACTATACCTATACTGTATACTGCATGCAGAATTGCTGGGACTGTCATTAAGTGCAAATAGTCTCTTAAAGGGCCCCAACAATAAATATGATAGGGTATCTTCCTGTCCTCTCCTCAGAACTGACGATCTGGCATGGATAAGCTACAAAATCTTTAACATGAGATAACAAGTCAGTTGAATGTGACCTGACTATTACTAGCTCTAACAAAAGGCATTTTTTTTATTAAGATAGGGTGGTGAGGGGTTAGAACCATTGTCAGTTTTTTTTTAGTTTTTTTATTGCTCTCTGGGGGGATTCACTCTCAGATTGTTTTGTTCACCAATGTCACCAGGAAAATAAGAGAGTAAATCCAATATTTTGAGTTGCCAACAGAACAGGTATAGAGGGGAAATCTTCTATTCGGCATTTGTTCCGATAACAACTAGGATTTCCCCCACACTGAAAAAGAATAACCTCTCACATCCTGTTGAGTCTACAGGACAGGAATTAAAGAAAAATCTAGGTATTTAAACACAAAAACTGACTGCAGTTTTAATAATCCCCTAGTCTACGCAAAATGAAAAAAGTTTTGGCTTAAGACATGCTTCAAACCATGCATGTTGTTACACATATTTCTATAATGTTATCTTTGGAGACCAGCAGAGAACCTGAAAATATCAAGGAACTCCTGAGTTTTCCAGAAAGACTTGACATCACTGAGATTTGTAGAGTAACTTAGTGACTATAAAGATGCGAAGAGCTAATGCAATGATCAAAACTAACACTTAAATAAATTGATAGACTCCAGTGATCATGAACTAACAGATGTTGACAGTGAAATAGATGGTGACAGTGGCAATGAACTGTGGATAATAAGTAGCTGTGTTCATGACACAAAAATAACATGCCCGATTCTGAAAACTCCACTCATCCTGGTAAATTGTAGTGTATCACTAAAGATCTTGATGGGAGAAGATGGTACTTACTGTGACTGTGGAACAATGTAGGCAGCTTTGCCATTCATGGCAGTTTCCTCTTAAGCTGAAGTTTAGCCTTGCCTCCCCCCAGTTTCTTTTGAGGACCAACTACCTTTTTTGCAAATGCCTTTTTTTCAGTCCAGGCGTGTGACATCAGGGGTCCCCATCATCCTCCTGAATGCAGCAAAGAGCAGTACAATTCTCTTTAGCACTCTCCTGTAAGCCCAGGCCAAAATGATGAATTCAACTCATGGCATCTAGTAGTGGAAATTAGTTACTGGGAGGAAGGGGCAGCTCTGGATTGAAGGTGAATTTTAGAGTGAAAGCTGTTTTTCAATGCTTACTTTGTATTTTGTTTTTTTTCATGTTCTGGTCTATTTATTCATTTTTAATCTAGAGTGTTTTTGGGTATGTCTCTATCAGCTTTGCACATCTAGAGAGTGACATTTTTGCCCATTCTTCTTTGCAAAATAGCTCAAGCTCTGTCAGATTGGACAGAGAGCATATGTGAACAGCAATTTCAAGTCTTGCCACAAATTTTCAATTGGATTTAGGTTTGGACTTTGTCTCGGCCATTCTAACCCATGAATATGCTTTGATCTAAACCATTCCATTGTACCTCTGGCTGTATGTTTAGGGTCGTTGTCCTGCTGAAAGGTGAACCTCCGCCCCAGTCTTTTGCAGACTCTAACAGGTTGTCTTCTAAAATTGCCCTGTATTTGGCTCCATCCATCTTCCCATCAACTCTGACCAGCGTCCCAGAGCGCCTTCTTCCATATGTTTGCTGTCTCCCCCACATGGCTTCTTGCAAACTGCAAACAGGACTACTTTTGGCTTTCTTCCAACAATGGCTTTCTTCTTGCCACTCTTCCATAAAGGCCAAATTTGTACACGACTAGCAGTTGTCCTGTGGACAGATTCTTCCACCTGAACTGTGGATCTCTGCAGCTCCTCTAGAGTTACCATGGGCCTCTTGGCTGATTCTCTGATTAATGCTCTCCTTGCATGGCCTGTCAGTTTAGGTAGACGGTCATGTCTTGGTAGGTTTGCAGTTGTACCATACTCTTTCCATTTTTGGATGATGGATGGAACAGTGCTCCATAAATTGTTCCAAGCGTGGGATATTTTTTTATAACCAAACCCTGCTTTAAACCTCTCCATAACATTATTCATGACCTGTCTGGTGTGTTCCTTGGCCTTCATGATGCTTAGGTGACTTCTGAAGGCAATTGGTTCCACTAGATTTTAGTTAGGGGTATCAGAGTAAAGGGGGCTGAATACAAATGCACACCACGCTTTTCAGATATTTATTTGTAAAATATTTAGAAAAACATTTATTATTTTCCTTCCACTTTACAGGTATGTGCCACTTTGTGTTGGTCTATCACCTAAAATCCCAATAAAATAAATTTATATTTTTGGTTGTAACATGACAAAATGTGGAACATTTCAAGGGGTATGAATACTTTTTCAAGGCACTGCATATCCCTTGGGAACTCTATTGGTGATGAGATCTCTGAACAGCTCTGTGGCCATTATGAGGCGTTTTCCCTGCCGATGAATGGAATTTGTTTTTATTTATAGTGTGAAAAATAGAAAATGAGGTTCTAAAAGATGCAAAAGCAGACATCAAAAACACTCAAACTTGCAGGAGCACAGGTGTTGAGAATTGTAATAATCAGATTTAGCATCTAGATTATTCAAGACGTTTAATAGCTAGAGGCTCAATCAGATATTTTTTTTGGGTTGCTTGACAGTGAGCACTTTAGTATAGATCTATAAAACCCACTTTGTAAAAAATTAAAATACAACAACATGTAACAACATGTTTTGATACAAAAAGGCCTGCTTAGATCCTGACATTGATTGTGGCATTGCTTTGATGGTTGCCAGGGCTTATCTGATTTTTTGGCAGCTGTCAAACTATTATGCCCTGTACACACGGTCGAACATTGATCGGACATTCCGACAACAAAATCCATGGATTTTTTCAGACGGATGTTGGCTTAAACTTGTCTTGCATACACATGGTCGCACAAAGTTGTTGGAAAATCCGATTGTTTGGAACGTGGTGACGTAAAACACGTACGTTTTCCGCCAGAAAATCCGACCGTGTGTACAGGGCATAAACCTTTCTTAAACTGCAGCCTAAGAAACCTGATCTCAGACACAGCAAATTGATACATTTCTCTGCAGCTGAAAATTGTACTATAAACCCCCTCCTTGGTAACAAGATGCTTCAGCAAGACAATATGCAATCTTTGGATGCACAGCCAGGTTTAGTACTCCTTCCAGATGAAGAATTAAACCCTGAATCAAACCAAAGGGAAAAACGCTTAACAAAACTAACCCGGTAAGTGCAAGAGAATCTAAAAGCTGACAAAGAAGAACTGCTGTTTAATATCAATGACTTATGGTCTAATACTGTTAAATGCATGTCTGCTCTCTCCCAACAATCTCATGAGCCATTACAACTAGAGGGCACTATCAAGCAATTGAATGTTGCTTATGAGAGTTATCAAAGACTATGTGTTAAATATACTGATCTCTTAAAGCACAAGACTCAAGGGTCATTGGAAGAATTAAAAGGATTTGAGGAGCTCAATCTTGAAGAGACAATTTAGTGGTGCAAACAAAGACAAAGGCAGAAATGAGAATAACATGGCTTCATGAATCCAGATCTTATCGCTCTGCATCTACTAGACGCTCCACAAGATCTTCCAAATCCCTACAATCAAGATCTTCTGCACTCAGTCAACAACTCATAAAGGTCCGTGCAGACGCTGAAGCTTCTAAAATTCAGGCAGCTTTCATCCCAAAAGAAAGCAGAAGTGGAAACCGAAGCTGCACACCAGAAAGCAGAGGCTGCACGCCAGAAGGCAGAAATGGATGTTTTGGAAAAACAATGTGAGCATGCCACAGCGATGGCAAGGTTAAGGGTCTTAGAACAAGCCGCTAGTGAAAGCGATAAGAGACAACAGTTGCAGACACTCAGTTGAATCTTATGCCTCAGATTCTTCACATACGTCTCCAGAACGCCAACTCCCTGTCACAACAACCAAAACACTCAATCAAAGTATCTTATCTGCACCTACTGTAACACAAGACTATTTGCCATTATATCTTCCAGTACACCAGACTGCAGCATCTCAGTGAGCACCAGACACTGGTATGCATATAACAGACTGTCCGCCTTACTTTGGCACTAACCAAGTACCTCCTGGCAAGCACACTAATCTAAAGCTACAAACCAACATGTCAATGAACTTTAAGCCAGTTCCAGCATTGAATGCCTTTGCACCAACACATGTTCCCAAGTCACTTAATGTCAATGCACCAGCCATCACAACTAGCTCTGTTCCACCTGCAGTGATGCATCTAAAGTCTGAGAACACGGGCATGTCACAGTTTGCTAAATACATGCTCCGCAGAGAGCTTACTAAGACAGGCCTCACAAAGTTTGATGACAAACCTGAAAATTACAGAGGCTGGAAATTCACCTTTAAGGCCACTATGAATGACCTAGACATCAATGCCACAGAGGAATTAGATATGCTCATCAGGTGGTTAGGTCCCCAGTCGACTGAATTCATCAAGAGGCTCAAAGCAGTTCACATCAACAACCCCACTGCAGGCCTTAATGCTGCTTGGGACAGACTTGAACGTACCTTTGGCAGCCCAGAGGCCATTGAAGATGCCTTATTCAAATGGTTGCAAAGCTTCCCAAAGATTTCTTCTAAAGACAATCTAAAGTTTCAAGAACTCAGCGATGTTCTATTAGAGCCTCAACTTGCTAAAGTGGACATCAACTTACCTGGTCTCAGTTACTTTGACACTGCTCGTGGCATCAACCCTATTGTTCTCAAGCTACCATATGGCATTCAAGAAAAATGGGCAGCGCTTGGATCAAAGTATAAGGAAAATCATAAAGTTGCCTTTCCTCCTTTTTCCTACTTCTGCGAGTTCATCAAATGAATTGCAGACACTAATGCCGCGTACACACGATCGGACTTTCTGGCATACTTGGTCCGGCACACTTTCCGACGGACTTTGTCCACCGGACTTTAAAACGGACGGACTTGCCCACACACGACCGGACTTGCCCACACACGACCGGACTTTCCCGCGGGTTAGGTCCGCCCGTCTTTCCAACGGACTTTTGCCGGAGTTACGGCGGACTTTCAGAATGAACGGACTTGCCCACACATGGACAAGTCCGTTCATTTTGAACGTGACTCAGGTACGACGGGACTAGAAAAGGAAGTCAATCTTGCCGCTTTTATCGGCGAGATTGACACCTTGTGAGCCCCGTCGCGGGTCATACCAGGCCCTTAGGTCTGGTATGGGTTATAAAGGGAACCCCCTACGCCGATAAAACGGCGTGGGGTCCCCCCTAAAATCCATACCAGACCCCGATCCGAGCACGCAGCCCAGCCGGTCAGGAAAGGGGGTGGGGACGAGCGAGCGCCCCCCCTCCTGAGCCGTACCAGGCCGCATGCCCTCAACATGGGGGGTGGGTGCTTTGGGGGAGGGGGTGCCCTGCGGGGCCCCCCCACCCCAAAGCACCTTGTCCCCATGTTGATGAGGACAAGGACCTCTTCCCGATAACCCTGCCCGTTGGTTGTCGGGGTCTGCGGTCGGGGGGCTTATCGGAATCTGGGAGCCCCCTATAAGAGGGTCCCCAGATCCCGGCCCCCCACCCTATGTGAATGAGTATGGGGGAACATGGTACCCCTACCCATTCACCTAGGGAAAAAGTGTCAATAATAAAACACACTACACAGGTTTTTAAATTAATTTATTAAACAGCTCCGGCGGGGTGTCTTCCTCCGGCTTCGAGGGTCTTCCTCTGGCTTCCGGGGTCTTCTTCCAGCTTCGGGGGTCCCTCCAGTTCCTCTTCTCCTGGCGTCCGGTTGGTTCTTCTCCGCTCCCTCTGGCCTCTTCTCCCGGTGTTCCAGTTCTTCTGCTGGCTCCTCGCTGTCTTCCGCTCGTGTGTATGCGGCATTAGAATGACCCAAGTTTCTCATATGGTGACTGTAACCCTCTCAGTTCACCCTCTCCAAGACCTATGAACACATGTATGACACACAGGGGTTGATTTACTAAAGGCCAATAGACTGTGCACCTTGGAAAGTGCAATTGCACTCTGCAAGTGCAGTTGCTCCAGAGTTTAGTAAATGAGGTAAAGCTTCACTTTGCAAAGAAAACCCAATCACATGCAAGGAAAATAAAAAAACTGCATTTTTGCTTGCACATGATTGATTGATAAAAGTCAGCAGAGCTTCTGCTCATTTACTAAACTCTGGAGCAACTGCTCTTGCCATGTGCAACTGCACTTTCCAAAGTGCACAGTCTTTTTGCCTTTAGTAAATCAACCCCACAGAGACCATAGAGGTCCAGTGTTACTGAAAAGGACTAATGTTCTACCTGCACCTGCTACAGTTCTTGAAAAGACTGATCAAAACAAGAAAATTGAGAACCCAAATCACCAATGTCCGATACATGACAACCACATCCACTTAAGAAATGTATCGGCTTCAGAAAGAAAATCCTACAAGAACGTAAGGAACTTTTAAAGAAATTTGGAGTTTGCTACAAATGCTGTGCCTCCACAGAACACTTTGCAAAGGACTGTAAAGCTATCATCAAATGTATAGAGTGTGACAGTGATGACCATGTGCAAGCTCTTCATCAATATCCGCACAACTCTACTACACTCACAAACAATCTTCCTGAGGCAAAGCAAGGCAGGGAGTGCACAGATCAAACAGCACCTTCCACCTCAGTGTTCTCTACATGTACAGAAATCTGTGGAGAAGGACTCCGTGACAAATCCTGTGCAAAGATTTGCTTGGTTCGTGTATACCCCAAAGGTCAACCCAAAAAGGCCATAAGACTGTACACTATTCTGGATGAGCAGAGCAACAGATCTCTTGCAAGAACACAGTTTTTTGAACTGTTGAACATAACAGGAGATGCTCTACCTTATACCCTGAGCACTTGTGCCACCACTACAGACGTCTTAGGTAGGAGAGCCAGTGGCCTTGTAGTTGCTCCCCTGAATGACAATGTGGAAATATTCTTGCCCACTATCATTCAACAAAGAAGAGATCCCTGCTTCTGAAGCTGCCTTTCACCATTCTCACTTGAAGGACATAGCCGACCAAATACCAGCCCTCGACGAAAGTGCTGATATCCTGCTGTTACTCGGCCGAGACATCTTAAGAGTGCACAAGGTTCGTGAACAAATCAATAGTCCACATGATGCACCATATGCTCAGTGTCTGGATCTAGGCAGGATCATCATAGGCAATGTCTGTCAAAACAAAGGCAGAAGGTCTTACTCAGTCTCTTCCTTTAAAACACACGTCCTGTCTAATTGATGGACTACTTGTTCTGAACAACGACCACATCAATATAATGTGAAAGATAAACTGAAAGAAGTGCACAACGGCACATCATACAAGACAATAAGAAAGCCCTTCATTTCTGGGATGATGACATCGGCAATACAGTGTTCGAGGTAACCACTAAAGACAATGAGTTGGCAACTACCATGGAAGACAAAGAATTCTTAAAAACCATGAGTAAAGAGTTCTACCAAGATGATTCCAACAGTTGGGTAGCACTTCTACCATTTCGTACCCCAAGAAAGAGACTGCCAAACAACAGGGGACATGCAGAATCACTGTTTGTTTCTTTACAACGCAGTTTGAACCGGAAGCCTGAGATGAAAAAGCACTTTGTGGACTTTATGCAGAAGGTATTTGAGAGAGATCATGCTGAGCCTGCACCTCCTCTTAAGGAAGAAGAAGAATGTTGGTACCTACCATGCTTTGCTGTCTACCATCCTCGCAAGCCTGATCAGATTAGGGTGGTCTTCGACTCAAGTGCTCATCACGAAGGTGTTTCACTCAATGACAATCTTCTCACTGGGCCTAATCTGAACAACAATCTTTTAGGAGTTTTACTTCGCTTCAGACAAGAGCCAATTGCTGTTATGGCTGACATTCAGCAAATGTTCCACTGTTTTTTCATCCGTGAAGACTGTAGAAACTTCCTCAGGTTCCGATGGTACCGCAATAATGATGTCAATGATGAAGTCATGGACTACCGGATGAAGGTATATGTTTTCGGTAACAGTCCTTCTCCTGTAGTAGCAATTTATGGACTAAGGAAAACAGCTCAAGTGGGTGAGAAAAAATTTGGATCCAATGCTCGATAGTTCGTCGAAAGAAATTTCTGTGTAGACGATGGACTCAAATCTCTGCCTACGGAAGAAGAAGCCATTGACCTTCTCACTGGAACCCAAGACATGCCCGCCTCGGCAAACCTCAGACTTCACAAAATCGTCTCCAACAGTGACAAGGTCATGAGAGCCTTTCCTTCTGATGACTATGCTATCAGTGTGAAGAAATTCCAACTAGGATCTGACCTTTCCGTTACTCAACGCAGTCTTGGATTGCTTTGGAATGTTAAGCAAGACACATTCACATTTCAAGCATCAGTCTGTGACAAGCCTTTCACAAAACGAGAAGTTTTGTCTACAGTGAACAGCATTTATGATCCGTTGGGTTTCATAGCACCTCTCACCATTCAGGGTAAGATACTGCTAAGACAACTTACCTCGGAAAGCTCAGACTGGGATGCCCCCTTACCCTAGGAGAAACAACAAAGGTGGGAATCCTGGAAACAGTCTCTAAATGCTTTGGAACAACTCCAGATACCACGCTCTTACGCCCTAGCAGCCATCGCTGCCGTGGCGTATCTTCGGGCTAGGGATTCCAGCGGTGAAGTGGGTGTAGGATTTATCATGGGCAAGGCCAAGCTCACACCAAACCTGGCACATACTATTCCAGGGCTTGAACTTTGTGCAGCTGTGTTAGCTGTGATAGAACTTGAAACAGATGTTGAAATATCCTGCTTTGACTTTTATTCAGACAGCAAAATAGTGCTAGGATATATAAAAAAATCATACAAGATAGTTTTATATGTATGTCGGTAACAGAGTGGAACGCATTAGGACATTCTCTACACCTGAACAATGGCACTATGTTCCCATTAACCTCAACCCTGCTGATCTCGGCAGTCGTGCAGTACCTACTACTGCATTTATGGACACATCATGGCTATCTCCACCAGTACTCTTGAATGATAAACTCAACTCAAGTTCTACAGATTCTAACTTTGAACTGGTTCATCCAGAATCTGATAAGGAAATCAGAGCTGTTGCCATCACACTCAAGACCTCTGTGAAACCAAGGGTAAGGCTGAGTCCTCACCACTTTGAACACTTTTCTAAGTGGTCCTCTGTTGTACGAGCCATTGCACGTCTTATTCAATTTGCAAACGGCTCTAGCACCAGAAAAGAGTGTCACAAGTGGCACATCTGTAAAGGCCCTCCCTCAATTGAGGAAATCTCTCAAGCAGAAAGGGTTAACATCCAATGTGTCCAACATGAAGTGTACTCACAGGAGATTGCTAACGTTTCAAAAGGACTCAACCTATCTAAGAATAGCCCTCTGTACAAATTAAATCCAATAATTGATCACAACCAGTTACTTCGAGTTGGTGGTCGCATTGGAAGGGCGAATTTGTTTAGTGAAGAGAAAAATCCCCTCATTATTCCAGGACATCATCACATTACTGCTCTGTTAGTTAGGCATTTCCATGAGCAAGTTCAGCACCAAGGATGTCACTTCACAGAAGGAGCAGTAAGGTCTGCAGGTTTCTGGATTGTTGGGATGAAAAGGTTTATATCGTCCATACTCCACAAATGTGTCAAATGCTAAAAACTAAGAGCACCTACAACAGATGGCAGAGCTGCCGGCTGACCAATTAAGCACCGAACCTCCATTTACTAATGTTGGCATTGACATATTTGGCCCCTGGACTGTTGTTACACACAGATCTCGTGGCGGAGTTGCTAACAATAAGCGATGGGCTGTGCTGTTCACTTGCTTGAGCATTTGTGTAGTGCACATCAAAGTGATAGACTCAATGGATTCTTCCTGTTTTATTAATGCCTTCAGAAGATTTGTTTCTGTGCGAGGACCTGTAAAGTTACTTAGATCTGACCGTGAGACCAATTTTACAGGAGCAGAAAAGATTGTGAACTTCTTGAATGACAACAAGTGTAAATGGGAATTCAACCCACCTCATTCCTTTCACATGGGAGGCTCCTGGGAACGCATGATTGGAGCTGCAAGGAAAATCCTGAACTCTATGCTACTGGACCAGAAAACTTCCCAGCTTACCCATGAAATCTTAGTCACTCTTCTTGCAGAGGTGTCTGCTATATGGACTCTATGCTACTGGACCAGAAAACTTCCCAGCTTACCCATGAAATCTTAGTCACTCTTCTTGCAGAGGTGTCTGCTATAATCAAATAAAGGCCTCTAGTCCCTGTGTCCTCAGATCCGGAGTCTCCAGTATTACTCACCCCAGCCACTCTTCTTACTCAAAAAATTGGGATAGCCACTATTCCCACAGAGGAACTTCATTATCCTAATGTTTACAAGCATCAATGGAAACAGGTTCAAAACCTTGCTAATGTGTTTTGGAACCGTTGGATAACCTTCAAAGTCACAGTAAATTGCAAGCCTGCAAACCCAACCTACAGGTGGTAGACATAGTTCTCTTGAAAGAGACAGATTCTCATCGCAACCATTGGCCTATGGGTCTTATTACAAAGACTATGCCAAGTATTGATGGAAAAGTACGGAAAGTAGAAGTTAAAGTAATGAAAGAACACACTTTTACTTCAGGCCTATAAAGGAACTAGTACTTCTTCTGCCCAAAGAAGAAGACAAGTCATCAACTTGATTCAAAGGGAGGTACGAAGGATTGATGCATGTTGCTGCCTTACCCTCTGCTGATGGATATTTCCTTGTCACAGCCTGGACCTTTGAGACCAACATCTGCAAGTATATGTTAGTGTTTGCATTGTTTCCCCTTTTTCTTCCCTTCCCTATTGTTTTGCAGGTGTTCTTGGAAAGAACTTCAGT
Source organism: Aquarana catesbeiana (assembly GCF_042186555.1). Lineage (NCBI taxonomy): Eukaryota > Metazoa > Chordata > Amphibia > Anura > Ranidae > Aquarana > Aquarana catesbeiana. The sequence goes on from NC_133324.1 coordinate 215,627,486, forward strand.
ACTTATATTTGGACTTGGACTAAAGTTTGTTAATAATAGAAATCATAGATTTTGACGGGGAGTGTCATGTTTCACATGCCTTGTGATATGCCTTTAAATGTTATATGTATTATTCTGTCCCTGGTTCCTCCCCTTCCTGTATCTCAGCTTATTATGTATAGTTAGCCCCACCCTGCTCCCAGTAATGCATTTCTGCACACATGTGGACTGGATCACATTATGATCTTTTGACCTATCCGATGTATATTGTTGTGAGATCCTCACAGTTTATGGATTAAACTTCACAGGATCGACAAGGTGTCGTCTGGATCGAGTCACTGTCTGTTTATCCAAATAAGATTGGGTTATCGACATCTCAACACAACTAACTGTAAGTTACGGAGATCATACTTTCAATGCTTAGATTAGAGAGACAGAACAGTACAACTGGCCATGATTCCCCGGGATGTTGTTGGTACTCCCACTGGAGGAAAAGCATCACTATATTGCCTGATTTCAACAGAGCAAATTGGATGACAAGAGAAAGAGAATCCTGGAACTGATGTTGCAACTGAAAGGCTAAACACCATCTATCCATGATCTAAAGGAAACTAATGATATATAATGTGAAGATTTTAGTCTGTAAATTGACTACCAGAATGTCAGTAAAACACCCCATTAACTTTACTGCACTTCAGCATCTGGACATCACCATATTTAATAGCACCATCAAAGAATCCTGTGAAGATACCAATAAGAAAAGGCTGTTTCATGAAGAGCAAGGTTGAATGAGTGAATGAGATTGTCTGTAATAGAGAGAAAATCTGAAGACTGGAGGAACACTTTTAAGACGGTCCTCTATGTCCAGTGGTAGAATATAGATGTTACTTAGGAGAAGGGAATAGGTAACAGGTAGAATAAGTCTTAACCTAGATTAAACTTTTTGTGAAAGGTTAAGATATATCATGGTCATTGAGTACATTAAGATAGTGTGACCTATAGAAAGTGAATATAGAGTTTCTGGTTTAGACTTGCATGGTCTGCCTCAAGGTAAAATTATCCTGCCCTATCGATATGAATGATAATTGGAGGCGGAACTACCCTAATACATTTTGGTGTAGAGCTTGTAAGATGGTGGTGACTGGAAGATTTCCAGAGCCTATGTATTGGCTGATCTTTTTAGCCCTTTATACTGCAGGATATTAAAGGAGTCATTGGAAGGTTGGGAAAAGTTTAGCTCTGCCGCACACAAGCCTCGGAAGAGTCAGCATGCGTGAACTGATAAAGGAGATGGTGATTCTTCTGCAAAAAAAATAAGAAAAAAAATCATTCATTCTAATTTAGAAAAATGTGCTAATATTGGCATGTATATTAAACAAATGTAAAAAATTTAACCCTGTGCATTGGACTTTAATAAGGATGAAATATCTTTATCTAAACTAGTTGTACCTCTGTATATATAGATGTACATAGGCGAAATGCAGTATTAGTAAACAAATTGGAAAACAGCGTTGCCTGTCTTGTGCAGTTTAATTCATATTTGAAACTGAATGTTTGGACCCTGGCTTACTTCTTTGCTGATAGGAGGTTAAGCAGCTATGCAGTGTTCTAATAGATTCTGACATGAAAAGCTATTTTGATGATATTAAATAAATAGTGATTTCTTTCCTGTCTGAAGGTCATCCTGACCTTACTGGAAATGCCAGGCATGAGAAACAACAATACTGCTTGTAGCTTATAAATGAAGGAGACATCAGCAGGCAGTTTTGCTGCTAAATAATATTAAAATCCCCTTGAGTAAAAATGACACTGATTTATTGAACAGTGTTCTATTTAGTTCTCATAAATGTGATAATAACAACTTATATTAAAAAAAGGCATATTATCAGTGTTACACAACAGGATGGTGTTCCATACAAATAGCAGTTTTTAGACCTGCACATTTATCCATGTAAACTCCAAACTTTTTAAGGAGATTCTTTTGCGAAGAAAAAAATCTTGATCGAAGCTGTCCCTGTAAAGGAAGGTGAAAATGTACCTATCCTGCTGCCTACTTCTGAACACTACTTCATTGATGAGATACCACTTGTCGAAGTTTTTTCAGAAATTGACACTTCTGGGAATATCAATATTTTGGTCCCTCCCACATGATGGTTTCTCCTGCCAACCCCTATATCACTACATAATACAATGGCTGTGAGATGAGACATTGAGTACTAAGTGGGACTGGGAGAAGGACGTTCCTTGTAGTGTCCAGACGCCAATGAAACTTCAAGAAGAGATTTCTAATCAATACATCAGTGTTTGGTGGGGTAGTCCGCAGGAGAGGTGCAGTTTGCAATTTTTTCCTATGCCTATTTGCAGTAATGTTTATCAAATCTATATTTTTATGAAAAAAATACATGCAAATTAAATTTAGTGCCCACAAATGAAATAAAATACCCAATTGTTTGGTACAATAAAAAACAATTAGGTTACAGTAAGTAAATAGATATCATGGTGGAGAGCGCGTCACCCTGACGATGGGCGGTGGCGGCTTCTTCTTCCCTTGCTCTCCTCTTCAACATCATGGGCGGCAGCTTCCCATTCCCCTGATCTCCTCTGCAGGCATCACGGCGGCTTCCCATTCCCTTGCTCTCCTCTGCAGGCATCACGGCGGTTTCCGCCATGCGTTTCCTTCCTCCTCGGCGGCCAATTGGAGCGCTTCTCCTTTCTGCCAATCGGGAAACTGGTCTTAGACCCGCTTCCTGATTGGCTGCATCTGTCCCCCTACACCTCTAACCTGAAAAACAAGCGATCGAACACCGCCGATTGCTCGGTTCTCACAGCTTCCCGAGCAGAGAGCTTGTGGATCCCAAATTTGTGGTCGGGATGACGCGGAGCCTGGACCAACTTCTGTGACATCAGCGGAGAGCGAACTTCAGCCCACTCTCTGCGGAAAACGGGTCACAGGAGTGCAAGACAAACTGCACTTCTGTGATCCATAGAAGGACAGCCAAATGAGCTTTAGCTGTACTTCTCCTTTAAACCACACACAACTATGAAATGGTGAAAAATTCCAGTACCCCAAATTGCTCATAGGCAACATTTTATAAAAGATTTTACAGTTAATCAATTTAAATCTAACCGTAAATGATGTCCCTAGCAATACACATGTGTGGCGCAATCACTGTTTACAAACACATGCATGCCCAAAGCAAGCATTTGTATCCATGTGTGTGTGTGTGTGAAGCAATGGGGTTGCTTTTTAAATTTCTAAAAATGTATTGAATTATATTTTTTGATCCTTTTTTTAATTTGACTTCATTACAATCATAACAGGTCCCCCCCCAATCTTATAGCGTTGGCAGCTGTCAGATTGTCTTTATGGAGACATCAGGGGGTCTATTAGACACGTAATGTCTCTGCTGCCATCCACTTCAGTCGCTCAAACACAAGACGGTACTTGATCAGCTGTTTACATGTCTTTTCAGCCAGGAGTTTAATGCTGCGTACACACGATCGGACATTCCGACAACAAAACCGTTTATTTTTTTCCGATGGATGTTGGCTCAAACTTGTCTTGCATACACACGGTCACACAAATGTTGTCGGAAATTCCGATTGCCAAGAACGCGGTGACGTACAACACGTACGACGGCACTATAAAAAAGAAGTTCAATAGCCAGTGCACCACCCTTTGGGCTCCTTCTGCTAATCTCGTGTTTATCTTGTGTTAGTAGAAGTTTGGTGAGAGAAGATTCGCGCTTTTCAGCCTCGTGCTTTTCAGTTCGTTACTGCTCTTCAGTTTGTGCTTGTGGATCCATATCTGTTCTTCAGTGCATGTTGTCAGTTCGTTACTGTCTTTCAGTGCGTTCTATTTAATGGTTTGTATCTGTTTTTCAGTGCATTCTTGTCTTCTCGTTTCTGATTTTCAGCTCGCTCTTCTCAGGCCTTTCCGATTTTCAGTGCATTCTGTTAGTTCGTTCTGACCAGCCGATCGTTTTCTAGCCATGTTGCGGGTATGTACTCATCATAGAATTCGTGCTGTGCAAGAGCTTGGTGTTGAAGTTCTTGCTTTGACCCAAGTCCAGTTCATGAACAGGGCGAGGAGGAGTTCATTGGCGAAGAATTGGTTGCTCCAGCGTGACCAATTCTCTCACATGCCTTTGTTGCGGGAGATCCGGGAGAATAATCCTGATTATTTCAGGAACTGTTTCAGGATGACGGACCCCGTTTTTCACCATCTGTTGGCTTTGCTGTGCCCTTATATTACGAAGCAGGACACCTGCATGCGGCAAGCCATCACTCCTGAACAAATGCTAGTCACCACCTTGCGGTACTTTGCGACAGGGAGAAGTCTGCGGGACATCAAGTTCTCAACAGGCATCTCCCCCCAGGCTCTGGGGATCATTATTCCAGAGACCTGTTCTGCCATCATTCAGGTCCTGCAGAAGGACTATATTAAGGTAAGGTTTCTTCTTTAACATCACAGTCTATGTATTTAATGTTTGCTAATGTATTGTATTCATTTCATCATTCCATAATTACCATGATTGTAATATGCTGTGAATGTCCTCTTTGTCCTCATGCATGCTGGAAGCTTTTAAAGTTCCTTTTTTGTCCTTCATGCATATTTGCCTTCACTAACCTCCCCAGCATGTTTTCCTGGGCCCATACACACCTAGCCTAGTCACCTAACAATGTATTTTGTCAGCTCCATTGTAGTGCTTACCCTAAACACCCCCTAAAATGTGTCCAAATGTTATTTTTGTCCTTAAATTTGGGGGGGGGGGGGACGACTCATTTGGAACCCCCCCCCAACCGCTAAGTCAACCGATACCAATACTCTGTCTGCTGACTTTGCCAAACCCATACAAACTATACCTACCTCTTTTTTGTTCATATTTGTGGATGAATTCACCAAAGCATGTGGTGCAAGGGCCTGCCTGAATACTTTCAAATGGTACTGTTTAAAGTTTTGTTCTCCTATTATCTTGATAGGTAATTGCAGAATGTAAAAATGTGCTTCAATTTGTACAGTGTGTATTCATATTTTTGTAGTATGACACTTCTTACCTGTCCAGTGGACTGCCAATAGCGTAAGTAAGGAGGGGCTGGCCAAAGTAACACACATTATTAATGCATTCAGCTCTCAATGAAGTGGAGAGGGTTACCTGTCCAAAACATCTCGAAACCCCCCCCACCCTAAAATTTTTATAATGGGCCATCAGAGGGGGTGAGGAATCTGATAAGTGGACCTTATACTTTTGTCTTTAAATACTAATTTTAATAACTGTTATACAGTGGAACCTCGGATTACGAGCATAATCCGTTCCAGGACTATGCTCGTAATCCAAAGTACTCGCATATCAAAGCGAGTTTTCCCATTGAAGTCAATGGAAACGAAAATAATTTGTTCCGCATTGACTTCAGTGGGATGCAATACCGCATTCGGCCAGAGGCGGGGGGCGCCGAAGAGCCTCAGAAATGGCCAAAAAGGTCAGAGTACACTTCAGCTGACCTTGGCAAACCTCGGAAAGACTCCGTTCATGAGCCTTTCCAAGGTTTGCCGAGGTCAGCCAAACTGTCCTCGGGCCTTTCCAGGCATTTCCGAATGCCGACGATCAGCGCTGTTCGGCTCCGGCGCCCCCCACCTCAGGCCAAAAGCAGTACTGAATCCTGCTCATTTTGCCAGACAACACTCGCAAACCGAGTTAGGATTTTTAGAAATACAGTGCTCGTTTTGCGAAACTCGCAAACCGAGGTTCCACTGTACTTATGTTGACCAAGAATGATTGTGTCTAATCTGCTTGCAATGTTATGTACAAAAGTACAAATTTTTTATTTTTCTTGTTTGACTCCACAGTTTCCTTCAAACACACAGGAATGGCAGACTGTGTCTTCCCAGTTTGCCCAGCATTGGGACTTTCCCAACTGCGGAGGGGCAATAGATGGGAAGCATGTCCACATAGTTCCACCCCCCAACTCGGAGTCATTCTATTACAATTATAAGGGTTTAATAGTATTGTGCTGTTGGTGGTGTCTGCGACATACGAGTTCCTGTATGTTGACGTGGGGAAAAATGGCCAGATGTCGGATGGTGGAGTCATCGCCAAGACAGAGTTCTTCAGACGTCTCCAGAATGGCGGCTTGGGCTTGCAACCTCCGGAAGACAACGTGGCTAGTCTCCCATTTGTGTTCGTCGCTGATGAAGCGTTTGGGCTGGGTGACCATCTGATGCGGCCGTTCCCCATGAGGACCCTCACCCCAGACCAGAGGGTTTTTAATTACAGGCTGGCCAGAGCCAGAAGAGTGGTGGAGAATGCGTTTGGAATAATGGCCAGCCGGTTCCGCCTATTTCTCACAGCGATCAACATGGCGGAATATAAACTGAATCATATTGTCCTTGCATGCTGCATACTCCATAATTTCCTAAGGAAAAATGCAACAAACTATGTGGTCTCAGTTGGGACTGAGGCCGGCTTTCAAAATACAAAACCTTGACGGCTCTTGAAGCTGGCTGTCCTGGCTTGCCCCCCAAAGCGTCCGCGAAGTAAGACAAAGGTTTGTAGAGTACTTTGCCAGTAGGGGGGCCATTGATATGCCAGACAATGTCTAAAACATTTTTTAAATACATTTTTTTTGGTATAAACTGAACTAATATTTCATTTGATTTACTGCTTGTGTTTATTTTAGCTGTCTCCTAGGTTATCCATTGGCCTTTTATTTTTGGCCATTTTTTCAATAGTGCAAATGTAATTTATTTGATACATGAGGTGACAATCTCTTCTTCAGCTAACTATTATGTTGTGGGTCTGCTACACACACACACATTGTTTTTGTTGTTAATGTATGTAATGCAGTAATGATAAAAATAATTATCCTTTTCAGATCCATGAATTAATTACTTTGAGTCCCTAAAATGGCCTGATTGGGGCAAATTTTAGAGCACTGTGCGGGTTATTTACTAAAGGAAAATCCACTTTGCACTACAAGTGCACTTGAAAGTGCACTGAAACTGCACTGAAAGTGCACTTAGAGTGCAAAGTGGATTTGTCTTTAGTAAATGCCCCCATTGTCACTGTAACTACAACAACTTTACTCCAAAAACTGGTATTGAGCATTGAAAGAAGAAGCCACACATTGTTGAGTATAAAGCATTTTACTTTATTAGAAAAGGTTTTTTTTAACAAAGCAGTATTGGTTTTGTAACATTTCTGTGTGACAGTATATAACCTTTTTTTTGGTTAAACAGGCATGTTTAAAACCATATTAACATACACAACTCAGGAACTTACAAAGTTCAACTTTGATAAATTGAAGGCATTATGTGACATTAGTACTTCCAAACTGTGTTGATCTTGCCTTCATCAGATGGGGTGATGTCACCCCTGTAAAGACCAAATTTTGAAGATGCACACACATTGGGAGTCAAAATGTGGATTTTCCTCTTGATCCCAAGTTCAATGTCAACATGTGCTAGCTCACATCATGGGGAATCAATGGATGTGTTTCGGGGGTGCAACCCCTTCCTCTCATATACTTTAGTTGCGAGGAAGGGGTTGCACCCACAAAACGCGTACATTCATATCCTGTAATGGCAGATAGCACATGTTGACACACTGTGTGCATCTTCAAAATTTGGCTTTCAAAATTACTTTAAAACTTTTGTAAAAATAAAAAATATAACGACAAACTGTAAAAATGTTTGGGTGTTTTAGATTCTTCCTAAAACATCAATGATGTTGTTGAGTCTTTTTTCAACATCATTGATGTTTTCCTTGGTCTTCTCTAATTCCCGATTGCACGCCACTGTTGAAATGAGTTTCTTCTTCCACAACATCCACATCACCTAAAAATAAAAAAACACACCATGTATTATAAATATGCAGGCATACATCTATTACCTGAAACAGTGGTCTCAGATACTGACCTGTTGTGGTCACTATTTGACCCAATTCACGAACCTCTCCTCCCTCCACATCTTCTTCAGGGTGTGTGGGGATATCCCCTTCTTTAGGAGGTGTGGGGTTCTTGGTGTCCTCAGATGTCCCGATTCCTTCCCCCCTATGTGAATAAAAAAAAAGTTATACTTAGCACACAGATATTTGAGGCAAGAAATAGGAATATGAAACATTGCTTGGAAGTGTCGTAAAATTGTCTGTTTTGGCAGAGTTCCAAGCTGAAGACATGATTTTTTCCCTTTCTTAAAGCTGGAATACTTACCTTTTTTGTTAAAGTTTCACACATGGAGAGACCCCTAGTATCTACTGGAGCACCTGTGTGGGACACCCTAAAAAGGGAGTTCTGGTGTCTCACACTAGTGCTCCTGCGTCCAGATGTATAAACAGCTGCTGAGTATCCTCTCCTTACACTGAATCAAGTTTTCATTTCATTCTAGTTACAAACCCAAGACAAGGAATTGGTCGCACACTGGAACTCCAAATTATCTCGATGTCATCTTTATTGTCAAAAAAGGGTCAGAAAGATACAGGCAATGGTAGGCGTTTCACAAGCGATAGCTTGCTTGTTCACAACAAGAACAAGCAAGCTATTGCTTGTGAAACGTCTACCATTGCCTGTATCTGTATGACCCTTTTTTGACAATAAAGATGACATCGAGATAATTTGGAGTTCCAGTGTGCGATCAATTCCTTGTCTTGTTCGTCTTCCACGGTGGTGAGCCAAGGTCTGCATCTGTGATCCATCCTGCACCTGAGTTTGCCTGGAGCGGTGTGTTTCTCTCTGTTCTTTGCCTAGTTACAAACCCATGTAGACAGCAGTGTACTAAACTTCTTTTAATGCAAATAGGCATGAACAAATGTAGTTAACCTGCATCTGCCAAAAAATTGTATTAGTGGTCGAACGAACAATGTTTACTACGAATGATTACTGTCCCCACTAACCTGAAACTTGCCATTTTAAACGCCATTTTAAACTGTACAACAGTAAAAAAAAGCACATGGAGCAGCATGCAAGTAATAATAATAATAGGAACACAGGACAAACACTTACTTTTTAGAAGTAGTTTCCTGATCCTTCTGTACTAATCGTGCTCCCTCAATTTCAGGTCTGACCAGCGTTTCCTCAATTGCTCCTTGGATCGTGGTACCCCAAAATTCCTGTGCAGACTTCTCACAACTTTAGTCATGATCTTGGACTTTCTCACATTTGGGTTTGGGTACGGACCATACTTACCATCATAGTCGGCCCTCTTCAAGATGTGCACCATCTCCACCATCTCTACAAAGGACATATTTGAGCCCTCCGGGCTTTCCTCATCGTTGCTGCTATTATCACGCATCTGTTGTTTCTCCGCCTTGTACTCTCCCACTGTGCCAAAAGAGAAGGGGCGGGGAATACACTGGAAAGAAGGTCAGGGGCGGAGTTTCATGCATGCGCAGTGTAGATAAGGCATAACATGCGTGCGTCGTATGTACAATCTGTGAGCGGAGGTCGGAGTAGCATAAGCGGCGAACGTGTAAACAAAGGTACAATTTTAACTTGGGGCATCAGTGGTTAGTGGCATCTACTGCTTATAGATTGAGGCCTATATTGGGACAAGATTAGGAGAGTGTAGCCTGACATTAGGGTTTGTCTTGTGTTGTGTCTTGCAGAGAAAATGGATAAATTTAATGACCATGACTTCCTCCCCAACTTCATTGATAAGTACAGGGTGCTGCCCAGTCTGTGTCAAGTGAAACACCAATTTAATAACAACAAACAGAGGAAGGCAGTGCTGGATTAGCTGTTGGAATTGGTGAAGCCAGAGATTCCCACGGCCGACGTCAACTGTCCCATTTTCATACACAGGAAAGTCTCAGCCAGGAGGAGGCTGCGAAAAGTGGCAGCCAGGAGATGGCCGTGGAAAGTGGCAGCCAGGAGGTGGCCGTGGAAAGTGGCAGCCAGGAGGGGGCCATGAAAAGTGGCAGCCAAGAGGTGGCCGTGGAAAGTGGCAGCCAAGAGGTGGCCGTGCCCAGTAGCCTGACCGAATCCCAGGTTCCTCCCCTCCACCTTCCAACAAAAAGGACCAGGAAGGCGAGGAACCTGGAGGAGTCAGTGACTAATTTGATTCGGCAGGCTACAGCGCTCCTCACAACCACCCCTAGTGCCCAGGAGTCCTTTGCGTGTATGACGGCCAGTACAATGCAAGTAATGGAGGAGGGCCAATGCCTCATTTGTGAGGAGGTCATATTTCAGGCCCTAAATAAGGGGGTTAGGGGCCAACTCACCAATAAAAGTCATGTCTTTGAGTTGGACCATATGACTCCTCCACCACCTCCAGCAACACCTCCAACACCACAGCCACAGCCTGGAAGGAAGCGTGCAAGGAAGTGTTAAGAGTGATGGCCTGGGTTTGGTGTGGTCTGGCAAAAGACGCAGGCTGTTGTAAGACCACAGCCTCCGGGCATACATGCCATCTGCTGCTGCTCCCGATCTCTCGGAGTCCTGGACCGCATTGTGCTCCCTATTAAATGGACTCCTCAGGCTACCAATTTTGCTGGTCAAATAATTGTTGTCTGCCCTGGGGTACAAAGGCTTCACCAATTCCAACTGTTTCTCCAGCATTGCCTTCCTCTTTATTTTATTAGGACCCCTAATAAATTTTTCATTTTTGTTTGGACAAATAATTGGATATGTGTTTTACTTCAAAAAGGACAGTTTGTTTGTGAGTAGGCAGATACATTTAAAAAATACAATGTCAAATTAACAAGGGACACCAACCAACCAACCTCTTTGAGGTTAATAAATACAAGATAATAATGGTGTTGTGGGGGGGCGTGGCCAAGATGGCGCCGTGAGCGGTCGCTTCTTCAGTGAGCTCCGCTATTCTGCCACCAAAATCCGGATCCATCGGCTCCAAGACCCCAGCAATTGCACCCCAGCTGACTAAGGGGGACTAGCGGACTCCCCATCTGTCCAACACAAAGGAGATTTTTCGATTCCTGGCTCGCGGTCGGCTCCCGGCCTACCGCGGGCGACTAGGCCGAAGCCGCGGCCTCTCCTGTCGGCCCGCGCGGCGGGACGGGAGACCTCTGCCGCGGTCGGATCCTTTGCCGGGCCTCGTCGGATGCCGCAGACTGTGGATGGAGGCGGGTGAGCTCACTCTGGAAGGTAGATAGCCCGTGCTCTGGCCCTGACCTTCCCTCCTCTCCTCCCCACGTTTTACTAGGCCGCGGCCGCGGCCTCTCTTGGAGCTCCGACCCGCCAGACCGTCTGCAGGACCGTCGGATCTTCCTGCCCTGATAGAGGACACCCTGGGGCGGCTGGAGAGGACTGCCTGATAGCAGGACCGGATCCTACAGCGCCCACATCCCTCCCACCCTGCTTGTGCAGGGAGGTGGATGGGCTGATCATCCCTGTCATGTCACCCCTGGACAGTGTTGGCCTGCACTAGACAGCTCCTGCACCATACATTTGCAGGTGAGGGGAGAACTACTAAAGGGGACATTCACTCTACCCTAACTATTGCCTGAGTACCCCTCACTCTGCGGACAGGCCTCCACAGCCAGCTGTCGATAATTGCCCAGACCTGGGCCACTGTCACCTGAATGAGGCGCAGGAACTCCAGCGCAAGATATAACAAAGGGGGTAGGAAGTTGACCTTCCCACCACAACCGGACTCCCCTCAGACGCCCAACTGTCCCCCCCCGGAGACCCCCCATACACGCAGCACCCAAAGGGCTCCGCAGACAAAAGCTATGGAGTCGGACGACTCTCGGCCCCCCCGGTTGGCGGATGTTATGGCGGCCATTGCCACTTGCCAATCCACGCTAACAACAAAGGTTGAAGCAGTCCAGCTGGATATGGGTCTAATTCGCCAAGATATTGATAAAATCAGGTCGCAAGTCACTGAGACGGAACAAAGACTGAGTACCTCTGAAGACATAATTGAGGAACATGCAGCATCACTCCGTACGCTTCAAACCAAAGTAAAGGCCCTTGAGTACAGAGCTGAGGATGCGGAGAACAGAAACCGGCGTAATAATCTTCGCATTGTTGGATTACCGGAGGAGGCGGAGGGAAACAACCCTACCTCCTTTATAGAGGATCAGCTCCGTGATCTCTTACCCGAGGCCCGCTGGTCGCCTTACTTCACAGTGGAGAGGGCCCACCGCATCCCGCCTAAGCCGGGCCCTCCTGGGTCCCCCCCCGCACCTTCATTCTCCGTCTCCTCAATTTTAGAGACAGAGACGAAGTCCTCCGCGCCTCTAGAAATGTAGGGGACCTCAAATTCCAGAACACGAAGTTGATGATATTCCCCGACTACTCTGTAGAGACCCAGAAACTCAGGAAATCCTTTGACCAAGTTAAAGCGGCTCTGCGTTCACGCAGCATTCGCTACAGTGTACTCTTCCCTGCTCGCCTAAGAGTCCAGGACGGCGAGACAACCCGCTTCTTCACCACTCCGAGAGAGGCTTCTGCCTGGCTGGATTCGCTACCACAGATTCGATGATGATCTACCTGGTATGTACTGTGTAACCCCTTTTGTTGTTTACTGACCATAGCCTGGGCCCAGGTCTGCGTTAACACAAGAACTTCCACATGGATGACTTACTATGTTGCACAAGTTATGCCCAGTTCTATCCATGGTGTCTGCAGACTTATGGCAAGATAATCCCTATCAGGAAAATTTCTAAGATAGCACCCCTGCCAAAGAACTTGGTCAGGAGACCGTTGAACTACAAAGTTTCTTCTAAATAAGCTTGTTTCCTTGAGAAATGCTGGACTTCTGGTTTGGTATCTTCATCAAAAAGATGGATCGAATTCACTGTGGGGTCGCATTATGGGCTACTTCCCATTGTTATACTTACTAAGTCCTCACAGCCTGTTGTATCACAAGTGGAGATCTCACGTACATAAGCCGCTTGAACTACTACTTCCCTCCCCCCGTGTGAAGTCTCGGGGGGGTAAGTTCGCCTCTTCCACGGACCCCCTGTTGCAGCCGGCGAGCTGAATAAGTTGGGGATTGAAACCCGCCCCAGTTCTGGGGGGTTGGGTGGGGTTGGGGGTTGGTTTATGTTTCCCTAATGGGGCTAGTGCCATCTACTCTAGATTTTGGCATCCTTTACCTGTTGTTAGTTTGGTTTTGTTTTTGTTTGATATTTGTACTAAAAATATTGACTCATCAGCATTGCACTATTTACAGATGTGTCCGCTTCGGGTGACGGGGTCTGGTCCGGGAGCCGTGCATTCTATTGATCCTAACACTGTTCATATTCCTGGTGGACATGTCCTCCCTTAACATCATCTCCTGGAACACCAGGGGACTGAACTCCCCGGTCAAGCGTTCCCTGGTGTTCCAATTCATTAAAACCTATAACCCACATATATGTGTGTTCCAAGAGACACACCTAACAGGAGGCAGGGTCTTGGCCCTAAAAAAACCATGGGTGGGACACCACTACCACTCCACGCACTCCTCATTCTCTAGAGGTGTCACTATACTGGTATTGAAATCACTTCCATTTCGGCTCTTGGATTTGACCCTGGACCCCGATGGTCGGTACGTAATAATTCATGCTAAAATATATTCTCTAACATGGACCATTGTGGGCTTATATCTGCCTCCCCCGGCCTCCCTGCTGGTGCTCAATCAGATCACCGGCAGGATGGCCGAATTTGCATCAGACAACAATGTTATATTGGGTGATTTTAATCTGGTCCCTGACCCAGATCTTGACAGGTTGACTCCTGCGGGACATCATTGCTCTGGGTTGGCTGAGTGGGCAGACACTTATGGCCTGACTGATGTCTGGAGGTGGCGACACCCCCAGACCAGGGCATACACATGCCACTCGGCCTCCCATAGAACGTTCTCCCGCATAGACTTAGTCTTCGCGGGAAGTCAGGTCCTCCCAAGGGTCTCAGACATACAAATACTGCCTAGGGGAATTTCCGACCACGCACCCTTGTTGTTGTCACTGGACCTTTCCCTTGGCTCAGTAGAAAGGATATGGAGGCTCTCCAGATTTTGGATTTCAGACACTGCAGTGGACTCCCAATTTAGAACGGAAATGCTTGATTGGGCTATAAACGAGGGCTCGGCTGACCCCGTAGTTGTGTGGGATGCCTTTAAAGCCACGACGAGGGGATGTTACCAGACCATCATTGCCAGAGTCCGACGAGAGCGCAGGGCAGACTTAATTAAGGCTGAGGGGGAGGCGAATAGTGCGGAGGCTCTTTTTGTTCGTACCCGGGATTCTGCGCACTATTCACATCTACAACACATGACGAAGGAGGTGGTTCGTCTCCGTACTTCTCTTACCCAGAAGAAAATGTTGGCTCAATCCCAACGGATTTTTGAGCAGGGGGAGCGGTCGGGTCGCTTGTTGGCCTGGCTCTCCAGGGAACAGGCGGGCGGGATGAGCATCTCACATATTAGGGACTCCTCGGGACAGTTGATCCATACCCCGGAGGGGATTAACCGCTGTTTTGCGGAGTACTACGAATCCCTCTATGGGACCAGGGTGGACTATAGAGGGGAGGATCTGGTGGCGTACCTAGACGACATAGATATCCCAACCCTTACTGTAACATATCGTGACAAGCTTGATGCTCCAATTACGTCCTTAGAGATAATACAGGCTCTTAAATCAATGCAGACAGGGAAAACTCCGGGACCCGATGGCGTCCCTGTAGAGTTTTATAAACAATATGCTATGGAACTAGTGGATAAACTCCAGGGCCTCTTCTCTGCATCGACGCATCTCGGAAAACTCCTGGACACCGTGAGCGAAGCGATCATAGTGGTGATCCCCAAGCCGGAGAAGGACCCCACATTGTGCTCCTCGTACCGCCCTATATCCCTTCTGAATGTGGATGCAAAGGTACTGGCAAAAGTTCTGGCCAACAGGCTTAACCTGGTAATTACTGCTCTCATCCACAGGGATCAAACAGGCTTCATGCCCGGGAGAGGAACTGACATTAATATCAGACGCCTCCACACCCACATAGACAGGGCGGACGAGGCGGCCAATGGAACGGTGGCCTCACTCGACGCGGAGAAGGCTTTCGACTCCGTCGAGTGGGGCTACCTATGGGAAGTGCTCTCGAGATTCGGGTTCGGCCCGGGTTTCACGAAATGGCTCCGCATGTTATATCATTGTCCTTCAGCTAGAATACGTACTAACGGAAGCCTCTCGGGAAAATTCCAACTGTTTCGAGGCACACGACAGGGGTGTCCCCTCTCCCCGGGTCTATTTGCTTTGGCGATGGAACCCCTAGCTATATTGTTGAGGGCCAACCCTGGGGTAAGGGGACTCCAGGTGGGTCCCATCGAGGAGAAGTTATCACTATACGCGGATGACGCTCTGCTTTATTTAGCGGATGCATCGTCCTCTTTGCAGACTGCACTCGAACTGATTAACCGATTTGGCGGGTACTCGGGGATTCGCATTAATTGGGACAAGTCGGTTCTTTTCCCTCTCCATCCCTCGACCCCTAGAATACCTCACCCACAGCTAAAATGGGTAGATGACTTCAAATACCTGGGGATAAAAATAAGTGGTAAAGTCCAAGATTACATCGATAACAATTTGCGTCCACTCATGGCACAGCTTACGGCCAGGTGTGCGGCTTGGCGTTCCCTTCCATTGACCCCTATAGGCAGAGTCAATTTATTAAAAATGATATACCTCCCAAAATATCTATACTTCTTCCGCAACACACCCATACCCATCCCTAAGATTTTTTTTCGACGGCTGGAGAGTCTGCTGATACAATTTGTCTGGGCTGGGAGGCCACCCAGGGTGGCCAAGCAGATCTTATATCTCCCACTTTCGGGGGGAGGACTGGCGTTACCAAATTTTCAAATCTACTACTGGGCAGCTGTCTTGGTCACGATTCGATGGTGGTTCTCCCAGCCCACGCAGAATCCAGCGGTCACTTTGGAGGCAGCCATTCTGGGTTCCTTTGCTGCCCTGAGCAATCTCCCGTTTCGCGGTCTTAGGGCCAGTTTGTCCATGACAACTCTGATGCGAACCACTGTGAAGGTATGGCAGGAGGCTAGGAAAATCTATAGGAAGCCCAACTGCATTTCACCCCACATGCCCCTTTGGGGTAACCCTCTGCTCTCCCACTTTTACACTATTCCGGACCCCTCTCTCTGGGCAAAAAAGGGAATCCTCACATTAAAACATATAGTTAAAGATGGCAGGCTCATGACTTTCCAAGCACTGAGGCAATCCTTTGCTATCCCAACCTCCTTCCAATTCAGATACTGGCAGCTGAAGCACGCCTTTGAGGCTCAGTTCCCTGACCCCCTCAATCTGGAACCAGACTCCATTGAAAGGCTCCTGACCTCCAGCGTGATGGGGAAGCCTCTCTCAACACTATATCTATACCTTACGATGGAGTATGATGCGAAATTAACTAGAACATGGGAGAAGTGGAGGGTTGACATCCCCTCTTTAGATGAGGAAGAGTGGAAGGAGTGTTTAATCTCCTACATTCCTTCCATGATCGCTGCAAGGGATAGGTTCATACAATTCAAGTTCCTACACAGAGCGTATTTCACCCCTCAGAGATTGGCGCGTATATACCACCAAAGAGATCCCAACTGTCAGAGATGCAGACAGGAGGCGGGTACTTTCTGGCACATGGTCTGGTCTTGTCCCAAACTAAGACCCTTTTGGTCAGCAGTGGCCTCCACACTGGGGAATGTCATAGGCTCAGTTTTACCGGTTGATCCCCAAATACTATTGCTCAGTCATCTGGAGGATGTCGAGGGTGATAGATATGATAAATTGTGTCTAACCTTCACATTGTACTATGCTAGACGGGAGATTCTACTGCGATGGAAAATGGTGAAGCCTCCTACCCTGGCCTCGTGGATAAGGTCGGTGAACAAGGTACTCCCCCTGTATAGACTGACGTACGAAAGTAGGCAATGCCCGGGGAAGTTTGACAAAATTTGGTCGTCCTGGGTAGACGCTTCAGGGGACCCTGATCCCCCTACCCCATAAGTAAGACGTGGGAAATAGTAGAGGATGTCCTGCACCTCAAGTCTATTCCTCTTATGCCCGATTCCCTTCTTCCCCTTCCTTTTCTTTCCTTTCCCTCTCCCCTCCCCCTGTCTTCCTTCCTCTTCCCCCCCCCCCGCCACCCCTAATAGGCTTGATTGAAAACTGGGTTATTTACTTTATATTGTCTAAGAACTTTAAGATGATACGAGCCATGAGAAGTATGGTTAAGTGAAATTCTGTTGTGTGCACATCTGGAACACCTGATAAACAGTAGTTATTGTTCTGAGTAAATCTCACTGTTGTTATTCTTACCGCAATGACTGTACTAATTTCTTGTACTATAATGCTGCTTTGTTTAATAAAATTTTCTGTTAAAAAAAAAATAATGGTGTTGTGGTAACTTGACACACAAAGCGACAAAAAATATTATGGAGATCACTATAAAAAAAAAAAAAAGTTTTTCAGGAGATGTTGAGAAAAAAAAAATTAAAAGATTATTCTGGAGATCTTGCGAAAAAAACCCCCAAAGATTATTCATGAGATCACTAGAAATAATAAGAAATCTGTCAGAACTCTGTGTGAATATCAGCAGCAAAGCAACCTCATTATTCTAGCATTATAAAGAAGAAGAGAATGCGCTGCATTGAAAGATTTAAAAATTTGCAGCGTGACGAATGGGCTATCTCCATTATGAATGCTAGTTTTACAAGACTGAGCGCTTCCATCTCGTACTTGAATCCGAGCATGAGTGTAATTTGGTATGTCAGACTTGTGTACACACGCTCGTAATTTCCAACAACGTTTTTTGTCAGAAAATTTGAGAACCTGCTCTTAAACATTTGTGAGGGGAAGTTCTGACAGCAAATGTCAGATGGAGCATACACACGGTCTGACTTTCTGACAACAAGCTCACATCGAACATTTCCTGTTGGAAATTCCGACCGTGTGTACGCGGCATGACATCTCTGAGTCTGAAAATGATCAGTGCTGAGCACCTCCAGTTTCATTGATCACAGAGCATGGATGCTTCCCAATATTTCATCCTGAAATCATTTATGATCGTCCCAGGCTTCCCAGAAAACAGCTAGCATGAAGTCTAGGAGATGACATCTTGTTGTTTCTGTAACAACATTTCTTTTATATCATGCTGATTGATTACAGAACCTGCTTACAGCAGAAAACAAGGACCTCTTAATGCATTAATGGAGCAGGTATATTTAGACCTTTTCATCTATAATGAAACTAATATTCGGCCAGCTTTACTCTTTTGACCCGCACCTAGTCCAGACAAAGGAACAGCAGTGGAGTGAGGGAAGGTAAGTACATGGCCTTGCATGGCCAAGGAAATGGTTGGCATTAACATTCTGAATCATCCCACACATACTTGACTGTAGTTCAGGTCTATTTCTGACGATCAAAAAGCTAGTGCTTGTTTGGTGCTGATTATCTGTTGGCTGCAAAACTATGAAAAGCTGATATAAAACATTTTGTAATTACTTGTTTAAAGGGACTAAAAAAACATCCTGTTATTTCAGTACTGAACATAAATATGGTGAACATAAACATAGGTGTAGCAAGGGCCCCGACCCCTAGAGGCCTAATAGCAACCTCCAGAATCAGAGAGAGCTGACATCCTTCTCTGTAGAGTGGGTTACTAGGCATGGTGGGTGTAATACAAGCTGAAGTAATGGGCGCCAGACACTTTTGAATGCAAAGAGATTTATTGTCTCTTAAACAAGAACTGTGGGAGAGAGGGTTAGGGCCAGGACACCCTTAAATGGATCCAATGACAATTGTCAGACTCCGAGACTCCTATAGGTAGACAGCTATACAGTGGAAGGCCTCCAGCTGAAAAGCACTTCTGCATAGGTAGGACCACTGTCTCCTATGGCAACAAATCTTGTAATAGTCACTAACGGTAGTTGTATTTAACTAGTTCTCCTTACACTCTACAGCCTCTTACTGTAGGTCTTCACTCACTGAGCTCCCAGTCTCTCACTAGACTCTCAGACCCAATTGCCACTGGATCTCGTGAGCTCTTCCACTTTCATAACTCAGTATCTTCCTCAAGCGTCACCCCGCTTCTGCTGGGTCCATGACTTGGCACTCACAGATACTCCTCAAGCGTCACCCCTGCTGACCCTCTAGGTCCCTGACTTGGCACTCACTGATGCTCCTCAAGTGTCACCTCTGCTGTCCTGCTGGGTCTCTGGCTTGGCACTTGCTGAAGTTTTCCCACTCCTTCACCATCCCCGCATGGTGATAAGACTGCTCTGGTACTGGCTCCAGCTTACTCACAGCGGTCTCCGGTAACAAGGTGGAGGGTCCCTTAGTGGCGACAGCTTCCCCTCTACCTCCGACCACAACAGGTTCCCCGTCCGGCTGAACCGTTACTCCCGGTTGGACTCCAATCTGGCAGTCACAACCCTGCGCTGCTTCTCCTGCTTTTGGATAGGCCCCCAGACAGCCAAGCAGCCAGATGTCCCAGGGATATGCCTCAGGCTCCCAGCCTAACAGCCCGGGGCAGCATAACACACGTCCACCCAGACAGCCGTCCAGGTGGCACAAAATCCCGATCGACTGACTCCACCCAAATAAATAGGCTCTCCCAGCAGGCCAAGGGACTAAAGAAACCCCCGCCAATTGGCTGAGACATTCCATCCATTCATAACCTGACCTTGCTAAGCCGTTGTCTAACTAATGTTACTGGCATAACGCCACCTAGCGACAGAAGAGAGAATGTTCAGGAAGTACAGAACTAGAGAGGAATCAGTGGATCTACTAACAATTAACCAGGGCAACTACCACCTGGCAAACTAAATTTACTAGCAACCCTGACTATACACCAGGGTGCTACATCAGAAAACATCTATATATTCCTTTTGAACTTTCTTTTTGGTGAAAGTGACCTATCCATTATGAAGATTCAACACTCTTCATTTCCCCTAAGTAATCTTGTTTTCTCTGTGCAAACACCACTGCCTGATTTCCTACTAAGGCCTGCAGATTGAACACGGAAATAATTGAAAATAAAAAAAATAGAACGGCGGGAGTTTTCTTCCAAATATCATGTAAATGCATTTTTGAAGGATGATGATGACATTGCTACTTGAAGGGTAATGTTATAATATAAAAGTCACAGTAATCACAAAAGAGTTATGGTAAGATTGACATCAACAAAAGGTAAAAGTCATTGAAGACTTTCAGAAATATAAAAATATATTTGAAAAGCATTTACATTTTAATTAATTTCTTATGAAATCAAGCTTGCTACCCTTGCTAACCTCAAAGTGTATGTAAACATTAAAAGTGAGCTTGGAGTTTTCCTTGGATTTATCCTTGGCCTTTTTTTCAAACATTAAAAGCTACCCATACACCAATAGAATTTTGTCTGAAAAAATTTTTTTTTTCAGAACTATTGTTTTATTTGCTACTAATAATTGGGTGATATCAATGATCATTTTTAACCATAGTAATGAGCAAAATCAAAGGAGAAGGATGCAATTTTTTCTTGAATTAACAAAATTCTAATTGTGAATGTGGTTTGCCTTTTAGAAAAATCATACTTATTGTTATGCACATGTGCATCCTGAAATCGAACATAGTAATGAAAACATTGGCAATCAAACAACATTTTTAGGGTTTTTATATGAAATTTGATAACTCCATAATGGTATTATCCAATGCTTTAATGAACATGTGGACAGGGCTTTCCGCCCGATGTGAGGACCCTCACACTTGCTAATACCCTGGGAACATGGGCAAGGGGTTGTGGTCATGTGTAGATCAGCATTAGGGCAACACCCCACTTGTTGAGCCGAATGAGCCATTTGCCTTGCACAATTCCACTTGTTATGCCCTGTACACACAAGCGGACTTTTCGACCGGACTGGTCTGACGGACCAAATCCGGCAGACAATCCGACCGTGTGTGGGCTTCATCGGACCTTCAGTGGATTGTTTCTGTCGAAAATCTGAAGGACTTTAGATTTGGAACATGTTTCAAATCTTTACGTCAGAACTCCGCCGGACCCAGTTCCTATCGAAAAATCCGCTCGTCTGTATGCTAATCCAATGGACGAAAACCGACGCTAGGGCAACTATTGGCTACTGGCTATGAACTTCCTTATTTTAGTCTGGTCATACGTTATCATGTACAAATCCATCGGACTTTGGTGTGATCGTGTGTAGGCAAGTCCGTTCGTTCGAAAGTCCGTCGGAAGTCCGTCAGAAGTCCGTTGAAAGTCCGTCGGAAAGACTGTCGGACCTTTGTCGCCGAAAAGTCTGCCTGTGTGTACAGGGCATAAGACTTAAACACCTTGCAGTTAAGCAGTTTTCCTATGTCACTGTACACTTTCTTCTCATGAATGCAGCAATTCCTAGGAGAAACCATAGAACCTGTGCACCACTCACCAGCACAGTCATGATTTTCACCTCACTCCCAGTGACAATGTGAACTCCTGCCATTCTCAGCGCAAACCTGTGTTACTCAAGAGCTTTAACACTTCACTTGGATCCCTTCCTTACTGTCTCTTGCTTCCATACCTCCAGATTAGGTCCCTGGCTCCCCCATGCCGCAACATAGGTCCAGAGTATGGGGTACAGATTGCTGGGGGGATCAAGCTCACCAACCCCTTCACTACCGGGGTAACCATCTCCCATGGCAGGTACTGACCTTCTGCTGGCTGGATGCTATCGCATTTACATCACTTCACTGATTACCCATAGCAATAGCAATATAGCCATAGCCATATCTCCTGCCAACTCATCTGCATGATCAACCCTTCAGTGGTGGCTCTTTTGTATCTCCTCTTCATCCTCTTGTTAAGACCTGTTTGTGATACACCCTGCTTGCACCCCCTTGAATATCTTCAGGCTAGGCATTAAACAGCTAACAGTATCTTTAACGAAGACTTGCAGCAGTACAGTCCATAATGCACAGTCCCACAGAAGCACAGACACAGTCCTAATCTAACTAATGCAAGTTGCCCAGCTCATACCTTGGGGGTAAGGGGGGCATGTGCTCCAGCAGGCCTAAATGGTGTAGCAGTTTTTCCTCTAATGCCCTGTACACACGACGGAGTTCCAATGGAATTCTGCTCAAGCTGTCTTGAATACACACGGTCACACCAGTCACAGCAAATTCTGACCGTCCAGAACGCGGTGACGTACAACACGTACTATGGGACTAGAAAACGGAAGTTCAATAGACAGTAGCAAATAGCTTCCGTTTTTGGTACGTCAGAACAGCATACAGACGAGCGGTTTTCCTGATAGGAATTAGTTCCGTCAGAAAATTTAGCACATGTCCTCTTTCTAGGTCTGTCAGAATTTTCAACGTAAAAAGTCCGATGGGGCATACACACGATCAGAATATACGATGAAAAGCTCCCGTTGGACTTTTTCTGTCGGACATTCCGCTCGTGTGTACACGGCATAATATCCCATATGGAAGAGAGACCTAGCCCTGAGCCCTCCCATTGTATTTATGTGGCTTACAGCAGGGGGAAGGACTCAGAAAGCCCGGGTAAAGAGTCTAGACACAGTTAACCCCTTCCCATCCTGGGCAGCCTGCTAACTAAAGCATAATACACACACAACGTTTGAATAACATGAGTTTGCATAAATCATTTAATTGGTACAAAACATAACACACTCCAACTCTGCTCCACTTTGCAAGCACCTGGTTACTCATAAAAGGAAGAAGCCACGCTAATAAGTCCAATTTATATACATTTGATTGTAGATATGAATATTATCTCTCATATGGCAAAAAATTTGTTGAATTCAGATTCTTCTAGTATTAACACCACAGTGAGTTTGTTCAACAAAAGTGTGCCACCACCTTTAGAAAAACTTGCTTACCAGATGGCAAACAAAACCAGGCATGTGGCTATAGCCCAGCCAAGGCCTTTGCTTGCACAGAAGATCATGGATATAAGCTCTGGATGGATGGCTGCATAGACATATCCAAACACCGATGATACCGATCAATCCAGGACCATTAGTTCAGCAACCCACTCAGCATTTGCTTTGTAGATCTGAAACAAAGGCACTCAAATGAAATAAAAGCCACTTTACAAACTCTTTAGCTCGCCATTCAGACAGGTGCTGGTGTGGTATGACTGTGATTACACAGATCTGTCAAATAAAGATCCACATCAAAAGTCCAGCAAAAGATATCTCCTGATTGAAAATACTGAGCACTCTGCTAGTATTAGCTGCTATTCAGCTAGAACAGTATTTTCAATCAGGAGATATCTTTTGCTGGACTTTTGATGTGGTTGTGGGCATGTGTTTAGAGCCAGAGGCTCTAATAGGCTTCAAAAAAGGGTGGGTTCGGGGCGCAGAGCACTGCGTCATGAGCCCATCCAGTTGTGTGACAATAGCGAATGAATATTTGCTATTGTCACACTGTTTCTCCTCCCGGCTAATCAGGAAGCGGGTCCTGAGACCGCCACCTGATTGGCCTAAAGGAGATCCGATCCTATTGGCCGCCAGGAGGATGAGGGAGGAGATGCAGGGGCTGCCGCGAGATGGGGTAAGTGCGGGGCCCCGACCTACTGACCAGGGGGTGGTGCCATCAGCAACCCGACCGACCAGGGGGTGGCGGTGGCCCCGGACTGATCGCTCTTGTACAATGTTCGGAGACTCTGTATTCTGTGAGTGTAGGCTGTGCTATGTGGTAAGTCACCCGCCGGTTATTTCTCTGCTGTCACTGGAGAGGTGAAAGTTTGCGGGGCTCTGAAACTTATGAATCATTGCCTTATCATAGAACGCCGGCTCTGTCCTTTTTAGGAAGCGTACCATCATCGGATACTCTTGGTGGTTGCTGCTTTATACTAACATGGGAGCGTCAGTTGTAGCTCAGTGCGATGTGTGCAGAATGATGGAGATTATCTGCTGTGCCTATAGTAGAGGGGATTGATAACCATGTCTATAATCAACAATGTATGTATTTCTCTGACTTTTTGTACTGTCTTTCTACCTTTATGTGCTATGTACTAAGCAAAGAGAGTCGGTTGTAACCTAGGCTCCTCAGGATGTATGTAGAATGATAGACAGCATCTGCTGTTTATGTCTATGTAGTAAGTAGAGGGTGATTTATAGGCATGTCTACGCTCAGTGGCGGCGGCTGCGGCGGGTGGATTGTTTGCCGCCCCCCCTCCCAAAAAAAAAAAAAAACACCAGCCGCCACTGCTTCCCATGTCTTCCACTCAAAGAGTGTATTTAGCACACCTAGTTCTTGTCTTGGACTACAGAATGATTAACCTTTATATTGTATTGGTTTGAAAATAGGAGTGATTGAGAAGTTTAGCTAAAAACACAGAGCAGGACTGACAACAGTTCATAAAAAGGACATAAGAGCTCAGTGTATTTCTAGCAGATCATCAGGTTTTTTTCTATACTTGCAGGGTCTTTAAAGGGATAAAACATGAGAAAACGTGCATGTATTGCGGAGATGTACTGCATAGGTTTTTTTCTTAAATTTGGCCTTGACATACTCTTTAAAGATTTGGGTAACTGTTAATTGCTCAAACTCTTAATCCATACAGCAAATGTTCTACTTTGGAATTGTAGAGGCTTAGCAAGTTATATGATGGATTACAGAACATGAATTATGAAAACTTATCAGGCGTTCTGCTTCATTAACTTGGTGCTGAGAGATTAGCCAGTTGCATTACTATTTTAAGGTTTGCTGCTGGTTCATGTGTCTAGTTTAAATTCTGCCTTAAGCCTCATACCCACGATCAGATTTTCCGATGGGAAATGTGCGATGACAGGCTGTTGGCGGAAAATCTGACCGTGTGTATGCTCCATCGGACAATTGTCGGATTTTCCGTGGACAAATGTTGGATAGCAAGTTTTAAAATTTTCCGCGGACCAATGGCTGTTGTGGGATTTCCGAGCGTGTGTACACAAGTCCGTCGGACAAAAGTCCACGTTTTTGTTGGCAAACAATCGGATCGCGTGTACGAGGCTTTAGTTTAGATAGCAACACCTAAGTGTCAGTCAAGACAATTTCTTTTCTTAACTTTAGTGGGGAAGGGTGAGAACTTCTTCTTGGTTCAAAAAGACAAAATTTAGGTGCCGCTCAGGTAGAGAGGTAAAGCCTAACTAGGCTGTTGTGAGTGTAGGCAGGGACAGCGAGCTTGTCCTATCTCCAAGCTGCAGCAATGTCAAAGGAAAAGATCCATAGGCGCACATCATGAAGCAGACTCATGTGCATGAAGCTTATGGATCTTTTCCTTTGACAACTTCTTGGTTCTTACAGCTATCCGACAGATTATCATTCCTATTCTGTCCAGGTGGTGATGGTTTTACGAGACAGCAAGTAAGGGAACATCTATAATGGGACACCAACTGATATAAAAAGAAAACTGCCAGAGGCTCTAACCTTTCCCACTCTATCCAAAACTAAGAAAATAATTTTTGGCTCTGCATACACTTTAAAAACTACCAACGCACATACAAATGGCAGTGTCTATAAAGATCATCCAGGTCATTACATATCTAATGGTACTAAATCAATCACAACTGGATTAGCTGATAATTCCTAAAATAATTAATATCTCTGTGTTTTATTGAATGATTTTTGACAACTGTTGGAAATGCATCAAATGCATTCCAAAATATTATCATCTGGATCTTCTGTGATCAGTTACTATTCTATCTTTAGTCAGTGGATGCCCAAAGTAGAGCTATATAGTCATATATATAATCAAAGCAACATTCATTCTAAACAACATTTGTCAATGTGACAGAGTCTTCTGTTTAATGATTGTGCAATTCCAAGGCCAAACTGCTTTTTGTTTTATTGAGTTTGATGTCACAATTGACCCTTGGGCCAGATCAATAGAATGTAAGTTTTTTTCTAAGAACACAGGCCATACTTGTTAACCAGATACATTTTTACTCTGATGTCCATACTGTCCTACGGCTGATTCTTGATAACAATACATGTTATGATAAAATCCACTGTTTGGTGGATATGACCCACCTGTTAAGTGGTTCTAATTATTTAACCATGCCCCTTTAAGTCCCTCCCACTGTTAACACAAATTGTCCACACCCCCTGTTCAAGGGAGAGTGCTATGCGCTCTGCATTACTACTCTCCTTGGGGCAGTGAAAGAAAGGAGCGCTATATAAACTAATAGTACAATGATAAAAGAGAGCCACCCAGTGTACACGGCCGCTATGGAAATGCATGAGAGAGTCAGCACGTATATATGATCGGCTAAGTGTCCCATATGGCATTTAATTTGTACAATATAATCTAGCTGTAAGATGTTCCACCAGTCTGACATATTTGATCCAGTTCAATAAGTCATGCATGGAAGAAGGTGAGGTTCACAGCCAAGAGCTCTGTGTTGAAATTCAACACAGGGCTCTGTACACAGCGATCTGTACACAGCAATCTATACACAGCAATTTGCAAAGATCATTAGTAAACAGAAGCACACTTTACTCACATTACACATAGTTAGGAAAATATTTAACTGCTTGATCTCCCTAGATGTTAACCCTTTCCCAGCCAGTGTCATTAGTACAGTGACAGTGTATATTTTTAGCACTGATCATTGTAATAATAGCATGATGATGTCAGTGGCAGTTAGTCAGTTCCCCTCAGCATCAGTTAGTGTCAGATTGCACTATCGCAGTCCTATTATACAGTAAGTCGTTGATTGCCACCATTGGTAGTATTAAAAAATTAAAATGGCAGTATATATATACTATAGTTTGTAGGCGCTACAACTTTCACGCAAACCAATTAATATACACTTATCTGGATTTTTTTTCATCAAAAGATTTTTTTTCAAAAAAAAAAAATGTAGCAGAATACATTTTTGGATTTTTTTCATTAATAGCGCAAAAAATAAAAAAACTCAGTGGTGATCAAATACCACCAAAAGAAAGCTCTATTTGCGTGAAAAAAATGATATACATTTTGTTTGGGTACAGCAGTGCAGGACCGCGCAATCTCCAGTTAAAGTAACCCAGTGCCGAATAGCAAAAAAATGACCTGGTCACAAAGGGGGTAAAATCTTTCGGAGCGGTTAAAGTTTAAACATGTATTGCACTATTACACTACCACTTAAGAATAATTAAGTAGAGCACATCAAATTTGTAGGAGGCATCTACTAAGCTGCTGAATGAAAAAAAAAATATTATTTTTATTTTCTTAATGTTAAATGTTGGTAATATATTCAGGTAATATGTGCAATGGCATTACCATCAATAGAGTTTTTTTTTTTTTTTGTTTTTTTTTATATTTTAAAGTTGCACTTCTGTTTGTCAAAAAGCAATATTTTTGTTTTTTTTTGTAAGTTTGGTTTTATTTATAAAGACGTTATATACAGTTTAACAACGGCTAAATTTGTGTCTGTAGTGCATGTTCAACCCTTAATATCATAATTAATAATGTGTTATTAGATTTTTTATGCCAGGAGTGCATGAGTTTGGAAATTCTAAAGAAATGCTTAACCCCTTCCCTCCAGCACTATAGCTGAAAGATGGCTACAGGGCGGGCTTACTTTGCCAGGAGGGCGTCCATGGACATCCTCCCACGATCGAGCTGCCTGTGTGCCCCCTGCGAAGCGCGGGCAGTGCACTCTGTGATTGCTGAATCCTACAGACTCAGCTGATTACAGATCGGGGTTAAGGGCCAATCACAGTGCCCCTTTACCAAATAATCAGCTGTGTCCAATGACAGCTGATCACAATGTAAACAGAAACCAGTTATTGGCTTTTTTTTCCTCATGCTGACAGTGTGAGAAAGGGAGAAGAAAGCAGATAACCGGCTTGTGTTAAAGGAACATGTACACTGAGAATCAGGGCACTGATTATCAGTGCAGTCCCAACAGTGCCCACCAGTGCTGCCAATAAGTGCCCACCAGTGCTGCCAATAAGTGCCCACCAGTGCTGTCAATCAGTGCTCATCAGTGCTGCCAGTCAGTGCCCATGAGTGTCACATATCAGTGCCGTCTATCAGTGCCACCTATCAGTGCCCATCAGTGCCATCTATCAGTGCCGCCTCATCAGACTCATCAGTGCGCACCAGTGCCGCCTCATCAGTGCCCATCAGTGCCACCTATCAGTGCCACTTGTCACTGCCCTTCAGTGCCACCTCATTAGTGCAGCCTATCAGTGCCCATCAGTGCAGCCTCATCAGCGCCCTAAAGATTCTGCTTACAGGACTTTTCCAAACGTCCTACAAGCGCATCACCTGAGTGTGAAAGCACCCATTGTAATGAATAGGAGGCAGTTTTCGGGCGCTTTCCATGCACTTTTTCTAGCATTAAAACGCCTGAAAACTGCCTCAATGTGAAAGGAGTCTAAAACTAAAATGGCATTTTAGTCAAATGACTATGACTAAAACAAAATCGATGCCAAAATTGGCACTGGTTATTGAATAACAATTCTTCAAATTCTTTTCTACACCTCAAATTGGGAGACCCAGAAGTTGAGTCCACTTATTCAGGGGTATAGAAGATTCCATTAGTTTGGAAAGCAAGACATTTGCCCCCAAGACGTGATGCCAGGGCAGGTCCTCAGGATATGGTATAACGTGCCCACTGGTGATAGATGGAATGTAAGCATTATCATGATTGTTGTAACCAGTGGTAGGATCAGGTCATACTGAGCTGTACCACCACTAACAAATAAAAGTATATATTACATAAATCCAAATGATTTTGTCTTTGGATATCATCTAATGTACTGTGTAGGTTATTAATATTTAAAGCAGCACACAGCATAAAAGCTATAGCTGTCCACCTCCATTAAATCCATAATTATATTTATGGAGATGTGCAATTAGAACTTATTATGGTACTTTAAGCAGCTTCTGTACAGTACACAGAACAGGCTATGCTCACAAGCATATTTATTGGAAAATACGATGTTATAAAAGAAATCTGTTATAAAAGTGGGAAGAATTCCAATGACTTGTCAATAGTGAAGTGAAATAGGAATTGGAAGCTGCTGGACATTGAAGAGTTAAATGCTATGTGTATCTCCAGTTGGCACGAGCCTTCAATATGTGAGAGGTCCAAAACTCCACGAAGGGAACATGCGCTGAGACCACTCCCAGCTCCTTTCATCGTGCCTGACTTGTCAAAGCAGGTTTATTAAATTAATGAGAACTTCTAGCTCCTTACAAGAAGACAAGGCTGTTTGTAGCTGTTTCATCCAGGGCAAGGTAAGGCTGTGTTCTTCCATTTAATAAACTGGATGTCTAATGCTGATAAACAGACTTACAGTGAATCAATGTCACATCTGAGTGATAAGGACAGTTATGAGTTGCAGCTTTTTAGTGTTCATATTTTAGAAGTGTCAATCAAATACCAGTATAGATTACTAGAAATTCCTAAAAAGACAAGCCAAAATGCCCTCCTGTCATATTTATTTACATTACGCCTTGTTGTCAGTTTGCTGCAGCCTCACTGTCATATTACATTTAGATTTCAGATTTTCATCATATTATTTTTTACCTTCAGTTATCTTATTTTCAGTTTCAGTGTATGGTATTTTGTTGTCTTTCTTAAAGTAAACCTGTCATTAAGGAAATATGGATCATTGCTGATCTTCTTGGTTGCCTGGTTGACATCAATAATACAAATACAAACTTGGCCATAAATGTAACGATCTGATCGAACGATTCTTCAAAGAATCGGATGGTGTGATAGAGTCTAAGCTTTATCAAAAATACTGGATGTAATATGTGTTTGTAGGAAAGTACATATAACATTGTAAAGTGCTGCACAAACTGTTGGCGCTATATAAATCCTGTATAATAATAATAATATTAACAAGATTGGCAAATGTATGGCACATTAAATGATCTGAACATTTAAACAATTGTTAATTGTATCATTAAGGGGAGAATTATGATTTTTTTTTTTAAATCAAGAAACATTACAAAGATGGATTATTTATAGCAAAAAATAAAAAAACTATTTTTTTCTAAATGTTCAGACTTTTTTCGTTTATATAATAAAAAATAAAAAAAACAGTGGTGATCAAGTACCACCAAAGAAAGCTTTATTTGTGTGATAAAATGATATAAATTTCTTTTGCGTACAGTGTTACATGACCGAGCAATTGTCAGTTAAAGTAGCGCAGTGCTGAATAGCAAAAAATGACTTGGTCATGAAGGGGTAAAACCTTCTGGAGGGCAAGTGGTTAATAAAGTTTCACATAGGAGCAGCACAGATCAATTGGTTCATAATATGTTTTTCCAAATTTGTTTCGATTCTGAGTATATGGACCAAACATATCAAGTGACTTTAGTTAGTGGGTTGGTGCCTGATCGCTCCTCTGATTGCAATTTAGTGTTATAATTAAATTGGATCATGATTAATTGACAATTGTTAATTTTATCAATGGGGGGAAGATATAATTTTATTTCAAATCAAGACACATTTGAAAGCAATTTTAGTAAACACAAACAACATTCAACACTTTTTTTTTTTTTTAGTAAATATCATAAGGACACGTTCACACGTGGGCAGAATTGGTGTGATTTTGTCCACACTTCCAAATTGCGCAGCGCGATTGGCTGCCATTTTGCCTCGGCTGTCATGTGACAAAACACACGTGTAAAATTGCGTCTGGCTCATGGCCAAAATGTGGTCCCTGAGCTTCTTTGGCGTGACAAGCATGCAAAGGGGTTGCTCATTCCAGTGAATGGGCTGCCCTATGCGTGTCAGGCAGAAACGCACATGAATTGCACTTTTTAAATCACTAGCGAGAACCCATGTTCCCGCTAAGCAATATGTGAACGAGGCCTTAAAGGAGTTGTAAAGGCAGAATGCTATGCATTCCTATGCATTAATATAAAAATACTTTTGTGTGCAGCAGCCTCCCCAGCACCCCCTAATACTTAGCTAAGCCCCCTCTCTGTCCAGCGATGTCCATGAGTCCCTCGGCTGTCCGGGACTCTCCTCCTGATTGGCTAAGACACAGCAGCGGAGCCATTGGCTCCCACTGCTGTCAATCAAAGTCAGTTAGCCAATCAGGAGGGAGAGGGGGCGGGGCCGAACAGCAGCTCCATGTATAAATGGACACACGGAGCTGCAGCTCGGCTCAGGTACCCCCATAGCAAGTTGCTTGCTGTGGGGGCACTCAACAGGAGGGAGGGGCCAGGAGCAGCGAAGAGGGACCCGAGAAGAGGAAGCTCCAGGCTGCTCTGTGCAAATCCCCTGCAGAGCAGGTAAGTATAACATGTTTGTTATTTTTTTTACAAAAAAAAAATGAGACTTTCAATCACTTTAAATATGTATTTGTACATAAACAGTAATATAAAAAAAATGTAAGAATGACAGTTGAAAATGTGTATTGCTGAATTTGTACCAAAAATAATGTCATAGTGTACATGTACATCATTATATTCCTTCTTATATTTTAATAGTACCCGCCTGCGGTCCGTCCCACATACATCGATTTCGGCGGGGGGGGGGGGGGGGGGGGGGGGGGCTGTGTATTGGGTCACGTATCTGGTACATGATTAACGCTTCCGGGAAAGGAGCGTACCTACTGCCCCAGCACAAGCCCAAAAGCGGGTGCAGGCCATTGATTGATCGCCAGGATCCGCTGATCGGCGATGTATGGCCAAACAGCTTACACACAGAACCTGCAAGAGCCCCATATTGCACCCACAATCTACTAATCATGGGTGCATTGCTTTCCAGGCCCCCCAATAAAAAAAATAACAAATGTACATTTTTACCTGCAAAAAGATGTGCATTTTTTTTTTTTTTTTTTAAAGGTGAACTTATCCTTAATTTTAAGGCTGATAATCTAATGTCTGCAATTGCTATTTTAAAGAGATGGGCCACCTGTAATATAAAAACCAGAAATACCACTACAAATAGTAGAGGCGGAAAGCTGGTATAGACCTAGCTATAAGAACCAACATTGGTTCTTAAAAAACAAAGTCCTCTTTTCGTTTCTCTATAGGGAAGACACAAAGTCGACAAATGTCCAAATGACCCATTACAAGCTCTACCAACAGCTGGCAGATTATGTCAGTGCACTCTTGGCTCACCTTGGCAGTGCACACAGTGATGGTCACCATACCATACACAGCCCCTTTCACTGGGAAAATGAAAAGAGATGTTCATGCATAATTTATTACTGCTTTTTCCATTGGCAACACCTTAAAGGTGACAGGTGTTCACTTGTGCTTTAGGAACAATGGAGACATTAGAATAATAGAAGTTTGAAATCAAACTTTTAAGAAGAGCAATTAATCAATCAAAATGTTGGAACTAAGTTGATTGAAGATGGACAGGCTTAGTTTATTGTTATTTGAATGAGACTTGCTTTTCCAGTTCTCACTAATCCATTCTGTTTTCTCTACATAAATTATTTTGCATTTACCTTGTATTTTTTTATTAATATATTGTATATGCCCATTATTGTGTGGGCGGGGCCTACTCACCCTGCACGTGGGGGTACTTTTCGCTGTGAATTTGTTCACCAATGCCCAGGATCAGGCGGGAACTGCGGTCATGTGAAGTCTAACATTAAGGCAGTTCTACCCGACTTAGAGATGAACAGTAACACTGTGTGCAGTAGTAGAATGTACAGAATTCCTTTGAAAATGCTGTTCCATGTCACTAAACACTGTAACTTGGTGTATGTTAAATTAGAAGGAAGGCTGTTGAGCCTGCGCCACCTCTCCACCAGTCCAGCATTCCTCTGTTACCTCACTCCCAGTTACAGAATGGGGACCCGCCATGCACTGAGTGTGGACCTCATGCATGCACTTGTTAACGCCTTCACTTCCGTACCCATGTGACCAGTTCATGGATGTCCCTAATGTGGGTTCAGTTCCAGTTGCTACTGGAAAGGAATCCGCTAGGATTCCCTCACTACCAGAGGGCCTGTCACCTTTACCAGGTAACGTGCCTAACGACTGGCTGCATTGTGACTTGAACTAATGCTTAGTTACCCATCGCAATGACACTGCTTCTCTTGCATGACTTGTTGAGTAGATCTTTTGTAGCAGCTGAGTTTGTTACCTCACTTGTGCTTTACAGACCCTGGTTCTTTTTATATGCCAGAACCAACATGCACTCCTTTGAATAACTTCAGACCGTCTGGTCTGAAGTTATTCAAAGGGGTGCATGCTGAACAGAACAGAACAGATGATGCAACTTTACTAAAAAGC
This sequence comes from Aquarana catesbeiana, assembly GCF_042186555.1. Taxonomy (NCBI): domain Eukaryota; kingdom Metazoa; phylum Chordata; class Amphibia; order Anura; family Ranidae; genus Aquarana; species Aquarana catesbeiana. The sequence goes on from NC_133324.1 coordinate 215,660,591, forward strand.
TTCTTAGTACAGTCCCACATGAACAGTAACAGCATATTGTCCCTAACTACATCTAAGTGGCTGCCCAGGCGTACCTCAGAAAGGTAGTAGTCCATTTTGGCATTCTCCAGGTCTTGGTTGTTCTCCAGAACCTCAGTGCCTCTGACAGACTGCAAGGTGCAGAAGCTCACAGCAGCTACGGTATGTCCCTTTCGATGTGGCCCATCCGAACCAGAGAGAGGACACCCCTAAAAAGGCCTAGAACTCAGCCTTTCCCCATATTTATATCACTGGTGAAAAGGCTGAATCCCAAAAAGCCTGGGAACTAAAGCACATACATTAACTCTTTCCCCCCTCAGCCTGGGCCAGCCACTAACTAATACACCTGTAAGAAACCAGCCTACAGCTGGTCTGAAGGAACTCTTTTTTCTACATATACTGTAACTGAGATAATAAATGACAGCAAGAACAAACATTTTGTTCAGTGCAAAGTGTTTCATGTGCCACAGGAACCACAGAGTATCCAATGATCAGGTATGGTACTGGATTACAACAGCAGAATGAAGCAACAAGGAATCTCACAAAAGAAAGGCCTTTCCAATGTTTGAACACCCAACCCATAATGCCATGTTGAGTGAAGATGTGCTAATCAATTATGGATAAGGCCGCTAGGGTATGACTGCTTCCTCTAACACCTAAGAAAACAGACCATCTAGTGCTGGTAGGGATTGCACAGCAAAATGGCTTCAAAGTGGTAACAGGATTCTGTCATCAAGTAGAGTTACTTGTCAACTGGATTTTTTAGCCAAACTATTTTTGTCTGCAGTGCCAGGCTTTGGCATATGGTGAACCAGATGGACAAGTGATGTTCTATGTTGAGACCAGTGGCGCAGAGTAGAGGCGGTTCCTTTACGATTTATGTATTTATTTTTAATTTAGTAACTTTACAGATCCTGTGCTAAAAAATATGCCTAAACGGCGCTTGCCTTACTGCCTTCTAGCAGCGGCAGCAGTATAGTAACTGGTGAATTACACGTCTGACAGAAAGCATAAAGGCAGTGCTGGACTTCAAACAGTGTGCCACGGTTGTACATTGTAATAAATGTATATTTATAACATAAAGATATTTAACCACTTGAGTACTACCCCACTAACCAGGCTATTTTTCAGTTTTCTGTGCTATGATAATTTGACTGACCATTACTTGTGGTCATAAATATAAATGTATATTTATAAAATAAAGATATTTAACCACTTGAGTACTACCCTACTAACCAGGCTATTTTTCAGTTTTCTGCTCTATGACAATTTGATTACTTGATCATGCAACACTGTAAGCAAATTGATTTTATATTTCTTTTATATTCTTCTGTTATATATTTTATATTTCTTTTGAGACAGAGCATTTCTTTGGTGGTAATAATAACCACTATTTTTTTTTTTAGGTACAGTATATAAAGGAAACAAGACCAAAAATTGGGGTTTGCTTACATTTACCTTTATTTCTTTACCTTTAAATATGATCACACAATTATTGATGGTCAGTGGAACTTTTACCTCCCCATTGTTTAAAATGATTCCATCATTATTGGTGGTCAGTGGCACCTTTAGGTACCCCCACCATCACCTTCAGTCTGCCAATTCTCTTTCCTATTGTGTTTATAAACATTCAGGCCCATTCCCAGTGATAGAAAGGGGCTCTTCCTTCATTGTGAATGGACTGAATGTGTGTAAACACTATTAGTGTTTACACTTGTGCTGGCTGTGGTTGGTTCACTGCAATCACAAGGTAGAGAGCAACTCTAATTGGCTTTGTACATAATGACTATGATCTGAGTTGTAAAAAAACAGATCTGAGCCATTTATGGGCATACTGGCTGTGTGTTTCCTGATGTGCTGTTTCTACGACACCAAAAAAAAAAGATACATGGCAGTTTAGAATACAAGTCCACAAATGCCAGGATCCTTATAGCTTACCCCATAGTGTTATATCCCAAGAATGGCCTTGGTCCCCAGGAGGTGTACCCATTCCTCTCTCTCTCTTGTCTTCCTCTTCTTGATGCAGGCATTTCAAGTTCCAGTGTCATCTACAGTATACGTTTCCTGGCCTACTTATACCTCTTCTGCCTTTCCTTTTGAAAAATTCTTTATACATTGTTCATATTTCACTTACAAGTTGGAAAAATAATAATGAGAGGTCAGAGGGAGATAGGATTGGGTGCAGAGATGTTAACCTAGGAGGACAGATTATAGGGTGAAAGGGAAGAGGGAGGCACTGTGAGAAAAGTCAGTGTTACATTGTATAAAGGGTGTGGTTTAACACAAAAAAGGGGGACTTATGAAGCACATAGTAAAAATAGATGTTGAGCAGAAAGTTGTGCAGTGTACTTAGAAAATAAACATATGCCAAAAAATTAGTTTTAGAAAGTGGTACTAACCAGTGTCTAGACATAATAACATATACTGAAGATTAGGGATGAGCCGAACACCCCCCCGGTTCGGTTCGCACCAGAACCTGCGAACGGACCGAAAATTCGCATGAACGTTAGAATTCCATTGACGTCTATGGGACTCGAACGTTCGAAATCAAAAGTGCTCATTTTAAAGGCTAATTTGCATAGTATTGTCCTAAAAAGGATTTGGGGACCTGGGTCCTGTCCCAGGGGACATGTATCAATGCAAAAAAAACTTTTAAAAACGGACGTTTTTTCGGGAGCAGTGATTTTAATGATGGTTAAAGTAAAAAAAAAAAGTGAAATATTCCTTTAAATATCGTACCTGGGGGGTGTCTATAGTATGCCTGTAAAGTGGCGCGTGTTTCCCGTGTTTAGAACAGTCCCTGCACCAAATGTCATTTTTAAAGGAAAAAATCTCATTTAAAACTGCTTGCGGGTTTAATGTAATGTCGGGTCCTGGCAATATGGATGAAAATCAGTGAGACAAACGGCATGGGTACCCCCCAGTCCATTACCAGGCCCTTTGGGTCTTGTATGGATATTAAGGGGAATCCCGCACCCAAATTAAAATAAGGAAAGGTGTGGGGCCACAAGGCTCTATATACTCTGAACAGCAGTATACAGGCGGTGCATACAAGACAGGGACTGTAGGTTTGTTGTTAAGTAGAATCTGTTTGTCATTTTGAACGGGTACATTTTTAACGTGTTTAGCTCCAGCCAAAAAATCTTTTTTAAGCTTTTTGGAAAACATAGGGAAGGGTTATCACCCCTGTGACATTTGTTTTGCTGTCTTTCCTCCTCTTTAGAAGATTTCACCTCACTTTTTGTCCCAATGACAAATGTTTTTTGAAAATTTGGGTTTTTTTGTGGAACAAGGATTGGAAAGCATCAGTGGAAAGGAGAAATGTTTTTCCCATATTAACTCTTACAGGAGAGAATTTCCCTTCCTAGGGGTAGATTTCATCTCACTTCCTGTTGTCTCCTTCCGTTTGCAAGTAGGAGTCGTTTGTAAGTTAGATGTTTGAAAGTAGGGGCCTGCCCTATATACTCAGCATAAATTTGGCCCTTAGGTGTTGTTGTGGCCACAACAACGTAAGCCCTCACAGGGCCCTGCTGTGAAATATTAGATCAAGAATTGTAATTACACGCCCCTGTTGAACAGGGGCAGAAAAACTGGGCCTTTGGTGGTGGTGGTGGTGGTGCTGGTGCCACAACACTGTAAGTCCTCACTCGCTCTTGGTGGGTGCAGAAATGGGCCCTGCTGTGAAATATTAGATCAAGAATTGTAATTACATGCCCCTGTTGAACAGGGGCAGAAAAATTGGGCCTTTGGTGGTGGTGGTGGTGGTGGCGGTGGTGGTGCTGGTGCCACAACACTGCAACCCCTCACAGACACTCTAGTTGGAACGCAGGAACGAGCCCTGCTGCAAAGTATTGCATGAAAAATTGTAATCACACGCCCCTGTTAAACAGGGGCTGAAAAATTGTGCCTTAGGCATTGGTGGTGGTGCCCAGAACCAAAAATGTTCTTTCAAGCTATCAGCGTGATGATTGAGGAGGAAGAGGATAATTACTCAGGGATAGTCACTCAGCATCAGCATAGGCAGTCTTTGAAGGGATCTGAGATTTAAAAAAAAATTATTCGGTTACATCAGCATCAGGTGCTTGGTAGCTGGTGGTGATCCAAGACTGATTCATTTTTATGAAGGTCAGTCGATCGACCGAGTCGGTGGACAGACGCACCCTGTGATTGGTTACAAAGCCTCCAGCAGCACTGAATGTGCGTTCCGAAAGAACGCTGGATGCAGGACAGGCCAGTAGCTCAATTGCATACTGTGCAAGCTCTGGCCAGTGATCCATCCTCAAGACCCAGTAACCCAGAGGATTTTCGGTGGGAAAGGTGTCCAAGTCTGATCTTGCCCCTAGGTATTCCTGCACCATGTAAAACAGACGCTGGCGATGGTTGCTGGAACCGATCATACCTTGGGGCTGCGGACCAAAAAATTGTCTGAACGCATCGGTAAGACGGCCACCTTCTCCACCGCTCCTTCTTTGACTGACCGAAGCCTCAGCAACACGTTGTCCAGAAACAGGAGTTTGTAACCTCCCAGTCTCTGGGAACGCGTTGCACAGACCTTTCTGCAAGGCCTCCCGAAGATGTTTCATCCTCTGCTCCCTCTGCGATGGCAAGATAAGGTCCGCAACCTTACCCTTGTAACGTGGATCAAGGAGGGTTGCCAGCCAGTATTGGTCCTTCTCCTTGATACCACGAATACGAGGATCCTTACGCAGGCTTTGCAGGATCAGGGAGGCCATGCAGCGTAGGTTTGCTGAGGCATTCGGTCCGGAGTCCTCTGGGTCACTAAGGACGACATGGTCCGCAGCCACCTCCTCCCAGCCACGTACAAGTCCATGTGTTTCTTGGGACTGATCCCTTAAAGACTGCTGCTGATGCTGAGTGCCAGGCTCCACCTCCATACTGACACAATCTTCCTCCTCCTCCTCCTCCTCCTCGTCCTCTTCCTGTGTGATTGGCGGGCATGCAGAAACACTGTCTGGATAAAGGGGGCCTTGAGAGCTAAGGAAGTCCTCCTCTTCCTGCCTCTGTTCTGCCTCAAGTGCCCTGTCCATTATTCCATGCAGCGTGTGCTCCAACAGGTGGACAAGGGGGACAGTGTCACTGATGCATGCACTGTCACTGCTCACCATCCTCGTGGCCTCCTCAAATGGTGACAGGACAGTGCATGCATCCCTGATCATGGCCCACTGGCGTGGGGAAAAAAAAACAAGCTCCCCTTACCCTGTCCTGGTGCCATAGTCGCACAGGTACTCATTGATGGCCCTCTGCTGCATGTGCAGCCGCTGCAGCATGGCCAACGTTGAGTTCCACCTGGTGGGCATGTCACAGATTAGGCGGTTCTTGGGCAGGTTAAACTCCTTTTGGAGGTCCGTCAGCCGAGCACTGGCATTATATGACCGGCAGAAATGCACACAGACTTTCCTGGCCTGCCTCAGGACATCCTGTAAGCCCGGGTACCTGCCCAAGAACCGCTGCACCACCAAGTTAAGGACGTGAGCCAAACAGGGCACATGGGTCATTTGTCCCTGTCGGAGGGCAGAGAGGAGGTTGGTGCCATTGTCGCAAACCACCATTCCTGCCTTAAGTTGGCGTGGCGTCAACCACCTCTGAACCTGCCCCTGCAGAGCTGACAGAACCTCTGCCCCAGTGTGGCTCCTGTCCCCCAAGCACACCAGCTCAAGCACCGCATGGCATCTTTTGGCCTGCGTACTTGCGTAGCCCCTTGAATGGCTACGGAGCACCGCTGGTTCCGAGGACAAAGCACAGGAAGAGGCCATGGAGGAAGAAGAAGAGGAGGGGGTGGAGGAGAGAGGTGTGTCACAATCATTAGCATTTTGGAGGCGTGGTGGCGGAACAACCTCCAACACTACTGCACCTTGTCCTGCATCCTTCCCAGCTGCCAGCAGAGTCACCCAATGCACCATGAAACTTAAGTAATGTCCCTGTCCATGCCTGCTGGACCATGAGTCAGCGGTAATATGCACCTTACCGCTGACCGCCCTGTCTAGCGAGGCATGGACATTGCCTTCCACATGCCGGTAGAGAGCCGGAATCGCCTTCCGTGAGAAAAAGTGGCGTTTAGGTACCTGCCACTGAGGAACCGCACATTCCACAAACTCACGGAAGGGGGCAGAGTCTACCAACTGAAAAGGCAGCAGTTGAAGTGCTAGCAATTTTGCCAAGCTAGCATTCAACCGCTGCGCATGTGGATGGCTGGGAGCAAACTTCTTTCGGCGGTGCAGCAGCTGGGGCAGGGAAATTTGCCTGGTACAATCTGACGTCGGTGTACCAAAAGCAGATTGCCCACAAGTACTTGGCTGTGACACACCTAATTCTACACCTTCATTCCTCTCAGTGCAGGTCTCAGAGAGGACTGAAGGTATAGTGGGGTTGGAGATCTCAGCTGATGAGGAGCAAGGAGAGGTCCTCTTTGTTCTTTGGTGTGGGTCTTTTAGATACGCTTGCCAACGAACTGCATGGCAGGTCAACATATGTCTGGTCAAGCATGTGGTACCCAAGCGGGAGATGTTTTGGCCACGCGAGATACGCTTGAGACATATGTTGCAAATAGCAGCGGTGCGATCTGATGCAGTCGTCTCAAAAAAGGCCCACACCAAAGAACTTTTTGAATAATGCGCAGAGACTGCAGCGCCCTGCACATGTGGAGCTTTGGGGTGTGATGCAGTCAATGTGCTGCCCTTAGGCTGGCCCCTGGAGGGCATCCTGCCTCGTTGGTGATGTGCCGCCTCCTCCTCCTCCTCCTCCTCTCTCCTATCAGGCACCCACGTTGAGTCAGTGACCTCATCATCCCCTCCCTCCTCATCACTGGGGCAAACCTGGCAGTATGCTGCAGCAGGGGGAGCATGACTGCCAGATTGCTGTCCTTCTTGGGCACCCCCTCTGTCTGCGCTCATGTTACTGCTTTCATCGAGCTCAGTATCATCATCAGAGCCTTCCAAACGCTGGGCATCCTCCTGGAGCATGTGCCCAACACTGTGGTCAAACAGTTCGAGGGACTCCTCAGGAGGACATGGTGGGGCTAGGGAAGGAGTCACTGATGACATTGAGCCGAGGGAAGAGGTCGCTGCTTTGCCAGACAAAGTACCCAGGGCATGGGTGAGAGAGGATGAGGAGGATGAGGACGGCTTGGTCATCCACTCGACCAAGTCTTCCGCATGTTGTGGCTCAACACGGCCAGCTGCCGAAAAAAAGCCCAAGCGTGTCCCACGGCCACATGCTGATGAGGATGTACCGTCTCCATGACCAGCACTAGACACAGAGCCTGCTTGCCCTCTCTTATTGGCTTGTGACTGTCTGCCTCTCCTTCTTGGCCTTCCAGACATACTAATGGCCTGTAGCTGCACTAAGCTGGGATATATATATATATATATATATATATATATATATACTGATACTGCAGCTAGCAAAATCAACTGCCTGCCTGTAGTATGAGAACACCACCTACCTTCTACAGGTAGCTTTAGCTGAACACTGTGAGGTGGACGCACCCCACTAACTTGTAGGTTTAGCTGAACACTGTGAGCAGGACGCACCCCACTAACTTGTAGGTTTAGCTGAACACTGTGAAGTGGACGCACCACACTAACTTGTAGGTTTAGCTGAACACTGTGAGGTGGACGCACCACACTAACTTGTAGGTTTAGCTGAACACTGTGAGCAGGACGCACCCCACTAACTTGTAGGTTTAGCTGAACATTGTGAGCAGGACGCACCCTACTAACTTGTAGGTTTAGCTGAACACTGTGAGCAGGACGCACTGCACTAACTGTAAATAGTCTAGCTGCCTGACTGTGGTACTAATAGGATCAAAAGAACACCATTCATTTTCTTCAGGTAGCTGTATATACTGTAACAAGACAAGCCTGCCTGTCAGTAAGAAGATAACAGGAACGGATCTAGCTGAACACTGTGAGCAGGACGCACTGCACTAACTTGTAGGTTTAGCTGAACACTGTGAGGTGGACGCACCACACTAACTTGTAGGTTTAGCTGAACACTGTGAGCAGGACGCACCCCACTAACTTGTAGGTTTAGCTGAACACTGTGAGCAGGACGCACTGCACTAACTGTAAATAGTCTAGCTGCCTGACTGTGGTACTAATAGGATCAAAAGAACACCAGTAATTTTCTTCAGGTAGCTGTATATACTGTAACAAGACAAGCCTGCCTGTCAGTAGGAAGATAACAGGAACGGATCTAACTGAACACTGTGAGCAGGACGCACTGCACTAACTTGTAGGTTTAGCTGAACACTGTGAGGTGGACGCACCACACTAACTTGTAGGTTTAGCTGAACACTGTGAGCAGGACGCACCCCACTAACTTGTAGGTTTAGCTGAGCACTGTGAGCAGGACGCACTGCACTAACTGTAAATAGTCTAGCTGCCTGACTGTGGTACTAATAGGATCAAAAGAACACCAGTAATTTTCTTCAGGTAGCTGTATATACTGTAACAAGACAAGCCTGCCTGTCAGTAAGAAGATAACAGGAACGGATCTAGCTGAACACTGTGAGGTGGATGCACCACACTAACTTGTAGGTTTAGCTGAACACTGTGAGCAGGACGCACCCCACTAACTTGTAGGTTTAGCTGAACACTGTGAGCAGGATGCACTGCACTAACTGTAAATAGTCTAGCTGCCTGACTGTGGTACTAATAGGATCAAAAGAACACCAGTAATTTTCTTCAGGTAGCTGTATATACTGTAACAAGACAAGCCTGCCTGTCAGTAAGAAGATAACAGGAACGGATCTAGCTGAACACTGTGAGCAGGACGCACTGCACTAACTTGTAGGTTTAGCTAAACACTGTGAGCAGGACGCACCGCACTAACTTGAAGGTTTAGCTGAACACTGAGCAGGACGCACCCCACTAACTTTTGTAGGTTTAGCTGAACACTGTGAGGTGGACGCACCACACTAACTTGTAGGTTTAGCTGAACACTGTGAGCAGGACGCACCCCACTAACTTGTAGGTTTAGCTGAACACTGTGAGCAGGACGCACTGCACTAACTGTAAATAGTCTAGCTGCCTGACTGTGGTACTAATAGGATCAAAAGAACACCAGTAATTTTCTTCAGGTAGCTGTATATACTGTAACAAGACAAGCCTTCCTGTCAGTAAGAAGATAACAGGAACGGATCTAGCTGAACACTGTGAGGTGGATGCACCACACTAACTTGTAGGTTTAGCTGAACACTGTGAGCAGGACGCACCCCACTAACTTGTAGGTTTAGCTGAACACTGTGAGCAGGATGCACTGCACTAACTGTAAATAGTCTAGCTGCCTGACTGTGGTACTAATAGGATCAAAAGAACACCAGTAATTTTCTTCAGGTAGCTGTATATACTGTAACAAGACAAGCCTGAATGTCAGTAAGAAGATAACAGGAACGGATCTAGCTGAACACTGTGAGAAGGAAGCACTGCACTAACTTGTAGGTTTAGCTGAACACTGTGAGCAGGACGCACCGCACTAACTTGAAGGTTTAGCTGAACACTGAGCAGGACGCACCCCACTAACTTTTGTAGGTTTAGCTGAACACTGTGAGCAGGACGCACTGCACTAACTGTAAATAGTCTAGCTGCCTGACTGTGGTACTAATAGGATCAAAAGGACACCAGTAATTTTCTTCAGGTAGCTGTATATACTGTAACAAGACAAGCCTTCCTGTCAGTAAGAAGATAACAGGAACGGATCTAGCTGAACACTGTGAGGTGGATGCACCACACTAACTTGTAGGTTTAGCTGAACACTGTGAGCAGGACGCACCCCACTAACTTGTAGGTTTAGCTGAACACTGTGAGCAGGATGCACTGCACTAACTGTAAATAGTCTAGCTGCCTGACTGTGGTACTAATAGGATCAAAAGAACACCAGTAATTTTCTTCAGGTAGCTGTATATACTGTAACAAGACAAGCCTGAATGTCAGTAAGAAGATAACAGGAACGGATCTAGCTGAACACTGTGAGCAGGAAGCACTGCACTAACTTGTAGGTTTAGCTGAACACTGTAGCAGGACGCACCGCACTAACTTGAAGGTTTAGCTGAACACTGAGCAGGACGCACCCCACTAACTTTTGTAGGTTTAGCTGAACACTGTGAGCAGGACGCACTGCACTAACTGTAAATAGTCTAGCTGCCTGACTGTGGTACTAATAGGATCAAAAGAACACCAGTAATTTTCTTCAGGTAGCTATATATACTGTAACAAGACAAGCCTGCCTGTCAGTAAGAAGATAACAGGAACGGATCTAGCTGAACACTGTGAGCAGGACACACCGCACTAACTTGAAGGTTTAGCTGAACACTGAGCAGGACGCACCCCACTAACTTTTGTAGGTTTAGCTGAACACTGTGAGCAGGACGCACTGCACTAACTGTAAATAGTCTAGCTGCCTGACTGTGGTACTAATAGGATCAAAAGAACACCAGTAATTTTCTTCAGGTAGCTATATATACTGTAACAAGACAAGCCTGCCTGTCAGTAAGAAGATAACAGGAACGGATCTAGCTGAACACTGTGAGCAGGACACACCGCACTAACTTGAAGGTTTAGCTGAACACTGAGCAGGACGCACCCCACTAACTTTTGTAGGTTTAGCTGAACACTGTGAGCAGGACGCACTGCACTAACTGTAAATAGTCTAGCTGCCTGACTGTGGTACTAATAGGATCAAAAGAACACCAGTAATTTTCTTCAGGTAGCTGTATATACTGTAACAAGACAAGCCTGCCTGTCAGTAGGAAGATAACAGGAATGGATCTAGCTGAACACTGTGAGCAGGACGCACTGCACTAACTTGTAGGTTTAGCTGAACACTGTGAGGTGGACGCACCACACTAACTTGTAGGTTTAGCTGAACACTGTGAGCAGGGCGCACCCCACTAACTTGTAGGTTTAGCTGAACACTGTGAGCAGGACGCACTGCACTAACTGTAAATAGTCTAGCTGCCTGACTGTGGTACTAATAGGATCAAAAGAACACCAGCAATTTTCTTCAGATAGCTGTATATACTGTAACAAGACAAGCCTGCCTGTCAGTAAGAAGATAACAGGAACGGATCTAGCTGAACACTGTGAGCAGGACGCACTGCACTAACTGTAAATAGTCTAGCTGCCTGACTGTGGTACTAATAGGATCAAAGGAACACCAGTAATTTTCTTCAGGTAGCTGTAAATACTGTAACAAGACAAGCCTGCCTGTCAGTAGGAAGATAACAAGAACGGATCTAGCTAAACTGAATACAGTGTATATATATATATGCAACACCTGGGATGCATATATATACACAATACACTGTAAGTGCAGCTAACTGACTGACTGTTCTGCCTAATCTATCTAACTCAAATCAAATATCACTGTCTGTCTCTCTCTCTCTCTCAATGAACGCCGGAACACACACTACACAGGGCCGCCGTGCAGGCGGCCTTATATAGTGTGGGGCGTGTACTAAATCCCCTGAGCCATAATTGGCCAAAGCCTCCTTGGCTTTGGCCAATTATGGCTCTCTGTTCAGGCGGCGCTGTGATTGGCCAAGCATGCGGGTCATAGTGCATGCTTGGCCAATCATCAGCCAGCAATGCACTGCGATGCCGCAGTGAATTATGGGCCGTGACGCGCCACACGAATTTGGCGTGAACGGCCCATATCGTTCGCAATTCGACGAACGATCGAACAGCCGATGTTCGAGTCGAACATGGGTTCGACTCGAACACGAAGCTCATCCCTACTGAAGATTATATCCAGCATACAAATAAAAGTAGTGGTGTAAAGCAGCGTCCCTATGAATAGAATACACTCAAATACTTAGAACTATACCCACCATATAGAGCAGGAGAAATGGCATTGAGCAGTAGCCATATATACAGAATGAAAATGATACCCAGAATACAGAACAAGAGAAGTGCTATTATGACACTATGGGGTTGATTTAGTAAAGGCAAATATACTGTGTACTTTGCAAATGCAGTTGCACTCATTTACCTTAGTAAACCAATCAGGTGCAAGGAAGATAAAAAAACAGCATTTCTTTATCGTACATCACGGGACACAGAGCATCCATAATAATGACTATATGGGTTATACGCCACCTATAAATGAATAGACACTGGCAGATAGTTAAACAGGAAGTCCTCCCCTATATAACCCCTCCTACACAGGAAGGACCTCAGTTTTTTGCCAGTGTCTGTAAAGTGGAATGGTCACTGATGTGATACACATGCTCTTGGAGCATACTTGAAGGTCGGGACGGTTCTATTCTAATCCATTCTAAAGAGCTGTCAGCCAAAATGGATGGTACCCGAGCCTCATTGGAAGGAGAGACGATTCCTCAAGGTTTGCCTGTAATGCAGCCTTACGGTGCTGGGCCCTGCGTAATGGAACCCTGTGCAGTGTTTGTTCTGACCAAGGTGCTTTCCTGCAGGGTGCTATACAGGTTCAGGGGAGTGGACCCCAGATTGAGAGGGACCCAGTCTCTGAAGGTCTTTTATGACAAAGCTCGCTGTGATGAGTAAAGATTGGACTCTTGCAGCAGGAATCGTAAGAATATAACCATCTTCTGAAATTCGAATTTTGAATAGAATAAATTTGAATTTGAATACATAAGAAAAGAATAGAATAGAAAAGAATAGAATGGAAAAAAAAATAGGATAGAAAATAATAGAATTAAAAAAAATAGAATAGAATAGAATAGAATAGAAAGAATATCACCATTTCACAAAATTCAAATAGAATCAATTTGAATTTGAATTGAATTTGAATAGAATAGAAAAGAATAAATTAGACTAGGAAGATGGTTATATTCATTCCATTCTGTTGTTTTTTTTCTATACTATTGTGTTATTTTCTATTCTATTCTACTCTTTTCTTTTCTATTCAAATTCAGATTGCTTCTATTTGAATTTTGGAAAATGGTTATATTATTTCTATTCTATTCTATTCTATTGTTTTTTTAATTCTATTCTTTTCTATTCTATTTGAATTTCAGAAGATGGTTATAATCTTTCTATTTTATTCTATTCTTCTTTTTTTTATTCTATTCGATTCTGTTATTTTATTTTCTATCCTATTTTGTTCTGTTTTACTCTGTTATATTATATTATTTTATTTTCTGTTATATTCTTTTCTATTCTATTCCTTTATTTTCTATTCTATTTTATTACAATGAGTATAAAGTGTAGTCCCTCGCATTATCAAAGTGAATCTATTAAATGGATAATAATATATCTAAAGATTGCAGCTAGATCTAAAGTGTATACAGTGCACTCATAACAAATAAATATATAAAAAGTGATCAGCGCTAATTAAACTAAACTATATAACAATCATGAGATATAAATTTTTGCACGTTTGGACTTTTTCTTCTTTTCCTCTTTTATGGACTAACTGACTACTATCCTAGTCATTTTGATAGTCTCTGATCTGATTGTGATCATCTGGGACTGAATGAACCATCCATCTGTTAATTCATTAACTAAGACAGATTATTCAGTAATAGCTATTTTATTTGGTTTGCACATTATAGTGTTATGTGCACTGTTTTGAAATTTTGCACTGAATTATTGGATTTGATTTTTGCACAGGACCATTGGACACTGTTACACATATCTATTTAGTCACCCTATTATATTTACTAGCATTATTTGCACAATAATTGTATATACAAGAATTATTTGCCCAGTGATTATATTTATACCTCATGATTGTTATACAGTTTAGTTTAATTAGTTGCGCTGATCACTTTTTATATATTTATTTTATTCTCTTTGGAAATTGAAAAACTATTCGGATTCGAAAAATGTTCGAATTTGAAAACTATTCGAAATTTATTCGAAAACTTTTCAAATTGATCCGAATTCGAAAAATTTAAATCTTTTTGAAAACGAATAAACAAAACAAATGCCGAAAACGAATTAAACATAATTAAACAAATTTAACTAAACAAATTTATGTAAGTAACCTGTTGCCGCCCGCCCACCGTCATATGACGGTGGATCGGTTGGCTCTTGTTCTGGGCCACCATCATATGACAGTGGCTGATTCACACAGGGCATACACGCGATCGCGGGCGTGCAGCCCTGCTCTGTCGGTGTCGCCGTGTCCCCGGGATACAGCGCATCACCGACAGGGGTGAACAGCCATTGGGCATGGCTGTTCACCATGTGCTCGGCCTCGATTACGTCATGGCTGATCACAAAGGGGTATTCCCTGCTTTAGACCGCGCATGCGCGTGATCGGGAGCGCGCAACGCGGTCACGTCGGTGGCGGCGTGTTCCCAGGAACACTGCTCGTCACCGACAAGGGTAAACAGCCAATGGCTGGCGGCTGTTTGCCACATGATCGGCTGTGATCCATTCACAGCCGATCACTAAATGTAAACAAAGACAGTTTACTAGCTGTTACTAGCTCTTCTCTCCTCACACACCGTTTCCAGTGTGAAGAGAGAAGAGCCAGGAGCAGTGAGTGACCGATCTATGTATTGTAGTGTATTGCACCAATACCACAAGAGAACCTGTCACATCGCCCCCCCCCCCCCCCATTACAGCTGTCACCCAACAGTCACCACATCAGTGCTTATAAAAGTGCACCTGTCACTCATTAGTGACCACAAAGTGCACCTGTCATCTATCAGTGCCCACAATGTGCACCTGTCACCTATCAGTGCCCACAAAGTGCACCTGTCACCCATCAGTGCCCACAAAGTGCACCTGTCACCCATTAGTGCCCACAAAGTGCACCTGTCACCGTCAGAGTGCAGCTGTCACCCATCAGTGACCATCACCAGTGACCATTATCAGTGACCGCCATCAGTGACCGTCATCAGTGACCCATTCGTGACCCTCATCTGTCACCTATCAGTCCCATAAAGTGCACCAGTCACCATCAGAGACTGCCATCAGTGACTGTCACCTGTTACCTGTCACCTGTCACTGACCAGTGACCGTCACACATCACCTGTCACCCACCAGTGACCGTCGCACGTCACCTGCTACCCACCAGTGACCGTCACCTGTCACCGATCAACTGTGGCCCATCAGTGACCGTCACCTGTCGCCCATCAGTAACCGTCATTTATCACCTGTCACACAGTCCTTCAGAAAAAATCAAAAGATTCTATACAAGTGAGGAGGCGTTCCAGATCCTCTCCATGACTGATGAGAGCAGTGGGGAGTTCTCATCAGATTCAAATGGCAATTCCGATTGTGAATCAAATTCAGCATTTGAACCGATCGATAGTAGTGGATCGGCAAACTTATCAGAGGAAGAATGGATCCCTCCTAAAAGAGCACAGCCCTCTGGAAACCAGGCAGCCACCAGAAATATACCCCAGGATCAAATCCCCAGGCCCAGTATCAGCGCTGCTGCCAGCGATAGACCCCAAAACCAAAGGCCAGTACCAGAGCTGCCGCCAGCGAAAGGCCACAAGAAATGCCCAGTACCAGCACTTCCGCAGCATCACGCCCAAATGCCAGCACAGGAACTCCAACTACCAGCACTGGAGTGCCACGTCCCCCAAGAGCCAGGTCTCCCAGATGGTCTTGCCAATCCAACATGGTTGCCTTCCGACTCAGGATCAGCAAGAATTCCCCCTTTCACTGCACAGCCAGGCCAATACCCAAAATTTTTCTGAAATTGATTGTTTTAATTTATTTTTGCCCAACACTTTGCTGCAACTCATCGTGGACCAGACCAATTTATATGCCCAGCAGCATATTGCCAACAACCCCCAATCTTCATATGCCCATCCATTCAAGTGCAAGGATTTGACTCTGGAGGAGTTCAAAATGCTCATGGGCCTCACCATAAACATGCGGCTTACAAAAAAAAAAATTAAGGACGTGCCTATTGGTCCACCCACCCCATTTACCAGATGCCCATTTATTCTTCTGTAATGTCCAGGTCCTGATACAAGATTATAATGCGCTTTCTTAATTTCAGTGACAACACCCAGTGCCCTCCCCGCAATCATCCAAATTACGATAAATTATATAAAATTCGCCCACTCATTAATTTCTTTTCCCAACAATTTGCAGAACTCTATGTCCCCGATAAGCATATATGTGTAGATGAGTCCCTGGTACCCTTTTCAGGCCGGCTAGGAATAAAACAATACATTCCTAGCAAAAGGGCCAAATACGGAGTGACATTTTATAAGCTTTGCGAGAGAGTCACGGGATATCTGTATGCGTTCCGCATATACGAAGGAAGAGATTCCCAGCTCCAACCCCCTGAGTGCCTGGCCTACATGGGCACAACTGGTAGAATTGTATGGGACCTGGCATACCCGCTGCTGAAGAAAGGTTACCACATATACCTGGATAACTTCTACACAAGCCTGCCCCTTTTCAAACACATATACCTCGCACAAACCCTGGCCTGTGGAACCTCCAGAGAGATTAGGAAGGGCTTCCCACAACCCATAGTAAATAAGAAATTGCGAAGGGGAGAAAGAGCAAGTTTGAGATGCAACAAAGTGCTGGCCTTGAGGTGGAAGGATACCAGGAATGTGGATATGATGTCCACCATCCATGAAGACACTACAGTTGAAGTTCAGAGAAGACGAGGTCCCATTGTAAAGCCAAAATATGTACAAGATTACAATCTGTACATGGGGGGGTGGATTTCAACGACCAAATGCTTCAGCCCTATTTAGCAATAAGGAGGTCCCATTTCTGGTACAAGAAATTAGCACTCTATTTAATTCATTTGGCCATTTATAATGCCTACATAATTTACACCAAATCCACCGAAAGCCCTTCCTAAAATTAATTGAAGAAGTTGTCACGTCCCTCTACCATCAAAGACCCCCCCCCCAGAAAGCCTTCGCTCTGATGCTGTTAGCCGACTTCATAAACGCCACTTCCCGGACCACGTTCCACCATCTGAAGCAGGGCGAAGACGCCAAAAAAGATGTTGAGTATGCAGCAATAAAGGATTTCAAAGAGATACCAGCTACCATTGTCCCCAGTGTCCCCTTGAACCCGGCCTTTGCATTGGTGAATGCTTCAGACTATATCACACATCCCTAAAATATTAGCCCATATTATATTAACCATTTCCCCATTTTCATCATCTGTGCTGACCCATTTCCCATGCTTCCTCAAATAACCATGCCACTGCCTTCTACGTGAACTGACCCTGGCCTGTTTTTTGACTATGCCTCTGCCAACCATTTGGACTGCTTACATGTGAACTGACCCTGGCCTGTTTTACCAACTACGCTTCTGCCTACTGTTTGGACTGCTTACATGTGAACTGACCATGGCCTGTTTTATCAACTACGCTTCTGCCTACCACTTGGACTGCTTGCATGTCATCTGACCCTGGCCTGTTTTATGGACTATGCTTTTGCCTACCGCTTGGACTGATCTGTTGCCCTGCTACTGTAGGACACAGGGGTCTCACATGTGAGGGGCTCCATAAATGTTTTTCCAGATGGAGAAAACAATTTTTTTTGTTGTCTCCGGATTTTGTAATTTCCGGATTAAGGTCTGGAGTCCGGAGGCTTCATAGAGATTTGGGTGGGTCAAAGCCTCTACCCCTGTGCCCCTGTGCACAGGTCTTACCTGATTGCGGCCCTCAGCCTGCTGCTGACTTACTGCCGCCATCCCCCTGCCTGCAGCATAAACTGACCACACCTCTGCCTGCTACCTGGACTATGGAAATAATTAGCTGTAGCAAGAGGCAGTATGTTTACGAAGGGCTGGATAGCGGTACAATAATGAGTGCAGGGAGGTAACAGTGTACCAGGACCAATATTATGGCTGTGCTGGCTGTCTCTGCCTGGACAATTTCTATGGACAAATGTTTTGGCTGTGCTGACGATATCCTTGTGCTGACTATAGACAATATTCCTGCCTGCTGCCTGGATAATTACTATTGTTGCTAAGCACATCCATGCCTGCTACCTGCTGCCTGCACCAATTCTCTCCTCTGGGGACACTACTAAAACCACAGGCAATACTTTTTTTTACCCTTTCCTCAATAGAATTTATTTTGGAGTGTAATTTTTGGTATGTAAATGCTATGTGTTAGAAATATAAGGGCCTTCAAAAATAATATGTTGTCAGGAAATTAGATATGTAATTTATGCCTGTAGAATGCCTGAAGGTGCTACTTCAATGGTGGGCTTCTGTATGTGGTCAGGCTGTGTAAAAGTCTGTGGTATCGCCATACTCAGGAGGAGTAGCATAATGTATTTTGGGGTGTCATTTTTGCTATGTAAATGCTATGTGTTGAAAATATCTTAAAAATGGACAACTTTGTGGAAAAAAATGCGTTTTCATTTTTTTTCCACATTTTCCTAAAACTTCTGGAAAAAAATGAACCGTTCAAAAGACTCATTATGCCTCATAGATTATACATTGGGGTGTCTGCTTTCCAAAATGGGGTCATTTTGAGGGCGTTTCCATTGTCCTGGTGCTCAAGGGCCTTCAAAATTGTAATAGGTGGTTGAGAAATGAGATGTGTAATTTATGCTTGTAGAACGCCTGAAGGGGCTACTTCACTGGTGGGCCTCTGTATGTGGCCAGGCTGTGTAAAAGTCTCACACATGTGGTATCGCCATAAGGAGGAGTAGCAAAATGTATTTTGTGGTGTAATTTTTGCTATGTACATGCTATGTGTTGGAAATATCTTAAAAATGGACAACTTTGTGGTAAAAAAATGCGTTTTCATTTTTTTCCACATTTTCCAAAAACTTCTGGAAAAAAATGAACTGTTTAAAAGACTCATTATGCCTCATAGATTATACATTGGGGTGTCTCCTTTTCAAAATGGGTTCATTTTGTGGCCGTTTCCATTGTCCTGGGGCTCTAGGGCCTTCAAAACTGTAATAGGTGGTTGGGAAATGAGATGTGTAATTTATGCTTGTAGAACGCCTGAAGGTGCTACTTCCCTGGCAGGCCTCTGTATGTGGCCAGGCTGAGTAAAAGTCTCACACATGTGGTATCGCCATTCTCAGGAGGAGTAGCAGAATGTATTTTGGGATGTCATTTTTGCTATGTACATGCTATGTGTTGGAAGTATCTTAAAAATGGACAAATTTGTGGAAAAAAATGTGTTTTTATTTTTTTTCCACATTTTCCAAAAACTTCTGGAAAAAAATGAACAGTTCAAAAGACTCATTATGCCTCATAGATTATATGTGGGGTGTCTGCTTTCCAAATTGGGATCATTTTGTGGGTATTTGTACTTTCCTGGCTTTTTAGAGCCCATTCACACAGGAGCAACTTTGGATCCGACTTCAAGTCGCCCCAAGTCGCCCCAAGTCGCGCTACATGAAAAAATCAATGTAAGTGAATGGATCTGTCTTAATGCACACTACTGCAGTCGCTCTGACTTCAGAAAAGGTTCCTGTACTACTTCAATCCGACTTGAAGGCAACTTGTACCCATTGATTTCAATGGAAGTTGCCTCCAAGTCTGATCACTGTTCATACTGAGGCAACTTTACAGGAAGCAGAAAGGAAACAGAAAGTAATTTCTTCCCCTAAACAGCCAGCCCCCTCCTTCTCACACACAGCTAATAAGCTCTGATTGGCCACTTGTAAAGTTCCCTGTCCTGGAGGCGACTTCAAGTTGTGTTGTAAGTTGCCCCAAGTCGTGCTGTGATTCATACTCAAGTCGTGTCCAAGTTGCTTCCCAAAGTCGCGCTGGAAGTCGTGTTGCCCCTGTGTGAATGGGCTCTTAGTGTCTCAAGAAATTAGATAGGTCTTCAGTACATCAGGTGTGATCAGGTGTGATCAATTTTCAATGATTTGCACCATAGCTTGTAGACTCTATAACTTTCACAAAAACCAAATAATATACACTTATTAGGGTTACTTTTTACCAAAGATATGTAGTCGTATAAATTTTGGACAAAATTTATGAAGAAATATTACTAATTTGCTAAATTTTATGACAGAAACAAAGAAAAAAGCATTTTTTCACCAAATTTTCAGTCAGTTTTTATTTATAGCACAAAAAATAAAAAACCCACTAGTGATTAAATACCACCAAAAGAAAGCTCTATTTGTGTGAAAAAAAGGACAGTAAATTTCATTTGGGTACAGTGTTGCATGACTGAGTAATTGTCATTCAAAATGTGAGAGCGCTGAAAGCTGAAAATTGGTCTGGGCAGGAAGGGGGTGAAAGTGTCCTGTAGGCAAGTGGTTAATGAATCAAAATGAAACAGATTTTTTTTTTCGTTCTGCACATGTCTAATTTCCGCCACATATAGCATTATACCTTTAGGCCAAAAAGTTCAATTTTGGTCTCATCTTACCAGAGCACCTTCTTCCACATGCTTGCTGTGTTCCCCACATGGCTTCTCGCAAACTGCAAATGTGACTTCTTATGGCTTTCTTTCAACAATGGCTTTCTTCTTGCCACTCTTCCATAAAGGCCAGATTTGTGGAATGCACAACTAATAGTTGTCCTGTGGACAGATTCTCCCACCTGAGCTGTGGATCTCTGTAGAGTTACCATGGGCCTCTTGGCTGCTTCTCTGATTAATGCTCTCCTTGCCCGGCCTGTCAGTTTAGGTGGACGACCATGTCTTGGTAGGTTTGCAGTTGTGCCATATAGTTTCCATTTTCGGAAGATGGATTGAACAGTGCTCTGTGAGATGTTCAAAGCTGGGATATTTTGTTATAACCTAACTCTGCTTTAAACTTCTCCACAACTTTATCCCTGACCTGTCTTGTGTGTTCCTTGGCCTTCACGATACTGTTTATTCACTAAGGTTCTCTAACAAACCTCTGATGGCTTCACAGAACAGCTGTATTTATACTGAGATTAAATTACAAATTACACACAGGTGGACTCTATTTACTAATTAGGTGACTTCTGAAGGCAATTGGTTCCACTAGATTTTAGTTAGGGGTATCAGAATAAAGGGGGCTGAATACAAATGCATGCCATACTTTTCACATATTTATTTGTAAAAAAAATTGAAAACCATTTATCATTTCCCTTCCACGTCACATTATGTGCCACTTTGTGTTAGTTTATCACATAAAATCCCAATAAAATACATTTAAGTTTTTGGTTGTAACATGACAAAATGTGGAAAATTTCAAGGGGTACAAATACTTTTTCAAGGCACTGTATAAGAGTTGTGGCATAAGAATAATTTTTATGAGATTTATTTAACCTACTAGCATTATCCTAAGTCTGCTCCCTATCTTTACTTTATCCCTAAAGTGGACAAGCAGGGGGGGTATGCTGGGATGGCTGTGGAGTAACATGCATACCTAAATATTTGAAAGTTGCTGTAAGAAGAATAGAGCACATTGAGGATATTGGTTGAGCAGAGTCACCACCCATTAGTTCATGGTAAGTATTTTTATGTTAATAGGTACAACCAGAAAACATGTTAATATTTAAGGATAACATATACTGAACAGTAAAACTGGATTTAATTGTTTTTCACAGGTTAGTTGTGCCTAACCTGTACAGATGAGCTTGAGTTCAGCCCAAACCCAAACTCATCTCTCCTGGCCTGTAGGATGTTAATTTCAGCTGCACACTTCTGAATTATCTGTTGAAAGTCAACTTCAAGGTGGGCTTAAAATTGTTCTTGGAAAGGCCAACTTGCAGACATAAGACTTTGTCTGGTTAACTCAATACACTACAGACAAGATAATATTTAAGAAAGTTTACTACATTTATGTTTTAATGAGAAATATTACACAGTTTTCAAGTGATTCCAAAGGTTGTAATTTAGAAAACCAAAACCAAATAAACAAAATATGTTATGCTTACCTGCCGTGTGCAATGGTTTTACACAGAACAGCCCACATCAGCTTCCTTTTTTGGTCCCCTGCTGGCGGGCCTGGCTCCTCCCCCTCCCGCCGAGTGCCCGCAATAGCAAAAATCTTGCTGTGGGGGCACTCGAGCAGGCTTGCTCCTGAGCTGTGCTCCTGTGAACGGACATTGTCCATTCACACAAACAGCATGGCTTGGCCCTGCCCCCTCCTCTTTGGCTAACTGGCTGTGATTAACTGTGTGAGCCAATGAGGAAAAAGAGACATGGGAGAGCCGCTGCTCTCATGCACATCGCTGGATCAAGTTGGGGCTCAGGTAAGAGCTGCACCCAGAAGTTTTTTTTTACCTTACTGCATAGACTGCAGTAAGGTAAAAAAAAAACTTCTGCCTTTAGAACCAATGGCCATTTAAATGAATGGCATTGTATCGCACCAAGACCTGTAACCACAATGGTGTAAACAAATCCTTACTCTTTAGATAAAGCTTTCAGAGCCAGGTTCTAACAAATACAAGCTTTTTAAAGCCAATAGTAATGTGTAACTTGTACCTACCAAGGTGAAATTTGTTCCATTGTAAACACCAAAGCCAACCCCCTATGAGGTCTATTTAATGATGTTTTCGCCCAAATATAACACGACTTTCACCCAAGACTTACATTTTTAACCATATGCCTCGTACACACGGTCGGACTTTCTGGGAAGCTAGGTCCGACGTACTTGCCGCCAGACTTCCGGCGGACTACCGGCGGACTTTCTGAACGGACGGACTTGCCTACACACGACCGGACTTTCTGGCAGACTAGGTCCACCGGTCTTCCCAACGGACTTTCGCCGGAGTTACGGCAGACTTTCAGAATGAACGGACCTGCCCACACACGACCAAGTCCGTTCATTTTGAATGTGACCCGGGTACGACGGGACTAGAAAAGGAGGTCAGTCTCACCGATTTTATCGGCGAGATTGACACCTTGCGAGCCCCGTCGCGGGGCATGCCATGCCTTTAGGTCTGGTATAGATTTTAAGGGGAACCCCCTACCCTGAAAAAATGGCGTGGGGTCCCGCCAAAATCCATACCAGACCCCGAACCGAGCACGCAGCCCGGCCGGTCAGGAAAGGGGGTGGGGACGAGCGAGTGTCCCCCCTCCTGAACGTACCAGGCCGCATGCCCTCAACAGGGGGGGGTGCTTTGGGGGAGGGGGGCCTCTTCCCGACAACCCTGGCCATTGGTTGTCGGAGTCTGCGGGCAGGGGGCTTATCGGAATCCGGGAGCCCCCTTTAATAAGGGGGCTCCCAGATCCCGGCCCCCCACCCTATGTAAATGAGTATGGGGTACATGGTACCCCTACCCATTCACCTAGGGAAAAAGTGTCTTTAAAAAAAACACACTGCACAGGTTTTTAAAGTAATTTATTAGTCAGCTCCGGGGTCTTCTTCCGGCTTCAGGGGTCTCTCTCCGGTTCTTCTTCGCGCTCTCCGGGTCTTCTGCCGGGCTCCTCCGCTATCTTCTGCTCTTTTGCAGCTCTTTTGTTAGCAGGGGCCCGGACTTCTGCCTTCTGTCTTCCGCCTTCTTCCTTCTCTTCTTCTCTTCTTCCGATGTTGACATGACACTCTCTCCCGCTGGAATGCTCTCTGAGCACTCCAATGTGACTTATATACGCGGTGACCCCGCCCCCTTATGCCGTCACAGTCCCTGGGCATGCTGGGACTGTGACGTCATAAGGGGGCGTGGTCAACATCACCCAGGGTTGTTGGGAAGAGGCCCTTGTTCTCATCAACATGGGGACAAGGTGCTTTGGGGTGGGGGGCCGCAGGGTGCCCCCCTCCCCCAAAGCACCCCCCCATGTTGAGGGCATGCGGCCTGGTATGGTTCACGAGGGGGAGCGCTCGCTTGTCCCCACCCCATTTCCTGACCGGCCGGGCTGCGTGCTTGGATCGGGGTCTGTGTCACGTACCTGACGGTAGAGCCTGATATGCAGGGAGCGGCCTCTCTTATTCCTCTGACTCTGGCCCCCTGATGGAGCAGACAGGAGGCGCAGAAGTGCAGAGTCGCACGAGTGCCTGACGGGTCGTCTTCCTGGAACTGGGAACAGCAGCAGGGGGCACGGTGCTTGAGCAGGATTCTCCAGCTGGCGGAAGAGGCAGGTTAAGCAGACCGGGTCATACACTGGCGGGAACGTCAGGAGCAGAAGCGGAGGCAGAAGCATAGTCAGGACACAGGCCGGGTCGGCAACGGGCTGGCAGCGTGGTAGTAGAAGGAGCAGGCAGGTGCAGTGGTCAGAACAAGCCGGGTCAGGTGCAGGCAGCAGGTAGCGGAGTCAAGGCAAGCCGGGTCGGTAAACAGGTACAGGTATTAGAAGTAAGCAGGCAGGAACACACGGGAAAGCTGTAGAACGGACAGCACTGAATGCAAGCACAGACCAAGTTTAAATAGCCTCTTGGTCATGTGCACGCAGGTGCACCGAAGGTGTTCTGGCAGAGGCTGAGGTCACAGGTCGACTTCTCCGTCGGCCTTCTTGAGTACTGGCTGGTCTTCCCTGACAGTCTGGTATGGATTTTGGGGGGACCCCACGCCATTTTTTGGCGTAGGGGGTTCCCCTTAAAATCCATACCAGACCTAAGGGCCTGGCATGCCCCGCTCTTGCCGCAATAGGAAAATTTGTTTTTCCTATTGTAGCGAGCGCGAGATACAGTACCCTGCCCTTGCGTCGTATCTGGTCCGTCGGACCAGCATACAGACGAACAGGCTTTCCGTCAGGAACTCAGTCCGGCGGAGTTACGACGTAAAGATTTTAAGCGCGCTTCAAATCTAAAGTACGTCGGATTTCCGACCGAAGTCCGATGCAGTCCGATGCAGACCACAGATTGTCCGCCGGATTTGGTCCGGCGGCGTCCGTCGGACTTTTGCAGCCGAAAAGTCCGACCGTGTGTACGCGGCATAAGAGTCATTTAGAACAATGTGTGATTTTTGGGTAAAAGCCATACCTTCAAACTTTTTGAAATGGGAATGAGGGACATCTATCGGCAAAAGTTTGCAGGCATATTACACACCCCTGGCCACGCCCCCTTAAAAGAGAATTGTACAAAAAAACAAGATTGGTTAAACCCACAAGTGCTTTTTTTACCACTACTATTCCTTTATATTGGCTTTTGTAATGTACAAATGCAGCAATTTAGAAATCAGATAAAATGGCTTAGTGCTGGAAAACACTTTTTGATAGATAAAAAGTGCATTTTATGTACATTTATATAGATCAGACCAAAATGGGGGACAAATGAGGAGGAATGAGGAACAGAGGGACATTGCTCGCAATCAGGGACAGTCCCTTGAAATCAGGGACAGTTGGGAGCTATGGTAAAAGCACTGATAAAGAGACTTCTTAGTAGGGTTCACAGCTCTCCCATGTCACTCTCTGACCTTAGAAGCATCTCTTTTCAACATGAAGTAACTGTGTGAGTTGACTAAATTCAGCTTCAATGCTTGCTCTGTCTGTTTATTTTATCTAAGTTCTAATTACTGTGCTCAGAGAGCAAATAGGCTTGATAGAGGAGCTGCACACATGGCTGTACTGAGGAATTTCCATTACACAGCCTCAGGCAGACCACTGTTGTCTGGGGATCCTCTCTGCACATGTCATTTCTACTTCTCAGTGTCCTAAATCACAGATGCTAAATCTGTACTCCTCTGCAGCAATATTGAAGGGTGAGCTTTACGCAATGAT
The DNA here is from genome assembly GCF_042186555.1 of Aquarana catesbeiana. Lineage (NCBI taxonomy): Eukaryota > Metazoa > Chordata > Amphibia > Anura > Ranidae > Aquarana > Aquarana catesbeiana. The sequence continues at coordinate 215,686,103 of NC_133324.1, forward strand.
CAAAATGGAAGAGAACAAGGGATTTTGACGGTGCAAATGAGTTCCAAAGAGAAAAAGAAATTGTATTTATAAAAAGTTTTATAAAGTTTAATAAATTCAAGCTTAAAAACAGACATCAACAGGCATTTGCCGTATAGTACAGGTAGGTGGTCCCAACCAACAGGTAAACTTGAAACAATAAAGTCGCACATTAACTCGACATGTTTCGCTGAAATGCTTCTTAAAGGGATGTGCAGACTGAAACACTGATATCAAGAAGAACTATACATGCATTTAAACAAAAAGAAAAAATAAGCAACAATGTATAGTGTACATGTTAACATGTAGGTAAATAACTTATAAGGAGAGCATAGTATATGTCAGACACTGCACACGAAGTGCTTACCCCGCAGCAACTTCCACCCAGTGTAGGCCACCATCTGAACCCGCAACTAGCATAATCCCCTAAGGGAGGCCATCTTCGTGCAGTCTCAGAGGACAGAGGGATCAAACTAAAAAAATAATAATAATAAAAATAATAATACAAGGTACGGAATGTGAGTAATATAAATAATAAAGATGCACGCCTGGCTAAGTGAAACACATAGCCAGGAGCAGAAGGGATTTGTTTAAAGTACTTACTTTAAAAATCTTTATTCAAAAGCATGGAATGGAGGATAGACTTCAGATAGCCTGCTAGTTAGTAATGGCAGGAAGTCATACTGATGGAAATGAGATGATCAAAATGGGGAAGAAAAACAAGGAAACAGGGATTACTATGATATTCAATTAGTAAATGAAATAAAGAAAACAAAGTAAGCTGGGGAGTGGTGGACTCTATTAAATATCTAAATAAATAATAAATAATAAAGGACTATGTCTCTAAGAATATCTTAAAAAAGATAATAATATGAAAGATAAATGAATGGCATAATTTAAACTTAACGGATGAATGGATGGGCGGATAGGTGTAAAGGGAAACTGTGTGGAAATTGTTAAAAGAATGAGAACACACTAAGCACTGAAGTAAAGGACTTACCAGTGATCAACACTGTGGAGAAGAGTCTGACCCTCTGGCTCTGGCAGCAAAACTGCCAAGTGAGCCGGTGTTCTGACGAGAACTGTCCTCCTATCAGATAGTGTCCGCCCCGTTCTGCGCAGGCGCAGCGCCTGCGCAGTAGGGAGGAGAAGGAGATGCCGAAAGTGTCCGAAGTTGATCAGCTGACCATCAGCTGTACACGGTGCTTCGGCACTTGTTAGTGATGGCTTTGTAAGAGGGCCCCTCGCGGGCTCACTTCGCTCACCACGCTTCAGGCACGGCCTCGTTGCACTCGGCATCTATTTATTCTTACTCTATGTCCACTTGGATAGTAGGGAATGAACCTGGACACAGGGTAAGAATAAAAGCGCAGGCGCCGTGTACAGCTGACGATCAGCTGTTGAACTTCGGAGACTTTCGGCTCTCGTTTGTCCTCTGTACTGCGCCTGCGCAGTACAGGGCGGACACTATCGGATGGGGGACAGTATTCGACAAGACACCGGCTTTATCTGTCCTCCATCGAGCCGGCGTCTGATGTCACCGACTCGATGAGGACGCCTGGTGCGCATGCCCAGGGAGCCTACAGCCCAAAGGACTACACAGCCCAAAGGGCAGTGCGGCAGTGGGAGGGCTCAGTCCAGGGCACGAACACTAATGGTGTGGTGCCCGGAACGAAGCCCACACTGAAAACCTGCAGCCAAATGGGAAGGCAGCTAGGGATGGTAGAAGGGGAAACGCCAAGACGTAACCAAGGGATGTGACTGCCTGTTAAGCACAGGCATAATGCGGGCATAAGGTGAAATAATCACAGTATGCCCCAGGGGTCTGTATGACTGCTATGGACAAAGGAGGAAGAAGGAGAGCGAAGCAGGGATGGACCGGAATGCAAGAAGCATAAAACAGAGTAAATGACAGGCACGGTATATTTGACCACCCACAGCCGCAGCCCGTCTAAGTGGCAAAACCATACAGTGCTCTCCTACCATAACATGCGTTCATTAATAAATACAAACAAGATTAAAAAATTGTCATCCAATATAATAAATGAAAAAACAATAAAGTAAATAATTAGAATAACGCACACAATAATGTTTTTAAAGGATAATCGGAGTGAGATTTAGCACGAATGGTAGGGAATAGATGGGGGGGGGGGTTGGAGGCAAACATGGAGACCTGGAGGGTGGGAGGGGAAAAGGGGAAGTTAAACTCACAGTAACAAACATTACAAAAAGGGCTTGAAGCTAAGACTTTCATTGAATCCAGGAAAAACAGTAGCCCTACGATCATATATCCATCGGGCTTCAAGTTGGAGCAGTGTCCTATCAACACTGCCCCCCCTTGCGTTCAAGGGAACATGCTCCAAAGCCAGGAATCTAATAACATTGGGGTTATAATCATGGTAGATACCAACATGTGTGATGATGGCAGTATCCATCTTTTTTTTCTTTATAGGTTTGATGTGATCTCTTATCCGTTTGAAAAACTGTTGCTTAGTCTTTCCAATGTAAAAGCCACCGCAAAGACACTGGGCCAAATAGATGAAACCTGGTGTTTGGCAGGTGACCTTACATTTAATAGAGTGCCATTTGCCATTGGGAAGTAAAAATTGGGATTTCTGATCAACAAATTCACAAACATCACAGTGGCTGCAGTGAAAAGTGCCCATATTGGCCTGAGTAACTGATAGGGGGGCATTATCAAAATGGCTATGGACTAGGTGATCTTTTAACCACTTGCTTACTGGGCACTTAAACCCCCCTCCTACCCAGACCAATTTTCAGCTTTCAGCGCTGACGCACTTTGAATGACAATTGCGCGGTTATACAACACTGTACCGAAAATACATTTTTATCATTTTTTTTCCCACAAATAGAGCTTTCTTTTGGTTTTATTTAATCACAGCTTGGATTTTTATTTTCTGCTAAACAAACAAAAAAGATGGAAAATTTTGAAAAAAAAAAAAAAATCATGTTTCATAGTTTGTTATAAAATTTTGCAAACAGGTAATTTTTCTCCTTCATTGATATGTGCTGATGAGGCGGCACTGGTGGGCACTGATAGGCTGCACTGATGGGCACGGATTGGCACAGTTAAGGCGGCACTGATAGTCACAGATAAGGCGGCACTGATGGGGACAGATAAGGCGGTACTGATGGGCACAGATAAGGTGGCACTGATGGCCACTGATGGGCCCTGATGGGTGGCATGGATGGGTGGCACGGATGGGTGGCACTGATGGGCACTGATAGGTACCACTGATAGGTGGCACTGATGGGCGGCACTGATGAGCACTGATGGGCAGCACTGATGGGCGGCACTGATGGGCACTGGTAGGTGACACTGATGGGCACTGATAGGTGGCACTGATATACAGCACTGTTGTTGAGGCACTGATTGTGGGCACTGATAGGTGGCACTGTGGGTACTGATGGGTGGCGCTGTGGGCACTGATGGGTGGCGCTGGTGGGCACTGGTAGGCGGCACTGCTGCCTATTGCTAGGTGGCACTGGCAGGGGGCACGGGTGGGCACTGAGGATCTGGGGGCAGCTCGCCGTGATCGGAACTGATGTCCCTCTCATGGCCGCCAGTGATCGGCTTCTTTACTAATTACTAAGTAGCAGGCTATCTGAAGTCTATCCTCCATTCCATGCTTTTGAATAAAGATTTTTAAACTAAGCCAGGCATGCATCTTTATTATTTATATTACTCTTATTCCACACCTTGTATTATTATTTTTATTATTATTATTTTTTTAGTTTGATCCCTCTGTCCTCTGAGACTGCACGAAGATGGCCTCCCTTGGGGGATTGTGCTAGTTGCGGGTTCAGATGGTGGCCTATGCTAGGTGGAAGTTGCTGGGGGGTAAGCACTTTGTGTGCAGTGTCTGACATATACTATGCTCTCCTTATAAGTTATTTACCTACATGTTAACATGTACACTATATATAGTTGCTTATTTTTTCTTTTTTGTTTCCATGCATGTATAGTTCTTCTTGATGTCTGTTTTTAACCTTGAATTTATTAAACTTTATAAAACTTTTTATAAATACAATTTTTTTTCTCTTTGGAGCTCATTTGCACCGACCAAAATCCCTTGTTCTCTCCCATTTTGATTTGTTCTTATTTTGGGGATGTGGTGCCAACCAAATTGGGTGTTTCACCACTAATTGGACCAAAATATTTTTTTTCACGCAATGATGTTTTTGCAAAAGCTGTTCTATGTATTTTATAATATTTTAAAATACTGTGCTCTAGGAAATGGTTCTTTCCAGTTATATGGGCAAGAGAAATGTTATTGACAATGTACCTGTTCACTATGAGCAGAGATACGGAAAGTTTGTAGTTGAAATTATACCCTTTATTGGCTAGTTTAAAGGTGAAGTTGTCTCTTTAGTAATTTTCTCCACCTCCTTGACTGCAGCAGTGTTACATGTTACACTCATGTATATATAGGATGTAAAATTATTATTATTATTATTATACAGGATTTATATAGCACCAACAGTTTGGCACTATACAGCTCTTTAGAACAGTACAGGTATAATACAATTCAATACAGGAGGGATCAGAGAGCCCTGCTCATTAGAGCTTACAGTCTAGAAGGGAGGGTGAAGTGAAACAAAAGGTAACAGCTGTGGGGGATGATCAGATGGAGAAAATGGTGTAGGTAGGATAGGCTTCTCTGAAGAGGAGGGTTTTCAGGGATCGTCTAAAAGCTAATAGAGTAGGAGATAATGGGACAATTCGGGGTAAGGAGTTCCATAAGATTGGAGAGGCTCTGGAAAAGTCCTGGAGGCGAGTGTGGGAGGAGGTGAGGAGGTAACATGTTTCTAAACACCTGCTTCCCACCCCAGAGCCCCCCATTCCCCCTGTGACAGTGTGCAGGGGTTCCTCTCCCCACATCTGTGAATGAAGTAACTACAAGTCCCGTACGTCACCTTGGCAGACAAACTTGTAGCTCTCAATGGACTATTAGTGCTGTAATCAGTGCATCCTCCAGCTTTGTAGAGGAAAGCTTGTACAGAGGTACAGGCAGAAAGCTGGAAGACGTGTCTTCAGGAGCCTGCCATTGCACCCCCAATCCATTGATCACTTTGCAGGCTTTGTAAAAAACAACAAAAATAATAATGCATATATTTTTCCTGCAAAATCATGTGCATTTATTAAACTTTTTTTTAAAGCTTAACCTAGCCTTTAACCCCTTCCGGACCAGCCGTTATACTGCGGCAGGATGGCTCCCCTGCGCGAGTCGTCGTAGCTGCACGTTGCCTCTTTAAGATGCCTTTGCAGGCACGCGCGCGCCCGCAGCGAGTGCCTGACGGGCGCGATGACCGCCGGGGACCCACGAACGCTCGTGACAGAGCGAGAACCTGGATCTCTCAGGGGAGGGGAGAACGATCTTATGCTCCTTCTAAGTAGGAACACTGATCGGTCTCCTCCCCCAGTCAGTCCCACCCCCCCACAGTTAGAACACACCTAGGGAACACAGTTAACCCCTTGATCACCCCCTAGTGTTAACCCCTTCCCTGCCAATGACATTTATACAGTAATCAGTGGCTAGTTTTAGTTCTGATTGCTGTATAAATGTCAATGGTCCCAAAAAAAGTGTCAAAAGTGTCCAGTCTGTCCACCGCAATGTCGCAGTCACGATAAAAATTGCTGATCACCGTCATTACTAGTAAAAAAAAAAAATAATAATAAAAATGCCATAAATCTATCCCTTATTTTGTAGACGCTATAACTTTTGCGCAAACCATTCAATATACGCTTATTGCAATTTTTTTTACCACAAATATGTAGAAGAATACATATCGGCCTGAACTAATGAAGAAATTTGTTTTTTTTTTTTAATTTTGGGGGATATTTATTATAGCAAAAAGTACAAAATATTGTATTTTTTTCAAAATTGCCGCTCTTTTTTTGTTTATAGCGCAAAAAATAAAAAATGCAGAGGTGATCAAACACCACCAAAAGAAAGCTCTATTTGTGGGGAAAAAAGAACATCAATTTTGTTTGTGTACAACGTCGCACGACTGCACAAAAATGGCCTGGTCAAAAAGGGGGTAAATTCTTCTGGGGCTGAAGTGGTTAAAGTTTAACTTCACTTTTCACACAACAAAAAAAAAAATTGAAAGGGTGAACTAACTCCAAATATCCTGGCTACTCTTCTGAATCCTACTGCACTTATGATGCTAGTATTGCCCAGGATTGATTATCCATCATAAAGCTTGCAATGGTTTAAACACACTGACCAGTCAGAAGCACTTCTTTCTTCTGGGACACCTTAGCAGAAGAAGACGCCTCAGGTACATTTCTCATTCAGCATTATAATGGATACATATAGCTAAACAATGTGTAGCGGTACCCCTGTAGGGGCTGCTGGTAGATGTGGTCTGCCTCTCACCTTTGTATTTTGTTTTGTTTTTTGTTTTTATTAGGGGATGTAACTTGGATGGGGATAGGGTACTTATGGGATGCCCAGTTGATTGAAGAAAGCAATAGGGACTAAGAGCTATATACAACTTCCTTTTCTACCTCCAGCATAAACTTGCTTGTAGAACTACAACTCTCAGGACCAGCTAGCACTGAATCACAGGCCTGACACTGGCTCAGCCAGGCCCAAAGCAGAAAATGCCCTTTGCAGGCAGGGACCGCGGGCCCCTATGGTGTAGCAAAATTGGTAGTCCTAGTGCTAGCTGTCCCACATGGCTACTGATCCCAGTACCACCTCTTCAGACCCTGCCAGCCCTCCTGGCTGCAGCTGCCTCTTTCCACTGCCCATGCCACCACAGTCCTCTCCACTGGCTCTGCACCCATCCCAGACTGCTCACACCCAGTCCTCTCAGGCATGCCTCCCAGTCCCACTGACTGTGTGTCACTCACCAGCCCTCTTGGCTGCAGCTTGTTGTTCCTCCTGGAGCCTTACCTGGTGGTATTCTCCTGCTGTCCTCTCCTTGCTCCCGTGCCTCCTGTGTAGGACACCTCCACGTGTCTTGAAAGGGTGTCTGCGCCCATGCCCAAGGTCACCCCCAGACTGAGGAGCTCCCTCCAAGGCCACTCACAGCCTAACAATCCATCTCCAGCTTCCACCCAAACAACTCCTCCCCAGCTGGGCTGACCCTGCGTATTTGAGGAGGCCTGCCCCCTGCCAATCCATGTTGGGGATTGATCAGGGCCCTCAGAATACTCCAGGCAGCTCCACCTAACCTCTCATCCTCTCTTTTCAGAAGGTTCCAGCATGTTCTGGAGATAAGTGGGAGGTCTTAGTGATGATGCCTGTGAGTCACCCAGCCCTCCCTGAGTCACTCAAACCCTGACCCAGAAACAAAACACACACAGGCTTGGCTGCCAGCCAAGCCTAAAAAATGTACCTACACAAAAAAAACTCTTTACACTTCTAGCACACTAGCGGGTACTACACCCCCCCCCAACATCCAGCCAGTCCCTTGCCTGCGAAATCTGCAAATATTGGCTCCTGGGCCCAGGAGCAAGGGCATCCCAAAAAAAAAAAAACTGTTTTGAAAGGGGGAAATGAAACAAACTGGGACAGGACTATTCACAAATATTAGGTACATAAATAGATATTTGGTTTGTTTCGTCATCTATGTACATTACACTATACCCATGCCTGGCTACAGGTTTCTGTAGCTAACAGCAACAACATCAACACTGTACAATGAGCCAGAGCACCCCCCTCAAGGGATGCGATGTCCACGAATGTCCAAGTCATCCGGGACACTCCTCCTGATTGGCAGAGACACAGCAGCAGCGCCATTGGCTCCTGCGTGTGTCAATCAAAGTCAGTCAGCCAATAAAGGGAGAGAGGGAACGGGGCCGGGTCTTGGCTCCATGTGTGAATGGGCACACAGAGCTGTGACTCGGCTTGGGTGCCCCATAGGAAGCTGCTGACTGTGGGGGCACTCAATAAGCGGGAGGGGCCAGGAGCAGCAAAAAGGGACCCAAGGAGAGGAGGATCCAGGCTGCTCTGTGCAAAACTGCATAGAGCAGGTAAGTATAACATGCTTGTTATTTAAAGAAAAAAAAATAGCCTTTACAATCGTTTTAAGGGCAGAACTTTGACCTAACCCAGAGTTCATCAGCAGGAACATCCATCCAACTGGCTCAGTCCTGCCGAATTCAGAAAAGAAGAAACACAGTCGGCAATCCTCACAGCAGTCTATGTTGCAATTCCAGTGGTGAGCTGCACACTCCAGCATTCTCTCATGCATAGAAATGCTGGTCAGGCAATCTCTTCCTGTCGCCCCCTTCTTCCCTGATGGAGACAGAGTGGCTCCTAGCAGACTGTTCTGCTTTCACGACCATCACCCTGTCTCTGTAGATTGCTCTCCCCAGCCTCCATTCCCTCCGAATATCCTGAAACTGGGCCCAGTTCTCCTCACACCCGCAAAGGCTTGGGGATATGCATGTAGTCCCATACCAGGTCATTCTCCCACTCTCCAGGGGAGTTCTCAATGATGTCCATGGTAGCGGGAGAGACATAGGGGTAGTCTAGACCCCACTCCAGAGCAATTTTTTGCTGAACGTCCCACTGAAACCTGGAAAACCTGGGCAGTTCTCTGGGCTTCCCTTTTCCTGGCAGGACACAAGCGTTGGGAGACCTCTTGACCCACTTCCTTTATTCAGATGCTCTGGTCTGGGTGGTGGAGGGTCAGTTGTAGAAGAGTTGTCTGCTGCTGATGGCTGTTCCTGCAGCTTCTTCAGCTCCCATAGCCAGATCTGGCACATCTACCACCCCAAAACTAGATCTTCTGGACCTGGGAGCCTCCCATCTCCCCATACTCCTCCAAGCTGCTGTGGGATGACCAATCTGCTATCTCTTCCAGGGACCCGAACTGTGTTTGCAGTCTGGGGGAACCCCAATCTATTGCCCTGTCCTCGCCTTCCCCTTCTGGCTCACCTGAGGGCACATCTCCCTCCTGCACTGGCTCCTTCAAGATGGGGTTGGCAGAACACATAGGGACAGCATTTCAGGGACAATTTCTGGTTCCTGCTGGGCAGTACTTACAGTTACCAGGACCCCGACCAGGCCACAGGCCATGACAGGCCATGACAGGCCATGACAGATGTCTCTTTCCCTATGTCTCTGGTATTCGCAGGGGAGTCGCCATGCTCAGACTCGACCCTGTCTCGAGTAGATGATCCAAGGCCCGCTCTGGCCTTCCGGAACCTCCACGGTTGTAGCTGGCACAGTCCTGATTGCAGGTCCACATTGTAGTACTGTGGCCCCTGCTGGCTGGATACAAGCCATGTAAGCGGTTCGCCGCAATGCCTGCACCATATCCAGGCACTGACCACCATGGTCTGAATCCAGCATTCTGGACACAGCAGGCACAGTCGCTCCGTCCCCTCGATCAACCTGTGGGCGAATCCCCCGCGATGCTCAAATCGATTATCGGTGTCCACTAGGGTCCACTCCTGCAGATCAGGCAACCAGGTCAGTGCTGAAAACACACGAGCACACTCCTCCATCTTGCTCCTCTCTCTTGGTGTGTTTGCTAGCAGGGAATACTGGGTCTCCTCTAGGGCTTGGGTCCACCCCCTCGCTTCCAGACAGGCTGGTATCTGCAAATCAAGCAGGTCTGTTCCTGCCTGTGCTGTTGTAACCCCTTGTTGGATGGGCTGAAGTTTATAGGCTAGCAGGACTTGTCTGGACATGGCACTCGGCACCGACTGTACCCGAGCAACTTTAGGCAGATGTCTGCTGACTTGTACGGTGGTTGCTGGTAGCAACAGTAAAGTTGTTCCATGCCTCACTGAAAGGAACACATTTAGCACAGATCACCCCGGGCAACAGTAAACATCTCCAGGCACACTTTACTGTATGAAGCAGGAGTTTAGAGAAAAAAGGCACAATGTCCAGCATTAGCAGGTCACTGGACATATTTGTAATCCATGGACATGGTCGCCCATCATGGTTGCCATGGGTGACAGCAAATGGTAAAGTTCACTGAATTTGCAGGATTGCACAAGTGTCCTTCCCAACTACGGTTGGGGCAACTGGGCAAGCAGGGCTACAATGACTTTAACTCAATGGCAGCTCCCGCTGGTTGCTATGGACAATGGCACTTGGTTGCTGTGATGACTTGTAAGCAGGCAGAGAACATTAGTCCTTTCCCCGGTTCAATCCCTTCACTTCTGCTGAAACAAAGTACAGTTCCATGGCTTGGTCAACTTCATTTATTAGGGGCAGCAGCTGGCAGGTTACCCATTAGTAGACGGTCCCGGAACAAGCCCCCAAATATAGTGGTACCCCTGTTTGGGCTGCTGGTAGATGTGGTCCGCCTCTCACCCTGCACAGCCAGGCACACAAATCTTCAGACACTCAGTAGTCAAGAAGAAGTCCTTGTACTTTTTTTTTTTGTTTTTATTAGGGGATTTGGATACTTATTATTATGGGAATAGGATACTTATGGGATGCCCAGTTGATTGAAGAAAGCAATAGGGACTGAGAAATATATACAACTCCGGTATATACAGCTTCCTCTCTTCTACCTCCAGCACAAACTTGCTCTCCACTGGTTCTGCAACCATCCAAGACTGCTTGCATCCAGTCCTTTCAGGCGTGCCTCCCAGTCCTCCTGACTGTGTGTCACTCACCACCAGCCCTCTTGGCTGCAACTTGTTGCTCCTCCTGGAGACTTGCCTGGTAGTGTTCTCCTGCTGTCCTCTCCTTGCTCCCATATCTCCTGTCCATGACACCCTTAATGTCTCTTGAAAGAGTCCTGTATGCAGTGGTGTGGTGTGGGGGGTGCGAGGGGTGCCTAGTCCCCGGGTGCAACATTTGGGGGGTGAAATCCCGCCCCAGTATGTGTCACCCTCGCTCCATACTCCTAATTTCAAATTTCTGTGACCCCGTGCTCCGGCCGCCATGTTCAGTCTCAGGCCAGCCCCTGTCACCCTGTGATTGGGTGAAAGGGGTCATGTGCAGCAGGTGGGGCTGGCCTGTCCTCAATCGCGGGGGAGAGGGGCTGGCCTTCGCCGTGAGCTATGACCGCTGTCTTCTCCTCCTCCTCTCTGGATCACCGATATGTCCCTGTCAGGGCAGGCAGTCTGTGGTTGCTGTCTTCTCCTCCTCTCTGGGTCACCGATCATGTCCTTGTCGGTGCAGCAGTGTGACAGGCGGCGGCGCAGAGGCAGAGCAGATCATGGAAGAAAAAAAGGTAAGAGACTCACTCGTGAGTTTTGTTGGCCCGGGGGGGGGGGGGGGGGGGAGATATGGTCTGGGGAGAGGGAGAAACCAGAAACCAGAAAGTCAGTGTATAACGTAATGTGTTGTGGGTAGTGTATAGTGTGTGTGTAGTGTATTGGTCTGTGGGTAGAGTATTGTGTAGCGGTCAGTATGTAGTGTATTGTGGTCTGTGGGTAGTATAGTGTATTGTGTAGTAGTATAGTGTAGTGGTCAGTGTATTGTGTAGTGGTCAGTAGATAGTGTAGTTTGTGTAGTAGTGTATTGTGTAGTGGTCAGTATAGGAATCAGGTAGGTTAGTGTGGTGTGTAGTGTAATGTAGTGGTCAGTGTGGTGCAGTGGATTGTATAGTGTAGTGGTCAGTATAGGAATCAGGCAGGTCAGTGTGTAGTGTAGTGGTCGATGTAGGAATCAAGTAGGTTAGTGTAAGACCCCTTTCACACTGGGGCGCTTTGCAGGCGCTGCTGCGCTAAAAATAGCGCCTGCAAAGCGCCCTGAAAGAGCCGCTGCTGTGTCTACAAAGTGAAAGCCCCGAATGCTATTTTGTTACATCACAGCCTATAGTTCAGTGTTTTTTTATTCTGAATTATATGTGATGGATCAGAACACGATAGTCTAAGTTGGTGAAGTAAAATTAGAAAAATATATACATAAAACTATTTTTCAGAAATAAAAAACTGATAATTGAGATGTGCGTATGTATTCACCCCCTTTGTTATGAAGCCCATAAAAAGCTCTGGTGCAACCAATTACCTTCAGGAGTCACATAATTAGTGAAATGATGTCCACCTGTGTGCAATCTAAGTGTCACATGATCTGTCATTACATATACACACCTTTTTGAAAGGCCCCAGAGGCTGCAACACCTAAGCAAGAGGCACCACTAACCAAACACTGCAATGAAGATGGACTTGTGGAATGCATAGAGGCAGGTGAACTGGGAACACTGACCTAATACCCCACATTACTGCTTATAGATAAAATATGGAACAAAACCAAACAACACCTGCAATACACAGGTTACATAAATTGGTCATGTATTTGGAACAACCAAAATTACCCAGAACTAAACAAATTACAAAACTTTTCTAACTGGTCAAGGAGCAGAGTACTGTTCCTAGCTAGGAAACTTATAGCTAAAAAATGGCTATCTATGACGGCCCCCACACAAATAGAATGGATTACATCCGTAAATGACTCTCTTATCAGAGAACAACTTGCATACAAACACCAAGGTAGTCCAAGAAAATTTGAGAATATATGGGATCCCTGGCTGGACACCCCTGGACTAGCTCCACTATGCCTGGTCCACAATAGGGGGCAGAACAACACCAGCAATTATACCACCTTAGAACTTAGTACTAAGAGGAATTATCTAGGAATGAGATAAGGGGAAACAATACCGCTTCATGTACATGGTTAATCCGGAAGGGAGCTATTATGAAACTACCAGGTCCTGCAGAAGTTAAAATGGTTATGTTTGTTTTCCCAACGGTTAATGTTTGTAAAAGCTGTACACCGCTCCCCGCTGGTTAGGGGTTAGTGGTATCCTGCTCTGCTCGGTGGCCCTGGTAGGGCCGGGAGTAGAAGGGGGAAGAATGATATAAGGAGGACACACATGACACGCAACGAGACCAAAGAATTAAAACCACAGTTGCCTTTTTATACAATCATATCTTTATTTCTGAAAATGTCGTTACAGTTATTATTGCACAAGCAAAGAACGTAATAGACTGCATGGTCATCTAACATTGATTCTTATGTGTCCTCACAAATATGGGATCTGTTTTGTGTACGTAAAAGTTTTGTTTTTTGTGTTTGTTTTTCAATAAAAATTATCTGATTTAAAAATAACCACTGCCATGAAGACCAAGGAACTCTCCAAACAAGTAAGGGACAATGTTGTTGAGAAGTACATGTCAGGGTTAGGTTATAAAAAAAATATCCAAATCTTTGATGATCCCTAGCAGCACCATCAAATCTATCATAACCAAATGACCGCACACCAAAACTCATGGACCAGGCAAGGAGGGCATTACAGAGACCTAAGGTAACCCTGGAGGAGCAGCAGAGTTCCACAGGCGGAGACTGGAGTATCTGTACAAAGGACGACAATAAGCCGTACGCTCATAGAGTTGGGCTTTATGGCAGAGTGGCCAGAAGAAAGCCATTATTTTCAGCAAAAAACAAAATGGCACGTTGCAAAAAGGCATGTGGGAGACTCCCAAAATGTATGGAGGAAGGTGCTCTGGTCTAATGAGACTAAAATTGAACTTTTTGGCCATCAAAGAAAATGCTATGTCTGGCGCCAACACATCACATCACCCAAAGAACACCATCCCCATGAAACATGGTGGTGGCAGCATCATGCTGTGGGGATGTTTTTCAGCAGTCGGGACTGGGAAACTGGTCAGAGTTGAGGGAAAGATGGCTGATGCTAAATACAGAGATATTCTTGAGCAAAACCTGTACCACTCTGTGTGTGATTTGAGGCTAGGACGGAGGTTCACCTTCCAGCAGGACAATGACCCCAAACACACTGCTAAAGCAACACCTGAGTGGTTTAAGGGGAAACATGTAAATGTGTTGGAATGGCTTAGTCAAAGCCCAGACCTCAATCCAATAGAAAATCTGTAGTCAGACTTAAAGATTGCTTTTTACAAGCACAAACCTTCCAACTTGAAGGAGCAGGAGCAGTTTTGCAAGGAGGAATGGGCAAAAATCTCAGTGGTAAGATGTGGCAAGCTCATAGAAACTTATCCAAAGCGACTTGGAGCTGTGATAGCCGCAAGAGGTGGCTCTACAAAGTATTGACTTTAGGGGGGTGAATAGTTGTGCACATTGACTTTTTCTGTTATTTTGTCCTATTTGTTGTTTGCTTCACAATAATAATAAAAAAAAAAATATTCAAAGTTGTGGGCATGTTTTGTAAATTAAATGATGCAAATCCTCAAACATGTTAATTGCAGGTTGTGAGGCAACAAAACACATAAAAAGCCAAGGGGGGTGAATACTTTTGCAAGGCACTGTATATTAGAATCCCTGATTATAGTTTCCTTTACATTCTCTGAATAACAGAAGATAGTTTTGCAAGCAGCGGACAGCCAGGAATAAAAGGTTCTAGCACCGCTGAAGCCCAGCTGTGTTCAACAAGCAATGTAGCAAAGCTAAATTGAATTCAAGCATCTGACAAACTTCTACCACAAGCTGTAACATTAAAAAGTATCATTTCCCACATCTGCTTTTATAATTGAATAAATGTTTAATTATTTAAAGCATTGAAAAATGAAATCCAGATTTAAAAGGCATTTGTCGTTCCCAGCATCCATGGAATTTAATCTGAGCAGCAGAGTGGCACACAAAGTGAACTGATTCAATAAAAGCCAAGGAGTGTGTGCTTTGCATCATTCAATACCTAAAAGAAAAGCTGTGGATGAAACCTTTAAATGGTTAAAACTTTACATGTGAGGTCCATTAGCTGTAGGCTTAATGTATATATCTTTGTGAAATCAAGTTGCACTTCACGTGTCCTGGAAAGTTGCAGCACACAGATAGATGGGTTCTTTCCATTAAACCCATCAATAGTGAATAATCAATGGTTTTGCTGCATACTCTTAAATACTTAAGTGCATTTATTTTGATTTTTAAGGCTATGACAGCATCTTGGAAATAAAATAAGTGAATTTAATTCTGTTATATGTTCACCTGAAGTTGTTTCTTAAATCTAATAATATCTGGACCAAAGAGGTTGCAGTACATCTGTATTTAATGGGCTTTTGTGCTTTTGTGCACTAACAATGTATAGCAATAATCAATATTTAAACCCTCTCCGCGCTAAAAATAAAAAAATATTAAAGACAACAAAATAAATGTAAATCCCCCATTCCAAGCTGCTGTGCTACAAACAACCCCAAAGATGTATAATAATTATGTTCAGTGATGGAAACCACCCAACATAAGCTCAGCGCTCTGGATGCTAAACCTGAATGTGAGAATGCAATGTATACAAATACTCCTAAAAATATACAATGTCATAAAACTAGAAACAAAATAAAATGAATAAAAAAAGGTCTTACACAATGCCCAAGCATAATTCTCCTCGTGTTCAAATTGTATACGAATAAAAATGTTGTGCCATCTATTAACCAAAATCCTGTGAATAAATCTAACGTGCATACATCACTTAATAGATAAACAATGTACAAAGAAAATATCTCTCATGAATATTTATAAATAATATCAATCCTCAAAATCTTCACATTTCACTACGTGTATATCATCAGCCCCGATTCAATATATACTTCAAACTTGCTTTGTGACTCCCACCACTGTTGTGCATATGCGCTGACCTCTATATATGGACCTACAAAGATTCAGATCATAATGTGCCTTCCCCTCAGGGATATCATCCAAACTCCACTCAGATGTTGTTATTGGTTTTCTTCCTCATGCAATGGTGGTGATATTTGAACTCCCATCAGTAAAAAGGTGTGAGATCCCTTTAAGTACTTGGGCTCATGACATCCTCCATTCTGCAAGTGAACTCACTTGTGATACTAAACATAGTGTAGTATAATTTTAAGCCCCTTTTATTCATAAAGAATTGCACTTACAAGAGTATAAACACAACAGGCCACTGCTACCGTGTCACTTCCGGTTACGGCTGTCACTCACGTCACCCGGCAATGCCCCATGTGTATCGTCACATTCACATGACTTCCTCAGGGATAAGAGTGAATCCTTCAGAAATGTGTTTCGTCATGTGTACTGGAACCACAGAGCAAGTATTCCACCGGTGACACCATTCACCCAAAGAGAAAATACTCTGCACTCACCAGAAAATATTGCCTTTCTTAGTTAAAAGGAAGGCAATAGCGCTTAAATATATAAATAATAAAATAAGTATATATTCAAGCGCTATTGGCTTCCTTTTGAATAAGAGAGGGAATAATTAAATCTGAGGGTATATAGTGGTGGTGGGGGGCTTAATCTGGGATGTACATAATGGAATGACCATAACATATTTTCATTTAATTTAAGTTGTAAACAGCAAACCCATACTGGAAAGATAAAAACACTTTAAGAGAGCAATTTATTCAAGGCTGAGGGCTACTCTACAAGATGTATATTGGTTGAACTAGACAGACCTGTGTATTTTTTCAACCATACTAACTATATAACTATGTAAGATTTAGACTGGGAGGGAAAGTTGTCTTTAAAGAACACAAAAGAGAAATGTGAATGTTTCAAATGAACTGTATGCAAACACTGCAAAATATATTTCCATAAGAAATACGCTTAAAAAGCTACAAATAAAACCAATGTGGCTCAAGCAAAAATAGCTATAAATAATAAAAGAGCATTTAAAAAATATAAAAAATGAAGGAACACTATCATCATTCAAAAGTTACAAAGAATATAACAGAATATGAAAAAAGCGAATCAAGCGAAAAATTAAAAATGAAAGACAGGCTGCAAAAGAGAGTAGGACAAACCCCCAAATATTCTTCAAGTATATTAACATTAAAAAGGTCAGGTCTGAGCTTGTAGGCTCTTTACTACGATTTTGAGTTTGGTACTGGAGACATAGAGAAAGCAAATTTAGTAAATACATTCTTCAGTTCTGTGTATACAAAGGAAAATTGGGAAGCTCCAGTCCTTAAAGTGCTACTAAAACCAGAACCTGCATTTTCTATATCTGGTCTCCCGCAGTGCAGAGAGCATGGAATTGCAATTATTTTAGTAACTATAAACTGCTAAATACCCTTTCTCATAGCCAGTGTGGCCTTGTGCTGATCACATGCACTCTTCCAAGAAAGAAAAAAATACTCTCTAGCATTGCACACCAAACTGAGCATCTGAAGCCTGACTCCTAATGCTGTGTTCTAGGGTTGTCCCAATACCACTTTTTTAGGACCGAGTACAAGTACCGATACTTTTTTTCAAGTACTCGCCGATACCGATTACCGATACTTTTTTTTTAATGTCACGTGACAGTTTTTTTTGCTATTTTTTTTTTGGGGGGGGGGGGGGGTGAACGTTGTATATGTGTGTGTGGTTTTTTTTTTTTTTTTTACAATTTTTATTTTTTACAATAATATTTTTTTATTCTTTATTGTTTTTTTTTTTTTTTAATCAGCCCTTTTGGGGGGCTTTGGTGAGATATCAGGGGTCTTAACAGACCTCTGATATCTCCCCCTTGAGACAGAGAAAGAGACAGAGGATAGAGATTCCCCAGTCCCTTTCTCTGCAGCCTCAGCTGCACTGAGAATGAATGGAGAGAAGACAGCGGCTTCTCTCCATTCATAAACTGACACATTGTAATCACAGGAGATTACAATGTTTCAGTTATGTGAATGGACAGAGTCAGCTGACTCTATCCATACACAAAGGAAGGAGGGGGAGGACGGAGGAACGGAGGGGGAGAACGGAGGGGGACAGATAAGGAGAGAGGAACGGAGGGGGACAGATAAGGAGAGAGGAACGAGGGGGGAGTACGGAGGGGGACAGATAAGGAGAGAGGAAAGGAGGGGACAGCGGAGAGGCACAGAGGAACGGAGGGGGCACGGAGGAGGATGCAGTGACAGTCAGCTGTGAGCGATCACCGCTGTATGTCACTAAAGCTGGTGAAAGCCGCTGGGGGAGAATCTTGTAACTCCCCCACGCGCCGATCACAGCTGTCCTCTAGGTATCGGGGGAAGCATCGGGAGCATTTGCCCGAGTACAAGTACTTGGGCAAATGCTCGGTATCGGTGCCGATACCGATACTAGTATCGGTATCGGGACAACCCTACTGTGTTCTATCATGAGATGGGTTGGAGTCAGTTAAAAAAGAGGAGGATCAGAGCGACCCAATCACACAGCCTTTATACACAATGCAGAGGATTAACCCCTTAGGTTGCACACTAAGTATAACAAGCATGCTTTACTGCATATACACACTGATTTTACTGTTGTGGGTTTAGTAACACTTTATTGGGGGTTGATATTGACCTACCCTCAAATGATACATAAGGCCTCAAAATTGACATGTTCCAGAAACATTTTGAAAAAATAAAGATAAATAAAGCATCTGGACGAAATGGCTTACATGAAAAGGTCCTCAAAAAATGCCAATGTGGTGCCACTGCCTATGTTAAAAAGGGAATCAAAGTCTTTACCAAGTAACTACAGACTGTTAGTTTACCTTCTATAGTCTAGAAGATACTTGAGAGTTTTTATTAGAAAATTGTATTTTAGGTAGGGATGGGCCGAACACCCCCCCCCCGTTCGGTTCACACCAGAACATGCGAACAGGCAAAAAATTTGTTTGAAAATGCGAACACCGTTAAAGTCTATGGGACACGAACATGAAAAATCCCAAGTGCTAATTTTAAAGGCTTATATGCATGGTATTGTCTTAAAAGGTGTTTGGGGACCTGGGTCCTGCCCCAGGGGACGTGTATCAATGCAAAAAAAAGTTGTAAAAAGGGCCATTTTTTCAGGAGCAGTGATTTTAATAATGCTTAAAGTGAAACACTAAAAGTGTAATATTCCTTTAAATTTTGTACCGGGGGGGGGGGGGTTGTCATTAGTATGCCTGTGAAGTGGCTCATGTTTCCCGTGTTTAGAACAGTCTGACAGCAAAATGACATTTCTAAAGGAAAAAAAGTCATTTAAAACTACTCACAGCTATAATGAATTGTCGGTTCGGCAATACACATAAAAGTTCATTGATAAAAACAGCATGGGATTCCCCCACAGGGGAATCCCGAATCAAAATTAAAAAAAAAATGCGTGGGGGTCCCTCCAAATTCCATGCCAGGTCCTTCAGGTCTGGTATGGATATTAAGGGGAACCCCACGCCAAAATAAAAAAAAAATGGCGTGGGGGTCCCCCTCAAAATCCATACCAGACCCTTCAGGTCTGGTATGGATTTTAAGAGGAACCCTGCGCCAAAATTTTTTTTAAAAATGGCGTGGGGTCCCCCAAAAAATCCATACCAGACCCTTATCCGAGCACGCAACCTGGCAGGCCATAGAAAAAGAGGGGGGGACGAGAGAGTGCACCCCCTCCTTAACTGAACCAGGCCAAATGCCTTCAACATTGGGAGGGTGCTTTGGGGTAGCCCCCCCAAAGCACCTTGTCCCCATGTTGATGGGGAGAAGGGCCTCATCCTCACAACCCTTGGATGGTGGTTGTAGGGGTCTGCGGGCAGGGGGCTTATCAGAATCTGGAAGCCCCCTTTAACAAGGGGACCCCAGATCCCGCCCCCCCTGTGTGAATTGGTAATAGGGTACAAATGTACCCTTACCATTTCACAAAAAAGTGTCAACAATGTTAAAAAAAGACAATAGACGGTTTTTGACAATTCCTTTATTAATGTCTTCTTCTTTCCCCGTTTCTTCTTCCATCTTCTTCTGGTCTTCCTTCGGTGTTCTTCTTCTTCCTCCATCTTGTTCTTCCCCGCTTCTTCCTCTATCTTCCTCTGCTTCTTCCTCCGGTCTTCTCATCTTCTTCTGGCTTCTTCTTCTCCACTTCGTCCTCCGATCCACCTCAATGGGTGTCTCCCACTGTGAGACGCTTCTGTTCAGGTGACAGCTCTTATATAATGGAGGACGGGGCCACTCGGTGACCCCGCCCCCCTCTGACGCACGAGGACTTCCATATGGCTTTCCCCGTGGTGTCAGAAGGCGGCGGGGTCACCCGTTTACGTAAACGAAAGAAGAAGAAATTAATAAAGGAATTGTCAAAAACTGTGTATTTTTTTAAACATTTTTGACACTTTTTTTGTGAAATGGTAGGGGTACATTTGTACCCCATTACCAATTCACTCGGGGGGGCTGGGATCAAGGGGTCCCCTTGTTAAAGGGGTCTTCCAGATTCCAATAAGCCCCGTTGTGGGGATGAGGCCCTTCTCCCCATCAACATGGGGACAAGGTGCTTTGTGGGGGCTACCCCAAAGCACCCTCCCCATGTTGAGGGAATGTGGCCTGGTACGGTTCAGGAGGGGGGCGCTCTCTTGTCCCCCTCTCTTTTCCTGCGGCCTGCCAGGTTGCGTGCTCGGATAAGTGTCTGGAATGGATTTTTGGGGGGACCCCACGCCATCTTTTTAAAATTTTGGCGCGGGGTTCCCCATAAAATCCATACCAGACCTGAAGGGTCTGGTATGGATTTTGAGGGGGACCCCCATGCCATTTTTTTTTTCATTTTGCCGTGGGGTTCCCCTTAATATCCATACCAGACCTGAAGGGCCTGGTATGGAATTTGGGGGGACCTCCATGCATTTTTTTTCTTAAATTTTGGTTCGGGGTTCCCCTGTGGGGGAATCCCATGCCATTTTTATCAATTAACTTTTATATATATTGCCAGGACCGACAATTCATTATAGCTGCAAGTGGTTTTAAACAACTTTTTTTCCTTTAGAAATGTCATTTTGCTGTCAGACTGTTCTAAACACAGGAAACATGCGCCACTTTACAGGCATACTATAGACACCCCCCAGGTATGAAATTTAAAGGAATATTACACTTTTATTGTTTCATTTTAACCACTTGCTTACTGGGCACTTAAACCCCCCTCCTGCCCAGACCAATTTTCAGCTTTCAGCGCTGTCGCACTTTGAATGACAATTGCGCGGTCATGCTACACTGCACCCTAGTGAAATTTTTATCATTTTTTTCCCACAAATAGAGCTTTCTTTTGGTGGTATTTAATCACAGCTGGGCTTTTTATTTTTTACTAAACAAACAAAAAAGATGGACTGATGGCCGCCGGTGATCGGGTTTCTTTTTTCCTCCTCACGCTGTCAGTGCGAGGAGGAAAAATAGCCAATTACCGGCTCTGTTTACATCACATGATCAGCTGTCATTGGCTGACAGCTGATCATGTGGTAAGGGGTCGGGACCGACCCCTTACTCTGATCTGTGATCAGGCGAGTCTCATAGACTCGCTGATCACCGAGCGCGCCGCGCGCGCCCTGCAGGGGGCGCGCAGGCCGCTCGTGCACGGGACGACGTCAATAGACGTAGTCACGGCAATTTAGATCCGCGCTGTTGCCGTCATTTGGCAATGGCCCGGATCTGAAGCGGTTAAACATTATTAAAATCACTGCTCCCGAAAAAATGGCCGTTTTTAAATTTTTTTTTTTGCAGGACCCAGGTCCCCAAACACTTTTTGTGACAATAACTTGCATATTAACCTTTAAAATTAGCACTTTTGATTTCTTCCATAGACTTTTAAAGGGTGTTCCGCGGCTTTCGAATTTGCCGTGAACACCCCAAATTGTTTGCTATTCGGCGAATGGGCGAACAGCCAATGTTCGAGTCGAAATCATGTTCGACCCAAATATAAAGCCCATCCCTAATTTTAGGCAATAGTCAGCATGGACTCATGAAAGACTGAAGTTGTCAAAGAAATCTGGTTTCTTTTTATAAGAAGGTAAGCAAAAATTTAGACAAAGGAGTGGCTGTGGTATACTTGAATTTTACCAAAGCCTTTGACACAGTTCCCCACACACAGCAAGTGTATTAGACCCCTTTCATACTGACGGTGCATTAGCGCTAAAAATAGTGCCTGTAAACTGGCTCCCATGCCTCCCCAGTGTGAATGCCAGAGTGCATTTACGCTGAGGTGGTGCACTTGCAGGACGGAAAAAAAAGTCCTGCAAGCAGCGTCTTTGGGGCGATGAGGAAGCGGTGTATATACTGCTCCTAAACTGCCCCTGCAAAGCGCTCTGGCAGCAGCATCTTTGGGTACTTTCAACCCTTTGTTAACCCCTTTTTTGGGGTTAAAAGCACCCCGCTCCTGCCCGCACAGCGCCGGTAAAGCACTGCTAAAACGAGCGTGGGGCTGTCTTCAGCGTGAAAGGGGTCTTAAAGAAAGTCTACAGGCTTAAAAAACTCAGTTTGTAAATGAATAGAAAACTGGCTAAAAGGCCAATTATCATAGAGTAGTGATTATTGATTCATAGTTAGTGATGGGCCAAACACCCCCAGTTCGGTTTGCACCAGAACACCTCGAACAGGCAAAAAGTTCTAGCGAACATGCAAACCCTATTAAAGTCTATGGGACACGAACATGAAAAATGAAAAAGTCCTAATTTTAAAGGCTTATATGCAAGTTATTGCCATAAAAAGTGCATGGGGACCTGGGTACTACACTAGGGGACATGTAACAATGCAAAAAAAAAAAGTTTTTAAAACAATCGTTTATTAAAAAAGAAAAAAATTTAAATAAATCCTTTATTAAAAAAGAAACATAACGTCACATGATAAAGGGGGCTGGGTCACTCGGTTATGTCACCGAGTGGCCCCGCCCATGCCTATATAACAGCTGTCAAAGGGAAAAGACAGCAGTCACCGGGAGGCCTTCCATCGAGGCAGAGCTTTCTCTATTTTCGTGTCCATCGGGCGGCGTGATTGACGGTGGATTTATATCGCAGGACACTTTTTTTCTTTTCTTTTTTTAATAAGGGAATTGTCAAAAACTGTCTCTTGTGGTTTTTTCTTTTTGACACTTTTTTTGATGAATGGGTCAGGGGTACAATGCACCTAAAATACCCATTCACATAGGGGGGTGGGATCTGGGGGCCCCCTTGTTAAAAGGGGCTTCCAGATTTTGATAAGCCCCTCACCCGCAGACCCTGACAACCACCAGCCAGGGTTGTCGGGAAGAGGCTCTTGTCCCCATCAACATGCACCCCAAAGCACCCTCCCCATGTTGAGGGCAAGCAGCCTTGTATGTTTAAGGAGGGGGGCTGCTAGCTTGCCCCCCCCCCTTCCTGGCCTGCCAGGCTGCATGCTCAGATAAGGGTCTGGTATGGATTGAGGGGGACCCCATGTAATTTTTTTTTTATTTTGTCGTGGAGTTCCACCTAAAATCTATACCAGACCCAAAGGGCCTGGTATGGATTTTTTTTGAGGGGGGGGTCATGCCATTTTTTTTCTTAATTCTGTCATAGGGTTCCCCTTAACCACTTCAGTACACTGTATTATATACTCTGCACTGCACTATATACTCTGCACTGCGTTATATACACTACACTGACTGCACTATATACTCTGCACTGCGTTTTATACACTACACTGAATGCATCATATACTCTGCACTGGGTTATATATTCTACACTGACTGCATGCTCAATCCACTAACTAACTATACACAGCCGCCATGTAAGCAGCCTTATATAGTGTGGGGCGTAGTCTGGCCCTGCCTTTGGCCAATCATCAGCTCTGACAGCACATTGCGCTGTGATTGGCCAAAGCATAAAAGTCAGGTGCATGCTTTGGACAATCAGCAGCTTTCAAAGCACTGCGATACCAAAGCACCCTGTCACGTACCTGAAGGGAGACTGAAATTATGAGGTCGGCCTCTCTTGTATCTCCAGTCCAGGTTCCGCTGAGAGTGAAACAGAAGGAGCCAAGGAACAGGAGGCACACGAGTGCCTGCAGATGGAGACCTGGAAACCTGTAGCAGGAAGTCGCAGCTGGTCGCAGGACTGTGGTTGCAGAGCAGGAAGTTGCAGCTGGTAGCAGGACTGTGGTTGCAGAGCAGGAAGTCACAGCTGGTCGCAGGACTGTAGATGCAGACACTTGGGTAGTTGTGCTGGGCCGAGCTGGGCACCAGGGCAAGGTCACAGGGATAGCCGGGTTTGTCAACAGGCGGGCAGCAGGGTACCGGAACATCAGGCAGAGACGGGTCAGATGGGAAGCCGGGTTCATCAACAGGCCAGCAGCAGGGTACCGGAACATCAGGCAGAGACGGGTCAGATGGGAAGCCAGGATCAGGAACCAGAGATCAGGTATAGCAGAGTTCAGTGCCAGGTCAACAGGAGCCAAGGTCAGCAACGGGAATCAGGCAGAATAACACAGGTTTCAGAGTAACAGGAACACAGCTGAAGACCAGTCAGCACCGATCAGTTGCTGGGGCCTCCTTTAAATAGGCCGACTGGCGCCAACTGGCGCTAAGGCGCGCTCCTGTGCGTGTACGCAAGAGTGCGCACGGGCATCTGAGGTCTCCCATGCGCACGCGCATGCACACTAGCACGTGCCAGGCGATTTCTACTGGTTTCCTTACACACCCTCCCCATGTTGAGGGCAACCAGCCTGGTATGGTTCAGGAGGGGGGCTGCTTGCTTGTCCCCACCCTTTCCTGGCCTGCCAGGCTGCATGCTCAGATAAGGGTCTGGCATGGATTGGGGGGGACCCCACGTAAAGTTTTTTTAAAATTGACTCTGTTATCAGCCTGATAACTTTTGACAAGTTCTCCGAGATGGGAGATAGAAGTGTGTGCTGGGGGGGGGGGGTAGCTCAGCAATCAGCTTGCCATCTCAGAGCAGAGCTGTGAAAGCATTTCCATTCTTCTACCAATGTGGAGGGGGGAGGGGATTGTGCCATTCCTCCAATGAGCTGATCCCAGTGTAATTCAAGCCTTCTCTAACAGTGCAGAATGAAGAAGTGAAAATTCTTACCCAATGTAAGAATTCTAAAGAATATATAAAGCTGAAGACAGCAGATATACATGTAAAATTTATATAGGGAGATTTGTTTCATCTCTGTGTATCTTCTAAGGCTGTTCACTTCACTGGGTAAATCTGGGGGTTATATCCACTTTAATTTATTCTCACTTAAGAAGAAGCGATTGAGGGGGGATATAATCAACATGTATAAATAAATAAACGGTCCATATAGTAAACTTGATGTAGAGTTATTCACTATCAGGCTACTACAAATGGCAAAGGGCACCCTTTACATCTGGAGGAAAAGAGATTTAACCTTCACATATGAAAAGGCTTCTTCACAGTAATGCCCCGTACACATGATCAGACATTGATTGGACATTCTGACAACAAAATCCTAGGATTTTTTCAGACGGATGTTGGCTCAAACTTGTCTTGCATACACACGGTCACGCAAAGTTGTCGGAAAATCCGATCGTTCTGAACGCGGTGACGTAAAACACGTATGTCGGGACTCTAAACAGGGCAGTAGCCAATAGCTTTCATCTCTTTATTTATTCTGAGCATGCGTGGCACTTTGTGCGTCGGATTTGTGTACACACGATCGGAAATTCCGACAACGGATTTTGTTGTCGGAAAATTTTATAGCCTGCACTCAAACTTTGTGTGTCGGAAAATCCGATGGAAAATGTGTGATGGAGCCTACACACGGTCGGAATTTCCGACAACAAGGTCCTATCACACATTTTCCATCGGAAAATCCGACTGTGTGTACGGGGCATAAGAGCTGTGAAAATCCTCAAGAGCTTGTTCTGGCCAGCTCAGTAGATTGTTTAAAAAAAAGGCCTGGATGCATTCCTAAATGCACAACATATAACTGAATATAGAGTGTCACAGTCTGGAGTCAGGCTCAGAGTCCAGTGGCAGTAGCAGTTGAGAGATTCATGAGTAGTCAGCTGGATGAATGCACAAACAGATCTGCTAAGCACCAACTGGTCTTTACCAGAGCTCCTGATGGTGGAGATGGGTGACACTGCATGCCAGTGCCAAGTCACAGCCCCCAGGATTGTCCCAGTATGGAGAGAGCTAATGGGAGGCAGGTAGCCGATGAAGAAGATAAGGAACAAGCAGAAGCATAGTCGATGAACAAGCCAAGAGTCAGTAATGAGTATTAGCTAGAGAGGATCAGACATAAGCATAGTCAAGGAACAAGCCAAAGGTCAGTAACGAGTGGTATGCAAAATATGGATGTCAGCAGGAGTGACAAGTGCGAGATATTGGCTGGAGAGAGCAGACTAATCTGACAAACAGGAAATGCAAAGGCATGGCAGAAATAGGTAGAAATGGGAGGTGGCTCAGCAAGAAGAGACCTCGCCAGACACAGCAGAGATCGCAGGTTCAATCCAGTAATGTTTTTCCCACTGAAACTAATTGGATTGCTTTTTTTTTTTTGCCTTCCTCTGGATCAACTGTGGGTGTAGGATAGTATACAGTGGGGAAAGAAAATATTCAGACCCCCTTAAATTTTTCACTCTTTGTTATATTGCAGCCATTTGCTAAAATCATTTAAGTTCATTTTTTTTCCTCATTAATGTACACACAGCACCCCATATTGACAGAAAAACACAGAATTGTTGACATTTTTGTAGATTTACTAAAAAAGAAAAACTGAAATATCACATGGTCCTAAGTATTCAGACCCTTTGCTCAGTATTTAGTAGAAGCACCCTTTTGATTCATTTTTGGGATTTGGGGATCCTCTGCCATTCCTCCTTGCAGATCCTCTCCAGTTCTGTCAGGTTGGATGGTAAACGTTAGTGGACAGCCCTTTTTAGGTCTCTCCAGAGATGCTCAATTGTGTTTAAGTCAGGGCTCTGGCTGGGCCATTCAAGAACAGTCAAGGAGTTGTTGTGAAGCCACTCCTTCATTATTTTAGCTGTGTGCTTAGGGTCATTGTCTTGTTGGAAGGTAAACCTTCGGTCCAATCTGAGATCCTGAGCACTCTGGAGAAGGTTTTCATCCAGGATATCCCTGTACTTGGCCGCATTCATCTTTCCCTTGATTGCAACCAGTCATCCTGTCCCTGCAGCTGAAAAACACCCCCACAGCATGATGCTGCCACCACCATGCTTCACTGTTGGAACTGTATTGGACAGATGATGAGTAGTGCCTGGTTTTCTCCACACATACCGCTTAGAATTAAGGCCAAAAAATTCTATCTTGGTCTCATCAGACCAGAGAATCTTATTTCTCAGCATCTTGGAGTCCTTCAGGTGTTTTTTTAGCAAACACCATGATGGCTTTCATGTGTCTTGCACTGAGGAGAAGTTTCCGTCGGGCCACTCTGCCATAAAGCCCCAACTGGTGGAGGGCTGCAGTGATGGTTGACTTTCTACAACTTTCTCCCATCTCCCGACTGCATCTCTGGAGCTCAGCCACAGTGATCTTTGGGTTCTTTTTTACCTCTCTCACCAAAGCTCTTCTCCCCCGGTAGCTCAGTTTGGCCAGACGGCCAGCTTTAGGAAGGGTTCTGGTCCTCCCAAACGTCTTCCATTTAAGGATTATGGAGGCCACTGTGCTCTTAGGAACCTTAAGTGCAGCAGAATTTTTTTGTAACCTTGGCCAGATCTGTGCCTTGCCACAATTCTGTCTCTGAGCTCTTCAGGCAGTTCCTTTGACCACATGATTCTCATTTGCTCTGACATGCACTGTGAGCTGTAAGGTCTCATATAGACAGGTGTGTGGCTTTCCTAATCGCCCAATCAGTATAATCAAACACAGCTGGACTCAAATGAAGGTGTAGAACCATCTCAAGGGTGATCAGAAGAAATGGACAGCACCTGGGTTAAATATATGAGTGTTACAGCAAAGGGTCTGAATACTTAGGACCATGTGATATTTCAGTTTTTCTTTTTTAATAAATCTGCAAAAATGTCAACAATTCTGTGTTTTTCTGTCAATATGGGGTGCTGTGTGTACATTAATGAGGAAAAAAATGAACGTAAATGATTTTAGAAAATGGCTGCAATATAACAAAGCGTGAAAAATTTAAGGGGGTCTGAATACTTTCCATCCCCACTGTATATGGAGGTTTTATGTGTGTGTGTTTTTTTATTAGTTGAAGTAGATAAACTTAGGGCAGCACAGGGAAGCACAGTGGTGTAGTGGGTAGCACTCTCGCCTAGCAGTAAAAAGGGTCGCTGGTTCGAATTCCAACCATGACACTACCTGCCTGGAGTTTGCATGTTCTCCCTGTGCCTGCGTGGGTTTCCTCCCACCCTCCAAGGACATGCTGGTAGGTTAATTGGCTTCTGTCCAAAAATTGGCCCTAGTATATGAATGTGAGTTGGGGACGTTGGATTGTGGGCTCCTTGAGGGTAGGGACTGATGTGAGTGTGTGATGTATGTGTGGAGCCCTGCATAAATTGATGGTGCTCTATGGGTACCATAAATAAATAGGGATAATTGTAGACACACACCCACACTCACTCATGTTGAACTGGATGGAGTGGTGTCTTTATTCAACCTTACTAACTATGTAACTTGCATCTTTTTTCAACCTCACTAACTGTGTAACTTTGTAAATTGGTGTCAGCACCAGAAAGCCTAGAAGACTTTGAGGCATGCCATAAAGTGCCCAAGGACCCAGGGTAGTATCACCACAACAGCCCACAGTAGTCAGCAGTCAATCTATGGATATGGTACTGCAACCTGAGTCAGTCAGGACTAAATGCAAGGCAGCTGGTCATTAGGCCAGTCTAGCGGCCCAGGCATTAGCACTAACTTGCCCCTTGGTTGCAATCCAGTGTTTAAGAGTACCTGGTTTAGAAAGCTGGTTGAACAAAATTACAGAATTTTTTTGGAAGGTAATGTAGCTCACATTAGTATTAGCTGTTTGTTTACAGCTGGATTCACACCTTTCCATGTACGTCTTCATGCACTGCCATTGTCATAAAAAGGTCCGTAAATGGGCTTAGATGGTTAAAAAAGATAAACATGAACTTTTTTGGCCAGTCACCCTGCACATATTTGAACTAGCAACAAGTAAGTCCTATTTACTATTGAGCTATACACATTTTGCATATTAGGGCATATGTGCTTTCACTGATAATAAAGAACTGCGTATATGTTAAGCTCACTGGAACAATGTCTGTTTTTCACTTTTTTGTGTTTAATAGCTGTAACACCATAATTTTCGAAGACTCCATAGTTGTCTGATGCATCTTGGAATAGTGATGTTATTAGGTTTAATCTCACTAATTTGTGCAGCTAATTCAAAGGGCTGGTAAGATTCAGATGATGAGGAGTAATAATGTCATAAAGCTCCCAAAATTATTGGACAGCTCAGATCACAGGCACGATGTACAGAGGCAATCAGAGTGGATTTCAGCAGGTCAAATGTAAATGTGGGGATTTTAAAAGTTGCACCAACCACCAATGATGGTTTTTGTTATCGTGGTAGTGGGAGAGTATAAAGGGCCCACTGACCACCAATAGTTTGCGATTGTTTTCTTTTTTAAGGTTTGTGTAATAACTGATTAGTATTATTATTTTAATAAAGAAAAGAAAGGTAAATATAAGCCAATCCACATATTTGGTCGTATTTCCTTCTATATAGTAAAAAAAAGTGGTTATTAAATACCACCAAAAGAAAGCTCGTTGTTTCTCAGAATCTGATATAAAATTACATTTGGATACAGTGTTTCATGACAAGTGCTTGTCTTTCAAACTATAACAGCACTGAAAAAATGGCCTGGTAATGAAGGGCCAGTTATCAAGTGGATAAAGATCAACTCCAGCCAAAACTCAAATGTATTTTTTATTTGGATAGAGTGGATTTGTTAGAGCCTCGGTCAGGGTTTAATTGTCACTGTGTCACAAGATCTTACAAATGTAGCACTAACTCACGGTGGAGCTACTGGTTTAAAGCGGGCTGTTACCGTCACTTTTGTTACCTCAATTTCACCAGTACCAGGTCTAGGGTCCCGTTGAGTTTAATACCAGACAGTGTAGACACCAGACACTTGAGTATCTTTTCCAATGCTTTAATTAAGAGTAACTGAAGGAAGTAGCAGGAAAGAGGTAGCAGAAGAGTTGCAGGGAAGTTCAAATACCTTTTCTTGATGTAGAATTATGAATTGGAATCTTGTAGATGAAAACACTCTCCTTTTAGAGTTGAAACTTTGCCCGCACGGATAGGTTTCTCTCACTAACCTAGCAACCGGCACGCAGCACGAACAAAAGTCTCTGTCACAGACTTGAATGGAATAGAAACCCGTACGATCCTCTGCCACAGGATGTAATGGTTTACGATGGACAGCAAACACAGCACTAGAACCTTTAAGCAGACCCAGCAGTACTATGTGGTAGGTTAACTTTAGGATGCGTCCTCCAACTGAGTCACCAGGCCCCTCTCCAGACCAGCACTCTGCATGATCCTTTAATGACGGGTCCTCCCCTGGGATCTTCTCAGTTGTCCAACTTCTTCCCGTAGGACAGACAGCACAGGACCATTCCCTCGCCGCTGTGGTAGGCCCAAGACAGGCTTCTGGGCCCACCCACACGCTGCAGCAACGTGGTCCTCCCGGTCGGAGGACCACGCGGTAGTACTCCTAACGCATACCTGTCAGCCAGGAGGGCTAGCAGGTGGAGCGGAAAAACCCTTTAATCATGGCGTCTGTCCCATAAATACCCTCTCCCAGAATGCAACTCGGAGAACCACCTCCACTGAGTTGTCTCCGGGACAGAAGAGCACCGATATGCTTCAGCGCTTTGCCTTTCCAACACCGACCCATGGCGACAACGACACCCACAGGCACAGTGTGAAACTACATGCTACACAGCCAAACTGGAACAGAGGCTAAATCTGACTATGTATAAAACAGATAACCCACTAAATTTACCTATAAGCGGTAGATGAAAATCTACCAGCGCTACACAAAGACAAGACGTAAATAGGAAAACTTTAATGTGGAAAGAGATAAATGCAAAAATACTTTAATTTATTTGCGGGGGGGGGGGGGGGGGATGGATTAAAAACTCTGCCACTGTTTTTATTGCTGTCTGTGTCTAGACATTCTGGTGACACCTTTTCCTTTTATTTCTTGTCTTGGTGCCACAAGGACAACTCAATAATGGCACACCAACATAATCCTCACAGTAGTTTAAATCCTATCTCAATCTAAAATAAAGAAAAACTGGGCTCAAGTGGGGCTTTAATGTGGCGATATACAAATTAAGCTAGCTCATAGATATTGTAGACAGATGTTAGATAAAATGAGTAAACAGAGTTCAATTGAACCTCAAACTTCATATTTGATGAAATTGGGTAGAACTCACAATCTTTATCTGACTTTCTAACAATAATTTTTTCTGCACCACATTTACTCTTTAAACCAATAGCAAGCAATGAATAAAAAGAAGGTAGACAGACGTGTATAAATGTTAAAATCAGTACAATATCATAACTCATTCATCAAACAAATATTCTAGTCATCTATCTCCAGCTGTCAATTATCCATATTTGTGTCATATGTACAGCCATTTATCTTTTTCTTCTGTGCCACTACTTCTAGTCCTGTTGTTCTGGTTCTATCTGAACCTGGAGATCAAAATCAATAGAAAACTATCCATATCAAATATAATTTTACTGATAAAGGCGCCAGTCTTCAGAAAAAATGACATTAAAGATTTGAGGTGCCATTTATTCCTTTGTTGCTTTTTTGTGATAGTACATATATGTATTTTGTTTTAAATAGGATGCCTTCCAAGCGACAGGTAAAACTCACACCGGACCAGAAACAGTAATTTAAAAAGGGCACAATATGCGTCTGCTGGAGTACTGTTTCCCAACTTGAGAACCTACTTGTGATTGGAGGCAGAAAATTCTAAAATGTAACCAAAACAATAGGTATTATAAAGGAAAATCTGAATCCATATGTAATTGTCATGTATGTCATGTAATTTAAAGCTGATATGCTGCTAAAATTAAAAATGCCAAAAATTTGTCCTTGCAAAAAGAAGATAGTCAGTATGTACCTTTCCTTCTGCCTGTAACACTCAATGGCACTCTGATGCAGAGCTATTTTGCGCTGTATTCTCCTCTGTACTGTACTGTGTCCTGAAGTGATGTATAGACAGGTAGGAGGATTCACTAGGTTTAGCAGGGGACCAGAAAATCAACACTCCCAGAAGTGTCAGTCATTAAAGACTTTACCGATTTCTCTGCATCAGTATGGCATTTGGTGGCACAAGTAGCTTTTAGCCGAGTTCAATAGGGTTTATTAATTGCAGTCACATTGGTTAAATAAGGATCTTTATCCTGGTGTTAAAGCTTTGTGAATCAAACCTAATGCGCTACAATAACGCAAATTGTTATTATGAGTTAAAGCAGAACTAAAATTCACATTAGGGATTGATGGACACTTGCCATAATGTGCAAGTATGCTCTACGTTTTTGCATATTATGTCACACTTACCTACCTTCTAAAGTGCACCCCCTCCCTTCCTGCAGCTTTTCAAAGTCCACAAATTCCCTCTTTTCTTTGTCCTCACTGCTGACATTGTCACCCGGTCAATTTCCAGGTTTGACATCTGGTGGACCTGGGATGACATACATGTGCACAACAGTCCGTTCATCCTGGCACCCAAAGTATTCTGAGATATACATTGAGCTGCTCATTGTACAATGAGAAGAACAATTTCTAGCAGTAAAGGCAGGAGCTGAAGAGAAACACAAAGGGGGTTATTTACGAAAGGCAAAACCACTTTGCACCGCAAGTGCACTTGGAAGTGCAGTCGCTCTAAATCTATGGGGTATATCTGAAATGAGTGGAAGCTCTGCTGATTTTATCATTCAATCATGTGCAAGCTAAAATGCTGTTTTTTATTTTCCTTGCATGTCCCGCTCGGATCTACAGCGACTGCACTTGAAAGTGCACTTTCAGTGCAAAGGGAATTGGCCTTTAGTAAATCACCCCCAAAGTCTCTTCTTCAATAAAAACCTACCTACTACCTTAGTCCAGCTTTAAGATGTACTGTACTGTGTTAGAGCAGCCAAAACAATGCAGCTTACGTTTTCTTTTATACAGCGCACAGCAATGCACTCTATCACAGCTGCACATGATGCACAAATGTGTTTTACTGCAAGTTACCACAAACATGTGTAGCATCCCTTTACCCCCCTAAAGACTATTAGGGACCAGAGGTCAGATGGGCCGACATATCACCTCAGAGTTGAGTCCTTGACTTACAGTGGGGATTATGGACAGATGGGCATCAGTCACTTTTAGTCAGAAAAGTAGAGTTTATCTGGCTCTAGGGCACAGGAATGTGGCAGACTCCAAAATTCCACTTACAGTTTTCACAGGTAAAAGGACCTTTAACCCACTGGCACCCTATGATTCTTGAACATTTGACATTAGAGCAGTTGCCAGATGCAAAACACCAGACTCCCTGTGAGGTCCAAGTCCAATTCCAGGTTCTCAAGCACCTCCAGAAGCCAAAGTTAATAATTGGTGCTCCTTCCTAGGATCAATTCCACTCCTTCTAGGAAACTACCTTCAGCAAGGCAGTGCAAGCTTGGGCCTCGTACCAAGGCCTTGCTCCTTACAGCATAGCACATATGGACTTCCCAAGGCAGCAGGTCTGGTTTATTAAAAACAGCAGTATACATTCTCCCCCAGCTGAACTTAAAAAAGAAGAAAGCTTCCTGACCTCCACCCCACCCCAAATATTAAAAATGTATGTCCTTCCCAAGCATGTACTCCTGACAATAAACCTCTTAGTGGTTGGCCAGGAAGACATAAATATACATAACCTTGATTACTGGATCCTTTTACATTATTGCCAGGGACACTCCCCAGTAGCAGTAAGTAAACATTAACTTTATGGCGAAACCAACAGATAGCAGAAACATGAATTCAGCAAAGGCTGGCTACAGCCTGGCAGAACTAAATTGCTCTTTAGGGCAGGGTGACTACATGTGATAGCTGCCCTAACAGTGGGCTTGATTAACAAAGACTGGTGAGTACAAGATCTGGTGCAGCTCTGCCTAAAAACCAATCAGCTTCCAGTTTTTTTTGTCAAAGCTTAATTAAAAATCAGAAGTTAGAACCTGATTAGCTATCATGCACAGCTGCACCAGATTTTACACTCTCCAGTTTTAGTATAGCAACCCCAGTATATCTAGTGAATGCAGTGTACTTCTAGGTGCATTAGGTTCCTAGTTGAGATCAGTTTTGAGGAGTTCCTCCACAAGTGCTTCTGACCACCTTCTGCTATGCATCTGATTTTTTTTTTATCTGCTTCAAGCTGTCTTTGCATTCCTAATGACTTGTATTGGGAGAAAAAAATTGACACAAAACAAATATCTTTGGACATGATCCCAAAGAGGTACTAGGGTATTTAAGCTTTTACAGCAACTTTTTTTATCTTAATAGGGTGAAATACTCACTTTCTCTCCAGCACTGCGGTATCCTGGAGCTCCCCGCTGGCCGCTGTCATCTTTTGCTGCTTCGGCTTTCGGTACTTTTCACTAGCCAGTTTCATTGGCCAAGCGGTGATGATGTCACTCCTGTGCATGCACGGGAATTTCATTCATCCCGGCATTGCTGAAACGTGTATACTGAGCTGTGCATGCTAGAATACCTAGGATGCACTGGGAATCCTTTGTCATAGCCGCCTTTCTATAGTAGAAGAGATATAAAATATCAGTTTAAAAAAGTAAACTTAAAAAAATTAAATAGAATTGACCTCCAAACCATTATAGTTTGTCTTTAAGTTCTTAAGTTTAGAATTCACTCTGCTGAAGTTAGACCAGTAAAAGATACATTTTCTTGGTATGAGTTACTTGAATTTTGTAAGCTGTTCACATAACAGACAAGCAGAGGGGCAAAGGAATAGACATCAGTATTGCCCGTGGTCTCCCTACAACTGATATTTTCCCCATTACTGACTTCTGTGCCTTCTTTTGCACTGTGACCCTGCGTGGGGGTGGATATCTTGGTAGAATAGTTGGGCTTTGCTTTCTCATGTCTGAGCTGATCTTTTTTTTTTTTTTTTTTTAATTCTTTATTCAGGAAATCTTTTCTTTTTTACAGTAAAAGGGTTAAAATCCAAAACAAAGACAATATAATACAGACCACCCTTCATTAGGTATAATAAAAAACAAACAATCCTTAGGTAATTATAGACCAAATTACCAATATGTAGCAGTATCAAGGGTTTACATTTATAAGTACTATCTTTCCAGCACTAATGATTTAGCAGACAACCCACAGCAGCGATAAGCAAAGTAGATGACCATACATATTTGACATTGAAAAGGTTGCTCCTCTTGACTTCACTAGATGATACCATATCATCAAGGGAAGGGAGGGAGGGGAAGAAAAAGGAGAGGGTGAGAGAGAGGGAATGAGGTAACAGTGAAGAAGGGTAGGGAATTCTGAGAGAGGGAGAAAAGGGAAGAGCAGAGGTTAAACCTGTCCTCAGCTTGATTTTCAATTGATTGGGCTACAGAAGTCTCCAAATACCAGCAGTATCCTGGAGGCATCCCACTCCTACGTGTGGTTGGTACCTTATCTAACCATGGGTTCTCCTTCCCGTCTCACTACCTTAGGGATAGAGGAGATGATCAGCCAGCAAGATGCGCTCAAATTAGGCAGTGCAAGAGTACTTGAGCCAGCAAAGCCATGTTCTGTTAAATTGCTCTTCTGTACCTTAAAGTTTTGACTGTGGTATCTTATATGCCCCCCCATATATTGTTCCTAGAGTCGCCACTGGTGCCTTTGAAGGCACAAGTCAGGCTCTCCATATGTTGGATATCTTTACAGAGCTATCGTGCCAAGGAGGAGGGTACATTCATGGGTTTCCACAACCTAGGAACATAAGATTGTGTTGCATTGACACTATTGCCTTACTTCTTGTACACCATCATTGGAGTATGGTGTAAAAGAAAGAAAGAAGGCATGAAAGGAACTTGAGTATCTGTAAATGTCTGCACAATACCGTGAACTTGCTTCCAGAAGGGATGAAGGGCTGAGCATGACCAAAATATATGAAACATGTCTCCCCTGTCTGACTTGCAACACCAACAACGGTCTGATATTGAAGGGTGCATTCGATGTAGTGTAACGGGTGGTACCACCGTGTCATCATTTTGTACTCAGATACTTGTTAATGATGGATGATTTGTAGGACATAGTTGGAGACTTTGGAACATACTGTAGGAGACAGCTCTATAAGATGATTAGGTGAACAGTAATTTGTAGGTGAAGGAGAAGGCATATTTGAGCGAATCTTCCAGGCTACATTCCTGTTTAAAAGTAGTCAGCGGATGTACATATATAGACGCGTCAGGTAATAATTTTAGAAAACTGGAAAGTTGCAGTGAATAGAAACTACTCAGGATGGTAAAACTTGAGTCCCGAGACATTTGAGAAGCATCCAGCCATGCCGAATGGTTTACGTAATGTTGCGCAGCATACATGTCCTGTTGGCAGTGTGATTAAATAGCAAAAAAACAGAGATCAGAGGGGTTAAAGAATAAATGTTTCCCCAACTACATCACAGCAGTACAGGAGTCAGCAGGTTCATGTGCTGGCAAAAATCATGCTGATAGGGGGAGAAAACAGAGTGACAGAAAAATGAGCTCACCGCTGTGCTGCTTCTCTTTTCCCTGTCTTGTAACAGGTTGAGGTGGGTCCAGGACGACTGGGGCTCAGAGGATGTGCGATGAATGATGCTGGGCAGCAGACTGGGGACATATAGGGGCAGAAAAAATAATTCTGCGGGGGGAGGAATATTTTTTACTTCCTGCTAGAAAACATATCCAATAAAAAAAAATGTAAAAAAAAATCAAATTTCTTGATAAATTTAGGCCAAAATGTATTCTGCTACTTATTTTTGGTAAAAAAAACCCAATAAGCGTATACTGATTGAGCCAGCAAAAGTTACAGCTTCTACAAACTATGGGATATATACTGGAATTTTTATTTATTTCATTTTTTTTTTAGTAGTAATGGTGGCAATCAGCGACTTATAGTGGGACTGTGATATTGCAACAGACATTCGGACAATAACTGACACTTTATGGGAACCAGTGACACTAATACAGTGATCAGTGCTAAAAATATACACTGTCACTGTACTAATGACCCTGCCTGGGAAGGGGTTAAACATCTAGAGCAATCAAAGGGTAAATGTATGCCTAGCCAGTGTTTGGTGTACCGTGTGTGGTGCTTTTATTCCCTTTTGTGGGGAAAGAAAATCTATTACTTCCACGCTGATAGGACAGGGCTCTGCCTGTGTAAATGCATTACAATCGCTGGGTGCCGGCCAATGGATTACTGCCGGCACCCAGGGATCATCATGAATTAACATAGGACAGAGCCCTGTTCTGTCAGAGGGTGATTGACATCTGCTGTGTTTAATCACAGCATGGCTGGGTCATGGGCAGCGTGCGCGCCTCCTACCTGGAAGTGTCAGATCATGTACTAGGTACGTGATCTGATGCAGATGAGCCACCTTGCCGCTGTATATCTAGGTTATACGGTCGGCAAGTGGTTAAACACTAAAATAACTATTTTCACATGACATTTGCAATGACAAGAATATTGTGCTCGTGTAAAGCTTTTTTCACATTTTATTTTTTACATCTTTTTCCATTCAGCACTTCAGTGTCCATTGAGACACACCTTTGAAATGTGTCCTTCATTCTTGTGTCAGTAGCACGCAGATCCTGGAAATGTGTTCTTTTGCTGACTCAGGAGTGCCCCTAAAAATACATAAATACCAATGCCCCCACCCCAAAATTTTTGCTGCGCATCACAGTATTTCTAGACATGTCCCTGTGCGTCAAGAGCATTTTGAACCCGGAGATCAAACACTCCCCATCTCCAGTTCAACAGTGGAGTGACGCTGGTAAAATCACATGCATTCCCCATCTCAGCAGTGTTTGCCTAGGGCCAGTTTTGGTATAATCCTTCCTAGACTTTTGTTTCTGGCTAAAGACAAGAATAAGCTCAAGAAAGTGGGGTTTATTCAATAGGAACAATGATATACAGTGCAACAAGCTACAGCACATAGAAATTAAATAACTTCTTAGCTGATCTAACTCCAATACACAGAATGTGATTTATTACTATAGTTTACTGCTTTTTATATATGTCTATTGCTCTATGCACAGTGTACTGAACAGTATCCAGTCTGATTTGCAGAAAATACTGTAGCACTCGCTGACAGTCTGTTATTGCTTCTGTGGCAACATCATATTTAATATTTTTAGGCCACAGCCACTGAGAAAACCTATATCATTGCAATATTTTGAGCATGCACATAAAACAATCTGATTAGTAATAGGCAATGATCATAAGCACCATCATATGTGGTTAGGGCATTCTCCAGCAAACTGCGGAAAGCAAGTGTAATACTAATGTGGTTAATTTACTAAAGGCAAATAGACTGTGCAGTTGCACTCTGCAAATGCAGTTGCTCCAGAGCTTAGTAAATAAGGTAATGCTTCATGTTACAAAGAATACCCAATCAGGTAAAGTGATATTTTAAAAACAGCATTTTTGCTTGCATACAATTGGATGATGGAAGTAGACAGAGCTTTACCACATTTACTAAGCTCTGGAGCAACTGCACTGGCAGAGTGCAACTGCACTTGTGCAAGTGCGCAGTCTGATCGCCTTAAATCAACCCCTAAGTACTGAACACTGAAATGAACGTTAAAAATACAAAATAGATTTTTTATTTTTTGTAATACAAACGATTTTATTGTAGAAAATAAAGAGTAGTAACAATAAGCATCAAATACAGAAGGCGGTACAATGTATGTAACAAGTTATACAATCGGTAATAGTGAAGTACATATAACAATATTTGGTGGTCTGAAGACCACATGGGGCCATTTCTATCAGCTTCAATCCGTATTGTCACATATGTTGATCAGCTAAGAGAGTCAGTCCAATGAGAGGAGCCCAAAAACTTGCTGAGGGTATAGCGGGCAACCCAAGTTCTCATTGACACTTCTACTACAGAAAGAAAAGGTTGAAAGGAGCAAACAAAATACAGAACCAACAAACCATTAAACAAAATAAAGAAGTCATGACCTTATGATAAGGAATGTTTACAATGCAGTATTATCAGGGTCGTTTTTAATGGGAGAGCATATATAATCACTTTAGGATCATGAGGACCAGGACTTCCACTTCCTATCATAGATGGGCATGGAGTCCATGATAGTATGAAATACTTTCTCCATGAGTTGTATGGCCGCCATATGTTTAAGGACCTGGTCCCATGGGACCTCAGGAGCACACCAGAACAAGGCGATAGTCCAGTGGACCGCACTAAATAGAGTATGTGCCAGTTTTTGTTCAGGGGGGGAATTTCAGGTTCAGGTATTTCTGCGAAGGATAGACACATCTGATGTGTCAGGGTCGTCAAAATACCTGTGATCTCAGCCACTTTGGGAGCTACGTTTTGCCAGATCTGCTTAAGTGCTTTACAACTCCAGAAGATATGCAGGTGGGTCCCCCTCTCGAGACAACCACTAAAGCAGTTTTCGGAGACAGTGGGGGAAAATGTATGCAACTTTAAGGGGGTGTAATACCATCTCATGTGCAATTTCACCACTGTTTCCTTCACCGCTATGGGTTTAGTGCATTTGTGCATGTTAGAGATCCTATCTAACCATTCTTCCAGGTTAGACTCTTGACTGGTCTCTGCCTTCCAGCCAAGCATAGCTGCGGATTTATCTGGAAGGCCCAGACCATGCAAATAGTTATATATTGAGGAGATAGTTCCTTTGTCCCTAGATGAGGGACCACATAAGTGTTCGAATGTGGTGGCTGTACTAGTTACACTCAGGGAATAATGGGAGCTGAAAAAATGTCTGATCAGCAGATATTTGTAAAATTCTGTTTTAGGGAGGGAGTGGGTTGTTTGTAGGGATGAGAAAGAGCAGATTACCCCATCCTTTAATAATGAGTCTAGGTCAATGAATAAGGTCTTTCGAGATCCAAAGGACAAAAGCACTTGGGGGGGGATGCCGAGTGGAATGCGGGGTCCCTGACAAAGGATGCTAACCTGGGGCCAGATGGGAGTAGTGAGAATTTTCTTTTATATAATGACCATAGGTGTAGAGATTGTCCCACCACTAAGTTTAGAGTGGATATATCTTTGGGGCACTAGTAGCCTGGGTAGGAAATATGGAACTATGGAAGTCCGCTCAAAGCGGAGCCAAGGGACACAATTCGGGAGGGTGTGCCATTGTGCCAATTGGATAAGTCTGGCAGAGAGGTAATATAGCCAAAGATTCGGTAGTCCCAGCCCACCCATAGCTCTCGGTCTATATAACATATTCCTACCCAGGATGGGGTTTTTTGTTATTGACATCCCTTTGAATCAGCTCAATCATCTGGCCTGAGATATAGATGGGGAGGGCCCTGAAAAAAAATCAATAGTTTTGGGAGTATTGACATCTTCACGGCCTGGATCCTACCTAAGAATGTAATGTGGTATGGGCCCCACATGTGTAGTAGCTGCCTAATACCTGTGAATGCTTGAGGATAGGTAGCGAGGTATAGTCTGTGGAGTTTAGGGGCCAATTTAATGGCCAGAAAAGGCAGCGTCTGTCCTTCCATTGAGAAGCCGAAATTAGATTGAATGGAGGATACCATATTTTGGGGTATATTTATCGGGAGGGCAGAGCATTTGGAGAGGTTAACTCCCAGACCTGAAATGTCATGGAATTTGCATAGAGTGGAAATAAGATTGGGCATAGAAATGATCGGGTCTGTCAAGAATAATAGGACGTCATCTGCGTACAAACTAAGTTTGAATTCTTGGTCCCCCTTTAAGTATCCCTTAGACCCCTTTCACACTGGGGAGTTTTTCAGGCATTTTTCAGGCACTTTAGCCCGAGTGCTTTCACACTGAGACCCCTTTCACACTGCGGCCTTTTTCAGGTGCTTTAGCGTAAAAAAAAAAATCGCCTGTAAAACGCCTGAAAGAGGCCTCATCTGCAATCCCAATGTGAAAGCCCGAGTGCTTTCACACTGGGGCGCTGCGCTGGCAGGGCGTCAAAAAAAGTCCTGCAAGCAGCTTCTTTGCAGCGCTTTCGTGTTTTTGCCACCGGGCTGGGTACGCCGATGGCCTGAGCCCTGTCAAACTGCCAGTGCCCGAAAAATGCCTGAAAAACGCCCCAGTGTGAAAGGGGTCTTAAGCGGCGCTTTACCAGCATTTTATGGGCGCTGGCAGTGTGAAAGGGCTCGGGCTTTCACATTGCGATTGCAGATGAGGCTTCTTTCAGGCGCTTTACAGGGGCTTTTTTTAACACTAAAGCACCTGAAAAACACCTGAAAAACACCCCAGTGTGAAAGGGGTCTCTGCCCAGTGTAAAATAATCTGAGTTGCAGCCCAGGAGTTTTATCCGTGTGGCAGTAAAGTGCCCAGAATCCGTGGTACAAAGGCCCATAGGAAGCCAAATTTCTCAAGGATCAATTTGAGAAATGGCCATAACACACTGTGGAAGGCCTTGTGGATGTCAAGGCTCAGGAGAAGCACCTTGCATGAGAAAAGATCTTGTATGATATTGGATGCGAGTCTAATATTATCTGTGATTTGACTGGTCGGGATAAATCCCGTTTGGTCAGGGGAGATTAAAGAGGTGATAATATTAGAGAGTCTGTCTGCAAGGACATATGCAGTGTGAACAAAAATCCAAAAAGTGATGGAATATCCAGTATGAAAAACAAAATGTGACTCTTGTAATCATCCACCGCACCTCAATGATGTGATTCCACTCCCTTCTAACTGGGACTGGCTGAATTTTGATCCACGTGTGGCCATCCCCATTCAAAAAAAGTCAATTGTTTTGACTTCTGTTGAACGGACAAGGTGGAAAACTTTTGTCGATCAGTGGCTACAGCTGTTAATCATTGAATTCTGACAGCGAATAATCCAGCTGTCAGAATACATTGTCGCCGGGGGTGGAGATTCCTCTATTCACCTCATTCGTGTGGATAGAAGTATCTGTATTTTTTTTCATTCAACCTGCTTTATGCAAGAACATTTTTTGAGGTCGGAATCCCTCTAAATAAAATGCTTTGTATTGTGCTGTATTAAACACAAGGCCAGTATCACAGATTTCTGAACAAATTGACTCAAGGAAGACATGATCTGAATTTTAAGGTCTGTATGAAGCCACAAAAGTCGCTTGGTTCTTTTTTATTAGGGAAGTAAAGAGATTAACATCATTTCTATAAAGTAAACAGGTCATGTGTAATGTGAAGGTTAGATTGAACTGTGGCATCTCCCTATACTTCTGGAGATAAAAAGGCATATTGATTTTTTCCATTCTGCTGCTTTATAATCAAGTGGCCAATCAATAAGTATCATAATCAACACAGAATGCTTTTGATGTCTCCAAATATTTAACCTTTGCACGAGAGGCTGCTCGTGACATTTATAGCCATTGACCATGTTGTGAGAAGGGAGCAGAGTTACTACTGCATGAATCAGACCTGTCAAGGTTTAGAACACAGGAGTCTACGCCAACAGAGTGCCCTTTAGTAGAAGGGAGAATCTCCTGTCTGCTTACAGCAGCCATAATGTCAAATAGAAACAGAAAAAGCCATCACATTATGTTATGTATTCTTTGCCTGTGGCCAAAACACTATTCACCTGTAGAAATAAAAAGACAATGACCTTTATTTAAAGGGAAAGTACCTATTTGATATTTAATGGTTGATTTTGGACAGCACAGTGCCTTGGTGGTTAGCACTTCTGCCTTGCAGAACTGGGGTATTTGGCAATGTCCAGGCAGAACACTATCTGGAGCACATTCTCACTGTGTTTGCGTTGGTTTCCTTCAAGTACTCCAGGTTTCTCCCACACCCTGAATAGATGCTGGGAGATTAAAAGAGAAGTATGGGAATTGTTTTTTTTTTTTTTTAAATCATACTTACCTAGGTGGATGCTGCATCTGTCCCCCACCAGCTCTAAGGCTGAGAACCGAGTGTTCAAACTCTCCCGATTGCTTGGTTCTTAGAGCTCGCTGTCAGTCACCACTGTCTGCTCTGCCCCCCGCCCTCCTGTGCGCTTACTGGAACGCTGGGCTGTGGAGGGGGCAGGAGTGGCCGGCTCTGGCTCTCAGCGGCTTGCTAAGAGGCTGGTCCAGGCATGTGGGCGGATCCCGACCATATGGTTGCAATCTTTCCTGAGCCTGGACCAGTTCTGTGACAATGGGTCACAGGTGTGCAAAACGAACTGCACTCCTGTGATCCACAGGAGAAGTACAGCCAAATGAGCTTTGGCTGTACTTCTGCTTTAATGGACTACTGTCTGAATTTGCCCTAGTATGTGTACGTATGTACTGTATGTATGTAAGATAGGGGATGAATGGAGTCAGTAATTTCTATTCTAAAATTATATTGCAAGAAACATGGCATCATCTCTCATTTCTCCTGTTTGGTAATCTGTCACTTACTGACCGCCTAACTGGGAAAAATACGTCATGATTTTACAGTAGATGACTGTAACTCGATGCCTTAACCCTGGTATTAAAATTTTCAGCAGCCGCTGATTTTTCTCCTAAAAGTGATCCAAACAGTTAATGGATCACTTTTAAAAGCAGTGGGAGGGGTCGCACCCCCCCCCACCCTACGCCGCATTCTGGTGGTTCTTGGGATTACCTGGCTCATCGGGAAGCTCAAGAACCGATCTGTCAGGTGCAGTGGCTGGCCATAGAGATGAGCAGAGGAAGGATAGCCTCCGCTCATCTCTGTGGCCTAGGAGGCCGGGAGCGATTACGTCACTTCCAATTCACAGCTTTTTTTGGAAAGCATTAATTAGATCAATGTTTTTTTTTTTTTTATCTGATGCTTTCTATTGTAGACAAGAGATGTGGGGTCTTATTGACCCAAGATCTCTCCGTAAAGAGGACCTGACATGCTTTATTCTTATCACAAGAGATGTTTACATTTCTTATGATCGCAATAAAAGTGATCCAATTTTTTTTTTAAAGGGACACTATGAAAATTAAAAAAAGTAATAAAATAAATATTTACAAAAATAAAAGTTTTTTAAAGCGCCCCGACCCCGTGCTCACACGCAGCAGCGAACACATACTTAGGTCATGCCTACATATGTAAACAGTGATCGCACTACACATGTGAGGTATCACTGCGAATGTTATAGCGTGAGCAATATTTCTAGCACCTCCTCTACAACTCTAAACTGGTAACCTGTAAACATTTTTAAAGCATCTCCTATGGAGATTTTTAAGTACCAAAGTTTGGCCCCATTCCACAAGCGTGCACAATTTTAAAGCATGACATGTTAGGTATCTATTTACTCGGCGTAACTTCATATTTAAATTGTTGCAAAAAAATTGGGTTATATTTGGTTGTGTTTTTCTTTTTTTTTCCTTAAAATGTTTTTTTTTTAGAAACTGTGTTTGAAAAACTGCTGCAGAAATGCCATGTGACATAAAAAAAAGCAATGACTGTCATTTTATTGTATAGGGACTCTGCTAAAAAAATATATTTAAAATGTTTGGGGGTTCTGAGCATTTTTCTAGCAAAAATACAGATTTTTACTTCTAAACAAAAAAGTGTCAGAATAGGCTTGGTTCGCAGCCCACAGACTTCCTCTAATAGTAAATGCTAGCAAATAGGTTTACTTAAATACTCTTATGACACCAGAGCCAGGTTATTGGTCCCCAGGTCAATGGTCTTGTGCCCACCCTCCTCTTCCCCTACTTGTAGGCCGAGCAATCAAAAATCAAGTCATGCATGGCAGCCTCTACTGTTGCAACAAGATCAGTAAGCTCTAACAAGCAGGGCCCTCTGATTCCCCCTGTATTGAATGGTATTGTAACTGTACTGTTTCCAATAGTGTTGTAAAGCGCTGTGCAAACTGTTGGCGTTATATAAATCCTGTATAGTAATAATAATACCATAGCTACATGTGGTATGCAAATGCTGGGGGTGGAGAAGGTAAAAGAGACACTTTGCGCAATCTGAACTGGATTTAAAAAAATGTATTATAGATGCACAGATCCACAGTGGATGGACTGTAAGTACATAGTACACTGTTCCTCCAAGAAGAGTACACTGTAAGGGAGCCTCAATAGGACTGGAGCTGGAATGTACTGGGAGGTAGGGCAGTAGTCTGGAACCTTTTGTTATACATGAAAATGTGTTACTGACAATCTGTAACATAATGTATAGATGGTTATGTGCCACCCCTATCAGCCTTGCCACC
This sequence comes from Aquarana catesbeiana, assembly GCF_042186555.1. Classification (NCBI taxonomy): domain Eukaryota; kingdom Metazoa; phylum Chordata; class Amphibia; order Anura; family Ranidae; genus Aquarana; species Aquarana catesbeiana. Next base: position 215,731,040 of record NC_133324.1, read on the forward strand.
CTAGGCCTCACCCTATGTTGACTATGCAGAAATCTAGCCCTGCAAGATACAAGGGATGGAGCTTGTACTAAAGGTGCTTATCATTCAGGTTTGCCTAGAGCAACATGATGGCTAAACACAGCCTTGCTTTCAGTTGCCCAAGATAAGCATTAGTGTAATGTGATACAATGTGAGTCTCATTAGATTGTTTCTTAATTCCATCAAGCTGCTTTAAGTAGCTTGCACATTTAAATTGACTTGTATGAGGAAGAAAAGCAGCTCAAATGCAAACAAAAGCTTGTACACACAATATATTTTGAGGTTCAGTGATTTATTAAATAGTATTGTAGCCATAAGGAGGTCAAACTCAGAGACTGCACCTTTAAAATAAAGTTGGCAATGGCAGCTCTCATGTTTTTATCCTTATGGTTTCCCTTTAAATGTTTAGATCTTCACCAAGTGGGCTGCCTAGAGTCCCTCATGTTCTCTTCCAAATTGTTCTCATTGTTGCATTGTTCCCCTTGTGAGGATTTGGGAAGAGGTTGTGCATCTCTAGGCAAGAGTTCTCAGGAGAATAGCTTCAGAGGTAATTATATTACATTACACTAATGCTTATCTCTTAAGTGCACTTATTCTTTAGAATCCAATGTATAGCTGAGACCTACCAGTACTCCTTAGCATCATGATGTTTTGCGGTGTCATTATAAAGTACAGCTCTCTAATGAGTATTTATCATCGGTACATTGTCCAATTTATGCGCTTATTTTCTCCATAGTGATCATGATAAAAAATATCTCAGAATGAAAACCAATAAAGCTATTCGTAAATGGGTGTTTTGTCATCTATTTGTCATCATATTGTGAAAAAAGCAAAGTAAGAGAGACTATAGAAGACATGCAGAGTAGTTATAAACTTTATAGGTTGTAAGGTAACCTATTTATGTGTCATTCTCAATAAAATGTATATTGCAACTTTGGGTGGAGGTCATTCAGTTGAACCCCCTGGCAGTTTCTTTCATGCTGTGTGAAGTTCAGCAGCATGAGCTCTGAACATGTGTTCTTGGCTTTAATCATCTACCATAGCCATGACAGCATCTTACTCTCAGATTCATGTTATTTTATATCATGAAGAATACAACTTCCTTTACTTTTTAAGGTCTGTGCCAGACGGTCAGGCTATTGAAGTTCTCAGGACAAAAAAGTGGTCAGATGCTGAACACCTACCAATGTGTACCTAAACTTGAAAAGTGGCCGTATTTCTAAAATGATTCTCCTTTTTCCTTTGCTTGACTTTACTGAAACCCATTTCTTTTGTGCATTTGGTAAAACCTTTTAAAATTGTTTACATAAAAGAAATGATGGAGAAAGCCATCACATAGTTTTATTTTTCTGTCATCACTCCCTGTTGTCTGGATGGCGTCTCTGCATATTAGCTTTCGTTTCCCTATATGCAATGACAGCAGGGAGCCTGACATAATCCTACTCACAGTGGATTTTGCCAGTTGTATTAGTGTGCATAATGCATATTGAATAAGGGATATGACAAGGTTGTAATCTGCAGATTAATTACTAGAGATGAACCAGGGAAATTAAAAGTAAGCATACAAGTCTGCAACTAAAAGTACAGAAATCTGTCCTTTTAAATGCATTAAAAGCCTTGTGTTTTTCACCTGCTCAGCTATATTTATAATGTAGTTATAATGGAGTCATTTGTTGGCCTGTATGCAGAGTCTATAGTAGAATAAATCTTCTCATTCCTGTGTCAGAATTTTCTGTTTGTGTTCACAGATGAGGCACGTGGCATGGTACTACACAGGTTAATGTATGACCTCTGTCTGTAATCTAAGAACTGACACTTCCTGTGAAGAAGCGGCATATCTCACAATCCCTGGATCTCTAAGTTTAGCACTGGTGCAGGTAAAAGCAATTAACAGATCTTACCATGCTGGAATAGATGTGGGTGTTTCAAAAATTAGCTTACATTTGTGATGCAACACAGAGAAATGGCTAGGAATGCAAAAAAACAATCCTGCTTACATATTTCCCATTTCCCAAGTAGCAGTAGTTTATACAACTATTTTGTTATATGTGTTATATGTTATGTTTTGTGTTATGTTGTATATGTTTTGCATATCACTGAAAAGTAAAGTCTATATACAAACTTTATTTTGTTTTAGGGTCAAAATGCCAGTCATTTGTTTTTTTTCTATGTGTAGATATGAGGACATTTCCCTTTATTTCTTGTCCTGGAGATACAACAGGAAGTAGGAGGAAATCTCTGCAAAGTGGGGGGAATTCTCCTTTTAGACAGCTGTCACTGGAACAGCTATCCCCACTGGAAGATTTACCCTCATTTTGGTGACAACTGTAAAATTTTGGATTTTCCATTGGTTTGTCGTTGATACAATGGTCATCGGGACAAATATAGGGTAAATCTACTTAATTCTATTCTAGAAATAATCTAAACTATTCCTACTCTATCCAAAACTAATAATAAGTTTTGGCTATACATACACATATAATCATTACCCATACTGTACATGTACTTTATGTTTACCAATAGTCAAATTATGCTGAACTGGTAAGAACTATATGTGCTAAATTTTGATAGTGACTAGTCACTAATCTTTACTCTCTATCACCCACATATATACAGTATCTCACAAAAGCGAGTACACCCCTCACATTTTTGTAAATATTTTATTATATCTTTTCATGTGACAACACTGAAGAAATGACACTTTGCTACAATGTAAATTAGTGAATGTACAGTGTAAGTGTAAATTTGCTTTCCCCTCAAAAAAACTCAATAGGGATGAGCCGAACCCCCCCCCCCTCGGTTCAGCTCGCACCAGAACTTTCGAACAGGCAAAAAATTTGTACGAACACTCGAACACCGTTAAGGTGTGTCTATCGGGCAAGAACATGAAAAATCAAAAGTGCTCATTTTAAAGCCTATATGCATGTTATTGCCATAAAAAGTGTTTGGGGACCCGGGTCCAGCCCCAGGGGACATGTATCAATGCAAAAAAAGTTTTAAAAATCAACTTTTTTCAGGAGCAGTGATTTTAATAATGCTTAAAGTGAAACAATAAAAAAAGAAATATTCCTTTAAATATTGTGCCTGGGGGTGTCCTTAGTATGCCTGTAAAGTAGTGCATCTTTCCCGTGTTTATAACAGTACCACAGCAAAATGATATTTCTAAAGGAAAAAATGTCATTTAAAACTAAACACGGCTGTAATGTATTGTCGGGTCCCGGCAACATAGATAAAAATCATTGAAAAAAATGAATGGGTTCCCCCCCAACCCTTGCCTGGTGGTTGTTGGGGTCTGCGGGTGGGGGGCTTATCAGAATCTAGAAGCCCCCTTTAACAAGGGGACCCCCAGATCCTGCCCCCCCCTATGTGAATGGGTAAAAAAATAGTCAAAATGACAGTAGACAATTTGGGACAAGTCCTTTATTAAAAAAAAAAAAAGCCCTGTGATGTCCTTTCATCTTCGATCACAGCGTCCGACAACCCGATAAAAAAACGGAAAAAACTTCCTCCATGGGAGGCTCCTGACAACTGAAGCCTCTTTGTGATGACAGCTGTTATATAGCTGAGGGCCGGGGCCACCCAGTGACATAAGCGGATGATCCAGCCCCCTTCTGACGTCACGTGACACTCATACCATGACACTCCCACCACCATGCTTAACTGTAAGCAAGACACACTTGTCTTTGTACTCCTCACCTTGCTGCCTCCACACATGCTTGACACCATTTGAAGCAAATAAGTTTATCTTGGTCTCATCAGACCACAGGACATGGTTCCAGTAATCCATATCCTTAGTCTGCTCGTCTTCAGCAAACTGTTTGCAGGCTTTTTTGAGCATCATCTTTAGAAGAGGCTTCCTTCTGGTATGACAGCCATGCAGACCAATTTGATGCAGGGTGCGGCATATGGTCTGAGCACTGACAGGCTGGCTCCCCACCCCTTCAACCTCTGTAGCAATGCTGGCAGCACTCATACATCTATTTCCCAAAGACAGCCTCTGGATATGACACTGAGCACGTGCACTCAACTTCTTTGATCAACCATGCTGAGGCCTGTTCTGAGTGGGATCTGTCCTGTTAAACCGTTTTATGGTCTTGGCCACCGTGCTGCAGCTCAGTTTCAGGGTCTTGGCAATCTTCTTATAGCCTAGGCCAGTGATGGCAAACCTTGGCACCCCAGATGTTTTGGAACTACATCTCCCATGATGCTCAACTACACTGCAGAGTGCATGAGCATCATGGGAAATGCAGTTCCAAAACATCTGGGGTGCCAAGATTCGCCATCACTGGCCTAGGCCATCTTTATGTAAAGCAACAATTCTTTTTTTCAGATCCTCAGAGAGTTCTCTCCATGAGGTGCCATATTGAACTTCCAGTGACCAGTATGACAGAGTGAGAGCGATAACACCATATTTAACACACCTGCTCCCCATTTACACCTGAGACCTTGTAACACTAACAAGTCACATGACACCAGGGAGGGAAGTAGCTAATTGGGCCCAATTTGGACATTTTCACTTAGGGGTGTACTCACTTTTGTAATGGCTGTGTTATTTTGAGGGGACAGCAAATTTACGCTGTTATACACTGTTATACAAGCTGTATACTCACTACTTTACATTGTAGCAAAGTGTAATTGTTTCAGTGTTGTCACATGAAAATATATGAGAAAATATTTACAAAAATGCGAGGGGTGTACTCACTCACTTTTGTGAGATATATATACAGTAATATCTTGGTTTACAAGTAACGCGGTATACGAGCGTTTTGAAAGAGGAGCAACATTTTTTTTTAAATTTTGTCTTGATACACGAGCACTGTCTTGATATACGAGCAGTAGTTTTACTGTAAAAACAAAAGAATTAAACTCGCAATGTTAGGGAGTCTGGTGTTCATCCATGTAAAGCCACTGTGTATATGTACAGTAAAGCTGTTGGAGACACTCCCAGCTGGGTGGGGTGGGTGTAACCTGCGTTCAGAGCACCCGGAAGTGATGTCAACAGTTCCCGAGTTTCTCCTAGTTCTCCAGGAAGCTCTGGGAGCCACCATCGCCCCCGAACCTCTGGCCACATATAGCGCTGTATACTGTACACCAGAGGCTTTAGTGTAATATACACAGCGGCTTTACATGGATGAGCTCCAGACTCCTTAACATTGTGAGTGTAATTCTTTTTTTTTTTTTTACATTAAAACTGTGATTCTTCTTTTTTTTATCAACATAGAGGTACAGTACAGTACAGTATTACTACTACAGTACTGTACAGTATTAATATGAGCTTTTGCTCATATTTTGATCATTTTTATATGAATAAATGGTTGTGGGGCTTCCATTATTTCTTATAGGAAAATTTACTTTGATATAAGAGTGCTTTGGATTACAAGCATGCTTGTGGAATGAATTATGCTTGCAAACCAAGGTATTACTGTATATATATATATATATATATATATATATATATATATATATATATATATATATATATATATACCTTTAAAAACCATTATTTTGTGTTCTATTGTATGACTCTAGAGGGCATACCCCAGAGAGATGGAGATCTACTTTAAAAACACAAAAGAGTCAGCATATTTGTGGGAGAGCATTTCTGATGAATGGTGGGCATGGTGGGGTTGCTATTTGTCCTTCCAATGGTTGTGATCAATAGATAGATTGTGTTTTACCTGTTGTTGACCCTTGTCTTTAAAGCCGAGCCTTTCAAGATCCGAACCCAGGGTTTGCGGTGCTTGGAAGTGGGCCCGTGCTTTATCTCTTAGTCTTTATTGATACCCAGTTTCTTGCTGTACTCTAAACTCTTTGCTCCTCCCCTGAACTTCCTATTTAAGTCATGCCTCTGCACTCCTGATTACCATATTATTGTGCATTTTCCAGAGCTCCAATTGCTTCTGCTACATTGTGTCCTTATTTACCCCTACTCAGGGATTGATCCTTGGCTGCCAAATCGCCGACCACTCTTCACTACTCTCTACTTTAAATCTTATACTTTTTGTTGCCAACTTCGGCTTGATCTCTGTTTATGCTTTTGCCTTGATTCAATACTGCTAATGCTACCTGTTTATCAAACCTGCCCTGTTTATAACCACTAATTTGCCTGCCTTTTTAGCAACTTTATTCTGAACATAATCTTAGATCATAACACAGTCAATTTCACCAGTTTATATTTAGATAAAGAGATTACTTTTCCGCAAATTCAAAATGTTTTATTTCGAAACTCAATTTAGTGATACTGGGAAATTTGGGTTGATTCCAATAACTTGGTGTAACTAATCATTTGCTATGATATACAGTGGGGAAAGTAATTATTTGATCCCCTGCAGATTTTGTAAGTTTGCGCATTTACAAAGAAATGAAGGGTCTATAATTTTTATCATAGGTGTATTTTAAATGATATAGACAGAATATCAACCACAAATCCAGATAAAACACATAAAACAAATGCTATATATTAAGTTGCAGTTCAGTGAGTAAAATAAGTATTCGATCCCCAAACGAAACATGACTTAGTACTTGGTAGGGAAAACCCTTGATGGCAAGCACAGAGCTAAGAAGTTTGTTGTAGTTAGTGACCAGGTTTGCACACATCTCAGGAGGGATTTTGGTCCACTCTTCTTTACAGATCATCTCGTAACCCTTAAGGTTTCTTGGCTGTCTCTTGGCAATGCAAAGTTTCAGCTCCCTCCATACATTTTCTGTAGGATTAAGGTCTAGAGACTGACTAGGCCACTCCATGACCTTAATGTGCTTCATCCTGGGATACTCCTTTGTTGCCTTGGCCGTGTGTTTTGGGTCATTGTCATGCTGGAATATCCATCCACGACCCAATTTTAATGCCCTGGCTGAGGGAAGGAGGTTCTCACCCAAAATTTGACGGTACATTGCCCTGTCAGGAACACCCGACAAACAGGCAGAGATGCCCTCCGAACGTGGCATAGGTTGCGTGGATGAGCGAATGCGCAGGAATGTTCGACAGAAGCACACGCCTGTGTTTAACAATTATTGGCGCAATATTGCAGTGCTGTCTGACCTGCAGCTTATCCCATGTCCTGTTCCCTGTGCCTGATTATCTCCAGTCCTGACCTCGGCTTGCTTTTGACTATGATATATCTGTTATCTGCCTGATTTCCTGCTGCCAACCACTGCCTGAACTTTGACCATTCTCTGCTTATATCTGATTTTCTGTGTATGACCTGGCTCGTCTGACCCTCCAGTCTCTTATTATCCATCTCTGTGTAGCTCCTGTGATGTTGTCCTGCATCCACAGTATACCTGCATCCGCTGTTCCATCTGCTACTCAGTGATCCAATTTGTTCCTGCAACCCATCAGCTACTCATCTTTGCTGTCAATGGAGAATCTTGCAGGCACTCCTACCTTGCTGCGCTCTAGCAGCCACTGTTGCAACTCCTGTGGTCATTGAGCTGGGGCTGTACGAGAGGTTCCCTTCTGCTCATCAGGCTCTACCAGAAGGTACATGACAGCCCCATCCATTGGCTCCTCAATATATTTTTCTTCCTCCAAACACGGCCAGTCAAGTTAATGCCAAAGAGCAAAATTTTGGTCTCATCTGACCACAGCACTTTCTCCCAATTCTTCTCTGAATCATTTAGATGTTCATTGGCATGACTGTACATGTGCCTTCTTGGGGAGGGGGACTCGCCGTGTTTGGAGGAAGAAAAATGCTGACTATGACCCTAAGAACACCATCTCTACAGTCAAGCACAGAGGTGGAAACATTATGCTTTGCTCTTTCTCTGCTAAAGGTACAGACTGACTTTGCCGCATTGAGGGGCCAATGGACAGGGCCATGTATTGTAAAATCTTGGATGAGAACCTTCTTCCCTCAGCCAGAACACTAAAGATGGGTCGAGGGTGGGTCTTTTAGCATAACAATGATCCAAAACATACTGCCAAGGCAACAAAGGAGTGGCTCAAGAAGAAGCACATTAAGGTCATGGAAAGGCCTAGCCAGTCTCCAGACCTTAATCCTTTAGAAAAGTTATGGAGAGAGCTGAAACTTCGAGTTGCCAAGCGACAGCCAAGAAACCTTAAGGATTTTGAGAAGATCTTTAAAGAAGAGTGGACCAAAATCCCTCTTGAGATGTGTGCTAAACTTGGTCACCAACTACAAGAAACGTCTAACCTCTGTGCTTGCCAGCAAGGGTTTCTCCACCAAGTACTAAGTAAATTTTGCTTGGGGATCAAATGCTTGTTTTACTCACTGAACTGCAACTCAATTTATAACATTTGTGTCATGTTTTATTCTGGATTTTTAGTTGATATTCTGTCTCTAGCATTTAAAATACATATTTGATAAAAAATATAGACCCTTCATTTCTTTGTAAGTGGGCAAACTTAATAAAACTGCAAACTTACAAAATAATTGTTTTCCCCACTGTAATTATTTTCCCTACAGTAATGAAATTCATTTTTTTAGGTGACATTTGGCTTGTGTCTAGATTTGCTAACGTTAATTCTGACAACAAATTGATGTTACACTGAGTTATTGCTTTTATAATAAAGCTAACTTTCCAGAAAACAAATTTGAATACCAGACTAAACCCAATACCAAACTAAGCTATTAAGCTTCATAATCATCAGTCTTTTTTTTATTAAAGCAGGTAAAACGAGCGTGCAATGTATGAAAAGGAGCCTAAAGCTCCTCCTGTTGGCCAGAAGAACATCATAAGTTCCTATGCAATATTTTATACTTGCCTGGGTAAAAAAATGTCAACCAAATTAAAAATTGCATTGTAAATTCTAAGCACAATAAACAAAGAAATGTAAACCACTATATATATCTTCTTTAAAGGACATATTGCTCAAAGTTTGAAAAGGAATTTTCATTACCAATCATGTCACATAAATAGCCACATACACTCCAGGTATGTCTTTTTTATGATGATCTTCTGTTATATTCCCTATGGTTACCTTTCCTAAGGTCTTCGTTTGAAAGACTGGAAAGTGAGACCCTGTATTATTTTAGAGAGAGTGCTCAGTGATGATTGTACAATGTTCTGTGAAATGTAATGCACCACTGCTTCTCATCTCAGAAATATAGCTTATGACAGACTAGGACTGCTGAATTCAGCATAGAGTTGTCCTGACACACTGTGATTAGTAATACCTATAAATGCCACTGACATTTGGACCCATATTTATTAAGTACCAACTTCCCCCTGTTAAAGTCACTGCACCATGAGAATTATTTTGGCATATAATGTAGCCAAGTGTTACATTGGTTAGTAAAGATTATCCATTACCCGAAAAACATCTATTATTGTGTCACACAATGAAAAGAAACATACTTTCCTCCTTCATTTCCGAAGTACCAATTCTAGTGTGTGTTGCAGGAAAATAGGCTTTGTAGGTCCCTGGGACCTGAGTTGTACTTATCATATAACATTAGTGGTTTAGTTCCTAAGGCAGGCAATAAAGTCAGTATATACTCTTCTTTTTCAATTTAATTTTCTTTGACTGTTCATTTCTGACTGAATTTAGGAGTAGAACAGGGGGGAAATAAATGTCGAAACTCCTGAGTAACTGAACACCCTGTAACTGTGGTAATGTGTACCTTGTTCTGTCCTGTACTCTGGGAGACAGAGTAATTATAAAGCACTTTTTTAAACAAGTTTGGGTGTTCATCAAATACATGCTTCTGAGTATATCATAAAAGGAACAGGAACTGGAAATGGCTTGTACAGAGTATAGAACGCTTGTGAACACCATATATTCCCCTCATAGTACTAAAAAACATCTTTCCTCAATATTAGAAATGTATACAGACAAAAACAATAAGCAATAAAAGTCTTTAAAAGTTGTATCAATAATTCCAATAATTTAATATTCACAGTTATGTCCAATCGTATTATTATTACTTTGCAATTAAAAAGTTCTCTGCCTGAAGTCGCTTTTATTAGGGTATAAATGCAGATACACATAAAGCTTTCAGTGCAAAAATAAAAAAAAACACTTTGGCCATAGCTTTTTTTTTTTTTTTTACAATATATAACCTATATTAACAAAAGTATTGGGACACCTGCCTTTACACGAATATGAACTTTAATTGCATCCCAGTCTTAGTCCATAGGGTTCAATATTGAGTTGGCCCACCCTTTACAGCTATAACAGCTTCAACTCTTCTGAGAAAGCTGTCCACAAGGTTTAGGAGTGTGTCTATAGGAATGTTTGACCATTCTTTCAGAAGCTAAGGATGAGCTCCAGCATGTTCACATGCTGCACATGCCGAGCCCACCAGGAAGTTGGCACGGCGCAGCGCTAATGACAGGCAGGGAGACATTTCCCGATCTCTGCAGCTGCACATCGGGACAATGTCTCACTGCTTGTGATTAGGGCTGCGCCGTGCCGAGTTCCTGGGGGGCTCAGGAAGTGCAGCATGCGAACACGCCGGAGCTCATCCTTACCAGAAGCACATTTGTGAGGTCAGGCACTGATGTTGGATGAGAAGGCCTGGCTTGCAGTCTCTGCTCTAATTCATTCCAAAGGTGTTCTATCGGGTTGAGATCAGGACTCAGGCCAGTCAAGTTCTCCCACCCCAAACTTGCTCATCCATGTCTTTATGGACCTTGCTTTGTGCACTGGTTGAAATCATTTGGTGGAGGGGGGATTATGGTGTTGGGTTGTTTTTCAGGGGTTGGGCTTAGCCCCTTAGTGCCAGTGAAGGAAACTCCTAAGGCGTTTGCATACCAAGGCATTTTTTGGACAATTTAATGCTTCCAACTTTGTGGGAACAGTTTGGGGATGGCCCCTTCCTGTTCCAACATAACTGCATACCAGTGCACACCAGTGCCCAAAGCAAGGTCCATAAAGACATGGATGAGCGAGTTTCGGGTGGAGGAACTTGCCTGACCTCAACCCAACAGAACACCTTTGGGAGCGGAGACTGCCAGCCAGGCCTTCTTGTTCAACATCAGTGCCTGACCTCACAAATGCGCTTCTGGAAGAATGGTCAAACATTGCCATAGACACACTCCTAAACCTTGTGGACAGCCTTCCCAGAAGAGTTGAAGCTGTTATAGCTGAAAAGGGTGGGCCAACTCAATATTGAACCCTACGGACTAAGACTGAGATGCCATTCAAATTCATGTACGTGTAAAGGCAGGCGCCCCAATACTTTTGGCAATATATTGTAAATGCAGATAGACATAAAGCATTCCTAGTGTAAATTTGAAAAAAAACACTTTGGCCAAAGCTTTTTTATACAGCATATACAGTGGGGATGGAAAGTATTCAGACCCCCTTAAATTTTTCACTCTTTGTTATATTGCAGCCATTTGCTAAAATCATTTAAGTTCATTTTTTTCCCTCATTATTGTACACACAGCACCCCATATTGACAGAAAAACTCAGAATTGTTGACATTTTTGCAGATTTATTAAAAAAGAAAAACTGAATTATCACATGGTCCTAAGTATTCAGACCCTTTGCTCAGTATTTAGTAGAAGCACCCTTTTGATCTAATAAAGCCATGAGTCTTTTTGGGAAAGATGCAACAAGTTTTTCACACCTGGATTTGGGGATCCTCTGCCATTCCTCCTTGCAGATCCTCTCCAGTTCTGTCAGGTTGGATGGTAAATGTTGGTGGACAGCCATTTTTAGGTCTCTCCAGAGATGCTCAATTGGATTTAAGTCAGGGCTCTGGCTGGGTCATTCAAGAACAGTCACGGAGTTGTTGTGAAGCCACTCCTTCATTATTTTAGCTGTGTGCTTAGGGTCATTGTCTTGTTGGAAGGTAAACCTTCGGCCCGTCTGAGGTCCTGAGCACTCTGGAGAAGGTTTTCATCCAAGATATCCCTGTACTTGGCCGCATTAATGTTTCCCTCGATTGCAACCTGTCGTCCTGTCCCTGCAGCTGAAAAACACCCCCACAGCATGATGCTGCCACAACGCTTTACTTTTGTGACTGTATTGGACAGGTGATGAGCAGTGCCTGGTTTTCTCCACACATACCGCTTAGAATTAAGGCCAAAAAGTTCTATCTTGGTCTCATCAGACCAAATAATTTTATTTCTCACCATCTTGGAGTCCTTCAGGTGTTTTTTTAGCAAACTCCATGAGGGCTTTCATGTGTCTTGCACTGAGGAGAGGCTTCCGTCAGGCCACTCTGCCATAAGGCCCCGACTGGTGGAGGGCTGCAGTGATGGTTGACTTTCTACAACTTTCTCCCATCTCCCGACTGCATCTTTGGAGCTCAGCCACAGTGATCTTTGGGTTCTTCTTTACCTCTCTCGCCAAGGCTCTTCTCCCCCGATAGTTCAGTTTGGCCGGACGGCCAGCTCTAGGAAGGGTTCTAGTCGTCCCAAACATCTTCCATTTAAGGATTATGGAGGCCACTGTGCTCTTAGGAACCTTAAGTGCAGCAGAAATTTTTTTGTAACCTTGGCCAGATCTGTGCCTTGCCACAATTATGTCTCTGAGCTCTTCAGGCAGTTCCTTTTGACCTCATGATTCTCATTTGCTCTGACATGCACTGTGAGCTATAAGGTCTTATATAGACAAGTGTGTGGCTTTCCTAATCAAGTCCAATCAGTATAATCAAACACAGCTGGACTCAAATGAAGGTGTAGAACCATCTCAAGGATGATCCAAAGAAATTGACAGCACCTGAGTTAAATATATGAGTGTCACAGCAAAGGGTCTGAATACTTAGGACCATGTGATATTTCAGTTTTTCTCTTTTAATAAATCTGCAAAAATGTCAACAATTCTGTGTTTTTCTGTCAATATGGGGTGCTGTGTGTACATTAATGAGGAAAAAAATGAACTTAAATGATTTTAGCAAATGGCTGCAATATAACAAAGAGTGAAAAATTTAAAGGGGTTTGAATACTTTCCGTCCCCACTGTATGTGTTTGTTAGATTTTTGTTTTTTCATTATGAATGAAATATCATAATTGGGAACCACATTCCATCATCTGGCAAGTAGTTCCTAATAATCATTGTCATACAAATGTCCCATTTTGGAATCATTGGTGAGGTATTGAGTAAAAGCCAGGGTTTTTAACATATAATATTTTGGTTGAAAACTGCAAACAAACCACCAATCAAACAATAAGAATACTCTCACAGTGAAGAAGGTGTTTTGCACCATTTAATGCACCTAATAAAACCAAATATATTCCACTCCAAAGGTGTTTTCACTGCAGCATATGCAAAAACTGCAGTGAAGTGAATAGACTCCCCAGATATGATAGACCACTACAACTAATGGTCAAAAGTGCAGATAGTGTTAGAAATCTTTTATTCCTCTTGTCAGGTGTCTTTTCTCTTCCTCTTGACAATACCCCACAGATTCCCTATGGGGTTTAGGTCAGGCGAGTTTGCTGGCCAATCAAGCACAGTGATACCATGATCATTTACAAGGTATTTTTGGCAGTGTGGGCAAGTGCCAAGTCCTGCTGGAAAATGTAATCAGCATCTCCATAAAACCGGTCAGCAGAGGGAAGCATGAAGTACTCTAGAATTGGTAGAGCACTACCCTCCTCCTGGTAGAGGGCTGGTAGACCCTCCTGATAGAGGGCTGCGCTGACTTTTGACTTGATAAAACACAGTGGACCAACACCAGCAAATGACATGGCTCATCCCTACTGGAAGCCTAGGGGCAATTTAAGTTATTGTATTAAGACTATCTACTAATTTTAAATTTAGTGCAGCAAAAAGATGTCTGCCTAGCATGGCGTTGCCTTTCTTTATGGTAGAATGTAAAATTCAGCTGTCACAATTGTTGATTGAAATTTTACAGTCACTGGCAGGCAACCAAGGACAGGAATAGGGTCTCTAAGATAATTAACCAGTTTCAGTAGGTGCAGTAAGTGGTTAATTTGCTAAGTACTTCTGGTAGATTTTCCCAGGCAGTATAGAGACAACAGATCCTGTGTCAAGCAAAAGGAAAATGGTTCAGACCTTGTTAGCAAAAGCAGTAGTATTTCGAGTGCACAACATTTTATATGGAATAGAAGAGTTATATTTATATACTATTAACTTCTGGTATAATAACTCCACCTGTGTAGCAGTAGAAGTACAGATTTTTTTCAGTGTCCCATAGTTTGTAATTTGTAGATAATATAACTTTCCCACAAAAACAAATACATATACATTTATTGGGATTTTTTTTACTAAAGACATGAGCAGGATACATTTTGGCCAAAATTTATGAACAAAATTAGATTTTTTTAAAAATATTTTTATTGGATATGTTTTATAGTATAGTTTTAAAGCAGAACGTAAAAAATATTGTTTTTTTCAAAATTTTTGGTCTTTTTTCTTGTTTATATCTTAAAAAATCAAATACCACCAAAAGAAATCTCTATTTGTGTGAAAAAAATTATATAAATTTTGTTTGGGTACAGCGTTGCATGACAGTTATTACCAGTTAAAGTCGCTCAGTGCTGAGCAGCAAAAATAGCCTGGTTATGAAGGGGTAAAATGTTCCGGAGCTGAAGAGGTTTATGCAGCTCAGAGCTGTATCACTGTCAGCTGCCACTGGTAGATTTAAAAAAAGAAGTTGTCCTCCTGATCCCAGACAGTGAATAAATAAAGCACATATTCTAGCATTGGGTAAGTCCTCCCGATTCGCACTAAGTTGGAAATTCCCAAACATATGAATCGAAGCAATAAAAGGTGTTGAAGGCTCAACAAGGAAGTAATGATGCAGGCTGTTGTGGGGATAGATTAAACCAATCTTGTTGTGCCCTGTAGTCTGGGAGGCAGAGTAGTTACAGAGGGGTTGATTTACTAAAGGCAAGTAGACAGTTGCCCTCTGAGTTGCTCAAGAGCTTAGTAAACGAGTTAAAGCTTCACTTTGCAAAGAGTGCCCAATCACATGCAAGGAAAAAAAAAACATGTTTTGTTTGCACATGATTGGATGATGAAAGTCAGCAGAGCTTCTGCTCATTTACTAAGCTCTGGAGCAACTGCACTTGCAAAGTGCACAGTCTATTTGCCTTTAGTAAATCAACCCCAGAGTTTTTTTTAACATGCAGCCTTCTAAGTATGTCTTAACAGGAATTCAATTGTACAGAGTATAAAAAAGTATTATACACGCAACAACTATAAATAGTGTTATCTACAGGCCAGAAGTATGAATATCTGTCAATAATGGATTCAGTTTCCAAGTTTTGCAATAACAATCATGTAACATCTTTAATGATTTAAGGAGTGGAGCCTTGGACAAAAGCAGGTCATCAATCATACATGAATCTAGAAAAGAGACAACTCTGACTGATACAAACTTAATTGCTTCCTGGCAGATTTCCAAGTTCAATGAGAGATTTAAAGGGTGTTCAGACGAATGTCAAAAAGGAGGCACTTGGTGAGAATTTCTGACATGCACAGGTACCTTCCAACGGCTGGATATCAGCAATTGTAATAAGACAAATGTCTCATAGCATACTTCTGCATTTGTTGGATGAGACTTCATATTGTGCTTACCCAAACATTAGAAGCAGCTCTCAGGACCCACCTGGCCATTGTTCTGTTGTGGTCTTCCAGCAGACCTCCAATATTGAATATTTATTTGAATTCAGTGTCTTGCCTATCATTCCTGCATGCTCTCTTAAGTAGAAAAAGAATAAGTATATTTAAGTATCAGCTGACTATTTAAATATTTTTGGGTATCCTATGATTTCACAGGCTGTTCATTTTTAGAGAAAAGGTTGAATGGCCCAGAAGGATTTTCCTTGTTAGTTGCCACTGTTTACTTGGATAACCTTGAATCGGTTGGTATTACTACAGATGGATCTGCATGTACATCCAAAATCAATGTGGCCGTCTACACCTATCAGCAAAAAAGCAAAAATATTTGGTGGCCAAATCATGAAATTCCACCTGACTAGTCAGTACAGTAACCCACTTTCTTGAAAGGCAGTTCTGCGTTGCCAGACTTATGATCCTGTCATGAAACCCTGCCGAGAACAATTTATATTACTACTGGTTCTCATTATATTGTACTTTCAATTATTACTCATTCTTCATGGAACTGTATCAGAAAGAGGATTCTTGTTCGGTACCGTTAGCTATTATGGTTTGAAGTAGTAGGGACTTTCAGGGAACATAATGGGAAATGTTTCCAGTGATTCATGACCTTTTACTTTTTTATGGTCTAGTGTGGGTATTCCCTCGGTGTATGTTTTCTGAGTACAGCTAGCCTTGTTTCCAGAATCTGCTATCTCTTAATTTACAAAACTTCTCTTACAAATCATACATATGACAAATATAGGGAGGGATATGTTTTGACCAAAAAAACCCAGATAGACTGGCATCAACTCAGATCACATTTTCTTTATAGACTGTGCAAAACCATAGTTGCTTAAAGCAGCATGGTTGTTTAGCGTTCAGCTCTGTGGTCTTGCAGCATGGGGTTCAGTTCTCACCAGGAACACTATTTGTATCAGTCTATATGGATTCCATCCATACATTTCTATTTTTCTGCAGCAAACTATTAGATGATCAGATTCTGAGAAAACTGAGACTAGTGTAAGTAAATATATATGCCTGTGATTAGACAGTAGATGGCATGCTCCCTTGGGGAGAAGAACTGATGTGACTAGTTACCACTTTAGAAGTCAGTCCTTCAGAGGCACACTGCTCAGTGGAAAGGACATGCTGACAGCCAACACCTGCAGCTTTCGTTTATATCTTGTGAAATACTCACAGATTTATTTTAGGTAAGCTCTAGAGGGGGAAGGCAATGGAGCAACTTCTAGTAATTCAAATGACAGATTTTTTAACTGACATTGGGCTCAAGTTACAAAGCATTAGCGCAAGGGTAAGAACACTTATTTTAGCCATGAGAATTTCATTTTCAAATCTCACTGGTTTCATTTGAAAATAACTGTCACTTTTGTAAAAATATGTATATTTATCTTGGCTCAATGTGAATTGAGCCTATTTTAAAAAATCACTATTACTTGTTATTTTACTCAATATGGAATCATGGAAATCTTTTGGGAAATCTTTTGGAAAATCTAAATATAAAGGTAATGTTACTGTCTCAGTTCTGCTGTGCAAGTATGGGAATATATGGAAAAAGTACTATTAACTATAATGAAGTTGTGCCTAGGAGGGTCATGAGAAAGCAAAAAAAGCAGAAGTAAATATATTGGGTTGATTTACTAAAGGTAAATAGACTGTGCACTTTGCAAGTGTAGTTGCTCTAGTGCTTAGTAAATGAGGCAAAAATTCTAGTGACTTCCATTATCTAACCATATGCAGGCAAAAATGCTGTTTTTTTTTTCTTTGCGTGTGATTGGGTATTCTTTGTAAAGTTTTTTAGATCATTTAATAAGCTCTGGAGCAACTGCACATGCAGAGTGCAATTACACTGAACTTTGCTTTTAGTAAATCAACCCCATTGTGTGTGCATTCACACAAATGCTCACTGTCAAGACAGGCAAGCAAAGAATGAAGGGCTGTGCAGCAGCAGGCAGGGCCGCAAAATGAAGATTCCTGTAACAGGGAGCAAGGGGAGTATTTAACATTCATTTACAAAAATGTTAAACTTTTGGCCTTATTAGCTAATATATCATATAGTAGAGTGCAGTAACAGTCAGATATCAGCTGTTAGTCTGCTATCTAATCTAGTGAAAGCTATTTTTTTCAGTTAAAGAAAAGAAAAAACTGCGCTAAAAATAGAACACAAAAAACAATATTCTATGGATGGACCAGTCCAGAAGCAGCAATTAAATGTGAGATATAGCACAAAAATAATGGGAGGGAAAAAAATTGCACTACTACAGTCCGTATAGAATTTGCAGGACACAGTTCCATATGGTGATGTACAGTGGGGACGGAAAGTATTCAGACCCCCTTAAATTTTACACTCTTTGTTATATTGTAGCCATTTGCTAAAATCATTTAAGTTCAATTTTTTTCCTCATTAATGTACACACAGCACCCCATACTGACAGAAAAACACAGAATTGTTGACATTTTTGCAGATTTACTAAAAAAGAAAAACTGAAATATCACATGGTCCTAAGTATTCAGACCCTTTGCTGTGACACTCGTATATTTAAATCAGGTGCTGTCCATTTCTTCTGATCATCCTTGAGATGGTTCTACACCTTCATTTGAGTCCAGCTGTGTTTGATTATACTGATTGGACTTGATTAGGAAAGACACACACCTGTCTATATAAGACCTTACAGCTCACAGTGCATGTCAGAGCAAATGAGAATCATGAGGTCAAAGGAACTGCCTGAAGAGCTCAGAGACAGAATTGTGGCAAGGCACAGATCTGGCCAAGGTTACAAAAAAATTCTGCTGCACTTAAGGTTCCTAAGAGCACAGCGACCTCCATAATCCTTAAATGGAAGACGTTTGGGACGACCAGAACCCTTCCTAGAGCTGGCCGTCCGGCCAAACTGAGCTATCGGGGGAGAAGAGCCTTGGTGAGAGAGGTAAAGAAGAATCCAAAGATCACTGTGGCTGAGCTCCAGAAATGCAGTCGGGAGATTGGCGAAAGTTGTAGAAAGTCAACCATCACTGCAGCCCCCCACCAGTCGGGGCTTTATGGCAGAATGACACGACGGAAGCCTCTCCTCAGTGCAAGACACATGAAAGCCTGCATGGAGTTTACTAAAAAACACCTGAAGGACTCCAAGATGGTGAGAAATAAGATTCTCTGGTCTGATGAGACCAAGATAGAACGTTTTGGCCTTAATTCTAAGCGGTATGTGTGGAGAAAAACAGGCACTGCTCATCACTTGTCCAATACAGTCCCAACAGTGAAGCATGGTGGTGGCAGCATCATGCTGTGGGGGTGTTTTTCAGCTGCAGGGACAGGACGACTGGTTGCAATCGAGGGAAAGATGAATGCGGCCAAGTACAGGGATATCCTGGAGGAAAACCTTCTCCAGAATGCCTAGGACCTCAGACTGCGCCGAAGGTTTAACTTCCAACAAGACAATGACCCTAAGCACACAGCTAAAATAACGAAGGAGTGGCTTCACAACAACTCCGTGACTGCTCTTGAATGGCCCAGCCAGAGCCCTGACTTAAACCCAATTAAGCATCTCTGGAGAGACCTAAAAATGGCTGTCCACCAACGTTTACCATCCAACCTGACAGAACTGGAGAGGATCTGCAAGGAGGAATGGCAGAGGATCCCCAAATCCAGGTGTGAAAAACTTGTTGCATCTTTCCCAAAAAGACTCATGGCCGAACACTAGGATGTCAGCGATCCTAGGCAAAATGGCCGCTGTTATCTTTTACATAGCTGGAGCCGAACACTAGGATGTCAGCGGTCCCAGGCAAAATGGCCGCTGTGATAGTATAAATTACACATAGAGCGCCCGTCCTATTAGATCCCCCAGATGAAGGCACGTATACCCTGTGCCGAAGACGCGTAGGGGAGGGGCAGGACGGAGCTTTCTACACACAGACAGGCAGAGGATTGAACACCGCACCGCACGCCACAGGATTCATCTGTATTGCATGTTTTGGATAGGATGGTGCACTGACGCACCCAAGCATTGTGAGTACCCTCCTGGATCCTCAAATCCAGGTGTGAAAAACTTGTTGCATCTTTCCTAAAAAGACTCATGGCTGTATTAGATCAAAGGGGGGCTTCTACTAAATACTGAGCAAAGGGTCTGAAACTTAGGACCATGTGATATTTCATTTTTTCTTTTTTAATAAATCTGCAAAAATGTCTACAATTCTGTGTTTTTCTGTCAATATGGGGTGCTGTGTGTACAATAATGAGGAAAAAAGAGGAACATAAATGATTTTAGCAAATGGCTGCAATATAACAAAGAGTGAAAAATTTAAGGGGGTCTGAATACTTTCCGTCCCCACTGTATGTAGTTGAATAATTCAAAGAAGAACACCCTGATGATAAATCACAAATAAGTGTAACACCACCTCATAGAAAACACGCTTACCAGATAGTAAGCAAATTTGGGCAGATGGCTTTGACCCAGCCCAGGCCTTTGCTTTCCACGATTCACCAGGATCCTGCATACATGTTGATATGCCCCTTAAATAGATATCATGAAATCCGTGGCTCCGTAGGAGATGGTATAACAATCAACCCAAAAAGAAAAATGAATAGACCATAGCGTGATACTGTATTGTATAAGGAACACCCCAGTGACTATTAACACAAACGAATGCACTGGCACCACACAGAGAACACGCTTACCAGATAGCGCACAACTTGGACATATGGCTTTAACCCAGCCCAGGCCTTTACTCAGCAGAACATCCCAAAGATGATATGGGGAATAATACGACTCTCAGGTGGATACTATAGGCTCCAAAAGCTCCGTGAGCAGTACGCCAACAATTAACCCAAAATGGAGATAAGATCAGAAGACCATAGCATGATATTGTTTCTATTCTATCAAATTTAAAAGGTTGCACTTACATTTACAATGTCTTTAAAAACATAGAACAAACGAAGCCAGCTGGCTATAATACAAG
The DNA here is from genome assembly GCF_042186555.1 of Aquarana catesbeiana. Taxonomy (NCBI): domain Eukaryota; kingdom Metazoa; phylum Chordata; class Amphibia; order Anura; family Ranidae; genus Aquarana; species Aquarana catesbeiana. The sequence goes on from NC_133324.1 coordinate 215,751,513, forward strand.
CCCCCCTCCTTCTCAATGAGACGGCGTGGTGGCGACAGCACGTTACCTCCTCATACGCGTTTCATCACATATGACATTCTCAATGGGGAACCATTCCCCCAACCTTTTAAATTTGATATAATAAACCAGGATAGAAACAATATCATGCTATGGTCTATCTTATCTCCATTCTGGGTTGATTGTTGGCGTACTGCTCACGGAGCTTTTGGAGCCTATGGTATCCACCTGAGAGTCGTATTATTCCCAATGTCATCTTTGGGATGTTCTGCTGAGTAAAGGCCTGGGCTGGGTTAAAGCCATATGTCCAAGTTGTGCGCTATCTGGTAAGCGTGTTCTCTGTGAGGTGGCGGTGCACTCGTTTGTGTTAATAGTCACCAGGGTGTATACAATACAGTATCACGCTAGGGTCTATTAAATTTCTTTTTGCGTTGCTTGTTATACCATCTCCTATGGAGCCACGGATTTCATGATATCTATTTTAGGGGCATATCAACATGTATGCAGGATCCTGGTGAATCGTGGAAAGCAAAGGCCTGGGCTGGGTCAAAGCCATCTGCCCAAATTTGCTTACTATCTGGTAAGCGTGTTTTCTATGAGGTGGTGGTACACTTATTTGTGATTTATCATCAGGGTGTTCTTCTTTGAAGTTTTTCAACTACATACATCACCATTTGGAACTGTTTGTGCCCTGCAAATTCTATACGGACTGTAGTAGCGCAATTTTTTTCCTATCTTTTACCAGCTGCTTTGGTTGACTAAACCCTCTTTGTGTTTTGTTCCTAAAAAAAAAACATTTCATTTCCTACAAAATATCTGTGGGCAAATTCAGGGAGTGACCTAGAGCAGGCATATAGCCAAAAAAAAAGCAACATTTTAAAATTTGTTCTGATATTAGTTGTTTTAGATGTTGCACTCATTTTTTCGCAGTAGAGTATTTTTCCACAGGAATATATGATAAATATGTCAATTCTGAAACTTGTTTTTCTTTCAATAGAGACTCATTGGTAAAAGGGCAGTGACACTTGAAGGTCCTTGCTATGCCGATTTCAGCCATTGTGTCTGCATCTTACCAGTGTAACTCATCTCAGAGAGCAGGAAATCCAAATAAAGGGCCTACAAGTTCAGAATGGCAATACTTGCCTTTTGATTACTGTGAAGTACACCAATCAATCATTTAACCAGATATGCTTTGGTTTATAAATATGTGTTTGAAATCTTGCACACATACTATACCAAATCAGCAGCAACTAAACCAGTGCCTAAAAATTGTAGCTCTGAAAAGCATAGCAACCTTTGTTCACAAAAGTAAAGATACAAAAAAAAAAAAAAAATCTACCTGTCTAAATAAAGAAATAGAGTACACGCAAACTTTAAAGCAGAACTACACTGCATCTTAGCACCACAAACAAAAAACACAATTTAATTATTTTTAAATATTTTGATGTCCTTGCTACACAATATGCCTCGCGTGAATGTATATATCACCTTACCCTTGACGTATTTTGTTTTATATACTATCTACAAAAAATTAGCTCCTTATGAAATCACTTTCATTGCAGAGGTCTTTAACAGCATCCTTGATACTGACTTGGACACCTCCAACCCCCCCCGCATGCTCCTAATCTAGAATTATGGCATTGGGCGCAAGCCTTTAATTTTACAAACCTATGGTGCTTTAAACATTCCTCTGAGAGGGTCTACTCCCATGTTTCTGCTCTGCACAGGGCTGGTTCTTGGATTTACCTGGCTTTTGGCAGCAGACCAATACTAGTCGCCCTTAGGACTGTGTCCTACTTGCCTGCGGGTATATCTGATTATTTCCCTCTTGACTTAGTCTTTGATGCTGGGGGTCAGGAGTCGCCAATTTCTATCCTCGCTATCTCTTACATCCTCTGGGATAGAAAATCTTCTACGGGACGGTATCTACTATTTGTAAGGCACTATTGTCCTCTATTCATAAAGGTTTAGATGGTTTACTTGCGAAGTGGCAAGGGAAGGTGCCAGCACTGGATAGTGAGGACTGGTAGGATATTTGGGAGTATCCCATATCGCAGTTGGTATCTGCTAGAGACCGATTAATTCAATTTAAATCCTGCTTGGATATACTTCACCCCTCATAGATTGCACAGAATTGACCCCTCTACTCCCTCGAGATGCTGGATATGTATGGCTGATCCAGCCGATTTCACCCATGTATTCTGGAGTTGTCCTGTGAACAAGTCATACTGGGTTGACCTGACATGTTTTATTTTCACAATAATGACTGTCTTGGTACCAGTAACAGTAGATATTTATATTTTGGTATTGGTTAACTCATTGACCCCTATGAGGGATCTCAGGACCTTACTAGATATTTTGTTATTTTATGCAAAGCTATAATCCTTAAGTGGAAGTCTCCTTTAGCCTATACTCTGGTGTACTGGAAGCACCTGGTTAACTCGGCCATACCTCATTACAAATCTACATAGGTGTGGGTTGTCTGAAAACATTTTCCAGCTTCCCCCTCTACTACTGCTTTTTAGGAACCAAGCTCTTCGACTTGACTTTAGTATGTTATGGTGAAGGTGTAAGTGGGCTTCATTTTGATGCTCAAGTTGGGCTGTAACATTATGCTGTAATGTCTCCACATGAGGTGGGACAGTGGTCGATATCCCAGGAAATGCATTTCCAAAAAGTTATATTACTCAGGCCTATTCTCAGGTGGCTATTGTGATTGGAGTGCTTTTAAGCATTATTTAAGTGATTAAGTTCCTTTTTGTGCTTATGGGCCAGGGTATGCCCAAATGGCTCTGTGTTGTAACTTTTAAGCTTAAAGTGGTTGTTGTAAACCTAGTTAAACCACCTTTACCTACAGGTAAGCCTATAATAAAGCTTACCCTTAGGTACTGAAAATATATTTACCATATATACTTGCGCTAACGTCATCGGCGCATGCGCACTTTCTATGTTTCTAAAGGGCTCTACTCCGGCCAGTCACAGAGCTGCAGTCCATGGCCCCGGAAGGAAGAGGGATGAAGATGGATGCGGCCACTAGCGGGGACAGCAGGGACATCGCGGGCTTCATTTGCAGGTAAGTGCAACATAATGGGCTAGTATGCGATGCATACTAGCCCATTATGCTTTTACTTTGCAGGGGAAAAAAGAGGAAGTAAAACCCATCAGGCATTTACTTCCTGAAATTCATTAGCCCTTAGGTCAGGTATGTGTGCAGGCAGGAGGGTGTACTTAGCTGAGATAACCCTTACTCCCCTGCTGAAGACTCTTGGGATGTATGCCATCATTTGCCTAGGCCTGAAAATCAGGAAGTAATTGAAGAGAACTTAAAAAAAAATCTGAAACCAGTTAAATATGTTATACTTTCATATCTATTTACTAAGGCTAGCAGCATAAGGATTAAAAATAGTCACTGTTGATTGAGAGAGTGAAGTTCCAAAGTTTCAAAAGCTTTACTTGAAACTCTCAGCAAAGCAGTTTCAAAACCAAGTGCACAATCTTTGCCCAACATCCCTAGCCCCTCACTCAGGCTTGTGGTTGCCCCAGCATACCTGCACAGGAAAGAATCCATCTTGGCGGTATCCAGGCGCTGGTGTTCTTCAAGCTGAATTGCATGTCCCAGCAATTCCCCTACATGTGGAAGGTTCCTAGAGGCAGATGAGGCTCTCTCTCTGGCAGCTGTGAAGTGGCTGGAGATAACATGGGGTCTTGTCTGTGTGCCTTACCATGCGGACTGTGTCTGTTGTGGGAATATGTGGTTTAGCAGTACCCCAGCAGTTTCTCTTCCTCTGGGCAGGTGGTTGCTGGCTGAACAAATTACATTTACAGCTGTCAGCCTCTTTTTCTACCCATATGGCCGCGACTCATCTGGGTAGAGTCTCCCTTCTAAATTTATGAACGGGGGGGAGGGGCAGAATCCGACAGAAAGCCCACCAACTGCATTAACTCCCTCCCTCCTAAATGGGGCAGCAGCTGTCTCACTAACCAGCATTTCAACCTGCTTACATGTCTATTTGAGAAAAAAGATCACATGTATGTAATAAAAAAATGACAATAAATTAAAGTGGTTCTAAAGCCTTAAGGTTTTTCACCTCAATGCAATGTATTAAGGTGAAAAACCTTCTGTTCTACAGCACCCTCCTCAGCCCCCCCCCCCCCCCCTTTTTTTCTTACCTGAGCCCGATACGATCCAGAGAAGAGCAGGAAAGCAGCAGCTCCTGCCGCTGTCTCCCTCCTTATTGGGCAGGTTGATAGCAGCGGGACCCAATGGCTCAAATGATGTGACACGGGGGCGGCCCGAGTCCAGCTGTCTGTGTCAATGGACGCAGCAGCGGGGCTCAGGAGCGAGCACACACGAGTGCCTCCATGGAAAGTGGCTTTCTGTGGGGGGGCACCTGCCGAAGAGGAGGGGCCTGGAGTGCTGGCGGGAGACCCCAGAAGAAGAGGATTAGGGCAGGTCTGTGCAAAAGCATTGCACAGAGCAGGTAAGTATAGACATGATTTCTATTTTTATTTAAAAAAACCCTGAAGGTTTAATATCACTTTAAAACGCAAATTGAAAAAAAACTGACCCAAAACCCAAAGTTTCCCTTTAAAGAGTACTCTTTTGGTTAGGATCCCTGCCCACAGTTCTAAGGCATATGTTCAAAAACATGCTAAATCTACTATTTAGCTGGCAGGTTGAAAACAACACTAAAAAAAATATAAATCTGTAAATTTGGTGTTTTGATATGTCAAGCATGAGTATTAGGTCTCATTCACACGGCTGTCCAAAGCCAAGCCCTTATGCCCCCTGGCCATACCGATATGTTGATCTAGGTGTATGACTTTGTGAATGATGCATTACTCAAAAGGTGAATCCAAAAGTTATAAAAGCAAATGTTAAACAAAAAAAGAAACAACAAAATACTCACATATATAACAATTTATCAGTGTGCAAAAAACATATTCTGTTAAAAAAAAAATCAAAACTTCCCCTTTATATGCCACGTACACACGGTCGGAATTTCCCGACAACAAATGTTCGATGTGAGCTTGTTGTTGGAAATTCCGACCGTGTGTAGGCTCCTTTCGGACATTTTCTGTCGAAATTTCCGACAAACAAAATTTGAGAGCTGGTTCTCAAATTTTCCGACAACAAAATCCGTTGTCGGAAATTCCGATCGTGTGTACACAATTCCGACACACAAAATTCCACGCATGCTCGGAATCAAGCAGAAGAGCCGCACTGGCTATTGAACTTTCTTTTTCTAGTCCCGTCGTACGTGTTGTACGTCACCGCGTTCTTGCCGATCGGAATTTCCGACAACATTTGTGCGACCGTGTCAACGCAAGACAAGTTTGAGACAACATCAGTCGGAAATAAATGCAGGATTTTGTTGTCGGAATGTCCAATCATGTATACGCGGCAATACTGTCACAGCGAGGCAGGTAATCAATACAGATTCACTAAAACAAATCAGATTAGCAGACATCACTAGTTGGATGATTACCTAGTCAGTCCCTGATTAGTTTGTAAGTTTACATATGCATCAATCAGCGAGTACAGCATTATCAAACAGTACAAAGTCAGCATGATTTGTCCTCTCCGGGGGATGTTAGGCCCAGGAGCTGTCTTTCACTCTGCGCTGATCCACCCCTGCATACATGTTATATCCACTAAGTAATTGAAATCTAAGTGTGTCTAGCCATTCAATGGCGCTGACGGGGGCTTCAGGACTGTGAGTGGCATTTGTTTATAGGCCCAGTCAATCTTTAGGTTCCCTCAATCTAATTTTATAGAGGGTCAGGCAGTACGAAGAAAGTGACATGTCTTATATGTTTTTCAATTATATGACATGTGGTCATGTCTGAAGGACACAAATAGGGATCAACGTGAAGTCTGGCTTGCATAAGAGTGCTAATTAGAATGAAAAAAAAAAAGCTGATTGCTGACAGCAATCAATAAAGTGGGAGAGGTACATTTTCTAAACGCATGGCTGTGTATGGTGTGGGAATACCCTGCGAAGTCTGTACAGCCTGTGAATTTCAATGTCCTTCTGAAGAGGATTTCAGACAAGCTGCACGACTGCTTCTCAGCTGTGGAATACATTGAAGCGAAGGGCTGCTGAGATAGAATGGAAATCAGACTCTGCCTTTCAGAACATGCAGCAGCAACATCAGCTCATGACATCTAACATTCACCAGATACAAGCTGACCGAAAAGTTACTTCCATTTTATTGCTTTCCGAACACGATGGCCAAAATGTCGGGCTTTAAGCTGCCCTTTCTGCGCTGTGTTCAAAATGATTTGGCAGGAATAAAACTTGAAGATTTGTGTACATAACACATACTCCTGGGAATGGACCAAGTTTTCTATCGACTAGAACAAGGTACCGGAGTTTAAATTCATACAAGCTTAGCAACATGTTATTCTTTTTTTTTTTTTTGCAAATGCATTGCTTAGGTCAGGTTTTCAAAGTGCTGCATGGCTAATATATACTGCTATACATACAACTCATTACTATATAACATTAGCTCCTAGTTAGAAGAAGGTCTTTGTGATTGAGTTCATGTAGGAAGAATTACAGGTGTATATCTGAATGCTGAGATCAACTCTACAGACATTATGCTAGTAGACTCACCATCAGAATGTACAATAGAGTATATGACACTGCAACATTCCATAAAAGATGCTGTAAGAAACCTGTAAATCAGGTAGTCTGACAATGCATCTAAATGATTGTATAATATTTCCATCTTAAGTTTAATCACAATGCTATTCCATTCATATTATTTGCCATTTCCTATGATAACAGTAATAATATTATATAATGTTTATATGGTAATACTGATATGCATAGCAAGCGTAATTTTAAAACTTGGGGAGTATACTAGCTGCCATGTCTGTATATTAAAACTTTATTGCTAATTACAACATGGCTATATCTGCAGCTCACGTTAAGAATCACACGCAGTAGAAGAAAATTAATATTACAGTGTGATATTTATAGCTCCTTATGAATGACTGAGAAATTATTTAAAGGCAAAATAATGATATAGAGTATCTAATGAAAATTTTAGAATATCCGATCCTGCTTGTTTTCTGTGTTCCTTTTAAACAGACTGCAGATCACACAGGATCAAATAATCACATAAATAATCAAATAAATAATAATAAATATATAAATGATCAAATAATGCTGTACCATTTAATGGGCAAATCATAAAAGAAATACCCCTGATATTAACCACAGGCTCAGAGAGAAAGCTTTTCCAACCAACAACACAGATGGATGGAATGGGAGGGTGTGGGGTCTAAGGGTGACTTGCCACAAAAATAAAAAGCTTAATATAGGATTAGGATGTGCAGGTGAAGAAGGCATTTCTTCTGATTAGTTTTGTAATTGTGACAGGAATCAATGGCAGAGGGAGTTTGGTTTCATGCTGAGGCATTAGAGGTAATCTCAATGTAAGTACTTCCAAAATATACAATAATTGGATTTGTCAGAGCATTGCCAAGGCTTTGTGGGAAAGAAAATAGGGGAGGCTGTTAAATACATTTGATTTTTCTGCAAACAAAACAACGGCATCATTACAATTGTTAGCAGTGGTCAGTAATGTAAAGGAATAAATATTTTTTGCAGTTTATCTTTACATAAAACAGCAATGTATCAGTACTATACTAGCACTCACAGAATAGGATTTAATATTCACAAATAATTCCTAATTTGATTATATGTTGATCCTAGAGATAATATTTGACATTCCCCAAACTAAATGCAATACATATGGGTCTTATTAGGCAGCTAATTTTTTCGAGGTCCCAGAAAAATAATAATGATATTGACACATATATGTTTGGTGAGTAAACATTTTCTGGTGGTAAATCAATCACTGTGAATGTCAGATTATCTGCTTTATAAATGTGCCCATAGTTCTGGCTCAAAAATTGCTACTTATAAAAAAATAAATCATCGTATAATTTTATGCTTAGGCAAACTCATTAAGTGGTGAACTTGACATTGATTGAATAGACACTTTATGCTTTTTGATGTACATTTGTCATGAATTTGGAAGATACTCAAACTTAGTGAAACTACATCCTCCATATACTCTGCTGGAAACTGCTGAATGTAAAATCTGAAAAAAAAGGAAGCAAAGTAAATCCTAGGAAGAGCAACAGCGCTTAGACACCCAAGTGAGCAATGTTATATTTTTCTGAGACACCACCTGTCAGTCTGCCATTGTTTTGGGGAATTACAGATATAAAAATCCCACTAAGCCTGCATTCATACCAGAGCAGAGCATATTCCTGGTGATTTTGAAGTGTTTTATTTTCAGACTTTTCGGGCAAAGGGAGGAGTTTAGGAGGGGAAAGGATTTCTTCAGAAACAAAAATTTGGGAAATGCACATAACACATATATACAGGTTTGCCTCTTGAGGTCTATGAGGCCAAAAATGCATGAATACACTAAGAAAAAAAAAACAAAACTAAAAAAGCTCTTGTACTTTTTTGAGCATAGGGCATAGAGCAGCCAAGCATACAAGTGTGAACTGGGACAATTAGAAGCAACAGGACTCCTTGTTGGTTCGTGTTGAGCATAGTTTGACATATGGTAATGAGTTGAAAAATGCACAGGTGTGAATGGGGACTAAAACCTTACTGGTCCTATGACATATCTGATTGTCTGGAAATCTAAATGGTTAGTTAATTCTCTGGCCTCATCTGGGGTCCTAACTGGCCATGTAAGAAAATGTATTTTACTTGTAAACATACAACCGGTGAGAAAGATAACAAGATGGGCAGGAAAAGTCGTACTGTTTTTCCAAACTTCCCTCATTCCAAAAAAGCTTACATTATTCAACACATATCAGTTTTGTAGGCTGACTGTGCCATTTTCTATGACCCAAAGTAGTTCTGGCACAATATGTAACATTAGTGTACGATGACAAGGCTAAATTTAACTTTAATAGTGACAAAAAGACTTTGGTGATAGCTGGAATGGAATTTGGAATCTTTTTGTATAAAGGTTTTTTGGTTAAGTTGAGCAGATAGCTGATTTATAAGAACTATGTCAGCACCTCTATGGACTTTGCCAGTGAAAATTGAGTACTGTCCGTGATACTTTTTTTATCGACTTTGCCAGTGAAAGATTTCTAAATGAAATGCAGCTAGTCCAACAAAGAGTTAAAGAAGAGCTCCAGTCATATTTTTGAAAATTAAAAGTCAGCAGCTACTAAGACTGTAGCTCCTGACTTTTAATAAACAGACAGTCACCTGTTCCAGGATCCATACCCTAGCTGATTTTTCCACCGACCTTTGTTCCCCCGGCATCTTAATTGTGGGCACCCAGCTGTGACAGCTTGCTCCTTCCCAGCTGGCTGCGCACTGTGCATGCGTGAGCCATGCTGCATTTTGTGACGTCTATGGGGGCAGGTGCGCAGCTAGCGGGGAAGGAGCAAGCTGTCACAGCTACAAGTTCATACAAGTTCTTTATTGCAAACGCCTGTGTGAATTATTGCCACCGCACCATGCTGCACACCACCTACAAGTGGATGATGATGCAAAGAATTGGCTCGGGTAGTTATGTGGCTGCTGTTCTCTACAACATTCACCTGTGAGACCAGACTGGTGTGATGGTGCAGCATGGTGAAGGGCCGGCAGAACAGATTAAAAGAGGACAAGGAAGGCAACGCTGGAGCCTTGAGAGGGTGACTGTTGGCTTTAATAAAGTATAGTCAAGACTAGAGCTGCACGATTCTGGCTAAAATGAGAATCACAATTTTTTTGCTTAGAATAAAGATCACAATTCTTGTGGCATAACATAATCTTTCACATTATACAAAAAAAATTGGGCTAATTTTACTGTTTCGTTTTTTTTTTAATTCATTGAAGTGTATTTTTTCCCCAGAAATTGTGTTTGAAAGACCCCTGTGCAAATACAGTGTGACATAAAATATTGCATCAATCACCATTTTATTCTCTAGGGCAGTGATGGCAAACCTTGGCACCCAGATGTTTTGGAACTACATTTCCCATGATGCTCAACTACACTGCAAAGTGCATGAGCATCATGGGAAATGTAGTTCCAAAACATCTGGGGTGCCAAAGTTCATGATTACTGCCCTAGGGTCTCTGCTAAAAAAATCTATATCATTTTTGAGGGTTCCAAGTCATTTTATAGCAAAAAATACTGATTTTAACTTTGTAAGAAACAAATGTCAGAAAAAGGTTTAGTCTTTAAGGCTCGGTTCACACTGGGACGACTTGGGATCCGACTTGTCGCCCCTTAAGTCGCCCCAAGTCGCCCCAAGTCGCCCCAGAAAGAGATTCACATGACAGTGAATGGGAGCGTCTTAATAGACACTACTGAAGTCGCTCCGACTTCAGAGCGTACTCCCTGTACTACTTGGATCCGACTTGGTAGGCGACCTGTACCATAGAAATCAATGGAAGTCGCCTCCAAGTCGGATCTCTCTCTAAAGTCAAGCGACTTTGCAGGCAAAAAATTTCGTTTGCCCAGGCAAACCCCTCCCTCCCAGAGAGCTGATTGTCCTGTGATTGGCCACAGCCGAAGTCGCCCGTCCTGGAGGCGACTTGAAGTCGCGTTGTAATTTGCTAAAGTCGCGCTGAAGTCGCGCTGAAGTCGCGTCGAAGCAGCGTTGAAGTCGCCATACAAAGTCGCGCTGAAATCGTGTTGCCCCTGTGTGAACCGAGCCTAAGTGGTTAAACCTCCCTTATTTACACACAGAAGTTCATCCCTTTGATCTAAGAAGAAAAAAGTACAATGTTTCCAGTTATCTACCAGCACAGACAATGTTGTGAAAAACTTGGCAGGCTGCCCTGTGACCAGTGACTCTAGAGCTATAACGGGCAGTAGCGGGGATGCCTAACCACAAATCACCAGGCCTGCACGGGCTTCCGGTAGAAATATATAAAAGTTACGGTGAGATATTACTCCCTGAACTGTTAAAAACACTGGGATGGGCGTCAGATAATGTCAGACTCCCTACCTCAATGACGAAAGCCACTATCATTGTAATACATAAGGAGGGGAAGGATCAGCAAGACGTCTCCTCTTATCGTCCAATTTCATTATTATGTACTGATGTAAAAATCTTGGCTAAAGTTTTAGCAACCCGCCTAAACAAATGTATTCAAAAGCTGATACATCCTGACCAGTCAGGTTTTATTCCCAGTAGATCAACTAGCACTAACATTAGAAGAGTCTTCTTAAATATGCAGATTCCAACTGACAACTTAGGCCCCAGGGTCATTTTGACCTTGGATGCTGCTAAGGCCTTCAATAGCCTAGAATGGGACTATTTATGGATGGTGCTGGAGCAATTTGGGTTTGGTCCCTCTTTTATTAGGTGGGTGAAATTACTCTATAATGCACCTAGTGCAAGAATTAAAATTAATATTGAATACTCAGACGTGCTTCATCTAGAGAGAGGGACGAGGCAGGGTTGCCCCCTGTCTCCCCTATTGTTTGCTCTGGCAATGGAGCCCCTTGCAATTATGACTAGATCACAACTAGACATACAGGGGTTCCGGCGTCAGTTAGAAGAAGACAGGATCGCGCTATTCGCAGATGATGTCCTGTTTTTTTTTGGAGATGTTAAATCTTCACTAAATGCAGTGATACAAATGGTCTAAGAGTTTGGGCGACTTTCTGGTCTGGTCGTCAATTGGGACAAGTCAGCTCTTTTACCAGTCGACCCACTTGGTGACCAGATATTGCCGGGAACTCCCCTCCTGAAAGTAGTAGCCAAACTGAAATATCTGGGTGTTTGGATTACTAGGGATGTAAACCAGTATGTAAACGATCATTTAGTCCCATTGCTATTAAAATTAAAGCAAAAGGGAGACATTTGGTGCCGCTTCCCTCTGTCTGTTGCGGGGCGCTGCAATCTAATTAAGATGATATGGCTTCTGCAGATACTGTACATTATCCATAATTCTCCGACCTGGATAGGCCAGAAGTGAATTGAATCCCTGTTCAGGGAATTAATTTGGAGGAAGGGCCAATCTAGGATTAGCCTCCAGACTATGCAACTACCGATTAAAGAAGGAGGCATGGCGATCCCGCATCCGAGATTATACTTTTTGTCATCCCAGCTCCAACACCTAGTGGGCTGCGGAGCCCTGGGCGGTGGGAACTCCAGCAACAAAATGATGCTTATGGGGGCCCCACACAGTACATTAGTGGAGGCATTAGAAGCAGGCTCTTTTATTTATAGATACCCGATGATAGTATTGGTTACCAAAGTGTGGCAGGAAACTAAGGCACTAATGGGATACAACGGAGTAACTGAGTACACCCCCTTATGGCATAATGAAAACTTGGTCGAAATGAGTAGTATAGAGAGACCTCAGGAATGGGAAAGACAGGGTATTAGTCGCTTAATTCAATTGTATGGGGGTAACCTCATGAAGTCATTCTCAAATTTAAGACGGGAATTTAATATCTCAAATAATACGTTTTATAAATATCTCCAGATTAGGCATGCCATCCAAGCCCAATTCAGGTCTCAAACCATTGAATGGACCCAGATTCCGATACTTACAAAAATAATTAAACCAGTCTCAACTAAAGGCTTAATCTCCAAGTTATATGCTAGCCTGGGGGATAGAATTATGAGCGGAGTGGGACCCCTTAAGAGCAAAGCGGGGTGGGGGTGAAAGAGAGACATAGGGACAATGACTATGTTTAAACTAGGATGGAAACCAAGTGACGAGTGCCCCAGGTGACAGGAGATCTTATCCACATGATGTGGAGGTGTCCAAAGCTATTTAGATATTGGGTGGAGATAGTTGACAGCATAAATACAGGCATACCCCACTTTTAAGTACACAATGGGGTTTATTTACTAAAGCTGGAAAGTGCAAAATCAGAAACCAATGAGCTTCCAGGTTTTGTTACCAAAGCTTAATTGAACAATCTGGGGTAAGAAGCTCATTGGTTTCTATGCAGAAGTGAGCCTGATTTTGCACTTTTCAGCTTTAGTAAATAAACCCCATTGTGTACTTAAAAGTAGGGAATGCCTGTAAAGTCTTTAGGACAACATTGGAACCTGAGGCTAAGACATGTCTTTTGGGGAGCTTGGAGGAAGATACGGTTCCGCCCGGTACTGCTGTAGCAGTGCTGAGATGCTTATTCCAAGCGAGGAAACTAATGGCACAGAAATTGCGGGCACAGTCCCCCCCAACTGTTAAGACTTGGATTGAGACTATCAACTCAATTGTTTGGAGTGAGAGAGTAGTATATATTAGGCAAAATAACCTTAGAAAGTTTGTGAGACTGTGGGACCCTTGGTTGGAGGAGATGGGATGTCCCTTATGAGGTGATAGTGGAGAGCGGGGGTTTCTCCCCCGCTCTCCACCATACCTCTGTCTCTTCTACCTTTTTGTCTCTGTCCTAAATCTTCTTCTTTGCCCACAGCTTGGGTTGATTCTCTGCCTTTGCCTATTTTTGACAGTTAATCGCCAATTTGTTATGCATAATCAATGATGGGATTATGTGTGGTAGAGGGTTGGGAGTAGATTGGGTGGGAGAAGAAATATAAAATAATTATAGTCTTTTTTGTATTATGTGCTTCTATATGTTAATTCATGATGCTGTATGTAACGATATCAAGTACGGGACATGACAAGCTGTAGCTAGCTGCCATCTTGTGTGGAAGTAGCCATGACAGTTTTGCTAACCATGTAACCTCACAGAGAACTCTGAACTCCGTCTTCCCCACCTTAGGAATTCAAAGCTTTTTAAGTTCAACAGAAAAGGTTATCTCAACAGAGAAAACAGAGCCAGGCTAAGTCAGTAGAAAAACATTTGTTGTAAGGGCAGTGTTCAGGCCTGTCGTAAAACTGTCACCCTCCCCACTCAGAGAACAAACAGGCCTCGGTCATAAAGTTTTCTGAATACACCTCATAAGAATAAGTATGAAATTTCAGCATGTTTCATAACTTCTGACTTAGTAATCGCACAGCCATAATCTGGACATATTTAGCTTCCTCAGATAATATGGAACGTTTCAAGTCCAGACACCCCTATGTCAGGTCATATGGGAAACCCCTGGGACCACTTATTCCTCCAAAGCAGGCTATACGTTATAGACATAGCATGTTTAGACTTGTTTTGAAGGAAATCTCAAGTTGAATAAGAATATGGATATTTGGAGTCTGTAAACACTACAGATGCAGATATATGAGTATGTATTACAAAGTCACCTGGGACGTGGTCATGAGTGTAGACACCTCCCAGCAACCAACCCCTAAAACCAGCTGATCAGATGATTGGTTACTGGTCGCTGTCAACACCCCCTTTGATTTGACAGAAAAGAGGAGATGCCAAGACAATGGGCAGTTCTCCTTTTACCATCCAAGAAGAAACATCTGCCAAGTCGAGAACCAATTACCTAGCTCATCGATCGAACTCTGATCAACCCTTGGACATTAATTGCAAGTATTCTTTCTCCCCAATTCTACCTTATTGCTTTGTGGCTGTATATTGTCTTTATCTTTTTGAAACATCTTTTTTCTGTAAATATTTTATTTGCATCAACTCTGACCTTTTCATAATAAACCCTTATGTTGAAAAGTGTTAACCTTGTCTCTAAAGCTCCTAATGCAAGCTATAAACGAACCTGCCTCTTGAAGGGCGCTACTGTTGTAGAGTAAGACTCTGAGCAGACCTGTCTGTGGTGACAGTGTGTGTGGCAGACGCTTATTCTAAAATTATAATTGGTATTGCAAAATTACGAGTCTCCCCCGGCTCGGTCTTTTAAACGGGGGTGGTGGCAGTTAAAGGGTTAATTGTGTAATTAGCCCAGTGACAATCACTCTCAGGCTGCTCGCACCTAGATTGTGGTCCTGCAAGCTGGAAAATCTTTGTGCTGGGCGCAGCTGAGAGTGGCATTGTTACGTAAGTGACAGCGTGGTGTGAGGTTGGCTGGTCCTTTGTCGCGAGTTAGCGAGGAGGGCAGGGATCTGACACCCGCGTTCGTCACATATTGGCTGGCAGCGTAGCGGGATAGTTTCGCATTAAGAGCATTCAGTGCATTGTTAGGAATTAGCTCTGCACTGAAGGATTGTAACCTTTGTGGAAACAGTCCTTAGAGACAAGCTGGTGCATTTTTTTTTTTTTATTTTTTTTTTTTCAAGAGAGACATACAGCAACAGCTCCTTCCTACACCTTCTTCCTATTTCTTCTTTCTGTTCTATCCTTTCTGCTTGCAACATGTCTGGGTTATCAGCATATAAAAAGATGAGCAAGAATGAACTGACTGCTGAGTGCGCAGAAAGAGGAATTGATGTCGGTGGCAAAAATCGTGAAGGCTTGATACATGCCTTACAGGAGTTTGATATCCGTGCAGACCAGAACCTGGGGGAAACTGGACCAGAAAGGGTTTCCGCTACTCCAGAGCCCAGTGGTTCAGAGGCGGCCTCACCAGATGGGCAAGCAGAGACTGACACTGGAATACCACGGATTGTTACCTCCAAGCCACCACAAGAGCAGGCCAGCATCAGATTGCCTGAAAACATCATAGACTCTCTTCAAATGCAAGAAACTCTACAAAACCTCAGGGAGACGGATCCTGTGGTGTACCTGCAGTTTCTGGAACGCCAGGCTGAGAGAGAGGAACGCAGGGCTGAGAGGGAGGCTGATCGTCGACACGAATTGGAGATGGCTAGGCTCCAGCAGCAGCGACAGGCTCAGAACCTCGGATCCCTAGAGCACAGGGATGCCTCTCTGCCAGTGATCCCGGCAGCCAAATTTCCAGTTATGGAAAAGGACAGTGACATTGACGTGTATCTACTGTCGTTTGAAAAAACTTGCCGTCAGTACCATCTGCCCCCAGCACAATGGGCCCGGTACCTGACACCAGGGCTACGAGGCAAGGCCCTGGATGCTTAGGTCGAACTGTCAGAAGAACAGTGCGACGATTATGCGGCCCTAAAAGCTGCAATCATCCAAAAGTTTCAGCTAACCCCGGAAGTGTACCGGAAGCGTTTTAGGTCCTTGCAAAAGGGGCCTGGGGACTCATACATGGATGTGGTAGGTCGCTTACGTACCACATTCCGGCAGTGGACTAAAGGCTTGGAAGCCGATTCTTTTGAATCCCTGGAAGATCTTATGATTGCAGATCAACTTTTGCACATCTGTCCTACAGACGTCAGACAGTTTGTGCTGGAGCGAAAGCCAGCCTCTGCCAAAGCAGCAGCAGAACTGGTAGATACCTATATCCACTCTCGGGTATCTGACCATCGCAAGGCTCCTCTGAATGGCTGGAAAGGAGGGAAATCGCACACGGCAACCCCTCCTCTGCCTACCAAACAAGTTCCTCAGCAGCCAGAACCTGCAACTCCTGGAGCCAAGGCCTTCCTAACTGACAAACGCAAATGCTACAACTGTGGGGGTGCCGGACATCTCAGGGCGCAGTGCCCTGAGCAGAAGAAGACGATATCACCTGGCCATCCGGCTAGCAAACCTTCCGCTGTGCTGCTCGTCAGTGGGAAACCTCCCGGAACCAATGCCAACTTGCAGCCAGTCATCGTAGGCCACCGGACTGTAACAGGCTTTCGTGACACCGGAGCCGAAGTCACCTTGGTCAGACCAGAGGTTATAGAAGAAACAGACATCATCCCAGAGAAGTTCCTTACCCTCACCGGAGTTGGGGGGACCCGTTCCTGTGTACCCCGTGCCTATGTTTTTATTGATTGGGGTGCCGGGAGTGGGATGAGAGAGGTGGGTGTCTCGGAGGAGATCCCCACTGCGGTGTTGTTGGGTTCTGATTTAGGTACCCTTGTTTCATACTATGCCCCTGCTAAAAGCACCCCAGATGCTCCCACGGATCTCTCTGGACCTCCCCAGGTACTGTTTACCGATGTTGGGGTAATATCTGGGCAACCTGTAGATGGACAGAGGGAGGGGGAGGGTGGAGTGGAAGTGCAAGGTCCTCCTTCTTCAGAGACAGGAGAGGAGGCCCCCTTGCCAGTGAAGGTAACTGATGTATGTTCCAATGATGCTGAACTGATAAAGGTTAAATGTGATGATAATGATGATGAGGATAATGATGATGATGATAATGATGATGATGATAATGATGATGATGATAATGATGATGATGCATTGCCAGTACTGGTGGTCACTCGCAGTGCTGCAAAGGCAGCCGAGGTGCAGGCCCTGGTCGCAGAACAGCAGGAGGAGGTCTCTGGGCCCTCTCCCTGTTCTGACCCAGTGGACTCCACCTCTGTTGAGCCTCAGCAGCTGTCCATGTTTGCCACAGGACTGCTGGCTGGGACCTGTTGTTCCGCCTTTGAAACAGCACTGCAGACAGATCAAACACTAGCACAGCTCAGGAGTCTAGCTGATCGCCCCCCTGCAGAGAATGACAAACAAAAGGTCTATTGGGACAAAGGTAAACTGTACAGAGAAAATATGCCTGCAGAGGGGAATGAGGCTGACCTAGGTAGCAGGCAGCTGGTTGTACCCAGCCAATTTAGGGGACAGCTGCTAAAAGTGGCTCATGAGATTCCCCTCGCAGGGCACTTGGGGATCACTAAGACCCGAGGGCGGTTGATACATAACTTTTATTGGCCTACAATGCTCGCTGATATAGCTGACTACTGTCGGTCCTGTGTTACCTGCCAGCGAGTTGGCAAGGCAGGGGATGTACACAGGGCTCCGCTAAAACCTTTGCCTGTGATTGACGAACCTTTTAAGAGGGTGGCAGTGGATATCATTGGGCCTTTGGCCATCCCTAGCAGTTCAGGCAAACGTTTTATCCTTACAGTTGTCGACTATGCCACGCGTTATCCAGAGGCGGTGGCTCTCTCCTGCGTCCGGGCAGACAAGGTCGCTGATGCTCTGCTGGGAATCTTCACAAGAGTGGGATTCCCGGCTGAGCTCATCAGCGATCAAGGCCCTCAGTTTGTGTCCAACTTGATGCAGGCTCTCTGTCGGAAAATACAGATGACGCATATCATGGCCAGTCCTTATCACCCACAAACGAACGGTTTGTGCGAGCGTTTCAATGGAACCTTGAAAGAAATGTTGTGCACCTTTGTGCACTCCCAGGGTAAGGACTGGGAACGATATCTGCCTCATCTGCTGTTTGCTTACAGAGAGGTGCCTCAGGAGTCCACAGGCTTTTCGCCATTTGAACTTTTGTACGGACGGAGGGTAAGAGGACCCCTGGACCTAATCCGTGAGACCTGGGAGGGCAAGATTGCCGACTCAAAGGTCTCTGTTGTGGATTATGTCCTAAAATTCAGAGATAAAATGGAGACGCTGGTGAAAATTGTGCGGGAGAACATGACCCAGGCCCAGACTAGGCAGAAAGAGTGGTATGACCGTAACGCTAGGGAGCGGACCTATGACATTGGTCAGAAGGTGTATGTTCTGCTTCCCCTGCGGCAGAACAAACTCCAAGCAGCATGGGAAGGCCCGTACACCATCACCCAGCGTCTGAATGATGTCACATACTTGGTCAGGTTGGGAGAAGGGCGTAGACGGCAGAAGGCCATTCATGTTAACATGATCAAAGCCCATCATGAGCGCACGGCCTATGTCATGCCGGTTTGCAGCAGGCCAGAGCCTGAGGAGGCTGATCCTCTTCTAGACCTGCTAGCAGACACCAGGGAGGTAGACTCAGAACTCCTGATAAACTCCAATCTTACCCCCACCCAGGTACCTGGACTGAAGCGAGTGCTGGCAGTACATGGTAGCAGGTTTACGGGAAAACCTGGGAGGACACACCTCGCTGTCCACCAGGTGGACACCGGGGCACATCCCCCCATTAAACAGTTGGCCTATCGCGTCTCCCTGGAGGTGCTGGCCGACATGAAAAGGGAAGTGGAGGAAATGCTGCAGCTGGGGGTGATTCAGAAGTCCCACAGTGCCTGGGCGTCCCCAGTAGTCTTGGTCCCCAAAAAGGACCAGACGACCAGGTTCTGTGTGGACTACCAGAAGCTGAATGCCATCACTACTGCAGATGCCTACCCCATGCCCCGGATTGATGAGTTGTTAGATAGGCTGGCGGCCGCCCGTTATATAACAATCATGGATCTGAGCAGGGGGTACTGGCAAATTCCTCTGGCCCCTGAGGCTCGGGAAAAGTCGGCCTTCATCACCCCATTCGGATTGTTCGAGTTTACCGTCATGCCGTTTGGGATGAAGAATGCCCCAGCTACCTTCCAGAGAGTCATGAATGACTTACTGGAGGGGCTGGAAACCTTTGCCGTAGCCTACCTGGATGACATCGCCGTGTTCAGCCCTACCTGGGAAGAACACCTGGTGCACCTGTCACAGGTCCTAGACCAACTGACAGCTGCCAATCTGACTGTAAAACCCAGTAAGTGTCAGATTGGCATGACTGATGTGCAGTACTTGGGACACCAGGTAGGAGGAGGTACCCTGAAACCCGAGACAGGGAAGGTTGAGGCCATCCTGGCCTGGCCTACCCCTCAAACCAAAAAGCAGGTTATGTCTTTCTTGGGGACCGCTGGCTACTATAGGAAATTTGTATGTAACTATAGTAGCCTGGCCAAACCTTTGACTGACCTAACCAAAAAGAAACTGCCCAAGGTGGTGTCTTGGACACCAGAATGTGAGCAGGCATTTCAGGCCTTGAAGGAGGCGCTGGCCAGTGCCCCTGTGCTGCAGGCTCCAGACTTCACCCGCCGTTTCCTTGTGCAGACGGATGCCTCTGCCTTTGGATTGGGTGCAGTCCTGAGCCAGGTGGACGAGGCCGGAGAGGAGCATCCCATCCTCTACCTGAGCAGGAAGCTGCTTCCCAGGGAAGTAGCATATGCCACGATCGAAAAGGAGTGTCTTGCGATCGTGTGGGCTCTCCAGAAGTTACAAACGTACCTTTATGGACGGCACTTCACTGTGATCACGGATCACAATCCCTTGAGCTGGCTAAATCGTGTTGCTGGGGAGAATGGCAAACTACTTCGGTGGAGCCTGATTCTTCAGCAATACGATTTCACCATCCAGCATAAGAAAGGCAGCGCCCATGGCAATGCTGATGGGCTGTCACGACAAGCCGAGCCCGCAGGAGTCGGTTGCGTCAGGAGGGAAATTGTAGTTCCCTCCCATGCAACCACCTAAGGGGGGAGGTGTAACGATATCAAGTACGGGACATGACAAGCTGTAGCTAGCTGCCATCTTGTGTGGAAGTAGCCATGACAGTTTTGCTAACCATGTAACCTCACAGAGAACTCTGAACTCCGTCTTCCCCACCTTAGGAATTCAAAGCTTTTTAAGTTCAACAGAAAAGGTTATCTCAACAGAGAAAACAGAGCCAGGCTAAGTCAGTAGAAAAACATTTGTTGTAAGGGCAGTGTTCAGGCCTGTCGTAAAACTGTCACCCTCCCCACTCAGAGAACAAACAGGCCTCGGTCATAAAGTTTTCTGAATACACCTCATAAGAATAAGTATGAAATTTCAGCATGTTTCATAACTTCTGACTTAGTAATCGCACAGCCATAATCTGGACATATTTAGCTTCCTCAGATAATATGGAACGTTTCAAGTCCAGACACCCCTATGTCAGGTCATATGGGAAACCCCTGGGACCACTTATTCCTCCAAAGCAGGCTATACGTTATAGACATAGCATGTTTAGACTTGTTTTGAAGGAAATCTCAAGTTGAATAAGAATATGGATATTTGGAGTCTGTAAACACTACAGATGCAGATATATGAGTATGTATTACAAAGTCACCTGGGACGTGGTCATGAGTGTAGACACCTCCCAGCAACCAACCCCTAAAACCAGCTGATCAGATGATTGGTTACTGGTCGCTGTCAACACCCCCTTTGATTTGACAGAAAAGAGGAGATGCCAAGACAATGGGCAGTTCTCCTTTTACCATCCAAGAAGAAACATCTGCCAAGTCGAGAACCAATTACCTAGCTCATCGATCGAACTCTGATCAACCCTTGGACATTAATTGCAAGTATTCTTTCTCCCCAATTCTACCTTATTGCTTTGTGGCTGTATATTGTCTTTATCTTTTTGAAACATCTTTTTTCTGTAAATATTTTATTTGCATCAACTCTGACCTTTTCATAATAAACCCTTATGTTGAAAAGTGTTAACCTTGTCTCTAAAGCTCCTAATGCAAGCTATAAACGAACCTGCCTCTTGAAGGGCGCTACTGTTGTAGAGTAAGACTCTGAGCAGACCTGCCTGTGGTGACAGTGTGTGTGGCAGACGCTTATTCTAAAATTATAATTGGTATTGCAAAATTACGAGTCTCCCCCGGCTCGGTCTTTTAAACGGGGGTGGTGGCAGTTAAAGGGTTAATTGTGTAATTAGCCCAGTGACAATCACTCTCAGGCTGCTCGCACCTAGATTGTGGTCCTGCAAGCTGGAAAATCTTTGTGCTGGGCGCAGCTGAGAGTGGCATTGTTACGTAAGTGACAGCGTGGTGTGAGGTTGGCTGGTCCTTTGTCGCGAGTTAGCGAGGAGGGCAGGGATCTGACACCCGCGTTCGTCACACTGTATGTTCTTAATTTTGTTATACGAAAATCAATAAAAAGGAAATAGTTAAAAAAAAAGAAAAACTTGGCAGGCTACCAGATTTTTTTTCTTTTGACAGCTGAGTGAGCAGAGAACCCTCTACACTTGTTATCCGATAAGTGAAATTCTGCATAGAGATCATGATGGGGATTGAATCGAGATCACGATTTTTGAACGATTAACTGTGCAGCTCCAGTCAAGACCAAAGTTATGAGGAGTCTTCAAACATTTTCCGCACTTTTATATTTTCATTGGAAATGGTGAGGGTAGGAGGAGTAGTTATTGGTCGTGTGTGAGGGTGTCATGTGACTAGTCTGTTTGGCAATCTGGCTGACCTTATTTCCTATATTTAGAGGTCTTTAGCACTGCTATATTCCCAAGGCAGTTCCAGGCATTGTCCCTCAGGTATCCCAGAAACCATTACAGAATTCCATGACAGGACTGAGAAACCCCTTTTATCATAGCCTTGGGGGAGAGCAGAGGTGGGAAACATGTGCAGAAATTTCTCCAAATAATGCCTGATATAATGAGGGAGCTTTGACGTGTGACAACCAATTCTACTCTCCCATTTCCAGACTATAGAAATAATGTAAAGTTGTACAATACAAGAACTGTATTTTTGGGGATTTGATTTAAATTTACTCTTGCTTTATACAGTAAATGTAGTTTGCATTGGGATACATGATAAAGTAGCACACGCTCATCCTATTCACAGTATTTAACTTCAAAACTGAAGTGACATGGCACCAGCTTCCAGCATACAGTTCTAAAAACCTCTGAAAACAAAAACATGACTATGGTATTTTTTAACATCACACTGTAGAACTAAAACTTTGTTCATTCTATTTGCACAGGAACAGCATTTTAGTCCAATGGTGTGAATGACCCCATACCTGAACTACAGCAGAACCTGATGACAAATTAATTATATTTTACTAAAACCCCGAGCCCACAAGGTGACTTTTCAGGCAGAATTTGATATTTTTTGGATAACATAAGCACACAAAAATTGTTTGTAATAACATTAAGCATTCAAAGCAAAACTCCATAAAACACCTTTTACATATAATCAGACAAGGCAATTTCAGAAAAGCATCCTGTAAAAACTAGAACCAACACACACACACACACACAAAGAAATTCAGCAAAACATAGGAGATGTACCTTTCCATATTACTCCTGAGGATCCAAATGATTCCCAATGACCTTAAAGTAAAACCTGTGACCATGTTATACAAAAGAAAAATGACACTGACATGACAAGGTCTTCATATGGAAGGTGCCTGAACCTGTTTTGATGCTGTGCAGATTGCCCTGGGACCACAGAAAACCATGTCTGACAAACAAACTTCAAGCATCTCCAGGCTGTATTCTGACTCACCTCATTTTGTTTTGGCCTATCACTATGAAGTAAGGTGACCAGATTTTCAAAATGAAATCCAGGGACACCCTACTGACCACGTCGACTTGTATTGGGGGTGAGTGGGAGAGGGGCGGAGCAGGGGATGGGGATAATAGCTGAAAGCAAAGCGTGCCACGCCAAATGTTGGGTGTGGTTGAATTGTGCTAACATTGGGAGGGGCCTAAGGGGGTATAGTTTATTACAACTGAGCCTACTTTGCGCTGGGTCAGGAATGTAGGCCCAAGTGTACACAGCAGGTCATCATTACAAACAAGGGTAAGGTGGCAAATGATTCACATCCTTACCTCCAAAAAAGGCTGTGCAAGCTGAGAGGGAAGGGACTGGAAAAAATATTGGCATTTGACATCATTAACCGCTTCCCGACCACCTCACGCAGATATACTGAGGCAGAAGGGCATGTACAGGCAGATTAACGTACCTGTACTTTGCACTTTAGGAGGTGGGAGCTCCGTGACCGTGATTACGGGTCCAGCGGACTCGATGTCCATGGGCATACCTGCGATCGTCTCACGGTGAGGAAGAACGGGGAGATGCTAATGTAAACAAGCATCTCCCTGTTCTGCCTAATGACACTGACACTGATCACGCTCCCTGTAATTGAGAGCTATGATCAGTGATGTGTCACACACAGCCCCTCTCCCCCACAGTTAGAATCACTCCCTAGGACACACCTAACCCCTACAGTGCCACCTAGTGGTTAACCCCTTCACTGCCAGTGACATTTTTAAAGTAATCAATTTTTTAGCATTGATCGCTGTATTAATGCCAATGGTCCCAAAAATGTGACAAAATTGTCCGATGTGTCCGCCATAATGTCGCAGTCACGATAAAAATCGCTGATCGCCACCATTACTAGTAAAAAAAAATTATCAATAAAAATGCTTAAAACTATCCCATATTTTGTAGACGCTATAACTTTTGCGGAAACCAATCAATAAACGCTTATTGCGATTATGTATCACCCTAAACTGAGGAAAAAACTTTTTTTTTAATATATTTTTTGGGGATATTTATTATAGCAAAAAGTAAAAAATAATGTGTTTTTTTCAAAATTGTCACATTTTTTTGTTTATAGCGAAAAAAATAAAAACCGCAGAGGTGATCAAATAACACCAAAAGAAAGCTCTATTTGTGGGAAAAAAAAGGACGTCAATTTTGTTTGGGAGACACGTTGTGCGACCGCACAATTGTCAGTTAAAGCGACGCAGTGCCGAATCGCAAAGAGTGCTCTGGTCAGGAAGGGGGTAAATTCTTCCGGAGATGAAGTGGTTAATAACCCCAGGTACAGTTTTGAGCAGACACACCCCTCCCATCCCTCCTGTTACTAAGATGCATTACCCTGCAACCGCCTGGGCCGGGAACGCCATTAATAAAACTGGAGATGAATCAGGACACATTCTTTAACCAGGGACAAAGTCAGGGTAATTTTTTTCCCAGGGACAGTCTCCTAAAATTGGGGACTGTCCCCAAAAATTAGTCACCCTACTATTAAGGCTAAACTCACTAACCAAAAGTGAGGCATAGAAGCTGGTGGATTAGAACCTATGAGTACAGGAAGTAGCATATATACATGTAATTGTCAGTAGTATAAGTTTCAAGTTGTATAGAATGGCCACAAGTTCCATTTAAAGCTTGGTGGACATATATCACAGCATGTTTCCTGTTGTATTCTTTATGGCATCAGATAATTGCTTATAGCACAGCTCCCAGCTAAAGAAGCAGACACAAAATAGTTAATAAGTCTTAAATATTAAAAGCCTGCATGCCAGAAAAATGTATTTAAACCAGTGTGTGTTTTCACATTATGTTAAAATATGTTCTCTTTTATTAACCCCTTCAGGCCGACCGTACGCAAATATTCTGTGGGGCCACATATTTGCGTATCTCCTTCTGTACTGGGAGCACGCCTCGTGGTGCGCTCCCAGCACAGGGATCAGGGTCTCACAGAGAGCCCCGGGACCCATACTAACGATTGGGACCCGGATCTCCCGATTCCAGGTCACCTGATTGCTGTGATAGCCTCTGATTGGCTATCACAGTATTCAGACACTGTGAAGCCCACCCTCGTTTTTTTTTTCCTCTGTGAATGGAGGAGAGAGATGTATCGTATCTCTCTCTCTCCTTGCAGAAAAAAAGGTGTGTGTAAAATAAATTAAATAAAAAAAAAAAAAAAATACCCTAGATCAAAGTTTGATCTAGGTCAGTGCCACGGTTAGTGTTTGGGTCAAGGTCAGGGTCAGTGTTTTTTGACAGGATTTTTCTTTTTTTTAGTATCAGCCCCGGTTTACACTGGTGCGATTTGACATGCGATTTAACATGTCAGATCGTATGTCAAATCGGCGGCATTTGCCGGCAATGGCACCATCCTAATTTGCGGCGCCGCACCGATTTCAAAAAGTCTTTTCTGTACTACTTTTTGCGATTTCAGCTTGCGATTTCCATTGACATCTGTGCAGAAATCGGGACTGACATGTTGAACTCACACGGCTTCATTCCTACAGCTCAGTGTGAACCTGGGCTCAGTTTCAAATAGTGTCAGTGTGTTTTAGGTAGGATTAAAAAAAGCAAAATGTATTGTAACTAACAACTAACAAACACATATGTGATATTGCTGCGATCGTTAGGAGCAGGAGAATTTATTTTGGATTGTTCTTTGGTGGAAGGTTATGGTAGTAGCAAGGAATATACAGCTAAAAAATGTAAAAAAAAAAAGATTTTTTTTTTTACTATTTTGAGACAGTTTTTCTTTGATAATAAGGAAAAATCAGGAGATATCTATTACCGTTTACCAATGGCGACCCTAGGGGGGGGCCAGAGGGGGCCCTGACCCCCCCCCAACATTATGCTGTGCCCCACCATGTGCCCCCCCCCAAAAAAAAAAATTTTTTTTTTTTTTTTTTACAAAAAATCAATGTCTAAGAGGGAGAGAGTCCCCAGTCAGCTCCTGCGGGTGATTCCTCCCCCCTCCCCTGCTCGCTGACACTGCATAATGCGAGCGTTCACACAACCACGGCCGCCTGATCTGCTCCTTCACCTGCATCCTCATTGGCAGGGAGAAGAGCGAGTTGCAGGAAGGACTCCACCAGGACTTTCAGTTACTGAAAAAACAGACTGATTTCTCCCGTCCTTAGGACAGGAGGACCAGCCTGTAAATTCCAAGAGATGCCAGACCAGAGCTGTCAATAGCAGGGGCAGGACAGCAAGAGGAGGCTGGGAACCCCACAGTGGCTGAACACCAGGGCCCGGAGGCAAGACAACCTTTGCAACCCTGATAGTTCTCCCACTGCTTTGGATCCTTATATTTTCTTGATATGCTGGTGACATATATCTCTTGTTTCCTGCCACCCTGGGGGACCCCAATACAGTAGGAACGGAGCTCACTGCAGAACATGTGAAAGGGCCCGTTGTGGGGTCGTAGTAAAGGGCCCCAGGATATATATATATATATATATATATATATATATATATATATATGCATTTTATAGTTGCCCCCCTACTTTTGTCCCTGTCCCCCCATGTGCCCCCCTAAATTTGAAAGCTGGAGACGCCACTGCCGTTTACCACCAAAAGAAAGCCCAATTTCTCCCGGGGAGCTACAGTTCATTGAGTGACAAAGGTGCTGAAAAGCTGGAACTGAAGACTTGAATTTGGGCGTGCTGGTGTCAGGTGAACAGAAGCACAACCATGCGAGCACCTGGATTCACCAAGTCCAGTAGAGAGCTGAGAGGAGTTTGGAAAAAGCTGAGTAGGAAGGCACCAAATCATGAGCAGCATCAAGATCAGGGACAAGTAGAGGTTGGTATTGCACAGAATCATTAGGCAAAATCTGTGTCAAGAGTCAAGGGCAGTAACAAAGTTAGGCAGCAAACATAGAGAAGGGTATTCCAAAAGAGAGTCAGCCAAAGCCACATCAGTAACAGGGTCAAGCAGATTTAGGATCAAGGTTAATGGGAACTTAAGCTGAAAGACCATTCGGCAATGCTCTTACGCAGGGTCCTGGTTTAATTAGGCTGCTAGGTGCCAGTATCTATGCATCCACGTTCATGCATTTTTGCCTATTTTGTTAGGCTCCCAAGTCAGAAAGCGTGCACTTTTATGTGTACAGTGCCTTGAAAAAGTATTCATACCCCTTAAAAAAAAATTTTTACGAATCTTTTAACCCCTTGAAATTTTCCACATTTTGTCATGTTACAACCAAAAACGTAAATGTATTTTATTGGGATTTTATGTGATAGACCAACACAAAGTGTCACATAATTGTGAAGTGGAAGGAAAATGATAAATGATTTCAACATTTTTTACAAATAAATATGTGAAAAGTGTGGCGTGCATTTGTAATCAGCCCACCCAGTCAATACTTTGTAGAGCCACCTTTCGCTGCAATTACAGCTGCAAGTCTTTTTGGGGATGTCTCTACCAGCTTTGCACATCTAGAGAGTGACATGTTTGCCCATTCTTCTTTGCAAAATAGCTCAAGCTCTGTCAGATTGGATGGAGAGCGTCTGTGAACAGCAATTTTTAAGTCTTGCCACAGATTCTCAATTGGATTTAGGTCTGGACTTTGACTGGGCCATTCTAACACATAAATATGCTTTGATTAAACCATTCCATTGTAGCTCTGGCTGTATGTTTAGGGTCGTTGTCCTGCTGGAAGGTGAACCTCTACCCCAGTCTCAAGTCTTTTGCAGACTCCAACAGGTTTTCTTCTAAGATTGCCCTGTATTTGGCAATTTGGTAATTTGATTTGGTATTCTTCCCATCAACTCTGACCAGCTTCCCTGTCCCTGCTGAAGAAAAGCATCCCCACAACATGATGCTGCCACCACCATGTTTCAGGGTGGGGTGGTGTGTTCAGGGTGATGTGCAGTGTTAGTTTTCTGCCACACATAGCTTTTGCTGTCAGGACAAAAAGTTCAATTTTGGTCTCATCTGACCAGAGCACCTTCTTCCAAATGTTTGCTGTGTCCTCCACATGGCTTCTTGCAAACTGCAAACGGGACTTCTTATGGCTTTCTTTCAACAATGGCTTTCTTCTTGTCACTTTTCCATAAAGGACAGATTTGTTGAGTGCACGACTAATAGTTGTCCTGTGGACAGATTCTCTCACCTTAGCTGTGGATCTCTGCAGCTCTTCCAGAGTTACCATGGGCCTCTTGGCTGCTTCTCTGATTAATGCTCTCCTTGCCCAGCCTTTCAGTTTAGCTGGATGGCCATGTCTTGGTAGGTTTACAGTTGTGTCGTACTCTTTCCATTTTCAAATGATGGATTGAACAGTGCTCCGTGAGATGTTAAAAGCTTGGGATATTTTTTTATGACCTAACCCTGCTTTAACCACTTTAAGACCAGCCTCGTTTTGGATTTTAGGTGTTTACATGTTTAAAACAGGTTTTTCTGCTAGAAAATTACTTAGAACCCCCAAACATTATATATGGTTTTTCTTCTAACACCCTAGAGAATACAATGGCGGTCATTGCAATACTTTTTTTTGCACCGTATTTGCGCAGCGGTCTTATAAGCGCACTTTTTTTTGGAAAAAATTCACTTTTTTGAATAAAAAAATAAAACAACAGTAAAGTTATCCCAATTTTTTTTTATATTGTGAAATATAATGTTACGCCGAGTAAATTGATACCCAACATGTCATGCTTGAAAATTGCGCCCGCTCGTGGAATGGCGTCAAACTTTTACCCTCAAAAATCTCCATAGGCGACGTTTAAAAAATTCTACAGGTTGCATATTTTGCGCTACAGAGGAGGTCTAGGGCTAGAATTATTGCTCTCGCTCTACCAGTCGCGGCGATACCTCACATGTGTGGTTTGACCACCGTTTTCATATGCGGGCGCTACTCGCGTATGCGTTCGCTTCTGCGCGCGAGCTCGTCGGGACAGGGGGGTTTTAAAAATTTATTTTTTTATTTTTATTATTTATTTTACAATATTTTATTTATTTTTACACTTTAAAAAAAAAAATTGTGTCACTTTTATTTCTATTACAAGGAATGTAAACATCCCTTGTAATAGAAAAAAGCATGGCAGGACCTCTTAAATATGAGATCTGGGGTCAAAAAGACCTCAGATCTCATATTTACACTAAAATGCAATAAAAAAAAAAAAAAAAAAAAAAAAAGTCATTTAGAAAAATGACATTTGAAAAAATTTTGACGTCGCTTCCGCCCAGCAGTGTCATGGAGACGAGTGAGCGCCATCTTTGCCTCATTCGTCTCTATACACAGCACGGCAGAGGACGCGATCGCCTCCGCCGCTACCGACGGCTCCGGTAAGCGGCGGAGGGCACCGGATCGCGGCGGGAGGGGGGGCCCTCTCCCGCCACCGATAAAAGTGATCTCGCGGCGAATCCGCCGCAGGGACCACTTTTATCTGAAAGCCGGCCGCCGCACGAAAACGGGGATACCGGGGTTATGGCAGCTAGCTGCTGCCATAACAACGATATCCCCGTTCAAACTTAGGACGTACATAATCGTGCGGCGGTCGGGAAGTGGTTAACCTTCTCCGTAACTTTATCCCTGACCTGTCTGGTGTGTTCCTTGGTTCCTTGGCCTTCATAATGCTGTTTGTTCACTAAGGTTCTCTAACAAACCTCTGAGTGCTTCACAGAACAGCTGTATTTATACTGACAATAAATTACTAATACAAAACTATTAAAAGCTAAAACTATTTACTAATTAGGTGACTTCTGAAAACAATTGGTTTCACTAGATTTTAGTTAGGGGTATCAGATTAACTGTTTGCCGACCAGCCGCCGCAGTTATACTGTGGCAACATGGCTAGGCTGTGTGATTTGCCGTTATCTTACGTCACTTCCTTTCTTGGCCACCAGGGGCGGTCGCACGCCGCTGGAGGCAAGCACACGCCCCCTGCTCACCCACGGAGCCGATGCGGGTGCCCGGCAGTCGCGATCACCGACGGGCTCCCGCAATCGGTTGGGGCACACCGAGAACCGGGATCTGTGTGAGTAAACACAAAGTTTCCAGTTCTCTGAGGGGAGAAGAGACAGATCGCCTGTTCATAAAGAGTATGAACAGCGATCTGTCATCTCCCCTACACAGTCCCATCCCCTTTCAGTTAGAACCCACACTAGGGAACACAATTTTTTTTTTCTCAAACAAAAAGGTTTTTATTTCAGCAAGAAGTTATTACATACAGTTCCGGAACAGACATGTTAGAATATACAATAGCGGTACAATCAGACATGTAGATAACACATATTGTATCCCTTATCCCCCATACTTTCCCAATCAAGCATATCATAGTATTGCATCTCATCCATTAAACCTCCACCTGCACATCCTTATCTTCATCAATACAGAATATAATCGTTTATTCTTATTTATTGGAACAGTACAGTTATCGGTTTTTCTAAAATAAACGGTCCATCACTAGATCTACTGGCGCTAGTCCAGGGACTCCCAGCCACTGTGCCCAGAGTTTTTCGAATTTTTTGGATGTTCCCCTATGTTGAAAAATAATTTTTTCCAAACGGATGGTGTTTCCCATTTGTTTGATCCACTCCTGTTTCGTGGGAGGGTCTTCAGATTTCCAATGCCTAAGAATTAGCATACGTGCCTGAAATAGAGTTCTATTAACGGCTTGCTTAAGGATATCACCTGTCAATAGGTCATCTATTATCCCTAATAGGCATGGTTTGGGGTCTAATGGTATCTGTACCTGAAAGACCATATTAATGGTATCCAGCACCTCTTTCCAATATAAATGAAGTTTAGGGCACCTCCATAGGAGGTGAATAAGATCTCCGTGCTCTCTACGACATCTTGTGCATGTGGGGTCTGTGCCAGCACCCATACGGGCAAGCCTAGCCGGTGTATAGTGTACCCTGGACAATATATACAACTGGGACAGTTTTTGAGCAGCATTCAATGAGCACAGGGGGACCGCCTGCAGAGCCTCGTCCCACTGTTCCTCTTCAAACGCGCCAACATCCTGCTCCCACCTGGTCATAACCTTCAATGGCGAGTCCCCCATAACCAAACCCAGAAGCATAGCGTAGCAGTCCGATATGAACCCTTTATATGTATCTATTTCTAGGAGGAAGTTAAAGACAGGCGCGGGTTCTAGGGTCCAGGTCTCTGGACCACCCTGGGCATCTATCGCATGTTTAAGTTGGTGGTAGTAAAAATTCATGGAAAGCGGTAGCCGAAAGGCCTCTCTAAGTTCCGGAAAGGATCTTAGCTTGCCATCTTGGAATATATGCGTCATGTGTGATACCCCATATTGCTTCCATTTCCTCCCATATGGTATTTTTGCTATTTCCATGTAGTGGTTATTTTCCCAGATTGGGCTATATTTAGTGTATCCTTGTACTTTCTGTAGCATCCTGGTCTTATTCCAAATCTTTTGCATAAGAGCATAAGTTGGAAAGAGTTTGTTGGATTTGTTGTAGTGCAACGCCTCTAGTCCTTCCAGGGCCTCACCCTTGACTGTAAAGCGAAGCAGCTGGGCTGAGGGGTCCCGCAGATTTAGTTCTATTTCCTGTGTAGGCCTCAGAACTCTGGTAATGTGCTGTAGCTGGGCAGCTAAGTAATATACCCAAGGATTAGGGAGCGCCAGTCCCCCGTCATCCTTGGGACGCTGGAGTTGCTCAAGTTTAATTCTGGGTGGTTTTGATAGCCATATAAAAGATCGGAAGAGTGAGTTAATAATTCTGAACTTTTTTAAAGTAATGACCATTGGGGAATTATGGAGAATATATAACAGTTGGGGCATAAGGATCATTTTTATTAGATTAATCCTACCTACTTGTGACAGCCTCAATTTGCTCCATACTTTGACTCGGTCGCGACAGCGATTAATAAGAGGGGTTAGGTTTAAGCTGACATATTCTAACACACGGGGAGTAACTTGTATGCCTAAGTATTTGAGAGATGTCGATACCGGGATGTCCATTATGTTGTCTTGAGAGGGGGGGAGCTCACGATCTAACAATAGAAGGGAGGACTTGGTCCAATTAATAATTAGACCCGAGTAGTGCCCGAATCGGCCAATGACTCTCATTGCCTCCGACAGCGACACTGACGTATCACCAAGAAGCAGCATGGTGTCGTCAGCATACATGATAACTTTCTCATGAACATCTCCGTATCGAAACCCCCGAATCGATGGGTTACTGCGTATCACAGAAGCTAGGGGTTCTATGGCCAGGGCAAACAAGAGGGGAGACAGGGGGCAACCCTGTCTCGTACCTCTATATAAATTGAAAGGTGCAGAGATCCGACCCCCCTCTCTAATAACTGCCATCGGAGAAGAGTATAATAGTTGTACCCACTTAATGTAGTTGTCCCCAATCCCAAACTTCCTCATCACTGCCCATAAGTAATCCCATTCGACGCTATCAAACGCCTTATGGGCGTCCAGGGAAAGCAGGGCTCTATCTCCCATACTATCTGACTGGGATTGAATATTGAGAAAGAGTCTGCGCAGATTGATCGCAGTCGATTTCTGCGGCATAAAGCCGGATTGGTCTGAATGTATTATGGTGGATATGACCTTGTTCAGACGCAACGCCAGTACCTTGGCGAGGATCTTCACATCAGTTTGTAAAAGTGAGATCGGGCGATACGATCCCGGGTCTAGTGGGTCTTTGTTGGGTTTTAATATCAGGACTATGCTTGCTCTTGTCATTGACTGGGGGAGATCGCCACTTTGTTTTGCTGCATTAAATACCTTCAGCAGGTGTGGAAGTATAGATTCCCCATACTGTTTGTAAACCTCAATGGGGAGTCCATCGTCCCCCGGAGCTTTAGAGTTGGGGAACAGACCGGTCGCCACCTGTAGTTCCTCAACAGTAATGGGGTCATCTAGCTCATCACGAGAAGCTTCAGAAAGGCTGGGGAGCTGGACCTCATCTAAATATTCAATGAGTGATTCCTGTGAGTAAGTTTGTTTAGATTGGTACAGTGAGGAGTAAAATCTCACCAATTCCGTTAGGATCTGGTCTGGGCTATTGGTTAGTCCTCCCTGAGGAGAGCGTAATGCTCCAATCGATGGAGAGGTCTGGTGAGAGTGGGCAATAGTGGCTAGTAGACGACCAGTGTGCTCTCCCTCCTCATAATGTGCAGTTTTTTGAAAAAACCTCTTCCTCTCTGCAGTAGACGATGTGACCCTATATAGCGCCTCTTGCGCTGAAAGCCATGCATCCTTATTAGCCTGAGTAGGGTCAGCAATAAATCGCTCCTCTAAGTCTACTGCCATATGTTCTATTCCCTCCCCATGAGCATGGGTCCTCCTTTTAACTGCTTGAATTTCAGCAATAAAAATGCTTCGAAGGACTGCCTTAAAGGCCTCCCATGATAGAGCTGATGGAGCCTCACTGGCATGAACCCGCCAGTATTCTGCAATGTGGAGTTCTATTTGCTCATGAGAAGGGAAGAGATTCAGCCAAAATGCATTCATCTTCCACGGAGCCTTAGCCGTCGTGGAAGGAGGACGCACCTCCAGAGTCACAATCAGTGGTGAATGGTCAGATACACTTCTGGTGGCATATGTCACTGTCGAAATGTAGCGAACCGCTACTTCCGAACACAAGCAGAGGTCAATCCGTGATAAAGAGGAGTGGCCCTTGGTAAAGCAGGAGAACTGACGCACCTCTGGATTCCCCGCTCTCCAAGGGTCCTTCCATCCCACCTCCCCCATAAACCTACTGAGTGCTGTAGCGCCCCCCCCCCTCCCCTTCGCCACTGGTGGGTGTTTGTCTAAAAGAGGATCAGTGTAGTTATTAAAGTCTCCGAGGGTATACATCGGGACCCCAGGGTACCTAACTTGATATGCCAACAGAGCTCTCACCACCTGGTTATTATACGGAGGAGGCACATACACAAAGGCTAATATACATTTGAGAGTAGATAATCTACACAAAAGAAATACATATCTCCCTTCTTGATCAATTTCGGAGTCGAGCTCCACGTATTCTATGGAGCTATGCACCAATACACTCACACCACGAGAGTATGAGGTATGGGTAGAATGGTATGCCTTACCCACCCAACGAAAACCAATGCAAGACAATGAGTCCTTGGTGAGGTGGGTTTCCTGCAAGGCGCAGA
Organism: Aquarana catesbeiana; assembly: GCF_042186555.1. Classification (NCBI taxonomy): domain Eukaryota; kingdom Metazoa; phylum Chordata; class Amphibia; order Anura; family Ranidae; genus Aquarana; species Aquarana catesbeiana. The sequence continues at coordinate 215,785,527 of NC_133324.1, forward strand.
TGGCCGGAAGATGTTTCCGAAGCAACAATGATACCATAGTCCTCTTCAGGGGATCATGCAACCCTCTGACGTTCCATGAGAGCACAGTTACTGTAGTCATCTCACATTGAAGAAAAGGTGACTGGTAGCGGTAACACACTGCTTGCTTCCCCTATATTCACAAGAAGGAGACAGGAGGGCTTCCATGTGGCATCGAAGTGGGAATGTTGGGTAGGCGAGTATCCTGAAGGTGGGAAGGGGGGCCATGTCGTCACCCGCAGAGCTAAGTAGCTTTACAGTTCCGGAATAAATCTGTACGTGTGAAAAAAACCTCAAGACGCACAACGGTGCGCCAAACAAACTTGGGGGCCTCTTCCGAGCCAGGTTCCATGCCTGTGCCAGCTCATCACCTAGAAGGGCCCGCTTGCTTTGTAATCCAGGGCTCCAAGATGTCAAAGTAGATGACAAACTTCTGTGGGACAACGGGTCCCATAGGCAAACCAGGAGCTCCTGGACCTCCGGCTCAAAGTACCTGATGGGTACTGACATGTACTTCATCAGGGTTTAACTTGCATCCGAGCTCGCATTATTTAGTGAAGAAATCATTGTATGTTTCCGGCGCTGCCCCCGTCCGGGGGGGAAATATGAAAAAGAAACCCGTGCTAGTATGAGTAGCATCAATCAAGTTCCATGCCTGGTCTCCGCTCTTGTCTGAGTTCATTTTCGTTGGCATCAAGCCAGTCAGAGGCCTCCGCCGGGTGTTCAAAGAAATGTGCTTGACCTCGTAGAGTAATTCTAAGTTTCACTGGATACAGCATTGCATAGGAGGCTTGTAGCTTTTGTAGGCGTCTTTTAATTTCAGTGAATCTTGCGCGACTCTTCTGAACCGCAGCGGAGAAATCGGGGTAGAAGGAGATACGGGTACCATTATATTGAACATCCCTTTTCTCTCTGGCTAGCCGCAAAATTATTTCTCTGTCACGGTAATTTAGAAGACGGGCCAGGATCGGGCGAGGAGGGTGTCCCGGGGGGAGGGGTCTGGTGGGTACTCTGTGCGCTCGTTCCACAGCATATAGGTGGGTAAAGGCATCCTTACCAAATACATCCGACATCCATTGCTCTATAAACTGCGTGGGATCACGGCCCTCTGCTTTCTCAGGGAGTCCCACGATGCGCACGTTGTTGCGTCTGAGGCGATTTTCGAAATCCTCTGCACGTGTATCAGTGGCTCTGGCTAATCGTGTGGTAGCCTGGGATTCCCTGATCATGTGGGGAAGCTTATCTTCTATTTCGCTAATTCTGCTTTCTGCTGCGGTGGTCCGTTCTCGGATCTTCTGGATGTCTTGTCTAAGGAGACTAACTTCCTCTTTTAAGCCTCCAAAACGTGCCTGCAAGTTATTGACAGATGCTGTGCATTTGTTTACCGCTCTCAGTATGGCTGCAAGTGTGGGCTGTTCACCCCCCTCCTCCTCCTCACAGTCATCAGGCTCTTCAGCTGCACCGCTGTTAATGTCCTCCTGTGTTGTAATGGCGCCTGCCCCCTGTGTTGTTTCCCCCTCCTCCTCATCAGGATCATTGTGTATATCAAAGTCACAGTGAGACTGGGCTGCTAACAGGCTGGATTTGTCATGAAGTTTCTGGGTATAGTACCTCATGTCCTTGGGGTGTTGAGCGGAGCTGTCCTTCATGCTTTTCTGTTGTTTGTTCTGTGCCTCTTTCAGTTTGTCAGCGCCGCGCTTCTGTGCTGATGGTGGAGCGGCGCCATTTTGCTGGTCCATCCTCGATCCCTCTCCCTTCTGTCCTCGGGTCATCATACCCTCTGCACGGACCGGGGCAAGTGCGGGATGTAGCGGGGACTTTCCCAGGGCTGTTAAGTAGCTTTTGGGGCGAAGTCAGCCCCGGAAACCGGATCAATTCAGGGTAACTGTGGGAGCTCTGTGACTAAGCGTCTGCTCACATGCCGCGCTGGCCACGCCCCCCCTAGGGAACACAATTAACCCCTTGATTGCTCCCTAGTGTTAGCCCCTTCTCTGCCAGTGACATTTATACAGTAATCAAAGCATTTTTATAGCACTGATCAATGTATAAATGCCAATGGTCCCAAAAATGTGTCAAAATTGTCTGACGTGTCCACCATAATGTCACAGTGCCACAAATAATCGCAGATTGCCGCCATTACTAGTAAAAAAAAAATAATAATAAAAATGCCATAAAACTATCCCCTATTTTGTAGACGCTATAACTTTTGCGCAAACCAATCAATATATGTAGAAGAATACATATTGGCCTAAACTGAGGAAAAAAATATTTTTTGTATATATTTGTGGGGGGTATTTATTATAGCAAAAAGTACTTTGACACGTTTTTTGTTTATAGCGCAAAAAATAAAAAACGCAAAGGTGATCAAATACCACCAAAAGAAAGCTCTATTTGTGGGGAAAAAAGGACGTCAATTTTGTTTAGGTGCAACGTCGCACGACCGCGCAATTGTCAGTTAAAGGGACGCAGTACCGAATCGCAAAAAGTGCTCTGGTCAGGAAGGGGGTAAAATCTTCCGGGGCTGAAGTGGTTAAAGGGGGCTGAATACAAATGCACACCACACTTTTCACATATTTATTTGTAAAATATTTGAGAACCATTTATCATTTTCCTTCCACTTCATAATTATGTGCCAGTTTGTGTTGGTCTATCACATAGAATCCCAATAAAATACATTTACGTTTTTGGTAACATGACTAAATGTGGAAAATTTAAATGGGTATGAATTTTTTTTCAAGGCACTGTATGTGCATGAGCCTTTTTGTTCGCACAATTTCTCTGATTTCAGCTGACGATGTTTCTGGCACATGTACTATAAGGTAACGAATACATGCATTAGAACAATATTGGGGAAAGAAACAACAGACTTATTTTTTCTATTAGCCACTAGTAGAAAGCATGCCTGGGAACTACAAAAAAGGCAATAGTAAAAAGCACTCGTTAAACTCAAATCAGCACAAAGTAAATACCAGGGGATCAAGCCATCCATACACCTGCTGTGCTTTGGCCTCAGATACACCTGTCTGCTGAAGTATGCAAATCTTCCTTATATTGGTAGGACACACATAAAAAAAAACAGTAGTGACAACCATCTGCACTATAAATGATGTTAGTTGTAATTGGGTCACCTCTTGCAGCACTCATATCTGTACTGCTGCGTTCCAAGCGTGTTATTACCTACATTGATTAAGTAAAATGTTCTTGTAGAGTAGCAGCTGGGGGCCTCTACAGTGGAGTTTACAGATTGCATATAATTCCTGTACAAAATAACAGTGTCAACTTAATTCTGACACTTTTCAATGTTGATGCTTGTAGGTACATGCTCTCCTGTTGTAGTACCACCCAGCAAGTAAGTCTCTGTCACAAAGACTCAGGACACCTTAGTACCTGCAAACTCAGCTGTCCATATTGTCTTTGTTCCCGGCCACACCAAACCATTCACTGCATTATTCAAATAAGAATTGTCATAAAACTATACAAAAGAATGAGTCAGAATAATATGCCAGAAACATAACACACACACAAGTCAGCCCAAATGTAGCTGGAGTGTTAGAAAAGCTCAGAAGGATTTTAAAAAATATTGAGGCCTATGGACAAATTTGGGTACTAAAGTTTGTCGCTATTTCACAGGTATACACAATTTTTAGACTTGACTATTTACTCGCCACAGCCTCATCTTTTATATTTTACAAAAAAATAAGTAATACTTTGTGTGCGCTAAAATTGACTTTAGTATATTTTTAACAAAAAAATTGTGTTTATAAACATGTATACTAATAAGGGATAGATATGTAATTTTGGTCCTTGAAATGTATGCTCAGCGTTGAGCGCTGGTCAATGTGTATATCCCTCCTCTGTTTGATTCGACCTTCCTGTATAACTATTTTTACCAAACTAGCCCCTCTCCAGCTTCCCAAGATTATCTTGGGAGGGGATTTTAATGCCATTCTGTATAGTAACCTGAACACGTCTACTCCTGGGTGGATACTTTTGGACTTCAAGAGATTTGGCAGTGGAAGCATCCAGAGGACAAGTTCTATTCACATGTCTCAGCCACACATAGGTCAGGCTCCCGCATTGACCTGATGTTCGGGACTGCCTCAGTCCTTTCCCATGTTTGTGCAGCCTCCTACCTCCTGGCAGGTCTCTCAGACCATTCCCCTCTTTAGTTGTTTGTGATCCTGAGTACCACCTGAGAGCCGGGATGTTGGAGACTGGCATCGCATTGGATTGGCAACCCTAAGGTTCAAGAGATGGTATCTCTTAGTTTGTCTGAATACTAGACGAATAATGAAGATTCAACTTCCCTTGAAGTGGTGTGGGAAGCGTGTAAGGCTCATGCTCGGGGGAATATGGCTTCTTTATTAAGGCAGTGAGGTCTGAGTCTGCTTCACAAACCACCCAGCTGGAAAAGAGCGATGCCAAGGTCTCTGCAGTTTTCGAGGCGGACCCGACCCCAGAAAATGATTCTGGTTTGGCCCTGATTAGAAGAGAGCTGAGACTTCATTATACTTCTCTGGTACAGTCATATGCTAAATTGTTGGTCACTAAATTATTTGAAGCGGGAGACAAAAATGGCAAACTGTTAGCTAAATTGGTTGCAGAACCTCCTTACCAAACCATAATCCCCTGGATTCAGTCCTCTACGGGAGGTCATATCACAAACCCAGAAGGTATATTAGGAAAAATTACACTTGTTCTACAGCTCACAGTATGATGATTCCCCTCTTGGTTCTGTTGAATGAGCTTGGGGGAATCTGTTTGACTCTCTTCGATGGTGATAGGGAGGACTTGGAAAAACCCTTAACATCCTCAAACCCTTAACATCCTTGGAGATAGAGGCTGCGATGTATTCCCTTCCTAATAACAAATCCCCGGGACCAGACGGCCTACCGGGGGAATGGAATAAGACTTATGCTGCCTTGTTAGTCCCTAAATTGCAATTTGTCCACTGTTTGGAGACTGGGAGGCTAACTGATAGTGTAAAAGTAAAATGCAGTGCTAAAAATGATAACCAATGGTAAAAGGCACATCAGACATGGTGACCATTACCAATATATACATAGCTGAAACACATGAAGCATAATACCAAAAAATTGAATATTAGACGGGATATAGTAAAGTCCCAATGTATGGCTATGAATCTGATACAAGAGAGTCCCAAACATAGGCTAAATACGAATGTTGGACTGATGTAGAAATCTTCTCTTGTATATCATGAGTTGTACGATCATGGGAAGTGAATAGATGGAATACGCTTACCAGCAGGAGTGGATTCGGATGCCGGTGACACCGAATCAAACAGGCTCTGAGATCCTTAATGGACAATGGTTGGACGATGGTTGGTCCTGGAAATCCCAGATCTCGAGGGGGATCTATCCTCTATGGTCCACATCACGACTGTTCGTTCAGAAGCCCGAGGGGGAATTCTCCACCACAAACAAGTCTCCAGAGCATGGATGGTTCCCAAAAAAATAGATAGGACGCCAATAGTGCAGATCAAATGACGTATTTTATTGGATATAACCAATAATCAACAAACGATATAAAAACGTGATCACGTGTAAAACAATAAAATCAAGTGTAGGAAAGAGTAAGGCTCACCCGACGCGTTTCGTCCACATGGACTTCAACAGGGGCATCAAACTCCTCTCCTACACTGTACAAATTTATATAAAAACTATGCCAATCATATGGCCAATCAAACGCCAGCAATGGAGTCATGTGACAAATCGACTCCTGATAGGCCAAAGAGGAATCAGCTGACTGCCTGGGACTGTCCAATGAGGCCACCCACTAATGGGGAAGGAACGTATCCCTTGACCAATGGGGGATTAATAAGAATAAAGATAATAACAATCAATATGATAGGGAGAGAACCCAAATGATCATGATTTCCGCAGTGTTGTAATCATCTGTGCCCACTCAGAGAGTTCTACAATGCATCAGTACATTTGTCATAAAAGCATATACGGTACATAATGCCTAAATCCAGATTGTAAATGTGGGTATCCCGGGAAACATTATGCAGGTTATTAATGAAAGCCCCCTGTGGGTCACATGACCGCATCATTCCTAGCATGGCCAATCGTATTGCATACTGCACGATCCTTCTTATTGGATCTGTGTAGTAAACAGGAAGAACCACAGGGAAATGATCATGTGACATGTCTGCTGACATAGTCACATGATCTCGAGAGACGAATCACGTCTCAATCACTAGAAGCCTGAGAGTCATGTGGCATGATGTGCGGAAAGGCTCTGATGGGGGACACAGATGTGCGGAAAGGTTCTGATTGGGATGCAGGCATGTGAAAGGCTCTAAAGGGGGACACAGATGTGCTGAATGGCTCTAAAGGGGGACACAGATGTGCGGAAAGGCTCTGATGGGGGACACAGATGTGCGGAAAGGCTCTAAAGGGGGACACAGATGTGCGGAAAGGTCCTGATGGGGGACACAGGTGTGCAGAAAGGCTCTGATGGGGGACACAGATGTGCGGAAAGGCCCTGATGGGGGACACAGGTGTGCAGAAAGGCTCTGATGGGGGACACAGATGTGCGGAAAGGCTCTGATGGGGGACACAGATGTGCGGAAAGGCTCTGATGGGGGACACAGATGTGCGGAAAGGCTCTGAAGGGGACGTAAGCATGTGAAAGGCTCTAAAGGGGGACACAGATGTGCTGAATGGCTCTAAAGGGGGACACAGATGTATGAAAAGGCTCTGATGGGGGACACAGATGTGCGGAAAGGCTCTGATGGGGGACACAGACGTGTGGAAAGGCTCTGATGGGGGACACAGGTGTGTGGAAAGGCTCTGATGGGGGACACAGGTGTGTGGAAAGGCTCTGATGGGGGACACAGATGTGCGGAAAGGCTCTGATGGTGGACACAGGTGTGTGAAAAGGCTCTGATGGGGACACAGATGTGCGGAAAGGCTCTGATGGGGACACAGATGTGCAGAAAGGCTCTGATGGGGGACACAGATGTGCGGAAAGGCTCTGATGGGGGACACATATGTGCGGAAAGGTTCTGATGGGGACGCAGGCATGTGAAAGGCTCTAAAGGGGGACACAGATGTGCTGAATGGCTCTAAAGGGGGACACAGATGTGCGGAAAGGCTCTGATGGGGGACACAGATGTGCGGAAAGGCTCTAAAGGGGGACACAGATGTGCGGAAAGGCCCTGATGGGGGACACAGGTGTGCAGAAAGGCTCTGATGGGGGACACAGATGTGCGGAGAGGCTCTGATGGGGGACACAGATGTGCGGAAAGGCTCTGATGGGGGACACAGATGTGCGGAAAGGCTCTGATGGGGTACACAAATGTGCAAAAGGCTCTGATGGGGACGCAGACACGTGCAAAGGCTCCTATGGGGGACACAGATGTGCTGAAGGACCCAAGATGGCTGCTGGAGTCACATGAGGTGGCAGCATCCAATTGGATGCTTCCCCAGTGACCCAGGAAACCATAACGGAACTATGTTTCTCTTGACCTCCTACATCCTACAAGTAGACTGCACCTCCCTACATGCAGAACAAACAGAGGCCAAGATGGCAGCTTCTTCTCCAACTTTATCAAGATAATTCACAGAAGACATGTCAGCATTTAATATTTAAAATATTACATTCTTCGTTGGGTAAATATTATTGGATATGATGTGTCATTCGAGAGGTTTTCCTCCTGGTTGTTAAGCTCCCTGTCTCATGTATTCTTTTATATGTATTCTCTATATTATTTTAGTTTGTATAAGCTGTGAATCCATTATTTATGGCGTAAAATAAATCTATTCAACCATAAAATATTACATTTTTATCTGGTAAATAATATTGCATATGAATAGTTCATATTTAGCACTTGCAGCAGGCAGGTGGTGTTCTAGTCTATGCTGCAAATTTTTACCAGGCTGCCTTTACTAATATGTCGTGCACAGCCTGTGTTGTTTAAACTTGAACAGTGGGAGCTCAAATGTCTCACATAGCTTAACGTTTTTTTTCTTTTGTTCCAATGGGGACACTAGTTCTGGTAGCCTGGGGGTCCTCAAGGAATTCTCTTAATTTGCAGGGATTTCCTCTCACTCCCTGTTTGGCATTGGGACAGGAAATTAAGGGAAATCTCTAGAATGAGACACAGATGGCGAAAAAAAAACTCCCTTACTCTATCAAAAATAAAAAAATTCAAATTTGCCTATAGGTCTACTTTAAAGCAGAACTAAACCTTCCTATCCTTTACAGCCAGAAAAGCTGCCATCTTAATTGTCATGGTGCTACACATGTGATCAGCTTTGACACCAGCCATTTGATAGCTTGAGAGTTCACATAAGCAGATAGTAACTGTAATGCCGCGTACACACGATCGGAATTTCCGACAACAAATGTTCGATGGTGTCGGAAATTCCGACCGTGTGTAGGCTCCATCGGACATTTTTTGTCGGAATTTCCGACAACAAAAATTTGAGAGCTAGTTCTCAAATTTTCCGACAACAAAATCCGTTGTCGGAAATTCCGAGTGTGTGTACACAATTCCGACGCACCAAATTCCACGCATGCTCTGAATCAAGTACGAGACGGAAGCGCTCGGTCTGCTAAAACTAGCATTCGTAATGGAGATAGCACATTCGTCACGCTGCAAATGTAATAATCTTTTAATGCAGCGCATTCTCTTCTTCTTTAGAATGCTAGACTAATGAAGTTGTTTTGCTGCTGATATTCACACAGAGTTCTCACAAACTGATTTCTTTATATTTTCTCGTGATCTCCTGAATAATATTTTTTACTTTTTTCGGCAGATCTCCATAATAATGTTTCGATTTTATTTTTATAGTGATCTTTTTTTAATTATTTTTTTTATCAAGATCTCCTTTTTTTTCTAGTGATCTCCATAATATTTTTTGTCATTATGTGAGTCAAGTTACCACAACACCATTATTATTCTGTATTTTTTAACCTCCAGGAGGTTGGTTGGTGTTGGTGTCCCTTGTTAATTTGACATTGTATTTTTGAAATGTACCTGCCTACTCACAAACAAACTGTCCTTTTTTAATTAAAACACATAGCCAATGATTTTTGTAAATAAATAGACATTTATTAAGGGGTCATAACAAAATAAAGAGGAAGGCAACGCTGGATAAACTGGTGAAATTAGCAAAGCCTTTGTACCCCAGGGCACACATCAACTATTTGACATGCAAAATTGGTAGCCTGAGGAGCCCATTTAATAGGGAGCACAATCCGGTCCAGGACTCAGAGATCAGGAACAGCAGCAGGCGACATATATGTCCCCAGGCTGTGGTCTTTTGCCAGACCAGACTGAACCCAGGCCATCACTCTCTTGTCTTCCTTACACGCTTGCCAGGCTGTGGCTCTGGTGTTGGAGTTGTGGCAGGAGGTGGAGGAGGTGGAGGAGGAGGAGGATGGTTCAGCTCACACAGGTGGGTTTTGCTTGTGAGTTTGCCCCTCAACCCCTTATTTAGGGCCATATATATCACTTCCTCAGAGGCGTTGGCCCACCTCCATTTCCTGCATTTTGTTGGCAGCCATGCAGGCATAGGCCTCAAGAAGAATGGGGGGGTTCTGAGGGCCGCAGAAGCCTGCCTAATTAACCCAAGTGCTGACTCCTCCACACTCCTCCCCTTCCTGGGCCTTTTTTGTTGAAGGTGGTGGGCAGGAACCTGGGATTCGGTCAGGCTACTGGGCCCGGCTATCTCCTGGCTGCCACTTTCCCTTGCCACCTCCTGGCTGCCGCTTTCCCCTGCCACCTCCTGGCTGCCACTTTCCACAGCCTCCTCCTGGCTGAGGCTTTCCTGTGTATGAAAAGGGACATAGTTTTAGTTTATTGTTCATCAATCACACACAATTTTGAGAAGTCTTTTTAACAATGCTATACCTGACTCAAGCTGGGCTCCTCCACATCTTCTTCCTGGGTGGAAGGCCCAGGTTGGACATCAGAAGCCTCAGCTGGGGTGGAAGGAAGAGTGGAAGGAAGGGTTGAGAGTGATGGCCTGATTTCATTCTGGTCTATCAGAAACCGCAGTCTGTCATAGTACCACAGCCTGGGTACATAAACGTCATCTGCTGCTGCTCCTGATCTCTGGGAATCCTGGACCTTCTTGCGCTCCCTATTATAAGTGCTCCTCAGGCCACCAATTTTGCACTTCAAATAGCTGATGTCTGCCGTGGGGATCTGCGGCTTCACAAATTCCAGCAATTTATCCAGTGCTGCCTTCCTCTTTAGTTGATTTGTATAAAAGGGGTGTGTGGTCTGCCACAGACAGGGAAGCTCTCTGTACAAATCAATGAAATAGGGGAGGAAATCATAATTATTGAATCGATCCATTTTATCTGCAAGACACAACACAAGACAAACCCTAATGTCAGGCTAAACTCTCCTAATCTTGTCCCAATATAGGCCTCAATCTATAAGCAGTATAGGCCACTGATGCCCCAAGTTAAAATTGTACCTTCGTTAGAATGATCGTCGCTTCCGATACTCCTTCCTCCGCTCACAGATCGTACGTAAGAGGCACGCGTGTTCCGCTTTATATACACTGCGCATGCGTTAAACTCCGCCTGCCCCTGACCTTCTTTCTAGTATTTTCCTCGTCCCTTCTCTTTCGGCGCAGTGGGAGAGCATATGGCAGAGAGACAACAGGTGCATGCAGAAAGCAGCAACGACAAAAGCCCGGAGCCACGAACGTCCCGATCCCAGAGGAGATTTAAGGCCTCAAATATGTCCTTTGTAGAGATGGTGGAGATGGTGAACATCTTGAAGATGGCCGACTATGATGGGAAGTATAGACATTACCCAAACCCAAATGTGAGAAAGGCCAAGATTATGACTAAAGCTGTGAAAAGTCTGCACAGGAATTTTGGGGTACGGCGATCCAAGGATCAATTGAGGAAACGCTGGTCAGACCTGAAATTGAGGGATCATGATCAGTACAGAAAGATCAAGAGAGTCTATCAAAAAAGCAAGTATTTTGTTGTGTGTTCCTATTATTATTATTATGTTCGTGCTGCTCCATGTGCTTTTCATTACTGTTGTACAGTTTAAAATGGCAACTTTCAGGTTCGTGGGCACAGTAATTGTTCGTAGTAAACATTGTTTGTTCTCCCACTAATACAATGTTTTTGGCAGATGCAGGTTAACTACATTTGTTTAGGCCTATTTGTCTTAAAAGAAGTTTAGTACATTGTTGTCTAGATGGGTTTGTAACTAGAATGAAATGCAAACTTAATTAAGTGTAAGGAGAGGACACTCAGCAGCTGTTTACACATCTGGACGCAGGAGCCCTAGTGTGGGACACCAGAACAAACTTTTTAGGGTGTCCCACACAGGTGTTCCAGTGGATACTAGGGGTCTCTGCATGTGTGAAACTTGACCAAAAACAGGTAAGTATTCCAGCTTTAAGAAAGGGAAAAAATCATGTCTTCAGCTTGGAACTCTGCCAAAACAGACAACTGTACAACACTTCCAAGCCATGTTTCATATTACTATTTCTGTCCTCAAATGTCTGTGTGCTAAGTATACCTTTTTTTTATTCACATAGGGGAGAAAAGACTCTGGACATCAGAGGACATCAGGGACCCACAACCTCCTAAAGAAGGGGAAATCACAAAACCACAACCTAAGGGTGTGGAAGAAGGAGAGGTTTATGAATTGGGCGAAATAGTGACCACAACAGGTCAGTGTCTGAGACCACAACTTCAGGTAATAGATGTATGCCTGCATATTTATACTACATGGTGTGTTTTTTATTTTAGGTGATGTGGATGTTGTGGAAGAAGAAACCCATTTCACAAGTGCAAGTGCACAGATCCTCATCGGGGAGATCATGGTGTGCAATAGGGATTTACAGAAGATCAAGGAAGACATCAATGATGTGGAAAAAAGACTCAAAAACATCATTGATGTTTAAGGGAGAATCTAAAACACACCAACATTTTTAAAATTGTTTTTATCTTTCTAACTTTTCTCAAAAAATTTGAAAGCCAAATTTTGAAGATGTACACAGTGGGTAAAGCACTACTATGGAGCTGACAAAATACATTGTTAAGTGACTAGGCTAGAATTGTATGGGCCCAGGATAGCATGCTGGGGAAGTTAGTGAAGACAAATATGCATGAAGGACAAAAAAAGGAACTTTAAAAACTTCCAGCATGCATGAGGACAAAGGGGACATTCACATCATATTACAATCATGGTAATTAGGGAATGATGAAATAAATACAATACATTAGCAAACATTAAATACATAGAATGTGATGTTAAAGGAGAAATCTTACCTTAATATAGTCCTTCTGCAGGACCTGAATGATGGCATAACAGGTCTCTGGAATAATGATCCCCAGAGCCTGGGGGGAGAACTTGATGTCCTGCAGACTTCTCCCCGTCGCCAAGTACCGCAAGGTGGTGACTAGCCTCTGTTCAGGAGTGATGGCTTGCCACATGCAGGTGTCCTGCTTCGTAATATAAGGGGACAGCAAAGCCAACAGACAGTGAAAAACGGGTTCCGTCATCCGGAGATAATTCCTGAAATCATCAGGATTATTCTCATGGCTCTCTCGCAACAAAGGCATGTGGGAGAATTGGTCACGCTGAAGCAACCAATTCTTCGTCCATGAACTCCTCCTCATCCTGTTCATGGACTGGGCTTGGGTCAAAGTAAGAACCCCAACACCAAGCCCCTGCACAACACGAACTCTAGGATGAGTACGTACCCGCAACATGGCTTCAAAACGGTCGGCTGGTCAGAACGAACTAACAGAACGCACTGAAAATCAGAAAGGCCTGAGAAGAGAAATCTGAAAATCAGAAACGAGCGGAGAAGAACGCACTGAGAATCAAATACGTAATATAAAAAAACGCAATGAAAACCAGATGTGAACTGACTACACGCACCGAAAACCAGATACGAACCCACAAGCACAAACTGAAGAGCAGTAACGATCTGAAAAGCACGAGGCCGAAAAGCGCGAATCGTCTCTCACCAAATTTCTACTAACACGAGATTAGCAGAAGGAGCCCAAAGGGTGGCGCACTGGCTATTGAACTTCCTCTTTATAGTGCCGTTGTACGTGTTGTACGTCAGCGCATTCTTGACGATCGGAATTTCTGACAACATTTGTGCGACCATGTGTATGCAAGACAAGTTTGAGCCGACATCCGTCGGAAATAAATCACATGGATTTCGTTGTCGGAATGTCCGATCGTGTGTACGCGGCATTACAGTTATCATTAAAGGTATGCCATGAATATAACTCTTTTTGGAAACAATTAAAGCAATAGGATTATTTCTGCATTAAAATGGTACTATGGGCAGAAAAAAAAAAAATGACAATTATCATGCAGTATTAACACAACAGTTTTTGTTTTTCAAGTCCATTAATGCACATTGCCACAATACATGGCAATGTACCTTCTCTTTGTGTGATGCATTGCAATTCCATTCATTATGAATTACACCCTAACACATTGTACAGGGGAGCCCAAAGAATTATGTATTGCAGCTCATGTCAACGGAGAAACCGTGAATTGTAATACACTGAATTAAAAAAAAAAAAAATTGTCATACATATTTTCTCATTTGTTGTGGTTTGGTGTCATTCCATTCATACTGAATAGGCTGCATTAACACAATGCACTGCCTGCTATAACACATGTAACACAACCCACGTAGGAGCTGCTGAGTTAGGATTCCCCACTGCTACATGGCCAGGCACACAGCATTTTTCTTCATGCATTCCAACACAGAAACAGTCCTTGGCTTGTTTTTTGTTGTTTTATTTAGGGCTTGATAACTTGGATGCGGTATGAAATTATGGGATGCCCAACTTGAAAAATTTCCAGAACTATGAACAAAGGGACAGCTCTTCCTTATTTACACAAAGTTCTAATGTTCCTTCCTCCTGCACAAACTTGGTTCACATATGCAGCTCCTGCTGATCACTCCAATGGAACTAACAGCCTTTAGTGTTAATTCAGTGATTGCTAATTACAGACTGGGAACACCCTGTCCCTTAGTGGATAAAGAAGTGTAGTATGGAGTGAACAGCAAATCCTTGAATTGCAAACTCCCCCAGTCCTTTCTGACTGGCACACTCCCCCAGTCTTTCCTGAATGGCACACTTTCCCAGTCCTTCCTGACTGGCACACTCCCCCAGTTCTTCCTGACTGGCACATTCCCCCAGTCCTTCCTGACTGGCACACTTCTACAGTCCTTTCTGACTTGCACACTCCCCCAGTCCTTCCTGAATGGCACACTTCCTCAGTTCTTCCTGACTGGAACACTTCCCCAGTCCTTCCTGACTGGCACATTCCCCCAGTCCTTCCTGATTGGCACACTTCCTCGTTTCTTCCTGACTGGCATACTCCCTCAGTCCTTCCTGACTAGCACATATCCCCAGTCCTTCCTGACTGGCACTCCCCCCCCAGTCCTTCTTGACTGGCACACCCCCCGGTCCTTCCTGACTGGCACAATTCCCCAGTCCTTCTTGACTGGAACACTTCCCCAGTCCTTCCTGACTGACACACTTCCCCAGTCCTCCCTGATTGGCACACTTCCCCAGGCCTTCCTAACTGGCACACTTCCCCAGTCCTCCCTGACTGGCACACTTCCATGGAGATTCCTCAGAGCAAGGATGAAGACTTGAGCACAATGCTGTCTTCAGAGAGCACTGCTACAACTGACAATCTCTTCCCTTGTGTTGTTCTTGCACTGTGCTGATATTATTCACTGTCTTTGCTTGCACTTTCCCACTGCCTCTTTAAGTACAAATCCCTCCAGTTGCTTCCTATGGTGGGATCCTTCCAAGCCAGCTATCCCGAGCTCCAACCCACGGTAAAACCCCTCCCCAGCAGGGGTTCCTCAAAGGCCATGGACAGCCTCTCCTCAGCACTCCATCTCCATCTTCCACCTGACTCTCCCCTTGCTGGCATGGCCCATGTCTATTTCTGGGATTTTCTCAGTCCCCTGCCAGCCCACTTCTGGGGATTGGCTGAGGTACCATAGATATTGATATCAGCCCCTCCTAGCCTCCTCCCACTAGATCTAGAACATTCTCCAATGTGCCAGAAACAGGGGGATATACCAGAGAGCTGCTAGGTGAGTCATCCAGCCCTGTCCTTTAGTAACCCTGACCCAATTCAGTGATTCAGGTTTTATCCCTGGCCAGAAATGCTTTTACCTACTCTCAACTCTAGTAGCACACACTAGAGGGTGCTACGCACACATTAAGGCATGTGCATTATTGCACCGTAATAGAACACTTTAGTGTGAATGGGTCCTCACCTGGTGTTAGGCTTCAATCATGTGTTAGCCACTTATGTAAAGTCCATTTATATCTATTAATCCACCTAACACTACCACCTCCATAGGTTGACAGGGCTGCTGTACATGGGTAGCTAAGCTGTTCCTCCATAGAAACAGTGGAAGAGTGACCACCCTAAGACAGGTGGTATGTTAATGGCCAAATCTCCAGTTGAAACGACAATTAGAAATGCCAAAGAAAAGGAAATAAACGTTTGATACACATATAGCCATCTATTTACTTTCAGAGGTACTGAGAGAGTCAGAAAGTTAATAGGAGGTTCCAGGTTTTTTTTTTTTAAATGAGTGACATGGAAGCACCTTGTTTTAATACGAATATCCAAATGAAAGAGTTTATATAAACAATGAAAAAAGGTACTAATCACAACTTGATAAACTTCACAAAATTTAAAAACAATATGGTTTTCTCTAACAGTGATATTTCACCTAAAGCTAAATCGCCTGTTTGCTGAGTCACCTTATGTATCATTTTGGGATTCCGCTGGCAAAGATCTTTTCGATTGGATACATTATTTCCATTGTGTTTACCTGATATGTTTATTCAGCCTGGAAATGTTTTATTTCCCTGGAAAATCGCTGAAACGATTGACCTGACAGAAAATACGCTGTATATTACTATTCCATCAGAGTGCTACTGACTAGAGAGCTACGATTACACTGTGATACAATTACTTTTTTATTTGAGAAAAGTGAAAGAGAAATAACGCCTCGGGGGAAAATGTCTATACATTCTAAACCTTAATGCTTTACAGTAAAAATAGGAGTGAGAATCTTATAGTAGAACAAAAAACTCTCAATTCTAGAAACTTTATCTCTTCAGAAATGTTGAGGTGGGGAGGGGGAACGGAAAACAGTTTTTTAACCCCTTTGCGATGGAGGGTAAAACAAATCCTAACGCCTGAAGACAATTTTTCAACTTTGACATATGTTAGTAAACCTGTACATATCCAGATTAATTTTACCTTGTTTTTTTCAGGACAAATTAGACTTTCTTTTGATGGTAAATGGTGACAGATATCTCCTGAATTTGTTTTATTATCAAAGGAAAACTGGACAAAGTAGGAAAAAAAAAATCACTTTTTCAAATTTAACTGCATATTCTTGCTATTACCATAACTTACCATCAAAGAACAACCCAAAATGAATTCTCCTGCTCCTGTGGATGCAACCCATGTGTATGTTGTTTGTTGTTTGTACCCGTAGTAGGGCCCAGAAACAATAGTGTGCATTTTGCTTTTTTTTGTATCCTACCTAAAACACACTGACGCTGATACCAATTAAAAAATATATATATTTTACATCCTACCCAAAATTTATTGACCCTGACCTTTGAACCCACCTTTTGACCATGACTGTTGATTCTTACCTTGATCTTTGACTCTAAAGCCCCATACACACTATCAGATTTTCTGCTGAGTTTTTCCTTCAGATTTACCAAAACCATATAATATGAGGTCAAACCTTAGGAGTTTCAATGTGTATGCAGTCAGGCAGGCCCTTGTACTACATGGTTTTGGTCAGGGCTTTTTTTCTCAAACAATAGGTGCTGGAACTCAACCACGACCCCCCAATCCCCTCCCCCCACCCACACCCTCCAAATCACATCAAATAGTTGGTGTTGTCAGTCAAATTTCACAAACAGTAGGAGGGTCTTAAAGGGTCATTAAATACCAGGATTGCATTACATACAGAGTGCAGATATATATATATCTATATATATATATATATACACACACACATCAACAATTGCATAATTGCATAGAAAACCTCTAACCCCCTATACACACTATCATTAGTTTTTCTGCTGATTTTTGTCTTCAGATTTACTAAAACCATGTAGTGCAAGGGCCTGCTTGATTGCATAAAAATTGAAACTCCTAAGGTTTGACCTCATATTATATGGTTTTGGAAAATCTGAAGGAAAAAAATCAGCAGAAAATCTGATAGTGTGTATGGGGCTTAAAGCTGTTAGTGAGTAACATCTGCAATTTCTCATTTATCTGTCTAATTTATCAGCTACTAAGCTACTTGCATTCTAGCTTCACAGGAAAGAGAGGGGATGAAGGGGGAGTTAGATGCAAGTGCTTGGATCTTAACTGTCTGCTAGTCACACTTAGATGTATAAAATCTTACTTAGAACTTTTTATCAGAAGCAACTATTTGGTTTAAATTCAGCCATCTTAGCTGCTGCTGCGAAAGCTTGAGCGGAGACAAAGCATCATATAGATTCATTAGCAAACTACCTAATGGTTGTCCTGTCTATCCCCGGGGAATTAATGGTTGGTTTTTCCACATAGCCATTACATGGGTCTCAGCCTTCCTTTCTACAGTGTTCTCAATGAAACTCTGGATCATTCTAGTCCCAATAGGGATCAGACAAGGGATGAGGAGACAGACTTCCAATAATACCATAACTACTCCCAGTATGGCTTTTAGCCCATTGGTATTCTAGAATCTGTCCTAAACCAGCCGCTGACATTGAATCCATCCCATGTCTGCATGGGTACATGTGCTAGCTTTCTCATCTTGTCAGTAATTTCCTCTGTTGCCTTTCCGGTGTCATGTATTTTTAAGCAGCAGTTACTCAGATTGAACTTTCCACACACCCCTCCCTCAGCAGCTAATAGGTAGTCTAAAGCAAGCCTGTTCTGGTAAATGCCGGTAAGTAATTCAGTTCCTTGTTTAGCAAGCAAATTAAAAACCTTAGCGGACTCATTGGTAATAATTTCTAATACAGACTGTAGCCTTATAATTTGGCTCACATTGGTAATGAGAATGACATAACAACATTCTGGAGGTTACGGGCCCTGGTTTTGATACATGGATCACATGATTTGCCCTCCCCCTTTTTGGGTCTATCCAGTATCATTACTATAGCTACCAGTACTCTTATTAAAACATTTTTAGTAAACATCATATCGATGAATATCCTCAAGCTTCGCCTGTGCATCCAGTCAGCTTCCAGGGGTGACTGGAGCAGAGCTAGCAGGTATCAAATGTGTACTTTTCTTCCACTGTGCGTTAACCCAGCAGCCTCCAGGAATGTGCTGGCAGCAGGGCTGCAGTCCAACTATCTTCTGCCCTGTGTCGACCCAGTAGCTTCCAAGGGTGTGCTGGGAAAAGGGCTGGAGTTCTTCCCCCTGATTTCTCCTCTGGTCAGTTTTAGCTTTAAGGGGTCTTGAGACTCTACTGTACTCTGACAGGGGTCTGTGTGGTCAGCAGCTTACTTTGCCCTCAAGTGGTGTATTCAGGGAGTCACCTCAGCCACCTTAATGGCTGTGGGGATAGACAGCAGAACAGTGTAATGACCTCCCCATCTGGGCCCTAAAGGGATTAGGTTTCACTCTTTTACCCACACTGCATCTCCCGGTACAAAGGGGTGGACTGAGTTGGACAGACTTATAGGGAGTTTCTCCTGAACCCATTTCCCTATGTCCTGCATATTCTCCCCTAGTCTCTGTAACAGTTAACAGTTCAGCACCCCCCACCATCTGGTGTAAATTTCTCTTGATAGCTTTTGTGATGAGTGGGGGGCCTGCCATAAAGGGGACAAATTTGTCCTCTTAGTTGGAGCACTCCGAATTCTCAGCAAAGCAATGAACCACAGCAGCATCAAAGTCCACTTCATTTGGGTTTCCTGACAGAGTTTGGCCAATTGTAACTTTAGTGTGTGGTTCATTCTTTCCACTATTCCAGAGCTTTGGGGCCTATATGTGTGTAGATTCCAAGGAATCTTGAGTGCTGCTGCTAATTCCTGGAGGCATTTGTGAACAAATGCAGGGCCCTTGTCTGAGCCTATGGCAGAGGGGATTCCATATCTAGGGATAATTTCCTGGATCAGGCACTTGACCGCCTCTTTTGTAGTCCATATAAGCCATGCCTCCACCCAGCCTGAATAGGTACAAACTGCCACCAGCAAATATTTGTATC
Source organism: Aquarana catesbeiana (assembly GCF_042186555.1). Lineage (NCBI taxonomy): Eukaryota > Metazoa > Chordata > Amphibia > Anura > Ranidae > Aquarana > Aquarana catesbeiana. The sequence continues at coordinate 215,804,801 of NC_133324.1, forward strand.
CTGGCATGACAGTGAAGTCAACCAGTAATTCTTCCATTGGTGAGGCTCCTACAGCCTATACTCCAGGAGCCAGTACAGGCCCTTGCTTGGGTTGTTACGGGCACATTCTACAAATCTGCTGGCTGCAGCTTGCGTCAGTGTAGGTAGCCGGGGGAATATAAAAGTGTCTCTCTAGGGCCTTTTCAATTGCTATTTTGCCCATGTGTGTTCCCTTGTGGAATTCTGTCACTAATTCAGTTGCTGGATGACAGTTGGGATGACAATTCTCCCATCCTGCAGTTGGTACCACCAGTCTTCCCTGTACTTTCCAGGTTCAGTCTCTATCCATTCTTGTTCTGCCTTTGTATAGACCAGATCCCATTCAGAGAGTGACACTGGGAACAGGGGGGCCATTATCTGTTGTGGGGGCCGTTGGAATGCTGCATCCCTGACTGCTTGATCTGCTTTCCTATTTCCCCTAGCCACTTGGCAGTCTCCCTTCTAATGGCCTCTACAGTGGATCACTACAACTTCAGAGGGGACTCATACTGCTTCTAAGTGTTCCAGTATTTCTGTCCCATATTTAATGCTCTTTTCTCTGGATTGTATAAGTCCTCTTTCCTTATACAGAGCTCCATGAGCATGGAGGGTCAGGAAGGCATACTTAGAGTCTACATATACATTCAGTTTTAGTCCGTTGCAAGGCTCTGGTTAGTGCGATTAGTTTGACTTTTTGGGCAGAAGTTCCCTGTGGTAAGGCTCCTACCTCTATCACTGTTTCCCGTGTAACCACTGCATAGCCAGCATAATGGACCCCATCTTTTACAAAGCTGCTGCCATCAGTAAAGTGCTTGCGTAGACTTCATCCATTACCTGGAGGCAGTCATGTTCTAGGGGTTCTTGTGAGGGGGGAAGCAAAGTGGCTCGGTTTAGGGTGTTAATGAAAAAGTACAAATATACTACTGCGCTACGCCCTAAAATAAAACACAGCAGCTAACACGGCAAACAGACAATTGCAATAATGGTAATAAAGGTAAAAGTGCAGCACTAAAACTTCAAGTGAACAAAGACCATTGGATGGATCTCACAATGAACAATACAAACAATGTGGAACTCTAATTGAATAGATACACAGTTATTTTGCATGAAAAAGAATCAAAGAGAAAAAATAAAAATAAAATAAAAAACCATGAGTGAAATGAAAAAAAAAAACATGGTGAAACCAAATGACCCTTGAAGGGACATACGCCGAGTGTTCATAACATCATTTTGACTTCAAAATAGTGGATAGATGATGAGACAATATGTGATTAATCCGCCACTGATAGGATGAAGGCTTACCAGATGGTTTAAACTCCAAAGGACGTACGTCCTATGAGTCAAACAAGCTTGTGTTGGCGAACGCCAAAGTTGGAAACCTCAGATCCGGAGACCCTTCACGAATGAGTCAGGTCTTCAAGCAGTCATTAGGGTAGTAGTCTCCATGGAAGGTATTTTCATAAAGAAAAATGGATAGATCTGGGGTCCCAGATGATGTCTATGTAGACGAAACGCATCAGGACGGGCTCCACTGCCGACATACACATTAACAAAAGCGCTGTTTGTTCTTCTAAAATGTGAATTTTTTTAACCTCATTAACTTTTATACTTTTTATACAGAATCACGCTATGTCCCCCTTTTTGTTCTCCTCTCTTTATACATGTGAACATATAGGAGAATCTATCCATTTTGCTTTATAAAAATACCTTCCATGGAGACTAATATCCTAAGGACCGCTTGAAGACCTGGCTCATTCGTCAAAGGTCTCCGAATCTGATGTTTCCAACTTTGGCGTTCGCCAACACAAGCTTGTTTGACTCATAGGAAGTACGTCCTTTTGAGTTCAAACCATCTCGTAAGCCTTCATCCTATCAGTAGCGAATTACAGGCATACCCCACTTTTAAGTACGCAATGGGGTTTATTTACTAAAGCTAGAAAGTGCAAAATCAGGCTCACTTCTGCATAGAAACCAATAAGCTTCTAACCCCAGCTTGTTCAATTAAGCTTTGGTAATAAAACCTGGAAGCTCATTGGTTTCTATGCAGAAGTGAGCCTGATTTTGCACTTTCTAGCTTTAGTAAATAAACCCCATTGTGTACTTAAAAGCGGGGTATGCCTGTACTCACCTTCACATATTGTTTCATCATCTATCCACTATTTTGAAGTCAAAATGATGTTATGAACACTTGACGTATGTCCCTTCAAGGGTCATTTGGTTTCACCACGTTTTTGATTTTTCATTTCACTCATGGACTTTATGTTTATTTTTTTTTCTCTTTGATTCTTTTTCATGCAAAATACCTTGGTTTAGGGTGTTAACAGTCTCTAAATGGATTTGAGGATTTTCACACAGCCTGACCTGGTATTTGACCATTGTTAGTGAACCAGTGATTTTCCTTGTAATTTATCAGTGTCTGAACTTGGTGTGGGACTCGGACATTGGTTTCCTGACCCAGGGACAGCTTGTCAGCTTCGGCCACCAGGAAGGCTGTTGCTGCTATGGCCCACAAGCAAGGTGGCCAACCTTGAGCTACAGTGTCCAATTGTTTTGAAAGGTACGCCACAGGGCATTGCCATGATCCCAAGTACTGTGTCAAGACTCCCACTGCTATCCCCTGCTTTTCACTGACGTACAAATAAAAGGATTTCTGACTGTCTGGTAGGCCTAGGGCAGGGGCCTGCATTAAGGAAGTCTTAATGTCTTGGAATGCTTGATCTTGTTGTTCTCCCCATAGAAAGGGCTCTCTCTCCCCCCTTTGTGGATTCATAGAGGGGCCTGGCTTTAGTGGCAAAGTCCGGTATCCAAATCCGTCAGAATTCTGCTGCTCCCAGGAATTCCCGAACTTGGCGCCTGGTGCTTGGGTGGGGATCTGGCAAACAGCTTTTTTCCTGCCTTCTCCCAACTGTCTCTGTCCTTTTGATACTCTGAACCCCAGGTATCGTACAGTCTCTTGGCACAATTGTGCCTTTTCCCTGGATACCTTATACCCTGCCTCCCACAGTTCATTTGTGGCTTGGAGGCACTCTTTTCTGTTTTTGGCTGCGATCAAAAGGTCATCCAAGTACTGAAGAAGGACTCTACTCTAGGGGTCTGACCTGAAGGACTTTAGGTCCTGGAGTAAGGCTGCTCCAAATAAGGTGGGGGAGTTTTTGAACCCCTGGTGTAATCGTGTCCATGTCAGTTGTCCCTTAACCCCGGGGTCTGGGTCTTCCCACTGAAAGGCAAAAATGCACTGGGATTGTTCTGCCACTCTGAGGCTGAAAAAAGCATCTTTCAGATCTAGGACTGTGAAGTGAGTGGCTTCCCCTAGGTATCATTTCCAATAGGTTGTACGGGTTCGGGGCCACTGGGTGGATGGTCACCGCAGCCTGATTGACAGCTGGTCCTAAACAGTACAGGAATCTGTTGTTCCGGATTTTTGTACTGGGAGTAGGGGAGTATTCCAGGATGACTGGCAGGGCTTAAGGATCCCATAGTGCAGGAATTTGTTCAGCTACTTTTGGATCCCCACTAGGGCTTTGTGGGGAACTGGGTACTGTTTCAGGCTGACCGCGGTGGCTGCCGGTTTTAACTCAATGAGGACTGGTGGGATTTGCCTGGCTAGTCCTGGTGGGTTGTCCTCTGCCCATACTCCTGGGATGTGTTGCAGTCAGAGTAAACATTCTCCTTTCCTCCTCTTTTGGCATGTTAGGGACCATAATGGGGGTCTCAGAGGGATGGGGCAGTAGTAGGACAGCCTATCCATCACATTGGAAGTATATATGTGCTCTGAGTTTAGCAAGTAAGTCTCTGCCCAGCAAGGGAATAGGACAGTCTGGCATGTACAGGAACTGATGTTGGACTTGATGTCCACCCAGGTTACAAAGTTTTTTTGTTAGAAAAAGGTATTTTAACTTTATTTCTTGTGGCCCAGACAATGGTGATTTCTTTGTCAGAGAGCAGGGCTATTTGTCGGGTCATCACTGAGTATTGGGCTCCTGTGTCCACCTTAAGTTTGGTCCTATGGCCCCCTATCTTTGCAATGACCAAGGGCTCCCGGGGACCTCATTGGATGGAGCCCGGTCGTTCTCTGTACTGATCTTCATCTGGGTACACAGAACCTGCCAGTCCCACAAAGTCTCCATGCTTGTCTTCCTGCCTATTCCTTTCATAGCATCCATTTTGAACTTGGCCCCCGTGATTTCTTCCTCACAAGGTCTGGTTCCCATCTTGCAGGTGCTTTTTGGGGGCACTCCTATTTCCAGTGTCCCTCTTCTTTACAATATGCGCATTGATTCCTCCCCAATTTTGGTACATAACTTCCCTTTTCCCTTCTCGGGCCCCCGTCTGAGTGTTCTCTGTTTCTCTGAACTTTTTCTGTCAGGACTTCTGCTAGTAAATCAACTTTCTTTTTCATTCTCCGGTCTTCTTTCTGTTTTGTTTCTAAATCCCGGTTAACAAACACTTTTGTGGCTATTTCTAACAGCTGTGAGGTATTCATTCCTGAAAACCCCTCCTGCTTTCTTTTAAACACTTGCCGACCAGTTGTACTGTGGCAACATGGCTCGGCTGTGTGAATCGCTGCTATGTTACGTCGGTAACATAGACGGGCCACTAGGGGGCGCGCACGCGCCGCCGGAGGCGCGTGCTCGCCCCCCGCTCGCTCCCCGAGCTGATGCGAGTGTCTGGCAGTCTCGATCGCCGGGCTCCAGCGTTAGCTCGGGGCACACGGAGAACTTGGAACTGTGTGTGTAAACACACAGTTTCTGGTTCTCTGAGCAGAGAACTGGCAGATCATCTGTTCATACAGAGCGATCTGTTAGTTTCCCTGCACAGTCCCAATCCCCCTTCAGTTAGAACACAAACCAGGAAACACATTAACCCCTTCACTGCCCCCTAGTTTTAACCCCTTCACTGCCAGTGACATTTTTACAATAATCAGTGCATTTTTAATCGCACTGATTGCTGTATTAATGACAGTGGTCCCAAAAATGTGTCAAAATTGGCCGACGTGTTCACCATAATGTCGCAGTCATGAAAAAAATCGCTGATCGCCGCCATTACTAGTAAAAAAAAAATTATTAATAAAAATGCATGTAGAAGACTATAAATCGGCCTAAACTGAGGAAAACATTTTTTTAAATATATTTTTGGGGGATATTTATTATAGCAAAAAGTAAAAAATAATGCGTTTTTTTCAAAATTGTCGCTCTTTTTTTGTTTATAGCGCAAAAAATTAAAAACGCAGAGGTGATCGAATACCACCAAAATAAAGCTCTATTTGTGGGAAAAAAAGGACGTCAATTTTGTTTGGGAGCCACGTCGCATGGCCGCGCAATTGTCAGTTAAAGCGACGCAGTGCTTAATCGCAAAAAGTGCTCTGGTCTTGGCCAGCCAAATGGTCCGGGGCTGAAGCGATTAATGTCTCTTGCAGACTGACTGGCATACAAGAGATTGCGCAAATATTATCAACCACAATGAGTGACCATAGTGAAAAAAACAACTTAGTATAAAATAAGTAAACTGATCATTAATGAGTAAATATGATGAAAAATTAATAAAAAGATTGCTATTTGTTAGTGAAACATTTAAAAATAAATATTATCATGTGAACTAGTGGAGATAAAAAGTCCACACAGATATTTAGGATATCAAAATTCTATGTACTTAGATATAAAAAGGGCAGCTGCAAAAATAAGTAGCATTAAATGTCAAAGTGTATATATTGTTTTTTTCTGTGCTTGCCCAAACTAATGTGCAGGTGATGTGAGAAAACGAATTAGTTGAAAAAACGAATGAATTGAAAAAAGTTAATAAAATTATAAATGCAGCTATCTCCTGGAAAATTGAATACTCAATCAAAACGGATATATGTACACATACAAGAGATTGTGGTTGATAATATTTGCGCAATCTCTTGTATGTGTACCTATATCTGTTTTAATTGAGTATTCAATTTTCCAGGAGATAGCTGCATTTCTAATTTTATTCTCTTTTTTTCAATTAATTAGTTTTTTCAACTAATTTGTTTTTTCACATCACCTGCACATTGGTTTGGGCAAGTGCAGAAAAACCAATATATACAGACTGACTGACAGGCCATTTTTATCAAAATCTTGTTATCATTTGCCTCTGGATCGGACTTTCATTGGCCTGTTGAAGGATTTCTGCCGTCTTGCTAAGGTTTCTGGGTCTCTTGCCAGCTAATTTCATCCCCTCTATAATGGCTGTCCGGTAAAGGTGAAGTCTGTCCATATTAGGGTATATTAGGGTCCCAAAGAGGGTCTGTTTTTGGGTAATGCTCTCCCACCCAGCCAGGGGGATCAAACTGTTTTTTTCCTAACTCTTCAATATAATTCAGAGCTGCTTGGTTAATTCTGTGTCTCTCCTCGGTATTAAAAAGGGTCAATAAAAGTTGCTGACAGTCAGACCAGGTGGGATTATGACTCTGAATTATCGAACGGAGTAGATCTGGCATGGCTTGGGGCTTCTCACTGTAAGCGAGATTATGGGTAGGGATGATCTCCCCGGATCCCCCGGTTCGGTTCGCAGCAGAACATGCAGACGGGCAAAAAATTTGTTCAAACACGCGAACACCATTAAAGTCTATGGGACACGACCATGAATAATCAAAAGTGCTCATTTTAAAGGCTTATATGCAAGATATTGTCATAAAAAGTGTTTGGGGACCTGGGTCCTGCCCCAGGGGACATGTATCAATGCAAAAAAAAGTTTTAAAAACGGCCGTTTTTTCGGGAGCAGTGATTTTAATAATGCTTAAAGTGAAACAATAAAAGTGAAATATTCCTTTAAATTTCGTACCTGGGGGGTGTCTATAGTATGCCTGTAATATGGCGCAGGCTTCCCGTGTTTAGAACAGTCCGAGAGCAAAATGACATTTCTAAAGGAAAAAAATCATTTAAAAGTAAAAGTAATCGCGGCTATAATGAATTGTTAGTCCCAGCAATACACATAAAAGTTAATTGATAAAAATGGCATGGGATTCTCCCACAGTCCATTACCAGGCCCTTTGGGTCTGGTAGGAATATTAAGGGGAATCTGAACCCAAATTTTTTAAAAAAATGCGTGGGGGTCCCCCCAAAGTCCATACCAGGCCCTTCAGGTCTGGTATGGATATTAAGGAGAACCCCGCGCCAAAATTAAAAAAAAAATGGCATGGGGGTCCCCCTCAAAATCCATACCAGACTCTTATACGACTACGCAACCTGGCAGGCCGCAGGAAAAGAGGGGGGACGAGAGAGCACCTCCCCTGAACCGTACCAGGCCACATGCCCTCAACATGGGGAAGATGTCCCCATGTTGATGGGGACAAGGGACTCATCCCCACAACCCTTGCCCGGTGGTTGTGGGGGTCTGCGGGCAGGGGGCTTATCAGAATCTGGAAGCCCCCTTTAACAAGGGGACCCACAGATCCTGGCTCCCCCTGTGTGAATTGGTAATGGGCTACAAGTACCCCTACCATTTGACAAAAAAAGTGTCAAAAATGTTAAAAAAGACAATAGCCATTTTTTGACAAATCCTTTATTAATGTCTTCTTCTTTCCCCGCTTCTTCTGGTCTTCCTTCGGTTTTCTTCTTTTTTCTCCATCTTGTTCTTCCCCCGCTTCTTCCTCTATCTTCCTCTGCTTCTTCCTCCGGTCTTCTCCTCTGGCATCTTCCTCTGGTCTTCTCCTCAGGCATCTTCCTCCGGCTTCTTCTTCCCTGCTTCGTCCTCCGGACGATCCGCCTCAATGGGGGGTTCCCGCTGTGTGATGCTTCTGTTCTTGTGACACCTCTTATATAAATGAGGGCGGGGCCACCCGGTGACCCCCCCCCACTCTGACGCACGGGGACTTCCCTATGGCTTCCCCTGTGGTGTCAGAGGGGGGCGGGGTCAACCGTTTACGTAACCGGGTGACCCTGCCCCCCTCTGACAAAATTTTTGACACTTTTTGTGAAATAGTAGGGATACTTGTACCCCATTACCAATTCACACAAGGGGGTGGGATCTGGGGGTCCCCTTGTTAAAGGGGGCTTCCAGATTCCGATAACCCCCCCGCCCACAGACCCCCACAACCACCGGGCAAGGGTTGTGGGGATGAGGCCCTTGTTCCCATAAACATGGGGAGATCCTCCCCATGTTGAGGGCATGTGGCCTGGTACAGTTCAGGAGGGGGGGTGCTCTCTAGTCCCTCCCCTCTTTTCCTGGGGCCTGCTAGGTTGCGTGCTCGGATAAGAGTCTGGTATGGATTTTTGGGGGGACCACATGCCATTTTTTTTTTAATTCTGGCGCGGGGTTCCCCTTAATACCCATACCAGACCTGAAGGGCCTGGTATGGATTTTGAGGGGGACCCCCATGCCATTTTTAAAAAAAATTTGGCAGGGGTTACCCTTAATATTAATACCAGACCCAAAGGGCCTGGTAATGGACTGTGGGGGAATCCCATGCCGTTTTTATCAATGAACCTTTACGTGTATTGCCAGGACCAACAATTCATTATAGCCGCGAGTACTTTTAAATGATTTTTTTTCCTTTATAAATGTCATTTTGCTCTTGGACTGTTCTAAACATGGGAAATATGCGCCACTTTACAGGCATACTATAGACACCCACCAGGTACGAAATTTAAAGGAATATTTCACTTTTATTGTTAAACTTTAAGCATTATTAAAATCACTGCTCCCGAAAAAACGGCCGTTTTTAAAACTTTTTTTTTGCATTGATACATGTCCCCTGGGGCAGGTCCCCAAACACTTTTTATGACAATACCATGCATATAAGCCTTTAAAATTAGCACTTTTGATTTCTCCCATAGACTTTTAAAGGGTGTTCAGTGGCTTTTGAATTTGCCACGAACACCCTAAATTGTTCGCTATTTGGTTAACGGGTGAACAGCCAATGTTCGAGTCGAACTCATGTTCAACCCGAACATAAAGCTCATCCCTAATTATGGGTCTTTCAGTTCGGTAAGTTCATTGTAGTAAAGGGGGTATAGACTAGAGTCCGGTATCCCCCCACAGCCTGTTCCCTTAGGGGCCTTTGCATTGGTAAGTTGAAGGATGGGGCAAGAGTCCGGCCATTGGCTCCGAGATTCTTCGGGGTAGAAGTGGACTCTTGACCTGTGTGCCCATTGGCTGCTTCCGTTTTCCCTTCTTCCATTCTACCTGTACTGAGAGTGTCATGACTAGGAGTATTTATGAGAGTGTGTTTGCTGAGACTAGGCATTGACAAACTCTGTGTATTGGACTGAGGGGGGTAACAGCCTGAGCTTGATTCCCTCTGTCTACAGGATGGGGCATTTGTACTTGTCCCCTGCCTATACCCGCCGGAGACCCATCCCTCTACAAATGGAGGGGGTTGGTCTGCCTCATCAGGTTGAGAATATATGTGTTTGGTATTTTTAGTCACTGGTATTACTTTTGTCATCACCATAATTCTACACTGTTCTTCCCTTGCTGCCTGTATCCACTTAGGTTCTTCCTCCACCACCCTCTTCCAACAGTCAATATACAGGATTTGATCATGTTTTTGTGAGTCGGTCCTGATATGTTCATATAGCCGGTCCATGGTCTCTAGATCAAAAGTTCCCTGTGGGGGCCATCATGTTCCATAGCGGGGCCAATCTTTTTCACACAATATTTCTAGCCTTTTAGGACTATGTTTCAGCTTGCAACCTTTGCAGAAACCCTTCCTAAAATGAATGATCAAACACTCTAAAGGGGTCAAGACTGATGACTGGATCCCGCCCATATTTGTAACCTATGGACACCAAGACAGACACAGAGGGTAGGGTAAGGTTTTGAGAATCTGATAAGGGGTCAGAATCCTCAACACAAATAGGGTAATAGACAACACTTCCCCCTATCAGCGACTGAGACGCGGTCTCCCGGCTGAGAAATGCGATTACACGGGGAACACAATCACTTTGTTGCTGAGCAACATCTCATACAGACACAATTCACACAAAATTCTACCACCCAATTATTAATGACTGACTGAGGTCTGCCTGGGATTGCGCAATCATCCAATGGGTTTTTCTCGGGAGATGATCAGGGTCCCCTTCCCTCGAAAATCGAGGTCATGTCTGACAGATATAAAAAATCAGAGATCTCACCTGTTCCTGAAGTTTGGAGCTCCAACTGTTTGGTTCCTGAGTCGAGATTCGAGATGCCGAGGGTGGTCCTGGAGCAGACAAGATGTAGTGCAGTCTCCCAGACAAATGTGGTCCAGTGGCGCCTGAGACAGAGCAGCAATCCAAGACACGAGCTCTGGTCCAACCCTGCGGGTCGTGGTGGAATGCCACCTGTCACAGCAGTCACACCTGGATTCCCGGACACCAAATGCACCAGAGTATGTTGCAGCAAGAAGCTCTTTAAGTTATGGGAAACCAGTGGTAACTCTGGACAAGAGACTTTCAGGAAAAACAAACCTTTTTTATTTTTGTTAGCAAAAGACACTCAGCCCTGGCTCACGCCAAGATGCGAAGTGTGTTCTTCTGGGCGGTTACAGCATATATATATATATATATATATATATATATATATGTATCAACAATTGCAAAGATATACCTAAAACACCTTGAAAACCTCTAAAGCTTGTTAGTGAGTAACATCTGCAGCTTCTCAGTTATATGTCTAATTTATCAGCTACTAAGGTAAGTGCACTCTAGCTTCACAGGAAAGAAGGGGAAGATGAGTAAGTTAGATGCAAATGCTTGGAACTTAAAGGGGTTGTAAAGGTTTGTGTTTTTTCACCTTAATACATCCTATGCATTAAGGTGAAAAAACACCTGCCAGTCACCGGCCCCCTAGCCCCCCCCCGTTTTACTTACCTAAACCCCTTCATTCATTCGGCGGGGATGCGCTGTCTCTCTCCCTCCATGGGCTCCCGACTCTTGATTGGATAGATTGTTAGCAGCGCAGCCATTGGCTCCCGCTGCTGTCAATCAAATCCAATGATGCAGGCGCCGGCGGGCGGGGCCGAGTCCTGCATTTGGCCTCTATGAAAGCCGAATGCTGGACTCGGGGGCGCGCCTGCAAGGTAATCCCCCAAGGAGCGCTTCTCCCAGGGGGTTATCTGATATGGGGAGGAGCTGCCGGGGGACCCCAGAAGAGCAGGTTTGGGGCCATTCTGTGCAAAATGAGCTGCACAAGGGAGGTAAGTATATGTTACATAGTTACATAGTTACATATTAGGTGAGGTTGAAAAAAGACACACGTCCATCAAGTCCAACCTATGTGTGTGATTATGTGTCAGTATTACCTTACATATCCCTGTATGTTGCGGTCATTCAGGTGATTATCTAATAGTTTCTTGAAGCTATCAATGCTCCCCGCTGAGACCACCGCCTGTGGAAGGGAATTCCACATCCTTACCGCTCTTACAGTAAAGAACCCTCTACGTAGTTTAAGGTTAAACCTCTTTTCTTCTAATTGTAATGAGTGGCCCCGAGTCTTAATAAACTCTCTTCTGCGAAAAAGTTTTATCCCTATTGTGGGGTCACCAGTACAGTATTTGTAAATTGAAATCATATCCCCTCTCAAGCGTCTCTTCTCCAGAGAGAATAAGTTCAACGCTCACAACCTTTCCTCATAACTAAGATCCTCCAGACCCTTTATTAGCTTTGTTGCCCTTCTTTGTACTCGCTCCATTTCCAGTACATCCTTCCTGAGGACTGGTGCCCAGAACTGGACAGCATACTCCAGGTGCGGCCGGACCAGAGTCTTGTAGAGCGGGAGAATTATCGTTTTATCTCTGGAGTTGATCCCCCTTTTAATACATGCCAATATTCTGTTTGCCTTATTAGCAGCAGCTTGGCATTGCATGCCATTGCTGAGCTTATCATCTACTAGGACCCCCAGGTCCTTTTCCATCCTAGATTCCCCCAGAGGTTCTCCCCCCAGTGTATAGATTGCATTCATATTTTTGCCACCCAAATGCATTATTTTACATTTTTCTACATTGAACCTCATTTGCCATGTAGTCGCCCACCCCATTAATTTGTTCAGGTCTTTTTGCAAGGTTTCCACATCCTGTGGAGAAGTTATTGCCCTGCTTAGCTTAGTATCGTCTGCAAATACAGAGATTGAACTGTTTATCCCATCCTCCAGATCGTTTATAAACAAATTAAATAGGATTGGTCCCAGCACAGAACCCTGGGGAACCCCACTACCCACCCCTGACCATTCTGAGTACTCCCCATTTATCATCACCCTCTGAACACGCCCTTGTAGCCAGTTTTCAATCCAGGTACTCACCCTATGGTCCATGCCAACGGACCCTATTTTGTACAGTAAACGTTTATGGGGAACTGTGTCAAATGCTTTTGCAAAATCCAGATACACCACATCTACGGGCCTTCCTTTATCTAGATGGCAAATCACCTCCTCATAGAAGGTTAAAAGAATGGTTTGGCAAGAACGATTCGTCATGAATCCATGCTGATTACTGCTAATGATATCGTTCTTATTACTAAAATCTTGTATATAGTCCCTTATCATCCCCTCCAAGATTTTACATACTATTGATGTTAGGCTAACTGGTCTGTAATTCCCAGGGATGTTTTTTGGGCCCTTTTTAAATATTGGTGCTACATTGGCTTTTCTCCAATCAGCTGGTACCATTCCAGTCAATAGACTGTCTGTAAAAATTAGGAACAACGGTCTGGCAATCACCTGACTGAGTTCCCTAAGTACCCTCGGATGCAAGCCATCTGGTCCCGGTGATTTATTAATGTTAAGTTTCTCAAGTCTAATTTTAATTCCGTCCTCTGTTAACCATGGAGGTGCTTCCTGTGTTGTGTCACGAGGATAAACACTGCAGTTTTGGTTACTGAAGCCCCCCGATTCACTCGTGAAGACTGAGGAGAAGAATAAATTCAATACCTTTGCCATCTCCCCATCCTTTGTAACCAGCTGTCCTTCCTCGTTCTTTATGGGGCCAATATGGTCTGTCCTCCCTTTTTTACTGTTTACATACTTAAAGAATTTCTTGGGATTTTTTTTGCTCTCCTCCGCTATGTGTCTTTCATGTTCTATCTTAGCCGTCGTAATTGCACCCTTACATTTCTTATTGCATTCTTTATAAAGTCTGAATGCTGAGGATGATCCCTCAACCTTGTATTTTTTGAAGGCCTTCTCCTTTGCTTTTATATGCATTTTTACATTGGAGTTAAGCCATCCAGGATTTTTGTTCGCTCTTTTAAATTTATTACTCAATGGGATACATTGGCTAATGCCCTTATTTAATATGCTCTTAAAGCAAACCCATCTCTCCTCCATATTCTTTGTTCCTAATATTTTATCCCAATTTATGCCTTTTAGCAAGGTTTGTAGTTTAGGGAAGTTGGCTCTTTTGAAATTCAGTGTCTTTGTATTCCCTTTATGTTTCCTATTTGAGTGATTTATACTGAAACTAATTGACCTGTGATCGCTGTTACCTAAATTGCCCCGTATTTCCACATCTGTGATCAGGTCTGTATTGTTGGTAATCAGTAGATCCAGTAATGTTTTATTTCTAGTTGGTGCGTCTACCATCTGACCCATAAAATTGTCCTGCAAGACATTAAGGAACTGGCGAGCCTTAAATGAATGCGCGGTTCCCTCCGCCCAGTCTATGTCTGGATAATTAAAATCCCCCATTATGATAACACTTCCCATCCTTGCTGCTAATCCAATTTGTGATAGGAGATCTGTCTCCACTTCCTCCTTCAGGTTAGGGGGCCTATAGCATACTCCCAGTATTATTTTCCCCTTAGCTTCATCCCTTTGGAGCTCTACCCATAAGGATTCCACCTCCTCTCTAGCTCCCTCAGTGATGTCATCTCTCACATTCGCTTGTACATTATTCTTGATATATAGGCATACCCCTCCCCCTTTTTTACCCTCTCTATCCTTGCGGTATAGGGTATACCCTTGAATGTTTGCCAGCCAATCATGAGAGCTGTTGAACCAGGTCTCTGAAATTCCCACAAAATCCAAATCCTCCTTGTACAACAGTATCTCTAGTTCACCCATCTTGTCTGCCATGCTCCTGGCATTGGTGAACATGCCACATAGTTTAGACCGGTCGCATATTGTCCTTGTATTGGGTGTTTCAAAATTGCAACTAGGACTTGCTACTATACTCACCTTGTGTTTTTGTGCTATGGTTAACCTACCACTAATGCCCCCAATACTACCCTCTGGAATATCATCCGCGCTGGCTATCACTGTCTCTGGACCCTCCCCCCCATCGCCTAGTTTAAAAACCCCTCTAACTTTTTGGCCATCTTCATTCCCAGCAGATCTGCACCCTCCTCATTTAGGTGCAGTCCGTCCCTTCTATAGTACTGGTTACCGACTGAGAAGTTGGCCCAATCCTCCAGGAACCCAAACCCCTCCTTACTACACCAGCTCTTCAGCCACTTGTTTACTTCCCTAATCTCCCTCTGTCTTTCTGGTGTGGCTCGATGTACCGGTAGTATTCCTGAGAATACTACCTTGGAGGTCCTTTTCCCCAATTTAGCACCTAAGTCCCTAAAATCCTTCTTTAGGACACTCCATCTGCCTCTGACTTTGTCATTGGTGCCAACGTGCACCATGACAGCCGGGTCTTCCCCAGCCCCTCCCAGTAATCTGTCCACAAGATCTGTGATGTGCTGAACCCGAGCGCCCGGTAGACAACATACTGTTCGGCGCTTCAGGTCTTGGTTACAGATTGCCCTCTCTGTCCTTCTAAGAATTGAGTCCCCTACCACCAGAATCTGTCTTTCCTTTCCCTTTGCTGCCCCCCCCACTCTTACTGGAGGAGTTCTTCCCCTGGCAACTAGGAGAGTCCCTCATCTCCAGCAGTGCTGGTCCCTGACTGGTTTCACCAATGACACTCAATGGAGCGTACTTATTGGGATGCTCCAGTCCTGGATCGGCCTCTCTGGCACTTCCCCCTCTACCCCTCCTGACTGTCACCCATCTACTCTTTGCTAGTGCCTGCGCTTCTTTGTCTCCACCCGCCTCTGTGCTGGCCCCTGCTGGCACCTGCCGTGTACATTCCTGGCTCACCTTTAGTATGGAGGGACTTCTCAGTGCTGACAATTGCTTCCCCAGATTCAGAACCTGGGCTTCCAGGGAAACAATGTGCTTACATTTTGCACAGCAGTATTCACCCTCGATCGGATGATCAAGGAACGCATACATGCGGCAAGATGTACAAAGAGTCGCCTCTCCACACCCGCCGGGCATCGTACCTATTAAATTTAGTGAGGATTTGGGGATTTTACCCTGTCCAAATTACCTAACAGCTAGCTTCCTGGCACTAATACTCAAGACAATACACAGGTACACAACAAGACAATACACAGGTACTCACAGACCTACGTGCAATCGCAGAACAGTCGCAGACCTACGTGCACTCGCAATACTCAAGTATACAGTACACAATACACAATACAAAATGTACTAACGATCCACACACACTACTCAGACAACACTCAGATACTCACACTACACACTATGTTTGTTATTTAAAAAAAAAAATTACCCTTACAATCACTTTAACTGTCTGTTAGTCACACTTATATGTATAAAATCTTACTTAGAACTTTTTACAAGTAAGAACATTTTATCAGAAGCAACTATTTTGTTCAAATTCAGCCAACTTAGCTGCTGCCACAGTATAGGGTTGCTGATCTGGTGGCAGCTGCTTGACACATTGCTCCAAGGCCTAATAAAGGTGGTCTAAATCTTTTCCTATTCACACATGAAGGTATAGTTTTGTAATTGCAATCCTTGATGTCTGCGTTGAAACCTGCTTGCATATAATTGTACTTTTGGGCTTTTAGAGTACCAGCAGCAAGAATCCACTGATAGCTGGTAGCCGCGGCTGCTGAGCCCGTACTGGGCAATGACAGGCTGACCGTGCTTACAGCTACTCGTGCTTGATCATGGCTATACACAGAAAAGCAAATGTGATTGAATTTTTTGAATTATTTTCATTAAAAAGATCTTTTGTTCTGAGGTTTATCTGTATCTGTGAGACTTATAGCACAATAACTGGATGTGTTTTGTGGGTACAAGGATAGTGTCATGTGTGCAGTGTATACAGCAACTAGCCTCAGGTTCTGTTTTTTTCATCCCTCTTTAAGCCACTCCCACTGTTAGGTGCAACCTGACTAAAGCCATAATTTGCCATGGCGCACTATTCGCACCACAGGACTCTTTTTTCCTGGCTCCTTCTCAGGGCTTCCCAGGTCTTTCATAATTCTAGTCATGCTCACAATTTGTCATGCTGTTTTGACGTGTTTATTGTAAAGCCGGGCAGATTACTTATTATGAGTATAGTTAATGTTTACATATTGTTTATATTCTTTAAATATAATTTTTTTTACTTTATAAAAGGAGTTTCTGTCATATTTCAGGTAGTCGGTAAAAAAATGTGCTGCCAATAAATTTTCCATGTTTTGTAAAAAAAATGTGGGGGTGTTGGCAGCCCTGAGCCCAACTATCCCCGCCTTTCCAGCCAGCTCCTCCATTCATAGAAGCTGTACTATAGCTTCTATGAATGGAGGATGGGCGGACCTTTCAATCACCCACCTATCCTCCATTCATAGATTGTGTTTCATTTATAGAAGTGATAGTACGGCTTCTATGAATGGGGGGAGGGGAAGAGAGCAAGCCTAGTCAGGATTTCTTCATGAGTTTGATTACAGTGGAAGGGAGGAAGACTGCTACTGAACAAGAGACAGCACAACAAGGGGCACATTACACTGATAGCAAGTAATGCCCTTTGTGCAGATTTTTTTAAAGCATTAAACAGAGTACTCTATGAATTTTTGCCCTGGGAAGACATAGGGTCTTCTTTTTGTACCCATTATTTTTAAAAGTAGTCACTCAAAATGCCATTTCCTTGCCATATAGGAATATTAGGTGAAAAACAAATAAACTACAGACAAACAGCTTGATTACAACTTAAAGTATAACTAAAGGCAACACTTTTTCGTTTTGGATAGAGTGGAGATGGATTAGAACACCTGTCAGCTTTTTATTGCTGTCAGAGTCCATGTGAGGGAAAATTACCCTCTCTATTTTTTCTATTTACCATTATCACCAAAAATTAAATAAAATCTAGAAAAAAAATCTCAGCACAGGGGGCGGAACTTACATTCAATGTGACGTGTCCCTTGTGCTGCTGGTTGCTTCCATAGTTGAAATATTCAGTACTCTGCCCCCCCATACACCCGAAGCCATAATCTTCCAGTGTTATGTGAGTTACGATGATTAGCTGGATCTGTCGCAGTCACTCATCAACTGTGTTGGCTATGCCTGCCCTTTCTACCCCTCTCTTGTAGTCAAAGAAGCTATACTATAGCTTCCATCGATGAAAACAATCTGTGAATGGGGGAGGTGCACCTTTTATTCATCAGCCTGAAGGAAAAGTGCAGTTAAAGACACTTGGCATGTGTTATGAAAGTCTGCAGGCCCCCTCCATGTTTTTCCATGTTGAAAAATGCATTGGAGATAATGAGAAAGATGTCAGTTACTTTAAATGGATCCTGAGGGTTTAAGAGGCTCCTTTAGTTTTTTTAATTTTTTTAATATTTGCAATTCTTTACACATGTCATTAATATAAATCTTTTAAGAAAATAAGACTTCAGCACTTCCAGGAAGCTGATATTTGCAAGCGAGAGTGAGGAATTATTTGGGGCACTAAAGAAAACAACTAATGGTTTGTCAGTGCCTGCAGTTTGGTCCTAGAGCCAATTTTGTGTATTTATCGATATGACAGGTGAACTCAAACATTTGTCAAGTAAATCACAAAAATTGCATTAAGTAACAGGGATATTTATACACAAATTGATGTTTCTATTTAATGCTTTGCAATCCTTTGCACAATTGCCAAATCTTTTGTTATTCCAACTATTTTTTAGAATTACAACCTTGTACCCTTGTCTATCAGTTTATTCTCCACATGCCTGTTGACTCCTTTCAATTTTGCTATTCTCTGTAAAAGGGATTTAATAAATAAAAACATACACAATTAAAGTCAAAGTTTGGAATTCCTAATCAAAATCTACTTTTACGTACAGAATGATTACAGAACTTGAAAATACTGTATGTAGAAATTAATTTTATATACAGCTAGATCCGGAGGACTGGCAGGTCATGACTTTAACAATATCCAAATGCTCAAAGAATGTTATCTTTTTAGAAAATGCCTATAAGGTACTTTACAGGTGGTACTACACACCGGCTAGACTGGCCCGTTTCATTCCAGCCTACTCCCCCCTGTGTTTCCGAGGGTGCTCCCAGGAGGGCACAATGACGCACATCTGGTGGACCTGTCCGAGGGTACGCAGGTTATGCATCAGAGTTTACTCCCCCCTCCGAAACATACTCCATGCTGACCTCAAAAAAGATCCATACGAAGCACTTCTCTGCAACCCAATAGCAGAGCTGCTTCGCCCGGAGCGCCAGCTGGCTCTGCATCTCTTTACTGCAACCAAACTAACGATAGATAGGGCATGGAAGACACAGACACTAAGTTTTGAGGCAGTTAAAAATCGCATGGACGATATAATGGTTAATAAAAAGCTGACTGCTGTCCTTTCGGACACTCATGATAAGTTCCTGAAGGTATGGAGGCCATGAGTTGAATATACTAAACCCACCAGAATTGATACCACCCTTATTGAGATTTAAAGCACCCTTGCTCCCCACCGTGAGGACCCACCCCCCCCCCCTTTTTTTTGTTTTCTTTTTCTTCTCCTCTTCTCTCCTTCCCCCCTATTCTTTACTCCTCCTTTCTTTGCTAATCTCAACCCCTAGTTCTTCTTTAACCTCCCTCTCAATGCTTTTACTTCTTAGTTGCACTTAAGAATCCATCTGGCCACCGGGCATAGCCTCGGTTGAGATGGTTACATGGATAGATATTCAGGACTATTTACAGTTAGGCCCCTGTTGAGACAATCTTTTTAAGTATTTGTTAAAAATCGGACGCAGTCCTACGAACATTCCTGAAACCTTAGTATGTCCAACCACTTTCATGTTTCCAATGTACAACTGTTTTCAGCCTGTTTATTCATGATGCATTCTCTACACTGTTATGCCCCGTACACACGGTCGGACTTTGTTCGGACATTCCGACAACAAAATCCTAGGATTTTTTCCGACGGATGTTGGCTCAAACTTGTCTTGCATACACACGCGCTGACGTCACCCCCAAGCGAGCTGCTTTCCAGTAGGACGGGTTTGTCCGTGCTCCGGTGGCCACGGAGCCGGACTTAAGGCTGTTTTCCATTTGACACTTTGTAAGTGTATATCTGTTTTTATCTATTTTTAATAAAATGTTAAAGTGGTTTTACACTATGTGAGCCCCTTCTATTTTTTGGTACCCATGCCCTGGGCTATTGGAGAGGCTGCTAACGAGATGACCCCTAGTGGACACCGCTGGTAATCCCCATTTTGGCTTTAAAGATCTCTGCTTGCTGTGATCCTCTGTAGTGGGGGGTCATGGCCTTCTGGTAGGGAGTAACCCCTTCAATATCTGGTGGTGGACCCCTCCTAGTTAACACAGATCTTGAGTATTTATCACTTGGATTTTTTTCAATCTTTATTACATCACAATATTTTTTTGGTGATTTGGACGTTTTATAACACTTCATTGATATTTTATTCTCATGGACTTTTTCACAACACTTGAGTGATGTTTTAATCTATGGACTTTTATATATAATTTTTTTCTACTGAGTTTTGCACATTGATTTATTTATAATCCTCATATGAATTCTTTCTTCACTGTAAAGTATTTATTGTGTTCTATTAGTACTAGAGCAACCTCTTATTTTCTTCTTGCACACACACGGTCACACAAAGTTGTCGGAAAATCCGATCGTTCTAAACGCGGTGACGTAAAACACGTACGTCTGGACTATAAACGGGGCAGTGGCCAATAGCTTTCATCTCTTTATTTATTCTGAGCATGCGTGGCACTTTGTCCGTCGGATTTGTGTACATACGATCGGAATTTCCGACAACGGATTTTGTTGTCGGAAAATTTTATCTCCTGCTCTCCAACTTTGTGTGTCGGAAAATCAGATGGAAAATGTCCGATGGAGCCTACACACGGTCGGAATTTCTGACAACACGCTCCGATCGTACATTTTCCATCGGAAAATCCGACCGTGTGTACGGGGCATTAGACTGTGAAATTGCTATGACTATCAACAAAACCTTTTGTAAAAGAAATTAATTTTATATATACAGTATACACACATAAATATTATACAAGGTATAGAGTACAGCACAGTAAGAATACACTTGTAGCCAGTATACTTGTACTGTGCTGTATCCCCTTTGCATTATACACTATATTGATCAGTTTGGTGTTTTTTTTACTTGCATACCATGTTAACCTGTTGGTGCTGTCCGCCCTCTTAAACTATATATATATATATATATATATATATATATATATATATATACAGTACTATTCAAAAGTTTTAGGCAGTTGTAAAAAATGCTGTAAATTAATAAAGCTTTCAGAAATAGACGTGTTATTAGTTTATTTTTATCAATTAGCAAAATGGAAAGTAAATGAACAGAAGAGAAATCCAAATCAAATCCAAATCAAATCAATATTTGGTGTGACCACCCTTTGCCTTAAAAACAGCATCACTTCTTCTAGGTACACTTGCATACACTGTTTGAAGGAACTCAGCTGGGAAGTTGTTCCAAACATCTTGGAGAACTAAGCAAATATCTTCTGTGGATGTAGGCTGCCTCAAATCCTTCTGTCTTTTCACGAAATCCCAGACAGACTCGATGATGTTGAGATCAGGGCTCTGTGGGGGCCAAACCATCATTTCTAGGACTCCTTGTTCTTCTTTAGGCTATACATAGTTCTTAATGACATTGGTTGTATGTTTAAGGCTGTTGTCCTGCTGCAGAATAAATTTGGGGCCAATCACATGCCTCTCTAATGGTATGATATGATGGATAGGTATCTGTCTGTATTTCACAGCATGGCAGCTTTAGTGCAAAGTAATTCAAAGATATTCCTATCCCTGATGCGAAACATACCTAAACTTCTGCAATTAGGACAAGTGAAGAATACTGACCAAAGTGTATATACTGAAGCAACTGTGTTGCAGTCTGAACAGCTGTATTGCTAGCAAAGGGTAGTAAGTTCATATATGCTTTCTCTGTGTTTTTGTATAAATCAATTTACTCTTAGGTGTTAAAAAGGCAATACAAATGTATTTTATATCTGACCTAGGCTTCTTTCTTTTATAGACTCTCAGTTCAAGTCAAAGTACTTCTATCATGACTTTGGAGAAGTTATGAAGAGGAAAAAGACATTCTGGAATTGTTTGTTTCCATTTTCCTGGACGATGGATGGAGAGACTTTACCTTCCACAATGTTACCCACGCTGAACGCCTCCTATGGCTCCTCAATGACACTGGAACAAAAGACCACGTTTGCCTTTGTCATTTTACTATTTATCATTTTAGGTGTCCTCATTGTTAGGTGTTTCAGGATCCTTCTTGACCCATACAGGAGTATGCCAACTTCTACCTGGGCAGATGGAGTAGATGGACTTGAAAAAGGACAGTTTGACTATGCTCTTGCATAGTGACTAAAGCCATTAGTGTGTTTCTGGACTTGGTGAAATAAGTCCAAGAAGTGATTAAATTAAACATAGGGCTGTAAATCAGTTGTCCTGAAGAGAGAAGAGAGGAGTTTTTGTAGTAGAGATACATATCCAAAACATTAGTGTTACAGGGATTTTTTACAACCACGTTTCCAATACTCTTGTTTTAAATTAAATGTGTAGAGCACTGCTGTAAGATAAAACACAAACATACTAGATTCTAAGATTCAATGTGGGTTAGAGTCAAGATTCTTAATATTATTCTAAGTGTATCCTTAAAGGCCATGGTCTAAAAAAATTCTCAGGTGTGTTAACCTGAATTAGGCACTATCATGCCCACAACCACTATTTAAATTGTTACATCAACAAAAAAAATAATAATAATAAATACACTCTTCCCATAAACGACTCTTTCTCTATCCTCAGCAGTGCCTACCTATTGTTTAGTGTTTAGAAAACTAGTATGCTGATGACTTCTATTGTTGGGCATCACTAACTTTTTTAAGGAAATGCAACATCATCAATATTTTAGGTGTTTTTTATGCAGCTTCTGTGTAGCTGTAGAACATTTTACTGCTTTTATATAGATGTGTGTGCTTTATTTTCACCACTCTTGCTGGGGTGCAGGTAAAGTTCTTGGAGACTCAATAAAAACATGAACCAATGTTACACAATCCCAGGAAAATAACTCATGAAAAATGACTTAGGTATCTAATCTTTAATAGAGCGAGCACTATAATTTTTCTCTGCAAATCAGTGCATCACTGTAGCAAGAAAGTTTTGCTTAATTTGAATATTCTTGTAAATGCAATATATACAAAATATAATCCAATATAATATTACACTTTTTGGAACATGGTAGCAGTGGGAGAGTGATAGATATATCTTCTAAGAATCTGTTCTAATGTTGAGTGTGGGCACACACCCATTGGTAACTACCAGTGTCTAGATGTTCAGCAGTCATATGTGATTGTGCTGTAAGTAAACCTTTGCAAGGAAAAAAAACATCTTACTGTAAGCCACTTGTAGCAAGAATTTAGCCTAAGCATAGGTACTTTCAATGTGAGTCCTAGAGTAACCAAAAATCACTGTGACTGGTGTCACAATGTAGTAACAATCAGTCTGTCAATGACTAAACAAAAAACATGCAATGTAACAGTTATGCAAAATCAGTCATGGAAGGTCATGACATGAGATAGGGTACTGACAATCACAATATAAACCAGTGGGGTAGAGATGTCTTTAAAGTGCAAGATTCATAACCAACTTTCAGTATCTTAGGCTATAGGTCTGCCTTCTCTGTCTTTTGGGCTGGTTAGCACCAGGATCAACAATTTGTGGGCTTCATGACCATTTTCTTGTTATTTTCATGCTTGAATTTTCGCCACTGTTTAGGACAGGATTCTTAGGAATTCTCAAAGGGTCATAGATAGGGTCGTAGATACAGTTTAGAATTCCATCAGGGAGCGGCATCGAAAGTGACTATTCGCGTACCTAAGGTAGAAATAGCCTCAGAGTTCCCCATCAGGTTCCCCCCCACCCAACAGGTGCAGCAGCTGTGAATTTGAGTTGTCGGATGGGTGGAGCCTGATGGGTAGTCTGAGACTACTTCCCCATCAGGCCCACCTTGCCTGTGATTGACAGATGGCAGTGGATGAAATTTTCCCACTGCCACCTGCTGTCAGTCATTGGCAAGGCGGACCTGATGGTAAACTAGTCTCTCAGGCTGGGTTCACACTGTTGTGCTGAGCGGCTCACAGTAGGGATCCGATGCATCCCTGTTCACAGTTTCAGGTCCGAATTTGGTCCGAATTTTTGGCTGAATTCGGACCTGAAACAGATCATAAGAGGCACAGGACTCTTCTGCAAACTGCTCCGCAGCAATCCTGGAGCTGTTTGAACCGGTTACATTGAGAGCCGGTCACGGTATCCTGACATGCAAATTGGATGTGGGGAAACCCGCTTCCAATGCGCACCAGTGTGAACCCAGCCTTAGAGGAGTTCCCCATCAGGCTTTGCCTAATGTCAGTTCAGTGTGATGTGCCTTTATGGTTGCTAGTACAAAGGTGGCCTTCATCCTAGAAACCAATGAAGTAAAAATTAAACACATCCAAGCATATTGATAAAGTAATGAAAACACAACACCACCCTCCTCCTGTACGCCAACTGTTAGTTGGTCTTAATTACTGCCAGTTTACATATCTGTGAACTGGCAGTAATACTTTTGGAATCTATCGCAGCCATAATGACAGATTCTAAAAGTGGTGGTAGTATGAACTATTTGAATCTGGCTCACGTGTTGGTGTTTGTACTAAACTCAAGGCTCAAGACTCATTTGTACTGGCTCAAAACTTTCATGAATTAGGTGCAGGACATGTGAAAGGGACTATACTGTCAGAAATGTGACATTATTGCTTTATTGAATACTCCTTTATGTATTCTCCAGGAAAGAACTTTCTGTATATATACTATATACTGTATATGTAAACTCAATAACAACAGATAAAAAAAAAAAAAGCTACTGTATTGCAGCATACCAATCCTTGGATCTGGTGGCTGCATATGGTTTCTCTTTGTAGGCTCATTCCTTTTTTTTGCAAGTACAGAAAAATACCTTTTGATCCTGCCAGAAATCCAAAGCCTTTCAACTCGCTGAGCTGAAATCACAACAGTGATAAAAAGAGAGGGAGATGTACTGTAGACCTGACATAATTCCTGCCCCAGGGTGACAATGATTTTGCTCCATAGGTACAACATTGAGTGAGCGTTGTCACCCTAGGACAGGAGGTGTGTTATAGGCAGAACCATCAGTAAAAATAATGGGCAAAAAACATGAAAACTAAAAAAAACTAGCTATCACATCTAACAACTGGCAAACTGCAACATTTATATCTTTGTTCTTGTGTTTATATACACTTTAAAATGCCAAATATCTGAGATATCTAAACCTGCAGAGCCATATTCCCACATTTCCGACATAACCGACGGCAATGATGGCGAACCTTGGCACCCCAGATGTTTTGGAACTACTTTTTCCATGATACTCAACTACCCAGCAGAGTGCACGAGCATCATGGGAAATGTAGTTCCAAAACATCAGGGGTGCCAAGGTTTGTCATCACTGGCCTACAGTGTATCATAACATGCAGCCCATCAGAATTCTTTAATATTCTCATAACTGTGTTGGGACTTTCTGGTAGGTAGTATAATGAGGTACACATTATTATTTTGTATGTGAACTATGAGAGTGTGCCTTTTCAAGTTGGCCTAAGGAAATGAAAGGCCTGTTACAGGCCAGTAAATATGGTTATTACCTTTTACTATTATTTTACCAGTCAAGAACCCTAGCTGTAGTGCTGTAACTGCAACTGAGGTCACATACCTGCTATCTAGTGGAGGTCACTGGGTCACAAGAATTCTTTGACAAGTAAAAGAGTTTTTATATACAGTATGTATTTCATATGTGTAAATTTGGCTTTTTACCTAGAGTTCAGATTGGTATTTTAATTTATATATTACATGATACTCTGTAGTGATTTTGTGCATATTACAGCATTTACTAAACAGCAAAGCAACTAGACTTTGGCTACTGGAATAAGATAGAGAGTCTGCCATGCCAGTTGGTATAGTGCCATTCAAGCTGTGTGCACCCTTTCATTTCAGCTATATCAACCATCTCCTCCGACTTATTTAGGAAGAGAGCTTCTGCCCAGAAGAAGACCTGTGCATGTCAAGAAAAACTAATGACCAGAGACAGAAAGAAATCTGATTAAATGCATTGGCTCGACTGAGACTACCTAAGCTGAATACACAATCTTTAATAAGTGATTGAAACAAATATATCAATATCTGTGTCTGTGTATACACAGTGCTTGTCATTTACATACAGCAATTTATTCCACTTTGAAGATGTGTGCTTTTGGATGTTGTTTTGTACCAGGGACATCTGAATACCTTGAAATTCTGAATACTGAATAATAGAGGGCGATTGCTCTGCATTTGTAACAATAGGGCTGACACTAAATTTAAGAGCAACCCCACAGTGTCAAGTATATCAGCCCACATTTAAAGTGGATCTCAATTTGAAAAGTAAAGATTTGCTATGTTAGAGGGAACATCAAGAAATATGAATGCTGTAGTAAAAGTACTCTGAAATGTTTGCCCTTTGCCTTTGTGGGAATTTCAGAGATTTGGTTCAACAGCTCTCATGATTGGCTGGCAACCATTCAAGGGTAGTCCCTTTATCACAGGGATAGAGAGGGTATAAAAGGGGGAGGGGTATGCCTGTATATCAAGAATAATGTACAAGTTAATGTGAGAGATGATATCACTAAGGGATCTAGGGAGGAGGTGGAATCCTTATGGGTAGAGCTCCAAAGGGATGATACTAAGGGGAAAATAATACTGGGAGTATGCTATAGGCCCCCTAACCTGAGGGAGGAGGCGGGGATGGACCTCCTATCACAATTTGGATTAGCAGCAAGTGTCATCATAATGGGAGATTTTAATTATCCAGACATAGACTGGGTGGAAGGAACCGTGCATTCGTCTAAGGCTCGCCAGTTCCTAAATGTCTTGCAGGACAATTTCATGGGTCAGATGGTAGACGCACCAACTAGAAACAAAGCGTTATTAGACCTACTGATTACCAACAATACAGGCCTGATCACGGATGTGGAAATAAGGGACAATTTAGGAAACAGCGATCACAGGTCTATTAGCTTCAGTATAAATCACACAAATAGGAAACATAAGGGGAATACAAAGACACTGAATTTCAAAAGAGCCAACTTCCCTAAACTACGAACTTTGATAGAAGATATAAATTGGGATAAAATCTTAGGAACAAAGAACACGGAGGAGAGATGGGTTTGCTTTAAGAGCATATTAAATAAGGGCATTAGCCAGTGCATCCCATTGGGAAATAAATTTAAAAGAGCGAACAAAAATCTTGGATGGCTTAACTCCAATGTAAAAATGCATATAAAAAGTGAAGGAGAAGGCCTTCAAAAAATACAAGGCTGAGGCATCCTCATTAGCATTCAGACTTTACAAAGAATGCAAGAAGAAATGTAAAAGTTTAATCTTAAACTGCGTAAAGGGTTCTTTACTGTTAGAGTGGCAACAATGTGGAATTCCCTTCCACAGGCGGTGGTTTCAGCGGAGAGCATTGATAGTTTCGAAAAACTATTAGATAAGCACCTGAACGACTATAACATACAGGGATATACAATGTAATACTGACACATAATCACACATAGGTTGGACTTGATGAACTTGTGTCTTTTTTGAACCTCACCTACTATGTAACTATATGTAACTATATAACTCCTACTGAAAGCTAGCAAGCCATGCCCACCAGCTCAGAGCTATACATCTGCTATGTTAGATCTAAAGCACTGTACCTCTGACTGCTGACCTCAGGAAATTTGGGCCCATGTCACATTGGTGTTTTTGTAGCAGAATCGCTCTCCTTGTTGTTTTTGTTGCTAGAAAAAAATTGAATTGCAGTCAAGGAATGGTCTGTGCACTGAAACTAATAGTAATTTGTAGCTCAGTCACTGAACAACTCACTTTTTGCAGTATTTGGAGCTAGTTTTAGTAGCTACTCATGTTATCCAATGCACCTGCTGAAGATCATGGCACACTAGTGATTTGTAACTGCATTGATAAGATTGCAGCCTGCTTCAGTAGCAACTCTGTAGCTAGTTGCACTTTGCCAGAGAAAAGAGTTACAGAATTTGTAGCTGCTGCAAATCACTACTACAAAGTTGCTAATGTGACATGACCCTTAGGCCTAGATTACATTTGGGATTGGGGGTGCTAAAAACAGGTGGTTACGCTGCAATTTAGCCTCCCTCAACAACCCACACACACCCCCACACACACCCCCAAGCTGGAAAGTCAGACTTATGGGGGTGTGGCACAGTGGCAAAAAATATGAGGTGGGTTAATGGGCCCCCCATTAATAGGGCTGTACCAGAACTGGCCCTAAACCAGTTGAAATGCATGCATTTGCAATGCAGTGGTGATACCTTTTAGGGGCAAAAAAAGTTGATGAGGGGGAGAAATAACATCCCCTCATCACCTGTCAAATGCCTTATGAAAAGCAATCCACCACAAATTGCTCTTTAGAGGGCTACCACAAGTGTAAACAAACCCTTAGGTTAATGTTTGGTAATGTCACTACTGTGCTGCTCACTGTTCTCCTTGATGAAAAGGAATCTGTACTTGAGACAAGCATTTTGCTTAATTTATTCTGTGAATCTGTACTATCTTCACCGTGCCACTCTTTGATGATTCCTCACCCAGTCATCAGATCATCAGTCATTAGAGGGGCAACTCTGACTTGAGGAAATAAAATCCTAACTCAACCAATACGGCTGCCTTCACACAGAGACATGCAAAAAAAAAAAAAAACACATGGTAAGCCAGAACTGGGGTAAAGATCAGGCAGTACTAGAGACTAGTCCCTTGACTATTTTTGGGCACAGCTTCCACAATTCTTTAAATATATATGTAAAGCAGAGTTTCAGTCATTTTTGTTTATTAAGAGTCAGCAGCTACAAAAAGTGTAGTTGCTGACTTTTAATAAACACACACTCAGCTGTCCCACGAACCAGTGGTGCACTCATCTGCACTGTGTTCTCCCCATGTCCTCCCTCAGCAGTGGCGGCATCTCTACTATGGGCACAGCTTGTGGCTTCACAGCCAGGTACCCACTGCGCATCTGTGACTGGTCCCGAAGTCTTCAAGGACCTGTCATGTGTCCCATAAGACTTTGGGGGGGAGAACTTCCACTTTCGATCGCCTAAGCGACTGGAACGGAAGTGGGAGCAGGTACCTGTCAAAATTGGGTACCTGCTCTCCCCCCTCCTCCCCAAAAGCTCCATTTTACAAGCAGGAGCTGGGGAGGAGACCTTAAAGTGGAAGTTCCACTTTTGGGTGGAACTCCGCTTTAACAATCTTTAATAAAGTTTACTTGCCTGGGCCAAATGCAGTATAGAATAGAGTGCATTGCTTAGTTAATTAAACTGGGCAGTAATCAGAAACAGCAGTTGCTGCAATGCTACAGCATTATAAACTGGACACTAAGGCATTACACTTGAATAAAAGATAATCACCGCTCTACGTTGGTTTCCACCTGTATCACCACTGCATGTTAGCAGGTGCTGGCCCCGTTCGTCATAGGGTTGACAGTAGCAGAGAAGAATCTGGTCAGCCACAAATCCAATAAAGTCACCTTTATTTAGACATATTGAAGAAAGACTTTCCGCACTACATTCAAGGGAACATAACACTCCAGCTAACGTGTTTCACAACATCAGCGATTAGTCATAGCCACATGACTAAGCGCTGATGTTGGTATGAAACGCGTTAGCTGGAGTGTTATGTTCATTTGAATGTAGTGTGAAGAGTCTTTCTTCAATATGTCTAAATAAAGGTGACTTTATTGGATGTGTGGCCGACCAGATTCTTCTCTGCTACTGTCAAGGCATTACACTTGTAGTGGGCTAGGGCATATATCTGTCAGGATGTGGCTGACTGGCCAGAATTTATGTCACCTAAGGTTAATGTGAATGGCATACTAGATATGTGGGAAGGAATAACTTCCAAAACAATTTTCAGACAGAAAATAAGATAAATGACAGGTCCATGAGCTGACAGGTTATTAGGTGATTTGACTCTTAGGTCAACAGAAAGAGATTCTGGTAATGCTCAACAAGAAACTTTATCTCTTCATTGTCAGGAATCTTCTACCTGAGGTGCAATCTGAAATGCAAGAAGATTTAGGGTCCTTGAACAGTCACTTAAAAAATGCCAGTTCTTTTAAAAGAAAAAAAAAACACTCATACCGAGTGTTTTTATACAGGACTTTAGGAGTGTTCAGTGTTTTTTGCCATGAAACTCCTCTTAAAAACACAAACTAGAAGGGTTTTTTCTCTGCCTCTAAATGCTGAGCTGAGCTTAAAATATGCCTCTAAATGTCCTAATGTGCATGGACACATAGGGGTTGATTTACTACAAATGTAAAATCTGGTGCAGCTGTGCATGGTGGCCAATCAGCTTCTAACTTAAGCTTGTTCACTTAAGCTTTGATAAAAAAAAAACCTGGAAGCTGATTGGTTTCTATGCAGAGCTGCACCAGATTTTGCACAACCAAAATGCAAAACTCATGTAGAAAAAGCGTGTTTTTTTTTTTTTTTTTTTTTTTAAGCCCAGTGTACATGGACCCTGGACACGTATTTCCATGTTTGCAGTCAAATTTAAGAAAACCCCACAATATATTTGTTATGTGTAACCATTCATACAGCACGGCTAAAATATTTTTTGACATATTTCTTATCTTATCTATCAGATGTTTCTCAGGACAAGGTGTCTTGGGTGACTACTAGGTTTTTTAAACAATGTTACATTGAATCTGTCCCAAGGTCTGTCTTCATTAACATACAGTACAGGAGGGTGGAATAAATTTTTTTTAACCCTTTGTGATGCAATGTGAATGGAAACATGTAACAGATATAACATTTTATCTCAATTTAAACACATGACAGGATCTAATAAAAATATGACAGCTTTATTTAGACAGAAGGTTAAAATCCAAAATGAATCAGACCCACATGTTTCAGCCTAGCAGTCTTAGTCATACCTATGATTAAGGCCTCAAGGCTGAAACATGTAAATGGGTTTGATTGTTTGGATTGTCTAAATATAGCCTTCATACTGTATTTTTATTAGATCCTCCTGTATGCAGACTTTTACTGGACTTTCACTGTCTGAACCTTGCCAACAGGGCACTGGTACATCTCATTACCGGCACTGGAGCCTGGGTAGAGTACAGTGGATCTCTTTTGCCCGGTTGTCCCAATTTGACTGCAAATATGGAAATACACCTTAAGCCCAAGTTCACATAGCTGAACTCACAGGATTTCAAACTGGCAATGCAGTCCGACTTCGGGGGCGATTTGACAGAGATCTGTGCAGGTTCCTGACATCTGACTACTTATGGGAATCAGTGCGGCACCACACCGATTCGGACAGTGCCATTGCCGGCAATAGCTGCCAATTTGGCATGTGATTTGACATGCCAAATCGTATGCCAAAATGGCCCAATGTGAACGTGGGCTAAATCAGAGATTAAAACAAATAAATAAATTGCTGAATTTACAGGTCTTGCCAAAAAGTTGTATGATGTAATTTGCCATACTACATACTTCTGTTCCCCATAAAACTGCTCATAGAATCTCAGAATTTCCTTCACCATCTCCTCCCCTTCTACCTCCTCCTCCCCCTTAAGAGCTGTCTGCATCAAACTTCTCTCATTAAAGGTTTTTTTGAAAAAGAATCTAGAGTACCGATCCCCTTCTTCCTTTTCCTGCACCTTCGCACGGAAAACACTATCCCTTTGCTTTATCCTTCAGCCTCCTTTTTCTTTCCTCCCTCACCTCCTGGAGTTCTTGGTCCACCTCCCACCCCATCCTTTTGCATGAGAGAAAGAAATGTAGCCTTCTCAACAATGCCTCATCACACTCCCTCCTCTCGGCAGCCGTGACATCCGCCCACCTTGTCTTGTAGAACTGATACTCACCGCAATGTCTAGCCATGTGTCCAGATTTCTTGCAGATGTTGCAGACCTTCTGTTCCCCCACACTCTCTGGCCAAGTGTCTAACTTTGCCACAAAACTGACACTTTTGTCCCTCCTCGCACTCCGAGCTTGTATGGCCGTACGTAAAGCACTTGTGACAGTACCTGGGCTGCCCAGGGTAAAATAAAAATCCTCTCTTCCCCGCGATGGTAAAAACCGCTGGGGGGCGCCTTACTGCTTCCACACAACTTGAATCATTCCTGAATCGGCCCACAAAGCGATACTTCCCAGACCAAATTCCAAAATGATTCAGAACCTTCTCACCTCCTCTGAGATCTTCACAATAGCTGTTCAAAAAATCCCAGATCAACGCAGGTTCAGCAAACGGATTATATATATGTACAGTTATCAGTCACTTTTTTGTCCTGCATGAATAATGGGGTAATTTCAAACATCTTCACCACATCTAACTCCTTCTTTTCCTTAGCACCTTCAAAAACAATCCAGCAGATATCGGACAAAATAAAGATAACATCATATAGACCTTGCTGTTGAAAATCTTGCAGACAATAAATATCGCTTGCCTTTAAGCCTAGAGCTTTCTTCAAAAGATCCTCGACCACGATCTTCAAGTTGCCACCTCCCTAAATTCTGGCTTCAACAGAAACCTCAGTGAATCGCGCAATCCACGAGCCACCATTCTGGCACCAGAAGGTACCTCGCTTCTCCCTCCGTCCAAGGATACTCCAA
This sequence comes from Aquarana catesbeiana, assembly GCF_042186555.1. NCBI lineage: Eukaryota > Metazoa > Chordata > Amphibia > Anura > Ranidae > Aquarana > Aquarana catesbeiana. Next base: position 215,836,764 of record NC_133324.1, read on the forward strand.
AAGGGCCCCTGAAAACTCGTTCCAAACGCCTTTAGAAGGACGATCGCTCCTTGTTGCCTGAGGACTAAGCCTTAGGCCAATAGCAGCAAGGGGGGGCCTTCCAAAAAGGGACGCTCCCCCAAATCCGACCCTCGGGTACTCTAGGCACCTTTCAGCTAAGATACAACGCAGTAGAACTACACTTGATCTTAGCCAAAAGGCAGAGAAGCAATAATAAATTATTATGTTATAATATATAGCATATAAATATATGATTTAACTTTATTAAAACTGTACCGTTTCATTAGTAGATTCTCATTCTCCCTCTTAACTGTGTGAGAAAAACATGGGTTTGTGGGTAAATCTTATACCCATAAACCCATGCTTTTTCCTTCTAGTTACGAGGGCTGGGCTGGAAGGGAGCATTTGTCTTTTAGACACATGCCCCCTTCTATGACACTGCAGTGAGAGGCGTGCCTCCACTGCAGCATTTTTATTGGACAGCTTGGGCCAATGGTACTTTACCATTAGTCCAAGACTCCAAGCTGTCCGTTGAGCTCAGTGCTTCTGACAAGAAGTGAGAGGCACTGTGAGCTCATCCTTTCAGTCTGCTGCAAACAGAGTGTGCCAGCTTGTTTTTAAACTGGTCCCTCTGTATGTAGCTTCTGACAGGCTGCGCAAGGAGCCCCATATCTCCGGAACCATAGGTCGTAGGAGCCCCAAGACCATTGGTTGGGTAGGACTTCAGCTACCTACCCCCTAAATTTGGAGTCTCTGTGACCCCAGGTCGCTGAGCTACGACCCTTTGAAGCTCGATTTTTTTTTTTTAGTTATTTAAAAAAAAGAATTTATGTTCATAGCAGGTGAGGCGCTGCATGCCAACCATGGCTCCTGCATGCTTACAAAATAAATCTGATCTCTAGTTTCAGACTTCTGCTCTGTCCAGCAAAGAGGTCGTAATTCACATACTTTCCTCTTTCACTCAGAGCAGTAAACATTGACATTTTCTTTCTGTTACAAGGTCAGTTACCATAGTTTAAATTCAAGCTATACATACAAACAACAAATATATTCATCTGATATTCTCACCGCTTTGTTGGTTATGCAGTTTGAATGGAAGTAACATCATCATGCTGCACACACGGAATTGTCAAAATTCCACAAAATATTTAAAGTGACATTGTTTTAATAACTATGTAAATATAATTTTAATTCAAAAAGTGCTGTGATTTTACTATGGAAGTACTTTTGTTTTAATTGATCTGTGCTGAGCCTGAGTATGCTCACAAGAAAGGAGAATTGGTCTTGAGGGTTCTTGTTCTCCCTCCCTGCAAGCTGGTTCTTTGAGGCACTTTAGGAGCAATGTTTACACTGCTCCTAAAGCGCCCCTGTCCTTTGAAATCAATGGGCAGCGCTGCCGAAGCGCCAGGAAAGCACCGCTTTTAACCCTTTTTTGGCCGCTAGCAGGGGTTAAAAGCTCCCCGCTAGTGGCCGAAAAGCGCAGCTAAAACGACGATAAAGCACCACTAAAAATAGCTTTATCACTGACGGCCGGGCGCTGTGAGTGTGAAAGGGCTCTTAATGTCCTGCCAGCGCAGCGCCCCAGCATGAAAGCACTCTGGCTTTCACGCTGGGACTACAGGGGAGGCATTTTCAGGCGTTTTACAGGTGCTATATTTAGCCCAAAAGCGCCTGAAAAACGCCCCAGTGTGAAAGAGGTCTTAGGCTGCTTTCACACTGGGGCGGGCATTGACGGTAAAACACTGCTAGTTTTAGCGGCGCTTTTCCATCGCTTTAGCGGTGCTATTCGGCCGAATAAAGGGTTAAATGCGCCCGTGCAGCGCCGCTGCCAAAACGCTTTGCAGGCGATTCGGCAACGGTGCCCATTCATTTCAATGAATACACCGCTCCTCCACTGCCTCAAAGATGCTGCTTGCAGGACTTTTTCAAAAATCCTGCCAATGCAGCGCTCCAGTGTGAAAGCACTCTGGCTTTCACACTGGGACTGCAGGGGAGGAGTTTTTCAGGTGCTTTACAGGTGCTATTTTTAGCCCAAAAGCTCCTGAAAAATGCCCCAGTGTGAAGGGGGTCTTAGAGCAGTAAACATTGACATTTTCTTTCTGTTACAAGGTCAGTTACCATAGTTTAATTTCAAGCTATCAGCCAAACCTGTATGACCTCCCACCTAATATTGAGTCAGTCCCCCTTTTACCATCAAAACATGCCTGACCCGCCAAGGCATGGACATCACTAAGGCTATTTTCAGACTGGGGTGGGCGGCCATCAGCGGTAAAGCGGCGTTATTTTTAACCCCCCCCTAGCGTCCGAAAAAGGGTTAAAACCGCCCGCAAAGCGGCGCTGCAGCAGCGATATGCTGGCAGTTTGGAGGCGTTGCCCCTTTGTTTTCAGGAGCGGTGTAAACACCGCTCCTACAGCGCTGCAAAGATGCGGCATGCAGGACTTTTTTTTATCACCCTGCAAGCGCACCACTCGGGCTTTCATACTGGAAAGATAGGAGAGGCTCTTTGAAAGGTGGTATGTAGCGCCTGTAAAGTGCCACAGTGTGAAAGTAACCTTAACCCCTGAAAATATGCTATATGATCTGGCACCAAGTCATCAGTAGCAGATCTTTTAACTCTTGTAAGTTGCAAGATTTGACCTCCATGATCAGACTTGTTTTTCCACCACTTCCCACAAATGCTTGATTGGACTGAGATCTGGAGAATTTAGAGGCCAAGTCGACACCTCAAATTCATTGTTGTGTTCCTCAAACCATTCTTGAACCATTTTTGTTGTGTGGCAGAGTGCCTTATCCTGAAGAAAGAGGCCACTGCCATCATGGAATACGGTTTCTATGAAGGAGTGTACTGGGTGAGCGGCAAAGTTTTGTGAGGTCGTATGTGCCAAGTCTACATGTACATGAATGGCAGGACCAAAGGTTTCCCAGCAGAACCTTGCCCAAAACATCACACTGCCCCTGGCGGCTTGTCTTCTTCCTACACTGCATCCTAGTGCCATCTCTTCCCCAGGTAAGTGACACACAAGCACCCAGCCATCCACACAATAAATTGGGAACAATTAGGCCAATTAGGCCGCTTCTTTTATTGCTCTGCAGTTCAGTTCTGATGGTCACATGCCCATTGTAGGTGCTTTTGTCTGTGAACACAGGACAGCTTGAGTACCCTGACCGGTCTGCGGCTATGCAGCCTCATACACAACAAACTGATGCACATTTTTTCTGCCTTCAACACATCAACGTCATGGACAACATGTTTACTTGCTGCTTAATATACCCCCCCCCCCACTTTCATTGTAACAAGATAATCAGTGTTATTCACTTAACCTGTGAGTGATATTAACGTTATGGCTGATGAGTGTACATACAAGTAATAAATAATTATATTTTCACTGCTATGTTGGTTATGCAGCTGGTACAAATAAGCCACATCTAAATCACATAAAATACTGGAACTACAAGTTAGTCACGCATTTGGGCTAATTTATTAAAATCGGAGAAAAAAAAATGCAAAACATTGGAGTTGTTCACCTTTCATTTTATAGAAAAATGAAACAACTGTGTTTTATCAACATGGATAGCTGTGAACCTAGATCTCCTTTAGGCCTTCTATGTTTTATTTATTATTCCATGTTAAAAGAATAGAGTATTTCCTCATTTTACTTATCTGTAGAGTAATGGTTTACAATGAAAATAGGACACAAAAGTAGTAGTTTCAGCATTAATACAGTCCACTACGCAAAGCTCATGATTGCAAATTTGGAAACATTCCAGAAATTAGTCATCATAATATTCTTGAATAAATGGATATGTGTGTTTAGCTGAGGCATCAGATGGCAACACAACAGTTTTCAAGTAATTCTTGTGCTGCTAGAGCAAGCAGGCAAGAATTAAGTTTAGCACTCATGATGCAATGCATGCTTTCATTTTTTTTTTTTTTTGCTTTGCGTAAGGGGAGCTGTCAATTGGAATGGTGCAGAAGAGTGGCCACTGGCATCAGCATTTCAAGGGTGTCCAGCTTTCAGCTGCATATAGCATTCCCCCTCTTGGGATGGGCAGGAAGAATGACTCCCTAAATAGAGTGGCAAGTTAATATTTCCATCTCAGAGTCTGGTTGTTGATGTATGGTGGGGCGAAATATAAGCTAGGCACCAGTCTTTTTATCTTTTATTGCTGAACTCAATTCTAGGAGAGAATGTTCAGGGGTACAGGATATCCAAAAATATAGCACAAAAAAGCAAAGGTATTTTGGAGATAGATATAGTAGACCGTTTAGGAGGAGCCTCTTGGTAACTTGCTTACCCTACCTATGGCCCTGTAAGAGCAATTACAGTATTTCTTGAGTAGCAGTGGATCTCTCTCAAATAAATCTGGCTCTTGACCATAGGTGTGTGCAGCCTATTGCATTAGGGTATGCACCCCAAAGCTCAAACACACATGCGTGTGTATATATATATATATATATATATACACACACACAGTATGTTACAAAAATGAGTACACCTCTCACATTTTTGTAAATATTTTATTATATCTTTTCATGTGACAACACTGAAAAAATGAACCTTTGCTACAATGTAAAGTAGTGAGTGTACAGCTTGTATTACAGTGTAAATTTGCTGTCCCCACAAAATAACTCAACACACAGCCATTAATGTCTAAACCACTGGCAACAAACGTGAGTAAACCCCTAAGTGAAAATGTCCAAATTGGGCCCAACTAGCGATTTTACCTCCCCAGTGTCATGTGACTCCTTAGTGTTACAAGGTCTCAGGTGTGAATGGGGAGCAGGTGTGTTAAATTTGGTGTTATCACTCTCACTCTCTCATACTGGTCACTGGAAGTTCAACATGGCACCTCATGGCAAAGAACTCTCTGGGGAACTGAAAAAAAGAATTGTTGCTCTACATAAAGATGGCCTAGGCTATAAGAAGATTGCCTAGACCCTGAAACTGAGCTGCAGCACGGTGGCCAAGACCATACAGCGGTTTAACAGGACAGCTTCCACTCAGAACAGGCCTCACCATGGTCGACCAAAGAAGTTGAGTGCACGTGCTCAGCATCATATCCAGAGGTTGTCTTTGGGAAGTAGATGTATGAGTATTGCCAGCATTGCTGCAGAGGTTGAAGGGATAGGGGGTCAGCCTGTCAGTACTCAGACCATACACCATATACTTTATCAAATTGGTCTGCATGGCTGTCATCCCAGAAGGAAGCCTCTTCTAATGATGGTGCAAAGAAAGCCCACAAACCGTTTTCTGAAGACAAGCAGACTAAGGACATAGATTACTGGAACCATGTCCTGTAGTCTGATGAGACCAAGATAAATGTAACTGGTTCAGATGGTGTCAAGCGTGTGTGGCGGCAACCAGGTGAGGAGTACAAAGACAAGTGTGTCTTGCCTACAGTCAAGCGTGGTGGAGGGAGTGTCATGGTCTGGGGCTGCATGAGTGCTGCCGGAACTGGTGGGGAGATACAGTTCATTGAGGGAACCATGAATGCCAACATGTACTGTGACATACTGAAGCAGAGCCTGATCCCCTCCCTTGGGAGACTGGGCCACAGGGCAGTATTCCAGCATGATAAGAACCCCAAACACACCTCCAAGACGACCACTGCCTTGCTAAAGAAACTGAGGGTAAAGGTGATGGACTGGCCAAGCATGTCTCCAGACCTAAACCCTATTGAGCATCTGTGGGGCATCCTCAAACAGAAGGTGGAGGAGCGCAAAGTCTCTAACATCCACCAGCTCCGTGATGTCGTCATGGAGGAGTGGAAGAGGACTCCAGTGGCAACCTGTGAAGCTCTGGTAAACTCCATGCAAAAGAGGGTTAAGGCAGTGCTGGAAAAGAATGGTGGTCACACAAAATACTGGGCCCAATTTAGAAATTTTCACTTAGGGGTGTACTCACTTTTGCTGCCAGGGGTTTAGACATTAATGGCATGTGTTTGAGTTATTTTCAGGGAACAGCAAATTTACACTGTTATACAAGCTGTACACTCATTGTAGCAAAGTGTAATTTCTTCAGTGTTGTCACATTAAAAGATATAATAAAATATTTACAAAATGTGAGGGGTATACTCACTTTTGTGAGATACTGTATGTGTGTGTGTATATATATATATATATATATATATATATATATATATATATATATATATATATATATATATTTATTTCTAGATTGTAAGCTCTAACGAGCAGGGCCCTCTGATCCCTCCTGTATTGATTTGTATTGTAAGTGTACTGTCTGCCCCATGTTGTAAAGCGCTGCGCAAACTGTTGGCGCTATATAAATCCTGTATAATAATATAATAATATACAGTGCCTTGAAAAAGTATTCATACCCCTTGAAATTTTACACATTTTGTCATGTTAAAGAAAACGTAAATGTATTTTATTGGGATTTTATGTGATAGACCAACAAAGTGGCATATAATTGTAAATAGTTTATAGCAGTGTGCAGAGGGTCCATCCAGAATTTGTAGTGTTGATATGCGGTCACATCCTTTAGCACCTGATAATTTAAATACACGTACAAACTATTGGGATTTGAGCACAGATATATCTTTTATCTGTTGTAGCGCAGGTCAGTTACCAGACCTGAACCTAGATGCTTTCCCCCATCTTGTGTCTTGATGTCCCATGTTGGTATGGTGTTCACTGTAGCATTTGCAGTGGCAAAGCAGAGTAGGACTGGCTGTAAGAGGGATTACTTTGATGCAGTTGGCCAGCTTAAGCATGTATTGCATGTATTGCAATATGCGTGAACTAAAAATCCCTGTTTTTCATTCAATAGTTTGCTGGAAAGTGTGTTAAACAACATTTCAAGCTTATATCAGTATACAGAAGTATATTTGCAATTTAAACATGAAAAAATATTTTCTCTCTAATCCAGTGCAACGGACTACCCCCCCCACTGGATACTACCTCTAGACATTCCAATCTTCGGAATCGATCCGTTTTCAATCCTATCTGCAGTGATAATAGGCACTTGGAAGTATTTAAGAATATGGTATGTCATGATCTTGATCAACTCAAGATCAAGAAGGCTAGAGACTCACAGGCTATCAAATGAGGTATCTCCTCCCTGGAACATAGGAAGGACATAGTAATCCGGCCAATGGATAAGGGGGGAGGGCTGGTTGTGCTCAGCAAAGCGTACTATCAGGCAGAAATGGAAAAGTTATTGAATGACCGGAACACCTATCAACTTTTGAGGGGTGATCCTATGTTGTCTTTCAAGAATAATCTACACTGTTTAATTGAAAAAGGTAAAAGTAAGGGAATTCTAAATCCCAAAGAGGCTGCCTATTTAGATCCATTCTATTGTAGGACCCCAATAATTTATATTTTACCCAAATTACATAAAAACCCTGAACATCCACCCGGTCGTCCGATCATGAACGGAATTGATTCCGTAACCTCGAGACTAGGACAATACCTTGATTTTTTCCTTCAGCCGCTTGTCACAAAAACCAAAGCTTTTCTACGCGACACCAAACAAATTCGTCAGATCTTAACCACCCTCCCATGTACCTCGTCTAGTATTTTGATAACTGCAGACGTTGGTTCTCTATATACAATCATTGATCACAAGCAGGCCCTGGATTCTGTAAAATGGGCTTTAGCAACCTCCGACCTCCCGAGTGACCATATCTCCTTTTTATTAGAAAGTTTAGAGTTTTGTTTGTTGAACAATTACTTTTGGTTTAATGGGGATTTTTTTCTGCAGACACGAGGTGTGGCTATGGGGGCCAGGTTCGCTCCCAGTGTGGCCAACCTTTTTATGGCCCACTGGGAGGAAGATACCATATTTCATGACCCCCCGTCGCAATTGTCGTGCTACAGATGATATATCGATGATTTCATCATGGTGTGGGAAGGTGATATGGCGAGCTTACAAAATTTTATGGATAAGCTGAATGACAATAACAAAAATATCGAGCTAACATGGACGATCAACCAACAACAGATCACATTTTTAGATCGTGAAATTTTTAAAGGGGAGGTGGGTTTCCAAACCAGAAATCACTTTAAAGCAACAGATAGGAATGCGTACATTCCACTGACTAGTTCCACTGACACTGACTAGTTGTCTAGTTGACTAGTTGTCTAGTCTTGGCTCTGCAACATACCAAGAGGCCAATTTATTCGTTTGCGCCGTAATTGTACTTCTGATGAAGACTTTCTATTGCAGTCACAAGTGCTGGCAACTAGGTTTAAGGAAAAAGGGTATACGCAAGCTTTAGTAGATTCAGAAATAGCTAAAGTACTGGCAACTGACAGGAACACTGTTGTGGCGGATAAGGTCAAACCCACGGAAACAGAAGATAATGCCACTAGCTATCGCATTATACTGGATTACAATATCCAGTATAAAAAATTTGAACACATAATAGCTAGACATTGGCCCATCCTTAAAGGGGATCGGACTCTTGGGCCTGTTCTCCCTGAGCACCCACGGTTTGTATACCGCAAGGCCCCGTCTTTACGTAATCGGTTAGCTCCGGGGGTCATTGATTCACCTAAAATAGGGACCAACAGGTTGTTCGGTTTTCTGTCTGGCTTCTACGTGTGTGGCAAATGTGCCACGTGTAGGAAAGCCAGCAGAAATATCAAAAGGCGAAAAGAATTTGTTTCAAATGTCACACACAAAAGTTATCAAATTGAAGGTCTGATTACGTGCTCATCAGTGGGGGTGGTCTACATGCTGGAGTGCGATTGTGGCCTCCAGTATGTGGGCCGGACCTCAAGAGCTCTACATGTGAGAGTTGGTGAGCACATTAGTAACATTAAGCGGGGGGTCCAAACCCACAGTGTGTCCAGGCATTTTCGCCTTTGTCATCACAGGGACCCTAAATGCCTCAAATTCTGGGGGATAGAGAAGGTTCCCCGTCAGTGGAGGGGTGGTCATTACATCAGACAACTCAGTCGTAGAGAATCATTCTGGATCTACGAGACCAAGGTCCTTTCCCCAGCCGGAATGAATGTTGATTTTGATTTGAACTGTTTTATTTCTAATAGATAATTTTATTTTTGTTTAATTATCTTTTATTTTTTATCCTTCTGTAATACTTGTAATTACAATTGATTATGTATAAGCGATCGTATCTAGTCGATGCCCGTGGTCTGATGTCTTTTCTTTTATATTTTTTACTATATTTTATCTTATGCGATTTCTTAGTACGACTGTATGCGATTTTAAAAATAAATTGCTATATTTCCTACATTTGAAATAGGCATTAAGCTGGCTAATTCTCTATGAAGATTTATATATCTCGGGGTTGCTTTTAAGCTTTTTATTATAAACTTTATTTGTATTTTTCATTTGCGGAATTATCTGTACACAGATTGGTAGCGTTAACTTTTCTCCACTCCGGCGGAGGCTGAGGGTTGCGCTGACTATTAGTTTAGGTACAGCTGTTGGGACGTGCTGGATTCATGTTCCCTCTTGATTTTTGTATCTGCACTGTGATTGGTGCTGTCGTCACTATGGTATCGTACATATACAAAGCGGGCCATCACTGCGCATCCCACCCCACGCTGATGAAGTCCCGCCCACAGGACGTAACGCGTACGGGGGCTAGGAGCGCATGACGTCACCCGCGGCCATTGGCTGATACAATCGCAAGCTTCCCAGCCGGCACTTGTATCTGAGTGCCGGTCTCTGTAAGTGCACAATTTTACTTTTTAAACTTAATAAACCTGCTACGGAGAGCACTTTTTGCCCTTTTGTGTTACATATGCATCATTCGTTCCTATTTGATGAGTGCTGAAATGTGAAGGCGATACCATCATCATCTGGATCTATCTACCCAGTGTATGATATCTATGCTGTGTGACCTGTTTCAGGTCGATTGTCTAAGGTGAGGGGCCATCCATGTCCGGTGGAGGGATCACAGTCACTATTAAGTCGTTTTCTGTCATCCGGAGTGTCCACTGGTGGTTCCTGTCATTTACTTCACTTGTTACATCTGATATATGATTTTTTGAGGACTTTTACATTTGCGCAGCACTACTTTCCAGTTTTATGGAAAGTGTGTGTAGCATTGTGGAGAGGGCCCATCCAGAATTTGTAGCATTAATATACGGTCACACCCCTTTAGAACCTAATAGTTTAAATACATGAACAACATTGGCGGCTGTTGAAGTTTTAGGATGGGGGGGCACCAGACTCCGCCCCTCCTTTTGACCCCTCCCGCTTCTCATAAGCCCCACCCCTTATATATACCAACCACTTCGTCACCTGTATTCCACTAGCTTCCACCCATAGTGTCAGGAGTAATTAGCGAGAGAAAAAATCAATGCAATGAAAAATTAAGACATTTCTACATTGCTTTAAACAGCTTTACAAAACCACGATCTAACATCATATGTGACAGAATCAGCAAAGACTGCAAATAAAAATGTCACTATAAAACATCATACTCAAATTAAAGAAGAATTTTAAAATATTTTAAAATCAAATTTAATTTAAAGTAAATAAAATAAAATGAAATCCAATTGGTTAGGAAACAAGTGGGGTTTCAAGCCGGGAATCTTTCCATAGACCACTGTGTATCCAGCGCCTGGTCACTCTTAAAGTGACCATTTTTTGGGGGCTTGGGGGGGGCCGCTACTGATGTACAAGCTATTAGGATTTGAGAACAGGTATATATTTTCCCTGTTGTAACGCAGGTCAGTGACCAGACCTAAACCTAGTAACTTTCCCCCCCTTGTGTCTTGATGCCCCATATTGGCATGGTGTCCACCGTAGCATTTACAGTGGCACAGCAGTGTGAGACTGGCCATAGGAGGGATTACTTTGATGAAGTTGGCCAGCTTAAGCATGTATTGCAATATGTGTAAAAAAATGTAACTAAAAATCCCTGTTTTTCATTGCATAGCTTGCTGGAAAGGGTGTATAAGAGTGTGCAGAGGGTCCATTCAGAATTTGAAGTGTTAATAAGCGGTCACACCCTTTAGCACCTGATAGTTTAAATACATGTACAAGCTATTGGGATTAGAGCACAGGTATATCTTTTCTCTGTTGTAACGCAGGTCAGTGACCAGACCTGAACCTAATAGCTCTGCCCCACCTTCTGTCTTGATGTCCATGTTGGCATGGTGTCCACCGTAGCATCTGCAGTGGCAAAGCAGCGTAGGACTGGCCATAAGAAGGGTTATTTTGACGCAGTTGGCCAGTTTAAGCATTTATTGTGAACTTTAAAGCATTTAAGCATTTTAGTGTAAACTAAAAATACCTGTGTTTTATTGCATAGCTTACTGGAAAGGGCGTATAGCAATGTTCAGAGGGTCCATACAGAATTTATACAGAGTGCAGGGCTCAGGGGTGCGCTACATACAGAGTGCAGGGCTCAGAAGCATGCTATGTATCGAGTATATTGTTCAGGAGTGCGCCAGCACAGAGTGCAGACTTCAGGTGTGTGCTTCGCACAGAATGCAGACTTCAGGCATGCGCTACACACAGGGTCCAGAGTTTAAAAGTGCACTATGTACAGAGTGCAGGGCTCAGGAGTGCGATACATATAGAGTGCAAGGTTCAGACGTAAGCTAATTGCAGGGTGCAAAGTTCAGAAGTGCACTATGTAGAATTCAGGAGTGCGCTACGCACAGAGTGCAGAGTCCAGGCATGCTCTACACACAGAGTGCACAGTTCAAGAGTGAGCTAGGTACAGGGTGCAGAGGTCATGAAAGTGCTATGTACAGAGTTCAGGCGTGAGCTACGCACAGGGTGCAGAGTTCAGAAGTGCGCTATGTAGAGTGCAGAGTTCAGGAATGTGCTACGCACATAGTGCAGAGTTCAGGCGTGCACTATGCACAGAATGCAAAGTTCAGGTGTGCGCTATGCACAGAGCGCAGACTTCAGAGCTACAGAGCCTACAGAGACTACAGAGCTCTCCCCCACAATTTTTCCCCATGAGAAAGCTCTCCTCCCCTTCCAGTACAGATGGAGTTCCAGCTCTTCAACCGTCCCTGTCCCATACCCACAGCAGCTCTCCTCTCCCCCACAGAACAGAATCTACAACTTACCGTGGCTGGGGGTGTGAGGCTAGAGCTCCCTTGTGGATACTCCGCCCTGCCCCCTCCTCTGTTGTATAGGGAGAGCAGACAGGGATTTGTGTGTGCTAGAGGCCATACTGATACTAAAGGCCAGCGCTGGAGGTTCAGATGGTAAAAAGCCCAGCCATCCACAGCGTACTCTTTCCTGTGCTGATACATATAGCAGGTTCCAGTGCCCGGCTCCTGCTGCCACTCTGCATGCATCGAGCTACATTACTCCTTTCTGTGCTGGCTGCTGGAACACAGAGAATCCCAGCACTGGGCACCCAACTGCTGCTCTGCGTCTTGCGCTTGGTGATTCGGGTGTCCCATACACACTCAGCAAACCTCGTGCACACGATTATGCTCTTGACCCTTCCATTGCAGTTAAAGATACCTTGGTTAATGGGCATTATTCGGTCTTTTAAATGTGAAATACTAATGCGCCACTAAACATGTACACGAAAAAAATGTGATCAAGTGCTTAAAATGCAAGAGATATATATAAAGCAGCTGACTTCCAAAGTGTTGCCAGCACCAAAAATATATGTGGTTTGGAGTGAAGCAGCGCTAAATAACTCTACAACAATACTAAAATGTAAAGTGCTAATACTATTCATGGATGCCTCTAAACCAATTCTAAGGTATAAAGTGCTAATAATAAAGTGCTGATAACAATCTTACTTCCCAATGTGCCAAATAGTGCAATAACAATGGCATCAGAAAATAAAAAAAATCAAAAATCAACAGGGATGAGTAGTCCAAAATGTATCCGAAATAACTACAGGTACTAAGCAATAGTCTCTATAGGAGTAAGTGCAGCAAAAAAAAAAAAAAAAGAAAAAAAGTCCAAATGCAGGTAATATAAAGCTTGTGAATATCCTTCTCCAATCCACACCCTGTGTGTGCTAGCCTCTCACCTCAATGGAAGACCCCGAATGGGTCTAGTCGTGCATCAAATGGATGTATACCACCGCTGTGTCCTTTTCCTCCTCCTTGGGTATATCGTAACCGGAAGTGACGTCACCTACCTGTCCCTGGAGACAATGTTTTAAAGGATATAAAGAAAAAAAAAAGAAAAGAGCAAAGGGCAGGACTTTGAATGAGGCACACGGGATCAAATACAAAAATTTAGTTAAAAGCAGGTTTTAATTTATTCAAAATGATCATATATTTACATAGTATTATTGCACATAGCTAATATTAATACTCTATTTTTCATCAAGATATACATTCCAACAAGGACTTGTTTGCAAATACATGAAAAATTAAATATCTAGAAAACACAAATGATATGGGAATATATGACACATTGAAGTGTCAATTGGGAAGGGTTACAAAGGAAAAACACAGATAAAGATGGAACGTCAATACATGATTATGAATTGGGTACACCTATCGGTAGTTGTACGGTTTTGCTGCACTTATGCCTCGTACACACGAGCGGAATTTCCGACAGAAAAATCTTGGATGGTTTTTCCGACGGAATTCCGCTCAAGCTTGGCTTGCATACACACAGTCACACAAAAGTTCTCTGAACTTTCGACCTCTCTGAACTTCGAACTTTTCGAACTCTCTGAACTTCGAACTTTCGACCTTTAAGAACGACAACACTACGATGAGCCAAGAAAATGAAGTTCAATGCTTCCGAGCATGCGTCGAATTGTTTCCGAGCATGCGTGATTTTTTGCGCGTCCAAATTGCATACAGACGATCGCATTTTCGGATAGGAACTTTTCCCGACCGAAAAATAGAGAACATGCTCTCAATCTTTTGGAATTCCGCCAGCAAAAGTCCAATGGGGCATACACACAGTCGCATTTTCCGACCAAAAGCTCTCATCAGAGTTTTGCTGGCAGCATTTCTCGATCGTGTGTATGCAGCATAACTCCTATAGAGACTATTGCTTAGTACCTGTAGTTATTTCGGATACATTTTGGACTACTCATCCCTGTTGATTTTTTGATTTTTTATTTTCTGATGCCATTGTTGTTGCACTATTTTGCACATTGGGAAGTGAGATTGTTACCAGCACTTTATTATTATTAGCACTTTATACCTTAGGATTGGTTCAGAGGTATCCATAAACAGTATTAGTACTTTATTATTAGCACTTTACATTTTAGTATTGTTGTAGAGTTATTTAGCGCTGCTTCACTACAAATCACATTATTCTGTCTTATAATGTCCAGTAGCTTCTACTGAATATTATACTGGACATATACTGCTGCTGCAGTGTGGTGCAGCAGCAGTAAACACACAGAGTCCGTTTGTAGAGAACAGAACTTGTATTAGTGCAGAATCCAGTAATTCATAACAAACATGGCGGGAAGGCACCTGACCGGAAACACTCACGGCATGTAACAGCAATGTGTAGCAGAGCTGGTCTCAGCTGCGCCGACAGCATCTGTCTTAAAGGGGTGGAATGCAACCTGGCTGGTTCTAAAACACTATTGGGGAAGTCTCCGGAAGGATGGTGTGTCCCTACCCTTTCCCTACTCGCCTGAAACCTCTCCCTGCTGCTAATCACTGTCCCTGCCAGATGTACTATTCACACGCAAAATGCATTAATTCCTTGGGCCGCAGACACATGCCTAAAGAGGGGGAGGGAGAGAAAGCACCACTGTCTGAGTGTAGCAAACGTGAGACGGAGATGTGAATATTCAGAAATAGGTGTTACACTGACATACAAATAGTTGGGCATGGCTTTTCAAAATGGATATGCTATGTGGCATCCCAAAAGTAGCAGCTTCTTAAATAGCTCAAAGAGGACATGAAATTTAAAAACAAAGAAAAATGCACCACTGTCAGTGTAGTTATAGTAAAAACTTAGTCAAAAAGGAGGATGCACAGTATTGCACTTACATATAAGTAGGAAACAGGCATTGCCCAAGATCTTCAGCAGGTGGTGTCTTTCTATTGTGGTTATTTCAAGTACTGATGGTCTGTGGATGTGGATCATAGAGGCGATTCCTAATGATCCCAATAAGGCAGAAAGTTTTAAGATGTTATGTGCTAGGGAGACCTATTGGATCTACACTTTAAAAATATTGTCCCCCCACAGGGCTGGATGAGGGACAAGAAATACATACTGTCAACTAAGGTTTATTCCTCTCCTTTCCGCTGACCTTAGATTCCACCTGCCTACTACCATCATATAAGCTGCATTACACATCTCTGCACACGTACTTACCTCAATGCATTTATAATTGTTTGAGCACTATTTGCTACACTACACTTGCTTTGACTTTAACACACATTAAATTGCCTACCTCTTCAACATGTTTTTTTGATGTGTGCTTTTTTCAATCTCTAACGAAGCTTGGCAAATGCTCTGTGTGTATTGATTTTATATTTGTTTTAGAGGGGACGAGTAGAATCCCAACTCATTAGTACCCTTGTTCAGCAGATCTCCAGCTCATTAGTATCCCCGTTCAGCAGATCCGTAGCTGACATACCCTCGTTCAGCAGATCCCCAGCTTATTAGTACCTGTGACAGACCTAGCCGGGACAGAGGCTTTTGGAGGGGACTGAATGCAAGCCTCTTGCCTACCGACTATGGGCCCTGGCATTTGAGGAATGCTGATTAATGAGATCTGGAAAGCCCTGGGTCTTCTGTTGTCTACTTCTAAGTATTTCACCCATTGTTGTTTGTGCTAATTAACCTTGCTATTGTATGAAGGAGTTCTGTGTTGATAATGTTGATTGTGTCTTCTGAGCTAAAAGAGACGGCAAGTCTGTCCTAAAGGTCATATCTCTTAGTCACTTAGGCTGTCTAAAGGATTAGATAATTAGCTCATGTTAATTAGGTTTCTGGTTACAGCTTGTCATCCTGCTGTATATATTTGTGTGAAATCTCAAATAAAAGGTGATTCCTGATGTACTCCAAGACTGGTGTGGTCTGATGTTTTACCCTGCACTGAGCTACGACTAGTGAATGGGAAAACTAAGGGGTCTTGGATTGTGTGGTACTGGACAGAGGAAGCATTTACAGCGGACATCTTCAGTACGGGGTCCGTCACAGTACCTTTGTTCAGCAGATGCCCAGGTTATTAGTACGCTTGGTCAGCAGATCCCCTGCTCAGTGGTAACCCTCAGCTTTGCTGACCCCCCACTCAGTAGTAATCCCCAGCTCTGCTGATTATCTGGTTTTCTGATCCTCCTCACTCTCTGGCCCCCGCTCACCTCCTGCTATGTTGCGCCCATGCTGCATACCATGTGTGACATTGGCTAGTTTCTCCTGCTCTGGTTCCGAAGCTCTGCTGATCCTCTGCCCCTCAGTCCTCACACTTTAGTCCCGTTCACCTTTTGCTATTGCGTTCCCATGTTGCACACCACGTGTTCCGTCTGCTAGTTGCTCCGCTCCAGTCTGGACCCTGCTCACTTTTCTGCTGCTCCAAGCGGCACACTAGATCTTAGACATGTGCATTTTGTTTCTTTCCGAATCGAAATTTGCACGAATTTTTCATTATTTGGAAATTCGGATGCATCCGAATTTCCGAATTACAAAAGTGATGAATTTAAACGAATCCGAAAAAAAAAGCGAACAAATTCGAATCGAATTCGAAAGCATATTCAAATTCGAAAACATATTCGAATCGAAGTCGAAAACATAATCGAATTCAAAAACAAATTTGAATCGAATTTGAAAACAATAGAAATCGATTTTCTAAAAAATACAATAAAATAGAATATAAAATCATAAAGCAATAGAATACATATATATAATATTTTTTTATTCTGTTTTATTGTTTTTCTATGCTTTTCTTTTCTTTTCTATTATTTTCTATTCTTTAATAGTCTTTTCTATTCAAATTCGAATTCATTCTATACGAAATTCGAATTTCAGGAACATGGCTTCTGAAAATCGAATTTCGTATAGAATGAATTTGAATTTGAATAGAAAAGATTAGAATAGAAAAGAAAATAATAGAAAAGAATAAACTAGAAAAACATATATTGTATTTTATTCTATTCTGTTCTATTGTTTTTCTATTCTATTATTTTTTATTATTTTCTATTCTATTCTAATCTTTTCTATTCAGATTCACAATCATTCTATATGAAATTTGAATTTCGGAAAATGGTTTTATATATATATATATCTATAGATATAGATATCTCTATATCTATATCTATAGATATAGAGATATCTATATCTATAGATATAGATATAGAGATATCTATATCTATATCTATAGATATATATATATATCTATAGATATAGATAGAGATATATATATATATCTCTATCTATATCTATAGATATATCTATATCTATATATATATATAAATATTTTATATATATATAACCATTTTCAGAAATTCTCATTTCGAAAATCGAATTAGAATAGAAGTAAATAGAAGTAAAGAATAGACTAGAAAAACAATAGAATTATATTTTTATCTATCTATCTATCTATCTATCTATCTATCTATCTATCTATCTATCTATCTATCTATCTATCTATCTATCTATAGATAGATATATATCTATCTATAGATATATATCTATATCTATATCTATATATATAGATATAGATATATATCTATATATAAAGTTCCACAGGTTGCTGCACTTCAAAATTTGTTGCTTTATTCCATCAAATCTTTAGAAAAAGATTACAAAGCAAGTAGAGTCATTCCAAACAGAATCATTACAATCATTTGTTCAAACAAAGATTACGTTTCAGGCTGATTTGTTCGCACCCTTCCTTAGATCAGTCAGAACACATCTGAACTTTATTTTTATATAAACAAGGTCAGTGGGAGGACCTGTTTGCTGACACTAGATTGAAAGCTGTGTGTGGTTCTCCTCTATACTTCAATATATATATATATATTATGTTTTATTCTATTCTGTTCTATTGTTTTTCTAGTCTATTCTTTTCTACTCTATTCTAATCTTTTCTATTCAAATTCATTTTATACGAAATTCGAATTTCGGAAGATGGTTATATATATATAATTTTTTTTTTCTATGCTATTCTTTTCTATTATTTTCAATTTTTTTCTAATCTTTTCTATTTGAATGCAAATTCATTCTATACGAAATTCGAATTTCAGAAAATGGTTATATAGAAATAGAATGAAATCAAATTCTAATAGAAAAGACTAGAATAGAAAAAACAATAGAACAATATATATAAAACATCTTCCGGTATTGGAATTTGCTACAAAATGAATTCGAATTCGAATAGAAAAGATTAGAATAGAATATATTATATTTTTTTCTATTCTGTTCTATTGTTTTTGCATGCTATTCTTATTTTCTATTCTATTTGAATCTTTTCTATTGGAATTCGATTTCATTCTATATGAAATTCGAAATTTCGCAAAAAGGTTATATATAGTTTACTTTTTCAAATTCGGTCAAATTTTTTTCGAATGCAGTAGAATTTTTTCGAATTTGATAGTTTTTTTTTTTGAATGCGGTAGAATTTTTTCGAATTTGATTGTTTTTTTCGAATGTGGTAGAATTTTTTCGAATTTGATAGTTTTTCTTCGAATGCGGTAGAATTTTTTCGAATTTGTTAGTTTTTTTCGAATTCGGTAGAATTTTTTTTGAATTTGATAGTTTTTTCGAATGCGGTAGAATTTTTTCGAATTTGAATACGAAACTAAACGAATCCCGAAAACGAATGTAATGAATGCAACTAATTTAACGAAACAAATTTAGTTAAATAACGAACCAAAGCTAAACTAAACAATTTTTTTCATCCTGCACATGTCTATAGATGTGACACCTGCACCAGACATTTCCAGAATATATACATGTAGCGCACTACTCCCTTGGGAGCTGCAATGTTGTTCATTACCTTTATGTCAATTACCCCCGATCTTCCTTCCCATGCAACTTTAACACGCCAGGGTTTAGGAACGTGCAGGTAGTCCCAAATCAAGTCACTCTCCCGCTCGCTCCATAGACTCATATTTGTCCAGTACTTCTGGTGACCCCCAGTCCATAGCCCGGCCCTCGTTTACCCTACCCGGCTCACCCGAGGGATCCCCCTCTATTAACTGTGGCTCCTTCCGGGCAGGCTCAGCAAGGGGCTTATTTACAATGACCAGCTTTACAGAGGATTCTTCCGGGGTTTGCCCACTAAGACTAGCAGTCCCCAGGTCCCTGACCAGGCCACAGGCTTCCCCAACAGGTCCTACCTGAACCTCCGGTACCTCCGAATCCCCTGAACCAGTTTGGAACTCCTCCACTGCAGATGCAGGTGACACTCGACCCTCTCCGGCCTTCCGGGTCATCTGGACTTGAGGCAGGCAAAGTCTGGTAACAGAACTGGCAAAATAGTACTTTACCTCCTGTTGTACAGGTCCCAGGCGTGTCAGTTGTGTACCGCAATGCCCACACGGGGCCCAGGCGCTGACTCCCATGGTAGGCTTCCGACAGCTGGGACACAACATACAGAGTCTCTCCACTCCCTCCACTACTCCAAGTGCTAGTCCTCCAGTGAGCTCCAGGCAAATACCTGGAACCTGGTCCTGCTTATCAGTTGACCGCCGCATGGTGGGTGTGCTCCGAACACTCTCCGCCATCTTCCTCGGCTGTGAGTGTGTCGCGTGGCATGCTGAACGCTGGTATCTTTTCCTCCTGGGCATGGCTCCGCCCTGTCGCTCATTGGTTCAGCGCACGAGGAACTGTAACACTACATTTTCTTTGTGCACCCCAGCGACACCTGGTGGCAGGCACTGTAGAATTGCAGGTTACAGCAGCAGTCATGATTTTCACAGTCAAAGAAAATGTTCCTCTTGTGATGTCCCACTATAAGAGAACAATTTCCCCATAGTCTCCGGCCATGCCACCTCCTGTGTCCCCCTTAGTCCTAAGAGAGTGGTGCTTTCTTTCACTCCCCATTTATGTTCTTTTTTACATGTATGTTGGTGGGAACTACTTCAGAACCTGCCTGAAGGAGAGACTGCAGACGCTGTTGATGTGTAATTTTTTGCATGGACTTCTTTTTTTATGGACTTCTCTGTTTATGAATGGATAGCACCAATATATTGCTGTCTATATATACCGTATTTATTGGCATATAACACGCACAGGCGTATAACACGCACCTTCATTTTAGGTGGGAAGTTTCAGGGAAAACATCTAATTTTAAATAAAGAACCTTGAAGCAAAATAAGGGTCAGTGCCCATCAATGCAGCCTCACCATTGCCCATCTGCAGCCTGATCAATTTCATCTGCAGCCTCACAATTGCCCATCACTGCAGCTTGATCAATGTTCATCTGCAGCCTCACAATGGCCCATCAATTCAGCTTGATCAATGCCCATCTGTAGCCTCACAATTGCCCATCAATGCAGCCTGATCAATCCCCATCTACAGCCTTACAATGGCCCATCAATGCAGTTTGATCAATGCCCATCTGCAGCCTCACAATTGCCCATCACTGCAGCTTGATCAATGCCCATCTGCAGCCTCACAATGGCCCATCAATGCAGCTTGATCAATGCCCACCTGCAGCCTCACAATTGTCCATCAATGCAGCTTGATCAATGCCCATCTGCAGCCTGATCAATGCCCATCTGCAGCCTCACCTCAGATTACTGCTGCCTCGAATGGGACAGGGAGGGGGAAGGGACGAGCGGCGTCAGATTACATACAGCGAGAATCTCCTGTTTACTCGGTGGCCTCTTTAATGCAAAGTCTCGCCTCCTGGACCGGCTTCTATGATAGACAGAACACTGGTCCAATGCCAGCGTAGGAGACAGGACTTCCTATTACAGAGGCTGCTGAGTAAACAGGAGATTCTCGCTGTATGTAAAGTGATGGCGCTCACCTCGCCCCCCCTCCCTGTTCCCTCCTAGGCAACCCAAATTGCAGTATTGGCGTATAACACGCACACACTATTTGCACCCGATTTTCAGGGTGAAAAAGTGAGTGTTATACGCCTATAAATACAGTATATATACATTTATATATATATATATATATATATATATATATATATATATATATATATATATATATATATATATATATATATATATAACTCTGCCTCCTCCTCTCCATTGCCCCTTTCTGTGGGGGTCCCCCAAGGCTCTGTTCTTGGACCCCTTCTCTTCTCTATCTACACCTCCTCCCTTGGTCACTTGATAACCGCCCACGGCTTCCATTACCACTTATACGCCGATGACACCCAAATCTATCTGTCTACTCCTCACCTCACTCCTTCAGTCTCCTCTCGCATTACTAACTTACTAACTGACATATCAGCATGGATGTCGCACCACTTACTTAAAGCGGGGGTCCACCTATCTATCGTTTTTTTTTTTTTTTGAGTTCATTCACAAACTATTCTTCTCAGCATTACATACTCACATATTGTGTGTAATATGTCCTCCTGTGTCAGATTTCGTCGGAAAGAATAACTTATATTATTCACTGCAGGCGGTTTCCATCTTCATTGTGGGCATTTGAAGCCCACAAGCATTTATTTCCTGGATGTGGTGAATGCTGTGCTCCCAGCATTCACCGCTCGTTCCCGCACATGCTCAGTGGCATCCTGGGAAGCCAGAGACTAGCTCCCAGGAGTCTGGGAGAGGCTAGAAACACGCCTACTCCCACGGGAGGAGAACCAGGAAGTGCAAAGAAGTATAGAAAAATAAAAGGTAATTACGGCGATTTAAATTTTTTTAAACGGCATGTCAGCATCTAGGCAAGGAAGAGAATGCATACAGATATTGTTCAAAATTTTGGTGGAACCCCGCTTTAAACTAAATCTCTCTAAAACTGAGCTATTAATATTCCCCCCCCCACCCGTGTCCCCCCTCCACGACTTTTCCATCAAAATCAACAATGCAACCATCAGTCCCTCCCCTCATGCCAGGGTACTAGGTGTAATCCTAGACTCTGACTTGTCATTTCAGCCTCAAATCCAATCATTGTCAAAAGTTTGTAGAATGCACCTCCGTAACATCTCTAATATTCAACCCTTTTTAACAAATGAAACCACCAAGCTCCTCATTCACTCCCTTGTTATCTCTCGCCTTGACTATTGCAACTCTTTTCTCATTGGCCTGCCTCTCCATAGGCTATCCCCTCTTCAGTCTATCATGAATGCTGCTGCCAGACTTATCCACTTTACCAACCGCTCAATGTCTGCCAACCCTCTCCTCCAATCCCTACGCTGGCTCCCAATCACCCAGCGAATTAAATTCAAAATACTAACCACAGCATACAAAGCCATTCACAACTCTGCTCCGAGCTACATCACAAAATCTTGTCTCCAAATATCACCCAAATCGTCCTCTCTGCTCTTCTCAAGACCTCCTACTCTCAAGCTCTCTCGTCTCCTCCTCTCATGCTCGTCTCCAGGATTTCTCCAGATCCTCTCCCATCCTCTGGAACTCGCTACCTCCACCTGTCCGGCTATCCCCTACTCTTGCTACCTTTAGGCGATTCCTGAACACTCTTCAGGAAAGTCTATAATGTCTCTAACTAATCTTTTACCACTTCCATCAGCTCATTCCCCACAGTTACAACCTTTTGTACCACATGCCCCACCCTATTAGATTGTAAGCTCTTCTGAGCAGGGCCCTCTTAATCCTCCTGTATCTTATTGTATTATAGCTGTATTGTCTCCCTTTTATATTGTAAAGCGCTGCGTAAACTGTTGGCGCTATATAAATCCTGTATAATAATAATAATAATATATTAACATTACATCCCCTTAACTATTAGACTACTAGATGGGGGGGCTGGCACCACTCCCAATAAAGCAGTGTTAGAGCCCAATTAAACTTCTTGCAAGCTCAGTTCAGAAATGTTTTCTCCATATAATGCAATCCACCTTACCTCGTGTTAAGTGCACACCACTCCCCAACACTCCTATAAACCCATTGGCTCACAATGCCTGTCATATTTCTGATAGGTAATAGCCTATTTAGGATATAAGCACTCCACACTTGCAGGGCTCCAGATGTCCAGTCCCCTTCCCCTTTCCCTTTAAGGGGTCACTCAGGCAGCGCACATGAAAAGAAAAAGATACTGATAGTGTAGTACCGTTAACATATTTAGTTTATTTACGTTTCAGTTAAAATTCTACTCACAAGCATAAAAATCACAACACCAATCAAGGTATTCAATGAAGTGCAAACAGTCAGGTGCAGCCTTACCAGTATGCCGAGTGATTGCTGTCACACCCAGTTCGTTCCTTCGTGACTTCTGAGGCCATGTAATCAGTGAATGGGAGCAGAAAGAGAGGATGCCGGGGGCCATGTGCATAGCTCCCAACTGTCCCTGATTTTGAGGGACTGTCCTTGATTTGGAGCAATGTTCCTCTGTCTCTCTGTCCTCCTCATTTGTCCCTCATTTTGGTCTGATCTAGATAGTTGTATATAAAATGCACTTTTTTATCTATCAAAAGGTGTTTTTTCAGTGCTAAACCTTTTATCTGATTTCTAGGTTGCTGCATTTGTAAATTCCAAAAGCCAATATAAAAGAATAGTAGTGGTAAAAAAAAAGCACTTGTGGGTTTAACCAATCTTGTTTTTCTGTACATTTCTCCTTTAAGGGGTCGTGGTAAGGGGTGTGTCCTATGCCTGCATACTTTAGCTGATAGGTGTCCCTCATTTCTATCTCAAAAGGTTGTGAGGTATGCATGTGATCAGTGAGTGGGAGCAGGAAGAGAGGATGCCAGGGGCCATGTGATTAGTGAGTGGGAGCAGGAAGAGAGGATGCCGGGGGCCATGTGATTAGTGAGTGGGAGCAGGAAGAGAGGATGCTACGTGCTATGTGATCAGTGAGCAGGAGGAGAGGATGTCAGGGGCATAGGGTCAGTGAGCGGGAGCAGGAAGAGAGGATCTCGGGGGGCATGTGATCAGTGAGCAAGAGCAGAAGAAGATACTGGCAGCTGTGTGACCAGCAATGGGGAGCAGGAGCACGAGGAGCAGACATCGGGAGATGTGTGATCAGTTAGCAGGAGCAAGAGTAGAGGACTCCAGGGGCTGTGAAATCAGTGAATGGAAGGAAAGGATGCTGGGAGCTGATGATAAGTGAGTGTGATCAGGAGGACGCTGGGGGCTGTATGATCACTGAGTGGGAGCAGAAGGAATGGATGCCAGGGGTTGTGTGATCAGTGAACATGTAAGCAGGTGCCTACGAGAGGGCTAACATATTTTCTTGTGTGAGTTTTTGTTTTTCCTGACTGTACTTATGCCCTCCTGGTAATTGAGCCAGCCAGGTGAAAAGTGTTATAATGTCTTAACGTTGCACTGTGTCCTTGGGTTGACCTGGGAGCTGGAAGTAACCAAGCTGTAGGGGTTAAAATTATTCCCACTCTTTTCAGCAAGGTTACCACCCCCTACAGGTCAACCCACATAAAAGGAGCTGTCTCTAAGCCCAAGGATTGAGCCCTCTGGGGATACTGCCAAAATGCAGCCTGTTACTCTGCTGGAGTGATCACCCCTTGAGGGAATGATGGGAGCCTAATCGGGGTTCCCAAGCCAGGGGACCCCATGGACTTGTAGCTGCTAATCATGGACCTATTGCCTTTATGGATTTTTGCCAATCATGGGCTCTAGAGGCTTGCACTACCTCTTGTGGGTTACTTGTCTGAATAGACTTTACCCTAAAATGTATGCACATTTGATGGGGCACTAGAAGAGCTTTGTATAGGAACTGTGTGGAAGTTGTCTTTTGAGAACTGTACTGTCATCAGCAACTACCTCAGTAAAGGATCTTTATTTGTTCACTTGCTATACCTGGCCTGATGTCTCTTAAGTGAGTGCATGCACAGCATATCAAAAGAACAGGGCTTGCAACAAAACAAGGGCACTGAGTTAGAGGAAGATACAACACATGGATCTAACACACAGAGTGCTATCCAGAAGAATATAGTGTGCTGTTTCTAAGGGCTACAGTGTTTGTGTCACATGAAAGGCAGACAATCAGCCAGGAAATGGATGACATGGCAGAGGTGATGGTCACTCTGGTAGTGGAGGGGGTTAAAGTGTTCGGCACCTCCACTAGCAGCCAGTTTCCCACTCATTGGGACCTGATCCATGGAAGAGAGTGCTTGGGGATCTAGCCTGGAGTCAGGGGAGAGATGTATGAGGTACCTTGGGAGAATAAGAGCAAGCATGGTGATTGGGGAAGGAGAGAGAGCATTTCCTGTATCCCATAACAACCATGGGATTAGTCACTGGGAGAGAGGTGATGCTAATGCTTGAGTGGTGGAGACCGATACAGACTCAGTGGTAGTAAAGAAAGGACTCCCTGGAGCAGCACATCCGTGCTGTCCCTGACCTAGGTGTGTAAATGGCAACCTCAGCCTAGACTCCGACCAGGCCATGCCTTCAACACGTTTCCCCTCGAAACTTAGTAATGGGGATGAAGATCCCAGGCATGTGGGGGGGTACTTATGCATTATTGGCTATCATTCAAATGTGAAAAGCTGTGTATGGTGAAGATGTGTTTAAAGGAAATTGCTTAGAAAATTCTGATTAGTAATTAAAGGATGTGGGATGAATAAACCCCCTGAGGCCCTGAATTACAAAGAATGAAAATACAAAAAAAAAAAAAAATTAAAATACTGATCCTAAGCTGAAATTAAAACAAAATCGAATAATACAAATGCAAAAAAAAACTAGTTCTCCCTCCCGGAAACCAGTAAAAATGTATTTATATTTTATCATATTAAAACCACTAAGGAAGAAAGGATTGAAAAAAATAATTAATATTATGATGAATGGAAATTATATGGAATCTCCAAAGAGGAACAAAACACTCAAAGATAAAAAATAATCATGAGCCAAGCAGGTCTAACTATAGAGTCTGTGTAGGAAGGAAGACAAAGATAAGTATATATTATTCATAGTAGTGAGTAATATCCCACTCATGGTTTAGGCCTTTGGGGATACGAGTATCCAGTCTGAAGATCCAATAGACCTCCCTTCATAGGAGGGAGAAGAGGTCACCACCGCAAGCTGGACAATCAACCCTTTTAACTATATGGACTTTAAAGGATTGTACATTTTGATGGTGAAATTGATGAAGTGCCTGGCCAAGTTCATATTTTTATTAGTTCTGTCAGAAACGAGGTCTGTCATTCTGTCACTTAGTCGTCTGGCTGTTCTTTCTATGTATTGTATGTTGCATGTGGTACATGTGGTAAGTGACCACATACAGTGTATTACATATTTAGAATGACAGTTACAGGCTTAGTGGTACCAGTCCCTAAATACTGCACACCTGGGAGTGGTGTCCTCTAAGCAGAAGGAGTGTTCAAATGTCATCACTAGGGATGAGCCGAACAGCCCCCTGTTCGGTTCGCACCAGAACTTGCGAACAGGCAAAAAATTTGTTCGAATACGCGAACACCGTTAAAGTCTATGGGACACGAACATGAATAATCAAAAGTGCTAATTTTAGAGGCTTATATGCAAGTTATTGTCATAAAAAGTGTTTGGGGACCTGGGTCCTGCCCCAGGGGACATGGATCAATGCAAAAAAAAGTTTTAAAAACGCCCATTTTTTCGGGAGCAGTGATTTTAATAATGCTTAAAGTGAAACAATATAAGTGTAATATCCCTTTAAATTTCGTACCTGGGGGGTGTCTAAAGTATGCCTGTAAAAGGGCGCATGTTTCACGTGTTTAGAACAGTCTGACAGCAAAATGACATTTCAAAGGAAAAAAAGTCATTTAAAACTACACGCGGCTATTAATGAATTGCCGGTCCAACAATACACAGAAAAGTTCATTGATAAAAAGGGCATGGGAATTCCCCACAGGGGAATCCCGAACCAAAATTAAAAAAAAAAAAAATGACGTGGGGGGTCCCCCTAAATTCCATACCAGGCCCTTCAGGTCTGGTATGGATTTTAAGGGGAACCCCGCGCCAAAATTTAAAAAAAATGGCGTGGGGTCCCCCTAAAAATCCATACCAGACCCTTATCCAAGCACGCAACCTGGCAGGCCGCAGGAAAAGAGGGGGGGACGAGAGAGCACCCCCCCTCCTGAACCGTACCAGACCACATGCCCTCAACATTGGGAGGGTGCTTTGGGGTAGCCCCCAAAACACCTTGTCCCCATGTTGATGAGGACAAGGGCCTCATCCCCACAACCCTTGCCCTGTGGTTGTGGGGGTCTGCGGGCAGGGGGCTTATCGGAATCTGGAAGCCCCCTTTAACAAGGGGACCCCCAGATCCAGTTTTTGACAATTCCTTTATTTAAATGCTTCTTCTTTCTTCTATCTTCTATCTTCCTTCGGTTTCTTCCTCCATCTTCTTCTTCTGGTTCTTCTGGTTCTTCCTCCGGTGTTCTCGTCCGGCATCTTCTTCCGCAGAGTCGGCGTCTTCTTCCCTTCTCATCGGGCTGCTCCGCATCCATGATGGCATGGAGGGAGGCTCCCGCTGTGTGACGCTTCTCCTCTTCTGACGGTTCTTAAATAATGGGGGGCGGGGCCATCATGGATGCGGAGCGGCCCGAGTAGAAGAAGGGAAGAAGACGCCAACGCCGTGGAGGAAGATGCCGGACGAGAAGAAGATGGAGGAAGAAACTGAAGGAAGATAGAAGAAAGAAGAAAGAAGATAGAAGAAAGAAGAAGCATTTAAATAAAGGAATTGTCAAAAACTGTCTCTTGTCATTTTTAACATTTTTGACAGTTTTTTTGTGAAATGGTAAGTGTACTTTTGTACCCCTTTACCATTTCACACAGGGTGGAGGACCGGGATCTGGGGGTCCACTTGTTAAAGGGGGCTTCCAGATTCCGATAAGCTCCCCTCCCGCAGACCCCCACAACCACTAGCCAAGGGTTGTGGGGATGAGGTGTTTTGGGGGGCTACCCCAAAGCACCCTTCCAATGTTGAGGGCATGTGGCCTGGTACGGTTCGGGGGGGGGGCGCTCTCTCGTCCCCCCCTCTTTTCCTGCAGCCTGCCAGGTTGCGTGCTCGGATAAGGGTCTGGTATGGATTTTTGGGGGGACCTTTTTTTTAAATTTTGGTGCGGGGTTCCTCTTAATATCCATACCAGACCTGAAGGGCCTAGTATGGAATTTAGGGGGACCCCCCACCTCAATTTTTTTTTAAATTTTGGCCGGGTTTACCCTGTGGGGAATTCCAATGCCGTTTTTATCAATGAACTTTCATGTGTATTGTCGGACCGGCAATTCATTAATAGCCGCAAGTAGTTTTAAATGACTTTCCTTTGAAATGTCACTTTGCTGTCAGACTGTTCTAAACATTGGAAACATGCGCCCCTTTACAGGGATACTATAGACACCCCCCAGGTACGAAATTTAAAGGGATATTACACTTTTATTGTTTCACTTTAAGCATTATTAAAATCACTGCTCCCGAAAAAACGACCGTTTTTAAAACTTTTTTTGCATTGATCCATATCCCCTGGGGCAGGACCCAGGTCCCTAAACACTTTTTATGACAATACCATGAATATAAGCCTTTAAAATTAGCACTTTTGATTTCTCCCATAGACTTTTAAAGGGTGTTCCGCGGCATTCGAATTTGCCGCGAACACCCCAAATTGTTCGCTGTTCGGCGAACTGGCGAACAGCTGATGTTCGAGTCGAACATGAGTTTGACTCGAACTCGAAGCTCATCCCTAGTCATCACTATAACAAGGTCAGACACAGAGTACAATGAGTTAACAGTGTCATTGTTATAGCTGAGGGCAGGGCCACCCGGTGATGTAAATAGGTGACCCCGCCCCCTCTGATGACACGGGGGCTTTCCCGTGGCTTCCCCATGGAAGTGGCGGGGTCACCCATTTACGTCACAGGTTGGCCCCGCCCTCAGCTATATAAGAACTGTCACCCAGAAGAAGCGTCAGTCGGCGGGAGCCTCCCATGGAGGCGGAACGGTTGCAGTATTTTTTTTTTCTTTTTCGGTCCGTCAGGCGGCATGGATTTACATCGCGGGACATTTTTAAATTTTTTTAATAATGGACTTGTCCCAAGCTGTCTCTTGTCTTTTTTACCATTGTTGACACGTTGCATGCTCGGATAAGGGTCTGGTATAGTTTTTGGGGGGGCCCTACACCATTTTTAAAAAAAAAATTGGCGCAGGGTTCCCCTTAAAATCCATACCAGACCTGTAGGGCCTGGTATGGATTTTAGGGGGACCCCCACGCAATTTTTTTAAAATTTTGGTTTGGGGTTCCCCTTAATATTCATACCAGACCCAAAGGGCCTGGTAATGGACTGGGGGGGGATCCATGCCCTTATTTTCAATGAGTTTTACCTATATTGCCGAGACACAACAATTCATTAAAGCCGCGATCAGTTTTAGATGAAAATTTTTCCTTTAGAAATGTCATTTTGCTGTGGTACTGTTCTAAACAAGGGAAAAATGCGCCACTTTACAGGCATACTATAGACACCCCCAGGCACGATATTTAAAGGAATATTTCATTTTTATTGTTTCACTTTAAGCATTTAAAAAATCACTGCTCCCGAAAAAACTGCAGTTTTTTAAAAATTTTTTTGCATTGATACATGTCCCCTGGGGCAGGACCCAGGTCCCCAAACACTTTTTATGACAGTAACTTGCATATAATCCTTTAAAATGAGCACTTTTGATTTTTCATGTTTGTGTCCCAAAGACTTAACGGTGTTCGTGTGTTCTAAATTTTTTGCCTGTTCGGTATGTTCTGGTGCGAACCAAACCAGGGGGTGTTCGGCTCATCCCTATTGATAACCTCTGCAGTTTTTATTTTTTGCACTATAAACAAAAAAAGAACGACAAATTTGAAAACAAAAAAAATATTTTTTACTTTTTACTATAATAAATATCCCCAAAAATGTTTTACAAAACAAATTTCTTCATCAGTTTAGGCCAATATATATTCTTCTACATATTTTTGGTAAAAAAAATCGCAATAAGCGTATATTGATTGATTTATGCAAAAGTTATAGTGTCTATAAACTATGGGAAAGATTTATGGCATTTTTATGGCATTTTTATTATTTTTTTTTAAAATAGTAATGGCGATGATCTGATGATGATTTTTAGCGGTACTGCAACATTGCGGACAGATCGGAGACTTTTGACACTTTTTGGGACCATTGGCATTTATACAGCGATCAGTGCTGTAAAAATGCACTGATTACTGTGTAAATGTCACTGGCAGGGAAGGGGTTAACACTAGGGAGCAATCAAGGGGTTAATTGTGTGTTCCCTCAGTGTGTTCTAACTGTGTGGGGATGGTAGTGATTAGGAGAGGAGACATATCGTTTTTCCTACTTAGTAGGAACACACGATACGGCTCATCTTCCCTGACAGCACAGGGATTTGTTTACACACACAAATCCTGGTGCTGACGCTCGTGCATGCGATCGTTCTTGGCAGGCAGGGATCATGCCCGCCGGCTGCACGCATCGGGGCCCCCTGCACGCGCCCTCTGGTGGCCAAGGAATGGATGTACCCATACGGGATTTTGCCCAGGGGAGCCATTCTGCCGCAGTATATCTGCGTGAGCCAGTCGGGAACCAGGTAACCATGGAGGTGCTTCCTGTGATGTGTCATGAGGATAAACACTGCAGTTTTGGTTACTGAAGCCCCCCGATTCCCTCGTGAAGACTGAGGAGAAGAATAAATTCAATACCTTCGCCATCTCCCCATCCTTTGTAACCAGATGTCCTTCCTCATTCTTTATGGGGCCAATATGGTCTGTCCTCCCTTTTTTACTGTTTACATACTTAAAGAATTTCTTGGGATTTTTTTTGCTTTCCTCTGCTATGTGTCTTTCATGTTCTATCTTAGCCGCCCTAATTGCACCCTTACATTTTTTTGTTGCATTCTTTATAAAGTCTAAATGCTGATGATGATCCCTCAGCCTTGTATTTTTTGAAGCCCTTCTCCTTTGCTTTTATATGCATTTTTACATTGGAGTTTAGCCATCCAAGACTTTTGTTCACTCTTTTAAATGTATTACTCAATGGGATGCATTGGCTAATGCCCTTATTTAATATCTTAAAGCAAACCCATCTCTCCTCTGTGTTCTTTGTTCCTAAGATTTCCTATTCTTCACCACAAGGACCGAAGGTCCCAGCCCACAAAAGGCAGTTCATTGAGGCCTGGCTGAAGTAGTGTCAGGCCTACCCATGCGGTGCTAGCTAGTCTGGAGGAGTGACAGTCTGCAGCAAGCAAAGTGCTGGGTGGAGGAACAGTCTCAAGCAAGTGAAGTGCTGGAGGAGGAAACGGTGAGCAGCAGTTGTTTTTGCTGGTGAAAGAAGAGTGAAGCGTATATACAGGAGTGTATATAGGAGTCCTAAGCAACTTTGCACTAAATTTTCCTGGGCATCCCATAATTTCCAAATCCCTATCCCAGTTTAATCCCCTTCAAATATACAAACAAAACAAAGCAATGGACTGGTTTCTGTCTCTGAGTGACTGAGATGGATGTCTGGCTGGGCAGGGTGACGGGTGAACCACTACACACAGCAACACCCAAGGGGCATGGCTACATGTGCTTCTTCTTTAGCCACTCCCTTGTTGCCTTGGCGGTATGTTATAGGTCATTGTCATGCTGAAAGACCCATTCATGACCCATCTTTGGTGTTCTGGCTGAGGGAAGAAGATTCTCTTCCAAGATTTTACAATGCATGGTCCCATCCATTGGCCCCTCAATACGGCAAAGTCGGTCTATATCTTTAGCAGAGAAACAGCCCCAAAGCACCATCCCTACAGTCAAGCAGGAGATGAAAAATATTATGCTTTGGGGCTGTTTCTCTGCTAAAGGTACAGGCTGACTCTGCTACATTGAGGGGCCAATAGACAGGGCCATGTATCGTAAAATCCTGGATAAGAACTTTCTTCCTTCAGCCAGAACACTGAAGATGGGTCATGAATGGGTCTTCCAGCATGACAATGACCCAAAACATATAAACGTCCTACCAACAAGGGTTTCTCTACCAAGTACTAAGTCATGTTTTGCTTGGGGATCAAATACTTATTTTAGTCACTGAGCTGCAACTTAACCACATGCCGACCAGCGCACGATGATATACGTCGGCACAATGGCACAGCTGGGCAAATGGGCATACAGGTACGTCCCCTCTAAATCGCGGCATTGTGGCCCGCATACTCCGTGACGGTGATTCGATATCCGCCGGGGGGCCCACGATCGTGTCACAGGGTGGCAGAACGGGGAGATATAAGCAAGGCATTTCCCTGTTCTGCCTAGCAACATGACAGAGATCTACTGCTCCCTGTCATCGGGAGCAGTAATCTCTGTCATGTTCTAGTGAGGCAATCCCCCCACAGTTAGAATCACTCCCTAGGACACACTTGATCCCTTGATCGCCCCCTAGTGTTTAACCCCTTCCCTGCCAGTGTCATCTACACAGGAATCAGTGCATTTTTATAGCACTGATCGCTGTATAAATGGCAATGGTCCCAAAATGGTGTCAAAAGTGTCCAATGTGTCCGCCATAATGTCGCAGTCACAATAAAAATCACAGATTGACACCATTACTAATAATAAAAAAAAAAATAATAAAAATTCCATAAATCTATCCCCTATTTTGTAGATGCTATAACTTTTGCCCAAACCAATCAGTATACGCTTATTGAGATTTTTTTTACCAAAAATATGTTAAAGAATACATATCAGCCTACACTGAGAAATACATTTTTTTATATATTTTTGGGGATATTTATTATAGCAAAAAGCAAAAAATATTGCTTTTTTTCAAAATTGTCTCTATTTTTTTGTTTATAGCGCAAAAAATAAAAACCGCAGAGGTGATCAAATACCACCAAAAAGAAAGCTCTATTTGTGGGAAAAAAAGGACATCAATTTTGTTTGGGTGCAACGTTGCATGACTGTGCAATTGTCAGTTAAAGCGACGCAGTGCCATATCGCAAAAAGTGCTCTGGTAAGGAAGTGGGTAAATCCTTCCGGGGCTGAAGTGGTTAATTTATAGCATTTGTTTTATGTATTTTTCTGGATTTTTGGTTAATATTACTAGATGTCTCTATCATTTAAAATACACCTGTGATAAAAATGATAGACCTTTCATTTCTTTGTAAGTGGGTAAACTTACAAAATCTGTAGGGGATCAAAACATTATTTTCCCCACTGTATATGCTCATGCCTGATCCCTGTTGACACTCATACACAGTACTCCTTGGATGTGGAGATATTATCTCTCTCTTACCATTTATGTATTCTCAGATATGCTATACTGCCAAGCAAACATTAACACATCTATGCGGAACCCATATTGAGAACTACCCTTTTGGGTACAGAATCATCCATTTTAACTCCTCGGTGTCCAGCCGTATCCTATCTATCCCACCGCCTTCAAAAACAGGACCAACCCTTGGTTCTAAGTAACATCACGTTGGTATGTAATTTATGCCCTATATTTAATACCCCGCGTTTAATACCCTATAAAATGTACTTTAATGAAAATTGTCTCTCATATACTCACATATATATAACACACAGAAATTTCAGTGGCTCAGTTGTATCTGCTCCCATGCTTGCCTGGGGATTTTTGCCTTGATGCCCCTGTGTGACTGCCAATTAGCTGTGCCTTACCTCTGGGGTAAGTGTCCCCATACCACTCTTTCAAACAATGTAGTTCTAAAGAACTGTATGGTATGTATTTGTTATGATCATTTTGTACACACTTATGCTCTCTATTTGCTTTTAGTGTCCTATTCCTTCTATTTTCTCCTGAAGAAGCGGGCAACCACGAAACATGTCTAGCCTGTCAGCCTACACTAATATATCTTCTCTGGAGTAGCTTCCCAGGTAGAAGTGCCCCCAATGTGGGGGGGGGGGGGGTAGAAACCATTAAGAGAGGTAATCTTTATATTGTATTGTTGATTATATGTACACAAATATATTTTGTTGATTTTAAAAAAACTTTATAATGTCCTTTGACTGCCCCATTTCATTCAATTTTCTCTTCCTAAGGGGAAAGATTGATGGAATAAGATCTATGTAAACATATGAAGCCTCAGATGTGTTCAGCACTATGTAACTATGTAACTTTTATCTTAGAGGGAAGATTCCACTTCCTGATGTGCTCCTGGAGCTGGGAGTGAAGAAAAATCTCTCAATGGAACACAGACAACAAAAATAATATAAAAAACTAGCTCTAAACCGTATTTATCCTAGCAAATATTTTACTATCATAATTCCTGGTGAGTATTTGTTTGAATTATATGGATTATCCTCATCTTTCCCTAGGCTGAAATGCCTGAAACCACAGCTTGCATTCAGCTACACAGGAAATGTTAATCCTGTATCTCACACACTGCTAACAAATCAAACAAATTATACAAAATTATAAAAGTTTTGTGTTGTCCTATTTCAGTAAAGGAAAATCTGTCACAAGAGGGAAATTACCATAAATGTTATTTACATCCCCTGTCTTTATGCAAGTAAGAAATATTAAAATAATTGAAACATTATAAACAGCTGTACTGGATGTATAATCATCTAAAAATGATCCAATTGTCATTGATTAGTATACAGTTTTCCAGTTATAATATATAAATCAAAGCAGCTGTCTTTTTCTTTGCTACCACTAGATGTCGCCATTGCTATAGCCTGGCACAAGAAGAATAAAAATCTAACAAGGTGAGGGAAATGAATGTATCAGAGTTTTTCTGCTACATGAGATTTAAAAAAATAATGTCTGTTGTTAAAATGTACAAGAGTGCTTAGTGGAACAAAAACCTGCGGTATAAGTGTTACAAAAAAACCCCCAAAAACATCATGTTGTGAAAACTGGATACCTAAACCTGTGCTCTGTAGGTGATTTTTGGTCACCTATATTGAATGGCAAGTTGAAGGTGTACCCTAAGCAAAACACAAAATTCAGTAACAAATGTGTTACCCATATCTTTTGTTATTTTATTTTGATGGATGTACTGTTAAAGAAAAAAAAAGTGATAGACTTTTTTTTTAGATACCAAGGAGTGAAGTGGATATGTTGCTTCTGGAGTGATGTGTATTCAAGACACAAACAGTGCATTTATTAACTTACAATTTACAATGCTCCAATAGAAAACCCACACATGCCTGCAGGAAGCTGATTAGAACATTTAATTGCTGGAGGTGGTACACATACCTCTCAGCTTTAGAACCAGATAAAAAGGGATACGTTGTGCTTAGGTAGCGAAAAAATGGGCACAAGTACATTGTACTGAAGGGCATGACTGCACTGACTGTGAGTCCACTTACAGTGTATAAGCATATATTTTCCACAGTGCAAAAAAACCCCACAAAATATGCCTTATCTTCTGTGCCATAAGCGAGTGATTTCCTTTCATGACAAATGCTTTTCTGCACACAGAAGATAGACATAGAGCTAAACTAACTTTGAGCCAATTCTAAAGAAAAACTTAATAAAACAGTCAGGGACTTCTTTGCAACCGATGTCTTTTGAAACAAAAAACACCATGGTCAGGACTATCTAATATATGACAACAAAGTGTATACAGTAGAGAGCAAGGGTCAACAATACTGTATGCAACACCCGTTGTTGCAAATAGAGTGCAGCCGTGAGGAGTACTTATCATATAACAGTGTAGAGTGTCGTGGTTAAAAGAATGTAGCATAGCTCCCCTTACATTGCTAAACAATTCCTTCCCCCTTCTAGGGTTGCCACCGTTTCTTCAAGCCAAACCACTTTAACCGTGCATGACATGACACCCCAGTCGCGGCGCGATTTTGCCGCGGATGTCACCTGACAAATCGCGGAAAAATCACGTAAACAGAGTCATGGGATGCCAGTCACCCAAAAGAAGTTTCGATTGGGGTGCCATTATCCCCATCCCCTCCTATTACAAATCTTCTTCCCCTACCAGTACAAATCCTCCTCCCTCCAATACTCCCATGGCAGCCGACAGGGGGTACCACGGGGCCCCAGCACACAGGGGGGCCCGGACAGCAGGGGGGGTGCAATTACGGAGGAGGGGGGGCAATTACAGAGGAGTCAAAACATAAGGGAGAGAGAGAGGCACCAGGTAGCTGCTGGTGTGGTAGTTTTTAATAAATTAAATGTTTAAAAACAATCCACTCACTGTCCATGTCAAAGCTGTAGGCATGTCAGTCTGTGAAGTCCGCTGTCCCATTCTCCCGATCCACGCTGCTGTTATCACTGAATTAAATTGTTTTTAAACAATTTAATTTATTAAAAACTTCCGCACCAGCAGCTGCCTGTCGCCTCTCTTTCTCCCTTATGTTTTGACTCCTCTGTAATTGCCCCCCCTGCCCGCCGCTCCGATCCCCCTGCTGTCCGGGTCCCCTCTGTGTGCTGGGGCCCCTACAGGAGGCA
Organism: Aquarana catesbeiana; assembly: GCF_042186555.1. Lineage (NCBI taxonomy): Eukaryota > Metazoa > Chordata > Amphibia > Anura > Ranidae > Aquarana > Aquarana catesbeiana. Next base: position 215,873,081 of record NC_133324.1, read on the forward strand.
CCATGGTACTCTCTGTCAGTAGCACTGGTGTCCGGGTGTCAGGCAGAGGGGAACCCGGGAACAGCATTCTAAACCCAAATTGTCAAAACCAGACAGGTGGCAATCCTATCCCCTTCCCAATCAATGGTGATCAGTGGCAGTAGACAATAACAAACCTCTCATATCATTGGTGGGCAGTGGAAACCCGGGCACAGCATTCTAAACCCATACTGTCAAAACCAGACAGGTGGCAATCCTATCCCCTTCCCAATCAATTGTGATCAGTGCCAGTAAACAATTCCACCCCTCCTGGATCATTGGTGGGCAGTGGCAGTGTTCTCCCTCCCTCCTAGACATTGGTGGTTATTGGCAGTAAACAATCCTTCATCCCTCCCTCACAATGGTGATCAAAGGCAGTAAACAATTTCACCCCCTTTGAATCATTGGTGGGCAGTAGCAGTAGGTAATTTCTCCCTCCCTCCTAGACATTGGTAATCATTGGCAGTAAACAATTCCTTACCCTCTTCCCAATCAATGGTGGTCAGTGGCATTAAGGAATTCTCACATCTGCCCTGAGATTGGCGATTGGTTACAGTAAGCAATCCTTTCCCCATTACCATTGGGCAGGAGATGATTGCATATAACAGTGCCTGCACAGATTCAAGGGTCCTGGAGCAAGTGTTCCAGAATTCAGCTGTAGGACATGTCCTGGATCTGTAGGACCTTGGATTTTTTTTAAATCTCGGGAGTGATCTGCTATAGTTTGGAGCTATGGTTTTGCCATTGATCAGTACCTTGCCATAAACCAGGCTTATTTGTTTCTTTTTATTTTGATATTTCAGATTGAACCCTGTGTCCAGGTGGAGACTGAGATCCTAGGCCCAAGCTGTACATTAGATCTCAGCTTCTGCTCAGCAAAAGATTAAAGGGGTTGTAAAGGTTTAGTTTTAAAAAACAAGTCATACTTACCTCCGCTGTGCAGTTGGCTATGCACAGAGTGGCCTGATCCTCCTCCTCCTGGCGCCTCCTCTTCTCGAGTGTCCCACCAGAGAAGTGCTCTTCGACGGGACACCCGTGTGGGTGCGCTCCCGTTTCCTGCTTCTGCGTCCGTTGACACAGACAGCAGGAATTGGCTCTGCCCCCCGGTGCCCCTGTCATTGGATTTGATTGACAGCAGCGGGAGCCAATGGCTGCGCTGCTATCAATCTATCCAGTCAGGACACAAGACACCGACCAGAGCTGGTGTGCTCATTCCCGTTGTGGGAATTACGGGGCTCAGGTAAGTATAAGGGAGGCTCAGGGGCTCTGCTGCAGCACAGGAGGTTTTTCACCTTAATGCATAGAATACATTAAGGTGAAAAACAGCAATGGTTTACAACCCCTTTAAGCCCTATCCCATGTTTTTCAACTGTTTATAACTTTAGTGGGCAGTAGAAGTTTGGACTTTGGCCAGTTAAGGGACAAGCAACAGGTACTCTCTACTCTGCCTGACATTCAGCAGTGTCTGGCAGTGTTTACTTTGTGCTGTTGTGCTCCACTATGCAGGCTTGTAGGTGCTCCATAAAAAAATTTATTGGGGAGCTGAATTAAACACTCTATGATTTATGGAGGTGTGCCAGTGAATTAACTAACCGTTATGAGTGAAAATCAGAGGGATAGCGGTCAGAGGACTGAAAATATAGGGGGAATAAGGCTGCTATAAACCAACATGTTAGTAGAAATCTCTACATAGAAACTATAAAACACAAAACACAAGGTTTGCATATTATTGGCAGTTCTAACTTTTAAAGATTGTGCTTTGCTGTATCTGGATTTTAATGACAAAAATAAACTGTGTTAAACCACATGTTATGTAGGCAGGCAGGGCTTCCTGTGACTTCTGCTTTGCTTGTGCTGAGCACTGCTTTGCTGACTGAGCAGGTAGGTATTTTATTACAAGAGCCTTATGGAGGTCAACTTGGCCTTGTGCTTAGGGTCAGTGTCATTCCGGAAAGTCCAAAAGCTTCCCATGGGCAGCTTTCATGCAGAAAAGTGCAAATTGTCTGTCAGTATTTTCTGACAACATGCTGCATTCATCTTGCCATCAATTTTCACAAGATTCCACATGCCTTTAGAGCTCACACACCCCAAAAACATCAGTAAGCCACCACCATCCTTCACAGTGGGGATGGTATTCTTGTTGCTATGGGCCTTGTTGACCCCTCTCCAAACAGCCCTTATGGTTGTGACCATAAAGTTCTTTTTTGGATTTGTCACTCCATATTACAGTGTGCCAGAAGCTGTGAGGCGTGTCAAGATGTTGTTGGGCATATTGTAAATGTGCTTTATAGTGGCAATGGCACAGTAAAGGCTTCTTTCTAGCAACTTGAATTTATGCTGTATTGTCACATTGTGCTCATCAACACAATCACACTGTCTTTTTCCAGACCAGCCTGTGTTTCTCCTGAGGTTACCTGTGGGGTTTTCTTTGTTTGGCAAAACAATTCTTCTGGCAGTTTTGGCTGCATTCTTTCTTGGTCTACCTGACCTTGGCTTGGTATCAGGAGACCCCTACATTTTCCACTTCTCAATAAATGATTGAACAGTACTGACTGGCATATTAAAGGCTTTGGATATCTTTTTATAGCCTTGTTCCATCTTTATAAAGTTCCATTACCTTGTTACACTGATCTTTTGACAGTTCTTTTCTGCTCCCCATGGCTCAGTGTCTAGCCTACTCAGTACATCCATGTGATAGTTAACAAATACATTGACTATTTATATACAGACATTAATTGCAATTGAAAAATCCACAGATGTGGGAAATTAACCTTTAATTGCCATTTTAACCTGTTTGTGTCACTTTGTGTGTCTGTACCAAGGCCAAACATTCCAGTAGTATAGTGGCTGAACCCTGAAGGGCCAAGTACTGTATCAAAGTCCCATTATCTCAATGCCAGGTGAAAAGGAATTTATGGACTTTGCAATACAGAATTAGCAACTCCAACATGACTGATACCAACAAAGTGTGCAGGCAGACAACAGGAAGATGGGAGCAATATATTTACAGTATGTTAGCCATCCAATGCAGCCTTACAGTTTCTACCCAATGCACACTTGTCTGCTAATAATAACAATGTTCTTGTTTCCTGATATGTTTTAAAGAATTGACATAATGAGGTTGACTTGCTAAAGGAGTTAAAGTGGTTGTATTCCCTGACAAAAAAAAAACAAAAAACTGTAAGGCAAAGGCATAATGAGCTTGTATGCACCACATCCTAGCTCATTATGAAATACTTACCTTAGAATGAAGCGCCCGCACCGCCTCCCGGTCACCGCTAAGGGAGCTGACATGTTCCCTCTGTGTTTCTTCTGGGTTTGCGGCTCTGATGCTGTAAGTGGCCGGAGCTGCGATGAGGTCACTCCCGCATGCGCGCGGGAGTACTCTGTTCCGGCTGGGAGCTCTGAATTTCCGGCACGATCCACCAGACCTTCAGAGCGCATGCGCCACCGACATCAGCGGCTGCATGCAGGGCGAATATCTCCTAAATCGTGCAGGTTTAGAAGATATTCATTTTACTAAGTAAAAATCACCAAGCGGAGGATACAACCGTTTTAAGAATCTTTGTATAAATTGTGTGAATATGTACTTCAATTATCAAATCAAATCGAAAGCAAATTCATGTATACGTATTTAATCTGCAGATGATTAAGTATTTAAAGCAAACAGGAATTTGTCACATGACTGGATAGTCAAAATAAATAACCACTTATTGGGTGAAGATTCTCAGCTTTGTTAATAAGTCTGCTTATATACAGTTCTCACTGCTCCTAATAGTTTTATGTGGCTCTGTGATTTTTTTTAAATGAATTGTTTGTATATTAATCTTAATTCACTAGTATCATAACTCAGACATTTTCATCAGTGTAATTAAACTTACAAACAAGAAAGGCTGCCGTTTGATATATTATGCAATAAAAAGCACAATACTAAAACCAAAGCTTTGTTTTTTTTTTTTCCAAATAAAAAATTGATTCACAATCTAAATTTACTCATGCTAACTTACGGCAGTTTTTGTTCACTGCTTATTGGAGCCAAAGGACATTTATTATAGATCTGATCTTCTCTACTGCAAAGAAGCAAAGATAAATGTATGTACAGTTATGTGAAAAAGTATTTGCCCCCTTCCTGATTTTTTTTTTTTTGCATATTTCTCACACTTAAATGATTCAGATCATCAAACAAATTTTAATATTACACACAGATAACTAGAGCAAATCCAAGATGCAGTTTTTAAATTATTATTTAATTTATTAAGAGAGTAAAGCTGTTCAAACCTGCCTGGCCCTATGTGAAAAAGTAATTGCCCCCTCCCACGCTGAATCATAAAAGAACTGTGATTAACCACAATTTTTTGGAAAGCTGAGTTAAATTTCACTTGCCACACCCAGTCCTGATTACTGCCAGACCTGTTGATTCAAGAAATCACATAAATAGAAGCTGTCTGACAAAGTGAAGCACGCTAACAGATCACAAAAAGCCACACATCATGCTACAATCTAAAAAAATTCAAGAACAGATTAGAAACAAAGTAATGTACATGTATTGGTCTAGGAAGGGCTTCAAAGCCATTTCTAATGCTTTGGAACTCCAGTGAACCACGGGGAGAGCTATTATCCACAAATGGAAATAACTTGGAACAGTGGTGAACCTTCCCAGGAGTGAACATGATGACGACTCATGTGGGAGGTCATAAAAGAATCCAGAACAGCATCTAAAGGCCTCACTTGCTTCAGGTAGGATCAGTGTTCAATAAGAAAGAGACTGGGCAAAAATGGCATCCATGGGAGAGTTCCAAGGCCAAAGCCACTGCTGACCAAAAAGAACACAAAGGCTCATCTCACATTTACCAAAAAACATCGTGATTATCCCCTAAACTTTTAGGCAAATATTCTGTGGACTGATGACATACAAATTTAACTTTTTGGAAGGTGTGCGTCCCATTACATCTGGCATAAAACGAATACAGCATTTCATAACAAGAACATCATACCAACAGTCAGACATGGTGGTGGTAGCGTGATGGTCTTGCAGCTTCAGGACCTGGACGACTTATCATAATTGATGGAACCTTGAATTCTGAGCGTCATTTTAAAGGAGAATGAATGGCCATCAGTTCGTGACCACCAGCTCAAGTGCACTTGGGTTATGCAGAAGGACAATGATCCGAAACACAACAGCAAGTCCCCCTCCAAATGATTCAAACAAAGCAAAATTTAGGTTTTGGAGTGGCCTAGTCAAAGCCCTGACTTAATCCAATTGAGAATCTGTATTATGACCTTACACAGGCTGTTCATGCTGGAAGACCCTCCAATGTGGCTGAACTAAAACAATTCTGCAAAGAAGAGTGGGCCAAAATTGTTCCACAGCAATGTGAAAGACTAATTTCCAGTTATCGCAAATGCTTGATTGCAGTTGTTGCCGCCAAGGGTGGCACAACCAGTTATTAGGTTTAGGATGCAATTACTTTTTCACATAAAGCCAGGCAGGTTTGGGCAGCTTTTTTTCCTTAATAAATGAAATCATCATTTAAAAACTACATTTTGTAATTACTTGAGTTATCTTTGTGTAATAATAAAGTTTGTTTGATGATCTGAGTCATTTAAGTGTGACAAATATGAAAAAAAAAAAAAAATCAGAAAGGGGGCAAATACTATTTAACACAACTGTATGTAAAACAGACCCAGCTATTCTGTTCACATTTGTCCTAAGAAAAAGTCTTACATTTAAAAGAAGTCTGGGTGACTACAAGTAGTTTGGTTTTTTTATGTATCTTCATAGGCCAGTCTAACATTATATCCCTGTTAACTATAACAGGCAGAGTGGAACACATAGTGAAACTAGGAGCCAGTTAATGTATGACATTAGCAATTTCCTTGTAAGTGTTTTATGTATTATGTTTTGTCAATAGCTTGGGAAATGAAGCTTAATCAAGATTAGTGTGGACTTTTTTTTAGAATTAATGGAATTAATGATGGCATGTTTGATCAACTTCATGAATATATATATATATATATATATATATATATATATATATATATATATATATATATATATATATATATATATATATATATATATATATATATATATATATCACACACACACACACACTGCAAGACAATAGCATAATGGGCTATTATGCATCACATACTAGCCCATTGTGAAATACTCACCTTAGAACAAAGCTCCCACAGTTCGCCCGGTCACCGCCGAAGGGGCTGACATGTTCCCTCTGTATTTCTTCTGTGAGTGGTCGGAGCCACGATGATGTCACTCCCGCACATGTGCGTGGGAGTCCTTCATCCCGGCAAGTTCCGGCATGAGCCTCCAGACCTTCAGCGCGCATGCGCTGCTGACATCAGCGGCTGCATGAAGGGTGATTATCTCCTAAACCGTGCAGGTTTAGGAGATATTCATTTTACCTACAGGTAAGCCTTATTATAGGCTTACCTGTAGGTAAAAATGTCCAAGCGGGCAATACAACTGCTTTAAAATACACCTATGATAAGAATTATAGACCCTTCATTTGTTTGTAAGGGGCAAACGTACAAAATCCGTAGGGGATCAAATAATTATTTTCCCCACTGTATATACAAGAAACAAAGAAATGTTCTAGTTCAATTTCGATGAGAGAACATTCTTAAGAGCTCCACTTAAGTGGCTAGAATTGTTTATCCAGCCAGGTAATGGTGAGGTAGGCTTAAAGGAACCAATAAATCACTAAACCAGTGGAAAGCATAGTGGAAGGCCTATTCCAAATGGCTCAGAGATGTTTTAGGCTTGTTGCTAATCATCAGTGCAGTTTGAAATAAATTGTTCTATATTTTTAGGCAGGATCTATGCTGAAAACTGGTGCATACTTGGTCCAAAAATAAAAATGATTTGCTTGGCTCATCCCAATATCATAAAATGAAATCTAGAACCCTTCATTTTTTACATTTGTGGTAGAAAACAGACATGTTTTAAGAGGGCTCCACCATGGTTTGCGCTAACTAGAATAAAATACGTGGAAAATCTTCTACATTTCGATGGATTTTCTTTACTATGCTCTAGTTTATCCCTCATCAACATACATCCATAAAGAAAGCATTGCAGAAATTATCTGTCTAGATTGTTAATTTCATAGAATGAAGCCTAGTAGTTAGTGTCTTGCTCTTTCAGGTTTACTATTCTTGATGGCGTGAGAAGTTTCAGGTGTCTGTTGTGGAGTAAGGCCAAGGTTAGACACACTTTTAACACAGAGTTTGACAATTATATTAAAAACTAGTTGATTATTTAAGCTACATTTAAAGTGACATTAAACCCTCTGTTCTGTAAGCAGCTGATTTATTAACTTATTGAGTATGCAGCTTCTTTTCCTTTGCCTGTGTACCAGTGTAACCTGGTGCCATGACCACTGCCCCAGGTCTCCTGTTTCAGGGTGGCTCCTTTCTCATGCAGTGACCCATGGAGACACCCATGCATTCAGAGAATAGATTTGTGTCTCCTTACACTGTGTGTATCAGTAGAAATACATAGGCCCATAGATTATAGGATGGCAAGATACTCCCCTGCCTCACGTTCTACTTCTCCCTCCCTCACCTCTTCAATTTAACAGATTGACTGGAGACGGCAATGTCCACTGCTGTCTCTTTCCTGTAACGATTGCAAGTTCAGGAAAGCAGCACAGACACAGTAAGATCCAGAAGCATTGAAATCTGTAAACTGCAAGTGCTGGGAAAAGAATTTTAACAAAAACTTTTCAGGGGAATGTTTAGTTTATTGTGCTTAATGTGTTAGGCTAAAAAAAAAAAAAAACATTGAGGATTTAATATTACTTTAACATAGCTCCCAACTGTCCCTGATTTTGAGGGACTATCCCTGATTTGGAACAAAGTCCCCCTGTCCCTCTTTCCTCCCCATTTGTGTCTCATTTTGGTCTGATCTACAGTATATAGTTGTATATAAAATGCACTATTTATCTTTCAAAATGTGTTTCCAAGTGCTAAACCTTTCATCCAATTTCTAAATTGCTGCATTTGTAATTTCCAAAAACCAGTATAAATTAATAGTAGTGGTTAAAAAGCACTTGTGGATTATTTTTGTATAATTCTCCTTTAAGAGGGCATGGCCGGGGGTGTGTCCTATGCTTACATACTTTTATGTCTGTTATTATGTATCAGATTGGCGTATAAAATGTAATGATTTCAAGCAGATAAGACATGATTTTAAAGCAGCAGAATCCCAAATTTTATTAAAAAAATAAACATTTACACTGTTATCTGGAAATTTTAATTTTGTTCAAATTTAGTAATTCTTTAAAACAAAAATTTCCACTGTGCTACAAGTCATAGTAAAGTCAGTTAAGGCTAAATTGTAGTAACTTATAGCCAAATACTCCCTAGAACATTTTCTTCCCCATATTATGTTTCCTTCCTGTACTGTGAAAGATTGTAAAGGAAAGTCCAGTTTTAAGTTTATTACTCTCTACAGGCAAGGACATTGGAAGAATCTTTTTAAATGTGTTACCTCTCTGAACTGTGAAAAACAAATCTGGCACCTAGCAATAATGACAGATGGCTGTATGCAACTCAGAAATTTGTGGTTTGATTTTATATCATATCAAATTATTATACAGCATAAATATTCTTATGTATATTTACCAGATGTATTGAATTAGCATATTAAATTTTGTGGCAGAATGTTTGTTATTGACAAAGATATTAATAAAATATGAATTAATTTGTTATTATTCAAAAATTAGGCTTAGTATAAAGGTTACATTAATATCAATTAAACAGAGATTACTTATTTACAGTATTTCACAAAAGTGAGTATAGCCCTCACATTTTTGGAAATATTTTATTATATCTTCTCATGTGACTGAAGAACACTAAAGAAATTACACTTTGCTACAATATAAAGTAGTGAGTGTATAACAGTGTAAATTTGCTGTCCCCTCAAAATAACTCAGCCATTAATGTCTAAACTGCTGGCAACAAAAGTGAGTACACCCCTAAGTTAAAATGTCCAAATTGGGCCCAAAGTGTCAATATTTTGTGTGGCCACCATTATTTTCCAGCACTGCCTTAACCCTCTTGGGCATGGAGTTCACCAGAGCTTCACAGGTTGCCACTGGAGTCCTCTTCCACTCCTCCATGACGACATCACGGAGCTGGTGGATATTAGAGACCTTGCGCTCCTCCACCTTCCATTTGAGGATGTCCCACAGATGCTCAATAGGGTTTAGGTCTGGAGACATGCTTGGCCAGTCCATCACCTTTACCCTCAGCTTCTTTAGCAAGGCAATGGTCGTCTTGGAGGTGTGTTGGGGTCGTTATCGTGTTGGAATACTGACCTGCGACCCAGTCTCCGAAGGGAGGGGATTATGCTCTGCATTCATGGTTCTCTCAATGAACTGTAGCTCTCCAGTGTCGGCAGCACTCATGCAGCCCCAGACCATGACACACCCACCACCATGCTTGACTGTAGGCATGACACACTTGTCTTTGTATTCCTCACCTGGTTGCCGCCACACACGCTTGACACAATCTGAACCAAATACGTTAAACTTGGTCTCATCAGACCACAGGACATGGTTCCAGTAATCCATGTCCTTAGTCTGCTTGTCTTCAGAAAACTGTTTGCGGGCTTTCTTGTGCATCATCTTTAGAAGAGGCTTCCTTCTGGAATGACAGCCATGCAGACCAATTTCATGCAGTTTGCGACGTATGGTCTGACAGGCTGACCCCCCAACCCTTCAACCTCTGCAGCAATGCTGGCAGCACTCATAAGTCTATTTCCCAAAGACAACCTCTGGATATGATGCTGAGCACGTGCACTCAACTTCTTTGGTCGAACATGGCGAGGCCTGTTCTGAGTGGAACCTGTCCTGTTAAACATCTGTATGGTCTTGGCCACCGTGCTGAAGCTCAGTTTCAGGGTCTTGGAAAACTTCTTTTAGCCTAGGCCATCTTTATGTAGAGCAACAATTCTTTTTTCTGATCCTCAGAGAGTTCTTTGCCATGAGGTGCCATGTTGAACTTCCAGTGACCAGTATGAGAGAGTGAGAGTAACAACCCCAAATTTAACACACCTGCTCCCCATTCACTCCTGAGACATTGTAACACTAACGAGTCACATGACACTGGGGAGGGGAAATTGCTAACTGGGCCCAATTTGGACATTTTCACTTAGGGGTGTACTAAGTTTTGTTGCCAGCGCTTTAGACTTAATGGCTTTGTGTTGTTATTTTGAGGGGACAGCAAATGTACACTGTTATACAAGCTGTACACTCACTACTTTACATTGTAGCAAAGTGTCATTTCTTCAGTGTTGTCACATGAAAAGATATAATAAAATATTTCCAAAAATGTTAGAGGTGTACTCACTTTTGTGAAATACTGTAAAAAAAAGTAATTTCTGTTTAATTCATATTAATGTAACCTTTATACTAAGTCCACATTTTTGATATAATAAAATATTTAGAAAAATGTGAGGGGTGTGCTCACTTTTGTGAGATACTGTATGTATGAAGCTAGAATGGAGGTAATGTAGTGTTTGTAAAAATATAGGAAAGAAACTGTGGATATAGGCTATGGTAAATATACTGTATATAATAGAAAAGAGTTACAGAAGGCTCCCCCTTCTCTTTCCCATCATGGCCCAGCCAACCTTCTCCTACATACCATTGCTCAGAGTATTTTGGTATGGAATAAGTTGTAATTGTTGTAATTGAAGATGCCTGGCCCAAGGATAAATAAGTCTATTCAAACAAGGATGCTGCCGCTCCAGGTGAGCAGTCACTACAGTCCGGATGCACTGGGTGCAAGCCACGGCTCGCCACCAATGCTCATTAGGAAGAAAAGAACAGCTGCACACCACAGGAACGTTCCAACAATTTTTTTCCAAAAATAGCAAATGACAACCAACAAAGACAGAGTGTTCAAACCCAGGAGGTGTCGCGTGCGTTTCACACTGACCTCAGTGCTTCTTCAAAACCTGGTTTTGAAGAAACACTGAGGTCAGTGTGAAACACACGCCTCACCTCCTGGGTTCGAACACTCTGTCTTTGTTGGCTATCATTTGCTATTTTTGGAATAAAATCATTCCTGTGGTGTGCAGCCGTTCTTTTCTTCCTATGTATAAGTCTAGTTTGTGCAAGAATGCTTGAAAACCTTTCATAAACATTCATAAACTTTTGACCATGAAAGTTCATTTTTATTAAGATTAAAGCTGAAGTTTTTTTTCTTTACGACCTTAGTTACATTACTTACCTGTAATGAAGTATATTCCAGGATTGTGCTATAGTAATTTTTGCTGTCAAAAGAATAACACTGGGCTGTGGAAGGGGCGGGATCAGCCGGCTCAGGCTCTCAGCAGCTTGCTGAGAGGCTGAGCCGTGTTCCGGTCAAGGCATGTGGGCGAATCCCATATCCATTGTTGTGATCTTGCACGAGTCTGGGCCGGCTCACTGACAGCCTGCTTCAACTAAAAACGGGTCATAGGAGTGCAGAACGAACTGCACACCTGTAATCCACAGGAGAAATACAGTCAAATGACCTTTGGTTGTACTTCTCCTTTAAGGTACTGTGGCCATTTGTATTACCCACCAGCAATACCTAACCATGGATACCCCATATCCTTCACTGCCCATTGCCCACAAGCTCCTATCCCTCTCCAAGCTCCTCCCTTTGCCAGAACACTATGTCAGCATCCACAAGCTCCTTCCCTGCCCTGCAACTTTAAGCCCCTCCATTCTCAGGTTGCCAACACACACAAGATCTTCCCTCAGTGAGGGGCCATGGGGGTATTTTTCATCTTATTGACCACTTTTGCTGACTCTTGACATTGAGGCATTTTTACCTTGTGCTGACTACTGACTTTGGAGCAATTTTAACTACTGACAACTACTGACCAATGCCTTTTTGCCTGAAGTCTGAACCACTGCGATGAACACATCATTCTGAGTGTCACATGCTGGAGAACACTGCACACTGTCCACTTTATTGTATGTTACATACAGCTGACCATTGGTGTCTGTTCATTTACAACTGCTCAATACTCTGAGTCTTGTAATAGAATCAGCAGTACTATCTAAGAGGCAACCCAACAGAATGGTGTTGCTTCTGTACAGTACTGACTGTATCTCATGTCATGTTTCAGGTATTGGTACTGCCTCTTCAGACATGTTTCTAGTTGTGTCAGTATGGTACAAATTGTATCTCTATGCACATGGCCAGTGTAGTCCAGATGTACCCAACCTTCCTTTTACTGCTCAACCACTTGTACTCCAACACCCAACACCCACATTTCTTACCCTTCTAAAATGATGAGACCACACCTTAATTTGGAGTATAAATGGGCATAGCAGCCTATTTTATTAACACAATATAAATAACTCCAATATCATAATATAACAAAATATATAACATCCGTAACAACTTCACAACAACAACACCTTTTTCAGCATGATAGGCCTCCAGCCGTATAACCAGCTCGGAGACAACCCCCTTCCGCAGTGCCATTACACTATTGCAGCTAACCTTGCTGCTGGAATACACCGGATGGGCACATACTACCCCTTTCCATCACATATGTTTACTGCCACCGTCAAAGGCCAAAAAAAAAACACGGCCAATCCACAGCTGCCATGCCGACCATATTGCAACGCTCCTGAAAGAAAGAAAACAAACACACAAACAACATATAGGGAGGGCAGGTGGGAAAACTGCCTCCTTCTTTCTCTCTCCCCAATTTTCTGTTCCCCAGCCCAGCACCGCCTCCTCCTTAAATAACACCACACCCCCTCGTACTTTCCTTACTGTCACCTCCCCTATTAGCACTTCTCATATTAACCCCTGCATTGTCTCCCCTTAACACACTGTCATGTCCAGCCCTGCACTACTTTCCTTTCTTTCTTTTCCGTTCCGGGCCTCACTTTTTTGCTTGTATCCATATATTAGTTCTTCTGTCATTGTGGATTGTTTCTGGATGTCCCAACATGATACTGATTTGCTCTCTGTGGATATGTCACTGGTTGTGTTTGTGTGATTTGTTTTTGATTCTTCTTCTGTGTAATGCTGCTAATAATATTATAATATTATAAATATCGATTCATTTGTTTTGGTTCTATACACTGCGTATGCATATATTTTGATGAGAGGGGTCTAAACAAGGTAGCTTGCCTAGGAAAGAAAAAAGTATAACTCTGGCCCTGGTTGCATTGACCACTTATAGAACATAACTTGCTTAAAGGGGTTGTAAATCTTTGTGTTTTTTCACCTTAATGCATCCTATGTTATAGAGCATGGCGTTCCTCCTTCAGAAATGCAACCAGAGACCTTGATTTAAAAGCAAGTGAAGAAGCCGATCTCTTAGTTAATTGGCTGGGGAATGAGTCGTCAGAGCATGCAAGGAGAATCAGAGACATTAACATCAATTACCCAACCAGAGGGCTGAACATGATATGGGAGAGGGTTGATGAATGTTACGGTTCCCCAGAAGTTATAGAAAACTCTCTTTTTAAAAGAATAGAGGACTTTCCCAGGATTCCTAACAAAGGCTACCAGAAACTGAGAGAATTGAGTGACCTAGTGACAGAACTCCAAATAGCCAAAGCAGAAGGAGACTTGCCAGGCCTTGCCTTTTTGGACACAGCCCGTGTCCAAATAGGACACGAGGCTCCAAATACAAGCAAGAGCACAACGTCCCCTTCCCACCATTCTCTTATTTCATGGACTTTATTCGCTATCAAGCAAAGGTTAAAAATGATCCTAGTTTTAACATCTCATCATCTGACTCTGCTCTCCCTAGGTCAAGCAAGCCTGCTCTAACCCGCAACATCAAAGACACACCTGTTGCAGTATGCAAAACAAGTGTATCTCCAACACAGGATCCAAGCAGAGAGTGTCCTCTTCACAAGAAGCCTCATTCGTTGCTAAAGTGCAGAGAAAAGACTCTCCAAGATTGCAAAACCTTCCTCAAGAAAACAGAATTTGTTACAGGTGCTGCACATCAACTTCTCACCTTGGGAAAGACTGTAAGGTGAGCGTCAACTGCTCTGAGTGCAACAGCTCAGAGCACAACACAGCTCTGCATCCAGGGCCAGCGCCATGGACTCTTACCCCCTCACCCCAAGTGGAAGAGCAGGGCGGGGAGCAACAAGACACAGTACCTCCTGTAACTACACCCCGGTGCACCCAAGTCTGTGGAGAAGGTCTGTCTAACAAATCCTGCTCTAAGATTTGTCTTGCTACAATTTACTCCATGGGTCACAGAGAAAAAGCAGTGAAGCTATATGTGATCCTGGACAATCAAAGCAACAGATCACTCGCCAGCTCAGCCTTCTTTGACACTTTCAAAATCAAGGAAGCTGGCTCTTCATACTTACTCAAGACTTATACAGGGGTAAGTGAAGAAACTGGGAGAAGAGCCATTGGTTATCAAATTGAATCCTCTGATGGTCAGACAACCCTGCCTCTGCCAACTCTAATCGAGTGCAATCAGTTCCCAACAGACAGAGAGGAGATCCCTACACCAGAGGTGGCACTTCATCACGAACATCTGAAGGGCATAGCACATCTCATCCCTGAACTGGATCCCCAGGCCGAGATAGCACTTCTCCTTGGGAGGGACATCATCAGAGTTCACAAGGTGAGAAAACAAATCAGTGGTCCTCCCAATTCCCCCTGTGCCCAGAAACTAGATCTATGATGGGTCATGATAGACAACGTATGCCTAGGGAGTGTTCACAAACCAACCAGCGTGAACTCTCTCTTTACAAAGACACTAGAAGGCAGTGTCCCTATTTCAGCCTTGAACCAACAGATTCCTTGTAAGAGAGAAGCCTGCCAGTGTAATTCATTCCAGCCCTTACACCGCTAATCTACTTTGTCATGAAGACAGAGATCATTTAGGGTGCTCAGTTTTCCAAAGGACTAAAGAAGATCACAAAATGGGCCCATCTATTGAAGATCATATCTTCTTGGAGATAATGAGACAGGGATTCTACAAAACCAACAAAAACAGCTGGGTGGCACCCCTGCCTTTCAAAGCGCAGAGACCCTGTCTTGCTAACAACAGAGGACAAGCTTTGAAACGCTTTTCTTCCCTCAGATCCAATTTTCAAAGAAAAACAGAAATGAAAGTGCATTTCTTCACATTCATGAGTAAGATGTTTGAGGATGACCATGCTGAGATAGCCCCACCTCTAAAAGACAATGAAGAGTGCTGGTACCTACCAATCTTCGGTGTCTACCACCCCAAGAAGCCAGGTAAAATCCGGGTAGAGTTTGACTCCAGCTCACGGCATCAAGGGGTCTCATTAAATGATGTCCTCCTAAAGGGACCAGATCTAAACAACACACTTCTTGGTGTTCTCATCAGATTCCGCAAAGAAGCAGTTGCCATAGTTGCAGACATTCAGCAAATGTTCCACAGCTTCCAAGTCAAGGAAGAACACAGGAACTTCTTGACATTCCTATGGTTCAAAGACAATGACCCTACTAAAAACATTACAGAATGCCGCATGAAAGTGCATGTTTTTGGTAACAGCCCATCTCCTGCTGTTGCCATCTATGGACTTAAGCTATCTGCCCAAGAAGGTGAGAAAGACGTTACACAGTTTATTGAAAGAGACTTTTATGTAGATGATGGTCTGAAATCACTTTCTTCACCTGAAGCTGCAATAAGTCTATTCAAGAGGACTCAAAGCACACTTGCCTCTTCAAATCTCAGACTGCATAACTGCATAAGATAGCATCCAACAGCAAGGTCGTCATGGAGGCCTTCCCTTCCCAAGATTATGCCAGTGACTTCAAAGATCTGGACTTAGCTACAGACTCCCTTCCTATGCAACGCAGCCTAGGACTCAACTGGGACCTCAAGTCTGACACCCTTACCTTTCAGGTTGACCAAGAGACAAAGCCCTTCACACGGCGAGGTGTCTTATCCACCATCAACAGCCTGTATGA
The DNA here is from genome assembly GCF_042186555.1 of Aquarana catesbeiana. Taxonomy (NCBI): domain Eukaryota; kingdom Metazoa; phylum Chordata; class Amphibia; order Anura; family Ranidae; genus Aquarana; species Aquarana catesbeiana. The sequence continues at coordinate 215,889,056 of NC_133324.1, forward strand.
TCCACTCCTACTGCTGCTTGCTTGGTTCACAATGCCAGACCCTTGACATCTATACCTAATGATCCTGAAGATCCTTTCTTGCTTACACCTTCCACTTTGCTCACTCAGAAAGTTGAGGTGATCACAGCTCCTCCAGTCAATCTAGACACAAAGGACTTATACAGATGTCAATGGAAAAGAGTACAAGTGTTAGCTGACACCTTTTGGAACAAGTGGAAGAAACAATACTTGTCTAATCTACAGACCAGGAACAAGTGGCAAGACAGCAAACCCAACTTAGAACCTGGTGCCATCGTTCTCATGAAAGACTCTCAATCCAGGAGAAACGAGTGGCCTTTGGGTCTGATAACCCAAGTGTTTCCCAGTGAAGATGGAAACGTCAGGAAAGTTGAGCTCAAAGTCATTAGGCAAGGCCAGCCTAAACTTTTCCTCAGACCTGTTTCTGAACTTATTTTGTTACTCTCCTCCGGAGTGCCCTATTGACGCTTGGATTTAATTAGATTGCTCTATGCTGCCATCTAGTGACCATTTTATTATAACTGCGCTATATCTGTTTCAAAGTAGTTATTTAGAATAGCTGGTTAGATTTGGTACATGCAATCCCATCAGGCCTTGCATCAGCTTCCTGCAGTCTTTTCCTCTTCCCTTCCTATGAACCAAGTACATCTGCTGCCATGCTCTATGTTAGCCATCCGGATTCATCTTCGGTATGTTTGTTAATGGTGTCTTTAGCTAGATAGATAGATAGGGAGACACTAATTGTATGATCTTTATTAATTGCATTTTGTCTGTATCTGTTACAGTTTTACTCTATCTTGTATCAATAAAAGTTCAAAAGGATTCTGCGCCTACTGGAATGCATTGGTATGAGAGGAGTTAACAGCGTGCCCGAATACACCTCAGTCACATGTAGTGAGGGGTATAACAGTATAAATTAAATACTTGTTGTCAAACAGGTGCACAGTGAAAGAAATGTAAAAAAAATAGAAGTAAACATCAAAATATCAAAAATTCTGCTCCCCCGTGTGACTGTGCTCACCTCCAATTGTGGTTTGGTCCACGACAGCAGCTGAACCACCTCTGGGCTCTAAGTAGCAGGATTTACAGGCTTCCTCAGGTGTAATCCAAAGATGGTATCCTCAATTTAAAATACAAAAGAGGCCAGATAGTGCATTTTTGTTTAACCTACCTGGCGGTATGATTATTTCGGATTTTAGGTGCTGAAAGCGGTACAATTATTTTGCATGGAAATTTGGCGTTTTATATTGTAGGTCTGTAAATCTTAACAATAACACACTTAAATCTGTCCAAACCAGAGTCTAGTAGATATCCGGGTATGATAAAGTTTGAAACACAAAAACATAAATTATAATATAATAAATAAAAATAAATAATTAAAAAAAAAATAAAATAGTAATAAAATAAATTTCCCCACAATTCACTATCGCTCAATTCTGCAAGTGTTCTAATTTACTATCGCTGTTTTCTAGCTGGTCTAAAGCCACTTTTGACGTAAAGGGACACTTTTTGGTTGCTATGGACAATCTCCAGTTTCCAGGCAGAAAGAACAGTGTATATCATGTAAAACTGCATGCAGGGCATGGGCCAAAGCACTGGGGACAAAAGGGATGTGAAATCATTTCATACAGTACTGTAATCTGTAAGATTACAGTACTGTATGTGTTATGATTTTTACTTTTTTTTTAATTTGCCGCCAGGCTCCGCCCCCGTGCGTCGCGCCGCTCGCAGGGAACGGAGCCTGGCACGGAGAGGCTTCGGAGGAGGACGGAGTCCTCGGACACTGCGGGGGACATCGCAGGATCCCGGGGACAAGGTAAGTAAAGCCGCCCCAGGATCCTGCAATGCGATCCCGAGTGTGGCTCGGGGTTACCGCTAATGGTACTGAATTTTAACCCCGAGCCACACTCGGGAATACCGCCAGGGAGGCTACATATAGAAATTGATTGTAGGTAAATATCAGGGTACTCACACTTTATAGGTGCTTGCAGCGCACCAGGTTATAGAAAACATACAATGTTAAAATCCTCTCCAAATGGTTTGCAAGCTTGTGTGAATCAGCAGCTAGCTCAGATAGCAAGTGACTTTCTCCTCCACCGTCCTGGCCCCTCCCCTACACGTGACGACACAGGGTGATCGCGTGTCTTCCTCAGGAGGAGATCAGACAGTCACTTGCTCTCTGAGCTAGCTGCTGATTCACATAAGATTGCAAACCAATACTTTACTACAATATTTTTATATTTCTTTTACTGGGCACTTGCTTGCTTATCATATATATATATATATATATATATATATATATATATATATATATATATATATATATATATATATATTCACTGTGGACTTGCTGAAATTAAGTTTGCAAATCCTCAAACAATTCATGTTTATTCCAGGTTGTGAGGCAACAAAACAAGAAAAATGACAAGGGGGTGAATACTTTTGCAAGGCACTGTAGCGCTGCATTTATTTATTTTTAAGACTCCATTATTGGTTTGAGACTTTTGTTGCCTGTCACCATTTAACAGTTACTGTCAACGTTTAATTTTCAATTTATAGCATCTAGGGTAATTACACAGCTTTACATTTTATCTCATTTCAATTTGAAATCTAATAAGGAATAGATATTTACAGAAGCCTTATTATAGGCTTACCTGTAGGTACAAAGCAAAAAAGGGAGTTTACTCCCACTTATAGCGTTTCAGACAGTTCACACTGACACTGTGACACAACATTGGAAATAATCATCTGCCAGCCCAGACAGTGCTTAGTAGGGTTATTTCTCTCTGCTCTCTCACTCTCAGGTTCCTCTCAGGTGTCAGCAGCATCTGCAGCACTCTTCTCTCCTCTCCTGTTCCGCCTTCTGGCCTCTGAATGACGTCATGCCGGGCTGGGACTAGGAAGCACCTGTAAGGGAGATTACTACGTGGCTCTGCCTGACAGGAAATGTGTTGGTCCTACACTTGTGCTGGGTGCAGGAGCGCACTCCGCACACCGACACCGCTGCAGGCAGCTCTTCAAGTATTATACTGTAACAGCGGCCGGCGTTAAGCTGTGTTTAATGTACTGGTCCATGTAAAGCAATATTTTTGCAGCACACTGTCAGCACTCAGAAGTGGTGCAGCATTTTTACAAGGCATCAGAACAGTCCGGGGGGCTAATGACCCCTGTACCCCAGCCCAGTCTGCCCCTGAATGACCCTTTCTGATAGAGTTATGAGCTACATGCAGATACAAAATGGCATGTCTTGGTAGTACAGAACCCACTAGGGACAGACTAAATGGTTCTATGATCCTTCCTGTAGCAGTCATGCAGTGTTTGGACTTGTTGTGATTGGGATGATGAGCTGATATTGAAAATTCTATCCCAGACTCAGCCATCAGAACCAGCTAACACCTCCAGATGTGATTGGCAGAGAGTTAAGCCTTGTATACATGGTACAAAAATCAAAAGGGGATTGCTGTTTGACAGACTGTTGTCCGAAGTTCTTACCGTTGGTACGCTCCTTTCAACAATTGTTTCCCAATTTTCGGCCAATAAATGTTGGATGACAGGCTAGTAAATTTTTGTCCAACGATAGCTCCACGTCAGATTTTCGTATGGTCAGTACACAAATCCATCACACAAAAGTCGAAAGTACAAACACGCATGCTCAAAATTAATGCTCACCAAACACGAAATTAGCAGAAGGAGCCCAAAGGGTGGAGCTTAAGAGCTAAAATTCCTCATAGTACGTCACTACGTTCGTGTTTGTGGCAATTTGTGTAACGTCAGTATGCAAGACAAGATCCTGGCACACGCCCTTTTGACAAAAATCAGACGCTCGGTTGTCCAACAATCGTGCCGTGTGTATGAGGCTTTAGAGTCCGTTCCACAATCATACCTCTATAAATTGAGCAGCATGAAAAATGAACATGGTAATTTGTATGGAACCTGTTCTAAATAAGGCAGATTGTTGGAACTTTCAGTGTGCTCCCACCAACAGGATATTCCATAACGGCCAAAACAGTAAAGTTTATTTATGTTTTTTTCTCTATTGTATTTCATAGCAAATGGTCAAAATTTTTTTCCCCCTTTGCTTTTTTGTTTTTTGTCTTTTATTTTGTCTCTTCCACCCAAATGCTTGGACCGGCAGCTGGCTCAGCCTCTCAGCGATGTGCTGAGAGGCTGAGCCAGCACCTCCCAGCGATGTGCTGAGAGGCTGAGCCAGCACCTCCCACCCCCTCCACAGGTCAGAGCTCCAGTGAGCGCTGGAAGGGAAGAGCAGAGAGTCAGTGATTAACAGTCACGGCTCTCTGCTCAGAATGGAGGGAAAACTGAGTGATCAGTGGTGTTTGATCACTCAGTTCTCTCTGCAGAGCTGGCGAGGGACAATCCGATACTGCATCCACCTAGGTGAGTATAAATGTTTGTTTTTTTAAAGTCCATACTTCTCTTTTAATTAGAGAAGAGCTGTAGCTCTGTATTATGGAGACAAATCCATATTATCAGGATAAATCTATCTTGAACATACAGTAGACTTTACACAGGCCTTATGTTATACATTGTCAGAGGCCTTGGAATACACCAACCAATTGCACCATAGACATTTTCCTTAAGATCTAACATTCTTTCATATTGCAGGTTGAGTTCATGGATTTCTTATACAACTGTTTGAAGCCTCAATACACTTCCATTTAATGGTAATTGCCAATCTAGCCACAAAATGGACATGGGCTATGATAGCCCTATACACAGGGGGATACAGGCCAAGACTCAATCAGGCCAGCCGATGTGAGGGTGATGATAATATACTTGTTAAGTCTGATGTTAGTTTAAACACTGAAACCCACAAATTCCTAATGTTCTTGCATCTCCAGAGAATATGCATTAAATTAACAATTTATGCACATTCTCTCCAACAAGGAGGCACAAACTATTTCATTCTAGTATGACATGCCTAATATAATGGGTCCTGTATCAAAATGTCTGTATTTCCCTGAGTAAGACTCCATGATGTGGAGCTCAAAACTAGAAGGCCAGGAACTGTAGTCAGAAAGATATCTCTGCTGGAGAAAAATGTTGGTTTTAGATAGAATGACCTTGGCAACTGGCAGGCTGGATCAAAAAAAATGATAAGGCTGCAGGCAACTTAGAGCGGGTTCACACCAATGTGCTGCGGTTTGTGCGTTTTTTTTTGTTTTTTTTTTTAGGTGTGCTCCTCTTGACTTTTATTAGACCATGTGTTTTTATGAAAGCACATCAAAAATCTGCGTGCCCCATCTTTAATGCACTTTCAGAAGATGCACAGTCTAATAGAAGCCAATGGGAGCTCATCTAAAACCGCAGGTAAATTGCACATACAATCGCCCTGCACCCAAACAGCAGTGCAACGATGTGAACCCGCTCTTGTAATCATCTTTGTCTAATGACATCATTGTAACTGTAAAAATATCTAATGTAAGTTACTCTACTCTGTTATATAGAAATACTCACTTTAGGCCACTTCTACATTTATCCCTTGTTCATGTAAATCAAAGCTGTAGGAATTCAAGAGAAACTTCTATTTTTAAAGCTTTGTTATTAGCTCTGTATTTCTGTGGTTTATTAAATAAACTCTTGTACATTTATGTAAGTGCTTGTAATAACAAAGCACTGAGCTTCTAATTAATGCAATCTATCACAGTGACATTATGTTTAGATGAAGAGATGCCTCGCTGGCAATCACAGGGACATGTATGAAAACAGGCCTAGATGAGAATGAAGATAGACACAGCACAGTGTTTTCTGTTCAAATATTAGACCGCAAAAAGTGTGCAATCCAATATAAGCAGCGTACATAACATAGAAGACATAGAAGATGCTAGCGGGGTGTGGCAGCATGTAAAAACTAGCTGGCCCTGAGTTGTGAAGCAGATAATAGGGCCCCAGGTGTATACAGGTGTATTAAAAGAGGAGCGTTTACAGGCTAAAAAATAAAATACCATCACCGGCGCATTTAGGAGAGGAGCTTTTGGACAGAAAAAATGCTTGACGTGCTTAAATGCATCTAAATGCATCTAAACAGGCCTTTTAGACATTTTCAGGAGTGTCAAGCGCTTGAGCGTTCATTTATTCCAATGGCCAGAGCAAAATTTATATTCTGGCCAGTGAAATCCATGAATGCTCAAACTATTGATGCTCCTGAATTCGTCTAAACGTGCTCAAATGTTAATGCAAACGCAGCTTTAAGCCTTGTAAACACAATGAGAAAACTGGCCGAAAAATTCCACTTTCGACGCAATCGTACGATAATCTGATCGTTAGTACGCAGCTATCGTACAAAACTTTCCGAAGGGACAAACACAAAACTTTTTCTCGTACGATACCAGATCATACAATTATCTTTTAATCATTACAGTTTTCGTACAAAAATACAATACAAATACATTATAGCACTTCCAATTTTTTTCTGTCGTACAAGAACTTTCATACTTTAGTAACCTATTCACAATCGATATGGAGACTAGCATGCAAACAGAACGAATGATAAATCGTCCGATAATCTCATCATATGTACTAGGCTTTAGACATGTTTTTTAACCTCTTTCCGCAAAATCGTACCTGTATGTCATTTTGCTGAAGTGGTTGTACCGGAGTGATGCCTACAGCTACAGGCATCACACCGGTACCGTTTTTTAGAGCTGACGGTCAGCTTTCTAGAAGTAACAACCAATGTGGCTACGCGAGGAACAGGAGGGGACGTCCCCCCCCCCAACTGCCTTCCGTCGCTCCACCCAGGTCTCCTGTTCCACTGGGAGACTCGAGCTAAGTCCCGAACAAAGCTGGATTCGGTCTCCGATGTAGAAATCAGCCAACGGCGCCGATTTAAAAAAACTGGCAGTATTCTAAAACGCAGATCTTGGCGTTTTGAATACTTTTAAGTGCAGAGGAGGGGTTTGGGTCTTTTAGACCCCAGATCCCTCCATAAAGAGTACCTGTCACTGCCTATTACTGTCACAAGGGATGTTTACATTCCTTGTGACAACAATAAAAGTGATCAGAATTTTTTTCAAAGGGACAGTGTAAAAAAAAAAAAAAGAATAAGAAAAAAAAAACAAAAAAATGTAAACAGTGTTCAAACCACACATATAGAGATGTCGCCAGTGACAGCAATAATTCTTGCACAAGACCTCCTCTGTAACTCTTAACAGGTAACTGTTAAAACTTTTAAAGCGTGGAGATTATGGAGATTTTTAAGTACCTTAGTTCATCGCCATTTCACGAGCGTGCGCAATTTTAAAGCGTGACATGTTACATAGTTACATAGTTACATAGTAGGTGAGGTTGAAAAAAGACACAAGTCCATCAAGTCCAACCTATGTGTGTGATTATGTGTCAGTATTACATTACATATCCCTGTATATTGCGGTCATTCAGGTGATTATCTAATAGTTTCTTGAAGCTATCAATGCTCCCCGCTGAGACCACCGCCTGTGGAAGGGAATTCCACATCCTTGCCGCTCTTACAGTAAAGAACCCTCTACGTAGTTTAAGGTTAAACCTCTTTTCTTCTAATTGTAATGAGTGGCCACGAGTCTTATTAAACTCTCTTCTGCGAAAAAGTTTTATCCCTATTGTGGGGTCACCAGTACAGTATTTGTAAATTGAAATCATATCCCCTCTCAAGCGTCTCTTCTCCAGAGAGAATAAGTTCAGTGCTCGCAACCTTTCCTCATAACTAAGATCCTCCAGACCCTTTATTAGCTTTGTTGCCCTTCTTTGTACTCGCTCCATTTCCAGTACGTCCCTCCTGAGGACTGGTGCCCAGAACTGGACAGCATACTCCAGGTGCGGGCGGACCAGAGTCTTGTAGAGCGGGAGAATTATCGTTTTATCTCTGCAGTTGATCCCCCTTTTAATGCATGCCAATATTCTGTTTGCTTTATTAGCAGCAGCTTGGCATTGCATGCCATTGCTGAGCCTATCATCCACTAGGACCCCCAGGTCCTTTTCCATCCTAGATTCCCCCAGAGGTTCTCCCCCCAGTGTATAGATTGCCTTCATATTTTTGCCACCCAAATGCATTATTTTACATTTTTCTACATTGAACCTCATTTGCCATGTAGTCGCCCACCCCATTAATTTGTTCAGGTCTTTTTGCAAGATTTCCACATCCTGCGGAGAAGTTATTGCCCTGCTTAGCTTAGTATCGTCTGCAAATACAGAGATTGAACTGTTTATCCCATCCTCCAGGTCGTTTATGAACAAATTAAATAGGATTGGTCCCAGCACAGAACCCTGGGGAACCCCACTACCCACCCCTGACCATTCTGAGTACTCCCCATTTATCACCACCCTCTGAACACGCCCTTGTAGCCAGTTTTCAATCCATGTACTCACCCTATGGTCCATGCCAACGCACCTTATTTTGTACAGTAAACGTTTATGGGGAACTGTGTCAAATGCTTTTGCAAAATCCAGATACACCACGTCTACGGGCCTTCCTTTATCTAGATGGCAACTCACCTCCTCATAGAAGGTTAATAGATTGGTTTGGCAAGAACGATTCTTCATGAATCCATGCTGATTACTGCTAATGATATCATTCTTATTACTAAAATCTTGTATATAGTCCCTTATCATCCCCTCCAAAAGTTTACATACTATTGATGTTAGGCTAACTGGTCTGTAATTCCCAGGGATGTTTTTTGGGCCCTTTTTAAATATTGGTGCTACATTGGCTTTTCTCCAATCAGCTGGTACCATTCCAGTCAATAGACTGTCTGTAAAAATTAGGAACAACGGTCTGGCAATCACCTGACTGAGTTCCCTAAGTACCCTCGGATGCAAGCCATCTGGTCCCGGTGATTTATTAATGTTAAGTTTCTCAAGTCTAATTTTAATTCCGTCCTCTGTTAACCATGTAGGTGCTTCCTGTGTTGTGTCATGAGGATAAACACTGCAGTTTTGGTTACTGAAGCCCCCCGATTCACTCGTGAAGACTGAGGAGAAGAATAAATTCAATACCTTTGCCATCTCCCCATCCTTTGTAACCAGATGTCCTTCCTCATTCTTTATGGGGCCAATATGGTCTGTCCTCCCTTTTTTACTGTTTACATACTTAAAGAATTTCTTGGGATTTTTTTTGCTCTCCTCCGCTATGTGTCTTTCATGTTCTATCTTAGCCATCCTAATTGCACCCTTACATTTCTTATTGCATTCTTTATAAATTCTGAATGCTGTGGATGATCCCTCAACCTTGTATTTTTTGAAGGCCTTCTCCTTTGCTTTTATATGCATTTTTACATTGGAGTTAAGCCATCCAGGATGTTTGTTCACTCTTTTAAATTTATTACCCAATGGTATACATTGGCTAATGCCCTTATTTAATATGCTCTTAAAGCAAACCCATCTCTCCTCCGTATTCTTTGTTCCTAATATTTTATCCCAATTTATGCCTTTTAGCAAGGTTTGTAGTTTAGGGAAGTTGGCTCTTTTGAAATTCAGTGTCTTTGTGTTCCCTTCATGTCTCCTATTTGTGTGATTTATAGTGAAACTAATTGACCTGTGATCGCTGTTACCTAAATTGCCCCGTATTTCCACATCTGTTATCAGGTCTGTATTGTTGGTAATCAGTAGATCTAGTAATGTTTTATTTCTAGTTGGTGCGTCTACCATCTGACCCATAAAATTGTCCTGCAAGACACTAAGGAACTGGCGAGCCTTAAATGAATGCGCGGTTCCCTCCGCCCAGTCTATGTCTGGATAATTAAAATCCCCCATTATGATAACACTTCCCATCCTTGCTGCTAATTCAATTTGTGATAGGAGATCCGTCTCCACTTCCTCCCTCAGGTTAGGGGGCCTATAGCATACTCCCAGTATTATTTTCCCCTTAGCTTCATCCCTTTGGAGCTGTACCCATAAAGATTCCACCTCCTCCCTAGCCCCCTCAGTGATGTCATCTTTCACATTCACTTGTACATTATTCTTGATATATAGGCATACCCCTCCCCCTTAGGTATCTATTTACTCAGTGTAACATCATCTTTCATATTATACAAAAAAATTGGGCTAACTTTAGGTGTTTCATTTTTCTTAATTAATTGAAGTGAATTTTTTCCAAAAAAATTAGCTGCGCAAATACAATGTGACATAAAATATTGCAACAGCTGCAACTTTATTCTCTATGGTCTTTGCTAAAAAAATATACATGATGTTAAAGAGGAAGTAAACCCTGATGTAAACCCTCTTTGTTTCCCTGCAAAGGTAAAGGATAATGGGCTACTATGCATCGCATAGTAGCCCATTATGTGTCACTTACCTGACACAGGAGCCTGCGATGTCACCGCTGTCCCTTCTCCTACGAAGCGTCCATCTTCTTTCCGGGTATCGTGGCTCCGGCGCTGTGATTGGCCGGAGCTGCGATGACGTCACTCCTGCACATGCGCACGGGAGCCGCCACTAATGGCATATCACCGTTAGCAGCGGCATGCTCAGTGCGTCTGCACGCCGTTGTCTACGGCGCATTCGGTGCCTGTCTTTTGCAAATATCTCCTAAACCATGTAGGTTTAGGAGATATTTCTTAGACCTACAGGTAAGCCTTAATCTAGGCTTACCTGTAGGTTAAAGTGGTCTGTAAGGGTCTGTAAGGGTTTACAATCACTTTAAGGGGTTCTAAGTAATTTTCTAGCAAAAAATACAGATTTTAACTTGTAAACAACAAATGTCAGAAATAGGCCTGGTCTTGAAGTGATTAAGCAGCATCTTTTCCTGCCAAGAACAAAGGCAATTAGAGGAGTAGAAAAAAGTCCTGTGTGCGTGAACCCTAAAAGTTCACATGAGTGGGTGGGTTGGAAATAAGAAGAGATCGCAGAGGCTTTGTTCTGCTTGGTAGAAAGTTTTTCAAAATCACCAGATGGATGCCAATTGCTAAGGTATGAGGGCCATTCTGTGGAGACAGTCAAAGAAGTAACATCACTTTGGTGGCCAAGATATATCACACCTGAGACCTTGTAACACTAACGAGTCACATGACATTAGGGAGGGAAAATGGCTAATTGGGCCCCTATTTTCACTTAGGGGTGTACACACTTTTGTTGCCAGCGGTTTAGACATTAATGGCTGTGTGTTGAGTTATTTTGAGAGGACAGCAAATTCACACTGTTATACAAGCTGTACACTCACTACTTCACATTGTAGCAAAGTTTAATTTCTTCAGTGTTGTCACATGAAAAGATATAATAAAATATTTACAAAAATGTGAGGGGTGTACTCACTTTTGTGAGATACTGTATGTGGATATCCACAAACTATGAGCTATTGTGGGATTTCAGTAAAGTTTGGGAAGAACTAAACTATATGACTGATATAAAGAAAGTCAACTGTGTCAAAAAATAATGCTGTCCACTATACCATTATCATATTCATTTTAAAAATAATCTGAACTGTGGAAGCTCTGCTCAAAAAAAGGCAAGCAGAGGACAAAGAACTAGTAACCAGTAATGCCTCGTACACACAATCGGACTTTTCGCCAACAAAACCGTGGAATTTTGTCTGAAGGGCGTTGGCCCAAACTTATCTTGAATACACATGGCCACAAAATTTTTGGCCAACAATTATGAACGCAGTGACGTACTAGACGTACTATGTGGTTTTTCAGCTCTTTAGCGCCCGATTTTGGGCTCCTTTCCACTAATTTCGTGTTAGTAGAAGTTTGGTGAGTGTTGATTCGCACTCTCCTTTTCGCGTTTTTTTATTTAGCGCTTTTCATTTCATGCTTTTCAGTTTGCGCTTTTCATTTCGTGCTTTACAGTTCGTTTCTGAATGGCCGTTCGTCAACCAGACATGTTGCGGAATCAGAGGAGATAACGTGTTATTTATAATTGGCCTTGGAGTTATTGCTTTGACATTATTTTTTTGTTTGATTAGGTATATTTTCTATATTTTTGGATGCATAGAATGCACTTTTTGGTTAAATTCTGTTGGCAGATAGCATGTCTAAATTTATTTGTTTTCTTTTTTTAATGCACAATAAAAAAAATTGTGGAGAATAATGCTTGGATATGTGTTTTACTTCAAATGACAGTTTGGGAGTAGGCAGTTACATTTAAAAAATACAATGTAAAATTGACAAGGGACACCAACATAGTTGTATCTTCGATCTTAAAAACTACGAGATAATGGTGTTGTGGCAACTTGCCAAAATAAAATAAAAAAAAACCCATAATAATATTATTCTTGATATCACTAGAGAAAAAAAGCCTTTGAAAATTTGTATGCAATAACTCCATCAGTATCACCAGCAAAGCAGCTTCATTATTATCCCATTAAAGAAGAAGAAAATGTGAGCTGCATTTGGAGATTTCATAATTTGCCACGTCACAAATGTTAATTCTCCATTATGAACTCTAGTTTACAAGACCGACCGCTTCTGCTTCCGAGCATGCGTGTTTGTACTTTGGACTTTTGTCTGACGGACTTGTGTACACGTGCTCGGAAAATCCGACAACACACATTTGTCCACGGAAAATTTGAGAACCTGCTGGCCAACATTTGTTGGCGGAAAGTCCGACAACAATTGTCCGATGGAGCATACACACGGTCGGATTTACCTACAACAGCCTGTCATCGAACATTTCCCATCAGAAAATCCGATCGTGTGTACGTGTGTAAGCCTGTAGGCTTCAGGCAGCTGATCTTTTCCTCATTACTGACTGACCATGTCTTAACCTGTGTCTTTGTCTGGAGGCAGCCATCTTGATAGAGGCAGTTTCCTCATGTCAGAGCTGCCCCATTATAACTGGTGACTTGTTTAAAAAGAAGCAAGAGGGGTTGAGAATTTACAGATCCACAGAATAGATGATAAACTATCAGAATAGATCTTTGCACAGCAGATTTCTCTCCAGCAATGAAAAAAGTGAACTGCACAGTAATGACATCACCAAATCGCATGATTGTAGCCTTCAAAGGCAGAGGGCCTTAGATGATCTCACACTATACAGTTATGAAGGCTTAGGAAGTACAGAGGCATTTTTCAGGTGGAAGCGAAGACAAAAGGTAGAATTTATAGGTTACTGTTTAGGTAACCTACTACTGTTCTCTATACGTTTCCCTAAGATTCCCCTATATAGATATTTAATGAGACTTAATTTAGAATACTGTGTCCAGTTTTGAGGACCTCACAGACATTGATAAAATGGAACAAGTCCAGAGACGGGTAACAAAAATGGTGAAAGGTTTGGGGGATAAAACATATCGAGAGCTACTTCACAAACTTAATATGTACAGTCTGGAGGAAAGAACGGAAAGGGGAGATTTGATTGAAACCTTTAAATACATCATGGGGGTGAATAAGGTTCAGGTGGGCAGTTTTTGCAATATGAAACCAAAGATTAAAAACACAGGGACGTGACCTCAAACTAACTGAAGAAAAGTTCAAAACTAATCTTAGAAAGTATTATTTTACTGAAAGGGTACTTGATGCTTGGAATAAACTACCAGCAGAGGTAATGAGACAGTCAACAGTAAATGGCTTCAAACATGCTTGGGACAAACATACAGTATCTCACAAAAGTGAGTACATCCCTCACATTTTTGTAAATACTTTATTATATCTTTTCATTTGACAACACTGAAGAAATGGCACTTTTCTACAATGTAAAGTAGCGAGTGTACAGCTTGTATAACGGTGTAAATTTGCTGTCCCCTCAAAATAACTCAACACACAGCAATTACTGTCTAAACAGCTGGCAACAAAAGTGAGTACACCCCTAAGTGAAAATGTCCAAATTGGGCCCAATTAGCCATTTACCCTCCCCGGGGTCATGTGACTCATTAGTGTTACAAGGTCTCAGGTGTGACTGGGGAGCAGGTGTGTTAAATTTGGTGTTATCGCTCTCACTCTCTCATACTGGTCACTGTAAGTTCAACATGGCACCTCATGGCAAAGAACTCTCTGAGGATCTAAAAAAAAGAATTGTTGCTCTACATAAAGATGGTCCAAGCTAAAAGAAGAATGCCAAGACCCTGAAACTGAGCTGCAGCAAGGTGGCCAAAACCATACAGTGGTTTAACAGGACAGGTTCCACTCAGAACAGGCCTCGCCATGGTCCACCAAAGAAGTTGCGTGCACGTGCTCAGCATCATATCCAGAGATTGTCTTTGGGGAATAGAGGTATGAGTGCTGCCAGCATTGCTGCAGAGGTTGAAGGGGTGGGAGGTCAGCCTTTCAGCGCTCAGACCACACACTGCATCAAATTGGTCTGTGTGGCTGTCATCCCAGAAAGAAGGCTCTTCTAAAGATGATGCACAAGAAAGCCGGCAAACAGTTTGCTAAAGAGAAGCATACTAAGGACATGGATTACTGGAACCATGTCCTTTGGTCTGATGAGACCAAGATAAGCTTATTTGGTTCAGATGGTGTCAAGCGTGTGTCGCGGCAACCAGGTGAGGAGTACAAAGACAAGTGTGTCTTGCCTACAGTCAAGCATGGTGGTGGGAGTGTCATGGTCTGGAGCTGCATGAGTGCTGCCGGCACTGGGGAGCTACAGTTAATTGAGGGAACCATGAAACATGTACTGTGACATACTGTCTGAAGCAGAGCATGATTCTCTCCCTTCGGACACTGGGCAGTATTCCAACATGATAACAACCCCAAACACACCTCCAAGAAGACCACTGCCTTGCTAAAGAAGCTAAAGGGGAAAGGTGATGGACTGGCCAAGCATGTCTCCTGACCTAAACCTTGTTGAGCATCTGTGGGGCATCCTCAAATGGAGGGTGGAGAAGTGTGTCAAGGAACTTCGTAGGAGGCTGAGATCCTGGGAGGGCTCCCCTTGCGGCCGAGCGCAGCACAACCCTGAAGATGACACAGGGATGTGGTGCCCACAGAAGCACGGGTTGCCTGGTTTGTGAAGCTGGTTGCCAGGAACTTGGTAGGACAGGCAAATTTACTGGAAGCAGGCGTGCTTTTGAGGTCCAGCAGATGGGGACCAGTGTGATGTTCAGGTAGCAGAGTCAGGAGCCAGGCCAGGGGTCAAACACAGCAAGACAATCCGAGATCAAAGAACGGCTGAGCCCTTATCACAGGAGACAGGAATAGGCAGAGTCCGTTAGCCAGGCTGGGGTCAGATGCAGGAAGCGGGCATGTGTATGAAAAAGGGACATAGTTTTAGTTTTTTCTTCAAAAATCACACACAATTTACATCTCATGACTGTTGCAAATTGAATGTTCACAAATATAACAGACTATCCTTCTGAGCCCAGCATTTTTCATTCTTGTCCCAATTATTTTTGGCCACTACTGTCTATTGATATGTAAAACACTTTCTTAAATCAGCAATTAGTGATTAATAATAACATCTAGTAAAGATCATTTATTTATTGATCAGAAATCTGTAGAAGAATGCTATACCTGACTCAAACTGGGCTCCTCAACTTCTTCCTGGCTGGAAGTCCCAGGTTGGACATCAGAAGCCTCAGCTGGGGTGGAAGGAAGAGTGGAAGGTAGGGTTGAGAGGGATTCCCTGACTCCAGTCTGGTCTGACAGAAATTGCAGTCTCTCATAGTACCACAGCCTGGGGACATATATGTCATCTGCTGCAGCTCCGGATCTCTGGGAATCTGTGACCTTCTTGCGCTCCCTAAGATAAGTGCTCCTCAGGCCACCAATTTTGGTTTTTAAATAGGGGATGGTTGCCGTGGGGACCACCGGCTTCACCAACTCCAGAAGTTTCTCCAGCGCTGCCTGCCTCTTTTGTTTATTATTATAATGTGGATGTTTCACCGGCCACAGACAGGGCACCTCCCTGTACTTGTCTATGAACAGGGGGAGGAAGTTGTGGTCATTGAAGCCATCCATTTTATCTGCAAAACACAACGCGAGACAAACCCTAATGTCAGGCAAAACTCTCCTAATCTTGTTACAATATAGGCCTCAATCTAGAAGCAGTATAGGCCCAAGTTTAGATCTTACCTTCGTTCTCACGATCGGCGCCTCCGATACTCCTTCCTCCGCTCACAGGTCGTAGTACTACGCACACGTGTTACGCTTTATACACACTGCGCATGCGTGTAACTCCGCCCGCCCCTGACGTTCTTTCTAGTCTATTCCCCGCCCCTCTTCGTTCGGTGCAGTGGGGGAAGAGCACATGGCAGAGACACAGCAGGTGCGTGCTAGTTATAGCAACAAGCAGGAGGGCGAGGAAAGCCCGGAGCCTGAAACGTCTGGATCCAGAAGGAGACGATTTAAGGCATCAAATATGTCCTTTGGGGAGATGTTGGAGATGGTGGACATCCTGAAGAAGGCCGACTATGACGGGAAGTATGGACCTTACCCCAACCTCAATGTCAGAAAGGCCAAGATCATGGCGAAAGTGGTCAAGAGTCTGCACCGGAATTTCAGGGTACGACGATCGAAAGATCAGCTCAGGAAACAGTGGTCGGACTTCAAATTAAGAGAGCATGAGCAGTACAGAAAGATCCGGAGAGTGCTGCAAAAAAGTAAGTAGTTGTCCTGTGTTCCGATTCTTTTTATGTTTATTACGTTCGTGCTGCTCCATGTGCTTTTCCTAATTGTTATCCATTTCTAAATGTGAACTTTCATGTTCATGGGCACGTTATTCGTTCGTATCAAACATTTTTCGTGCGGCCTAGAAAACACTATTGTTTTGGCCATATGCATTTGCCCACATTTTTTAGGGCCTACTTGTCTGAAACTAATTTGGTTGTGTAGATGTGTTTGTTACTAGAATGAAATGCAAAATAGATTCTGTGTAAGGAGAGGACACTCAGCAGCTGGTTACACATCTGGACGCTGGAGCACTAGTGTGGGACACAAGAACACCCTTTTTATTAGGGGTCCCACACAGGTGCTCCAGTGGATACTATAGGGGTGTCTCCATCTGTGAAGCCTGTACAAAACAGGTAAAGTATTGAAGCTTGACAAAGGACAAGAAAAATTCTTGGAATTCTGCCAAAACAGACAATTGTACCCCACTTCCAAGCAATGTTTCATATTTATAGTTCTGCCATCAAATATCTGTGTGCCAAGTATACCATTTTTTTTTTTACATAGGGGAGAAAAGACTCGGAGGACACCCCTCATCCGAGGGGACCAGAGACCCCCCACCTCTGGAAGAAGGGGAAATCCACCCAAGCAATGCAGAGCAGGAGGAGGAAGACGTGGTGGAAATTGTCACCACAACAGGTGAGTGTCTGCGACCACAGGCTCAGGTAAGAGATGGATGCCGGCATATTTATAATACATGTTTTTTTTTGTTTTCTATCTTTTTAGGTGATTGTGATGTTGTGGATCCAGATCCTTTCACCTCGGAAAGTGCACAGATCCTGATTGGGGAGATCATGGGGTGTAATAGGGACTTGGAAAAAATCAAGAAAAACATCAATGATGTTATTCAAAAAAAATAAGACCATCATTGATGTTTTGGGGAGAGTAAAACCCCTCCAAATCCCTTTGTTTTTTGGTGTGCTACAATTTTTAAACTTTTTGTGTCAAATTGTAGAAAAGCCAAATTTTGAAGAGGCACACAGTGTGTCAACATGTGCTATCTGCCATCACGGGAGATCAATGGATGCGTTTTGGTGGTGCAACCCCTTCCTCAATAATAAAGTAGCTGAGAGGAAGGGGTTGCTCCCCCAAAACACGTCCCTTGATCCCCTGTGATGGCAGCTAGCACATGTTGACATTCGGCTATTTGTGTGCATCTTCAAAATTTGGCTTTTCCGGGGGTGACTTCACCCCATCTGAACGCAATATCAAACACAGTTTCTAAATACTCATGTCTGATATTGCCTTCAAGTTCTACCAAATGTGAACTTTGTAAGTTCAAGATTTGTGTCTTTCTTGTTGGTTTTAAACATGCCTGTTTTATCTTAAATGGACATTTCTACTTTTTCTAATGTGACCCCAAAAATTGTTATACAACAAACATGTTGGTTTGTTTTAAAAACCTTTTCTAAATGCACATGTGATTGTGCAGGTATTAAAAAGATTGATAATCAAGAATGTGTGGATTATTGTCTCAACGCTCCAACACTTTTGTGGTGCTCTAATTGGTGTTTTCTGTGACAATGGGTGTTATTTCCTAAGAGCAAATACACTTTGCACTACAAGTGCAGTTTTTAGTAAATAACACCCAACAGTGCTTTGTAAGGTTACACAATCACGCCATTTTCAGGACTCACCACATTTCTGTCAGGGTCAGCTAAAACAAACACAAGCAGTAAAATGTCACCAAAGATTCGCTTTTTTTTTTATTTGAAAAAGGTTTTACACATTGTCTGGCATATTGATAGCCCCCCTACCTGCAAAATATTCAAGGTATCTTAGCCAGACATCAAGGGCACTCAGGGGGGGCAAGCCAGGATGGCCACTTTCAAGCGCTGTCAGGGTTGGTTCATTTTGAGCTAGAGCTAGCATAGTTGGCAGAATGTTGTCGTAAAAAGTTGTGTAGAACACAGCACACCAGGATAATGTGATTCAGTTTGTACTCCGCCATATGTATGGGTGCAAGAAATAGGCGGAACTAATTAAAAATTAATTAAAAACCCTCTGGTCCGGGGTGAGGGTCCTCATCGGGAATGGTCGCATAAGATGGTCCCCCAGCGCAAAAGTTTCATCCTCAACGAAGACGAATGGGAGTCTTTCCACATTGTCTTCTGAAGGTGGCAAGTCCAAGCTGCCATTCTGGAGACGCCTGTAGAACTCCGTCTGGGCGATGACTACCCCATCGGACATTCGGCCATTCTTCCCCACGTCCACATACAGAAATTCATAAGTATCCGACACCACCGCCAACATCACAATACTATTGAACCCCTTATAATTATAATAGTACGACCCCGAGTTGGGTGGTGGGATGATGTGGACGTGTTTCCCATCAATTGCCCCTCCGCAGTTAGGAAAGTCCCACCGCTGGGCAAAGTGGAAGGCCACAGTCTGCCATTCCTGTGGCGTGGAAGGAAACTGTGGAGTAAAAAAATAAAAACAAATTAGTCTTTTTGCACATAAACATGGAAAGCAGATTGGACACAAACATTCTTGGCCAACATCAAGATACCATTTATTTATGGGAATTTTTAAAGACCAAAGTATAAGGTACACCTATCAGATCCCCCCCCCCCCCCATGGGCCATTTCTAACATTATAGTGGGGGGACTCTTGGACAGTTAACCCTCTCCACTTCATTGAGAGATGAATGCCTATATAATGTGTATTACTTTGAACAGACCCTCCTTAGTTACACTATTGGCAGCCCACTGGACAGGTAAGAAGTGTCCTAATACAAAGATATAATTACACACTGTACACATTTGAGCACATTTGGACATTCTGCTATTACCTATCAAGATAATAATAGGATACCAAAACTTTAAACAGTACCATTTGAAAGTATACAAGCAGGCCCTTGCACTACATGCTTTGGGGAATTCATCCATAAATCTGACCACAAAAGAGGTGGGTACAGTGTGTATTGGTTTGGCAAAATCAGCAGATAGATGATTGAGGATAGATAGAGAATTGGTATCAGCTGACTTAGCAGTTGGGGGGAGGGAGGGCTCAAAATTATTTGGGGACACCCAAAAAAAGCCTCTGGCACTCTGCCTGAATTTGAAGCACCAATCACATTTCAAAACATTTTAGAGGTGTTTGGGGTAAAGCACTACTATGGAGCTGATAAAATACATTGTTAAGTGACTACATGAGGTGAATATAGGGCATGAGACCATGCTGGGGAGGTAAGTGAAGGCAAATATGTATGAAGGACAAAAAAATAATGACAAAAAATCCAGCATGCATGAGAACAAAGGGGGCATTCACAGCATATTCCAATCATGGTAATTAGGGAATGAGGAAAGAAATACAATATATTAGCAAACATTATATACAATAAAATGTGATATTAAAGGATAAAAATCATACCTTCATATACTCCTTCTGCAGGACCTGGATGATGACAGAACAGGTCTCCGGGATAATGATCCCCAGAGCCTGGGGGGAGATGCCTGTCGAGAACTTGAGGTCCTGCAGGCTTCTCCCCATCGCCAAGTACCGCAGGGTGGCAACGAGCCTCTGCTCCGGGGTGATGGCTTGCCTCATTGCAGGTATCCTGCCTGCTGATATAGGGGGTCAGCAAAGCCAACAAATGGTGAAATACGGGGTCTGTCATCCGGAGAAAGTTCCTGAAATCATCAGGATTATTCTCACGGATCTCACGGAGCAAAGTCATATGACAGAACTGTTCACGCTGAAGCAACCAATTCTTGGTCCATGAACTCCTCCCCACCCTGTCCATGGGACTGGACTTGTGTCAAGGTCAGGACCCCAACACCAAGCCCCCGCACAGCACGAACTCTACGAGGAGTATGTATACTCAACATGGCTAGAAAACGGTCGGCTGCTCAGAACGAAGTAACAGAAAGCACTGAAGAACATCAAGGCCTGTGAAGAGCGACCTGAAAAACAGTAGCGAACGAACAAGAACATAATGACAAGAGTCACGCGTCACTTGCTGCACGCACTGAAGAGCAGATACAAACCCACAAGCACAAACTGAACAGCAGAAAACGATCTGAAAACCACGAGTCTGAAAAAGCGCGAATCGTCTCTCACCAAACTTTTACTAACACGAGATTAGCAAAAGGAGCCCAAAGGGTCCCGCTCTTGGTTCTGAACTGGCCTTTTCTAGTCTCGTCGTACGTGGTGTACGTCACCGCGTTCTTAGCGATCGGAAATTACAACAACTTTGTGCGACCGTGTGTACGCAAAACAAGTTTGAGCAAACATCCGTCGGAAAAATCCATGGATTTTGTTGTCGGAATGTCCGATCAATGTCTGATCGTGTGTACGGGGCATTAGTGTCTTTCATTCCAATGATTTCCTGAATCCTGAAACCAATATATTTATCCATGAATATTGTCAAATATTTTACATAAGCCAGCAGTGTGAATTCAAACAAAATACATTTTCAAAGATTTTGTAAAATCCAGCACATGGCAATTTTATTGTAAAGGTTGAAACATCAGACAAGAGTATTCATGTAGCCACACGTGAAACATGTTTTACTTTTTTGAGTGGATGGATTGTTGAATACTATATGTGACAGAGGAACATTGCCCTTTTGGGTTTTAAAAAGAAAAGAAGGATATTAGAACAATGGCATATTGTTTTAAAGATTACAGCATCTGGTGCTAGTGAAGATCATGGGGCTTTTGATGCAGTAATAATTTGACCTTGGAAGCCTTGCTTAATCTCGCTAAAAACAAACCTTTTTTTTTTTTTTTTTTACTAAGGTATTTAGCATTGTCTCGCCCTTGTTTGGATGAAAACTGGCAATTCAACATATTTTCTTGTGTATTTTTAAACTTTCATGCCACCAAGTAAAAATTTGCTAAATAATTGTTTGTAGACACGGTCAATGGTAGACTGCAGACTGGGCTATGTACACATAAAAAAATAAAAATAAAAATAGAGAGGGATATGTTAATAAGTCATAGTGGTTAAAACATAGTTGTTAGTAGTAAAAGCATAATGGCTAAAACAAAAAGAGCAAATAATACCACATTAAAGCACAATAAAGGTTCTAGCATTGGGTAATGCAACCTTTTACTATCAAAACAGCCTCAATTCTTTCAGACGTTGTGCATTCTATGCTTTTCTACTTACCACAGTTATTGGGTGTTTATCTGAGTTGCTGCAGCCTTTTTTATTTATTTTTTTACAAACCACACTAGAAATATTCTATAAAAATAATCTAAATATTACAACATGTAATACAGAGAAGTAATGCTATAGTTAGTGTCAAATGCGGAATGTGTTTCCCCAGTGTAACAAGAATCCAGCAAAGCAGTAGATATTTTCTTTTTATACTAGTAAGATCCCATACACACTGGATATTTATCCAGCTGCTGTGGTTGGATGTGGCTGGACATAGTGTTTAGGGTAATATGAGCCCAGGGACGAATGCTCAGGAAACAGACTTTTTGTTTTCCGGGCATTCTTCCCTGGCCGCATACTTCCCTAAATGTTTGTATTACTATGTGCACCAGCTGTTAGCCTCTCATAGAGTTTGACAGGCTTTAAGCAGCACAGCTGGACAGGGTCCTCCACCCACAACTAAATGCCAGAGCCCCGTGCACATGGGCTAAATACCCAGTGTTTATATGGCCTTAAAAAAGAAGAATGGGGTTTATGAAAAACAAACAAAAAATTTATACTCACCTAGGTGGATGCAGCATCGATCCGATGCTACATCTGTCCTCTGTCACCTCTGCACTGAGAACTGAGTGTTCAAACACCGTTGATCGCTCAGTTCTTCCCTCCGCTCTGAGTAGAGAGCTGTAACCCAGAGAATGGTGACTGTCAGCCACCGGTTCTCTGCTCTGCCCCTCCAGCGCTCACTGAAGCGCTGGGCTAGGGAGGGGAGTGAGCAGCTGGCTCAGTCTCCCAGAGGTGCAGCTGAGAGGCTAAGCCAGCTGCCAGGTCAGTCATCTGAGTGGATCCCAATTGTAAAGTCGATATCTTTCCCCAGCCTGGACCGGCTGAGTGACGTCAGACGACACCGAGCTTTAGCCCACTG
Organism: Aquarana catesbeiana; assembly: GCF_042186555.1. Taxonomy (NCBI): domain Eukaryota; kingdom Metazoa; phylum Chordata; class Amphibia; order Anura; family Ranidae; genus Aquarana; species Aquarana catesbeiana. Next base: position 215,911,637 of record NC_133324.1, read on the forward strand.
TTGGCTGAAAACAGGTCACAGGAATGCACAACAAACTGCACTCCTGTACGCCACAGGAGAAGTATAGCCAAAAAAAGCTTTGGCCATACTTCCCTTTAAGCAGGGCTACTGTTAGAAATTATGGGGCCCCGTGCAGCCTACTTAATAGCAGACACAAAACACAACATCATTTACAAAATTTCTGCTTAATCTCAGAGATAAAACTGTACTGTAATAAAATACAGGTATAAAAAGTTACATTTTTATTACATTAAACAACATATTAAAACATACATACCGTATTTATCGGCGTATAACACGCGCCGGCGTATAACACGCACCCCAAGTTTAGGAGGGAATTTTAAGGAAAAAAACTTTTAGGAGGGAAGTTTAAGGAAAAAAAAACTTACATTTAAATGCCCATCAATGCAGCCTCATCAGTGTTCATCTGCAGCCTTTCCCCAGTGTCCAGTGCAGCCTTGTCAGTGCAGCTTTGCCCCAGTGCAGCCTTGTCAGTGCAGCTTTGCCCCAGTGCAGCCTTGTCAGTGCAGCTTTGCCCCAGTGCAGTCTTGTCAGTGCAGCTTTGCCCCAGTGCAGCCTTGTCCCCAGTGCAGCCTTGTCCCCAGTGCAGCTTTGCCCCAGTGCAGCCTTGTCCCCAGTGCAGCTTTGCCCCAGTGCAGCCTTGTCCCCAGTGCAGCTTTGCCCCAGTTCAGCTTTGCCCCAGTGCAGCCTTGTCCCCAGTGGTCTGTGCAGCCTTGTTGCCGCTGACATACAAACGTTTAGTTTGTATTTTTAAACATGGCGCCGCGGAGTTCGGAGGGACTCGGGGGCGCTCGTTCAGCTGAACGAGCGCCGCCGAGGACATAGTGACTGGGCGGAGCCGAGATACACATAGCCGAGGCTACTCGGCTATTCTCGGCGCCGTTCACAGTCACGCCCAGTCCCTATGAAGGACATAACACAGGTCCAATGGCGGGACTGGGCTTGACTGTGAACGGCGCCGAGAATAGCCGAGAAGCCTCGGCTATGTGTATCTCGGCTCCGCCCAGTCACTGTGTCCTCGGCGGCGCTCGTTCAGCTGAACGAGCGCCGCCGAGTGCCTCCGAACTCCGCGGCGCCATGTTTAAAAATACAAGCTATGTGAATGTCGGCGGCGATCGCTACGACAGATCACAAAATAGCGGGGATCGGCGTATAACACGCACCCACGATTTTCCCCTTATTTTAAGGGGAAAAAAGTGCGTGTTACACGCCGATAAATACGGTATCTATAAAAAAGGGAGGGGGAGTATGTAGCTCTATAAGTTCGTAGATGAGGTGACACTGGAGAAGTTGTCATTACCAATTAACCACCTACCATCTGTGCATTACACGATCCACATAATTTGCGGAAATAATCACAGCTTCTTTAGGAGCTTTTTATATATAGTGTTATAGAGCAGAAATCTTTTCTTTGGACTCATACACATGATTATGTCCTGGGTAAGGCAGCGTATAGGGGATACCACCACACATGTTGTATTTACGACACTTAATGACCTCAAATGTTTTTCTCTTTTAATTTGTAGTATGATATTGGTTTCTGCTCTATAACACTATATATAAAAAGTTCCTGAAGAAGCTGTGATTATTTCTGCAAAATATGTTGAGCATTTAATGCACAGATGGTATATGGTTAATTGGTAATGACAACTTCTCCAGTGTCAACTCATCTATAAACCTATAGAGCTACATACACCCCCTCTCTTTTTTTAATGATATGTATGTTTTAATATGTTGTTTAATGTAATAAAAATGTAACTTTTTAATACCTATTTTGTGTAACCCAAGCTTTTGTATGATACCATAAAAGTCCATTATAGCCTCTCAATCCAACTCTCTCTATATATATCTGTTAGGTCGTAGGTACCCCTTTTTCTATAGTTTACAACTTTTTGCTGGCACTTCAACTATGTACTGTAATTAAGAAATCTCTGTGTGTGAATGAGGTCTTGGGGCTCATTCACATGGGCGCTGTGGCCTGTACATTGTGAATCAGTGGTTTGCTTATGTGGCACTGTGTGCAGGCAACCTATGTTATGCTATGGAGATGCAGCGGCTGTACAAACACAGTTGCAGCTCCTAATTTGACGTGTGGGTACAAGTGTACAGCCAAAACACAGACAGTGTGCATTATGGACCACTCACCTGCACAACTGTTAAATTAGGACTTGTGGCTGCGTTCGTACAGCCGCTTCATCCCCATAGAGTAACAGGCATCTCCAGCCACACAAACAAATCGCTCAATCACACTGTATGGACCAGAGAACCTGTGTGTATGAGCCCTTCATTTTTAAAATTATTTCTCACAGCTTTTAAAAAAAATATGTAAACATAATAAACATTTTAATTACTGTTCTACATTTTTTCACAATGCTGTTGGAGGTTGGAGGATGGGGGAAGGGGTCTTTCTTTGGTGAAATTTTAGTGGTCTAAACAGACTATTATGCTTCAATTATGAGTGAACACAGTGGATGATCAATACTGATCACTCACTATGTTTATTCAGAAAAGGAAGGCAACCCCCCCACCACCACCACCACCACAACTGCTCTCTATCCAGAAATAATCAGTTTGGATTGTCAAATATTCTTTGTATGTTTGGAGTTTATGCCGCCTATCATCCCATATTACATCACTTCCGCTTTCAACGCAAAACATGTTACTTTCACACCTGCAAATCATGTAGTGTGTCCATATTTTTGTCCAACCAGTGTATTTCTGTTACAATAGACATCAATGTTACCAGGTAAGTGACATTTACTGTTTACTGTTACACATCCTGCTTGCTAGACAAAATAAAAATTACCTGATATTTCCAAAATGGAAACACTTTAGATATGTTCTTCTCCAGGTTTATCTTTTAAAAGAGCAAATCCTTCCAATAACTCGTAAGATTAGAGCAGCACCCCCTAGAGCAGGGGTGGACAACTGCGGCCTTCCAGCTGTTGGGGAACTATTGTATATGTCCCATGAGGCATTGCAAGGCTTACGGTTACAAGCATTACTCTCAGGGGCAGAGGCGTGATATTACGACTGACATTTACTCCCAGAGGCAGAGGAATGATGAGGCCTGTAGTTCAACAACAGCTGAAGGGCCACAGTTGTCCACCCCTCCCCTAGAAGATGTTACTTCCAAATGCATTTAAGAAAGGCAATAGGCATTTCCAAGGTAAAAATTAGAAGTCCACCCCCTAACTAGAGCTGCGCATGTAACCACCTAATAGTAAAACTAGTACACTTGATGCGGTTGTAACCCTCAAAAAAAAAAATCCTGTTCGTTTAAAGCATGAATAACAGCACTGTGCTTATGCTGTGTAATTTGTCCCTTTCTATAATCTAAAATACCTGGTTGATCCTGCTTGGTGCTGCCCTCCTCTCTGTAAACTGACCACGTTTATCATGGCTGCTGTTCCATGATACCATCGTCAGTTTCCGTGCCTCCGTCAGCCTGCAGTCTCTCCTCTCCCCCCCACCTCCCTGCCTGTCAGTTGTGTCAGTGCCGATCTGCTCCCTGCCCCTCCCCTCCTGCTGCTATAATAACTTTGTTTTCTTCCTAGAATCTCCTGTGTTAGATTAGGCTATGTGCCCCAGTGTATAAGCTTCATAAAAAATATGCAGCTTCATACCTTGCTTCAGAGCAGCGCTCAGTGCTCACATGACAGCCCGCTGCGCTCCTCCACTGATCTGAGAGCCACAGTGGGAGGGGCTGAGGATCCCCCACTGATGTCACCTGGGAGGAGGGGAGGAGAGGAGAGTGGCGGGTGGTCATGAAAGCGCCGAGTGGTGCTCTGAAATAAGGTATGAAGCTGCATATTTTTCATAAAGTACATACACTGGGGCACATAACTTATTTGAACACATGGGATCCTAGGAAGAAAACAAAGTGGCTTTACAACCACTTTAAGGGCAATAAGACATAGTGAGTTCTTGATTGTAGGTTGTCTATCTCCTGTAATATAACATAAAAAACGCATCCTAACTATTTACGAAAAAGGAATGGGGCCTACTGCTCCCAGTCTATTAATCTCACAACATCTTTGCCCAGTCACTTAACCAATATGACTTGAGAGCTCTCACTTGGAACAGACCTAACATTGCAAATCTTAGACATGCTTTTACACTGTCCCTTCAGTGCAGAAGCAAGCATTTTGGGTTTTAAATGTATTGTACAATAAAAGACACACAACAGAGAGCATACAGGAGGTTTTCAATCTTGCAAAGGATTACAGCAGAAATAATTACTGGTGCATAGGGGGACTTCCCTGCGTACTACTTATAGTAGGGAGGATCTGGAACTTTCATCAAATGGCCTTCCTTATTCATCACTGTTTCAGGACACACGATGAACTGGTGGGTCCAATGTTCCAGGGATAATCAGTCAAGTATTCTCACTTCCACCCAGGTTCAGACATGTCAGAGAGAAATGATGTAAGACATCTTTCTTTTTCAGCAGCAGTAGATCACCAGCTCTCTCTAAATTCCCTTTTCCATATCAGAACAGGGTGGAGATTTCTCCCACTACTTAGACATACTGACACACCAACTCCTGGTGTGGTGGTACCAGTGCAGGGGGAATCCCACTTAGTTAAGACTCTGGCAACTGTTCACAGTGACAAATTCTGGAGCCCATTCCCAAAAATGAAATTCAATTCATAAAAGGGCACAACACAATGTACAAACACCTCTTCATTAAAATAAAGCAACAGCTTACAAAGCAAAACTCAATTGCAGATGGAGCTCATATCAAACTTGCGGTTACCATGATCAACTCCATTTGCAGCCCCATGTTGAACTCCAAAATATAGCGCTTTTGGTACTGATCTTCAATAAATATTGGTCTTCGTGTGACCAGCAGCTACCTTGTGAATGTCTTCAGCAACCAGCATCTTCAGGAATACCTCCCTGGAGGGAAGATTCCTGCTTACTTCAAACCCCTAGGTCCAATGGCCTGGAAAGATAGACAGATTGTTTACAGTGATATCATCTGAGAGCAAAAGCCCATGAGGGAAGATCAGTACAGGAAGTAACCCAAATATTTACCAGTTCTCCCAGGATGCATGACCAGGCCCCCAAACTTGCTGATTGGTTAGGTCATTAAGCATTCAAACACAAAATTATACCTCTCTAGCATACCCTGATGGAGCAAGCTCAAACAGCAACAAGTAGTGAAAATGCACTTTTTGCTTAGAGATTATTCCTGTTGAGGTACAGTTGAACTGATTGCAGCCCACTACACCCTGCAAAATCACAAAAGATACAAAAGGAATTTAGGAAAAATGGTACATATATACACAATATTTGCATGGGCCCCATACATTTTCAACAATTGCACCACCATAATAAAAAGTAATCCTAAATGGATACTAGGAGCTTAGAAGCCCCTGTATAGCTGCACAAGATATAAAGGTATTATACTGTATACACTCCTTGCTCTGCTTTACACCTATGTGTAGTGCCCTCTCACATAGGTTGATAAGCTAGTTCCCATGCTAGGGATTCTAATTGTCAGGACATCAATGGTAGTATGTATAAGACCCAAATCTTCAACAAACTGTACTGAGCCAGGGGCCCTATTTTAACTCCATAATGGGCTTACATTGGGCAACATTTGATCACTGGTCAGGTTGCTTGAGGGCTGCACCACACATCTAACCCAAAAGCTGGGGGGACCTGTCCCCCATGTTACCATCCTTTTCCCAGCATCAGCTGTTAACATAATATGAAGGTGACATAAAAATGAGCAATAATTTCCAATGCACAGCTTAGTTTCTGACTAGCAAGTTCATAAATGAATTCTATTTACAATTATTTTGGTGCCTTATTTTGCCAAAACATGCAGAATATAAAATAATAAGGTTTTTAATGATTTTATTTTGATGTTAAAGTTTCTTTACACATGGTGTACATTTGCATGCCACAGTATCTGTAAACATTATCAGAAGCTTTGTATAATATAATCTTTCTTTATAGTTTAGTGGACTTTAATTTACCATGAACTGTAGAAATTAAAAACATTATGCTGCAGAAATATTTTGCGGAATCTGTTTACTCTATAGGTATTAAAATTAGTAGCAACTGCTTGTACTTCCATGGCTGTATATGGGTACTAGAGCACTATACCTGTTTTTGCAGACACTAATAAAAAAGTGTTAACTGTTGGCTAATGAAGGAGCTATGTGAGACATGGCTTCTCTCCAGGTTTCTATGGAGCCTCCTAGTACACACCTTACAGACAGAATCACCAAGACTAAAAACTGTTTCCACTCTCGGATTTTCAAGACACTCACATACATTAAAATGAAATCATTGGAAGGCAATAGACACTACAGTACATGGATACAGAGTCTGTTTCCCAGCTTTCAGCATTATTTTTGCTTTAAAATGCAAAATTGCAATACCCTAAGGTGTAAATCCTCCCAAAATTGACTTGGGTCTGTTAATGCAAAGCAAATTTTGAATGCCTTTAAAGGAATATACTTTTAGTCTTTAACAAAAAAAAATATTCTAAAAACACGATGCTAGATAATAATATACACTATTTTTTATTTTATTTTTTATGAAGACTTGAGCGTATATTGAAAGCATAATATCAGACAGCAAGTTTTTATCACAGATGTCATCCCTGTTCTAGTCAAGTCCATTGGGCTAATGTGCTTACCAAAAATATTAGCTTTCTTTGTATATTTTGGGAGGTTGCATGAGAATTGAACCTACCACAATTCACAATTATTCTGACTGCACTAATGTACTGGTCAGAGAACCATATGCCTATACATCACACCAACTAAGGTACTCAATGGCTTCTATATGGACACTAACAAGTAATGGAAACAAATTAGTCATTGCAGCTGTGGAGAAGAGAAGGAGCAAATAAAGCTGTCTGGGTAGGTTAAGAGAAAGTAGAGGCTATCATGAACATGAGTGGCCAGTCTTGTTTCTCAAACCTTCTCAATTTTATATAGGTTCATTCAGTACTACATACTGTAAATGTAGGAATTGTTGCACAAAACATCATCCATGTCTAAGCTTCTTCTATATGTAGTATGCACGTACTGTACCAAGAAGTCACAGTGGGTGCATAAATCTTCCCCTAGGGGACCCATGTAAAAAGCATAGAAATGCCATGTATGTATAGGAATAACATGTATGCTACATTATTCCACAGCAAGGAAGAGGGACTAGTGCTTTTCACTCAGGAAGGTAGTGCTGTGGGCAGGAATTACTGCGCCCATGTGGGTAACCGGAAAACGTGCTCGCTAGTGCCCCAATGGCGGGCTGAGGCTGCTGTGTTGCTGCTATTGCGCTAATAATAGCGCCTGCAAACCGACCCGAAAGTGCCGCTGCATGTATTCCTGTGTGAAAGCCCCGAGGGCTTTCACACTGGAGCGATGCGCTGGCAGGACGGTAAAAAAAGTCCTGCCAGCAGCATCTTCGGAGCGGTGAAGGAGCGGTGTGTATACCGTTCCTTTACCGCTCCTGCCCATTGAAATCAATGGGACGGCGCGGCTATACCGCTGGCAAAGCGCCTCTGCAGAGGCGCTTTGCGGTGGTATTTAACCCTTTCTCGGCCGCTAGCGGGGGTAAAACCGCCCCGCTAGCGGCCGCATACCGACGGTAAAACGCCGCTAATAATAGCAGCGTTTTACCACCGACGCCACCCCCCGCCCCAGTGTGAAAGGGCTCGTGTAAAGAAAACAGAAACAGAGGGCTCACCAGCCTTGCGCATTACCTTGAGTTTATTAAAAATTAATATTGCATACTCACAAACGAGTGATAAAATCAGGCAGATAGTAAAAAGTCCATCATTTAATGTTGAATTAATGTTGTAAAGCGCTGCGTAAACTGTCGGCACTATATATATCCTGTATAATAATAATAATCATTTGTATCATCCAACAAGATCTTCTGGCCAGTAAACGTAGGTGGGATGTAAAGTCCAAAGAAAGCTGTACATAGTTAACTCTAAAAGTGTATACAGTTAACGTTTTGTTACCTGTGGTCCAACTCTCTACTCTATACAGTAATCACTATGGACATCAGTTGCTCATTACACTCTATGCACTACAGATAACAGTTCTTCACTACACTTCATAACTCTTCTGTCTCTGAATTGTGCAGCATTTCTGAGCTGGTACTGCTAGTCTTGTACTGGACTCCACCAGCCCAGTAACCTGTCCCAGTGACATTGATTCATACAGTATGTTTCACTTGAATACTAGGAAGCTGTACTCTGTACATAACCCATGATTATTCTTCTCCCTAGGCCTCTCTCCATCTTCAGTAACCTCCAGGCTGGGTCCCTAGGAAGCCTCATGCCACAATGCCAGACCCAGTATTGGGGTTCCAGTCACTAGGGAAGGAGCCTAAGCATAAAAGCTCCTTTTCTTTCAGGGCCTTTATCACCTTTGCTAGCAATGGGGGGAAAAGCGAACTTAGGACTTTAATTGGGACGCAAGGGAAAGTTTGCGCCCCCATCCTTAATATCATGAAAAAGAGGGGGGGAGGTTGGGACTTTAAATGAGGTACGCATGATGCAGCCCAATCACACTCACAGAGGTGCAAACATATGTATGTTTATTAAGGACCAATGATCAACATAGCATAAAACCGCACTGCATACATTGGACATAAAATAATCGCATATAGACAATAAATCTATGTATATACAATCATAGGACATGGGTAGGTACAACTATGCATCTTAATCCCCCAAACAAGATAAAAGTCATGTGAAGTAAAAAACATCTGAAAATTGGTCAATGTGTGTTTGATGCATCAAAGGTAGGCCCGACGCTGCGTTTCATGGACTTCAATCCACTCTTCAGGAGCCAGATGCATCTAAATTCTATAAAAAATGTATGAAAAGCAATATAGTTTCATGGGTCTAACAAAATCAGCAGAAAAGGGGGAAATTTGGGCATAATGGGCCATGCCAAAAAGGTTACTCACATGATAGCCAAAACTGGGACCGTGCGACAAAACAAAGCCAGGGGTGAGCCATGGAGCCTGGCTCGGGAGCTGAGAGGGGGACCTCAACGAGGAACACCGGACCACACACACCAACACCCCACAGTGGAAGGGACTTCTATAATGTAGGAAATATATAAAATGTATCTATGATGATACAAGTAACAAAAAAACGAGATGATATAAGCTGCGGATATCACCAAGGTGATTGAAAAAAGCACCCGGAAGATTACCTTGGAGAATACATATGATATTTGAAGCCACATAGATAGGAGAGGATCAGGGTGTGCATAGGTTATATCAGCACCATCTCTGAATACCATGAAGCAGGGAGTGAGATGCAGCCCCAGTATGGAACGCCAGCTCCCCCTCAGCGTCACGCAGGCACGACACAGTGGAGCAAAACCTGGACAAACGCCAGAGAAGATCACTGCATGTCAGCCCAGCTGCTATACCGGACGTCTGTGTGTGCGACGCCCAACCAAGGAAGTCACATGCACAGTGCCGGGGGCGTGGCGCCGATGCACGGTGGAAAGATCCGCCCAGCCACCCACCTTGTGGAGGGGAGGTAGGAGGGCGGACACAGCATGCATCGCAGCTCCCGGGAAACAGGACATCTGCCCACCCACCGACAATGAGTCACACAGACCCAGTCTGGCCACAGGGAGTAAAGGATGTATGAAGTAGTGAGAGATCAAAGTATGTGAACTATGTACAAATAAAAAGAAAGATGGTACTCTTTCGGGGAGGTGGGATTTTTAGGGAGATAGTGCGTCTATTGGTAGTAGGTAAAGATCAATCAGATCAATAAAATGTAGGGATTTTTATTTAAACATAGTTAAAAAATGCATATCAGACATAACATATACAAATACAAAAATATGACCATCCAGTAGTGTGTTCAAAATTCATTCGTGATTGTCAGCCAACATGTTTCGCAAATAATTTTTCGCTTCATCAGGGCATAAAACGACATCACTGATTCATTTTACTGTATAAACAACAGATACACTATAGTTATATGGTGGCCATGCATGATTATATATCAAGATATAATACAAAGAGTCTAATGAGAGATTCATTCCAAAAGTTCTCACCTACTATTGCAAGTCTATAGAGCAGAGCAATCACCACCATTGCCAAACATCATCTACTGTGCCAATTGGTGCAAACTATCCCTGGGTGCCAGATCCCAATGGGATAATGCCAACAGGGGAACTGGACCACACAATTGCAGGCAAGGATCTAGTAAAACATATAATCAAGAGAACAGAAACTAGTAAGTTCCCTATCCAGGGAAAATAGTAATTATATACATCAATGATGGCAAGTCATTTATCTAGACTGATGCTAACATTAAGATTCATTATAATCTGGTGTGGTAAGAAAAGGGGGAAAACACGCTAGGGATCCCATCCCAGTGCTCTCAAAATAGAAAATATATTAGCAACCGTATATATGTATGTATAACGGCTAGGGAGCTAAAACAGATTTAAAAAACATAAAACACAAAAAGGAGCATATTTGGCTATAGGGCTACTAACTATTTTTGGGCATTACACACAATATTGTCCATAAGGGGGAGGTGGGAGGATTCCAATTAGCTCGGCAACCCAAGGGGGGGCAGCGAGACCCCCAAACACCCACCGGGCAGCACAATGGCCACAGTCCCAGAGAACCAAAAACCAGTGCAACTACCACTGAGTCTCCCCCATCCCCACCAAACGCCCCCATCAATGTATAGACAGTCAGCATACTGCTTACCTTTAGAAGGAGGTAACGAGGCTCCCAGCCAGAAGAGTGAGTTCCTGCCAGTGATGATGGGTAGCTGCAGGGTGCGTCTGTCAGACAGCACACCAGCACTCCCATCTTTAAATTGTGCGGTCCCACCGGAAGTGAAAAGGTCAGGGATGACCTCCAGCATCACTTCCGGTCCGGACGTCCCTCCACATGTTGCGCGCGCACTCCAAGGGCAGATGCACGCGCATTCACCCCAGGAGATGCATGCTCACTGCCCCTACCACACTAACCGGCATCAAGGGCATGTGTTGTTAAACAATTCACACAGTATCTTCAATAAACATTCATGTACATGTTCTGTTATGTGCCCACAACTGTTCTGGTGCTTCTGAATACCCATGAGGTAGTCATAGCTTATAAAGGTGAGAAAATTCCTTAAGTCTCAAAGTCCATTTAGAAGTAACATAACTCCATATCCCTGGAACCCCTACTGGGCTTAAATGCAGGAAGTAGCTTGCATCTTTAGCAGGCTTCTGTTCCCTTTCATGCCTAAGCATATTTCTGACATTTGTTGCTTGCAAGTTAAAATCCATATTTTCTGCTAGAAAGTTACTTAGAACTCCAAACATTATATATATATATATATATATATATATATATATATATATATATATATATTTTTTTTAGCGGAGAAGCTAGAGAATAAAATGGCGATCGTTGCAATATTTTATGTTACACTGTATTTGCGCAGCGGTCTTTCAAATGCATTTTTTTTAGAAAAAAAGACATTTTCATGAATTAAAAAAATACTAAAAAATTTAATAATGTAATGTAATGTAAGCCCAAATTTTTTGTCTAATGTGAAAGATGATGTTACGCTAAGTAAGTAGATACCTAACATGTCATGATTTGAAATTGCGCACACTCGTGGAATGGCGACAAACTAAGGTACCTAAAAATCTCCATAGGCGGCGCTTTAAAAAAAGTTACCAGGTTAGAGTTACAGAGGAGGTCTAGTGCTAGAATCATTTCTCTCACTCTGATGTTTGCGGCGACACCTCACATGTGTGATTTGAACACCGTTTACATGTGCAGGCGCAACTTACGTGTGCATTTTCTTTGCCACGCGAGCTCATGAAGACGGGGGCGCTTTAAAAAAAAAATTTTCTTATTTATTTTATGTATTTTTTTTTTTTTACATTGTCACTTAAAAAAAAAAAAAAAAAGAAAAGTGATCACTTTTATTGCTGTCACGAGGAATGTAAACATTCCTCATGACAGTAATAGGTGGTGACAGGTACTCTTTATGGAGAGATCGGGGGTCTAAAAGACCCCAAATCCCTCCTTGTCACTTCAAAGTATTCAGATCGTCAAAAACGGTCGTTCTGAATACTGTATTTTTTTTTTAAAACCAGCGCCATTGGCACCCGAGTAAACCGGAAGTGATGTTGTGACCTCGCTTCCGTGTTTACACAAAGGAGACTGGAATTAAGCCATTTCCGGCTTCCTTCCAGTCTTGCTCTAGCTGGCGGAAGTGCCAGATCATGGCTCGGGTCTCCCGGTGGGACGGGAGGCCCGGGAAGAGCGGCGGAAGGCGACGGGAGGGGGGATGTCCCCTCCCGCTCCTCCTGGATAACAGCCAAGCGACTTTTAGCCACATCGTTTGTTATCCCTGAAGAGCAGACCGCCCGCTCTAAAAAACGGTATCAAGATGATGCCTGCAGCTGCAAGCATTATCCCGGTATAAGCCTTTAAAGGCTGCATATGTGCGTATGGTCGTCGGGAAGGGGTTACGTAGGGAGACATGGAACCACCATCCGTCTCACTGTGGCGTCCCCGAGAAGTAGTTCTCTCCCTTTTTATGTTTGCCCCAGCATAGGTTGGTACCTCCCCAAAAAGCCTGGGAAAACCTGACCAGCATTGTTAACCCTTACCTTCCAGGGAGTACCACCACAGCAGGGCAAGCACAACTAAACAGTGCAATTAATTCACATTTGGATTTACAGTTTTGCAAAGAAATGCAGCAAAATAATCAGAAGGCTTAAATTAGCATGTAAAAATAGATTCAGTTAGTTTTTCTTTTAATGCATATACTGTATAGATTTTTATATCTGTCTGGAGTTCAACAGTAATAATTGAGAATTATCTTTATTATTTTTTTTCCTGAAGAGTAAAACCCAATATTATAGCTCAGCCCACTTATAATAATTATAATTAGGGAAAACATTTAGACAACATATAGGTGGCTGTATTTGGGCATCATACTTCCCTAGGCACACCTAAATAATGATGCCCTTTCGTACAAGCTCCATCCTTTGTATCATGCAATCATTATAGTAAAAACTAATGTCTGAGTGTGCTATTAGAGAAATCATGCTGTCTGTTTTATATGCAGAATTATTTTTTAACTGTACAAATTAAAAAGGAGGCAGGAGACTTGATTTTTTGTTGACTCTCAACTTCCACTGCACACATTTCCTTTATAGTTCATGTGTTGCATTGAGCAAAAGGTTCCAGGCTGCCTCTCTCCCTATCAACGCAATCCAGACAGTCGGTGCAACTTCCAGGTGGAATTCACTCACCCTAGGTTCATACAGCCAAAACCAAACTGCCACTAGAATAGAAGGGCAGTTTGCATAAACTTCTAGTCACTGGTTCAAGACTTCGAGGTGTAGTAATATACAGTGGCCAGTTATCTCTTTCAGCAATTTCCTAGCCCCCCTCCCCCCTACATGCCTTGAGAGACAATGACATCTGTTGATTTAATACTAAAATGAAAGCTGGCCAAACCCTGTACAAATTTCGTCTAGTTCCTGAGGAATTCGCTCAGTGGGTGGCCCTGTTGGCCTCACTCCTTTTGACAAAAGTTGATTGTGCTATCAATTGTTTTGAAGGGGCCTGAAGAATTTTTTTTTGTCGAACAGCAGCTGCATCCAATCAGATACAGTGACCATTCGGGTATTTTGGCAACTGGTGGGGCCTGCTCTCAATATAGAATAGTTGTAGCGGGAGATTCATCCTTCAGTGTTGTATAGTATGGATGGAGGAATCAGTCAGCTGTTTTGGTTCTGTCTATATTTTGGAAGAAAAAAGAACTATCTGTGTAAAGTCAGCTTGAAGGGTTTGTTAACCCACATGTGCAAATCACTGCCAGCCCCTGTTTTATAGGCAGGGATAGCACACTCTTTTATAAAAAAAAGTCTTTTATAAAAACGAGCGTTGTAAATACCGATTTAGGGTGATCTTCAGGCTGGTCACATGGCTCACGGTCGCTGTATACCTCCGATATATGGCTTCTGCAGGAGGGGCCGAGATTTCACTCTGACATCAGCCAGGGAGATCACATGGCTGCTTAGCCCCTCCCACAGTATCCCTGGAGACCGGATGAGAGTCATGTGACCAACCTGAAGATTGTGCTAAAACTGTATCTACAACGCTCATTTTTATAAAATACTTATACAGTGTGCTATGCCTGCCTATAATAGAGGGACTGCCAGTGACATTTTGTAAAAGTTTATTTGTACTAATGGGGCGGGGGTGTACTCTGACCACGGTGGTCAGCCCTGACTTTCGTGGTCAGTGCAGAGAGGGGGATACAGGAAGTGGCAGGTTCAGGGAGGTTTTTTACAGTTTAGAGAGTGGCAGATTACACAACACAAGCACTGTACTGTTTAATCTGCTTTAACTGCTTGCCGACCAGCTCACATACATATACGACGGCAAAGTAGCTCGTTCCCGTGAATCGCCGTATGCGTACATTGGCTCCTTTAAGAGCCATAGCAGGTGTGCACGTGCCGCCAGAGGTGTTTGCAGGCGTGCGCGTGCCACCGGCCACCCGATTTTGTGGGCACGAGAGCCAGAACGGGGATTTGTGTGCGCAAAGGAGAGGAGAGACAGCTCTGCTGTTCGTAGTAATTACGAACATCGATATGTCTCCTCCTCCAGTCAGTTCCACCCCCCACAGTTAGAAACACAGATGAGGGAAAACATTTAACCCCTTGATCGCCCCCTAGTGTTAACCCTTTCCCTACCAGTGACATTTACACAGTAACCAGTGCATTTTTATAGCACTGATCGCTGTATAAGTGCTGTCAATGGTCCCAAAATAGTGTCAAAAGTGTCCAATCTGTTTGCTGCAATGTCAAAGTCCTGCTAAAAATCCCAGATCACCGCCATTACTATTAAAAAAAAATAATAATAAAAATGCCATAAATCTATCCCCTATTTTGTAGACGCTATAATTTTTGCACAAACCAATCAATATACGCTTATTGCACTTTTTTTTACAAAGAAATATGTAGAAGAATACATATTGGCCTAAACTGATGATTTTTTGGGATATTTATTATAGCAAAAAGTTAAAATATATTGTTTTTTTTTTTCAAAATTGTCGCTCTTTTTTTGTTTATACTTCAAAAAATAAAAACCGCAGAGGTGATCAAATACCACCAAAAGAAAACTCTATTTGTGGGAAAAAAAGGATATCAATTTTGTTTGTTTAAAGCGTCGCACGACCGCGCAATGTTCAATTAAAGCAACGCGGTGCCGTATCGCAAAAAATGGCCTGGTCATTAAGGGGGAAAATCTTCCAGGGCTGAAGTGGTTAAGGGACCAGGACCTGTAATTTTTTTTTTTTTTTGGTTAACAAATACTTTAACTAGTCCACTGCCCAGATAGCAAGCATATGTGCTGCAGTTTGAAAATGACTTGCTAAGCTATTTCTAGACTAGCCAGGCTTCACAATTTGCTGCACAATTGCAGCAAGTCCACATTGCATGACTCCAGATCAACTTTCTTTGCAGACATTCTGCAAGTCTGCTGCAAGTTCTGGTTCAGTTATGTTTTGCAATAGTCATCCCACCACAGGGGTCACTGTGGCTGAATTTTCATGCTGTAGACTCTCCACTGCAACTTTGCTCTTGCTAGAGACTTGCCATGCAAATTTGCTACAAATTGAAAAAGTGTCAAGTAGAACTTGTACTTCAAGTTCTCTGCAAGTGTACAGCTTGCCAGTGAAAATGTGCAGCAAGTTAACAGACTTATAGGGCGTACACACGGTCGGACTTTGTTCGGACATTCCGACAACAAAATCCTAGGATTTTTTCCGATGGATGTTGGCTCAAACTTGTCTTGCATACACACGGTCACACAAAGTTGTCGGAAAATCCGATCGTTCTGAACGCGGTGACGTAAAACTAGTACGTCGGGACTATAAACGGGGCAGTGGCCAATAGCTTTCATCTCTTTATTTATTCTGAGCATGCGTGCACTTTGTCCGTCGGATTTGTGTACACACGATCGGAATTTCCGACAACGGATTTTGTTGTCGGAAAATTTTATCTCCTGCTCTCCAACTTTGTGTGTCGGAAAATCCGATGGAAAATGTCCGATGGAGCCCACACACGGTCGGAATATCCGACAACACGCTCCGATCGGACATTTTCCATCGGAAAATCCGACCGTGTGTACGGGGCATTACAATTCAACACTGCCACAAATCTGTGGCAAGATATCCTTGCTATCTGGGTGGAGAGAAGTGTGGTGGCACAATACAGCTGGACTTGGAGTGGGCAAGGGGGTAATATAAAAACACTCGGAAAATTGAGTTAAAAGAAGAGTTCACAAAATACATTTTAAAATGACCAAAATAATCATCAAGGACCCTATTTATAAAGCAGTGATACTATGGCATGCTTAAAAAACACAGCAATGTGTTTTACAAATGTGCATTATGCTGTGCTTACTTCGGCATTCCAAAGCAAATGGAGCACCACTCAAATAAATGAATTTAAAGAAATAGCTAGGAAGAGGGGGAGAGGAGAGACCTGTCAATGTCATGTGTCTGGCCTCTCCACCAACTCTGGACACTCTGTAGGACACCAATGGCTATTATATTTTATGAAAGGAACATAACATGCAGAGCACAGTGGATAAAACACTGAGAAAGGTTGACAGCAGTATCTGCGGTCTTCTATAAATAGCCTCTAAGATAATACTCAAAATAAATATAGATAAACATTTCGGGGGGGGGGGGGCAATGAACTTAATGAGCATCTTAAAATGTCAGAACCCCCCCCCCCATAAGTTCTGTCTCATGGAACAAGGAGCAGAAGACATGAACAGGGCCCCATCATGGATAAGCAGAGAAAAGCTTGACTTTGGCTTAAAAAGATCCATAACACACATTAAAATAAGCTGGGAAGATCAAAGCTGTGGAAAATCAGGTATTAATTGTAATCTTGGAATATTTGATTAACCCTTTCAGCTTCCTGTTGGCAGTGCTGTCAAGCATCACATGTCATAGAGTGTGTAGGAGCCATTGTTTGCTCTCTTGCTTGGTTGTCAGACAGTCCTGTATAGAGTCAGTGCACTTTATTCTTTCACTCAGACTTCTATTGTTCAAGAAACCTGCTGAGGCTCCCTTTTAGAGGATGAGCAGCCAAAAAACCCATTAATGTCACCTTTGTCCTAATTACAATCCTGACAGTGCTGGCAAATAAGTGTCCTGGATTTGAGTGGGTGATCTCGATGCAAATCCTTGTGACGGCTTCCCTGTGTCCTTTCTCCTGTGATTTAATCTCTGTAGGTTTTATCAAGGTCACATAGTATCCAGTGACAGAAAATGCTTGCCTTTTTTCCTCACTGCTGCACTGTGTCAATAAAAAATGTTGTATCGATTTCAGCACAATAAAATGTGCCTAGCTTTCCCTGATGTATGAGACATTATCTTGTAATTTTTTTTTTCAAATAATTCAAGGATATTTAGCAAATTTTTATGATAAAATAATTCATGTGACACAATAATTTTAGATATTTTTTGTGTACAGTGGCCAAATACCAAGATCCCAGCCAAGTTCAATCAACCCTCTTTTTTCTCCCCATTTATCCCTTTTTTGTCCGATGTATGGACCTCAATAATAATATACTATTTAACTACCAAAATGTATAGGTGTGCGCAGCCTATTGCATTCGGGTGTGCACCCCTAGGCTTAAACACATCTGTGTGTGTGTGTATATATATATATATATATATATATATATATATATATATATATATATATATGCACACTGTTAGGGCTTCAGACACGCTGTGTTAAAGCTCTCTGAGTGCCAGTCAAAGCCCCATAACTAAATAAAATGGTTAGTTTACAGTGCTGTTTACACCTTGTTTTTGCTTTGCTTTGCTTTGCTTTGCTTCGGCTTTGCTTAAAAAATTATACCCCATGTCGCTTTAGTGGGACTTCCAAGAGTCTTCAAAGCCTCCATAGAAGTCTATGGCAAAGCTCTCTTGAAGCTCGCTTGAAGCACCAGCAGATTTTGAGAGGAAAAGTAGTGGTGTTGGTTTAAACAATCCTTTTTTATCAGTTTACGTAACTGGGGAAGTGGCAGGGGCATGTCATAGAACATGGGTGACTCAACTTGCCAGCATATACATAGAAATTAAAGGTAAAAATATCAGTTTTAGGTAAACCTTAGAATGGTATGCGCCACCTTCATTTTTAGATCTTAGATGGTCGTTCATGTTTTTTAAGGGCTTATTCGGATGGGTTATCAGACCCGTCCACTGATCGGAAGGATAATACAGCAGCAACAAAGGAAGAAGTTCCACAGCAGTTATCAGCTACAGTCCAGGTTACACATAAAAGCCAGAAAACAGAAACAAGTACATGGCTGCTTCTGCAGCTAGTTTATTCTCTTCAGACTTTGGATGTACTACTACTACTAATAATAGTAAAAGCGTTTTTTTTTTTTAAAGTAACACAAAACATGTTTAAATACCTTGCCAGCTGTGAATCATACTTTAAGCAGAACTCCACCCAAAAGGCAAAGTTCCACTTTAAGTCCTCTTCCCCTTCTACCCAGCCACATTTGGCATGTCATTTTTTTTTGGGGGGGGGGAGTGGGTACCCCTCCCTTCCTGCAGTTTTCTGGAACATGTCACAGGTCAAAGAAGACCGTGCGACCATTCACAAATGCGCAGTGGGCAGCCAGCTGTGAAGCCGAAAGCCGCATAGCTGGCTGCCCACAGTGGGGCTGTGCCCACACTGCATGGGTTAACTGCTCGTTTTTGTCTAGGGCAGGGGTCCTCAAACTACGGCCCGCGGGCCGAATCCGGCCCTCCAGCATTTTTGATCCGGCCCGCGGACTGCCCCTTTAAAATTGCAGCACTGCCCCTGCCCTCTGCTCCCTCCATCACACAGGACGGGAAACATGACAGGCCGGGCAAAGGACCTTCTGTGCTAAGAAGCAGGTGATTGGTTACTAGGCATCAGAGCGGTCCCAGGAACCAATCACCTGCCCCTCACTTCCAAAGTCCCGCCCTCCGTCCGGACCTACCATGCCTCGTGTCCTGCAAGATACAGGTAAGTGTAAGGGCGGCGGGGGGAGTCTGTGCTATGGTGGGGATCTGTGCTATGGTGGGGATCTGTGACACACAGGGGGGAGTCTGTGCTATGGTGGGGATCTGTGACACACGGGGGGACTCTGTGCTATGGTGGGGATCTGTGATGTGGGGGACTCTGTGCTATGGTGGGGATCTGTGATGTGGGGGACTCTGTGCTATGGTGGGGATCTGTGATGTGGGGGACTCTGTGCTATGGTGGGGGACTCTGTGCTATGGTGGGGGACTGATGTGGGGGACTCTGTGCTATGGTGGGGATCTGTGATGTGGGGGACTCTGTGCTATGGTGGGGATCTGTGATGTGGGGGACTCTGTGCTATGGTGGGGATCTGTGATGTGGGGGACTCTGTGCTATGGTGGGGATCTGTGATGTGGGGGACTCTGTGCTATGGTGGGGATCTGTGATGTGGGGGACTCTGTGCTATGGTGGGGGACTCTGTGCTATGGTGGGGATCTGTGATGTGGGGGACTCTGTGCTATGGTGGGGATCTGTGATGTGGGGGACTCTGTGCTATGGTGGGGATCTGTGATGTGGGGGACTCTGTGCTATGGTGGGGGACTCTGTGCTATGGTGGGGATCTGTGATGTGGGGGACTCTGTGCTATGGTGGGGATCTGTGATGTGGGGGACTCTGTGCTATGGTGGGGATCTGTGATGGGGACTCTGTGCTATGGTGGGGATCTGTGATGTGGGGGACTCTGTGCTATGGTGGGGGACTGATGTGGGGGACTCTGTGCTATGGTGGGGGACTGATGTGGGGGACTCTGTGCTATGGTGGGGATCTGTGATGTGGGGGACTGATGTGGGGGACTCTGTGCTATGGTGGGGGACTCTGTGCTATGGTGGGGGACTGATGTGGGGGACTCTGTGCTATGGTGGGGGACTCTGTGCTATGGTGGGGGACTGATGTGGGGGACTCTGTGCTATGGTGGGGATCTGTGATGTGGGGGACTCTGTGCTATGGTGTAGATCTGTGATGTGGGGGACTCTGTGCTATGGTGGGGGACTCTGTGCTATGGTGGGGATCTGTGATGTGGGGGACTCTGTGCTATGGTGGGGATCTGTGATGTGGGGGACTCTGTGCTATGGTGGGGGACTCTGTGCTATGGTGGGGGACTGATGTGGGGGACTCTGTGCTATGGTGGGGGACTCTGTGCTATGGTGGGGGACTGATGTGGGGGACTCTGTGCTATGGTGGGGGACTGATGTGGGGGACTCTGTGCTATGGTGGGGGACTCTGTGCTATGGTGGGGGACTGATGTGGGGGACTCTGTGCTATGGTGGGGGACTGATGTGGGGGACTCTGTGCTATGGTGGGGATCTGTGATGTGGGGGACTCTGTGCTATGGTGGGGGACTGATGTGGGGGACTCTGTGCTATGATGGAGGACTCTGTGCTATGGTGGGGGACTGATGTGGGGGACTGATGTGGGGGACTGATGTGGGGGACTCTGTGCTATGGTGGGGATCTGTGATGTGGGGGACGTGCTATGGTGGGGGACTGATGTGGGGGACTCTGTGCTATGGTGGGGATCTGTGATGTGGGGGACTCTGTGCTATGGTGGGGGACTGATGTGGGGGACTCTGTGCTATGGTGGGGGACTGATGTGGGGGACTCTGTGCTATGGTGGGGATCTGTGATGTGGGGGACTAATGTGGGGGGACTCTGTGCTATGGTGGGGGACTGATGTGGGGGACTCTGTGCTATGGTGGGGATCTGTGATGTGGGGGACTCTGTACTATGGTGGGGGACTGATGTGGGGGACTCTGTGCTATGGTGGGGGACTGATGTGGGGGGACTCTGTGCTATGGTGGGGGACTGATGTGGGGGGACTCTGTGCTATGGTGGGGGACTGATGTGGGGGACTCTGTGCTATGGTGGGGGACTGATGTGGGGGGACTCTGTGCTATGGTGGGGGACTGATGTGGGGGACTCTGTGCTATGGTGGGGATCTGTGATGTGGGGGACTCTGTGCTATGGTGGGGATCTGTGATGTGGGGGACTCTGTGCTATGGTGGGGGACTGATGAGGGGGACTCTGTGCTATGGTGGGGGACTGATGTGGGGGACTCTGTGCTATGGTGGGGGACTGATGTGGGGGACTCTGTGCTATGGTGGGGATCTGTGATGTGGGGGACTCTGTGCTATGGTGGGGGACTGATGTGGGGGACTCTGTGCTATGGTGGGGGACTGATGTGGGGGACTCTGTGCTATGGTGGGGATCTGTGATGTGGGGGACTGATGTGGGGGGACTCTGTGCTACGGTGGGGGACTGATGTGGGGGACTCTGTGCTATGGTGGGGGACTGATGTGGGGGACTCTGTGCTATGGTGGGGGACTGATGTGGGGGACTCTGTGCTATGGTGGGGGACTGATGTGGGGGACTCTGTGCTATGGTGGGGGACTGATGTGGGGGACTCTGTGCTATGGTGGGGGACTCTGTGCTATGGTGGGGGACTCTGTGCTATGGTGGGGGACTGATGAGGGGGACTCTGTGCTATGGTGGGGGACTGATGAGGGGGACTCTGTGCTATGGTGGGGGACTGATGAGGGGGACTCTGTGCTATGGTGGGGGACTGATGAGGGGGACTCTGTGCTATGGTGGGGGACTGATGAGGGGGACTCTGTGCTATGGTGGGGGACTGATGAGGGGGACTCTGTGCTATGGTGGGGGACTGATGAGGGGGACTCTGTGCTATGGTGGGGGACTGATGTGGGGGACTCTGTGCTATGGTGGGGGACTGATGAGGGGGACTCTGTGCTATGGTGGGGGACTGATGAGGGGGACTCTGTGCTATGGTGGGGGACTGATGTGGGGGACTCTGTGCTATGGTGGGGGACTGATGTGGGGGACTCTGTGCTATGGTGGGGATCTGTGATGTGGGGGACTGATGTGGGGGGACTCTGTGCTACGGTGGGGGACTGATGTGGGGGACTCTGTGCTATGGTGGGGGACTGATGTGGGGGACTCTGTGCTATGGTGGGGGACTGATGTGGGGGACTCTGTGCTATGGTGGGGGACTGATGTGGGGGACTCTGTGCTATGGTGGGGGACTGATGTGGGGGACTCTGTGCTATGGTGGGGGACTCTGTGCTATGGTGGGGGACTCTGTGCTATGGTGGGGGACTGATGAGGGGGACTCTGTGCTATGGTGGGGGACTGATGAGGGGGACTCTGTGCTATGGTGGGGGACTCTGTGCTATGGTGGGGGACTGATGTGGGGGACTCTGTGCTATGGTGGGGATCTGTGATGTGGGGGACTGATGTGGGGGGACTCTGTGCTACGGTGGGGGACTGATGTGGGGGACTCTGTGCTATGGTGGGGGACTGATGTGGGGGACTCTGTGCTATGGTGGGGGACTGATGTGGGGGACTCTGTGCTATGGTGGGGGACTGATGTGGGGGACTCTGTGCTATGGTGGGGGACTCTGTGCTATGGTGGGGGACTCTGTGCTATGGTGGGGGACTCTGTGCTATGGTGGGGGACTGATGAGGGGGACTCTGTGCTATGGTGGGGGACTGATGAGGGGGACTCTGTGCTATGGTGGGGGACTGATGAGGGGGACTCTGTGCTATGGTGGGGGACTGATGAGGGGGACTCTGTGCTATGGTGGGGGACTGATGAGGGGGACTCTGTGCTATGGTGGGGGACTGATGAGGGGGACTCTGTGCTATGGTGGGGGACTGATGAGGGGGACTCTGTGCTATGGTGGGGGACTGATGTGGGGGACTCTGTGCTATGGTGGGGGACTGATGAGGGGGACTCTGTGCTATGGTGGGGGACTGATGAGGGGGACTCTGTGCTATGGTGGGGGAGTGATGTGGGGGACTCTGTGCTATGGTGGG
The DNA here is from genome assembly GCF_042186555.1 of Aquarana catesbeiana. NCBI lineage: Eukaryota > Metazoa > Chordata > Amphibia > Anura > Ranidae > Aquarana > Aquarana catesbeiana. Next base: position 215,934,612 of record NC_133324.1, read on the forward strand.
GGACTGATGAGGGGGACTCTGTGCTATGGTGGGGGACTGATGAGGGGGACTCTGTGCTATGGTGGGGGACTGATATGGAGGGATCTGTGATGGGGGAAGTATGTGATTGGAGTGGTTCTGTAATGAGGGGAGTCTGTGAAATACTGATAAGTTTATATTGATTACAATTGTTCTTTATTTTTTTTTTGCACTACAAATAAGATGTGTGCATAGGAATTAGTTCATATTTTTTTTAAACTATAGTGCGGCCCACCAACAGTCTGAGGGACCGTGAACTGGCCCCCTGTCTAAAAGGTTTGAGGACCCCTGGTCTAGGGGATTGTGAAATGGAGATATACTTAACTAATCCACCGCCTGCAAGACTAGTTCCTGCAGCTCCTGTCCCCCCCGCACACTAGCGGTCTTGTGAATGGACTGTTCTGGACATCATCAAGCCCTAAGACTGCCTCTGGATATGAGGACGGCAGGAACAGTCCACCGCTTCACATTTTCCAGAGGATTAAAAGACCAGGTAAGTACAGCTTTGCCTTGCACCCCTAGACAAAACAAGCAGTTAAACCATGCAGTGCGGCTCTGCCCAGGAGAATAAAACATTTTCATGGAGTTCTTCTTTAAATTTTTTTCCCAGTGAACCTCCTCTTTAAGGCTCATTGAAATGGTGGATCAAACTTGTCTTCCAATCTGAGACGCTGTCTGCTGTGTGCAAATCCACCTCATAGCTAAGCTGATTCCCGGATTTCCTCTGTGCAATGTGAACCAGGAAGGGCTCAGCTCTGAACAGGTCCAGGTTCAAAACTGTCAACATCCTCGCTAAAAAGCCAGTTGCACAACGTATCAAGCACAGCCTGTGCTTGATCGGCTGGAGCAAAGGTCAGAGGAGACATCAAAGGTCTGATAGAGAATGAATGTCTTCATAAAGAATATTTGCCACCTGCTCAATGCAATCACATAGGGGGCTTGTTATCCCCCTTTGTTATAGCAATAAAGTTAAAGACAAAAAAGTGTAAAAAAAATAATTGAAATAAAAAAGTGTATTGAGTGCTGAGTGTATTTTTTCCTAAAAAATAGCGTTGATAAACATTGAACAATTGTGCAAATATCAATGCAACTACTATCTTTATTCTACAGGGCCTCTGCAATTAGAAAATATGTTCTGGGTCTTTAAAGTAATTTTTTAGGCAAAAAAATGCAGGTTTGTGAAAAATGAAAAAACTGCTCCAGAGGGAAAGTGCTTAAAAAAATAACCCATTAATCCTCACACCACAGTTGCTATAATAGAATTTCTAGAGGAAAAAAAAAACGATTTAATTAGTGTTACCTTGGATGTGGCCAGAAAATTGTATCATTGCTTTGTCAGTTGGTATGAATGGAGTTGTTCAGAGACAGACCAGAAGACCTTGGTGCCAGCATCAATCCATATATTGTCACTCTATTCCTCATTTACATTTTAGGAAAGCAAATGCAGTTATCTGCAAAGATAAGGAGAAGAATGTTCACAAAATTGTGCATTGGGGATGCACATGACTGCCCATCAGGAAGGAAAAGTAAACTAATCATGTACTACTACTGTACATCCTGTAATACTGGAATGCCGGCGAGGGGATTTTTAAGTAGAGGAAATTTATTGGGATATATGTATGCGTTTGTGCTTTTGTAGAATAGACCTAAATCAATCTTAGTAGGTAGAAAATGTGAAAATGTATTTAAGATAGTATAACCAGAGGCACTAACAATATTATGTACCATGCAGCATGTCACAGAGCATTGCTGCACAAATTAAAGTTTACAGTACATAATTTTTTTTTTAAATCAGCACAAGGGACACCTCTCATTCAGTTGATGTACTATCCCTGGCCAGTGGCGGCTGGTGCTCAAAATTTTTGGGGGGGCCACAAAAAAATTTTGAAAAAAATAATCAATTGCAGCCACTGTGCCCAAACTCTGCCACTGTGCCCATCAAACGCTGCCACTGTGCCATCAATTGCTGCCACTGTGCCATCAAATGCTGCCACTGTGCCATCAAATGCTGCCACTGTGCCATCAAATGCTTCTGCTGTGCCCATTAAACACAGCCACTGTGCCCAAATGCTGCCACTGTGCCCTCAAATGCTGCCACTGTGCCGTTAAATGCTGCCACTGTGCCATCAATTGCAGCCAGTGTGCCCATCAAACGCTGCCAATGTGCCATCAAACGCTGACAGTGCCCAAACACTGCCACTGTGCCATCAAATGCTGCCACTGTGCCATCAAATGCTGCCACTGTGCACAAACACTGCCATCAAATGCTGCCACTGTGCCATTAAACGTTGCCACTGTGCCATCAAACGCTGCCATTGTGCCATCAAATGCCACTGTGCCCATTAAACACTGCCACTGTGCCCTCAAACGCTGCCACTGTGCCATCAAATGCTGCCAGTTTGCCCATCATATGTTGCCAGTGTGCCCATCAAATGCTGCCACTGTGCCATCAAATGCTGCCAGTGTGCCCATCATATGTTGCCAGTGTGCTCATCAAATGCTGCCACTGTGCCATCAAATGCTGCCAGTGTGCCCATCATATGTTGCCAGTGTGCCCATCAAATGCTGCCAGTGTGCCCATCAAATGCTGCCAGTGTCCCTCCCAGGACACCCCACTCACCCCCCCACGGATGGATAGCGGTACACCCCGCTCACACCCCCCCACGCAGATGGATCGCGGGACACCCCGCGGTCCACCCAGTAAGGACCAGCGCTTACTGGGTGTCCTCTTCTCCAGTGTCTCCTCTACAGTCAGCTTACTTCATCCTGTCCCACTTCCGCCAAAGCACTGAGCATCCAATAGGGACGCCTGGTGCTTTGGCCAATCAGGAAACAGGTCTCACTGACCTGCCATTGGAAGCAATGCGGTCTGAAAATAGCGAATATTTATTCGCTATGGTCACACAATTGGGTGGGATCAGGGCGCACTCTCTGCGCCACAAGCCCACCCTTTTTTGAAGCCTATTAGAGCCTCTGGCTCTAATCAGGTGCTTAAAAAAAAATACACCCCCTCCTGCCCCCGTCATAGGAGTGTCGGGCATCCTGAAAGGGGCTGGGCACATGGATGGAGAGGCGGCAGCAGGGATAGGGGAGGCGGTACCTGTACGCCCACAATGCACGGGCAGCCACTGTCCCTTGTACTGATTAAAAAAAGAAAAATTATTAAAACTTTAATTTGTAGGAATGCTTTGTGACTTGCTGTATGGTACACAATATTGTTAGTGCCTCTGGTCATTCTATCTTAAATACATTTTCACATTTGACATGCTGAGGGATGCTCTCTTGAATTATGTTTTCTGTCCTCTGCTCCCTCATACCGTTAATCTTTTGGTACTGCTGGAGTTAATATGAGCCACTAGACCTATCATAGGCATTTGTCAAGAACTATGCCTGTCCTTTCTGCTTCATCTCCATTGAAAAGTGCTATATCAATGAAAGACCAACCGCATAAGAAACACGTCTCATTGTAAGTTATGTCCCTTATGTTGATTAAAAAAAAACAAAACAAAAAAAACGAAATGTAGGCCTTAAATACTTGAATAATCTACATGCCGAATCCTGCCACTATACCTCAACTGGGCACTAACCCAATAAACTAACATCATATTCACTACCACAATTGTTTATCACCTGGATTTAGTAACATAATTGCCTAATGAGGTTACATTAACATATTAGAAATGATTCTTCTCAGGAATCCTTGGCAGGCAATTATCACTTTTTCCCCAAGGTCCAATGTAACATCCTTAACTGGAGACGATGTCTATGGTGTACAAAATGTAACATCCTTATCTAGAGATGCCTCACACAGTAGGCATAGTATAACCCAAACCATTTGAAGGCTCAGTATTTTTTTCTCACCCCATAAAGAGGCCCTGTATTGTTAAGTAGCCGAGATGCTCACAGGTCTTGAGCAGGGGTATGTGTCAAAACCAGAGGTTTTTATGGACAGCAATTCATCTTTGTCATGTACTTTGTCTGATGTTACTTTGCTGCTCCTGTGTATATACACTGCTCAAAAAAAGAAAGGAACACTTTGAAAACACATCAGATCTCAATGGTGAAAAGTATCATGCTGGATATCTATACTGGTATGGACTGGGTAATGTGTTCGGAATGAAAGGATGTCACATCGTTTGATGGAAATGAAAATGATCAACCTACAGAGGGCTGAAAAGTGAAAAAATGATGCAGCAGGCTAGTCCATTTTGCTGAATTTTTTAATCAATTGTCAAAATGGAAAGTAAATGAACAGAAGAGGAATCAAATCAATATTTGGTGTAACCACCCTTTGCCTTCAAAACAGTATCAATTCTTTAATTCTTCTAGGTAAACCCAGCAGGTAGGTTGTTCCAAACATCTTGGAGAATTAGCCACCGAGTTTCTGTGGATGGAGGCTGCCACAAATCCCTCTGTCTCTTCATGTAATCCCAGACAGACTTGATGATGTTAAGATCAGGGCTCTGCGGGGGCCAACCCATCACATCCAGCACTCCTTGTTCTTTTTTATGATAGATCTTAATTACATTGGCTGTATTTTGGGGTCATGATCCTGCTGCAGAATAAATTTGGGGCCAATCACACACCTCCCAGATGGCATGGCATGATGGATAAATATCTGCCTGTATTTCCTATATAATCTTAATGTTTATTGTTAAAGATCTTTTCATGGGTAAAGCTATAGCACGGTTATCCTTTAAATGACCCATCCCCCAATGCTCAGTACTCTGCTAAAGTCATAAACGTACCCATTTTGTGCTAAGATGACTTGGTGGATTATTCTATTATCTTAATAGTTGCTCAATAAATTTTCACACAGGTTGCCACTAGAGGGAGATATGAATAAATACTTTTATGAAAAAAGGAATGGCAACAAATAAAAATGGGAAGGTTACATGAAAATGTATTTTATCACAATATGTAAATACACTAAAGAAAGAGGAATTCTCCTGAAAAATATATTCTTTAGTTATGATATCGTCTCCTGGGACTTTGCTATTTGTAGATGGAATATTGCTCTCTGCTTTTGAAGACAAAATCGACAGGTCAGGTGTATGGAAAACTTTTTTTTAAATTTTTGACAGTCCTACTTACCGGCATGATTACTACTAATGCACATTATTCTTAAATTGAAGTTCCAAATTTATGGGCAGGCTGGTTGTACAGAAGTTGATCTACTGATCGACCTCTGTACAACCAGCCTGTCAGGTTTTTCCTGAACGATCAGGCAGAGCTGATCAGTGTGTGTTAAGTGTGAGTAATTCCTTCATCCACCTTGAATCTATGGATGGAGGAATCAGTTCATTTTTTTTTCAACCCACTGTTTGAATGAAAAAAAAACGACTAATGTGTGGTCAGTTTAACACATTCATGCAACCACCAATGTATTCTAAGACCAAACTAATAAAACAAATTACATTTCCATATGTATTTGGAAAGCAGTAGAAAACTAGAACCTAAGCGAATCCAAACAGGAAACCAATATAAACCATATTAATTGACTGTTGGAATTTGAACCCTAAGTTATCAGTGCTGCAAAGTGTCAGTGCTAATCAGTTTTGCCACTGACTTATCTGATAATCAATGTCTTCCTATATTAAATGCTAAAAATAATAAAAAAAAAATGATTGTACTGACAGATGGATTAACCAACCAATTAAGTACAGTAAAACCTTGGTTTAAGAGTAACTTGGTTTGAGAGCGTTTTGCAAGACAAGCAAAATTTTTAAATAAATTTTGACTTGATATACAAGTGATGTCTTGATATACAAGTAGCGCCACATCACAACAGAGTATAAAAGAGAAGAGAGGCACCTCTAAGTGTAGCAATATGGTTACATTTAATGAAAGTACAACATTTAGCAACTCACATGGTTGCCAATTAAAACAGGAACATCTAAGTATGCAGGCATCCGGGTTAAGGCTGTCCACATAGACCGTCCTCTGCACCACCAATTACGTCATCCCTTCCACGCTGCACTCCATGAGTGGTTCAAGCCTCGTTTTCAGATCGCTCTACTGCAGGGTAGTCTTCTCGGTCATGATTGCAGACTGATATCGATGAGAGCCGGCAGTGAGGAGGATGATCTATGTGGACAGCTTTAGCCCGGATGCCTGCATACTTAGATATGTCTGATTTAATCATCAACCATGCGAGTTGCTAAAAGTTGTACCTTCATTAAATGTAACCATATTGCTACACTTAGCGGCGCCTCTCTTCTCTTTTATACTCTGTAGCTCCTGATGGATTTTGCTTCTAATCCCCTTGTGGAGGATTCCATTTGTGGATGGACATTTTATGGTTACACGACCTATCACATTGCTATAATCTTTTTATATGGACTATAAACTGAAGGACTTATGAATAAATGGTTGTGGAATGAGTCATCTGAGTTACCATTATTTCTTATGGGGAAATTTGCTTTGATATGCAAGTGCTTTGGATTACAAGCAACCCGGAACGAATTATGCTCGCAATCCAAGGTTTTACTGTATATATTTTTGTGCCAAATCTAAAACTTAAAACCATGTACACATTTAACCACTAGGTGTCACTAGTTTACCATATACAGTATTTGAAAAACATAGGACTACCTATATAGAAGGATGTAAAAAGATTATATAATGACAGTACCTGGTTTTAAACAGTGGCCCTAAAATAGTGCTGGGCTGTCCATTAAAGATCAGCCCTGCAATATAAAGTCCACTAGTGCATATTTAGATCTCGTTTACATGGGCATACTATAGCGTATGTCCGTGCAAGGACTGCGTTTGACCGCATGGGGATGCACAGGTGTTCCATGCATCCCCATTCAGGCAGTCACATTCATATCAATTTGACAGGCGTGTGGGTGCACGACCCCAAACACTGCCTTTGCTCGGGCCCGTGATCGAGTGATGACTGTGTTTCTTGTTTTTTCATTTAAACAGGGCTGAGAAATCTATATTAGCCCAAATACACAAATGGGCACATTAGCCTGATGCAGAGACAAATTGTTGATTGCCAGTGTGAGTCAGTTCCCTTCTTGTGAAAATGAGAGCAGGGTGATCTGGTTAATAATATATACAGAACATAGAGAACATTTGAACAAAGAAAATGTTACCAACAACAAGTGCTTTTGTTCTAATTTATACTAAAGTGAGGGTAGCTAGTACAACTTATCTGCTTATTAATTGCTTGTGTATCCCTGGGCTAATTGGTGCTGTAAAGGAGTGGGCATTTACTCACCATATTCAGACTCCTTTAACTCCTTTTCCCACAACTCCCTGTGTTCCTGGACACTCTTGGGAAATATTAGTTCCTAGGTTTTCCTCCTCATGGAGCTCTGAAAGACCACACCAGATGAGACAGAGGTAGCTGGGCAAGTGATCTGCAGAAAGGTGAGAGGCCCTCCACTGTCAGAACCGGTGTGCAGGCATCCAGCCCAGAGCCTAATAGCCCACAGCTAACATGGGGAGCCTCATCCTGATTGTTACCAGAGTCAGTGCCAGACTTAGACCTTGGAGGGCTTGGAGTAACTGAAGTTTGGGGGCCTCTCAAACATAGAAATAAAATTATATGACCAATAAAAAAAGTGAACTGAAATGAATGATAAACCGTGTTTGTTCAAAAAAAAATATAAAAATTAGTTCCCAAAGGTAACACTTTTTTTTTCTTAATTATATTGACTGTAAGAATACACATAACACAGGTAATTAATTGCAACTGGCAAGTCATACGCATCACACTACCATATTTACAAAAAATCTTTCTTCCAGCACTTAGTATCTGCAAAACCTCTAACTAACTCATCAAACTCTGTTATCTTGAGGAAACTGCTCTTGACAGCCAGTAGGCACAGAGCACTTAGTCTTTCATGGGTCATCATGGTTCTCAGATAATTCTTTATCAGTGCCAATACTAGTGGCCATCATGCTGGAATATTCTAAGAGCTACATTAACACCTGGAAAGGTATCAGCAAGCCCCTCATCATGTAATAAAACTGCCTGTTGAGATGGAGTGAGACATGACCGGAGCTTGGCAAAGGCTGCAACCAGGACAATTTCCTCAAATACCACACTACTATAGTCTCAAGGGAAAATATGTTTCCTTATTTTAAAAAAAGGAAATGTGCTGCCCCTCTGGCTGGGGGGCTCTGGCAATAGCCTCTCTTGCCCCCTTATAAATCTGCCACTGACCAGAGTACACAGTTCCAGTGGGTTGGCCCTTTTTTCCTTGAGCCTTGGAACCCTTTAGCTATTCGCCTGTGTTACCACTTACCACAGCTACCATGGATATTTTGAGACGGATGCTGAGAGGAATAATCAGAAATAGCTGTCTGTGTTCTAAACTGTTTTAACCCTTTCGCTGCCAGGTCCATACGTCATACAGACCTAACAGCGGGGGGGGGGGGGTATCACACACAATCTGGTGGTTGCAACCACCGGGATTGTGTGTGAAACTGACAGGCAGACTCCTGCCTGTCAGTTAGAGCATTCAGGCAGACACCCGAACGCTAGCTCCCCCGTCATGCTTACCGGACTCCGCTTGGCCATTGGCGGGTCTGGGATCCCAATGGCGGATGCCTGCGGGTAGAGGGGAACACGTCCGTTCTCCTCCCCTTCTTCTTGTGACCCAGAAAGCGATGTCTCTGACGTCACTTCCGGGTCAAACTCTCGGTGTCGAGGCACCTATGCGTGAAATTGATTACGATACACATGTTACATATCGCTGCGCATGCCGGAGAGACAGCCTACTGACTGGAATGGTACCAGCTGATTGAAGAAAAGCCATTTAAAAAAGGGCAAAAATACATCCCTGGGAATTACAGACCAGTTAGCCTAACATCAATAGTACGCAGGCTCTTGGAGGGGATGATAAAGGACTATATACAAGATTTTAGTAATGAAAATGGTATCATTAGCAGTAATCAGCATGGATTCATGAAGAATCGTTCTTGCCAAACCAATCTATTGACCTTCTATGAGGAGGTGAGCTGCCATCTAGATAAAGGAAGGCCCGTAGACGTGTTGTATCTGGAGTTTGCAAAAGCATTTGACACAGTTCCCCATAAACGTTTACTGTACAAAGTAAGGTCTGTTGGCATGGACCATAGGGTGAGTACATGGATTGAAAACTGGCTACAAGGAGTAGTTCAGAGGGTGGTGATAAATGGGGAATACTTGGAATGGTCAGGGGTGGGTAGTGGGGTTCCCCAGGGTTCTGTGTTGGGACCAATCCTGTTTAATTTGTTCATAAATGACCTGGAGAATGGGGTAAACAGTTCAATCCCTGTATTTGCGGATGGCACTAAGCTAAGCAGGGCAATAACTTTTCCTCTGCGCAGGTTGTGGAAACCTTGCAAGAAGCTCTGAATAAATTAATGGAGTGGGTAACTACATGGCAAATGAGGTTGAATGTAGAAAAATGTAAAAAAATGCATTTGGGTGGCAAAATATGAATGCAATCTATACATTAGGGGGTGAATCTCTGGGGGAATCTAGGATGGAAAAGGACCTGAGGGTCCTATTAGATGATGGGCTCAGCAATGGCATGCAATGCCAAGCTGCTGCTAACAAAGCAAATAGAATATTGGCATGCATTAAAAAAGGAATTAACTCCAGGGATAAAGTGATAATTCTCCCACTCTACAAGACTCTGGTCCGGCCGCACCTGGAGTATGCTGTCCAGCTCTGAGCACCAGTCCTCAGGAAGGATATACTGGAAATGGAGCGAGTACAAAGAAGGGCAACAAAGCTAATAAAGGATCTGGAGGATATTAGTTATGAGGAAAGGTTGCGAGCACTGAACTTATTCTTTCTGGAGAAGAGACGCTTGAGAGGAGATATGATTTCAATTTACAAATACCATACTGGTGACCCCACAATAGGGATAAAACTTTTTTGCGGAAAGGAGTTAAATAAGACACGTGGCCACTCAGTAAAATTAGAAGAACAGAGGTTTAACCTTAAACTGCGTAGAGGGTTCTTTACTGTAAGAGCGGCAAGGATTTGAAATTCCCTTCCACAGGCTGTGGTTTCAGCGGGGGGCATCGATAGTTTCAAAAAACTATTAGATAAGCACCTGAACGACCGCAACATACAGGGATATACAATGTAATACTGACATATAATCACCCACAGGTTGGACTTGATAGATTTGTGTCTTTTTTCAACCCCACCTACTATGTAACTATGTATACTATGAGAGAAATAATTCTAACACAAGATCTCCTACGTAACATCAAACTGATACCTATAGGGGGCTTTTGAAGCATCAGCTATAGAAAATGTAGGGTACTGAAGTCTGACGCCATTTCACGGGCACACAAAATTTAAGGTTTGGTATGTTGGGTATCTATTTACTCGGTCCAACCTCGTCTTTTATATTTTACCAAAAATGTGGATAATTTATTGCGTTTGTTTGCCCTAAAATTCACGTTAGTGTGTTTTTTACTGAAATTTTTCATTTCCTAGACCTTTGTGGTAATATTGTGTGACATAAAAAATTGCAACTACCACATTTTTTTTCTCTAGGGTATCTGCTTTCAGAAAATATATAATATTTGTGGGTTTTGTGTAATCTTCAGGCCTAAAGAGATTCCCATATTGACTCTATGCCTCCTTGATTGAGTCACAGAGATTTTGTGGTGAAGAGTTCATGTTTGTGCAGCTTTCATATTCCGTTTTGTATCATCCTGCAGTGTATGTATGCTTTTTGCCATCCTTTCCATACCATGTGTTGCATATTATCCTACTAGCCCCACATTTATTTTGGTGCACCACAAATGAGGTCACTGGTAACAAGCAGTTAAAGTATATGTAATCCAAATCACATGACAAGTAGTTTGCTAAAGCTCTGTGTCACATAAAGAATCGTTATGTTTTTTTCTTTTAGAAACACTATTTTATCCATTTTTTACTAATCTGTTATACATATTAATGTTGCTATTTTTTTCAGCCACTTTCAACCACCTCCTGTCTGCTTGCAGATGCGCCAGAAATGGCTTCACATCAATTTTCAGGGTGTTTTTTCTGCTGTTAGCAACAGTGGACCATTTGTATGCCACTTATAGTTTACATCAGGAGAGTGAATGACAGGGTGACAATGCAGGAACACAGCTGGGATACAGGGACACAGCATTGTCACCCTGTAACTGGGAGTGCCTGAACAAGGACCTTCATGGCAAGGTCACCAGCTATTATTGTAATATAGAGGTATCAGCCAAATTATGAGACAAACAGCAATGTGCAACTTGAGGTTTAGACCCCTTTCACACTGCTAGCGCGGCCGCGTTAGCAATAAAGTGCAGCTAGTTTGAGCGGCGCTTTACCGCTGTTATAGCGGCGCTTTTCGTAAGCTAGCAGGGTGCTTTTAACCCTGCTAGGGGCCGAGGAAATGGTTAAAAAAGCCCGCAAAACGACGCTGCCAAAGCACTTTGCAGGCGCTTCGGCAGCACTGTCCATTTATTTCAATGGCAGGAGCGGTTTAGGGACGGTGTATACAAGGTTCCCGCACTGCCCCAAAGACGTTGCTTGCAGGACTTTTTGTTCCGTCCTGCATGCGCACCGCTCCAGTGTGAAAGCACTCGGGCTTTCACATTGAGGAGGCTTGAGAGGCGCTTTACAGGCCCTATTTTTAGCTCTAAAAGGCTTGAAAAGTGCCTTTTAGTGTGAAAGGGGTCTTACTGAATGAATGCAGTTGTAGGGATCTGTTGCCCTGTACTGTCTGTATTTGTAAATAGTTGTGTGTTAATTACCGCAGAGTTGGTTGGTTACAGAGACTTATTTCCTGACCTTGCTAGCTGGGTCAGAAATCCCATAAGGAGGAGTTGAGAGAGAGAAAATTTGCCCATAGATTATGGATATATATATATATATATATATATATATATATATATATATATATATATATATATATATATATACACATATTATATCTAAAGACTGGTGACAGAATCATCTACATATATAATGAGCATATTGATTACAAAATACAGGTGAGACTATTACCATCATGTGTTTTAGTCCCTTCGCTCTCCCCCCTTTTTGCAGTATGGCTCTATATGAAGCTTTGGTGATCATTTCATCTCCCTACTTTTGCTATCTATATTTCCGTAGATGCCTTCGGCCTTTCCTAGTAATAGTTAACGCTCCAGATACTTTAACCGTTATGGATGTATATACAGGTATGTCCTGTTTGCGTATGATTTTTCTATCCTGCAGCAGCCTGTTTGGTATATGGTTACCCTCTTTACTTTTCTTATACTATATTTAGGAACATAATTGTTCCTCTTGGTTCTATATGGTGATTTGGGTACTATTTTTTTTCTGGCACATCCACACATGTTTTCTGCTATGCACTATTCATGTCCACGCCGGCGGTTGTCCAATGCTTTCCTGCAATCCTATATACATCGTTTAGCCCCCTTTTCTATATACGGTATGTAATAAATATTGTATAACTGTTACAATTAATTGCCTTCTTTTCTCCTTAGACCGCTTATTAAGCTCCTGAAGAAGCGAAACTTTGCGAAACATGTTGAGCCTATGAGCCTATAATGTATAATTTCATTATGTCTTTGTGGACATGATTTTTGAGATATATATAGTTCATATTGGAGAGCCATTATTGCAATTAGGTTGCAATTTTTTAAATTGTCTTTTATTGTAATGTATTGCCCTTTAATAAAATATTATTGTTTATTTTTCTACTATTGGTGCCTGGAAAGTCAATTTTTTCTACTCCCCTTCTATTTTTTACTCAAATTTAGGACGCGGCACTGCGCTATCTTAGGCCCCCACAGTTCCATCCTGTGCTGGTGCCTTTTTGCAACTTTCTGATTAATGTAAGTATATAGAAATACTTATTGAAGATCTTATTTAGAGTTTCTCTGTTGCTTTTATACTGTATATCCTTTCATGTGCACGGGCAGTTAGCTAGATGAGTGCTTTTATTCTCTGCTAAAATACTTAAAGCGGAGTTCCATCTGCATTTTTCACTCCTCACCATGCAGCACTAATGTGCATCCTTAAAATGAATTGGCAATCCCGACACATTTAACATTGGCATCTATGGAAATTCTTGGTCAGCTTGGCATGGCACGGCTCCAGTAACATTTAACATTGGCGTCTATGGAAGATCTTGGTCAGCTTGGCATGGCACTGCTCCCATAACATTTAACATTGGCGTCTATGGAAAGTTACACCGCATCGCACTGCACATAAGCGAGATCGGCAGGTGCATGCTGGGTAACCAGCATGCACCGAATCCAGGAAGGACACTGCGGCTTCATATGCCCACACTGGAGATAGCTGCGCTGTGCAGGAACTTCGCAAAGTAAGAGGACAAGAGGGGGGGCTTCCATCATAACAAATATAGAGTGTGGTGGTCCCATCCCTTATATAGTAAACCATAGAAAAAAGAATCCCCCTTGGATTGGGACTTTAACAGACCACCAACTCGTTAGAGTAAAAAAATTTATTTTATTAATATATTTTAAAAACAGACGTGAGAGCGTCTATAGCATACAAATAAAAAAATAATTCCATACAGAATTGAAACAAAATCAAAAACAGAGAAAATATACAAAGTGACAATGGTAAATGTACTCTCATGGGGGTAGTGTACCCCGATACCTGATGCGTTTCCGGTATTCTGGTACCTTCATCAGGGGTTTGAGAGTTGTGAGTATTATGTACATGTATGGATTCTAAAAATATACAAAAAGTCATGTCAGAAAGAGGACATCACATTCTAAAAATGAACTGTGAATGGATCCTAAGACCGAGTAGGCACAAGCATAGGTAAGTAAATATACATGATAGAAAAATCATAATAAACCAATTACTAAAACTAAACATGCACAATATGGCAATGTGGAAAGCATACATGTTAACGGTAGTACATACCCCTAGGAATGACTCAGTGTTCAAGTAGCACTCATGGCCCCTCAGATCAAATATTGTATTTTCATTTGTGCTAGACCAAGGCTATATAAGAACAGTATGTGTATTGAATTACCGGTATCTATAAGAGAAGTATGGGTATTGATTAATTATCTGATTCCTGCATGAAGTTAGTCCATGTGTAGGGAAAAAGGAAGTGGGGAGAGGACAAAGAAAAGAAAAGTGCCAAAGGAGATGGAGAAAATGGGGTGGTGCAAAAGAGGCGTAGATATGGAGCCCTTGCCACAGTGTAACAGAACTACCTATGTGTGAAAAAACCTCAGATTAGGAGGTGGCAAGAGTTTCATGACATTTCTGACATGTCTTTTTGTATATTTTTAGAATCCATACATGTACATAATACTCACAACTCTCAAACCCCTGATGAAGGTACCAGAATACCGGAAACGCGGCGGGTATCGGGGTACACTACCCCCATGAGAGTACATTTACCATTGTCACTTTGTATATTTTTTCTGTTTTTGATCTTGTTTCAATTCTGTATGGAATGATTTTTTTAATTTGTATGCTATAGACGCTCTCACGTCTTTTTTTAAAGTATATTAATAAAATACATTTTTTTACTCTAACGAGTTGGTGGTCTGTTGAAGTCCCAATCCAAGGGGGATTCTTTTTTCTATGGTTCACAAAGTAAGAAAACGATGCTGCACAAATAGACAACTGGGCATAGTTTACAGCATACCTTTGTTACATTGCACGAGGCATGAGTAATGAGTATTCTAGGGGTATTTTTATCTTAAAAGTCATTCATATTTCGGCCAGAATTCCACTTTATGTAATGCCACCTTATACACAAGTAATAAGAACCTATAAACATTGTTTTTATATTTAATGAGAATCTTTAAAGTGATTGTAAAGGTTCAATTTTTTTTTTAAATAACAAACATGCCTACACTTACCTGCTCTGTGCAAGGGTTTTGCACAGAGCGGCCCCTATCCTCCTTTTCTAGGGTCCCCTGGTGGCTCCTGGCTCCTCCTCCTCATCGAGTACCCCCATGGAGGGCCGCTTTCCATGGATGCACTTGTGCTCCCGAGTTCTGCAGTAGTGTATTTAGGTTTTATGCTGCCCTAGGCCTGACTAAACTCGTGCACCCTCTAATTTAAATATGACCCACCCCTTCCTGTCAAGGCCACATCCTTGCTGTTTAAGACCCGCCCTAAAATTTTCGAGTGGGGGCACTAGTTCTGAGGGCCTGGGGGGGGGGGCAATGGATTCCCTTAATTTGCATAGATTTCCTCTCACTTCCTGTTTGGCTATGGGGCAGGAAGTGAAGGGAAATCTCTGCAATGGGACAGGGATCATAAAAAATAAACTGGCAGGGGTTATAACCCTTCCTTATTCTATCCAAAATGAAAAAAAAAGTGTTACCTATAGTTCTACTTTAAGCACTAATTTCTGATAATTTTATGGAGAGGACTAAGAAGATATAACCACGCCAATGGTGCAGCAGAAAATGCAGCAGAAAATATATAGCACAGTAAGGAAGGTCTGTGGTCCGATGATAATAGGACAGTCAAAATGAAAAGCGGCAAACCCCCCCCCGGTTGCGGAATGCCGGCCGCCCGCATACCGGAAGCAGTGCGGCCACTTTATGGGGGCGCTAGACTAATTTGCCTCTCAGCCCAGTCCGCCACATAAGACCGGCACTACACTAACAGTGTAGCGCAAGCTGGCGGGACTTTTTCCGTGCTGCCCCCCTTCAAAGTGCTGCCCTAGGCCTGGGCCTTGTCGGCCTAGGCCAGGATACAGCGTTGCCTGGGGGGCTGCTGCAGCATAGAAGGTTTTTCACCTTAATGCCATGAATGCATTAAGGTGAAAAACCATGAGACTTTACAACTCCTTTTAAGGATAGAAATTTGGTAGTAGCCAGGCTTCAGGTTTCAGGTCTGTCAAAAAAATAAATAATCCACGCTACTAACGGGTGAGTTGGCTCCAACGGCATGATCTCCTCACTGCAGGGTGCTCGCTGAAGCAATAAAGGGAAGGAAAATCTGGATGACTGCAAACCAAACTGAGATCCAAATGCCTTTATTCGCATAAAACCATGAAAACCATGTAGAGCACTACATGTACAAGCAAGGGAGGAATGGCTTACATATTTTGCACACAAATTGTGCTTTATCAAAGCTTTTATCAACGCCCTTTGTCAAAGGCTTTGATAAAGCACAATTCGTGTGCGAAATATGTAAGCCGTTCCTCCCTTCCTTGTACATTTGGATCTCAGTTTGGTGTGCAGCCATCTGGATTTTCCTTTCATTATTTTTTCAGATCTGTCAGTAGTTATTAATTATTATCAAGTAAAATGAATGTGATCATTATTAAGTATAAGTATTAGGACTCATGCCCTGCATAATTGTTCTGGTTCTGTAATATACTGTGAAAAGATGGGAAAGGGATCATAATCCAGGAATTTGCCTCTGTAAAAATAGGTTGGCAATGGCAAATCCTGTATGTATCTTCTGATAAGGCTACCTTTAAAGAATTACTCCACAATGACAGCTTAGACCTGCACTGAACAATTACCATCAATTTCTCAGTTGTGTCCCCCTAATGGGGCCGTATGCAGAACTTATACTCCAATAAACATAACATTAAATGAATAAAAAAACAAAAAAAAAAAGCACTTTTTATAATGGATTTGAAATGGCCACGGCCCTTTATTATTGGTATTAATTTTACCAACCATAAAAACTATATCCAATGTATATAATATAACACTTAGACTTATATTAGACCATAAAATATCATATTTAACTCAGCCATAACAGCACGAGTTAATACAAAATATGTTTAATATATACAGAACTGTCCCTTTTCATAAGAAAAGGACGAAACCACATAATAAGGACCGCAACCATGGGCGGAAGGGTGGGATGCTCCTTCTCCTTTGTGGATCTAACGCTGACTGCAGCTCTAACACCTTTTATAAGGGCTAGCTCAAGCCCCATTGACATGTGACATGCTTTAAGCCAATAACATTTTCTCAAATAACTTTCAAAACTGTTAGCTCGCTAACTGCTAACTTTAACTCTTATGCCCCATACACACGGTCGGATTTTCCGATGGAAAATGTCAGATCGGAGCGTGTTGTCGGAAATTCCGACCGTGTGTGGGCGCCATCGGACATTTTCCATCGGATTTTCCGACACACAAAGTTGGACAGCAGGAGATAAAATTTTCCGACAACAAAATCCGATCGCGTCAATTCCGACCGTGTGTGGCCTGTTCCGACGCACAAAGTGCCACGCATGCTCAGAAGAAATTCCGACACGGGACAGCTCGTTCTGGTAAACTTAGCGTTCGTAATGGATAAAGCACTTTCGTCACGCTGCAATGTAAAAAATGGTTTAATACAGCGCACTCTCTTCTTCTTTATAATGTGACAAGAATTAAGTCGTTTTGATGCTCATATTCACACACACTTCTCACAAACTTTTTTCGTTACTATTTATCGGGATTCCCTCAATATATTTTGATTTCTCACATCTGACAACATATTTTTTTTTTTTTTTTTTTTTACTTTAATGTAGAATCTTTTTTTGTGTTTCTCTTTTTATTTTTTTTTGGTGATTTTGATTAGTACTCCCGAAAATGTTTGTGTGTTTTTTGTGACAAGTTCCCACAACACCATTGATATGTTGTTCTATTTAATCTGTAGGAGGAGATTGTTTGGTGTTGTTGTCCCTTGTTAATTTCACATTGTACTTTAGAAATGTACCTGAATCGTCACCAACAAACTGTCCTTTTTGGATGAAAACACACACAGGAGAGTAGAATTTCCCTAAAAATATTTTATTAAGGGGTCACAACTATAAACAAAGAGGGATGCAACGCTGGAGAAACTGCAGAAGTGGGTGAAGCCTTGGACCCCTAGGGCAGACATCAATTATTTAAAAGCAAAATTGGTGGCCTGAGGAGTCCTTATCTAAGGGAGGGCAGTCTGGTCCAGAAGTCCCAGAGATCCGGAAAGCAGCAGATGACATCTGTGTCCCCAGGCTGTGGTCATACGAGAGACTGCAGCTTTTGTCAGACCAGACTGAACCCAGGTCATCACTCTCAGGTCTTCTTTCCACGCTTCCTTACAGGCTTTGGCTGTGGTGGTGGAGTTGTGGCAGCAGGAGGAGGAGGAGGAGGAGGAGGAGGAGGAGGATGATGGTCCCTCTCCATGACATCCGTCTTGTGTGTCAGTTCCCCACTCTCCCCCTTCCGAAGGACTTTATAAATCAGGTCCTCAGAAATCTTGCGTTGGCCCTCCTGCATGCCCAGCAATTTGGTGGCAGCCATGCAGGCAAAGGCCTCTTCAGGACTGGGGAAGGCTCTGAGGGACGCCGAAGCCTCCTGGATCAGCCTGTACACTGAATCCTGCACAGGACTGGGAGTGGCCTTCCTGGCCCTTTTATATGGCAGGCGGAGGGGAGGAACCTGAGACTCAGTCAGGCTGCGACTTGTCCCAGGCTTCTCTTGGCTGACACTTAGCCCCGCCTCCTCCTGGCTGCCACTAATCCCCGCCTCCTCCTGGCTGCCACTAATCCCCGCCTCCTCCTGGCTGCCACTAATCCCCGCCTCCTCCTGACTGCCACATTCCACAGCCTCCTCCTGGCTGAGGTCTTCCTGTGTATGAAAAAGGGACATAGTTTTAGTATTGTTTTCATCAATCACACACAATTTTCACCTCCTGACTGCTGCAAATTGAATGTTAACAAATATAACAGACTATCCTTCTGAGCCCAGCAGTTTTCATTCTTGTCCCAATTTTGGGTGCCCACTACTGTCTATTGATATGTAAAACACTTTATGAAATCAGCAATTAGTGATCAATAATAACATCTAGTAAACATCATTTATTTATTGCCCAGAAATCTGTAGAAGAATGCTATACCTGACTCAAGCTGGGCTCCTCCACTTCTTCCTGACTGGAAGGCCCAGGTTGGACATCGGAAGCCTCAGCTGCTGTGGAAGGAAGAGTGGAAGGAAGAGTGGAGAGGGATTCCCTGACTTCAGTGTGGTCTGACAGAAATCGCAGTCTCTCATAGTACCACAGCCTGGGGACATAAACGTCATCTGCTGCAGCTCCGGACCTCTGGGAATCTGTGACCTTCTTGCGCTCCCTAAGATAAGTGCTCCTCAGGCCACCAATTTTAGCTTTTAAATAAGGGATGGTTGCTGTGGGGACCACCGGCTTCACCAACTCCAGCAGTTTCTCCAGCGCTGCCTGCCTCTTCTGTTTGTGATTATAGTGGGGGTGTCTCACTTGCCACAGACAGGGCAGCTCCCTGTACTTGTCTATGAACAGGGGCAGGAAATTGTGGTCGTTGAACCCATCCATTTTCTCTGCAAGACACAACACAAGACAAACCCTAATGTCAGGCCAAACTCCCCTAATCTTGTTACAATATAGGCTTCAATTTCAAAGCAGTATAGGCCCAAGTTTAGATCCTACCTTCGTTAGCATGATCGGCGTCTCCGATGCTCCTTCCTCCGCTCACAGATCGTACGTAAGACGCGCGCGTTACGATTTATACACACTGCGCATGCGTATAACTCCGCCCCCCCCTGACGTTCTTTCTATTCTATTCCCCGCCCCTTTTCGTTCGGCGCAGTGGAGGAAGAGCACATGGCGGAGAGACAGCAGGATAGTGCTAAGTACAGCAACGAGGAGGAGGGGGAGGAAAGGCCGGAGCCTGAAACGTCCCGATCCAGAAGGAGATTAAAGGACTCAAATATGTCCTTTGGGGAGATGTTGGAGATGGTGGACATCCTGAAGAAGGCCGACTATGATGGAAAGTATGGGCCTTACCCCAACCCCAATGTCCGAAAGGCCAAGATCATGGCGAAAGTGGTCAGGAGTCTGCACTGGAAATTCAGGGTACGACGATCGAAAGATCAGCTCAGGAAGCGGTCGTCGGACCTGAAATTATGAGAACATGAGCAGTACAGAAAGATCCGGAGAGTGCTGCAAAAAAGTAAGTAGTTGTGCTGTGTTCCTATTGTTCTTGTGTTTATTACGTTCGTGCTGCTCCATGTGCTTTTAGGAACTGTTGTACAGTTTAAAATGGCAACTTTCATGTTCATGGGCACATTATTCGTTCGGATCACACATTTTTATTTCGGACGATAAAATACCATTGTTTAGGCCATATGCATTTGGCCACCATTTTGACGCCCTATACTTGTCTTCAAAGAATTGGGTTGTGTAGATGGGTTTGTTACTAGAATGAAATGCAAACTAGATTGTGTGTAAGGAGAGGACACTGAGCAGCTGTTTTCACATCTGGACACTGGAGCACTAGTGTGGGACCCCAGAACACCCTTTTTATTAGGGGGGGCACACAGGTGCTCCAGTGTATACTATAGGGGGGGCTACATCAGTAAAGCTTGTACCAAACAGGTAAAGTATTGCAGCTTGACAAAGGACACTAAAAAAGCTACATCTTGGAACTCTGCTAAAATAGATCATTGTACCCCACTTCCAAGCAATGTTTCCTATTTCTATAGTTCTGTCATCAAATATCTGTGTGCTAAGTATACCATTTTTGTTTTACATAGGGGAGAAAAGACTCGGAGGACACCCCTCATCCGAGGAGACCAGATTCCCCCCCCCCCCCTGGAAGAAGGGGAAATCCCCCCCAACACAAGCTGAGCAGGAGGAAGAAGACGTGGTGGAAGTAGTCACCACAACAGGTGAGTGTCTGCGACCACAGGCTCAGATAAGAGATGGATGGAGGCATTTTTTGGCAAACCTAATTTATTTTGGGTTTCCTTTCTTTTTAGGTGATCGTGATGTTGTGGATGAAGATCCTTTCACATCAGAAAGTGCCCAGATCGTGATCGGGGAGATCATGGGGTGTAATTTACAATTGGAAAACATCAAGCAAAACATCAATGATGTTATTCCAAAATATAAAAACATCATTGATGTTTTGGGGCGAGTTTAAAGCCCCTCCAAATCACTTTCTTCTTTTGTCTGCTACAATGTGCGAAATGTTTTTGTGATTTTTCCCAAAGCCAAATTTGGAGGATGCACACAGTGTGTCAACATGTGCTATCTGCCATCACGCGAGATCAATGGACGCGTTTTGGGGGTGCAACCCCTTCCTCAATAATAAAGTAGCGGTGAGGAAGGGCTTTCTCCCCCAAAACACGTCCCTTGATCCCCCGTGATGGCAGATAGCACATGTTGACATTGTGAAATTTGTGTGCATCTTCCAAATTTGGCTTTTCCAGGGGTGATTTCCCCCCATCTGAACGCAATATCAAACACAGTTCCTAAATACTCATGTCTGATATTGCCTTCCAGTTCTAACAAATGTGAACTTTGTAAGATCAAGATTTGTGTCTTTCTTGTGGGTTTTGCACAGGCCTGTTTTCTATAAAATGCACATTTTGATTTTGGATAATGACACCACAAAAATTGTTATACAACAAACATGTCGGTTTGTCAGAAAAACCTTTGGTAAATGCACAAGTGATTGTGCAGGTATTAAAAAGATTGTTCATTAAGAATGTGTGGATTATTGTCTCAACACTACAACACTTTTGGGGTGATGTAATTGTTGTTTGATGAGAAAATGGGGGTAATTTCCTAAGGGGAAATCCACTTTGCACTACAAGTGCAGTTTCAGTGCAGTTGCAAGTGCACTTGTAGTGAAAAGTGTCTTTGCATTTAGTAAATAACAGCCAACAGTGCTTTGCATAAGGTTACACAATCACGACATTTTCTGGACTCCACACATTTCTGTCAGGGTCAGCTCAAACAAACACAAGCAGTAAATGTCCACAAAGAAGAGCCTGGGGGGAGATGCCTGTCGAGAACTTGAGGTCCTGCAGACTTCTCCCTGTGGCCAAATACCGCAAGGTAGCGACCAACCTCTGCTCCGGAGTGATGGCTTGCCTCATGCAGGTATCCTGCCTGCTGATATAGGGGGTCAGCGAAGCCAACAAACGGTGAAACACGGGGTCCGTCATCCTGAGAAAGTTCCTGAAATCATCAGGATTATTCTCACGGATCTCACGGAGCAAAGGCATATGAGAGATCTGGTCACGCTGAAGCAACCAATTCTTGGTCCATGAACTCCTCCCCACCCTGTTCATGGACTGGACTTGTGTCAAGGTCAGGACCCCAACACCAAGCCCCCACACAGCACGAACTCTACGAGGAGTACGCATACGAAACATGGCTAGAAAACGGTCGGCTGCTCAGAACCAAGTAACAGAACGCACTGAAGAACAGCAAGGCCTGTGAAGAGCGACCTGAAAAACAGCAACGAGCGGACAAGATCGCACAGAAAACTCCGATACGAACTGACTGCACGCACTGAAGAGCAGCTACAAACCCACAAGCACAAACTGAACGTCAGAAAACGATCTGAAAGCCACGAGTCTGAAAAAGCGCGAATCGTCTCTCACCAAACTTTTACTAACACGAGATTAGCAAAAGGAGCCCAAAGGGTGCCGCGCTTGGTTCTGAACCGGCCTTTTCTAGTCTCGTCGTACGTGCTTGACGTCACCGCATTCTTGGCGATCGGAAATTCCGACAACTTTGTGCGACCGTGTGTAGGCAAAACAAGTTTGAGCCAACATCCGTAGGAAAAAATCCGAGGATTTTGTTGTCGGAATGTCCGATCAATGTCCGACCGTGTGTACGGGGCATTAGTCTGCCACGGTCCCATAGGTGGGCGGAACAAATTTATTTGCCCCTCCCTTTTCCCTTGGGACTGAACAATATGGTAACACAGCCCCCTTCCCCACCACCACCACCACCACCAGGGTTGTTGATAGAAATTATGATGGCCCGTAGAGCCTACCTGACTGTTCCCCACACCCCACCCCTCCCAGCCTGGGGGTTGCCATTTTTGCAATTTTCCCTTGTTTGTTTGTCCCCCCCCCCCAGCTTTCAGAGTTTGCTATATGCCCTCCAAACTATAGATTTTCTGCATAACACTGGTAGTATAAAAAATGCTGGTACTGATTCTTTTAGGCCCCACAATAGTTGCACAATTGTTTATCAAAACAATATTTTCACTAAAAATATATATTAAAACCATTATTGGCAGACACAAAAACAACATTGGAATTTCTTCTAAATCTAAAAGTTGAAACTATATTGAATTAAGTAGTAAAGCTCTGTGTGTGAATGAGATCTTCTGGCTCATTCAAATAGTTGCTGTGGCTGGAGCCACCCGGAGCTGTGTGCAAGTGGCCTATGTTATGTTATTGGGATGCAACAGCTGTACAAACACAGTCACGGGTCTTAATTCGACAGAGATGTGGGTGCAGGTGTATGGCCCCGAACACAGATAATGTGCGTTCACCTGCACATACACACCTGTGAAATTAGGACGTACGGCTATGTTTGTGCAGCCATTTAATCTCAAGCCGCATACAAACTACTCATTCATGCGGCCAAAGTACCTGTAAGAATGAGCCCTTAATTACAGTCATGACCGAAAAAATTGGCACCCCCACATTTCTGTCAGATAATGCACTTCACACAGAAAATTGTTGCAATTATAAATGTTTAGGCATTCTCATTCTCACTCTCAGGTGAGTTTGATTACAAATTACAGGAGCATCACAAACTTGGAATGCAATTATTTCTTACAACTTTGAGAAGGTGCCAATAATTTTGTCCAGTGCATTTTGGAGTTTTACCTGGAATGTGCCAGATTTGGCTTTTTGCTTTTCCACTTTTTTGTGTCATACCAATACAAACAAAAGAAATAAACATGAGAATGCTCAAACATTTGTGATTGCAGCAATTTTTTTGGGTGAAGTGGTGCATTATCTGACAGAAATGCAAGGGTGCCAATATATTTGGCCATGACTGTATGTTTTTTTTTTTAAATTATTTTAATTTTTATTTCTTTGAACAGCTATGTTGGTGGGGAGGTTTGGTGAGCTATCAAGGGTCTAAACCGACCCCTGATGTCTCAATGTTGAGACAGAGAAAAAGATTGAGGACATAGATTCCTCAATCCCTTCAGGATGAATGAACAGGAATCACTCTATGAAGAATCTTCCTGTTTATTCCCAAACTGAAACATAGTAAACACAGTTTACTATATAGTGTTACTCTGTGTGTGTTTTTTTTATGTCTTTATACACATCTTTATGGATCACCAATTTCACCTTTGATGTGTATCATTGCACCTTATGGAGCTCATTTTCTGACTGTGGATCCCCTCTGCTAATATCGGAAGTGGCCCATTCGCAGATCATCAACTTTGCCTGCTGAATCCTGCTGAGGTTATTCCTCATGAATGCCTGTTTGACTCCTATGCTGTATAGTATACAAGTCCACCAAGTCTGGTAAGCGTGCCACCTTATCCTTTGTTTATACACAAGATTCAGTTTGACTTCACCAGGAGGAGTGTGAGAGACTTTTCCCTATACAAGATTCACCTTTGAGCTGCATTATCTTGTTTATTCAAGAGCTGTTTTATGTTTTTGATTCATTCACTTTTGGAACATTCACCTTGAGTTTATTTTGTTCATACACAACATATATTGTTATATTCATTTATACATAGTTGCCAACATTGCAAAAAAAATATGTGGGACACTTTTTAGGCTGTAGGCGGAGCTGTACAATAATTAGGGGGCAGGGCATTCTTTTGTAGGCGTGGCTTAGAAAAAATTATAAGAGCGGCGCGCAAAGCGTGGCTTACGCGAAAAGTGGGCATGGCTTATGTGGAAAAGCGGGCGTGGCTTAAATGGGCATGGCTCAAGAGGGTGTGGTTAGAGTCTGAGATGAATGAGGAATGGAGAGGGAAAGGGGGAGAGGGAAAGGGGGAAAGGGGGAGAAGGAAAGGGGGAGAGGGGAATGACGGGACAGCAGCCCCAGATCCTACACAATAGAAATATGTGTATTCTAGAAAGTTTAACAATCAGCAGATAAAGATACTCCAAACGCCTGGTGTTCATCATCCCGGCACCATGGTTGTTATGGTGTCAGGATGATTGAAGCGCATTATTTCTATTATTACATTATAATATAAAATGAAATCATTCAACTCACCATAATGCTGAATCAGGGGGATCCCTGAGCGTGTCACTAGCCACGTCGCCTGCCACCAGCAGAGTCTTTCCTTGCACCAGGTGCCACCGGCAGAGTCTGTCCTTGCATCAGGTGCCCCCGGAAGAGTCTGTCCTTGCATCAGGTGCCCCGGCAGAGTCTGTCCTTGCATCAGGTGCCCCCGGCAGAGTCTGTATTTGCATCAGGTGCCCCCGGCAGAGTCTGTCCTTGCATCAGGTGCCCCCCGGCAGAGTCTGTCCTTGCATCAGGTGCCACCGCCAGAGTCTGTATAGACCCCCTCAGTGCAGACCCCCTCCATCAGTGCAGACCCCCTCCATCAGTGCAGATCCCCTCCATCAGTGCAGACCCCCTCCATCAGTGCAGATCCCCTCCATCAGTGCAGACCCCCTCCATCAGTGCAGACCCCCTCCATCAGTGCAGATCCCCTCCATCAGTGCAGACCCCCTCCATCAGTGCAGATCCCCTCCATCAGTGCAGACCCCCTCCATCAGTGCAGACCCCCTCAGTGCAGACCCCCTCCATCAGTGCAGATCCCCTCCATCAGTGCAGACCCCCTCCATCAGTGCAGACCCCCTCATTGCAGACCCCCACCATCAGTGCAGATCCCCTCCATCAGTGCAGACCCCCCCCTATTAGTGCAGACCCCCCTCAATGCAGCCCCCCCTCACCCCCTGCTCAGTGCAGGTGCAGCCGGCCGGTGTTCTGCCTGCCTGAGAAAGTTCCCCTCGGCAAGTATGGACCCCCTGTACTGCGCAGGCACAGCGCTTGCGCAGTACGGGGCTGGAGAACTTTCGGCAAGACACGGCGCCGTCGCCGTTGTCTTCTCCTTCAGTGGAGAGGGGAGGGGCCATGCCTTCATTGGCTGCACGGATCGAGCCCCCTTCCTCTCTCCACTACACAACACACAGTGGCTAGGGGGAAGATCGAGCGGCGGCGCCGGCTGCCATTTTGCTGGAGCCAGCTGCTCCAAAACAAACAAAAAAAAAAAAAAACAGATTTTCCTTATGGAAAATCCCGATTCGGGACAGCCTCCATCCGGGACGAGGGTCCCAAAATCGGGATTGTCCCGGGAAAATCGGGACTGTTGGCAACTATGATTTATATGATATTTTTGCTTCTGGTTTATCTTTTTTCACTTTTATATTTTTTGTCACTAACAATTTTTGTCACCATTTTGAGCGCCACATTATTTTATTTTTATTTAACCTATAAACAGCAAATCCTCTGTTCAGTAAAATTATAGTTTTAAAACGCATGTTGGAATTCCAGAGAAACCTACAGATTCTCCCTCTCCCTACATAAATAAGTGAGTCATGACACTTGCTGTTGACACTTTCTGACAACTATTGAGATAAAGCCAGTTGAATGATAAGTAACCTTTGGACTTTATCATTTTAGTCCATCTGACCAAGCTAATAGACTTCCAGAGAATGAAGAACAAAGTGCATTACTAAGCCGAAGCATGTATTTGCAAGAGACAAATATGCCACCATCTCTAAATTTCAACATTAGCACACATGAGTAAGATTGTTTATGATAATCTGCTATATCCTTTTTATTCTTTTTAGTTTTCAGTTTGTATTTGTTGAAACGTCTATATTTTTTGAGGCCTGTTCTGTAGATATTATATGTATGGGGTAGTATTTATAGTTTTTGGATATCTCTTTATAGCATAGCTGGACAGTTGGGTCTGTCAGAGAATTTAGCTATTTAACATAAGCAGTGTGTGTGTCTGAACCAGCAATTAGGGCTGTACTGTAAATATAGTGGTTAAAATTGTTGCACGTCGATTATAGTTATTATAGGATTTAAACCTGTCTTGCTTTCTTTAATAATAATGCCTACGTTTTCCTTTTTATTAAACCTATTTGTAAAAAAGGAGAAACAGGTTATTTGTTACTGATTATTAAAATTACATTCTGTTGGCTCAAATGGCATTACAAATCATTAGAGTGTATTACACTTTAATATTTTGTCAAAGTTTTCCTGCAAGAGCTATTGAAAGAATTTCATCTGTAACAATTTCACATTATTCGGACAGTCTCCCAGAAATAATATTTTTTTTTAACATATAAGCTACCTGGTGAAATGGACACCATTTATATTTTCTTCAGCTGTATGTTATGCTAAAAGTGGAACACCAGCCAATAACTTTCAGAGAGCATAATGGAAGCTAGCTGATTGCTTCAATGTATATATAGTATACATGATCCCAGGAGTGTCATACATGAAACTGTACAAAATTTGGCAAGCCCCTTCTATATAAATAGACCCATTTTGGTAGTGTATGTGTAGTACTGTGCAATGTTACTGTTTGGCAACAAGATGGCAGTGTTCCGCAACTTAGTTATCACACAACCCATACAAGTGTGCTGGGGACGCTGGGACTTGTATGGGACTTGTATGCTGTAAGCAGGATTCTTTCATCCAGATTAGTTGAGGTTGAACTACACCGCCCAGGAGGACTGGCAAAGGGGCAGGAGAATTTAAAAAAAGAAAAATCCTGGGAATCCGGGGTTAGATGGGAGAGACTGTTTTAGAGGCCAGATGAGAGAGGGAGAGACAGAGTGGATCCATTTGGGCCCAGGCCAGATGTAGCTGACTTGGGAAGTTGCAAAAGCCTCCAGAGAGCTGATCATCTTGAGGAGGCAGGTTAGTGGAACCTGCGGGCAGACAGACCAGGTCATCTCCATCTATGTCAAACAAGAACAAAGAAAAATTCCCAGCTCAACTCACCAGCCAGCCTACAACAAACCAAAATGACCTGTCTAACAGTTCACATTAAAAATAGGGGTTTAGTTTGCACACATTTGCAAATGCATGCGTAAGCTGCAGAGGCCACGACAATGCACCCCAGTATTATGTGCAGTCCTAAATCTATACATTTTGAGAGCCTCCATAGTAGGAGCACATATGTAAATATGGATAGACTAAGGGCAGGTATGCCTGGAGGGAACCCACTCCTCCTTAATTCACATGGGTGCACTGGACACCCAGGAAATAGCACAATGGCAGCAAAAGGTGTCCAATGCGACCCCTCACCAAATTACCTACAGTACAAACAATTGGCAACAGTGGCGTTGGGAAGTGGGGGCTGACTCGGGCTGTAGCCTCGAGTGGGCCCCCAAAAAGCCCCAGGTCTCGTATTGCTCATTGAGCATTATTATCCCCAAGTCCCAAACACGGGGCTATAACGGGGCGGACTGGGTCATGGGGCAGAGATGCAATTGCCCCCTGGACCGCTCTGATGACCTGTATAAAGGCCGCTGTGCCTCAGTCCTACACATATGCAGTTCCGGAGCTAGCCGAGTCTACTGCTCAGGTGACGACATGGCCGGATTAATGTGGGGGTGAGAACATTCCTCCATCCAGTGCTGGGAGCTGGCAAAGTGGTGTGTACCTGTCACAGGGCTTAGAGTGTGTGTTCCTGTCTTACAGAGCCCAGCCAGGACAGCCTCCCCCCTTCTCCTCCACACGAGGGGGAAAGGGTGGATCAGCTCCGTCTCCTCCTGCCACTCTCTCCCTGTGCCCACTCACACTCCAGGCAGCCTGTGTGCTGCATCTGTGAAGAGGATGTGTGTGCAGGAAAGTTAAAAGTGAGAAGTTGGCAGCCACATCCTGAACATGAAGATGCTGACTGAGCCAGTGAGACTCCTGGGACCTTCCAATTGAGTGAGTGAGTTGTGGCCAGACTCTCCCCCCACCTCCCTCTCTTTCTGCTCGCTCACTCCCAAATCCCCCTCCCCCTCTTTCCTTATCTGCAGCTAAATACATTTCTTTCAGCAGCCTGTGACAGTACCTGGTCCTAGAACTTAGTGGGCTCACACTGGTGTGCTGCAGTGCTGGTGTCCTCGCAGTCTTCCTGCATGTTACCCTCCGGTCCCATAGACTTCTTTTAGGTTGCACATTTTTGCTGCATGTTCTGAAAGTGCACAAAAAGTCTTGCATGCTGCATCTTTGGTGCGCTTTCCGAAAATGCAGCAAAAACGCACAACTTAAAAAAAAGTTTTGGGACTGCAGCTAAGGAAAACTGCCAGTACACCAGCACTGCGGTGTGAGCCCAAGGACTGTACGCACTTAGAGCAAGCACTGCCACCCCACTGAAAAGTGATCCATGCTCAGGTCACTTTTCAGAGACATTTGACAGGCTGAGAGGAGGTATTATCACATTTCCTCCCTGCCTGTTTTAACCTCCTAAATGCTGATCCCTGCATGGGGATTAGCAAATTTACCTTCGGGCTGAAGCCCCTGGTCTTTTTCCCACCTAACAACACCTTTGACGGCAACTGTTCCAACCTATCACTGGCCTTACAGCAAGGAGCACATGCAGGGGCGACACATGTCAACCAGCAAAGAAAAATTCCCAGCTCAACTTACCAGCCAGCCTGCAGCAAACTGAATTGTTCTGTCTAAGTGTCAGGAATCAGTGGCTAAGGAGACCAGACACGTAGCTATACAAGGGAACTGAGACCAAACAAAGTATATATCATTAAAGTGATATTTATTTACAGTGAACACACACCAATAAACATACACAGCAACCAATGAACTCAGCAAACAGTGAACACAGCAAAAACAAATTCCCAACCACAAGAACCAACCCCACTGACAAAATTCACTAACCAACACAACTAAAGACTAAGCACAACTATATACAGAGTACAGATGGGGTACAGGGAATGCAGGGATACAAGGTAGGGGGATCAGGACAGGCAGGAGCAAGGCAGATGAGTACAGACTGGTTCAGGCTAAGCAGGAACAACAGGCAGCAAGGGAGGGACCAGAATTGTGGCGTGCCGGGGGAAGGGAGGAGTAGCCTTAAGTAGTCCCCCCTGCAGCTGAACACTAATTTGCCTGATTACCACAGCCTGCTGGCTCCTGAGAGACACCTGCTGGTGGACACTGGAGCTGCAGCAAACAGCCCAGAACAGGATAGTGCCACCAACAGGTGAACGTAATCCTAACAAACAGTTTACATTAAAAACATGGGTTCTGTTTGCACACATTTGCAAATACATGCATAAGCTGTATCGGTCGTGACAAGGCACCCCAGTATTAGCTGCAGTCCTCACTCTATAAATCTTGAGAGCCTCAGTAGGAACACATACAGTGTCTTGAAATAGTATTCATACCCCGAAATGTTCCACATTTTGCCATGTTCCAACCAGAAACGTAAATGTATTTTATTAGGATTTTATGTGATAGACCAACACAAAGTGGAACATAATTGTAAAGTGGAAGGAAAATGATAAATGTTTTTTATTTTTTTTTACAAATAAATATGTGAAAAGTGTGGTGTGCATTTGTATTTAGCCCCCTTTACTCTGATACCCATAACGAAAATCTAGTGGAACCAATTGTCTTCAGAAGTCACCTGATTAGTAAATAGAGTCCACCTGTGCGTAATTTAATCTCATTATAAATACAGCTGTTCTGTGAAGCCCTCAGAGGTTTGTTAGAGAACCTTAGTGAACAAACAGCATCATGAAGGTCAAGGAACACACCAGACAAGTCAGGGATAAAGTTGCAGAAGTTTAAAGCAGGCTTATGTTATAAAATATCCCAAGCTTTGAACATCTCATGGAGTACTGTTCAATCCAACATCCGAAAATGGAAAGAGTATAGCATAACTGCAAACCTACCAAGACACGACCGTCCACCTAAACTGACAGGCCGGGCAAAGAGAGAATTAAAGCCGAGTTCCACCCACATTTTCTACTCCTCAGCATCCCTCACTAATCTGTGCACTAGAAACGAATTGGCATTTTTTTGTTTCTGCATCACTTACTGTATAATTCCTGTATTAATTTTTCACTTCCTCCTTCTTGGCCGTGGCCCCGAGCATCATTTCCGGTTTGCAATGCCTCCTGGGAGATGTGATTGTCATTAATCCTAGGAGGCAATAGGCATCTCTGTATTTCCAAACTGGTAATGACATGATGCTAGGCCGAGGCCAGCACCATTTTTTAAAAGGGTAACCAGGCTTTTGTTGCCATTGTTACCCAAGCTTCCCATGCAAAGTGATAGGTGGTGGTGGAAGCGTGTGAAAAACAAGAAGGGCAGCATCACTCGATTTACTATTGCGGGCGGATCTTAGCTCTGTTTGCAGAGCCCTGGGGGACAGCACAGCCACACCTTTTAAAAATTATTTAGAAAAGGGCAGTATGATGGGGCAATTTTGATGGTGGCAGTAAGATGGAGGCAATTTTGATGGGGGCAGTATGATGGGGCAATTTTGATGGTGGCTGTATGATGGGGGCAATTTTGATGGTGGCAGTATGATGGCGCAATTTTCATGGGGGCACTACGATAGGGCAATTTTGATGGTGGCAGTATGATGGGGGCAATTTTGATGGTGGCAGTATGATGTTGCAATTTTGATGGTGGCAGTATGATGGGGGCAATTTTGATGGGGGCAGTATGATGGTGCAATTTTGATGGTGGCAGTATGATGGCGCAATTTTGATGGGGGCAGTACGATGGGGCAATTTTGATGGTGGCAGTATGATGGAGCAATTTGATGGGGCAATTTTGATGGTGCCAGTATAATGGGGCAATTTTAATGGGGGCAATTTGATGGTGGCAGTATGATAGGGCAATTTTGCAGGTGGTAGTATGATGGGGGCAATTTGATGGGGCAGTTTTGATGGGGGCAGTATGATGGGGCAATTTTGATGGGGGCAGTATGATGGGGCAATTTTGATGGTGGCAGTATGATAGGACAATTTTGATGGGGGCAGTATTATGGGGCAATTTTGATGGTGTCAGTATGATGGAGCAATTTTGATAGAGGCAATTTGATGGTGGCAGTATGACGGGGCAATTTTGATGGTGGCAGTATGATGGGGCAATTTGATAGTGGCAATTTTGATGGTGGGAGTATATATGTGTGTGTGTGTATACAATCCTCGTATATGCTGAGAAACGTCATGGTTCTTGGGAGGGGAGGAGAGGTTAAGCTAAGAGGCGGCAACTTCCTCTGACCCGGTCGTTGTTGTGGAAACCAGACCTACAAGCTATTATACTGCTAGCGCCGCACTGAGCATGTGCGAGATCGCCAGGTGCATTCTGGGTAGCCAGCATGCATGGAATACAAGAAATGATACACTCTGGCTTCAGATGCCCACACAGGCGATGGCCGCGGTCTGCTGGGACTTTATAAATTAAGAAAACAATGCTGCAAACATGCTAAACGGACCCTAGTATACAGCATACCTTTACTTGACTACAATAAAAATGAGTTTTAAAGTGGTATTTTTATCTTAAAAGTAAAATTTCGGCTGGAACACTGCTTTAAGCAGAGAAGCAGCCAAGAGGCCCATGGTAACTCTGGAGGAGATGCAGAGATCCACAGAACAACTATTAGTTGTGCACTCCGCAAATCTGGCCTTTATGGACGAGTGGCAAGAAGAAAGTCATTGTTGAAAGAAAGCCATAAGAATTGCCATTTATAAGACTTTGCCAATCACTTTCTTTTGCCTAAGTTAACATTTATCTCAACAGTGTGTATGTGTTTATCCTTTGTGTAACAGCGAGGGAGTCACGTGGCCAAGGTATTTTGATGGTGTCAGTGGGGCAATACTCTGCTCAGGTTTCAGTAGTGAACAGGGTATGCAGAATACTCAGCAGCTCCTGAGGGTGTAGCACTACATACGGTTAGAATCTGGTAGAATTGTATTGCTATCTGTATCCTGCATAGTAGTGATTCTACCCTCTTCCTGTCCCAGGAACAGAAGTTTGACATGCCATTGTAAATGAGATTTTGTGCATTCTGGATAAACTGAATTGCAATCACTCAAAGATGCAGTTTTTTCCTTCTTGCTTGGTGAAGAAAAGTCTGTTGGTTGATTTACCAAGGGCTCATACACACAAGCAGCTAGGAGGCAGTAAAAACAGGCAGTTGAGCCTTAATTTTTCTGCCCCCCTGATGGCTCACCTCAAGAATAACATGTGACTGCTCAGGGCTGCACTACATGCCACAATCAAAGCAAAAATAAAACCCCCTGTTGAGGGAATGGGGCCGTGCCACAAATGCCCTGAGACCATATGCAAACATGTGCTGACAAGGCAAAATACGGCCTCCCAGTCTTCTGTCAATTACCCTCTAAAAAGCAATCCACTGCAGATTGCTCTTTCGAAGGGCGGCAAGGGTTGCTGCCCGTGTGAACGAGGCCAAAAGTTTAATTTGCAATAGTAATAAGTATAATAGTAATAGTTTACAAGCAAAAATGCAGTTTTTTTATTTTATTTTGCCTATACAGGATTAGGTATTCAAAGTGGACTTCACCTTACCTTCACTTATTCACTAAGCTTAATGAACATACTCTTTTTAAGGGATCATTCTCTACATTTTTAGTAAATAAACTCCAATGATTAGCGTTTCCACTCTATGATTACCAAAGGTATCCCCCAAGGAAAATGTAATCAGAAGGAGGAGGGAGATTATTGAGTTTGTCCCACTATGTGACAGGGAGACAGTGTTTTTCCTGTACTGGTAAATACATTAACAATACCTGTGCTACTCCTTGCGCTTTGTTCTATGAGTTCTGGTGTGTCAGCATGTCAAGATTATACCATGTTAAAAAAAACCACAGCAACTGCGTTCATCAGAAACCCAATGAACGCATGCTGGGGTGGGCACACTAAGTTGAATGTGGCTGAGACCTTGTGTCATTAAAAAAAATAAAAGCCATAAAAGGTCTAAATAAGTGTTTTTGCTGCAAGAAACAATCAATCATGTTGCTTTAAGAGCGACAGCCTACACAGTTTTGCAATTTTGCCAGTTCTCATACTTCTGTTTATGCAGTGCTGCCTTATCTGGCAATGTGGAAGGGTAAAAGCGAACACCTTTTATTAAGGCTGCATTCACACCTGAGCGTTTCATTTTCAGGTGTTTTTAGGGCATTTTTATGGCATTTTTAGGTAGGTATTTAACATCTGACATCATCATAAAGTGGTCCGCCTCTTCCTGTTTTGTGGGTAGTGTTGGTGTGGTTGTGAAGGTCAAGTTTCTGTGTGCTCCTTGTGTTCTCTCAGATTTTTGGAAGATGTCTGCGAAGAACGGTTTCCTCGCATGTTCAGTAGCTGCACTACTGATGCTGGAGGAAGAAGAGCAAGAAAACAAGCGCAGATACTGGGTCCATACTGTTATTGCCAATAGAGAACAGCGTGGCCAGTTCTGGGCAATGTACGGATGTCTGTTAAAAGGTAGGTTGATCTCCTCAACCACGAAAAAGTTTTACAATCTGAACAATGTGTGATAGATTATTTACCTACTAACTTTTCATATTCTATCCTACAGTTTGATGAGCTGCTTGGGTTAATCTCTGCACATCTGCAGAGAGAAGACACCTATTTTCGAAACAGTATTCCACCGGTGGAAAGGCTCATCATCACACTGAGGTAAGCAACATCAACACACCTCCGAACCACGCTTCCCATACCGTCTCTCCAAACCCCCACCTCCCACTCCCTACCCCTCTCTTCTCGCTGGAACATGTTCCACCTAGGGTTGTCACCTTTCCCGGATTCACCCAGACAGTCCGGGTTTTAAATCATGTGTCCGGGTTTCAGTCCACCTGAATCTCAGACACATTATTCAGACAGGGCTGTGGCTCTCCAAGTAACCAAGATAGTCACATAAAAATCTGTTGCCATCCGGGAGCTGTGGGCGGCTGTCTGGGGACAGGTTCGGCATTACTGGGGGGGGGGCGGGGCGATGATGTCAGCAAGAGCAATTTGGCCATATGCACTGTTTGCCATAGGGCACTTCATGCACTGCATTACTACTATTCTAGGGCCACCCAAAGGTTTTCCAGGTCTTTTATAATACTATAGTGTATACTATGAGAAAAAAAATTGCCCTGCACTGCTAAAGGAGAGAAGGTGGCAACCCTAGTTCGACCCGATGTAGGAACATGCAACACATTCCCAATGCTGCATCTGCTGTCCCCCCCACAGCCATATGGGGAGAATTTCCCCGTACTAGCTGACACTAGCAGTGTGGCAGTGCGGGGCCACACTCACGTGACCACGTCATTCAACACACAGCTCCGTGTGAATGACCACAAAACCAGACCGGTAGTAGTTCTCAATGAGCTGGGAACTGTATGGATAAGTGGATACACCGACAGTGTTCCAGAGACCTGCATGGCATTAGCGATCTGGTGATCTCTATGCAATGATAAGCTCCTGCATGCAAACAAAAAGTAAAGATGCCCTTTTTTTACCTTTAAAAAAAAAAAAAGATAATTTTATTAATATCCCCCTAATCTACTCACCTGCAACCCTAACCTCCTTCTCCCAACCTCCTCCCCTACCCACTATGAAGAAGAGACACATATACACAGATGTTGCTTTACGTCCCTGGCGGTATGATTATTTCAGATTTTTGGTGCTGAAAGCGGTACCATTATTTTGCATGGAAATTTGGCATTTTATATTGTAGGCCTGTAATTCTTAGTAATAACTCACTTAAATCTGTCCAAACCAGAGTCTAGTAGACATCTTGGGTATGATAAAGTTTGAAACATGAAATCATAAATTATAATATAATAAATAACTATAAATAAATATACCAAATAATAATAATAAAAATGATTCAATAATGTAGTCACATAAATCTTGCTGGAAATTCCGAACGTCAAGAACACGGTGACGTACAACATGTACGACGAGCCGAGAAAAAGAAAGTTCAGTAGCCAGTGTGGCTCTTCTGCTTGATTCCGAGCATGCGTGGAACTTTGTGCGTCAGAATTGTGTACATACGATCGGAATTTACGACAACGGATTTTGTTGTCGGAAAATTTGAGATCCAGATCTCAAATTTTGTGTGACGGAAATTCCGATGGAAAATGTCCGATGGAGCCTACACGCGGTCGGAATTTCTGACAACAAGCTCCCATCGAACATTTTTCGTTGGAAAATCTGACCGTGTACAGAGCATAAGAGTTTTATGAATAGATACTGCTGTTACTATGGCAATACTGTGAAATTTAAAAATAACCACATAGGGTATTTATAGACTAAACATTCTCACAGCATAGTAAAGCTGTCACAATGTGTAGCACACCTCCAACTACAGTGTTGAGAATTCATTTGTAAGAATGTCTATGTCATTTAAAAAGGTTCTGACACCTCTAAAGGCAGCACTGAGTACATTATAGGCTAGAAACTGACTTGAGATGAACATACTTTACATTTTTATTTTTTTAAGTGGTGCATACCATCCCACAAGCTTGTTATTACCTTTAACCATAGCTTATTTATAGGGATCTAATCTAATGGGTCAAGAGCATCAACTCTAAATATACCTGTAACTGATATTTTCTTCAGCTGATTGGTTACTATGCACAGCTGCACCAGATTCTGTGTGCACCAGTTTTAGTAAATCTCCCCCACAGTGACCTGAATAAAACCAGATGGGCTCAGCAGAGAAACTAAAGACACACTGAAAAGAGCGTGCGACTAGCAATACAGAGCATCTCCCAGTTTTTCCTCAAAAATGTAAAATATAGAATTCAGATATGTGTTTGGTAGAAATGAGACAGTGAGCTGTCTCAGAGAGTTGAAGGCCTTCTGAGATACTACACTGGCTACAGGGTAAGCCAGAAGCCCTAGCACATACCATGCAAGCAGGGCAGGACTTAGGGTGGTGGGTGCCCCTGGGCTTGAGTCACTTTCGGGCCCTACCTTCTATTTACATTACTTTAAACCTTTATTTTCTTCTAAGCGCGCCACTCTGATATTGTTTGTCCGCCATTACATCACTGTCTAATGCGGACAGGTTTTCTCAAAAGCAGTAAACTAGGCACTACGTAACTGCCAATAACCAGCAAACCTCAAGATAAGAATTTAAGGAATTTTAAGGAAAAAACTTACATTTAAATGCTCATCAATGCAGCCTTGAACAGCGTCCATCTGCATGCTTGTCCAGTGTCATTTGCAGCCTTGTCAGTGTCATTTGCAGCCTTTCCCAGTGACACTGCAGCCTTGTCAGTGTCATTTGCAGCCTTGCAGCCTTATCAGTGTCATTTGCAGCCTTGCAGCCTTGTCAGTGTCATTTGCAGCCTTGAAGCCTCCGTCTGCAGCCTTATCAGTGTCCATCTGCAGCCTTGTCCGGGTCATTTGCAGCCTTGCCCAGGCTGCAGTTAAACTGCAGTGACTTGTAAGTGTCACTGCAGTTTAAATATGGCGCCGCCGAGATACACAGAGCCAGTCCTGTGTATCTCGGCTCCTGACGGCTTTTCTCGGCTCCTCTCACAGACCCGCCCAGTCCCGTCCTATGATGGACATAACACAGGTCCAATGGCGGGACTGGGCGTGACTGTGAGCGGAGCCGAGCGCTGCTGCCAGAGCTAGCCAAGTGTACTCGGCTAGCTCCACTCACAGTCACGCCCAGTCCCTGTGTTATGTCCATCATAGGGCGGGACTAGGCGTGACTGTGAGCGGAACTAGCCGAGTATAGCCGAGTACACTCGGCTGGGGCCCGTGGGGCCCCCTATTGGGCGGGGCCCATGGGCTTGAGCCCACTTAAGTCCTATGGTAAGTCCGGCCCTGTATGCAAGTTCCTGCCAGTGATCCAGCCTGGACAATCAGTAGTCCATAGGGTTCTCACTTCTAATGCCCCATACACATGATCAGACATTCCGACAACAAAATCCATGGATTTTTTCCAACGGATGTTGGCTCAAACTTGTCTTGCATACACACAGTCACACAAATCTTGTTGGAAATTCCAAACATCAAGAACGCGATGATGTACAACACGTACAATGAGCCGAGAAAAATGAAGTTCAATAGCCAGTGCGGCTCTTCTGCTTGATTCCGAGCATGCGTGGAACTTTGTGCATCGGAATTGTGTACACACGATCGGAATTTACGACAACGATCTCAAATTTTGTGTGACAGAAATTCCGATGGAAAATGTCCAATGAAGCCTACACACGGTCATAATTTCCGACAACGGGCTCCCATCGAACATTTTCCGTCGGAAAATCCGACCGTGTGTACAGGGTATAAGAGTGTCTACGTCAGCCCTTGGCCCCAAGCCCCGAGTTGCATGTAGCGGTGTAGTTTGCCACTAGTAACAAACATCCACCAAATCACCCCGCTGCCAGACCTTCATATATCACCCCAGAGACAATGAACAGTCATTTGGGTTGTTTTGTTTTTGTTTATTGGGGGATATAACTTGGTTGGGGAAAGGGGTATATGGAATGCCCATAGATCAAATTACTTTGCCATCATATTTATAGATTATAACTTCATTTGAGCCTGAAGAAATGATGGGCATGTGTAACATCTACAGTCTTTTCCCTGCATCACCATGCAGATTATTGCTCCTCCTCTGCGTAACTCCTGCAGACTATTGCTCCCAGGAACTCCTCATCCATGACCGTGTAAAGATGAGGACTTCACCTATGACTGTGTAAGGGTCATGGGTGCACAAACTTATACTGTAGCACACAGGGGCGGACTGACCATTCGGTCACTCGGTCGCCGACCGAGGGCCCGACGTCAGGAGGGGCCCCATGAGCGGCTCAGTCAGCAGCGGAAAAAAGCCGCCCGCCGCACCGCATGAAAACCCCGTCCTCCTGGATTTTTACAGCTCCCAGCACCGCGGCCAGCCCGCTGCCCGAGCAGACCTCGGCTTAGGCTGAGAGAGGCTCTGTCAGCAGGGAGGGGTGGGGCAGGGAGCTCCACTGACGCTCTGACCCTGCCCTGCCCCGCCCCTCCTCTCCTCATGTAGTCTGAGTCTGAGCGTCTCTCCTGCACTTCTGAGAGCTCCGCTCTGGACCACAAAAATCCCCGCCCCTACAGACGAAAGCTCCGCCCCCTATCAACGAAAGCCCCGCCCCATACAGACGAAAGCCCCGCCCCTTACCGACGAAAGCTCCGCCCCTCACCGATGAAAGCTCCGCCCCCTACCGACGAAAACTCCGCCCCTGGACCTCTGAGAGCGGGAGGTGAGCCCGAATGGTCAGGTAGGTCCTTCTGCCTACATTATATAAACGGCCTGTAGACCCCTTTTTTTTTTGCTAAACCATCCCTGGAAATGTTGTTTACCCCCCTGTATAGCTGTGCATTGCTGAAAGTTTACATTTTAAAACTGGCTACCTGGTCATCTCCTGTAGTCGCATTCGCAGTCTGGTCATCTCCTGTAGTCGCATTCGCAGTCTGGTCATCTCCTGTAGTCGCATTCGCAGTCTGGTTATTTCCTGTAGTAGCATTCGCAGTCTGGTTATTTCCTGTAGTCGCATTCGCAGTCTGGTTATTTCCTGTAGTCGCATTTGCAGTCTCTGGTTATTTCCTGTAGTTGCATTCGCAGTCTGGTTATCTCCTGTAGTTGCATTCGCAGTCTGGTCATCTCCTATAGTCGCATTCACAGTCTGGTCATCTCCTATAGTCGCATTCACAGTCTGGTCATCTCCTGTAGTCGCATTCGCAGTCTGGTCATCTCCTGTAGTCGCATTCGCAGTCTGGTCATCTCCTATAGTCGCATTCACAGTCTGGTCATCTCCTATAGTCGCATTCACAGTCTGGTCATCTCCTGTAGTCGCATTCGCAGTCTGGTCATCTCCTGTAGTCGCATTCGCAGTCTGGTCATCTCCTGGAGTCGCATTCGCAGTCTCTGTTTATCTCCTGTAGTCGCATTCGCAGTCTCTGGTTATTTCCTGTAGTTGCATTCGCAGTCTCTGGTTACTTCCTGTAGTTGCATTCGCAGTCTCTGGTTATCTCCTGTAGTCGCATTCGCAGTCTGGTTATTTCCTGTAGTCGCATTCGCAGTCTCTGGTTATTTCCTGTAGTTGCATTCGCAGTCTCTGGTTACTTCCTGTAGTTGCATTCGCAGTCTCTGGTTATCTCCTGTAGTCGCATTCGCAGTCTTTTTATTTCCTGTAGTCGCATTTGCAGTCTGGTTATCTCCTGTAGTCGCATCCCCAGTCTCTGATAATTTCCTGTAGTCGCATTCGCAGTCTGGTTATTTCCTGTAGTTGCATTCGCAGTCTCTGGTTATTTCGTGTAGTCGCATTCGCAGTCTGGTTATCTCCTGTAGTTGCATCCCCAGTCTCTGGTTATCTCCTGTAGTTGCATCCCCAGTCTCTGGTTATCTCCTGTAGTCGCAATCCCAGTCTCTGGTTATTTCCTGTAGTCGCATTCGCAGTCTCTGGTTATCTCCTGTAGTTGCATCCCCAGTCTCTGGTTATTTCCTGTAGTCGCATTTGCAGCCTCTGGTTATCTCCTGTAGTCGCATCCCCAGTCTGGTTA
Source organism: Aquarana catesbeiana (assembly GCF_042186555.1). Taxonomy (NCBI): domain Eukaryota; kingdom Metazoa; phylum Chordata; class Amphibia; order Anura; family Ranidae; genus Aquarana; species Aquarana catesbeiana. The sequence continues at coordinate 215,974,881 of NC_133324.1, forward strand.
TCTCCTGTAGTCGTATTCGCAGTCTGGTTATCTCCTGTTGTCGCATCCCCAGTCTCTGGTTATTTCCTGTAGTCGCATCCCCAGTCTCTGGTTATTTCCTGTAGTCGCATCCCCAGTCTCTGGTTATTTCCTGTAGTCGCATTCGCAGCCTCTGGTTATTTCCTGTAATCGCATTCGCAGTCTGGTTATTTCCGGTAGTCGCATTTGCAGCCTCTGGTTATCTCCTGTAGTTGCATCCCCAGTCTGGTCATCTCCTGTAGTCGCATCCCCAGTCTCTGGTCATCTCCTGTAGTCGCATTTGCAGTCTGGTTATTTCCTGTAGTTGCATTTGCAGTCTGGTTATTTCCAGTAGTCGCATTTGCAGCCTCTGGTTATCTCCTGTAGTCGCATTCGCAGTCTGGTTATCTCCTATAGTCGCATTTGCAGTCTGGTTATCTCCTGTAGTCGCATCCCCAGTCTCTGGTTATTTCCTGTAGTCGCATTTGCAGTCTGGTTATTTCCTGTAGTCGCATCCCCAGTCTCTGGTTATTTCCTGTAGTCGCATCCCCAGTCTCTGGTTATTTCCTGTAGTCGCATTCGCAGCCTCTGGTTATTTCCTGTAGTCGCATTCGCAGTCTGGTTATTTCCGGTAGTCGCATTTGCAGCCTCTGGTTATCTCCTGTAGTTGCATCCCCAGTCTGGTCATCTCCTGTAGTCACATTCGCAGTCTGGTTATCTCCTGTAGTCGCATCCCCAGTCTCTGGTCATCTCCTGTAGTCGCATTTGCAGTCTGGTTATTTCCAGTAGTCGCATTTGCAGTCTGGTTATCTCCTGTAGTCGCATCCCCAGTCTCTGGTTATTTCCTGTAGTCGCATTTGCAGTCTGGTTATTTCCTGTAGTCGCATCCCCAGTCTCTGGTTATTTCCTGTAGTCGCATCCCCAGTCACTGATTATTTCCTGTAGTCGCATTCGCAGCCTCTGGTTATTTCCTGTAGTCGCATTCGCAGTCTGGTTATTTCCGGTAGTCGCATTTGCAGCCTCTGGTTATCTCCTGTAGTTGCATCCCCAGTCTGGTCATCTCCTGTAGTCACATTCGCAGTCTGGTTATCTCCTGTAGTCGCATCCCCAGTCTCTGGTCATCTCCTGTAGTCGCATTTGCAGTCTGGTTATTTCCAGTAGTCGCATTTGCAGCCTCTGGTTATCTCCTGTAGTCGCATTCGCAGTCTGGTTATCTCCTATAGTCGCATTTGCAGTCTGGTTATCTCCTGTAGTCGCATCCCCAATCTCTGGTTATTTCCAGTAGTCGCATTTGCAGTCTGGTTATCTCCTGTAGTCGCATCCCCAGTCTCTGGTTATTTCCTGTAGTCGCATTTGCAGTCTGGTTATTTCCTGTAGTCGCATCCCCAGTCTCTGGTTATTGCCTGTAGTCGCATTTGCAGTCTGGTTATTTCCTGTAGTTGCATCCCCAGTCTCTGGTTATCTCCTGTAGTTGCATTCGCAGTCTCTGGTTACTTCCTGTAGTCATTTATGATATCTATGGCTATGCATATTTATTGAATCCATATTGAGCACTATATTTGATTGGCTGTTTGCTTCTGCTTAGGCCTGGCACACACGCACAATCGCACATGATGATGACTTCATCATCATGTGCATGTTTGTGATTGTGCGTGTGTGCCAGGCCTAAGCAGAAGCAAACAGCCAATCAAATATAGTGCTCAATATGGATTCAATAAATAGTGGGAAGAATGCCCCTTACATTGGTGGTCAGTGAGAAGAATGTTCCTTACATTGGTGGTCAGTGAGAAGAATGTTCCTTACATTGGTGGTCAGTGGGAAGAATGTTCCTTACATTGGTGATCAGTGAGAAGAATGTTCCTTACATTGGTGGTCAGTGAGAAGAATGTACCTTACATTGGTGATCAGTGAGAAGAATGTTCCTTACATTGGTGGTCAGTGGGAAGAATGTTCCTTACATTGGTGGTCAGTGAGAAGAATGTTCCTTACATTGGTGGTCAGTGAGAAGAATGTTCCTTACATTGGTGATCAGTGGGAAGAATGTCCCTTACATTGGTGATCAGTGAGAAGAATGTTCCTTACATTGGTGGTCAGTGAGAAGAATGTTCCTTACATTGGTGGTCAGTGAGAAGAATGTTCCTTACATTGGTGATCAGTGGGAAGAATGTCCCTTACATTGGTGATCAGTGAGAAGAATGTTCCTTACATTGGTGGTCAGTGAGAAGAATGTTCCTTACATTGGTGGTCAGTGAGAAGAATGTTCCTTACATTGGTGATCAGTGGGAAGAATGTCCCTTACATTGGTGATCAGTGAGAAGAATGTTCCTTACATTGGTGGTCAGTGAGAAGAATGTTCCTTACATTGGTGGTCAGTGAGAAGAATGTTCCTTACATTGGTGATCAGTGGGAAGAATGTCCCTTACATTGGTGATCAGTGAGAAGAATGTTCCTTACATTGGTGGTCAGTGAGAAGAATGTTCCTTACATTGGTGATCAGTGAGAAGAATGTCCCTTACATTGGAGATCAGTGGGAAGAATGTTCCTTACATTGGTGATCAGTGAGAAGAATGCTCCTTACATTGGTGATCAGTGAAAATTATATAAAGTTAATAAAAATAATAAAAAAAAAAATGTAAAGCACCACTATGATCCCAGCACATGCTCTATATGAAAAGCTTTATGTAGGATGAGCACATGTATGTAAACATGTGTCTATAGACGCAAATGCTGGACACGGGAGCCCACCTGCAAGGTAACCCCCCCCGGGAGAGCGCTTCTCCTAGGGAGTTATCTGATGTGGAGAGGAGCCACGAGAGCCACCCCCAGATGTCGAGGTTCGGGGCCACTCTGTGCAAAACGAGCTGCACAGTGGAGGTAAGTATGATATGTTTTTTATTTAAAAAAAAAAAAAAACGAGCCTTTACAATCACTTTAATTTTGGAAAGGTACCGTTGTTGCACTTTCTTTAATGTAATTCTGTGACGAACGCATGTAGTGTGGGCAGTGCAAAATGTAGGTGGGGATTTGTGTGGGTGTGGCTTGAGTATGGGTGGGAACACATGAGCAGGGACAGGGGGCCCCAGGATCTCCTATTGCCCGGGGGCCCCATGAGTTGTCAGTCCGCCCCTGGTAGCACATTAATTTCTTGTCACATCTTCTATATGCAAAAGATCCCACTCTGAATAGTCTCTAATGCTGACTCTAGGCCAGAGGTCTGCAGTACCTCTCCCCGGAGGCCTAGTAGTTTAATAGCATGTGCTGAACGGTGGACTACTGTTCCCAGCTAGCACAGCTTGCAAATCCTGTACCCCCTGGGCCACATCGATTTGACACTATTCCCACAGTCTCTCCTCTGATCCAGTACTCCGCATCAATGACCGTGTAATGATGAGGACTTCAACAACGACCATGTAAAGGTGAAGTTCCCTCACAGACTTCCTGGCATGTCTTCACATCCAGCCCTCCACTGTGGTACACTCACCGACCTTTCTCTGCCCCGAGTTCATGATGAAGAACTTAACTGGACCGTACGTTCCGACAGCTTCTCCTGCCCCTCTGCTCCAGGAATTCCTCATCAATGACCGTGTAATAATGAAGACTTCACCAATGACCATGTAAAGGTGAAGTTCCCTCATAGCTCTCCCTCCCGGGCCTCCTCCTGCGATCGGAGCACCCCCCCCCAGATGGGGGTGCCCTCCTGCTGCTGTCTAGTACTCCATTCTCCACTTCTCCCGGCCGACAACTCCTCCCAGTGGCCTGTTACCTCAGCTTATATGGGAGGCCTGTCCCCTGCCAATACCAGTTGGTGATTGGTCAGGGCTCCTCACAAGAGCTGCCTGCCACTCCAGTTCTAGGCCCTGCCCCTCTTCCAGAACATTCTCCCCGGAAGCAGGGGAGGCGCCTCAGCACTGAAGCACAGGTGGTCACACCCACTGCTACACTAACCACTCCCTGCCCCCAGATCAAAACAAGCAGGCCTTGCCAAAAGCATAGGCCTGCCTACATTTACCTATGCTGACAGTTTCCCTAGCAAAAAAATTCTATGCTAGCACCTACCTATGGTAGAGGGTGCTACATGCGTAAAGATGCTGTGGTTGACAAAACATCTTAAAAGCATTGCTAAGTCATTGCTGAGGATTGAAAGCACATCAGCCATTAAAAGAGAATCTGCCACTGTCAGGGAATTTGAGGTTCGCCTGCAGCATTTTGTGCTCCCTCTGGAATGGTGTTAGAAGAGCTGCCATTTTCCCTTTGGATCAGGAATCCAAAAGGGTGGCCACCCAACAATGGTCTCTATCTTTCATGTCCCAATTCTGGGGTCCTAGTACAAATATTTTAGCATAAAATAGTTGATTCGCCATAAATTGCCTGCAGTAATGAACCCTGGGTTATCACGGTTGCTAAGGACAACAGGGTCCCCTACAATCTCACCCCACCCACTGAAAACTCCCAGGGTTTTTTTTTTGGAGGTCAAACATCTCCAGGAAGACTGCCCTATTCCTCCTCCTCTTCAGCACCTTTTACAGTACGACGTTCTCTTTTTCCTCCTACTGCTGTGCCTCCAGTGCCTGGTAGATGACACAATGCAGTATATGCTGTAGGAGGAACACAAAAGGGAGCGTGCTTCTAATCCCAGCCTTATCACAGTTCAAAACTCTGGTTACTTCTTCAAAAAGATGCTACATGTGTGCTGAATCATGATACATTGGGTGAGATTTACTAAAACTGGAGCACTCACAATCTGGTGCAGCTGTATATGATAGCCAATCAGCTTCGAAATTCAGCTTGTTCAATCAAACTTTGACAATAAAATCTGGAAACTGATTGGATTCTATGCAGAGCTGCACCAGATTTTGCACACTCCAGTTTTAGTAAAAGTAACCCCCCACCCTCCATTGACACAAGGAAAATAACCCCAGCTCCCATCAAGCTACAGTGCGTGGGGTATCGCATATAAGGCGGCTGGGAGGTAACTTGTTTTGCTACTGTCTTTTTGCCAGGCAACACTTGTATGCAGGATTTGACCACATTATATGGTTGCACACTTCTCTGGCCTAACTCAGGACCTCCTGTAAACCAGGGTACGCATCCAGAAACTGCTGCACCACCAGGTTAGGACATGTGCCAGACAAGGTATGTGTGTGAACTTTCACCTGCCAAAGGGCAGCCAGCAGGTTGGTGCCATTGCTGCACAAAACTTTACGAGTCACAAATGGTGTAAAGTCCACCACCTCTTGGCCTGGCCCAGTAGAACTGTCATAATCTTTGGCCCAGTGTAGCTCTTGTCCCCCAAGCATACTTGTGGCAAACAGCATTACACTGTTTTGCCTGAGCTATTTAGCAGCACTGGTGGTTCTGAGGAGTCAAAGAATGAGACCATTAAAAAGGAGACAGTAGAGGTGACTGTCCTATCACTGAGGTCAAGGATAAACAAAGGGTTATTCGCACTGTATGGACCTGAGCACTCCATATGAATGTGCCTTAAGTAAACATAAACATTTTACTTTGACTTAAGCTGGCTATATTCAATCCGATTATTGGTCGGTTCAGCAGGAAGCAGCTGACATTCAGCAAATGTGTACAGCTACTTGTCCAGCAGAAGCCGACTGTCGAACGGGCATGCTGGAAAACCAGCATCTGATCAGTGTTGGCAGCCAATAGCTGCTAGCGCTAATCAGTGAGTTCTGGCAGGGGAGCAGCCCCCCTTTTAGAACACAAGGCACAGCAGGGAAGATCGCTGCACTAACATCGCTTGTGTTGGTAGGGAAATCTGTAGTTTTTTTCGTTCAGCCTGCCGGGTTAAATGAAAAAAAAAAATGAGTGTGTGTACCAAGCTTTGGCCTGCGTGTTTTTAGCACTACCCTCATAGGGGTTGCAGATGACAGGGTTTCCCACTGCTGCACAGCCAGGCAACAAGTAACTTCCACACTTTCTCCAGAGACAAGGAATAGAATTTGAGCTTTGTTTTTATGTTTTATTAAGGGGTAATAACTTGTATGGGAAATAGGAATTATGGGATACCCAACTTGATAGCAACAAAACTAGGGACAACTTCTTCCCTATTTTCAACTCCAATTGATTCTTCTCCTTTACTCTGTACAACTCTGCTGGCAGCTAACAATCTCTGTTAGAAAGCAACAACCCCTTACGGACTAGGAATTCTCAGTCCCTTTAGAAAGTAGCACAATGTGTTGTGAACCTCATCCTGGAGTACCTCCACCTTCCTTGTATACACTGGTCCCAGCTCTACCACTGTAGGAAATGCTAGCCCACCTGGCTGCTTCTCCATCAGCCTACCCAGGTGCTTCTTCACCATCTACCCAACTGACTCTTAACCAGTCTACGTGACTGACGCCTCCGGAGATCTCCCAGGGCAAGGTTGCACAAGATTTAAGCACACAGCTATCTTCCAGAGAGACCTGCTACGTATGGCCATTTCTCCCGTTCTAAGTCCCTGCACCATGATGTAGTACTCACACTATCCTCCTTGTTCCCGCTGCCTCAAAGAAGACTCCTTCCAAGCTTCTCCTGTTGTCAGGATCCTCCCAGGCCAGCACCTGAGCCCCAGCCCAAGGCAGAGCCCCCCCAAGACTAGAGGGTTCACCTAAAGGGCCACTGACTGTCCCCTTAGCACTTAATCTCCATCTTCCACCTGACTACCCTGCTGGCATGTTATATTTAAGGTCTCACTTGGTCCCCTGCAGGCCAATCCATATGGGGATTGGCTTAACTACCCTAAGTATGCAGGACAACCCTCCAAGACTCCACCCTCCAGCTTCCAATAAATTCTCCAACTTTCCATAACCAGGAGGAGGTACCAGAGAGCTGCCTGCATCCAGCTCTAAACTCCGGTAAACCCTGACCCAGATTTCATGACTCAAACTTAGCCCTGAGTCAAAATATGTTTTACCTGTTCTCACAATAGTAGCACACTAGAGGGTGCTACATGTTAAATTAGAATTCCAGGCTAAGCCTAACTAATCTTAAAAATGCTTCCTCCCCCCTCCTAATGCCTATGCCTATGCTGTAAGAAAGGTGCAGTAAGTGGGAGGAAAACTCTCAAGTGATGAGAGAGCCCCCCTTTTGACTAGTGCCAAACCCCCCCCCCCCCCCGATAGAAAACTTCCCCTCATTTTCAGTTTCTGTGGCAAGTGTTCAACTTTTCCATTGCCCCTCACTATCTGCTCCCCTGTTGGGGCTCATTAAAACAGGAAGCAAGAGTGTATTTTCACTAACGGGGACATAAATCGTAATACAAACATAACAAACATTTTAACCTTTCATTATTATATCTAGTGTTGAAAAAAAGTTTGGTTAGAAATCTACTTCAAAGTGGTTGTAAACTCCAATAATAAAATTTGAACTAAGCACATACGGTATATCTCTCTCCAAAGCTCTAAGTGTTGTTTTTCTCTTGTGCTTCCTTCCTCTGCTATCAGCATGTGTCACTTCTGACAAGTTTTCCCAATACATGAGATAACATGAGCTAAAATTTGTGTCAGGGAGGGAGATAAGCGCACAACTTGTCTATTGAGAATACAGCTCTGCATGTTCCTCAGCTCTCACACAGTGTAACTACAGTTCTCCACCTCCTTCTCTGTACTCCTCACAGATGCAGAAGGATTTTATCACAAAGCAGCACTTTGAAGGATTGTAGACTGCAGTTAAACAAGTAAAACTTATGTAGGAGGATATGTTTCATCTCCGTGTATCATCTGTATTCACTTCACTGGGTATATGTGAGGGTTTACAACCACTGTAAGTATGTAAAAAACGTTCAGAATTTTGCCAATTGGGTGATTTTTATTGTAAAATAAACTAAATTATTAATGACCTGCCAATAAAATCTTATAACATGCATTGTTTTCTGCATTAACATATTAACTACGTCTACTTTATAAAACTGCAGAACTGCTACAAACTGTTATATGTATAAGCCTTGTACTTGTCACATTAATATTCTCCCTGTAAAGTACATATTTCATATTCTGCTGGCAGAATACATCTAGAGCTTAATTCTTCACAAAAATATATTCTGATAAATACAGATTAGCATGAATACTGATGTATCTAATTAGGTATACAGATTTCAAGTTATAACTGATCATAAGCACTTTCATTAGAATCAGCAATGATTAAATCCCTGGAAAATTATCATTAACAAAAAAGTTAGCAATTTACAGTTAACTATCTCTAGGAATTATGAATGCATAACAAAAGAAAACTTCCATCTACGTTGACTTGAGTGTAATGGGATAAGAATTGATTGCCCTCTGGGCCTTTTCAAGTATTCTCAACTCTTCAGGGTAAATTTTCCAATGACTTACTTGTGCCATACACAATTTAGTTACAAGGACAGCCGAGTGTAAACTAATAGTGAGATCATAATTAGAGCTAATTAACATAGAATTCTAGGCTAAACCTAACTAGTCCTAAAAATGCTCCCCCCCCCTTTACCAACACCTATGCTGAATAACCTGTGTAAGAAAGATGTATATACTTACCTATTTTCAGCCCAAGCTGCTGTGGTCATGTAATCCCCTGTGTCAGCCAGTGGTGGCTGCAGGGGAGAGGAGAGAGCGCCCGACAACAGCTGGTAAAGCCTGAAAACAGTACATTTAAGACTAGTTAGCAGTGGCTTTTTTTGTTTGGGGGGTGGCAAACAACCAAACCCCTCTGCGGCAACTCAAACACCCCCTTGTCTGCCGGTTGGTCCACCGGCACTTACCCCATCTAGGCAGCGGGCATTGACGAGCATCCGAGGAGCAGCGGTGGGGATCGGGCATCCGAGAATCTGCGGCGGGGATCGGACATCCAGGCATCAGCAGGGAGTGGGAATCCAGGCATTCGCGGGGGCCGGGCATTCAGGCTTTGGCAGGGACCGGGCGTCCAGGCATTGGCGGGGATGGGGCGTATAGGCATTGGCGGGGATCAGGCATCCAGGCATCGGCGGGGACCGGCATCCAAGCATCAGCCAGCGGCTCTTCTTCTCCTCGCTTCCGCTGTGCATCTCCTCCCCTCCTCCTAGGCATCCAATAAGATCACCTGTCCTTTCAGCCAATCGGGTGACGGGTATTAGACCCGCTTCCCGATTGGCCGGGAGGAGGATCCGCGTTGCAACAGCGAATATTCATTCGTTGTTGCAACACACCTGGGTGGGCTCTGGATGCATCCCCTGCGACCTGAGCCCACCCTATTTTGAAGCCTATTAGAGCCTCTGGCTCTAATCAGGTTTAAAAAAAAAAACCCTGGCTGCTGTACTTCATGCGCACTGAAAGGGGCTGGACACATGAATAGGGGGTGGCCCAGGCAGCCATGGATGGATTCATGCTAAGCATAAATCTATCCATTGCATATAGAGGGTGGCCTGAAGAGAGGGTGCGGCCCCTGGGTGCCCCTAATAGATGAGCCACCCCTGCTAGTTAGGTTTAGCCTGAAATTCTGCTGGGTCATTGACAGCTATTGCTAGAGAAGGGATGAGAAATGTGGGCACTGAAATACAAGGGCTATTGTTAGGTAAAGCTGGCACAGAGCGAGAACATATCAGCTGATGTAACTGTCTTGACAGCCAGCGTTATACGAGACAGACTGAGCTGCTGGCATGCGAGAAAGGCAAACGTAGTGCAGTCTACCTCGTGCAGTGCTTGCTGTCAATACAGTCACATTGCAATATATCACACAGAACTGGCAGTTAATGTGTGAGTCAGTGCTCACTGGCATCTATAAGGTGGACCACAAGGGATCAATAACAGGGGGAGGGGGGGCGGGGGGGAACAACAAGATATACTCAAAACAAATTAGGTAAGAATTATTCCATACAGTCCATAGTGGTAAGGAATGTCAAGGAGAAGTCCGCAGGATGGATGGAGCCACAGGTGGATGGGGATAGCAAATACAGTCACCGGCAGCTCCTCAGCAGGAAATGGGAATTCCCTTAGACACAAACAAAGACAGCAGAAAGAGGGCGCCTGGGTCAGTGTGATAATAAAAACAAGTAACACTTTATTCAGATACACTTACATAAAAGTATCTTGCAAGGGATGAGAAGACCACTGTGGGGATAAGTTCGGACCCGTCGTATGGTGGTATATAACCGGTGGCGTCTCCAGCTCTCACACCCACTCTCACAGAGCAAGAGACCAAATCAGGACCTCCTTCTTTAGGCAAAACCTGAACCTGAGAGGCTCTGAAGAAACTTTGTCCTTCGAAATGCGTCAGCCAGCAGGGACCTGGATTTGGGTTCCCCTACTCCAGCTTGGTGTTCCAGGCCTTCTGGGAGAGATCAGCCACGCATGTAGCCTGTTGAGCAAATTGTACACTCATGTTTGGGAGTAGATATTTTAACCATTTTTATTATTACAATAAAGTAATGTATAATACACTAGGCCAGTGCGCCCTCTTTTTTATTTTCTTGTATTTTCTACAGTGTGGTCAGACCAAATTCTGCGCAATCGCAGTGCATTGCTGGCTGATGAATGGCCAAGCATGCACTATGACCCGCATGCTTTGGCCAATCACAGCGCCGTCAGCAAAGAGAGCCATATTTGGCCAAAGGCAGGGTGCCTTTGGCCAATTATGGCTCAGGGGTTTAAGTCCACGCCCCACACTATATAAGGCCACATGCACATCGGCCTTGTGTAGTGTGTTGCTGGCAGAGAGAGAGATAGAGAGAGATAGAGAGAGAGAGAGCGTCATTTCATTTACTTTGAGCAGGCAGTTTATTCAGTTAGTTGCAGTGTATTTAGTATATATAGATATATATCTATATATAGATATATCTATATATATATACACCCATCCCGGCTTTATATATATATTTATATATATATATATATATATATATATATATATATATATATATATATATATATATATATATATATATATATATATATATATATATATATATATATAAATACATATATACACACTGTATCCAGTTTAGCTAGATCTCACTGCAGACCGTTGCTGCTTACTATTTCTAACTTACTTCAGGCAGTGCAGTGTATTTAATATATGTATACAGTCAGACTGGTGTATATTTATATATATATATATATATATATATATATATATATATATATATATATATACACTATCCAGCTTAGCTAGATCTAACTGCAGACCATTCCTGCTGTACTGTTTCTGATATACTTCAGGCAGGCAGTTGATCCAGTGAGTTGCAGCGTATTTTTATATATACTGCATTCAGTTTAGCTAGATCTCACTGCAGACCATTCCTGGTGTACTGTTTCTAATATACTTCAGGCAGGCAGTTTATTCAGATAGCTGCAGTGTATCTAGTATATATATATATATATATATATATATATACATACATAGTAGCTTTGTGTATATATATATATATATATATATATATATATATATATACACTGTATCCAGTTTAGCTAGATCTCACTGCAGACCATTCCTGGTGTACGTATTCAAATATACTTTCAGGCAGGCAGGGGATTCAGTGATCTGCAGTGCATAAAATATATATACTGTCTCCTATATATATCCACTGCATTCTAGTCTAGCCAAACCTATATCTGGCTGTAGGCCATTGCTGGTGTATGTTTTCAAATACACTTTCAGGCAGGCAGGCAAGTGATTCAGTGATCTGCAGTGCATTAAATATACATACAGTCTCCAACATATATATATCCACTGCATTCCAGTCTAGCCAAGCCTATATCTGACTGCAGGCCACTGCTGGTGTACATTTTCAAATTCACTTTCAGGCAGGCAGGCAATTGATTCAGTGATCTGCAGTGCATTAAATATATATACAGTCTCCAACATATATATATATCCACTGCATTCCAGTCTAGCCAAGCCTATATCTGACTGCAGGTTATTCCTGGAGTACGTTTTCAAATATATTTTCAGACAGGCAGGCAGGTGATTAAATGATCTGCAGTGCATAAAATATATATACAGTCTCCAACATATATATATCCACTGCATTCCAGTCTAGCCAAGCCTATATCTGACTGCAGGCCATTCCTGGAGTACGTTTTCAAATATACTTTCAGGCAGGCCAGGCAGGTGATTAAGTGATCCGCAGTGCATAAAGATATATATACAGTCTCCTACATATATATCCACTGCATTCTAATCAACCAAGCCTATACCTGACTACAGGCCATTCCTGGCGTACGTATTCAAAGACACTTTCAGGCAGGCAGGCAAGTGATTCAGTGATCTGCAGTGCATAAAATATATATACAGTCTCCAATTATAAAAATCCACTTTATTCCAGTCTAGCTAAGCCTATATCTGACTGCAGGCCATTGCTGGTGTACGTTTTCAAATACACTTTCAGGCAGGCAGGCAAGTGATTCAGTGATCTGCAGTGCATTAAATATATATACAGTCTCCAACATATATATATCCACTGCATTCCAGTCTAGCTGAGCCTATATCTGACTGCAGGCCATTGCTGGTGTACGTTTTCAAATACACTTTCAGGCAGGCAGGCAAGTGATTCAGTGATCTGCAGTGCATTAAATATATATACAGTCTCCAACATATATATATCCACTGCATTCCAGTCTAGCCAAGCCTATATCTGACTGCAGGCCACTGCTGGTGTACGTTTTCAAATTCGCTTTCAGGCAGGCAGGCAGGCAGGCAGGCAAGTGATTCAGTGATCTGCAGTGCATTAAATATATATACAGTCTCCAACATATATATATATATATGTATATATATATATATACATATATATATATATATATCCACTGCATTCCAGTCTAGCCAAGCCTATATCTGACTGCAGGCCATTCCTGGAGTACATTTTCAAATATACTTTCAGGCAGACAGGCAAGTGATTCAGTGATCTGCAGTGCATAAAATATATATACAGTCTCCTACATATATATATCCACTGCATTCTAGTCTAGCCAAGCCTATACCTGACTATAGGCCATTCCTGGTGTATGTATTCAAAGACACTTTCAGGCAAGCAGGCCAGGCAGGTGATTCAGTGATCTGCAGTGCATAAAGATATATATACAGTCTCCTACATATATATCCACTGCATTCTAGTCTAGCCAAGCCTATACCTGACAACAGGCCATTCCTGGATGTACGTATTCAAAGACACTTTCAGGCAGGCAGGCCAGGCAGGTGATACAGTGATCTGCAGTGCATAAAGATATATATACAGTCTCCCACATATAGATCCACTGCATTGTAGTCTAGCCAAGCCTATACCTGACTACAGTCCATTCCTGGTGTACGTTTTTAACAACACTTTCAGGCAGGCAGGTGATTCAGTGATCTGCAGTGCATAAAGATATTGTCAGACTTACACGTACCTGACTGACGAACCCGATATAGCAGAGGATGGCCTCCCGTATGTATCTGGTTCCCGGCCCCTGATAGAGCACACAGAAGGCACGGGAGCTCAGAATGGTATGAGAGCCTGGCGGGTAGTTTGCAGGGATGAGGCTCAGGATCCTGATGCAAGCTGGCAGGTGATAATAGGTAGGCTGGAGATCAGCTAACAAGTGCAGAGCAGACAGATCCGGTCATTAGCACAGTCGGCAGCAGACGTTCAGCACGGTACAAAGGGAGCAGGCAGATTCAAAGTCCAGGTCACAGGCAGGTTTTGGCAACAGGCAATCGGCATGGTACAAGGGGTCAGGCAGGTTCAAAGTCGGAAGCAGGCCGGGGTCAAATGCAGGCGGAAAGCAGAGAGAAAGTCCAGTAAACAAGCCGGGTCACAGGGAGATCAGATCAATTCACAGGCCAACAGGAAGCTAGGGAACAGGAAGCTGATGATCAGACAGCACCGAGCACAGCATCCCAGCAGGCTAAATAGAGCATCCGGTGCCAAATGCCGCGAGCACGCCAGCGCGAGCCAGCACGAAGCGGCGCACACCAGAGTGTCCAGTAAGTGTCCTGCAGCGAGATCCTCTCTGACAGATATATATACAGTCTCCTACATATATATCCACTGCATTCTAGTCTAGCTAAGCCTATACCTGACTGCAGGCCATTCCTGGTGTAATTTTTCAAGTAAACTTCAGGCGGTGCTTTGCTAATCCAATTTTATAGCATGTCTGGAAGGCCACCAAGGACAGGCAGACGCTCACAGGCCACTAAAAGAGGGCAAGCAGGCTCTCTGTCTACAGCCAACAGTGCTGGTCGTGGACATGGTGCATCCTCAGCACGTGGCCGTGGGGCACGCTTGTCCTTTTTTTCCAAAGCCGGTCGTGTTGAGGCACAACATGCAGAAGAGCTGGTAGAGTGGATCGCAAAGCCGTCCTCATCCACCTCATCCTCTGTCACCCAGGCTAAGACAAGTTTGGCTGCCAATGCAGCTGCCAAAGCGGCCTATTCCATTAGCTCAATGGCATCAGTCACTCCTTTCCTAGCCCCACCATCATGTCCTCAGGAGTCCCCCAAACTGTTCGACCACAGTGTCGGGTACATGCTGCAGGAGGATACGCAGCGTTTTGAAGGCTCCAATGATGGTACCCAGGTTGAGGATGAAGGAAGTAACGTGAGCCCAGAGAGAGGGGGGGTGCCCAAGAAGGACAATAAACTGGCAGTCATGTTCCCCCATCTGCAGCATACTGCCAGGTTTGCTCTAGTAGCGAGGAGGGAGGGGATGATTAGATCACTGACTCTATGTGGGTGCCTGATAGAAGAGAGGAGGAGGCGGCACATCTCCAACGAGGCAGGATGCCCCCCAGGGGCCAGCTTAAGGACAGCCAACCAACTGCATGACACCGCAGAGCTCCGCATGTGCAGGGCGCTGCTGACTCAGCGCGTTTTTTCAAAAGTTCTTTGGTGTGGGCCTTTTTTGAGATATGTGCAGCAAAACTCCGCCATTGCTGTTTGCAACATATATCTGAAGCGTATCAAGCATGGCCAAAACAGCAGCCGCTTGGGCTCCACATGCTTGACCAGACATATGTTGAGCTCCCATGCAGTCCGTTGGCAACAGTACTTAAAAGACCCACACCAAAGAACAGGGCAGACCTCTCCTTGCTCCTCAGCAGCTGGGATCTCCAACCCCACTATACCTTCAGTCCTCTCAGAGACCTGCACTGAGAGTGTAGAATGAACAAGAACACCGGAGGAAGAACCAGAAGAACCAGAAGAAGAAGAAGATGGAGGAAGAAACCGAAGGAAGTTAGAAGACAGAAGATAGAAGGAAGAAGAAAGAAGAAGAATTTAAATAAAGGAATTGTCAAAAACTGTCTCTTGTCATTTTTAACATTTTTGACACTTTTTTTGTGAAATGGTAGGGGTACCATGAAGGTGTAGAATTAGGTGTCCCAAGCACTTGCGGGCAATCTGCTAGCGGTACACCTAAATCCGATTGTAGCAGGCAAATTTCCCTACCCCAGTTGCTAAACTGTTGAAAGAAATTTGGTCCCAGCCATCCACATGCTCAGCGGCTGAATTCTAGTTTGGCTAAATTGCTAGCACTCCAACTGCTGCCTTTTCAGCTGGTAGACTCTGCCCTCTTTCGAGAATTTGTGGACTGTGCGGTACCTCAGTGGCAGGTTCCCAAACATTTTTTTTCTCGGAAGGCCATTCCGGTTCTCTACCGGCATGTGGAAGGCAATGTCTTGGCCTTGTTGGACAGGGCGGTCAGCGGTAAGGTGCATATTACCGCTGACTCCTGGTCCAGCAGGCATGGACAGGGACGTTTCCTTTCTTTCATGGCGCACTGGGTAACCGTGCTGGCAGCTGGGAAGGATGCAGGACAGGGTGTTGGAGCTTGTTCCGCTTCCATGCCTCCAAAATGCTGGTAGTGGTGATTCTGCCACACCTCTCTGCTCAACTCCCTCCTTCTTCTCCCTCTATGGCCTCTTCCTGTGCAGATTTGTCCTCTGAACCAGCGGTGCTCCTACGCAAACAGTCAGGCAAAAAGATGCCATGCAGTGCTTGAGTTATATTGCTTAGGGGACAGGAGCCACACTGGGGCAGAGATTCTGGCAGCTCTGTAGGGGCAGGTTCAGAGGTGGTTGATGCCACGCCAGCTTCAGCCAGGAATGGTGGTTTGCGACAATGGCACCAACATCCTCTCTGCCCTCTGACAGGGACACTTCACCCATGTTCCCTGTTTGGCTCACATCCTTAATTTGGTGGTGCAGCGGTTCTTGTGCAGGTACCTGAGCTTACAAGATCTCCTGAGGCAGGCCAGGAAAGTCTGTGGGCATTTCCAGCGGTCATATAATGCCAGTGCTTGGCTGGCCGACCTTCAAAAGGAATGCAACCTGCCCAGGAACCGCCTCATCTGTGACATGCCCACCAGGTGGAACTCAACGTTGGCAATGCTGCAGTGGCTGCACACGCAGCAGAGGCCATCAATGAGTACCTGTGCGAGTATGGCACCAGGACAGGGTCAGGGGAGCTTGGCTTTTTTTTCGCCACGCCAGTGGCTAATGATCAAGGATGCATGCACTGTCCTGTCACCATTTGAGGAGGCCACGAAGATGGTGAGCAGTGACAGTGCATGCATCAGTGATACTGTCCCTCTTGTTTTCCTGTTGGAGCACACGCTGCGTGGAACAATGGACAGGGCACTTGAGGCAGAACAGAGGGAGGAAGAGGAGGACTTCCTTACCTCTCAAGGCCCCCTTTATCCAGACAGTATTCCTGCAGGCCCGCCTATCACACAGGAAGAGGAGGAGGAGGATTGTGTCAGCATGGAGGTGGAGGCTGGCATTCAGCATCAGCAACAGTCTTCAAGGGATCATTTTCAGTCCCTAGAAACCCATGGACTTGTGTCTGGCTGGGAGGAGGTGGCTGCAGATCATGTTGTCCCTAGTGACCCAGAGGACTCTGGACCGAATGCTTCAGCAAAGCTACGCTGCATGGCCTCCCTGATCCTGCAAAGCCTGCGAAAGGGCCCTCGGATTTGTGGTATCAAGGGGAGGGATCAATACTTGCTAGCAACCCTTCTTGATCCACGTTACAAGGGTAAGGTTGCGGAACCAATCCAGCCTTTGCAGAGGGAACAGAGGATGAAACATCTTCGGGAGGCCTTGCAGAAAGGTTTGTACAACGAGTTTCCAGAGCCTGGGAGGTTGCAATTTCCTGGTTCTCCTGGACAACGTGTTGCTGAGGCTTCGGTCAGTTACAGAAGGAGCCGTGCAGAAGGTGCCGTCTGACCGATGCGTTCAGACAATTTTTTTAGTCCGCAGCCCCAAGGTCTGATCGGTTCCAGCATCTGATTTACATACCTTGAATACCTTAGGGCAAGATCAGACCTGGAGACCTTTCCAACCGAAAATGCACTGGGTTACTGGGTCTTGAGGATGGATCACTGGGCAGAGCTTGCACAGTATGCAATTGAGCTACTGGCCTGTCCTGCATCCAGTGTTCTATCTGAACTAGGGATGAGCCCCCCTGTTCAGTTCGCACCAGAACATGCGAACAGGCAAAAAATTTGTTCGAACACGCGAACACCGTTAAAGTCTATGGGGCACGAACATTAATAATCAAAAGTGCTAATTTTAAAGGCTTATATGCAGGTTATTGTCATAAAAAGTGTTTGGGGACACGGGTCCTGCATCAGGGGACATGGATCAATGTAAAAAAAAATTTTAAAAACGGACGTTTTTTTCGGGAGCAGTGATTTTAATAATACTTAAAGTGAAACAATAAAAGTGTAATATTCCTTTAAATTTCATATCTGGGGAGTGTCTACAGTATGCCTGTAAAGGGGCGCATGTTTCCCGTGTTTAGAACAGTCTGACAGAAAAATGACATTTCAAAGGAAAAAAAGTAATTTAAAACTACTCGCGGCTATTAATGAATTGCCAGTCCGACAATACACAGGTCTGGTATGGATATTAAGGGGAACCCCGGCCAAATTTTTTTAAAAAAATGGTGTGGGGGTCCCCCTCAAAATCTATACCAGACCCTTCAGATCTGGTATGGATTTTAAGGGGAACCCCGTGCCAAAATTTTTTAAAAAATGGCGTGGGGTCCCCCCAAAAATTCATACCAGACCCTTATCCGAGCACACAACCTGGCAGGCCGCAGGAAAAGAGGGGGAATAAGAGAGCACCCCCCCTGAACCGTACCAGGCCACATGTCCTCAACATTGGGAGGGTGCTTTGGGGTATCCCCCCACAACACCTTGTCCCCATGTTGATGGGGACAAGGGCCTCATCCCCACAACCCTTGCCTGGTGGTTGTGGGGGTCTGCGGGCAGAGGGCTTATCAGAATCTGGAAGCCCCTTTAACAAGGGGACCCCCAGATCCCGGCCCTCCACCCGTGTGAAATGGTAAGGGGGTACAAAAGTACCCCTACCATTTCACAAAAAAAGTGTCAAAAATGTTAAAAATGACAAGAGACAGTTTTTGACAATTCCTTTATTTAAATTCTTCTTCTTTCTTCTTCCTTCTATCTTCTGTCTTCTAACTTCCTTCGGTTTCTTCCTCCATCTTCTTCTTCTTCTGGTTCTTCTGGTTCTTCCTCCGGTGTTCTTGTTCAGCATCTTCCTCCGTGGTGCCGGCGTCTTCTTCCCTTCTTCTTCTCGGGCCGCTCCACGTCCACCATGATGGGAGGCTCCTGCTGTGTGACGCTTTTCCTCTTCTGACGGTTCTTAAATAACAGACAGCGGGGCCACCCGGTGAGCCCGCCCCCCTCTGACGCACGGTGACTTCCCTGTCTGCCCCCTCTGGCGTCATGGGGAATGCCACAGGGAAGTCCCCGTGCGTCAGAGGGGGGGGGGGTCACTAGGTGGCCCCGCCCTCCGTTATTTAAGAACCGTCAGAAAAGGAGAAGCCTCACACAGCGGGAGCCTCCCATCATGGTGGATGCGGAGCGGCCCGGGAAGAAGAAGGGAAGAAGACGCCTGCGCCGCGGAGGAAGATGCCGGACGAGAACACCGGAGGAAGAACCAAAAGAACCAGAAGAAGAAGAAGACGGAGGAAGAAACTGAAGGAAGATAGAGGATAGAAGATAGAAGATAGAAGAAAGAAGATAGAAGAAAGAAGAAGCATTTAAATAAATGAATTGTCAAAAACTGTCTCTTGTCATTTTTAACATTTTTGACACTTTTTTGTGAAATGGTAGGTACCCCCTTATCATTTCACACGGGGGGAGGGCCGGGATCTGGGGGTCCCCTTGTTAAAGGGGGCTTCCAGATTTCGATAAGCCCCCTGCCCGCAGACCCCCACAACCACCGGGCAAGTGTTGTGGGGATGAGACCCTTCTCCCCATCAACATGGGGACAAGGTGTTTTGGGGGGCTACCCCAAAGCACCCTCCCAATGTTGAGGGCATGTGGCCTGGTACGGTTCAGGAGGGGGGCGCTCTCTCGTCCCCCCCTCTTTTCCTGCGGCCTGCCAGGTTGCGTGCTCGGATAAGGGTCTGGTATGGATATTTGGGGGGACCTCACGCCTTTTTTTTTTAATTTTGGCACGGGGTTCCCCTTAAAACCCATACCAGACCTGAAGGGTCTGGTATAGATTCTGAGGGGGACCCCACGCCATTTTTTTTTTTTAATTTTGGCTTGGGTTCCCCTTAATATCCATACTAGACCTGAAGGGCCTGGTATGGAATTTAGGGGGACCCCCACGTCATTTTTTTAAATTTTGTTTTGGGGTTCCCCTGTGGGGAATTCCCATGCTGTTTTTATCAATGAACTTTTATGTGTATTGTCGGACCGGCAATTCATTAATAGCCGCGAGTAGTTTTAAATGACTTTTTTCCTTTGAAATGTCATTTTGCTGTCAGACTGTTCTAAACACAGGAAACATGCGCCCCTTTACAGGCATACTATAGACAACCCCCAGGTACAAAATTTAAAGGAATATTACACTTTTATTGTTTCACTTTAAGCATTATTAAAATCACTGCTCCCGAAAAAAACAGACATTTTTAAAACTTTTTTTGCATTGATCCATGTCCCCTGGGGCAGGTCCCAGGTCCCCAAACACTTTTTATGACAATAACTTGCATATAAGCCTTTAAAATTAGCACTTTTGATTTCTCCCATAGACTTTTAAAGGGTGTTCCGCGGCTTTCCAATTTGCCACGAACACCCCAAATTGTTTGCTGTTTGGCGAACTGGCGAACAGCCGATGTTCGAGTTGAACATGAAGCTCATCCCTATCTGAACGCACATTCAGTGCTGCTAGAGGCTTTGTAACCAATCACAGAGTGCGCCTGTCCACAGACTAGATTGATCGGCTCACCTTCATAAAAATGAATCAGTCTTGGATCACCAGCTACCAAGCACCTGATGCTGATGTAACCGATTAATTTTTTTATGAATGTGAGATCCCTTGAAGACTGCCTATGCTGATGCTGAGTGACTATCCTGTTATGCTGAGTGACTATCCTATTCCTCCTCAATGTTCATGTTGATAGCTTCCAAGAACATTTTTGGTTCTGGGCACCAGCACCAGTGTCTAAATCCCAATTTTTATGCCTCTGTTTAACAGGGGCGAGTAATTACAATTTTTGCTGTAATATTTTGCAGCAGGGCTCGTTCCTGCGCTCAACTAGAGTATCTGTGAGGTGTTGCAGCGTTGTGGCACCAGCACCAGTGCCTAAAGCCCAATTTTTCTTCCCCTGTTTAACAGAGGCATGTAATTACAATTTTTGCTGTAATATTTTACAGCAGGGCTCGTTCCTGGGCTTAACTAGAGTATTTGTGAGGGGTTGCAGTATTGTGACACCAGCACCAGTGCCTAAAGCCAATTTTTTCTGCCCCTGTTTAACAGGGGTGTGTAATTACAATTTTGCTGTAATATTTTGCAGCAGGGCTTGTTCTTGCACTCAACTAGAGTATCTGTGAGGGGTTGCAGTGTTGTGGCACCAGCACCAGTGCCTAAAGCCCAATTTTTCTGCCCCTGTTTAACAGGGGCGTGTAATTACAATTCTTGATATAATATTTTACAGCAGAGCCCGTTCCAGTGCCCACCAAGAGTAACTGTGAGGGCTTATAGTGTTATGGCAACACCACCACACCACCACCAAAGGCCCAATTTTTCTGACTCTGTTCAACAGGGGCATGTAATTACAATTCTTGATAGAATATTTCACAGCAGGGCCCGTTCCAGCGCCCACCAAGTGTAACTGTGAGGGCTTACAGTGTTCTGGTACCACCAACACCTAAGGCCCAAATTTCTGCAGAGTATATAGGGCAGGCCATATAGTATATACAGGCGGCCTCCTACTTTCAAACATCCGACTTCCAAACAACTCCTACTTACAAACGGAGGGAGACAACAGTAAGGCCCCTTTCACACTGGGGCAGGGGCGGCAGCGACGGTAAAACGCCGCTATTGTTAGCGGCGCTTTACCATCGGTATTCGGCCGCTGGCGGGGCTGTTTTACCCCCCGCTAGCGGCCGAGAAAGGGTTAAAAACCACCGCAAAGCGCCTCTGCAGATTGATTTCAATGGGCAGGAGCGGTGGAGGAGTGGCGTATACACCGCTCCTTCACCTCTCCGAAGATGCTGCTAGCAGGACTTTTTTTACCATCCTGTCAAAGCACCGCTCCAGCCTTGGGGCTTTCACATTGGAGACAAAGCAGCGGCACTTTCAGGTCAGTTTGCAGGCGCTATTTTTAGCGCAATAGTGCCTGCAAACCACCCCAGTGTGAAAGAGCTCTTAGTGAAAGGAAATCTACCCCTAGGAAGGGAAATTCTCTCCTGTAAGAGTTAATATGGAAAAAAGGTGTCTCCACTGATGCTTTATTATCACCAATCCTTGTTTTCCTAAAAAACCCAAATTTTCAAAATCCAATTGTCATTGGGACAGAAAGTGAGGTGAAATATTCTGAACAGGGGCACAGACAGCAAAACAAATGTTACAGGGGTGATGATAACCCTTCCCTATGTTATCCAAAAATCTTTTTTTTGGCTGGAGCTACACTTAAAAAATTTACCTGTTTCAAATTACAAACAGATTTAACTTAAGAACAAACCTACAGTCCCTGTCTTGTTTGGACCGCCTGTATACTGCTGTTCAGAGTATATAGGGCCTGAGGGCCCCTCCCCTTTTTTTTTTTAATTTGGGTGCGGGGTTCCCCTCAAAATCCATACAAGACCCAAAGGGCCTGGTAATGGCCTGGGGGGTTAACCATGCCGTTTTTCTCAATAATTTTCATCCATATTGCCGGGACCCAACATTACATTACAGCCGCAAGCAGTTTTAAATGACTTTTATTCCTTTAGAAATGTAATTTTGTGCAGGGACTGTTCTAAACATGGGAAACATGCGCCATTTTACAGGCATACTATAGACACCCCCCAGGTACGATATTTAAAGGAATATTTCACTTTTATTTTTTCACTTCAAGCATCGTTAAAATCACTGCTCCCGAAAATACAGCCATTTTTAAAACTTTCTTTTGCATTGATACATGTCCCCTGGGGCAGGATCCAGGTCCCCAAACCCTTTTAAGGACAATAAGTTGTATACTAGCCTTTAAAATTTGCACTTTTGATTTCTTACGTTCGAGTCCCATAGACTTTAACAGTGTTCGAATGCTCGCGCGAATGTTTTCTGGATGTTTTCTGGATGCAAACCGGGGGTGTTCGCCTCATCCCTATTTAGCACAGGTGCACATTGCAAAAAACATTTACTTTAAGAGCTTAGCATGCAAATCTTGGCTGGTTTTTCTCAATTTAAAGAACCAGGATGTGAAGAAGAGCAAATAAAATAGCTTGCTCTTAATAACCAGCCTGCCAATTTTGTGCTAAGACGAGGATACAAGGTTTAATCAGTGTTGCAAAAAATAAATATTTGCCATACCTAAGGCTGTTTTCATCCTGCTTCCTGCTGATTCTCATGTAAACTCCAGATAAAGAAAGTATTGTAATACTTGCAAGGTAACTTATAACAGAATTTCACAATCTTTAGTATGTGAATGGCTGTGAAAATTAAAGAATGCTTTCATGCAGGTTTCACTTGACTAAACATAGAACTAATTTGAGATAGAGCATTTAATTTAGTTTTCAAGAGCAGATATGGGTTCTTTATGAAGAAAAAAGGGGCATAGGAAGGCTTTCTGGAAAAGGACTTTTCCTCTTACTAACATTCTTGATGTTAGAACAAGTAAGGTGTATGCAATAGTATACAATTAGAATGTTCACATTTATATAAAATTGCTTTTAAACTTTGGAAGCAATATGTCAATTCATTGTAAACGCTAATCCTCACATAGAGACTTAAGTCACAGCTTGCTGCTTATATTGTAACGCCATGGGAAATGGAAATAGTCATTCTGGTTAAGCAGGGTAATTTAGGTATTGAATATACCTATAGTTGTTTGTAAAAGTAACTGTCCCATTTACAGTTTTATTTTTTACCATTTCAGATCAAATTACATCTAATAATGCAATAATTAAGCCTAGTGCTGTTATTATGGAATTTGCATGTTTAATAAAGGTATATATCTGTCCTTCTTACTTATTGGCACGATGTACCTTACTCATGAAAATATTATTAAGGATCATTTAGGTAGTGTCTTTTTTGTCCCATATCATCTGCATAGCAGATCCTTTTATGTCTACTGAGTGCATAAAAACTTTGCGAGGAAAGCAACTTTACCACAGCAGCGCAGGATTTCTTTTCTTTGTTTTCCTTGTTTGCAGGCCCCTCTTACATACTTACATTCGTACTTGATTCTATGTGCTTCCTCTAGGGCAGGACCCAAACAGGCCTTGGGTTTTTTATCCCAATTAGTACCCCTCCCCCACCCCCTCAAATGTTTGAAACTGTCAGGTGTGTTTTTTAACCTAATTAGTACCCCTCCCCCACCCCCTCAAATGTTTGAAACTGTCAGGTGTGTTTTTAACCTAATTAATACCCCTCCCCCACCCCCTCAAATGTTTGAAACTGTCAGGTGTGTTTTTTTAACCCAATTAGTACCCCTCCCCCACCCCCTCAAATGTTTGAAACTGTCAGGTGTGTTTTTTAACCCAATTAGTACCCCTCCCCCACCCCCTCAAATGTTTGAAACTGTCAGGTGTGTTTTTTAACCCATTTAGTACCCCTCCCCCACCCTCTCAAATATTTGAAACTGTCAGGTGTGTTTTTTAACCTAATTAGTACCCTTCCCCCACACCCTCAAATGTTTGAAACTGTCAGGTGTGTTTTTTACCCTAATTAGTACCCCTCCCCCCACATTAAAATTGTTCAATGGGCCATCAGAGGGGGTGAGTAATCTTATAAGTGGGCCTTATGTTTTTTATAATTAAACTAACAAAAAAGCATATTAATAATGTTCGATTGCTGTTGTTCAAGAATGTTTTTGTGTAATCTGATATCCAAGTTATGTTTAAAAGTACTTATCTTATTTTTTTTTTTTTTTGGTTTCACTCCACAGTTTCCTTCCAGTACACAGGAATGGCAGACTGTGGCCTCCTAGTTCACTGACCGTTGGAACTTTCCCAACTGTGTCGGGGCGATTGATGGGAAGCATGTCCGCATTGTGCCACTACCCCATTCGGGGTCTTATTTCTACAACTATAAGGGCTTCCATAGTGTAGTTTTGATGGCGGTGGTCTCGGCACATTTGGACTTTCTGTTTGTGGACATGGGGAAGAACGGCTGGATTCTGACGGAAGAGTCTTTGCACAGACCGAGCTGTGCCAGCGTCTCCAGACTGGTGGCCTGGGATTGCCACCTGATGACCAGAGTGTGGATGGACTCCCCTCAGTTTTTATCGCTGATGAAGCATTTGCTCTCGGCGAGCACTTGCTGAGGCCGTTCCCCCAAAGGACACTCACCCCTGAGAGGAGGGTATTTAATTACCGGCTGGCCAGAGCAAGAAGAGTTGTGAAGAATGCCTTTGGGATTCTGGCCAGCCGGTTCCGTTTGTTCCTCTCGACCATAAATCTGGCGGACTATAAACTAAATCATGTCATACTGGCTTGCTGCATACTCCATAATTTTTTAAGAAGGCATTTCGCTACATATATGACCTCTGTTGGGCCTGAGGCCGGACTTGGGGTTGACCAAACTCTCACAGGCCTGAATATTTGCCGTATTGGCTTGGCCCCCCAAACCACACGTCAAGTGCGTGACCGATATGTCAATTATTTTAATGGTCGGGGGGCCATTGCTATTCAAGAAGAGCTCTAATTTCTTAAAAAAATAAAGAAAATAAATTTTGGCTCAAATATCTTGTTTTTATTCTTGTTTGCATTTAGTTTTGTTTGTCTCCTAGTGCACTTGTAGTAGTGTCAAGTGCATTTCCCTTTATTTAATAAGGCCCTTTGTCACTGTAACCACACAAAAATTAGCAAAACATCTTATTGATAAATAATCAGCCACACACATTGTAGTAGTTAAAACATTTTACTGTGTGCACACTGAAAGGTGCATTTTTGGGTTAATTTTTTTGGGGGGGAAAATATTTTTTTTTAATTTTTTAATTTTTTTTTTTTTTTTGGAAAATATATACCGTATTTATCGGCGTATAACACACACTGGCGTATAACACGCACCCCAAGTTTAGGAGGGAATTTTAAGGAAAAAAAACTTTTAGGAGGGAAGTTTAAGGGAAAAAAACTTACATTTAAATGCCCATCATTGCAGCCTTCTCAGTGCAGCCTTGCCCCAGTGCAGCCATGTCAGTGCAGCCTTGTCAGTGCAGCCTTGTCAGTGCAGCCTTCCCCAGTGTCCATTGCAGCCTTATCCCAGTGCAGCCTTGCCCCAGTGCAGCCTTGCCCCAGTGCAACCTTGCAGCTCGCAGTTTGAAAATCGTGGCGCTCCCCTGCGATCCTGTGGTCCCCTGCGATCCTGAGCTTCAAAATCGCCAACCGCAATTTGAAAATGGCGCCGCCGGCGCCGAAATACACAGAGCCGGTCCTCGGCTCTTCTCAGCGGCTCTCGTTCCCTTTCGGCTCCACTCGTAGTCCTGCCCGGGATGGGCGTGACTGTGAGCGGAGCTATCCGAACCTAGCCGAGTACACTCGGCTAGGTTCGGGTGGTGCTCGAGTGAAGCCGAAAGTGGCCGAGAAGAGCCGAGAACTGGCTCTGTGTATTTCGGCGCCGGCGGCGCCATTTTCAAATCGCGGTCAGCGATTTTGAAGCTCAGGATCGCAGGGGATCGGCGTATAACACGCACCCGCGATTTTCCCCTGATTTTAAGGGGAAAAAAGTGCGTGTTATACGCCGATAAATACGGTATATATTTTTTTGGTTCTTTAAGGCAGATTTTAAAAAAAGTAGACCTTGTTTACAAAAGTACACTTAACAACAGTGTTTTTAAAAACATACATAAAAAAAAAGAACTTACAAAGTTCAACATGTGTGAATAACGGTGCTGGTGATGTCACCCTTGTAAAGGCACAAATTTGCAGATGCAGAAAATTGTTCAGAAAAGGTTCACGTCAACATGTGCTATCTCCCATCATGGGGGACCAATGTACGTGTTTTGTGTGTGCAATCCCTTTGTTCCTCTCACAAATTAACATTTTTAGGATGAAGGGGTTGCAAACACAAAACAAGTACATGGATATCCCCTGATGGAAGATAGCACATGATGACACACCGTGTGCATCTGCAAATTGGTTTATTTTTAATGGAAAAACTTCTAAATTATAACAAAAAACAAACTTGACAATGAAATGAAGAACATGATTGATGTTTTTAGGCAAAACATTGTTATATTCTGCCCAAAACATCAATCATGTTCTTCATTTCCTGTTGCATGGTGTCCAGCCGCATTTTCATGCTCTCAATTTGGTCACGCATGTTATCTATTTGGCCATTCCACAACATTATCTGTCCAATAAGGCGTTGTGCACTGTCTGTGCTGAATGGCTCTTCCGCTTGGCCTTCCACAACCAGAACCTCACCTAAAATGTGTGGATAAAAAAAGGGTTAAAATATGCACGCCTTAATACATTACCTTAAGCTGGGGTGTCAGTCACTCACTTGGTGGGGTTGAAAGCTCGCACACTTCCTCCACCTCTCCTTCCTCCAGCTCGTTGGGTGTGCGTGGTCTTGGGCTGGGGCTTGGGATATCTTCAACTTCAGGCTGGTGACTTGGGGGGGTCCTGGGATCCTTGGACTGTTGTCTGAGTCTTTTCTCCCCTATGATAATTAAACAAAAGGTATAGTTAAAACACAGTCATATTTTTTATGTTAAAAATTAATATGAAACGGTGGTTATGAGTTGTGGACAATTGCCTTTTTTAGTCCACAAAAATTTAGAAGACGGGATCTAAATTCCCTCTGAACAACAATTCTAAACAAGACACATTTTCATGCAAGTTTCATAGATGCAGACACCTCAATGATCTCCTATGTGTATTACCCCTCAAAAATGTATTTATGGTCACATAGTACACTAGTGCTCGTAAGTCCAGATGTGGAAACAGCTGCCGTGTCCTGTCCTTACATTACACTGAATCATTTTTGAAGAAGCATTATATTTTCAAACACATCTACACCACACCACCAAATTTTGGGAATATGGCAAATTATCAAGACCTAAATGTATGTCCAACCCTGTAACATCGTATTTGGCGAAAAAATAACGTCATTTTCTTAGTATCATATGTATTTTACAAAGAACGGTCTTTATGAACGATGCTGTATTAACAAAAAAAATATGGATCAGCATGCAAGTTAAGTATCTCACTAGGAACACACAACAAGTACTTACTTTTTTTAAGCAGCTTCTTTATTTGCCAATATTGTTCTGGCTCCCTACTTTTGATGTCAGACCACCGCTTCCTCAATTGTTCTTTCGACCGTTTAGTGCCAAATTTAGCTTCTAGAGTGGTTACAACTGAGGACATTATTTTGTCCTTACGCATATTCGGTCGTGTGTATGGTCCTTTTTTCCCATCGTAGTCCTCCCTTCTCAATATGGACACCATCTCCACCATCTCTTCAAAAGCCATGTTGGTGGCCTTATATCTCCTCCTGGATGTGGATGCTTGTGGCTCCGGGCTTTCCTCCGCGCTACTTCCACTTAATCTCTCCGCCATCTTTCTCAATATACTCCCACTGCGCAACAAAGAGTGAAGGGGCGGGGACAAATCGTACTAAAGAACTTCAGGGGCGGGCGACGCAGGCGGAGCATGACACATGCGCAGTGTATATATTACGATGGCCTACATATGTCCGTGCGGAAATAGCGAGTGTCAGAAACGAAGGTAAGATTAAACATGGGTGTGTGTGTGTGTGTGTGTGTGTTTGGTGAATGTGTTTGGTGTGTGTGTGTGTGTGTGTGTGTATATGTGTCCCCTAGATTCTTCAAAAAATAATCCTGAGTTCTGACTGACATTACAGTTTTGATCTTGTGTCTTGTCTTTCAGCAAAAATGAATCCCTTTAAGGAGGAAGATTTTTTTGTCCAGATTTATAGATTTATATCAGGAAAACAAAAACCTGTGGGAGGTCAAACACTCACTATATTACAATAGAGATGTAAGGAAGGCAACACTGGGCACACTTTTAGAATTTGTGAAGACTCGAGTCCCCCAGGCAGACCTCAAGTTTGTGGACAAGAAAATTGGTATCTTGCGAAATATGTATAAGTGGGAACACAATAAAATCCAGGAGTCGCTCAGATCCGGAGCAGCAGCCGACCAAGTTTATGTACCCAAGCTGTGGTACTACCACAAACTGTGATTCCTGGATGACCAGACAGAAGCCAGGCAATCACTTTCAACCCTTCCCCCCACCCTTCCCTCCAGCTTTCCCCCCACTCTTCCCTCCAGCCTTCCATCCACCTCCACCCCAGCTGAGGAGTCCCAGGAAGAACTGGGCGTTTTCATCCTTGATGAAGTGGATGCGCCCAGCTTCAGCCAGGTATGCTTTTTTGTTGAATTTGTGATTGTGTAAATATTAATGATGTTAATGTCTCAAATTTTTAAGTGCTTCATAAAAAATGACTTCATCACAAATATTAATATGTAGACATATCACTAGACAGTAGTAGCCAAAAATATACAGATATTGTTGATCAGCTGGAATAATGGTGGGGTCAAATAGATAGCCTTTACTATCTGTTTAGAATTAGATTTGCAAGTCATGAGCTGAAAATTGTGTGTGATTGCGTAACCCAAAATTACAACTATGTCCTTTTTTTGACACAGGATGACCTCAGCCAGGAGGAGGCCTTGCCCAGTGGGAGAGAGGAGGAGGCCTTGTCCAGTAAGAGAGAGGAGGAGGCTGTGGCTGGGCCCAGTAGAAGCCGCACGGAGTGTCAGGTGCCTCCCCTCTGCATTATCACCAAAAGGCCCAGAAGAATGACACAAACTGAGGAGGAATCCTTAGCCCTCATTCGTGAAGCAAGCAAAATAATAAGCACACCACCCAATGCAGAACAGGCGTATGGGACATATATGGCCAGCAGATTGCTGGAACTGGAAATGGGGCAACGCGTCCTCTGTGAGGGTCTGATTTGGCAGGCCTATCAGAAGGGCTTGAGAGGGGAGCTTACTGCTATAACCTATCTGGCAGATGAAGCCACTCCTCCTCCTTCTCCTGCCCCAAGTACACCACCAGAGGTACAGCCTCCAAGGAAGGCTGCAGAGAAGCGTGGAGGGAAGGCTGCAGAGAAGCGTGCAGGGAAGGCTCCACGGAAGAGTCGAAAGTGATTGCCTGGCTTCTGTCTGGTCTGACTGTGCTCCCTGTGCTCCCTGTGCTCCCTAGTCACAAGAGACCAATTTTCTTGTCCTCAAACTTGATGTGTGTCCTTGTTTGACGAAAGGCTTCACAGATTCCAAAAGTGTCTCCAGTGTTGCCTTCCTATTTTTTTTTTACCAAAATAAATGGAATTTTTAGTTACCTTACATTATTGACTATGTGTTTTGATTACAAAACGACATTTTGTTTGGGAGTAGGCAGGTACAGGTCAAAAAGACTATGGGGTTGATTTACTAAAAGCAAATAGACTGTGCACTTTGCAGAGTGCAGTTGCCCTCTGCAAGTGCAATTGCTCCAGAGCTTAGTAAATGAGGTAAGGCTTGACTTTGCAAAGAGTACCCAAT
Source organism: Aquarana catesbeiana (assembly GCF_042186555.1). Classification (NCBI taxonomy): domain Eukaryota; kingdom Metazoa; phylum Chordata; class Amphibia; order Anura; family Ranidae; genus Aquarana; species Aquarana catesbeiana. The sequence continues at coordinate 216,004,830 of NC_133324.1, forward strand.
CCCGTGCAAGGAAAATTAAAAAAACAGCAATTTTGCTTGCACATGATTGGATGATGGAAGTCAGCAGAGCTTCTGCTCATTTACTAAGCTCTGGAGCAACTGCTCTTGCAGAGGGCAACTGCACAGTCTTTTTCCCTTTAGTAAATCAACCCCTATGTGTGTTTGTTCCTAAAGGCAAAATCGTTTAGAAAATCAAGTGCAAAGTACTAGTGCAAAGTGCACTTTAGAAATTGCACTGCAAGTGCACTTGTTGGAAGTGCAGTCGCTGTAAACCTGAGGGGAAGAGCTGAAATGAGGGGAAGCTCTGCTGATTTTATCATACAATCATGTGCAAGAAAAAGGTTTTTTTTTTTTTTTTTTTTTTTTGGTTCCTTGCATGTGCCCCTCGGATCCGCAGCGAATGCACTTCCAAATGCTGTTTATGTGCAATTCCAAGTACAATTTGCACTTGTAGTGAAAAATGAATTTGCCTTTGCAAAATAAACCCCCCTATGTCTAATTAACAAGGGACACCAACCTCATTAAGGTTCCTTAAAACAACATAAAATATTAAGGTTATTGTGGTAACTTGAAACTACAAAAATTAAAAAAAAAAAAAAAACATTTGGTATAATTTAGCACACATTGGAAAATAGATAGTGTTTAAATCAAAAAAAAAAAAAAAAAAAAAGAGTCCAGAATCTAATTTAATACTTTATTTATGGAGATCTGGCTTTTTAAAAATATCATATTAGTCATGGCATGAGGATAAATCATGAAGAAAGTAGTTTGTAAGAACTCTGTGTGAATATAAAGCACCAAAACAACTTCATTCCTCTTGCATTATAAAGAAAAAAAAAGCACTGTATTAAAAGATCACAGAAGAGGAATGTGCTAGCTTTAAGACGAAGGCTAGTTTTACCAGACCGAGCGCTTCCATCTTGTAATTGCTTCAGAGCATGCGTCAGTTTGAGTCCGTCGGACTAGCACACACAGGACCGGTTTGTCCGCTAGAAAGAAGAGTCCGTCGGATAGATTTAAAACATGTTTCAAATCTAAGTCCGTCCAACTTTTGACCAAACAAAGTCCGCTGGAGCCCACACACGATTGAATTGTCTGACGAAATCCCGTCCGCCGGGCAAAGTCTGCCGTAAAGTCCGCTCGTGTGTACGCAGCATAAGTCTGCCTAGAGAATTAGTCTTATTTGCTTTAATGTATCATTCAGTATAAAGAAATGGTGTCTTCAGCTGGGATATTTCTGAGTGTGAAAATGAGTGTTACATAAATCTTTGTCATTGCTTAAATAAAGGTTTTGTAGAGTTAAGAGCTTGTGTTAATGTGTCTAGTTTTTCAACATACATCAAGAATTTTAGCGAAGACCATGATTTATTGTAACTGGTGTTAAAGATGTTGATGAGGAGGAAGTGCCAAAATATCCAAAAAGGCAGATTATAGGATCCTTGTCAATTTGTATCCTCTATATGGTATGCATGTAGTTTGGAATTTGGTCCCAGAAGGTAGATATCATTCTTGGCACAACTCCACATTCTATGAAGCAGTGTGGGTTGTATGGTGTCATGCCAAGAACAGGTTGAGGCTGAGGGATCTGGTTTATCAATCAATAATATTAATTATTATAATACAGAATGTATATAGCACCAACAGTTTGTGTAGTGCTTTACAATACAGTAAAGACAGTACAGATTAAATACAATAAAATACAAAAGGTTAAGAGTTTAACGTCCATAGAACTTTTTCTTTACTTGAACATTATTCTGAGCAGAATAAACAGCAATTCTACAATGTTCAAGTGGGAGTAAACTCCCTTGTATGATTTTCACCTATAGGTAAGTCTATACCTATTAGGCTTACCATTAGGTACAGTAAATATCTCCTAAACATGCATACGCGGGCTGTTTCTTTAGAGCCTTGCCATAAACAGAAACTCCCACACGCATGCGCGGGAGTGACGTCATAGACGCCTCGGCCATTTATATTGCCGAAGTGCGCTAACCGGGAAGAAAGACGGATGAAGATTGAAGCGCCTTCCTTCAGTGTTGACAGCGCACCACTGGAGGGCTTCGTTTTCAGGTAAGTCTGTCATAATGTGCTAGTATGCGATGCATTCTAGCACATTATGACTTAAACTGCCCGAGCCCAATTTTTGTTTTTTATGCAGTTTATTACCGCTTTAAGTTTAAGACCTGACATTATGATCAGAGCTTCCATGAGATCTCTCACTCTGCATGAAGGACCAATGATTGCTTGCCTCAACGCCACAGAGGCATACTTAGAAGTATGGACTTCCAAAAAACAAACAATCATACTCACCTAGGTGGATGCAGCATTGCTCCAGTGCTGCATCTGTCCCCTGCTAGCTCTGCAGTGAATACTGAACGATCAAACACTGCTGATTTCTCAGTTCTTCCCCTGCTCCCTTAGCAGAGAGCTGTCAGTCACCGCCTCTCTGCTTCACCCTCCTGTGCTCAGTGGAGCGCTGGGCTGTGGAGGGAGCTAGAGCGATTGGCTTAAGCCCTCAGCAGACCGTCTGGGTGATGTCAGCCAACAGCGGACTTTAGCCTGCTGTCGGCTGAAAATGGGTCACAGGGGTGCAGGACAAACTGCACTCCTGTGATCTACAGGAGAAGTATAACCAAAATAGCTTTGGCCATACTTCTCCTTTAATGAACCCAGGGGGAGCACATTCAATCATGCCATATTCTCCTAGCTTACTTGTCAACCTGCTCTTACTCTACTAGGGAAATGCATCCGCCACAAAAAGGGCAAGCTATACAAGGAACTTCATTGTTAGATCCTTTGAAGATGACCTTGGAATTTTTTAACTAGGCGCCAGCTTGGATGACTCTCTCGTGAACTGTTCAGACATGTCTAATTGAAAGAAGTTTCAGGGATATATCCAGATCATAAGGGATTTTATTTCAGAAGGCCAAGCGATCACTTGGAGCACCCCATGAAGTCTAAACTGGCCTTTTCATCCTGCTACCTCCCCAACCCCTGATGATAAATATCAGAAGAATTTTGTGATAATTTGAAACTGTATTGTAAGTAACTAATATCCACCTGATGCAGTATGATGTTGTCTTTTACAATGAAAATTGATGACGTTGTGTTCCCCAGTCATCACTTGGTTAATCTATGTTGAAATATTTCAACCTGCCTGCAATATGGCCTAAACTAATATATCATTACATGACCACAGGTCAAAGTCATACTTATCATCAGGAATGTTTCCTAATTTTCCTGCTATAACATAGTATAACCTTGCAATGTCAGAAACGGTCAGACAGCTCATTTCATCAAATATTAATAAACTCTGTCTGTGATGCTATCATCACTGGATAAATTGTGGAGCCTATTAGAAATGTATTAAGCTTATGACGCATGAACAGCAATATAGTCTACATTGTGTGAGCAGGGGTCAGTATCACAGGGTAAACAGTAGAAACAAACATCTAAGAATACTATGAAGTGTTCAAATTCACATTGAGATGCGTTTATTAAAACTTTTTCATCTGCTGAACAGGGACTCTCCTGTTATTGTTACAGTGTAATCTGGTGGCGTTGATAATGACACCCGTGTTCTTAATTCACTAAAATAATTCACTAAAATATCATTGCAGAAATTTCTTTCTGAATCAGTGTTTAAAGCTGAACTCCAGGCAGTTAAATGCATTTTTAAAAGCATCTATTCTAAGAACATGAATTTGACTTGGCATCAGCCCCTTGCAATACTTTGTACAGTGAAACGTAGACTGGCACAGGGAGAAGCAGCACAAAGAGTGTTGAAGTGCTCATGTGCTAACAAGGAACATGCTGATCACAGGAGAGACTGGCACAGGGATGAGCTAATCAGTCTGCTTCTTCTCCTTTACTGTCCAGTCACAGGATGAGGGAAGGAAAAAACATAGCTGCAAAATAGTTTTTTGGCTGGTCGTGCTGTGTGGCCGGACTGTGTATCTAAGAACTAAATGTACAAAAATACAAAACAGACAGCTCTTATATATATTTAATTTGTGCATTTAGTGGATCGTTATATGCTACTTTGAATTCTAAATCTGTCCTAATTGCTAAGAAAGAAATCATTAGGTCACCAGGTGATCGCTCCACGAGCCACCACGTATATTTAATACTTGATGCATGTCATGCAGTTTCTCCATTACTGGGGAAGTAATGAACATCAGTATTTTACTTCTTTTGTATTTTGACTTGGATAACCATTTTAGCAGATGTGATATTGTTTGCTATTCTAAGTCATTTTACTGCATGTGTCTGAGCCCATGTTCACACTGATGTGATGTGATTCTACATGCAATTTGGAGTGCCAGTGCAGTGCGATTTTGTGGTTCGATTTGTACTTTTCAGATGTGATTCTCACAGGCTATATAGCTTAAAATCGCACAACACCTGAACTAAACAGTAGCACAGGACCCTTTTTTTTTAATCTTAAAATCAAGATTCTAATACACTTCAAGGCCTTTACATTTAATTACTTAGACACATGAAAAGGAACATGTGTCCTTGAACTTTACTTAAACACTTATGGTGTGAATTTTTGGGTTCAGAGTTTTTGTCATGGATTTTTGCACACCATATTGATGCTGTCTATTGGTGGCATTATTGGTGCTGTATTAGCATTATAGTATTGTTTGTATTGTGAAACCCGCAGGCTTGGTTACATCAGGTAAAATATTTTTAGGTTAAGTTTAAGAAAAAGTTTAGAAAACTGTTAAATCTAGGGGTTACCCAGTCCTCCCAACGGTCATCAACTCTGTATTTAGGCTTTTTAGGGAACCCTTTTCTGCATTATTGTAAGTTCAGGGCACTGTGTGGTTTTAAGGTATTAACAGGGTTTCCATGGTCCCAAACTGTCACCAAGAACCGAGGAGGTGCCTAGCTGATTTTCTTATAGACAGCTTTTGCCTCTGGGTTTTGTCTCATTTGCTGTGTCATCACTGCCCTATTGATTAGTTGATTAGTTATTCCTTTGGGTATACAGTGCCCAGATTTTCAACACACACTTGGAATTAGCTGCAAAAATTGTAAAGAGCAAAGTGCAAATACCTCGGGATTGGATTGGGATTTTGAAGGCAACCAAACCAATTAAAGAAAATCATATTACAGTATATCAAATCTTTAATATTCAATGAAGTAAAATAGAACTACAAATGTTAAAACCACAAAACAGCCGCAGTTGTCCACAGTTAGCTTATGTACAATTAACATCAATTAACAAATACATGTTGGTCTGTTGGGTGGAACTCCCCAAAACCATTACATTGTATAGATCTAGTGTTCCACATAGTTGCTTGCATAATGGAATCTGGTAATTGTGGCCAACTGCGGTCGTTTTGTGGTTTCAAAATTAGTATTTCTATTTTACTTCATTTAATATTAAAGATTACATTTTAATGAAATATGGTTTTCTTTAGTTGGTTTGGTTGCCTTCAAAATCCCATAGGGGTTGATTGAATTTTACTATTTGTGTGATAGGGATGGTGGCAACCCTTTTCCCACAACAGAGTGAACTTGCAAATACCTATGGCATCCAATCAGATTTCATATTCACTGTTCTAAGTACAGTAACATGAAATATTTCATGGTTGGGAAAGCATCCTGACAGCCAGTTCCTGTAGCTAAGACAAGCTTTTCAATTATTGTCAGTAAGGTATCTGCTCATCTGTGGCTAGCCTTGCAGAATAAAGGTGAGCGGGAATATAACTATAGCAAATCCTGGTTCAGAATTCATGAGAACCTGCAGGCCATTGTTTAACCAGTTTGCATATAACATGTTTTATGTTTTATTTACTGGGAGGCATCTTGCGTCACTGTGTCAGCAGTGTCTATGTAGAATTTGTATATAGTATCCAAGATTTAGAAGCATTCTAATTTTGAAGCAGTGTGTTACGTGTATGTTTTTAATGATATACATACAGGCATGCCTATCATAAGTTGAATGTCAATGAGTGAGGCAGAATATGTTTTTTCTGGCACATCTTTTTCTAACAATGACTGAAGTGTACATCTGTATACTGCTGCCTGTGTTTCATGTCTTTTTTGTCAGCCTAAAGAATAGCCATTTTTTATTTTATTATAGTGACTCATTTCATTTTTAAAACATCCAACCTTTTAGTTGACAATGCACAGCAGTCCATTCCTGTAGAAGATTTTTTCTTTTTCTTTTGAACTGTCAATCGGCTTTTCAGAAGTATAAAATGATGTGCCATTTACAGCAAGGCAAAAGGGAATGAAAATGCTCAGATGGGAACTACTGATGAGTTTGCAGCTCAGAGCTCAGAGCAAGTGCTTTAGTACCCACTAGGGTGACAGAAACTTAAACTCCAGGCTAAACACATATTAACTTTGGTCAATTTGTGTAATTCTTCCAGATCTGTACAGTAATCCAGTATGACACAGCTCCTAAACTTTTCTTTTGTGCAGGACCTTACTTTGATGAAGACCAGTCACTTCTTGCTCTTTCTTTGGGTGACTGGTCCTGCATCCCCCAGTAGTTCCCTGCAGGGATCCTTTAGTGGGATGACTTGATGGGTCCCACCCACAGCTCTGCTCTCTGCACAGATTATTTAAAGTGATGATGCCACCGCTACTTTTATAAGATAATATCTGGGTAAATTGAAATTATACATGTTATGGCTATTGAGGTGTATGTTTAAATTAAAGTTTTTATGCCTTGAGTTTAGCTTTAAGGTGTAACTTTTCATCCTTATTGTTTCAGATCATTTATTCTGCTTGTAATGAATTCATCCAATTAGATATGTTATAGTGTCAAAAAAGTCACCCTATTGGCCACAACCTCCTTTTCTGGCTAGGTAAGTTCCAAGTCTGTCAGGTTCTCTACCCACTGATCTTCACTTTTATGGAAATTTCTGCAGTCAACTTTTCTCCTCCAGGTGAATAATTTGCACACTGTTATAGATTAGGGATCATAAGATTCTAAACATGTTCATTTCCCTCCCCTTGCCCTTAATTTTTTGAGCAGATTGTGCAAAAAAAGGAATAGCTACAGTATATGTCTTTGAAGGATTTTAGTCATCCACGTTATGGTATAGGTAGTGGTTGTCAACCAAAAAGAACTGAACATTCTGGTTACTCTTTAAAATATTTAAACATTCATCAACGTGACTTCTTCAGTTCTTCTAATGAGATTATTTATTTGATATGATATGATAATTTATATCTGTGTTCTATATCTGGTTTTGCATATGTTTGTTTTGCATGTAAATATTTAATACAAGGTATACCCATGACATAGGATTTAAAAGCATTTTGTGTTTTCTAAAGTGAGAAAACAGCAGACACTGCTCCCTTTCAGACTATCCTGAGATAGGGTTGGTGAGTCGATGCTCTGACTCATTGAATTGTGCGTGTGTGTGTAAACTGCAGCTTCTTCGGTTATTAAGAAACAATCCTCTTAAAGTGGTTGTAAACCTGAGTCATGGAATCCGAGCAAAGCACATATACCTGTAGTGTTTACTTAACTCTATCCAAAGCTCTAAGTATCATTTCTCTCTGGTGCTTCATTCCTCTGTTATCAGCATGAGTCACTTCTCAAGAATTTTTCCCGACACATGAGATACATTTTTTGTCAGAAGGGAGAGCTCAGAACGGAGCTTGTGTATTCACAACACAGTTATGCTGTGTGGAGGGGGTGTGTTCCTTTTCTCCAATCAGCTCTCACACACTGTTACTGCAGCCTCTCCGCCCCCTCCTCCATGCTGCTGTCAGATGAAGAAAGATTTTTAACATGATCTGCACTTTTGAAAGGGTGTAGAGAGGGGAATACTGCAGATAAACAAGTAAAACCTATACAGGAGAATTTGTATCATCTCTGTGTATCACCTGAGGCTGTTCACTTCACTGGGTATATGTGAGGGTTTACAACCACTTTAACCACTTTTACATTATGGAACACAAGATGAGTATTTAGGTACATAGAATGATGTTGTTTCCTTCGGGAGACTGAACACTGGCAAACAAAAGCTGTAAAGACAGTTCAATGTAGCCCTTCTCTCTGTTCTAAAATAGGCAACCATCTTTTACTTTTCTCAAGGTGATTTTTTTTTCTACAGTTCATTGCAGGGCAACTGGGGCTCATTAGCTAATTCTCAGCTTCGCCCTGGAAGCGGTACCCAGACCCCGCTGGCAAGAAGGAGAAGTGACATTGTTCTACATCTCTCTGTCCTGCACACACCCTAAGGAGGTTTCTCTTTATTGTCTGGATGTGGTACGCACTGTTTAAATCTATCTCTTGGCTTTGGCTTTCTTATGACTGTCCAATTTATTTTTGTGATTCCTGAACATTCCAGTAAGGAACAACCTGCTTACCAATCTACCATTACCAGGTGGATTTGGCAACTTACATTCAAGTCTATGATCTCAGGGCATGTTTCCCTCCGTTCCCATCAGCACACTCCACTGTGTTGGTTAGTGCCTCTTGGGCTTTTCAGCATCGGGCAAATGTTTCTCAGATTAGCAAGGCTGCCATCTTCTATTCACATGCTTCTTAAGTTTACCAGGTAGGCGGTTAGGCTTCAGCTGATGCCAGCTTAGAATGTATGGTTCTTCATGCAGCTCTGTAGACTCTGGTAGGACCCCTTTGCTAACCTGTTGGTTTTTCTGGGCATGTTAGCATTTTGTTTGCTGTGTTGCCCACCCCTTAGTTGGGCTGCTTTTGGATGTCCCTATGTACCTGAATACTCATCCTGTGTCCTATAATGTACAATTCAAAAATGGGATTTTTGACTTACCACAATATATTTTTTTCAGAGTACATTACAGGACACAGGCCCCTCCTCTTTGTTTTCTAAATAAAGAGCGCCTACTATTGCTTTTTACAAAACTGGGGCAGGCTGGGAGAGGGAGTTGTTATACTGGTCTTTCCTTACAGCTCTTGTTTGCCAGTGTCCAATCATCTGAAGGCAGCAGCATAACTTTAATATTCTTCCTGTATACTGTAATGAACTCCAAGAAAAGTTTTTTATGATAAGTCCGAAATCCAGTTTTTCCACAGAGGACCTAAGGAGAGCCTGGCAATAATGTGTAAAAGAGTTGAGAGCTCTACTTACAGGCTGGTTACAGAAGCGCAAAGTATTTCATATTTTCACACAAAAAAACCAAATGTTACTTTTAATCATCCATTACTCTTTTCCATATAGGGTTAGTCCATACACAATAATCCAAGAACTATCATGCATACATGCATCCTAACAAAAGGGCCAGGTGTTAGCTGCTTTACATAACCTAAGTTGTGATTGTTGTTACAAAATTATTGGCAGCTATATATACTTCCATAGCATATTCCAGTTATCATGTGGTTTCCTTATGGAGATATGCATACACCAGACAGCATCATAGCAATAATTCTTGCATGTACAAGGAGAAATTTGCCATGAGGTGCCATGTTGAACTTCCAGTGAACTGTATGAGAGAGTGAGAGCGATAACACTAAATTCAACACACCTGCTCCCTATTCACACATGAGACCTTGTAAAACTAACGAGTCACATGACACCGGAGAGGGAAAATGGTTAATGGAGCCCAATTTGGACATTTTCACTTAGGGGTGTACTCACTTCTGTTGCCAGCTGTTTAGACATTAATGGCTGTGTTTTGAGTTATTTTGAGGGGACAGCAAATTTACACTGTTATACAAGCTGTACATTCAATACTTTACATTGTAGCAAAGTTTCATTTCTTCAGTGTTGTCACATGAAAAGATAGAATAAAATATTTACAAAAATGTGCGGTGTGCACTCACCTTTGTGAGATACTCTCTCTCTCTCTCTCTATATATATATACAGTCTTGTGTGTGTGTGTATATATATATATATATATATATATATATACACTTCAGGCGGTGTATTAATATATATATAAATCAATATATATACAGTCTTGTGTATATATATATACTCTGCATCCAGTGTAGCCTATATTTACAGTGCATTCGGTGGTGTACTGTTTCTAATACACTTCAGGCGGTGACACAGTATATAATACAGTGTGTACAGTTTCTACTACACTTCTGGTGGTGTACACAGTATACAATACAGTGCAGCCGTAGTACAGTTGCTAATACAGTGCAGGCACTGTACACAGTATTTAATGCGGTGTGCACTCACCTTTGTGAGATACTATATATCTATATATATAGATATATAGTATATGTATATACCTGCATCCAGTGTAGCCTATAGCTCTCTCTCTCTATATATATATTAGATACTGTGTACACCGCCTGCACTGTATTAGAAACTGTACACACTGTATTAGATACTGTGTACACCGCCTGCACTGTATTAGCAACTGTACTACGGCTGCACTGTATTCTATACTGTGTACACCACCAGAAGTGTAGTAGAAACTGTACACACTGTATTATATACTGTGTCACAGTCTGAAGTGTATTAGAAACAATACACCACCGAATGCACTGTAGGTATAAGCTACACCGGATGCAGTATATATATATATATATATATATATGCGGCACAGTGGTGTAGTGGGTAGCACTCTCACCTAGCAGTAAGAAGGGTTGCTAGTTCGAATCCCAACCACGGCACTACCTGCCTGGAGTTTGCATGTTCTCCCTGTGTCTGTGTGGGTTTCCTCCGGGTACTCCGGTTTACTCCCACACTCCAAAGACATGCTGGTAGGTTAATTGGATCCTGTTTAAATTGTCCCTAGTATGTATGAATGTGAGTTTAGGGACCTTAGATTGTAAGCTCCTTGAGGGTGTAGGGACTGATGTGAATGTACAATGTATATGTAAAGCGCTGTGTAAATTGATGGCGCTATATAAGTACCTGAAATAAATTTAAAAAAATATATATATATATATATATACAAGACTGTATATATATATATATATATACACAGTCTTGTATATATATATATTTTTTTTTAATTTATTTCAGGTACTTATATAGCGCCATCAATTTACACAGCGCTTTACATATACATTGTACATTCACATCAGTCCCAACACCCTCAAGGAGCTTACAATCTAAGGTCCCTAAACTCACATTCATACATACTAGGGACAATTTAAACAGGATCCAATTAACCTACCAGCATGTCTTTGGAGTGTGGGAGTAAACCGGAGTACCCGGAGGAAACCCACGCAGACACAGGGAGAACATGCAAACTCCAGGCAGGTAGTGCCGTGGTTGGGATTCGAACTAGCAACCCTTCTTACTGCTAGGTGAGAGTGCTACCCACTACACCACTGTGCCGCATATATATATATATATATATATATATATATATATATATATACTGCATCCGGTGTAGCTTATACCTACAGTGCATTCGGTGGTGTATTGTTTCTAATACACTTCAGACTGTGACACAGTATATAATACAGTGTGTACAGTTTCTACTACACTTCTGGTGGTGTACACAGTATAGAATACAGTGCAGCCGTAGTACAGTTGCTAATACAGTGCAGGCGGTGTACACAGTATCTAATACAGTGTGTACAGTTTCTAATACAGTTCAGGCGGTGTACACAGTATCTAATACAGTATGTACAGTTTTGAATACACTTCAGGCGGTGTACACAATATCTAATACAGTGTGTATAGTTTCTACTACTTTTCTGGTGGTGTACACAGTATCTAATACAGTGTGTATAGTTTTGAATACACTTCAGACAGTGTACACAGTATCTAATACAGTGTGTACAGTTTCTACTACACTTCTGGTGGTGTACACAGTATACAATACAGTGCAGCCATTGTACAGTTTCTAATACAGTGCAGGCAGTGTACACAGTAACTAATACGGTGTGTACAGTTTCTACTACTTTTCTGATGGTGTACACAGTATACAATACAGTGCAGCCATTGTACAGTTTCTAATACAGTGCAGGCGGTGTACACAGTAACTAATACGGTGTGTACAGTTTCTACTACTTTTCTGGTAGGGTACACAGTATCTAATACAGTGTGTACAGTTTCTACTACTTTTCTGGTGGTGTACACAGTATCTAATACAGCGTGTACAGTTTCTAATACACTTCAGGCGGTGTACACAGTATCTAATACAGTGTAGTGTGGTGTTGCAAAACAAACAGTACATCATGTCTGGAAGGCCACCAAGGAGAGGCAGACACTCACAGGCCACTAAAAGAGGGCAAGCAGCCTCTGTGTCTACAGTCAACAGTGGTGGTCATGGACATGGTGCATCCTCTGCGGGTGGCCATGGGGCACGCTTGTCCTTTTTTTCTGCTGCTGGCCATGGTATTGAGCCACAACATGCAGAAGAGTTTGTGGAGTGGAGTAGTTTGCCCTCCAACGCAGCTGCCAAAGCGGCCTATTCCACCAGCTCCTTGTACACAGTCACTCCTTCTGTAGCCCCACCATCATGCCATCATGCATGGAGGAGTCCCCAAAATTATTTGATCCCAGTGTCGGGTACATGCTACTGGATGATGCGCAGCGATTTGAAGGCTCTGATGTTGGTTCCCAGGTTGAGGAAGGGAGTATTGTGAGCCTAGAGAGAGGGGATGTCACAGAAGGACAAGAAACTGACAGTCATGTTCCCCCAGCTGCAGCATACTGGCAAGTTCGCTCCAGTGAAGAGGAGGGAGGGAATGATGAGGTTACTGACTGTACTTGGGTGCCTGAGAGAAAAGAGGAGGAGGAGGCACCACTCCAATGAGGCAGGATGTCCTCTAGGGGGCAGCCACATTATTGCATCACAATGCAGAGCTCCGCACGTGCAGGGCACTGCTGACTCCCCGCTGACTTTTAAAAGTTCCTTGGTGTGGGCCTTTTTTGATGCGTGTGCAGCAGATCGCACCGTTGCTGTTTGCAATCCGTTTGTGATTAACAATCAGCCCAAAGGTGGGGATGACAGAGAGTAGCTGGCTGGTACATTCAGGCCTAGCCACATATTTCTGTGTACATCATTTGTCCTCTTGCCCACAGTAATAGAAAATAAAACAGCAAAAAATGAAGCAAACTTACTTCTTTACATCCATAATTTCTCATCACCTAGTGCATAATCACCTTATTGGAACTTATGACATCTATAAAACAGTGTCAGCAGAAAACATACTTGAGTTTAGAATTTTAAACTTACAAAGAATGTTTATTTGATTAAACAAAACAACACAGTTTATTAGGTTTATGTTGTAAAAAATCCAATTAAAATCCCTAGCTGTATTGGGTTGTAGATGCTATGTGTATTTATACAGTTAAATTTTATCATATTGGTATTATGTTATGTTTTGTTTTCAGCTTACTCTAGTGAATTGGTTATTGCATAGCAGATTTGGAAAAGACACAATTTATCAGCAATGGGTATTTGCTGTGCAGGTTGACATGTTAACAATGTTACAATTCCCGGACAATTTATCAGTCTTCGCATAAAGCTGCCTGGGAATGTGGCAGTACCAGTACAACTGAGCAGATGTGAATCCACTGACTTTTTACTGTGTATCAGATGTTAAGATGGTCTTATCTCACTGTCTGTGAAATCAAATTATAGTTTTATTAGTTAAAACCATGCAAGACAAACCAAACCGTACGTCAATGACATTATGCCGTAACCTCTTCTTTAGTAAGGATGACCATTCTTGATGTTTGTAATCTAATTGGCCTCCAAGGAAATAAACATCTGCTGCTAGATACATTTTCCCAGAAGTATGTTTGTATGAGCAGACCATTAGTTGCCTAGAAGTCAGTTTATAACAAAGCAAATACATGGAGATGTAGTTCAGTGTTATCTAAATTTAGTTATTCAGGTACCACCACTAACACAAACCTTCCAGTAGTACCTGTGCAATGAAAGGTTTAACCAATTGCAAAAACATTCAGTGCCACACAAGAGCAGCAGTACTGTCATACTACTCATTAGTAATACTGTCATTCTCGGATAGCAACTCATCGCCAAACTACTATCCTGCCCTCTGATAAATTGCTGTTGTACAAACTCATCTTTCTATCTCAGAGTGTAATGCCGCATACACACGAGCGGAATTTCTGAGAGAAAGAGTCCGATGGGAGCTTTTCATCGTATATTCTCACCATGTGTATGCCCCATCGGACTTTTTTTGTCGAAAATTCTGACGGACTTAGATAGAGAACATGTTCTATATTTTTCCGATGGAACAAATTACTATTGAAAAAACTGCTCGTCTGTATGCTGTTCCGACGCACCAAAAACGACGCATGCTCTGAAGCAAGTACCAGACGAAAGCTATTGGCTACTGGCTATTGAACTTCCGTTTTCTAGTCCCGTCGTACGTGTTGTACATCACCGCATTCTGGATGGTCGGAATTTGGTGTGACCGTGTGTAGGCAAGACAGCTTGAGCGGAATTCCGGTCGTGTGTACAGGGCATTAAAGGTTGTATTAACTTTTTCCTCTTCATAATAGACCTTAAATCCAGTTTGATGTTTACTGTCTCTAGTAGTTGCTACAGTTACCTGACACTAGGATAATAATCGGCCATAAGGTGTTTATGCACATAAATTTTGAGCTGTGCCACCTACAGCCAGTATTACAAACTAAAAATGGAAGGCTAAATTCTGTAGAATAACATCATAAGCAGCATTATTAAAACTCATCTCCAGGTCAGTATCACTATCTCCACCCAGGCTCATTCCAGGTGCTTGCGCTGTTCATTACCGTTGAACTACTAGAACATCTAAGAAGAGCTGCATGATGTCACTACTGGTGCAAGCTTTTTCATGTTACAAAAAAAGCAACAGAGAACCTTAAACCTTCAGCACGTGCAATGTAGAATAGTGATGTATCATAGGGTCGCTTTGTGTTGTCACCTCTTCTTAGATAGATGGTGCAATTAAATTATTTGCCACACTAGTGGCAAATAATAATACGAAATTCCATGAATTTAGCATAACAATCAGAACATATATTTTGACAAAAAATAAAAGTTTGACAAATAAATGTTGTACACTGGAATATTGCATTTTGCAATTATGATTAAAGGAAACATTACATGGACTATCAAAAATAAACTCAAATAATGAAACCTTTTCATTTATGGCATTCATTGGGACCTCATCTGATTAACACCCTTGAACGGGATGATACCCGTTAGTAAACAAAAGGACTTCATTTGGGCCCCCAAAAATACCAGTTTGGTGATGGTCATCTCCCACTATCCAAAGCAGTTAATTTTCCTTTGTGGATGGAATATGAGACTAATAATGGGCTAGTATACTTATTTTTTCTGGAGAAAAATGTTTAGGCTCCCTCCAATGTTGGTTACATAATCAAAAGCCTGTGCCCTTGGTCAAACAGTGTTTGTTGAAACTAAATCTACTTTGCGAAAATATTTCTGTTATGTAATGTATAAAGATAGACAATAATCCAGCCTCACATATCATTATATTTAAAATTTGTAGTTTACTCCAACATTTCATATTTCTAATATGTGTCTGTGTTATTGTTTATTAAAAAGTATCCTGTTCTCTTTGAATTGCTTCCATTGTGTGAAATACCTGGTGATCCTGCCAGTTCCCCAGCTTTCCTATTTCAAATTGACCACGCAAGGCATAGAAGCAAATCCTTCACAGAGCGGTTCATTTTCTGGGTGTGCTGGGAGCACAGCCTGCCTGTCCTCCAATGGCCAAGACTTTTGCTGACATCCCCCCTCCCCCCAGCTCTTCACTGGGAATTAGTGTACTGATTTTTCTTTGCCTTCTGCTGCTGACAATCCCCCCTGCAGTCTCCACACCCACCTCTTATGCAGCTGAGAACATGCAGTATCTCACAAAAGTGAATACACCCCTCACATTTTTGTAAAGATTTTATTATATTTTTTCATGTGATAAGACTGAAAAAATGACACTTTGCTACAATGTAAAGTAGTGAGTGTAAAGCTTGTATAACAGTGTAATTTTGCAGCCACCTCAAAATAACTCAACACACAGCCATTAATGTCTAAACCGCTGGCAGCAAAAGTGAGTACACCCCTAAGTGAAAATGTCCAAATTGGGCCCAATTAGCAATTTTCCCTCCCGGTGTCATGTGATTCATTAGTGTTACAAGGTCTCAGGTATGAATGGGGTGTTGTTAAATTTGTTGTTATCGCTCTCACTCTCTCATACTGGTCACTGGAAGTTCAACATGGCACCTCACGGCAAAGAACTCTCAGAGGATCTGAAATTCTGAAAAAAAGAATTGTTGCTCTACATAAAGATGGCCTAGGCTATAAGAAGATTGCCAAGACCCTAAAACTGAACTGCAGCAAAGTGGCCAAGGCCATACAGCGGTTTACCAGGACAGGTTCCACTCAGAACAGGCCTCGCCATGGTCAACCAAAGAAGTTGAGTGCATGTGCTCAGCGTCATATCCAGAGGTTGTCTTTGGGAAATAGATTTATGAGTGCCGCCAGCATTTCTGCAGAGGTTGAAGGGGTGGGGGGGCAGCCTGTCAGTGCTCAGACCATATGCCGTACACTGCATCAAATTGGTCTGCATGGCTGTCATCCCTGAAGGAAGCCTCTTCTAAAGATGATGCACAAGAAAGCCTGCAAACAGTTTGCTGAAGACATGCAGACTAAGGACTTGGATTACTGGAACCATGTCCTGTGGTCTGGTTTGACCAAGATAAACTTATTTGGTTCATATGGTGTCACGCATGTGTGGCGGCAACCAGGTGAGGAGGACAAATATAAGTGTGTCTTGCCTACAGTCAAGCATGGTGGTGGGAGTGTCATGGTCTGGGGCTGCAAGAGTGCTGCCGGCACTGGAGAGCTACAGTTCATTGAGGGAACCATGAATATCATCATGTACTGTGACATACTGAAGCAGATCATGATTCCCCCCACCCCCCCTCCCTTCGGAGACTGGGCCACAGGGCAGTATTCCAACATAACGACCGCAAACACACCTCCAAGACGACCGCTACCTTGCTAAAGAAGCTGAGGGTAAAGGTGATGGACTCGCCAAGCATGTCTTTAGACCTAAACCCCATTGAGCATCTGTGGGGTATCCTCAGATAGAAGGTGGAGGAGCGCAAGGTTTCTAACATCCACCAGCTCTGTGATGTCATCATGGAGGAGTGGAAGAGGACTCCAGTGGCAACCTGTGAAGCTCTGGTGAACTCCATGCCCAAGAGGGTTAAGGAAGTGCTGAAAAATAATGGTGGCCACACAAAATATTGACACTTTGGGCTCAATTTGGACATTTTCACTTGGGGGTGTACTCACTTTTGTTGCCAGTGGTTTAGACATTAATGGCTGTTTGTTGTGTTATTTTGAGGGGACAGCAAATTGGCATTGTTATACAAGCTGTACACTCACTACTTTACATTGTAGCAAAGTGTCATTTCTTCAGTGTTGTCACATGAAAAGATATAATAAAATATTTACAAAAATATGAGGGGTGTACTTACTTGTGTGAGATACTGTAGGTTATCAGCTCACCTATAAAAATTTAATTTTGCCACACAGCAATTAATCTGATTCACACCTGCACAAAAAGTAAAAGCTGTAGGAGGACTGGTTCATAGTTCATGCTTACATTTTTAACATCCAGGTTTCATGCAGTCTCAAGTATATTATTATTATTATACAGGATTTATATAGCGCCAACAGTTTGCGCAGCACTTTACAACATGGGGCAGACAGTACACTTACAATACAAATCAATACAGGAGGAATCAGAGGACCCTGCTAGTATAAATACATTTTTCATGTGACTCTATTCATCTATTTTGTCAAAATGCAGTAAAAAATGCTATTTGCAGAGCTTTAAAGCATTTATGATGGGTTAAAAAGCCTAAAATATCTCACATGACTGACTGCTCCCCAGCTTCCAGAACAGAGCATTGTCATCCCATGTGGCATGTTTTAAGGAAAAGAGTCTGGCCAGAAATATGCTAAAGATCCAAAGAAGCAAAAAAATAATACAATAAAATAAATAAATAAGTAAGAAAGTAAAATCCAAGCTCTGGGGCTGCCATGTTTGACTCATGGCTTAGTCCAAACTGCCTCATGAATTTTTACTCATTAGATATCCATATAGGTTGCCCAGAGCATCAAAGTATTTTGGACATTTCTCTTAGCTACTATTATGCACATTCACAAGCTGGGGAAAAGCTTGTGTTATTAGAATGGGTTTAAGCTAAATAACAGGGCAGCATTACAATTATAGTAACTTAAGAATAACTATTTAGATTCATGAAAAAGCCCAGTCATGGCTTTTTCTCCTTAACTGCTTCTGGACCGCCCACCGCATATATACTGCGGCAGGGCAGCCCGGCTGTGCAAAATCACGTACTAGTACATGATTTTGCACACGCGATCTAGGGGGCACACACGCGCCGCCGGAGCCCTGCCCCCGCTGTGATTGGACACAGTGGGAGCCAATCAGTGAGTCTGGCTTGTGATGGCCACCGGGACCCTCCGTTCGTTCAAGAGGAAAGGCAGAACAATGGTCAGCCTATGTAAACAAGGCAGACCACTGTTCTGTCAGGGAGTAAAAGAGAGATATTGTGTGTGCTAAGCTGAAACATGGACCTCTCTTTTGCTCCAGTGCATCCACTCCTCCCACAATTAGAAAGCATTCCCTAGGACAGGGATATGCAATTAGCGGACCTCCAGCTGTTGCAAAACTACAAGTCCCATCATGCTCTGCCTCTGGGTGTCATGCCTGTGGCTGTCAGAGTCTTGCTATGCCTCATGGCACTTGTAGTTCTGCAACAGCTGGAGGTCCGCTAATTGCATATCCTTGCCCTAGGAGCACACTTAACCCCTTGATCGCCCCTGGTGTAAACCCCTTCCCTGCCAGTGTCATTTATACAGTGACAATGCATTTTTTTTTAGCACTGACCACTGTATTGGTGTCACTGGTCCCCAAAAAGTGTCACTTAGTGTCAGATTTGTCCACCGCAATGTCACAGTCCCACTAAAAATCGCTGATTGCTGCCATTACTAGTAAAAAGAACAAAAATAAATAAAAAGTCCATAAATCATAGTTTGTAGACACTATAACTTTTGCGCAAACCAATCAATATATACTTATTGGGATTTTTTTTTACCAAAAATATGTAGCAGAATACATATTGGCCTAAATTTATGAAGAAATGAGATTTTAAAAATGTTTTTATTGGGATTGTTTTATAGCAGAAAGTAAAAAATATTGTTTTTTTTTTATAAAATTGTCTGTCTTTTTTTGTTTATAGCGCAAAAAATAAAAACCACAGAGGTGATCAAATACCACCAAACGAAAGCTCTATTTGTTGGAAAAAAAAGGACATCAATTTTATTTGGGTACAGCTTCGAACGACCGTGCAGTTGTCAGTTAAAGCAACGCAGTGCCATATCGCAAAAAATGGTCTGGTCAGGAAGGGGGTACAACCTTCTGGAGCTGAAGTGGTAAAGAAACCCTGTCGCTAGAGCATTCATTTTAACAAATCTCTTCCATAAGATTTTATGTACCTCTAACATATATTATTTACCTGTAAAATCTTCCCCTGTGTAGACATCTAAAAGTCCTGAGACTGCTGCTGGGCATTATCTTTTTAGATGGTATGTCAACAAAATTAACTAACATAAAACGCTTATACACAAAACGTTAAAAAAAGAAAAAGGAGTTAAAAAAAATAGGGTTAACTAAAATTTGAATTGCACATTTTCGGCTGAACTATAAATTGTATTCTGTAAAGGAATTAGAATCATGATTTTTAAGCAATCTTTTAATTTGGAACAACAAACACAAAATGAGTAACACAAATGTAAAATGCTTACATACAAATGACAAATAGCAAAAATCTGCTAAAAAATGCTAAGGGAAAAGGAAATGAAATAGTTGACACAAATTAAGGTTCACTAAGAGTTAATAAGAGGCTAAAAATGTTTTTTTATGATTTGTTGTTTTTTATTTTTTTTATTAACAGATATAGGCCTCATGCACACGGACGTTTTTACAGCCGTGTTTTTGAGTGTTTTTTGCAGCTTAAAAATGCCTGTCTATGTTAGTCTATGGCTTCATACCCACCTAGACGTTTTTGAGCTGCAAATGGCATAGGCGTTTTTAAGCTGTAAAAAAAAACCCAGGATCAGTGCGTTCCGTGGCGCGGCGCTAGAGCTGTAAAAACGCGAAACGCGGAAAGACATGCAAAAACGCGCAAAAACGCTAATGCAAAATGTGGTAAAAATTGCGTTTTTAACGCCGGTTTTTCCAGGCGTCGAACCTGCATGTTTGTATTAATTTATGTAATAAAAATGCATTTTGTACAATCACACATTTTTAAAGAAAAAAGCAAGTTGACCAAAAAGACTAAAAAAAAAAGTTTTGTTATTGCTTTGTTCATGAATATTTCAAAGCTCTGCCTTCCAGGTGCCTCAACGATGTTGCAATGCTAAATGCATGGCCATGGTAAATAAGTCTATTCATTGTCCAAAAGAGCAGGCCTTGTTTATTCTCACTTTGATCTGAATGCAGACATTTTTGCTGGCATTGACACATTATATCAGAAAATCAGTTTGTTTTATAGCTGTTTACTTAGCTGTTATCTCTGCTAATGGGTATCGATTACACTACTGTTTGCTGGGGCAATGTTCCCTAATAACAACAAAATTGCTTTTTTTTTGGCCTGCTGGTATTATTTTTTCAGACTACTTGAATATTAATAATGTGACCAAGTGTATTACTTGACAGCACTCCCAGATCTTCTGCAGGCCTGAGATTCATTCAAGGCACTAATCTAGCTGTGTAACTAGGTAGCTGTATGTGTTTGTATGGAAAAATGTTTGGACCGGCTATGACAACATACCCAGTTGTTCCTTGCTTTCTGTAATGAAGTAAAATCCATGCACAGCTGTAGGGACCCTGCCATAAGCAGTAGTGTTCCTATTCTAAATTTAGTGTTGCTGGGCTGTAGTCAGCCTCAGCCTGAATTAATAATTCTGCCTTGTACAGGTTGGTTTTTGGCTAAATTCAGGTTATTATACCAGCTGAAGCTGGAATCTGGATTGGACCACCAGGGAACAACTTCATTTGCCAGGTGACTTAGCTGGTGCAAGTGATCATGGGACAGTTAGTATTGATCCATGAGGCACGCATGTGCAGAGACAAAAGGAAGGTGAGATCACCTGACTCTACAATAAGCACTCCACAATCTGCAAGTGTGGGGGAAACTGCAATGTGCAATCTGGTGCTTTGAGGCATTGAGGAATACAAATATTACAAATGCTTTTAATAATGAACTCAGGAGTGTTTCTCTGGTTGGGTAGAATGCATTCATGCAAAAAAAAAACTTGAAATATTTAGCACCACTTTAATACTTTTCTCTCTTCTCCTGTGATCAAGCCTACTGTATTTAATTGACAGCAGTGTGCAAAAAGGTAATGTCCGATTATCTGATACTGCTAGTGCCATATTTGATCATTACATATGCAGGATCTGCTGCCAGCTTTACAGTGTTTCACATTTGTTTGACTTCACTACTTTTACTCATGTAGCACTTACCCCCGAAGGAGCTGCTGGTATTTGATTGGGCCTGTACTCTGCTTTTCCACCCCCAATAACTTGGCTCAATACCCTTGACACAGCTGTGGTGCAATGTTGATGTGAAGTATATAATAAAAGATAACCCCACAATGTGCAATAAAGTAATAATATACCTTTGTTAGTACCTGGACATCCGCTGCTTCTCCTGCTGAAAATAAGAAGAACAGCACTCCACACCAATGGTACTTAACCAGAAACAAAATTTTACTGGAACTGGTATAACATGATAATTACAGCATTTGCACTGTCACACAAACATAATGAAACAGTCCAATAGGTATTCATGACAATCTGTACACATAAGGTTGTCTTAACTGACCCCCGGAAGTGCGTCTCCAAGTGGGACTAATGCCCAGAGTGAAAACACCTTAACTCTGGGTACCCTCCCACTTCCAGCACGAAGATAATGTTATTCAATAAAGCACAACACAATTTCTAGGGAGCTCCCTCTACTTTATAATGCAGTTCCTCTTATCTTTAGTAGGATGCAAGGCCTTGCAATGAGAGATGCAGTCCTTTCAATCTTCTGTCTTCTGCTAGCTATTTTTGTCGTGTTAATTATAATCCGACAGTTGAACAAACAAGGGTTAACGGAAAATGAATGTTAGAACTATTCTTGTAGTGCAGTACACCTGCAACTTCCTCCGGTGCAATTGGCTTTGAATAACACATTGTCAGTAGTATAGTGAAGGGTAGGCTTGAGGCCTGTCTAAACTCAATCCTTCTTGAATAAGATCTTCTCTGTGGGACTACAGGTCCCAGCAACTCTGTGTTAATTGTCTAGGTGTATAAAGGTGCGGTACAAACTTCTGAGCATCAGCCCTCTCACCAATTTTGGTCCAGACAGATGGATGCCTCCACTCCACAGTATCTCAGTTCATTCGCTGCGGCCACACCATCACGCTGTTCCATCTCACAGAGAACCGGGAGTCCTCGGTTACCTCCTTCAAGGGTCTCTGGAACGATCACACTGCTGCTCCAGCACGCTGTGATGTAAGTCAGGATCAAAGGCTGCTCACAGACGACCGGGAGTACTCGGTTACCTCCTTCAAGGGTCTCTGGAACGATCACACTGCTACTCTAGCACGCTGTGATGTAAGGCTGCTGTTCCGCTCTGCACAAGATAGGCCGCAACTCTGTGGGACACACACACCCACAGGCTCTGCAGGCATACCATGCTTCCCCAGGAACAAGAGAAAGAAAATGGCCGTGCGGCCCCTTTTATAACCTACCCAGCATGCAGTTCAATACTGAGTGTTCATGGGTAGGTCACTTGGCATTCTGGGTAGGTAGGTCATTGTATAATGTCATAGAATAGAATAACAATAGAAAAAAACAATAGAAGATTAAATAAAGTCCATTTCATGTTTTGGCCACTAGATGGTGCCAAATACCAAAACATGCATTGTCCATACTTTTAACATTACATTAAAAGACAGGCAAAAATTGTCAGCGCTACACTCACAATTCATGCCTATGAGCCAGCCAACTCACTGAATACATAGCACCCCCTGCCTTATGCTCCCATGCAGTGGGGCTGTGCCTACACCGCATGCTCATATATATACTTACCTGATCTTCTTAGCGCAAAACCGGTCCCTGTGGCTTCTGCCCTCCCCCCCCCCCCCGTCTAGTGGTCTTGTGCGGTGGACTGTTCCTGACATCATTGCGCCCAGAGCAGCCTCCATAGACCAGGAACAGTCCACAGCTGGACCGTGTGGGAGCATTATTTTCTGGAGGATTTAAGAATTAGGTGAGTATAAGCTTTCTGCTCACCCCTAAACAAAACGGGCAGTTAACCTGTGCAGTACGGGCACAGCCCCACTGCTTGGGGAAAAAAAAGTTTTCCTAAACATAGGATAAAAAGAAGTCTGAAAGGTAAGACTCCTGTTCAAGAAGTTGAACAAGTACCAAAGTCAAATCTTCCCTTTGTTGTAGAGCTGTCATCCTTGCTGCTATCCAACACTTCTGGGTCTATCAGATAGCATGTCTCTGCTGTGCTTTTCCGTTCCTCCTGTCCTTCTGCCGGCTGCTATGCCAAAACTGTTTGTCTGTGGGACACTCTATCTGACACACCTGGCACTATCAGATAAAAATGGCAACTTTAGCTCTGCAATAGAAAAAAAGATTTGACTAGTTGCCCAGTAGACAGGTGAGTACTGTATTAAATTTCCTCTTTTATACATTTCTTTGCTCTTAAACTTTTTACCCTAGCAACAGGGCCACTTTCAGAAGAGATATAAAACGCAATAACGAAAATAGAAACTGAAGTGCCACACCACTGCTAACAGGTCCAGAGACAATTTTATTCCAACAAAGATCAAGCAGAAAATCTAAAAAGAAGTCAACATGTTTTGGGGGTCCAAAAGCACTCGCTTCATCTGGGCTTGATTGGAAACAATGTGAATAGACTAGAAATGAACTGGACCACTTAGCAGTGGTTTGGCACTTCAATTTCTATTTTTGTTGCATTGCATTATAAGCCAAGAAGATCATGGAGATCCTCTGGGATGTAGAAGCCCCCTGCCTGTGAACCATATTATTTACACCAATATCAATACATTAAAGTGATATTAAACCCAACTCAAACTCAAACATTTATAATAATGCAGCTTAACAATTATTGTTGATGTCATGGCTGCAATGGGCTTCTTTTTTTAGGCTTTTTTTCTTCAATCTTGACCTGGTGATCCAGCCAGTACGTCTGTTGTTTTTTAAAAGAATAAGATCTCTTGAAGACTGTATCAGTTACAGAGATAAGACAAACCATTTAATACTGGAAAGGATGCATACACGATCAGCTTTTATTTATTCATGTAAAACCTTTATCCCACAAGAAAAAAACTGTTACTTGCTGTAACTGTTTCCAATGTATTAGCTGGAGTCTGGCTTCAATGTGTTAGTGTATTTGAATCTGCTAGTACATCTAACACTCCCCCCCCTTACTAACAATGCTGCTGTCCAAAGGTACCCCCTGTGCTCATTCATCCAGAGTATAGGCACTCTAATACAGGAGGTGTGTTTTACTGGTCAGATCACCAGGTGAAAACAGAGGGGCAAAAAGCCTAAATAGAAAACAAATATAGCCACCACATCTAATAACTGGTAAGCTGTGATATATTACATTTTTTGATTTGGTGTTTGCTCACTCTAGTGGCTAATCTGCAAACAGCGGCGGCTGGGGCTCTATTTTTTTTTGGGGGGGGGCGGCAAACAAACCACCTGACCCCTTAATTCGGTGAATGAATGAATGATTTTTATAGCACTACAAATGCGAACTGAATCGCCTCAAGGCGCTTGATCCATCCTGTGTTGTCCAGCTTCTTAGAAGAGGTAGGTCTTGAGTTTCTTTCTGAAGGCCTGATGGTTTTCTTTCATGCCAATGTGAGTAGGTAGAGCGTTCCATAGCCATGGTCCTTGGACTGCGAATCTTCGTTCTCCCTTTGTTTTGTAGCGGGTTTTTGGAATAAGGAGGAGGTTTTGGTTAGAAGATCGAAGACTGCAATTGGATGTGTAGCGCTTTACTTTCTCGTATAGGTATTGTTTCCTTGTATACATTTGTGAGTGAGGCAGAGGGTCTTGAAAGTGATTCGATTTTTTACGGTTAGCCAATGTAGGTTCCTCAGGGAAGGGGAGATGGATTCCCAGGGTTTTTTTCCTGTTAACAGTCTTGCCGCCGTGTTTTGGATGAGTTGCAAGTGCACAAGCTGATATTGGGGTAGTCCTATGTAGAGGGAGTTTGCGTAGTCAAGTCTGGAATTGATGATTGTTGCAACTACTGCTGCTTTGTCCTCTCCTGGGATGAAGGGGATGAGTCTACGTAGCAGGTGGAGGAGATGGTGAGATCCGCTGACTACTGATCCTATTTGTGCATCCATTGACATTTCTGAGTCAAAAATGAATCCGAGACTCTTGGCTTTGGTGCTTGGAGAGATGGTCTGTCCAAAGATGGTGGGCGGTGTCCATGGGGTCTTAGTTTTGAAATTTTGGTTTGCGTGTAGGAGAAGAAGCTCTGTTTTTGATCCATTGAGTTTGAGAGAGCTAGTGGTCATCCAGTCGTCTATCAAAGTGAGGCATTTTTTTAGTCGCTGATGATGGTCTTTTTCTCCGGTGATGCGAAAGTAGAGTTGGGTATCATCAGCGTATGAGTGGAAGCAGAGGTCTGATTTTCTGATGATTTTGAGGAGTGGGCAAATGTAGATGTTGAAGAGCACTGGTGACAAGGGTGAACCTTGAGGGACTCCACAAGAGATTGCATGGGTTTCAGAGGTGAAAGCTCCTAGTTTCACTGTCTGAGAGCGATTTCCTAAGAAGGATGCAAACCATTGTAGGTCTGAGTCTGTGACTCCTGCTACTTCTGTGAGGCGGATGAGTAGAGTATTGTGGTCCACTGTATCGAACGCTGCACTGAGGTCCAACAGTACCAGGAGACATGATTCTCCATCATCAGCTGCTTCAAGGGCGTCGTCCCATATTTTGAGAAGTGCCGTTTCTGTGCCATGGCCTGGGCGGAAGCCTGAATGCAGAGGGTCCAGGAGTTTGTGTGTGTCCAGGTGGTGTTGTAGCTGTTGTACTAATGCTTTCTCGATAATCTTGGAGATGGTGTTAAGGCTTGTTATCGGTCTGCGATAGGGGTTTGACGATGCCATGTTTGAGGACGATTGGAACCGTCCTTTCTTTGAACGACTGATTAATGAGGTGTGTTATAGTAGGAGCCAAGATGTCGGAACATTCTTTCAGGAGTTTTGTGGAAATGATGTCGTTTGGTGATGTGCTGTCTCTAAGGCTTCTGATGATATTTTTGGTGGTGTCAGTGGTGATTGGGATCAGCGAAAAATGTGGTGCTTGTTTGATGATCGTATCGATTTTTTCTTTTTGCTTTAGTTGAATGAGGTTGGATGTTTTTTTCTGTTGAATTGGTTTCCGGATATTGTCGATTTTGTCGATAAAAAAATCCGATAACTCATTGCAGAATTCTTGGGTTTTGTTTCCTGGGGGCTCTAGGCAGGTAGGGTTCATAGCCCTGGTGACTATTTTGAAGAGTTCCCGAGGGCGTTTTAAGGCTGTTGAGATGGTGTTTGAGAAATGTTCCTTTTTTGCTTTAAAGATTGCTTTGTGATATTTCTCCGTGAGTGCTTTATAGTTTGTGTGGTTTTCCTTTGTAGAGTTTCTCCTCCAGGCTCTTTCAGCTCTTCTGCGTTCCTGCTTTAGTAAAGTAAGAGTGCCGTTAAACCATCCAGAGTTTATTCTGTGGATGTATGCTCTGCCTTTTGGAGCCAATGAGTCCGCTGTTTGTAGTAATGCCTTGTTTAAGGAGTTGAGTGTTTGTTCAGTTGAGTGGTTTAAGTTTAGCATTGCTATTTTGTTTGATAATGTGGTTTTGAAGAGTTCGGAGTGTAGTTTCCTCTGAGATCTTGTCCAGTGTGTTGTAATTGCCTGTTTCCGTTTTTGGAGGGTGGTTCTGTTTTTGGAGCGGCTTTGGCCGGTCAAACCCCCAATGCCGCTTTTTGATCAGTGACCACCCCCCCCTGCACCGCTCACCCATCAACCTATCAGCCCTGCACTTACCCCGTCCAGGTTGTGGGCAGCTTCCGCAGCTTCCACCCCCCCTCCCAGCCAATATGGTCGTTTCTTCTCTCAGCAAATTGTTTCCTGATTGGCCGGAAGGAGAAACAGGAAGACAATAGCGAATATTAATTCGCCGTTGTCACACATCTGGGTGGGCTCAACCCATCCTTTTTTTAAGCCAATTAGAGCCTCAGGCTCTAATCACGTGCTTAAAAAAAAAAACATTGAAATCCATGCATCCCGCGCCCTGCATGTACATTAGGGGCGCATGGATTAGGAGGGCGGTGACCCTGCGCCCCTAATGGAGCCACTACCACTGTCTAGAAATAATATAACTCATCCATCTTTGGGAATTGATTCTACCTGTGCCTGTTATCAGAACAGGAAAATCTTCATCACTGAAAAGGTTAACCTGTGTACTAAACTGTTTACAGTGGATGTACTGAAACAATTTTCTAGAAGTCATGTCTACACTTTCAGTTTGCTCTGTATTAAGTAGGCCATGGTGCCTTATAAATAAAACTGCCTTATTAAATCTCTTGTTTGTTTTGTTGTCATGTCCTTGACAGTGGTGCGGAGAATCCCTGATCTGATTACTTGCTTAGCCTCACTAACCCTAATTAGCCCTTGATTTACAGTTTAGTCCATGCAAATAAAAATAACTGTTGGAGAAAACTCAGCAGTCTGCCTCCGGTACAAAAAATATGTTTCTTGCTACTCGCTTTAGTCAGTCTTTAATTTTGCCTCTGCTTTGTTTAATTAGAAATTCACGGGAGTCATGTCATTTAATGCCTCTAACAGCAGATGTCTTCATAAAATGTGAGTCAGGGAGAACTGACCCCAGTCTTAAATTATTGAGCTTATCTGTTGTACAGTGACAGCAGAAAGAAGAGAGATAGTGTGCTACCATTAATTATTTCTGGATATTGTTCAAGTCATGTACTCTGCCTGAATTGTGCTCTGCAGGTGACTTATCTACAATCTGCCATAACAGACATGGTCATTCAATCAATATACAACTAGACTGATAAAGAATCATAAAGACAGCTATAAACTCAAAGATTAAACAGATTTATGGTTCATTTTCAGAAATGAGTCAGTGAAATTGTTATCTATATCTATCTTGATGCTAATAAACTACATATAATTATTATTTTTATTGTTTTTTAATATTGAGAATTATTGGTTGGCAAAGTGATTACCATAAATACTCGAGTATAGGTCGATCCGAGTATAAGTCGAGGCCCTAATTTACCACAAAAAAATGGGAAAAACGTATTGACCCGAGTATAAAACGAGGGTGAGAAATGCAGCAGCTACTATAAGTGGAAAAAGAGGGTCAACAATGCCCATCTGTAGCTGTATACCTCCCTGTGTCCCTGTGTATGTGTGCATGTGTCCTGTGCATGTGTCACCTACCTGTGTCCTGTGCATGTGTCTCTTTGTATGTGTCCTGTGTATGTGTCCCTGTGCATGTGTCCCTGTGTATGTGTGCATGTGTCCTGTGTATGTGTGTATCCTACCTGTGTCCTGTGCATGCCTCCGTGTGCCGCTCTGCACCGATCAGCGTGTAATAATACAATTCAGCCATTCTCCTGTTCAAAAGCCGCGCCTCCTCCTCGTCCGTGATAGGCACTCCATTTCCCAGCAGTCAGCGGTCAGCCTATCATGGACATTTTCTCATCCTCATGAGGATGAGAGAATGTCTGTGATAGGCTGACCGCTGACTGTTGGGAAACAGGATTTTCTGCCTATCACAGACAAGGAGGAGGTGCGGCTTTTGAACAGTGGACTGGCCGCCGAATGATAATAGCACACTCTGGCCGCTGTCTGCCTGCATGACACGCTGATCATGTAGGCAGACGGCGGTGACTCGAGAATAAGTCGAGGGGGGCACTATGTATATGTTACAGATTCAGCACTGTGTACTACTGAAAGGACCTTTCACTTCTTGTGCAGGTTGTTATACTCATTCAATCACATTAGCATATTGAGAAAAAATCTGTAAACAATTTAATTTAGTGTTCAGTTTTTTTTGGGGGGGGATGAAAATATAGTTTTCAGCAGTGGTGGCCAGTGGTAATTTTTTTGGGGGGGCGCAAAACAGTACACCTTATAAACCAATTGGTTATTGGATTTTTCCTGATCAGACTATATTTTTCTATTGGACTTTGCACAATTTAGTTCTACATTTACACGGACTCACATATATATTATATAAAATAACTTTTTCTTTACAGGAGTCTTTGCACAATATACTTTTATGTTATGAGAAAAAAATGTTAAGGATTATGTTTGCATTTTATTGCACTATTACACTTTGATGAAATGGTTTATAGTGATTGGCTGATGTAATATTCACTATATGATTTATGGATAGCGCATCAATTTTTTACTTACTGTTTATTTATATTATTACGTGCAGTATTTTTGATTGCTGCTGCCTTTTCTTTGATCTATTTGACTTAATTTTACTCATATGATTGGTCCACTAGTGCAGGAATTTTTTTCTCCCTATGAAATAGAGTTGGGTTCAGAGGCATAAGATTAAAAAAAAAAAAAAAAAAAAAAAAAATATATATATATATATATATATATATATATATATATATATATATATCAGTGTTTTTTTTCTGCCTGTGTGCTATAAAATAGAGGGCTGTTTACCTGGTTACCTGTGTCTGCTCTTTGTATTTGGATTTATTCTGCATTTAATGAGACACACACAGGGCATAATACTGGGATGCCATTGAAGTTCATGTGCCTGTAAAGACAGGCGTCCCAATACGTTTGGCAATATAGTGTATATGGGAACACATCATTTAATGAGGGACCACATGAAATGGGTACACATTTTCTAGCAACCCCTGAACCTTCCCCAGAGACTGCTTCAGCCTATGCTCTATGTCCAGTTGAAGCAGGGGTGAACTGACCATTCGGGCACTGCCCGAGGGCCCCATGCCAATAAGGGGCCCTATCAGGGTTGCCGCCCTCAATAAAACCAAGGACAGTATGTAAAAATCTGTGTTTTTTTAAGAATCCCAAGATTATAGCTTTACACACACCTTTTCAGTGTGTGTATGTGTATTCTGTGGGTATATACTGTGTGTGTATATTGTGTGTCTGTGTGTGTATACTGTGTGGCCCCATAATTTATTGCCTGGGGGCCCCATAATCTTCTATTGCCTGGGGGCCCCATAATCTCCTATTGTCCGGGGGCCCCATAATCTTCTCCTTTTGCTCGGGGACCCTATAATCTCCTATTGCCCGGGGGCCCCATGAGTTGTCAGTCCGCCCCTGAGTGGAAGCTCTGTTTTTATTATCTCCTGTGGATTCTAACTCTTCATTGGTGACTGGAGATCAGCACATTTTAAGCTATCCTATGAAAAACTACAAATTGCCCTGATCCCCATGTAATGGAGATGAAGAGAACAAGATATGTTTGTAGTCCAAATCAAAAAAGTAGCTTGGATGACATCCATGGCTCCCTTCATAGATAGAGTGGAGGGGTGAGCGTAGTCACTCTAGTAAAGGGAGTGTTTTAATCACAGGTAAAAACAAAGTAAAAAAGTCCTTTTTTTCCCACAAATAGAGCTTTCTTTTGGTGGTATTTGATCACCTCTGCTGTTTTTATTTCTTTGCGCTATAAACAAAAAAAGACAGACTATTTTGAAAAAAAAAGCAATATTTTTTACTTTTTGCTATATCTCCCAAAAATATATAAAAAAACAAATTTTTTTCCTCAGTTTAGGCCGATATGTATTCTTCTACATATTTTTGGTAAAAAAATTGCAATAAACGGGGTTAATTGTGTTACCTAGGGAGTGATTCTAACTGTGGGGGGATGGGACTGCCTGAGTGAGGAGACCGATCGTTGTTCCGAAGCAGTAGGAACAACAGATCACTCTCCTCACCCCTGACAGAACAGAGATCTGTCTGTTTACATTGACAGATCTCCGTCTCCTCCTTCTTAGGAGAAATCGCGAGTAGCCGCCTGCCGTACAGCTACGGCGTTTTGCGCAGGAGTGCCATTCTGCTGCCGTCAATCGATGGTGGGCGGTTGGCAAGCGGTTAATGCATACAATGTATTAAGGTAAGAAAACCTTGAGCCTTTAGAGCCACTTTAAGTGTAATATTTATGAAGACAAGGTTATTCTTACAAAATGTTTCTGATGCAATACGGTAAGATAAGTGTTTAGTGGACTTCTCTAAATAATATATGCAGAAAACCATTTAGAAAAATCCTGTATTAAACAGATAAAGAAGTCTTTCTAAATTGCAGCTGTGAACTAACTTCTGTGATTTGTAATAACCTCACCCAGCTTCTACACTGTAAGCATCTGAGGCTATTAGTTCCTGTTATGATAAATTGCCATTTTCCTCTTGTATTTTATTTACATATTTAATTTTATACCATAAGGTTGAAATTTAAAGAAATAAAAAAGTAAAAATTAGATGTTCAGATGATCTCTAAATATTGCTATTATTTGATTAGACATTAGTATATCTTCACTTCACTCAAGTTTCTCTTCAAATCTTAATTTCATTATGTTTATTTTGCTAAAACAACTCGAATACAGATTTTATCCAACACATATTATTTCTGGATGTATTTTGTTTGGCTTGGCTAGTTTTGAAGTCATTTCCTGTGTCCAAATAGTCATTGCTACTGTGCCAATGAGATTATTGAGTCCTAAATGTTCAATTGGAGCCAATACCCCAACAAATGAAGCACAGTATTTAGCACAATGCATTTTATTATTATATGAAGTGCCGCTGGCAATCTTCAATGAATGCACAATCTTTTATTAGCCACCCAAGACACTGCATATATTGTGTTGCTGCCACTGTTCAGGTACATGAGCCATGGAGGTGACATTCAAAGTTCTTTATGGTTATACAACATGTGAATAGCAGCCCTTCAGCCATGTTTCTTCCTTTCAGATGTCATTTACTCATTTTTCTGTAGATATGCTTGTTTGAACCAGTGGAAGCAGGCTTATACTGTGTTATCATGGAGCTATGTTAACAGTCTAGCTGGTATTGATAAATAAAGAGTAAAAGAAGGGCAGAAAGTGTTCTTCCAAGATCCTTCTAATGCTGATCGTGTGACCAAAATTCTATTTAGTGGTCACCCTGATGAAAGCTGTTCAAATATTTTCAGAATTGGCATTGTCTAAATTTGCTTAATTTGTGTAGGTTCTTCTTTAAACCCCAGTTTTTAACGTATACTGTTAGATGGGATAATTTGGTTGATTGCAAGCTGGTCAGTAAGTTGAGCTGGGAACTTTCTTTGGTTTTGTTTGACATGTGTCGTCCCCTTCCATGTACTCCTTGCTGTAAAGGCTAGGTATGGGTGCTGTTGGAATACTGGTGAGGGCAGAGCAGACATGCATTGTTAGAGCTCCACACCGCTGAGGAGAGAAGAGAAGGACAAAGCGGAGCCTGCAGGCTCAAAAGGTATCCATTTGAACCTTTTTGCCCCAGGGAACAAACTGTGAAAGTTTGGGCAGGAAATATGGTACTGGGAGGAAACCGTGGCAGAAATAAAAATCACCTCACAAAGAGCTCACAGGCACTCACTGCAGCTGAAGCAGCTCCAGTCACCTCACAAGATACAGCATCAGGGCGCTCTCACAGACAGAAAATGTCACAGCAAGACTCTCCATTTGAGTCAGATACAGAACAAATCCTCTCACAAACTTCTCCATAAGCCTCCTCAGTATCCCCAGTAATATTATTACAATTTGAAAAGATGCTTCATAAGGCTTTAAAACAAACCTCAGACCAAATAACAAAAAGCCTAACCAAAGAAATAAGAGAGCTGGGAAACCGCACCGCAGCCTTAGAAATAAAAATGGATGAAATTGAAATTACAACCCAAGAAAATATAACAGAATTGGAACAATTAAAAAAAGAGAATTTAATACTTCAAACTAAGCTCGAAAATTACGAAAATAGAGCCAGATGTTCAAACTTGCACATAAGGGGAATACCTGAAACTGTGACAGACCTGCAATCTACTATTACTGCTCTATTACAAGAACTAAAGCCAGATATCCCTATTGAACGTTTAGAACTGGACAGAGTACACAGAGCCCTCACAGCCAAAAAGAAAGATGGACTCCCACGTGATATAATCACAAAATTTCATTATTACAGAACGAAAGAACAAATACTAATTGCTGCAAGAGAAAAAAAAGGAACTTAATTTTCATGGACACAATTATCAAATTTTTGCTGACCTATCCCAACTTACTATTACTAAAAGACGATCCATGAAACCCCAACTAATGGAACTGCAACGCCACAACATTATGTATCAATGGGGTTTCCCCTTTTCAGTCAGATTTAACTACCAAGGTACAATTTACAGAAGCAGATCAGCAGATGAACTACAACAAACCCTTTTAAAATTAAATCTGACAGAACCCACAAGCAGCAACACTCCCACACGCAGAAGAATGGCATCATCTTCACCTTCAGGCAGCACCCAGAAAATTTCAGAACAAAATGGGAATCATCATTCTCACAAAAGAGGCTGTTATGCCACATCATCCATGGACCAAGAAGATTCAATGGACTGACATCCTAATTCCTGATATCTCTTCATTTATTATACTAAGAGATGGTTCTCTAAAAAAAACCTATATTTATAACTGAATGTAACTGCATTCTGATAGTCACACACTGTGTGGGATCATGTTACATTCCAGTTATATTTCTTATTACTTCTGATTCATATAGCCTTAGAATATATAAGTGAAATAAGGAAATTCTTGTTCAGTTATATATTATCAGGTAATAACAATAGATTTATTACTTTTTAGGACAAATATGTTCAATAATCCAGAAGTAATGGAAGCTTTTTCTTTCTTTTCTTAAAACAAATATATTATTACCTAACTAGTCCCTAGAATTATGTTTTTGTTTATTCTAATCTGAAGCAATACAACCTCAATGTTATGAGTTAACATATCTAAACAGTTACGTATGAATAAAATATGTAATTGTTTACTCTAAAAGGGTTAAAATCCCAAAATAATTCAAACTATCTTCATCAATACCAAAGTTATTAACAGTACCTTTCTAACTGAATTATTTAGCCTAGGGCAAGACTAACCATATACAACCACCCTGGAATAAATAATTTCAACAAAAACTATATTCTGCACTCCAATTAATGAAACATCATTTTGATGTCTTTTGACATAGCACTTCTCTCCTGTAAGCGGAAGATCCGTGTACCCCCATTAGCCCTCCTCATTCTCCCAACCATATTATGTGGGAGTGTGACGAAGGCACTTATTCCCCTGAGAGAGATATTTATTCTCTTTCACGGGTAAATTCTGATTACCTGCCAAAAATAATTTATACAATGTATCATCTAATCTCATATGTTTTTTGTTTACTCTTTACTCCAGAATTCACTGGTTTCTTTTCTATCTATTCATCTCTTCAGTCCACACAGGTTGATCTGCGCAGTCAGCTCTGCATAACAAAAAGTAAGTCAAAACTATTTGATCTATTGCCATGGCACCACTGAATATATTTTCCCTGAATGTTCAGGGAATAAATGTCCCTCAAAAAAGGACCAAAGCCTTCCGTACTTTCCATAACAAGAAGGCTCACATAGTATGCCTCCAAGAAACACACTTCACCAAAGATTCTACTCCAAAATATATTTCTCCTTTTATCAACAAATTTACACGGCTTCTGCCTGTACCAAGCAAAGGGGAACTCTAATTGCATTTCACCGATCCACACCATTCACCTTATCATCAGAAATTAAAGACCCAGAAGGTAGATACCTGATACTCATGGGTTATATAATGGATACAGCAATCACGGTGATTTCCTACTACGCTCCTAACAAACAACCTACACCATTCCTCTCACATATATTACAAGTGATTAATACACACAAAATAGGAACAGTGATAATGTGTGGGGATTCGAACCAGGTCCTCCTCCCATTTCTAGATAAATCACCTTTTACACCATCCAAAATAACCTCTAGATTACCTTTTTCTCAACTTCTTTCCAAATACAATCTGGTAGATTCATGGAGAGAAAGTAACCCAATGAAAAAGAAATTCACTTATTTCTCGCACCCTCATCAAACCTTCACCAGAATAGATCATATTTTTCTAACAATAGGAATGATACCAGAAATTATTGCATCAGATATAATTCCGATTCCGTGGTCTGACCTTAATGCAGTATACACTACTATAGCCTCAGCCATACCAAAAGCGCATGACCCAACGTGGTACTTACCGGACATAATGCTCAAACACCCACTACATGAGATGGCCATTGAACAAGCTTTAAAGGAATACATATCAATTAATAATACAACAGACATCTCCCCAATAACACTGTGGGAAGCTCATAAGCCTGTCTTGCGTGGTACAATACAAAGACAAATGGCACTATTTAAACGGAAACGCAAAAATCTAGCAAAAAAACTAGAACTTAATTTTAATGCAGCCTACATATCATTTCAAGATAATCCATCTCAGAGTACAAAATCTCATCTGGAAAAATCTAGATTGGAATACGATCTATTTCTCACTGAGTCAGTTGATAAATCCCTCAAACGCTCCAAACACAATTTCTACATGAATACAAACAAACCAGGTACATATTTGGCTCGGGCATTAAATTCAACTAACAAATCTTTCAAACCAATACGTTTGAAATTATCAAAAAATGTTTACACTTGTAATCCAGTTAAAATAGTCCATAAATTTCACTCACATCTCGCAACTTTATACAAGACAAACAATGAATTTAATCCTACAGAGGCTGAATCCTTCTTCTCAAAAATAACCTTACCTGAGTTATCTCAGAATCAAAAAAGCAGTTTGGATGAGCCTATAACTATAGATGAAGTTGCTAACGCCATAAAAGACCTAAAACTTAACAAAAGACCAGGCCCAGACGGCTACTCGGCTTTATACTATAAAACATTCTCAGAAATACTCTCTCCCATTCTCACTGAAACTTCTAGATGGACATTCTTTTCGGCAAGAAACACTAATGGCAATTGTTTGTATGATCGCAAAACCCCTTTCTGATGATACTTCCTGTGTGAATTATCGGCCTATCTCTCTGTTAAACCTCGATATTAAATTATTAGCAAAAATAATAGCAAAACGCCTCAATAGCATTATAGGAAAATTAATACATAGAGATCAAGTAGGCTTCATGCCAAATAGACAGGCAGGCGATAATATACGCAGGGCAGTGTTATTGGCACATATTGCTAAAAAACGGAAAATCCCTTTATGTTTTCTATCTCTCGATATTAAGAGGGCATTTGACACAGTATCCTGGCAATATATGCAATATTCATTACAAAAATGGGGTTTTGGACCCCACTTTTTAACATGGATCAAAGCATTATATAATAAACCCAAAGCCTATATAAAATATGCTGGATACAAATCTGAAGCCTTTAATATCGAAAGAGGTACCCGACAGGGTTGCCCATTATCTCCCTTATTATTTGCCCTTATACTCGAACCCATGGCCCAATACATCAGAACAAACCAAACTATAACTGGCATTGAAGTAGGAGGTATTACACACAAATTATGTATATTTGCAGACGATATATTACTTTTTCTATCATCACCACAGGTCTCTGGTCCTAACTTAATACCAGCTCTTGATGGATTTGCAGCCCTATCCGGCCTTATGATTAATCCTAAGAAATGCCTAGTGCTTAATATTTCACTCACAAACATGGAATTGATCCCGGCTAGGGCAGCACTCCCATTCACATGGGCAGAAAAATCAATCCCATATCTTGGAATTCATTTAAGAGCATCTCATTCTGACTTATTCTCAACCAATTATCCTCCTGTATTAAGACAGATCACAAATCTAATAAAACAATGGTCACAACTTCCTTTATCCTGGATAGGGAAGATTAATGCAATCAAAATGACTATTCTACCCAAATTGCTTTATCTATTCAGAGTCCTCCCTATTCCAATTCCTTCCTATTTTTTGAGAATAGTACAAAAAAGAGCAACTTCGTTTATATGGGGCTCTTCTAAACCACGTATACCTATACACACACTACATCTTCCCAAAAATAAAGGAGGCCTGGGATACCCTAATTTTACTAACTACTACAGAGCAGCACATTTGGCCAGTCTGACCAAATACCATGCAAAACAGGAAATCCCATTATGGGTATTTATAGAGGCTTCAGAAAATGACCCTCTATTAATATCAAATTTATTATGGCTTGATCCTAAAGACCGCTTTAAAATTCATAATCCCATAACTAAACACTTCTTATCTCTCTGGGATAAACTAAAAACCAAATATCAGTTACAATCTCCACACAATCCTCTCCTTTCTTTTATCAGAAATCCGGCCTTTTATCCGGCATGGATCTACCCAAATTCTTTTAAAGCTTGGACAACATCAGGCATTCAGACACTAAATGACTTCATAGTATCTAAATCATTCCTTTCATTCCCATCGCTTAGAGAAAAATATGATCTACCAAACTCTGAGATATTTAGATATCTCCAAATCAAAAATTTCTATACACCATTCCTAAAGGGGGATACACCATTATCCCAATTATCCATTTTTGAATCAATCTGTACAAAAGATCCATTTGCTAAAGGTACAATTTCATCACTTTATAATCAATTATATGGAGTAGCAAATCTTAATAGACCCTCTTACGTTCAGAGGTGGGAGGAGGACCTGGGACGAACTTTAGAAGACACGGACTGGTCTAATATATGGCTCACATCTAAGTCATCTTCACCCAACATCTTAGCACTGGAAACAAATTATAAAGTCCTAACTCGCTGGTACCTTGTACCCGCTAGAGTGGCAAAATATTCACCTAATACCTCAACTCTTTGTTTTCGAGGATGCCCAGAAATAGGCACATATTTACACATATGGTGGACGTGCCCAGTAATCCAAACCTTCTGGAAGGAAGTCTTCGTGATTGCATCTAAAATATTTAAAAAAATAATGCAACCAGATCCATATTTAACTTTACTTAATCTAAAACCGGAATGGTTAACACTCTCTCAATTCAAACTTATGATCCAACTAATAACGGCTGCAAAACAAACAGTGGCCAAGGCATGGAAATCTCCTACATTGGTACTAGCAGAAACAATTCACAGAATGAATAATACAATGTCCCATGCTAAGATGGTAGCCATCGATCAAAATCAAATTCCAAAATTTGAAAAACTTTGGCATCCTTGGATAAAACAACAGTTCCTGTCAAATTTCAATGACTCTGTCCTGTTGCCATGGTAACAGATTAAATGACTTACAGAGACACCCATTCTAAGGCTTCAAAGAGAACTAAAAAGAATAATAAACTGACGAGCGGGACAACCTTGTGGACCATACCTCTTCCTTTCAACCCTTTTTCTTCTTTCTCTTTCCTTTTCTCCACCTTACGATTAAAGCTCATTATCAGAATTTATTTGACCTATATACACTCTACTTGTAAACAATATGTACAGTAGGTATAAATCATTTAAATACCTACAAAAGTAACTAAGGAAATTATATATATCTTTAATTTAGGTTTACGTGAACCTAATGTTTAATATTTGAAATTTCATGATATTTACCTATATAAACCCTACTGTAAAACAATGAGCTTACTTTATAGATCCTTGTAAACTTACTTTATGTATCTTTATAACATTGTATACTCAATAAACTTCTTTTGACAAGGAATACTGGTGAGGGGATGCACTGGACACCTTTGCTGCAATTGTGCTATATGCTGGGTGTCCAGTGTGCCCCTGTACCTTTAAGGAGGGGTGGGCTCCAGGCTCACCTGACCTCTGCCTATCCATTATAATGCATGTGCTTCTACTATGGAGGCTCTCAAAATGTATAGTTTAGGACTGCAGATAATACTTGGGTGCTGCAAAGTGGCTCTGCAACTTACGCATATATTTGTAAATGAGTGCAAACTAAACCCCTGTTTTTAACGCATACTGTTAGAGAGGATAATTTGGTTGGTTGCAGGCTGTTTAGTAAGTTGAGCTGGGAATTTTCTTTGGTTTTGTTTGACATGCGCCACCCTTCTATATGCTTCTTGCTGCAAAGGCCAGTTATAGGTGGGGCAGTGGCCATTTGTTTGCTTCTTCTTTAAAGGACAACTGTTTTTTTCAATAAACTAATATGTGCACCCCAAACCCTCATCCCAACTGCTTACTTAGCTCACCATGTATATGTGGGAAATATACACATACATACTATCCATAATCCTGCCAACTAGTACCTCGCTTACCTTTTCCCTTTGCTCAGACCTATGGGAAAAGCACATTTTGCCAACATACAGTGGATGCAGTCAGTCAGAATTTCCTTGCTGGATACCGGTTCTACTTAAAATTGAAGGCAAGACATTCCTTTCCACAATTTTCTCCAGCAGGGGAAATATATTCCTTTCTGATCCCCCAGGAAGCAATCAAATATTTCCTGGATCCGAACCTCTCTATACTGTAAAAAATATTGAGCTGGGTATTTATCAAAAAAAATTGAGGCAGCTATTTGCATCAGCTTTTTAAGTACTGTCAACTAAACTTATTTTTGTCTGACTCATTAGACTTTTCATGTTTTCAGTTTTGTTCTTTTAAGTAAAGCCAACTCAATTTTTCCAGTTTATAGACCATAGGTTCAAGCACAGCCAACTAAATTTTTCCAGTTTCTAGAAAAGTTTAAGTTAGGAACACATACATTAAGTTAATTACTTTTATAGCACTGTCAATATACACAGTGTTTTTTACATATACATTGTACATTCACATCAGTCCCTGCCCTCAAGGAGCTTTCAGTCTCAGATCCCTAACTCACATTCATATATACACATACTAGAGCCAATTATTATACCAGCCTGTCTTTGGAGTGTGGGAGGAAACCAAACACAGGCACAGGGAGAACAGTAAATAATGTTGTGGTTGGGATTTGAACCAGCGACCCTTTTGCTCCTAGGTGAAAATGCTAACCACTACACCACTGTGCTGCCCTATTACTTAGATACTGCATGTTAACATGTGAATTCTCCACCACAACATGGCTCCAGCACAAACATTTTTTTTACGGTTCATTCTGGGAATTAAATTATCACACACCTCATACAGGCCATCCATTAAAGTGACTGGAGATCAGGGTTACATTCTTTCAATTAAATAATTGGGCCTCTAGATCACACGACTTACATTACCGCAATTGTTGCTCAAACACACACGTGGGGGTGAATCTATATGAATCTGGTTTTCTATACCACCTCCAAAGTATCTGTGCACACTCTGGAAACAGTAACCATCACAAGAATACAGATATAGTATCTCACAAAAGTGAGTACACCCCTCATATTTTTGTAAATATTTTATTAAATCTTTTCATGTGACAACACTGAAGAAATTACATTTTGCTACAATGTAAAGTAGTGAGTGTAAAGCTTGTATAACAGTGTAAATTTGCCGTCTCCTCCAAAATAACTCAACACAGCCAAAAATGTGTAAACAAAAGTGAGTACACCCCTAAGTGAAAATGTCCAAATTGGACCCAAAGTTTCAATATTTTGTGTGGCCACCATTACTTTCCAGCACTGCCT
This sequence comes from Aquarana catesbeiana, assembly GCF_042186555.1. Lineage (NCBI taxonomy): Eukaryota > Metazoa > Chordata > Amphibia > Anura > Ranidae > Aquarana > Aquarana catesbeiana. The sequence goes on from NC_133324.1 coordinate 216,045,543, forward strand.
TAACCCTCTTGGGCATGGAGTTCCCCAGAGCGTCACAGGTTGCCACTGGAGTCCTCTTCCACTCCTCCTTGGCGACATCAAGGAGCTGGTGGAAGTTTGAGACCTTGCGCTCCTCCACCTTCAGTTAGATGATGCTCCACAGATGCTCAAAAGGGATTAGGTCTGGAGACATGCTTGGCCAGTCCATCACCTTTACCCTTACCTTCTTTAGCAAGGCAGCGGTCGTCCTGGAGGTGTTTTTGGGGTTGTTATCATGTTGGAACACTGCCCTGCAGCCCAAGCTCCAAAGGGAGGGGATCATGCTTGGCTTCAGTATGTCATAGTACATGCTGGTATTCATGGTTCCCTCGATGAACTGTAGCTCCCCAGTGCAGGCAGCACTCATGCAGCCCCAGACGATGACACTCCCACCACCATGCTTGTCTTTAGGCAAGACACACTTGTCTTTGTACTCCTCACCTGGTTGCCGCCACACATGCTTGACACCATCTGAACCAAATAAGTTTATCTTGGTCTCATCAGACCACATGACATGGTTCCAGTAATCCATGTCCTTAGTCTGCTTGTCTTTAGCAAACTGTTTGTGGGCTTTCTTGTGCATCATCTTTAGAAGAGGCTTACTTCTGGGATGACAGCCATGCAGACCAGTTTGATGTAGTGTGCGGTGTATGGTCTGAGCACTGACAGGCTGACCCCCTACCCCTTCAACCTCTGCAACAATGCTGGCAGCACTCATATGTCTATTTTCCAAAGACAACAAGTGGATATGACACTGCGCACATGCATTCAACTTCTTTGGTCGACCATGGCGAGGTCTGTTCTGAACATTTTGTTTGTAGGTGTGTTATGGGATCATATGCTATATCTATAAGGAAGTAAGATATGCATGGCATATTTACTCTGAAAACCTTGGAATACCAGCAAAAAATGGATGATACATTGATTTATTCAAGAGGTTAGGAAGTACAGCTCAAAGATACAGCTGCTAAAGTGTAAATAGAGTGTTCAGCTCATAGCGACTCTATTTCCATTATAAACATAAGGATTATATGTGGCATAGATACAGTTCTGATTAGTCTCGTGGACTGCAGGATCCAAGGAGATGTTAGCTCGTGCAAAAGATGAGATTTTCCAGAGACTATTTCCCCTGTGTATGGTTTATTTACATGTACATGTGTGGACTTGTATTTTGAAGCATAGTCTCAGCAGAGTTGCTTTAATTACAGAGTTGAAGCTTTGGTTCATTTGTATTATTGTGTTACTAAATTAGCTGGCAATGTACATGGTGCTGATTCACACAATGAAATCACCAAAGCCCAAGGATTATTTTTATCCTATAAATACGTAATTGTATTTAATCTAACTTGTTATTCATGGAATTCAATTCCTTTGCGTATCTAAGTTAATTTAGCACTGGTTTGCAAAGTGATCCGTAAGCTAATATGTAAAGCTGAAGTTACTGCAGGCAGATATAAAATACAGAAATCAATGCACTTCTGTATTCAATAATATATCACTAAACATATTTGTTTTTAGTGCAAGCAGTATAAGTACCTGGATTTGACTCTTGCAGAGACTGCGGCAGAGAAAGAAAAAGGCACAGGGAGATAGTTGAGAGAATGCTGACAAAGAGCATGCTAATAGGAGGAGAAATCAGAGTGACCAAGAAATTAGTTTATCGGTGTGCTACTTCTTCTTCACTGTGCAGTCACAGGCTGGGGGGGGGCATGGGTGTGGGGTGTCCATATTAGCTTAGGATTTGAGGTTGTCAAGATTGACATCTAGTGGTGGAAAAAGTTCTGCAGGGAATAACTTCAAATGAAGATATTACCACAAAATATGCTTTTTATTTTAACTTCTAATGTGATATAGTTTTTATACATTTTTTGTGGAGCTCTGCCTTAAAACACAGTTGAAATTAGACTTTAACAGATATTGATAACAAGTAGCTTGAGATTGACAGATACAAGGTCTGCAATTATCATGAATTCTTGGGAGATCTAAAGTAATGGAGGAGTTCTGGGGTTCTCAGCCAATCAGCATGGTGTATGACTGTGCTGGACAGTGTCAAGTCTCCTTTGCCATACCTCCACTGCATTATCAGCTACCTTTTCCTCACAGATGTCCATTTGCATAAAAGAGCTAAAGTGATTTAAAACCCTTACACATACCCAATGAAGTGACTAGCCTCAGGTGATACACAGAGATGAAATCCTCCTACATATGTACCTGTTTATCTGCAGCCCTCTCTTCACTATAGCCTTCCAAAACACACATTTTACACAGCATTTCCCAGCTCTAGAAAGAAGGGGGTGGAGATCTGATGCCACACACACCGCACAACTAGAGCACAGAGCTTCCTGGTATCTGAGCAGAGGGAAGGGACATCCCCCCACCCCCACAGTAAAACATACAGAGCTGAGGCTATGAGTCACCTGTTGTGTGCTGGAGGTGGTGGGCCATCTCCCAGGAGGCTGTTGTGTCAACTTAAATGCTTTTCATTGACTCATGCAGATAGCGGAGAAAGGAGAGATCAAAGAGGAACCAAACTTAGTGCTGTAGATTCAGGCTAGTACACACCATAGAGGGATGTGCTTTGTTTATTTTTTAAGTTCGAGGTTTACAACCACTTTAACCATTTCCCGTCCGCTCTATAGCCGAAAGACGGCTTCAGTGCAGACTTAATTTGCCGGGAGGGTGTCCATGGACGTCCTCCGGTGCTCGAGCGGCCTACGCGCCCCCTGCAGGGTGCACGCGGCGCGCTCTGTGATCAGCGAGTCTATGAGACTCGGCTGATCACAGATCGGAGTAAGCGGTCGATCCCGACCCCTTACCACGTGATCAGCTGTCAGCCAATGACAGCTGATCATGTGATGTAAACAGAGACGGTAATCGGCTATTTTTTCTCCTCACGCTACCAATTATTTTTGTGTATAACCCATACACTGACGGTAAGGGTCAGTTTTTTAGGGTGCTGGTGACGGGTCCTTTCTTCTCCATCTTATCAAACTCCTCCATTGATGGACTTTGTTTTGATCAACCTGGAATTCTCATATTATTGATTACATGATATATGAACTTTTTGTATATCACCACGTTCTGAATAGCGCTACACCTTTACCCCATATTTTTATTATTGCACCCAACAATATTGTGTCAGCAGCTTCATTTGTTATTTTTTCTACTTTTTATTAGCGCAACAAACTTGTTTTGTATACTGTGCCTATCAGTGTCGCCTTATCTGTGCCCATCAGTGCAGCCCATCAGTGCCCATCAGTGCAGCCCATCAGTGCCCATCAGTGCATCAGCGAATATCAATGAAGGAGAAAAATTACCCTTTTGCAAAATTATATAACAAACTTTTTTTTTCAAAAATGTTTGTCTTTCTTTGTTTGTTTAGCAAAATATAAAAACCCAAGTGGTGATTAAATACCACCATAAGAAAGCTCCATTTGTGTGAAAAAAATGATAAAAATTTAAGTTGAGTACAGTATAGCATGACTGCGCAATTGTCATTCAAAATTTAATTTGAGTGCAGTGTAGCATGACTGCGCAATTGTCATTCAAAGTATGACAACGCTGAAAGCTGAAAATTGGTCTGGGCAGGAGGGGGTTTAAGTGCCCAGTAAGCAAGAGGTTAAGGAAAAAACGGCAACATATTTAATTCTGTATATTTCCATCCAATATAAACAAAATAATAATGTATAATTTATTTCAGGCACTTATATAGCTCTGTCGTTTTACGCAGTGCTTTACATATACATTGTAGATTCACATCAGTCCCTACCCTCAAGGAGCTTACACTCTAATGTCCCCTAACTCACATTCATACATACTAGGGACAATTTAGACAGGATCCAATTAACCTACAAGCATGCCTTTGGAATGTGGGAAGAAACCCACGCAGGAACAGGGAGAACATGCAAACTCCAGGCAGGTAGTGTCATGGTTGGGATTTGAACCAGCAACCCTACTTACTGCTAGGTGAAAGTGCTATCCACTACACCACTGTGCCACCCAGTAAAACAGAATATGATATTGGCTCTGTCATAACTACCCCTGGTGTGTTACCAATAAAACTAGAAAAAGTCAAAATATTTGTGTGGGAAATGTACATAGGTAGCTTTATACCTGGGGAGAAATCCATCATACATAGCTTCCACCCCCATCACCACCTGCAGCTGTTACATTACCTAGCCACTGCCACAATTTGCTCAAAAACGAAAAATTCATTATCTTTTGACTGTGCGCATTTTGAACAAGCCAATATTACTTGATATGGTCTTCTCCCAGACTGACATCTCTGGAGAAACTATTCTGAATCTAAGCACTGTATGTACATAGTATGGTGCCACCCTCACCCGTTGTACTATACAAACGTTAAACAGATAACTGTGGAATAGGAAATACTTTGTGAAAAGTCAAAGACAGATGTAGATTGTTGACAGACCATCACATGTGCTAAGCATTCAGCAAATAAAACTCCTTTAGCAAATAAAAAATAAACTGTATCTGCAGAATGCACTGCACTGTTCATTTTTTCATGACATTTACATTTGGGAAAATAATTATTTGACCCCCAGCAGATTTTCTAAGTTTGCCTACTTATAAAGAAATGAAGGTCTATAATTTTTATCACAGGTGTATTTTAAATGATAGAGACAGAATATCAACCAAAAATCCTGAAAAAAAAATATAATACAAATGTTATAAACTGAGTTGCAGTTCAGTGAGTAAATACGTATTTGATCCCCAAGCAAAACATGACTTAGTACTTGGTTTAGAAACCCTTGTTGGCAGGCACAGAGGTAAGACATTTCTTGTAGTTGGTTACCAGGTTTGCACACATCTCAGGAGGGATTTTGATCCATTCTTCTTTACAGATCTTCTCTAAATCTTTAAGGTTTCTTGGCTGTTGCTTGGCAATTCGAAGTTTCAGCTCCCTCCATACATTTTCTATAGGATTAAGACTGGCTAGGCCACTCCATGACCTTAATGTGCTTCTTCTTGAGCCACACTTTTGTTTTGTTGCCTTGGCGGTATTTTGTCATGGTGGAAGACCCATCCATGACCCATCTTCAGTGTTCTGGCTGAGGGAAGAAGGTTCTCATGCAAGATTTTACAATACATGGCCCCTTCCATTAGCTCCTCAATGCAGAAAAGTCGGCTTGCACCTTTAGTAGAGAAATAGCCCCAAAGCATAATGTTTCCACCTCTGTGCTTGACTGCAGGGATAGTGTTCTTAGGGTCATAGTCAGCATTTTTCTTCCTCCAAACACGGCGAGTTGAGTTAATGACAAAAAGCTCAATTTTGGTCTCATCTGACCACATCACTTTCTCCCAATTCTACTCTAAATCATTTAAATGTTCATTGGCAAACTTCAGATGGGTCTGTACATGTGCCTTCTTGTGGGCACTGCAGGATTTCAATCCATGGCGGCGTATTGTGTTATCAATGGTTTGGTTGGTGGTTGTGGTTCCAACTGCCTTGAGAATATTCATAAGCTTCTACCTTGTAGTTCTGGACAGATCCCTCACTTTTCTCATGTTCATCCTTACCTCATGAGACGAAACCTTTCATGGAGCTCCAGACTGAGGGTGATTGATTTTTTTTTTTAAATTTCTTCCATTTGCGAGTAATCGCTCCAACGGTTGTCTCCTTCTCACTAAGCTTCTTGCTGATGGTCTTGTAGCCCATTCCAGCTTTATGCAGGTCTACAATCTTGTCCATGACATCCTTTGACGGTTCTTTGGTCTTTCCCATGATGGTGATGTTTGAATGGAAGAAACATATGTCTTTTATACACATACCAAGTTGACATTAGGAGCACCTTATTAAATTGACAGGTCTAATCTGTGTACCACATAAGCACTGTAGCCAATTTGTGGGAGCCAGAATTATTGTTGGTTGGTAGGGGATCAAATACTTATTTTACTTACTGAACTGCAACTCAATTTTTAACATTTGTATCATGTGTTTTTTGGTTGATATTCTGACTCTATCATTTAAAATACACCTATGATAACAATTATAGACCCTTCACTTCTTTGTAAGTGGGCAAACTTACAGAATCTGCAGGGGATCAAATAATTATTTTCGTCACTGTATATAAGCTCAGCAAAGCAAATGGCAAAAATAATGGAGAGTAATGAGTAAAACTTAAAGTATAACTAAAGTATAACTAAACTTTTTTTTTAGTTTTGGATAGAGTGCAGAGGGATCAGAACACCTGTCAGTTTTTATTGCTTTCTGTGCCCCCTGTAAGGAGATTCGCCCTCTCTATTTGTCCTGTTTACCGTTATCATTGAAAGTGAAAGTAAAAGAAAATCTGGGTTGTCCCTAGAACAGAATGGGCTATAAAGGGAAATCTCCACAATGGGGCACAGATGGTGAAAAAAAAATCTTACAGGGGTTATGACCCTCCCTTGCTCTATGCTAAGTTTTGTCTATAGATCTACTTTAAACTCTAGCCATTACCATTTTTGGATGGAATGTGAAAGATTTATAACCTATGTCACGGTCCCTGTTGGGGAAATTTCCCACCATTCCTGGTGACACAACACAGTCAGAGGAAATCCTTCAGACAAACTTACACCTTAGACAGGTTCCCAACTGTACTAGTAGTGTTCATTGCTGGCTGTGCTCCCATTACCAAGATTCTTCTCACTTTCTGTCCTAGGGGACATAACTAGAAGTGAAGTAAAGTTTTCCCAGTGAGGACACAAACTGCAATAAATACATGACTCGGGTTCTGAACATTCTCTTTTTAATGCAAAAAGTAATGTTATAGTAGGATTGTTACTTTAATCAGTAGTGACAATGGGAATGACATAACTGGCTGAAAGGAAAGCTGAAAGTTATTCCAGCTATCATTTTTGTAACATATAAAATTCAGTTTGTACCCTTTCAGCAACAATAAGAAAAAGCCATTGTAAGATTCTAAAGTCTCATGCACATGATCAAATTTTCCGACGGGAAATGTGTGATGACAGACTGTTGGCGGAAAATCCGACTGTCTGTACGCTCCATCGGACAATTGTTGTCGGATTTTTCTTCTTTAATGGGATAATAATGAAGCTGCTTTGCTGGTGATACTGATGGAATTATGGCAAACGTATTTTCAAAGGCTTTTTTTTCTAGTGATATCAAGAATAATATTATTATGCTTGTTATTTTTTTTTTTTTCGGTGCAAGTTACCACAACACCATTATCCTGTAGTTTTTAAGATCAAAGATACAACTATGTTGGTGTCCCTTGTTAATTTTACATTGGGAGTAGGCAGTTACATTTATAAAAATAAAACTGTCATTTGAAGTAAAACACATAGCCAAGTATTATTCTCCACAATTTTTTTATTGTGCATTAAAAAAAGAAAACATATAAAATTAGACATGCTATCTGCCAATAGAACTTAACCAAAAAGTGCATTCTATGCATCCAAAAATATAGAAAATATACCAAATAAAATCATTATTCGACCAAAAAATAAAATGAAAGCCTCATGCATGTGTCCTGCTTCTTAATATAGGGGGTCAACAATGTCAAAAGTTGGTGAAAGCAGGGGTCCATCATCTGGAGATAATTCCGAAAATCATCTGGATTATTCTCCTGGAGCTCCCGCAGCAAAGGCATATGACATAATTGGTCATGATTAATAAAGCAACCAATTTTTGGTCCAAGAAATCCTCCTCCTCCTGTTCCTGGACTGGACTTGGGTCAAAGCAATAACTCCAAGGCCAATAATAAATAATACGTTATCTTCTCTGATTCTGCAACATGCTTTGTTGATATACGGCCGTTCAGTAACTAACTGGAAAGCGCAAAATGAAAAGCGCGAAATGAAAAGCACCAAATGAAAAGCACAAATCAACACTCACCAAACTTCTACTAACAAGAAATTGGCAGAAGGAGCCCAAAGAGTGACGCGAAATAGCTAAAAACCACGTAGTACGTCACTACGTTCGTGTTTGTTGGCCGACAATTGTGTGCAGTTTGTATGCGAGACAAGTTCCTGGCCAACGCCCTTTGGACAAAAGTCCATGGTTTTGTCTGCAGATAATCTGATGGTGTGTAGGAGGCTTAAGATTAGGAAGGTTGTTAATTCATAAAACCATCACATTTGGGCCAAATATTGTCTGTGTGAAAATGAACTCACTCTCAAATTTTGGGATACCTTGAGATGTATATTTCAACAAACACATTTGGATTTTACGTTTTGGCTGCTAAAAAACATATTTTGTAACCAATGTATTAATAGAAGAGAGAAAGAGAGTATTTGTTCCAAAAATAGGCATCAGCCTTACGGGTCTAAAATCTAAAGGATAAGAGCTATGAAATAATACATGCAACTTAATAAAAAGCCAAATAGTGCCATAGATTAGATTTTATGAATGAAATAACACTGCCTTGTATTTATCCAGTGTAAAACATGTAGAGAGCGAGATCATGTGGTTTTGTAGGAGTGTCAACGTAGGCATTAGTTCTCCATTATTAATTGGGAAAGCATTGTTTCTTATGATGTAGCTAAAAATTCACAAGAACGAACAGAATAGAGATTCTTATGAATTGGCAACTTTAGCTTAGGAATGTGCACATGCTTAAATAATGTTTAGACCACTTACAACAACAATCCATTCTTGTCTGTGAATAAACACGTACGTAGGAAGAGCAATAATGAGTCAGTGTAAACCACTGTGTATGTGGGAATAAAGGGGTTAATATAGTTAAAAAAGGACTTCTGTGAACTGTTGGGCCATTGTTTCAAAAACTAAGAATAACGTGATCTTTAATTTGGCCAAATAAATTAAATCTTTCAAAGGAATGCCAACGCTGCATGGAATAAATTCACATGACATACATTTTTATGTCTTTTTGCGTTTCCCATTGAGAAAAGTGGTTTAACGCTTACCCATTCTATCAAAAAAATAAAATAAAGGTTTTGGGAAGGGGTGGCTTTAAGCTCACTGATGCAGTGCCAACAGTGGCAATGGTCCATAAGGTTTTTGACATAGAACATGCTATCCAAATATGTGAGAAAGGCAAAGAGGTGTATGAGCACTTGGATTTCTTGCAGAAGTGGTGATATACATATTTTAATCAGTTTTTATAGTCATGTCTAAAAAATATATTTTTTAGTTCTGAACGTTATACAAAAAAAAGTTATGAATAGAGATAGTGGCACATGTGTGTAAGGAGCAAAACCAGGATTGAATAGGTTTAAAGATGAAGTTGTGCATCACCAAGTGGGCAACAGTTGGCAAATAGCATTTTCAGAAGGTGGACCTTTTAGGAAAGTTTTACTCTAGCCATAACCTAAAATTAGTCTTTTTACACAGAACTTTTCTCCCAACATTCAACTTAAAGTGGATGTAAACCCGATTTATGAAAGTTGAGCTGAGCACATATATGTGTGGTCTTTTCTTATCTCTCTCCAAAGCACTCGAAGAGTCCCGTAGCTGTCTCTTGCTCAGTAGCTCTGTTATTAGCCTCATAACTTCTCACGCGTTCTCCGAGACGGGAAATAGAAGTGGGTGTCAGGGGAGGTTGCTATAAATAGATTAGCAGTCAGCTTGCTGTCTAAGAGCATAGCTCTGCTGTCACGTACCTGACAGTAGAGCCTGATATGCAGGTGACGGCCTCTTACCCCTCTGACTCGGGGCCTTTTGGTAAAGCAGACAGGAAGCGCAGGAGTGCAGAGTCACGCGAGTGCCTGATGGGTCGCAGACTGTGGAACTGGAAGCAGCTGCAGGTGGAACGGTAGTTCAGCAGGATTCTCCAGATAGCAGAGAAGCCAGGTACAAGCAAGCCGGGTCATACACTGGCGGACACGTCAGGAGCAGGTGCGGAGGCAAAAGCATAGTCAGGACACAGGCCGGGTCGATGATGGGCTGGCAACGAGGTAGTAGAAGGAGCAGGCAGATGTGGTGGTCAGAACAAGCCGGGTCAGGTGCAGGCAGCAAACAGCAGAGTCGGAGGCAAGCCGGGTCAGATCACAGGTACAGGTATCAGATGCAGGCAAACAGGAGCGCTGTAGAATGGACAGCACTGGGTCTAGGCACTGACTGAGTTTAAATAGCCTGTTGGGCACCAAAAGCTGTCACAGGGTGCGCGCGCGTGCTGGGGTGCACGTGCACACGCGCATGCGCGCGTAAGTGCGTTAGCGCGCCAGCGCACTGGCATTCTGACTGAGCAAACAGACTGTCTTGGATTCCCATCTCGAGTACTGGCATGCCCTTCTTGGCAATGCGCGTGTGCGCGGGCATATGCGCACACGGCCGCACACAGATGCACCGGAGGTGTTCTGACAGAGGCTGAGGTCACAGGTCGTCTTCTTCGGCCACCATCTTGGGTACTGGCTAGCCCTTCCTGACATCTGCATATTCCTTTCTTCCTTTGCTTATGAGGAGTGGGGGTGTGTGCCTTTCCTCCAATCATCTGTCTTGGCTGTATGCCAATAATCCACTCCCAGTGCTAACCAGGAAGAGAAAAACTTTAACACGAAGAGCACTTTCTAAAAGGTATATACAGATGAAGACAGCAGATTAAAACTTATATTGGGAGATTAGTTTTATCTCTGTGTATCATCTGTGTATATGCAAGGGTTTACATCCACTTTAAAAAAAGCATTCAGTGCATAAATATGAACCTGCAATGGTTTACATTGCATTAGGGCAGCCCATTCATTTGAGAATGAGGATGCATTAGGGTGCCATTCATAATGAGCCCTATTGGTTACAAAGATGTAAACAGGACCTAAAAGCTGATGTCTGGTCAAAATAAAAAAACTTTCACCCTGGCTTTAATCTCTTCCCAACACTAACCCCTAAAATCCAACCCTTATCATGTGTTCCTCTCATTCCTATCAATTAAAACTACCCTGAAAATGAGCATTTTACAGTTATTTCCCCCTACTTTCCACATTTAATCAAAACACTAAAACAAGCTATTAACATTTACCCTCCCCAAACATATAGCTCCTTAATGAGGAACTGCAGTCCACTTTGCATATTATTTTATGTATACTGTGATTCCGTACTTTCCAAATATGCTGCAGAAAGTGGGCAGCTGAAGCTGTCACCTGTTCACTTCCTGGATTTACACAAACACACACAGAGGCACACCTCCAGCTCTGCAGCCCTGCAGCTTTTATTGGCCCTCTTATGACTCATCCGCCTCCCTTCCTGGCAAATTCTCAGGAGAGTGAGAGAGAGAGCTGTGCATGATGTCATAAGCCTAGGCTAATGACCAGACAAGAAAAAGGAAGTGGGCTGTATAAGGTATTTACTGGCAGAAAAAAAATGTTTTACTATCCAAAGTTAAAACAACAAGGGCAGAAGATTTAATAGATGGAAAGTTGAAAAAATTACTGAAGGTCCGCTTTACGTGGGCCTTTAACATTTTTTCACACCCTCCAACACTTAACCTCTACAGTGAGCCAGTTACATCTCCAGATGCTAAGTGCACAGATGTGCACTGTCATAATGCACAAGTACATGCATGTTGCACTATGGTGACATTCTAAATGGCCCCTTATTGCACATATATAGTAGTTCTTAAAGGACGTGCGCTACAACCGACAGCACTGCATGGCTGTGCCTTGTTGCATTGCATTGAAACAATTTGTGCAGGTGTGTTTTTAGGTACATTGCAATATTTTGACAGCCTATTCAAAACCAATGAATTAATGCACTGCATAAATGTGAAAGGAATAAAAATCAAACCAATAAACTGAGAAGAACTGTGACCTAGCCTCTAAACTAAGCCTAAAACACTGATATCATGCTGCGTACTCATTATAAAGTAAAATAATAAGAAAATGCAACAGGAAGATGAAAGTTACTTATAATGGTCACCACAGTTGGACAGATGTGGGAACTCAGGCAGTTGACAATTAATTCCACTAGCCTGTATTCAGAACTGAAATATCAGCCTTGAAGAACCAACTCTTTAAGCTTCTTTCCACACTGAAAATTGAATAAATGTATGAAAAAAAAGGCTGTGTGCTTATAAACTGCTATCAGCAGCATTTCTGGTCTGCTGGCTCCAGCAGCATTGAATATGAAGAGCTATCAAACCAAAATGAGATATCAACATCCCTCCAAAACAAACAGTCTGCAAGGTTCGCTGCAGCATGATTAGATGAAGAGTGGAAATAGCTGAGTAATTTATCATTTATTTTGCAGACAATCAGTATAAGAGGCTATGTATTTGCTGCAATTAAAATAGAAGGCTTTCTACACTAAAGGCAGGATAACAGTCTACTTTAGAAATGGTTACTTGTAGCAGCCATGGGTCTTCACATTACCAAGAGATATTTCCTGTTCTCAATATGTTATAGATACCTCTTTAGAAAAATCATACTAAAAATTCTGCAACTATATTTTCAGTTAGGAATATACAATAAAATAATATCATAGAAATTGTTCAACTATTGATAAGGATAATATTTACTTGGCAAAACATTTCTAAATTATAGATTTTTTTATGTATTCCAATACAGGGCTCTATATCATATTAAAACAGGTTATGTTTTCTTTTTTTTGGGGGGGGGGGGGTATTTTGGGGGGGTGTTATGTTTTTTTCTTTTTTTTTGTTGCATAAAAAAGCATCTTTTCACTTGAATATAATAAGAGATGTTGGTAACCAATATGCCTTGTGGCACCAATATTTAGGAATTATTGACTTAGCAGTAATCATAACTGAATTTATTATTTTCTTTTACCATGTGGTTAAATTAGGATTAAGTAAGCATTGGAAAAATTCAGTTCCCTTAATTATTACTGTCCTCTTCAAGATTTTATGAGATGATTTTGAATATTTTGTTCCAAACTGTATAAGAGGACAAGTAAATTGGATATATCTACAATGTATTTGAGCCGCGTGCCTGATTAAATCTCCCGGCATGAAACATTGAAGTGTTTGTTGAATTTGGATCAGTGGCGGCTGGTCAACAAGAGCAAAGGGGCCACCCCCCAGCCCATGGCACTGCCCCCCAAGCCCACACCATCTCTGCGGCCATGCACTGTGGGGGGCACCAGACCAACAGGTCCCTACCTGATCCGTCACCCCCTCACAGGCACATGACCACAGCCTGAGGCCCCAATTGGCCAGTTTTATGTTGTCCTTGGGCGCTGAGCACTGCCCCCCGAGCCCCCCCACCCTGAAAACCCAGTGGACCTGGCCTTTCTGCCCCAGCCAATCAGCCACCTTGAATATCTGGGCCAATGAAGCCAAAAATAGCCGGCCTGCAAAGTGTGACGATACTTCAGGAGAGACGAATAGCTGCGCTAGCTTGACATGTGCACACCTCTGTGAGAAGCGCTAGAAATTTAAGCTGAGCGATCTGACCGACCGGGGGGGGGGTTCTTTTTGTGTCAGGTACCATCTGTGCAATAAATTGCATTGTAACTCTTGGTATCTGATGTAATTTTTGTTTTTCACTGACAGAGAACGTTCAACTTTTGAGTCTAAAAGAGTATCGTCGTAGCACTTTCTTAGTCACTGACTCGATACAAGAATGCATATCAGGACTTCACTTTGATTTCATTTGGTTGGGTACTAAAGATAGACAGAAAACTAGCAATTTATAAGGAGGTCAGCAAAGGCAACATCCATATTTCTTTTAGGACAAATTTCCATTAAAGAGTATCCAAGCCCAAAAATATAATGTATTGCAGTTTACCAGTTCTTAGATGTGGTGGCTACATTAGTTTTCATCTTTCAGGCTAAAAACAATACTTGTTACACCCTGTAAACTAAACAAAAGGCACCATAAATCTTTATCGTTATTGTGCAATATCCTGTGCCTATTATTCCACCATGTAATAGAGATAAACAAAGACAGACATACCATAATTGAAGTCCAGCCTGTGTGACAACCATGGCTGCTGGAATATTTACAATGGAGAGATGAGTATAGACACAAAGGGACAGGAAGCGTGTTATTCGCTGAATTATTAGGTGAAAATAAAGGAAAAAAAGCATGAAAAGATAAAATTAAAGCGGACACTACATCTAAGAACTGGGCAGCTGCAATGTATTATTTTTCTGTTTTGGGGTTTAGCTAGGCCTTAAGCTAGCTGTACTCAGGCTGAGATAATTAATGTATGATTTTGACCATTTCAGGACAGTCATATGATAATCTCGTGTAAGGATACATTAATAATTGCAGGAGACTGGCGTCGTCTTGTAGGAGGCCTGCTGGATGAATATTTTGAAATAATTTGTTGCTAAAGTCATCTAAGATGAACAGAACCACACAGTATGGGCACATAGGCAGTAGCTGGGAATCTCTTGACATGCAGTGAACTGTGGAATTGCATAGTGGGTGCAAAAGGATTGTCCAAGAGCCACTATCAAAGTAGACATTTTCTAAAGCAACTGTGTAATGTTTCAAATAAGCTCTACTTTCTATCATTAAAATATAGTAATTTAGCTGCAGGAAGGAAGCATTTTCCCAGTCTCATTTTCCCCAATGATGCATTTTCTTACCAAGTCACAAGGTGAAAGGCTGCAGCAGAGGGCTGATCTGTGTCATAAATATACTCTATGTGGATTGTACAGCCCTCCTACATATCCTTAACCCTCCAGATGCCTTGGCTGCTTTATTAGATGTCATCTTGTTTATGAATGAAAGGACTTGTATTTCGGACTCTAAAGACTGGTAATGTATCACTGCTTTAAAAATAGGATTCTACCTAGGGTGCCTTGTGAAGGGGTCTAAGCAGAACCATTGAGCTTTACTAACTGGATTTACAGTAGTTACTGTATGTAATATCAGACTTTAATAGCCCAGTGTCCAACACCTTGTAATTAGATCTTTTGAGCCTAAACAAAAATGGCCTCCTGGGAAGAAAAGCAAAGGTTAAGTCTAAAGTCAGGTTACGAATTGTGATCTCTGTGAGCAGTAAAAAAAACCTGCTTATTCACACAGCCACACATTAGCTAGCGCTGAGCTGCATCAGGGCAGCCTATCTAAGTGAATGAATACGCATCAGGTTTACGGACTCAGCTGCACAGCAAAGTTTGACAGTTACTTTAAGCAAAGCAGAGACAGTGCATCTAGGGGCCTGTACCCTTCCCTTTATACCTGTCAAAGCTGGCTATGTGAATCTGTACATGTAAAGCATATCCATTCATGTATATAGGCTGCCTGCATGCAGTTCAGTGCTGATACAGAAAGATAACCAAATGTCTTGTTGTGCTGTATGGGGCTGAGCACCCGAGCGAATAAGCAGCATTTATGCACAACTCACACTAGTGGGCACCTACTGTGTGTATGGGTCCTTAGAGTGAGTCATACAAGGCAATATCTCTCCCTGCATGGATGCTGCAGAGAAGGATTTGACGTGGCCCTAAATACATTTCATATTACTTTGTAACCTAAGCACTGACTGAGTGAAGATATATTGGTGAATGCCTGCATATCTAAACTCTAAACCTCAATAGCAGGGATATTACTAAACTACATGCATTTATTTTTTATTAAAATAGGTTCAAATCAATTTAAATCAGTTGACTATTTTTATGTTCTTCAATAGAAGTCTTGTTTAGGAACATCTTGGAGCTTTTGTGCTGAGAACATAACATCAGCAGGTCATGAATGAGCAGCGGCAGTGCCCACTGTGGTCACTGTGTGGTCTTGTTTTTCCTCCCGAACAAGTCCTATGGATATTATAGCACTTCAAAGGCTTTTAATTGGGAAATAATGGTGGAATTTCATACTATTACACAGAACTGCTTTCTTGTAGTTGGAAAAAAAAAGAACAAAGCAGCAACTCCTGTTTTCTTTCCATTGTGCTTTACATATAAAAGGCACCTATTTTGTAATTTTTGATTTCATCTCCTTTAATGGCTGGCCGCATGAAGATTACATACATAAAAGAAAAACTAGTTGATTATATTACAATTTTTACTAAAAAATAAATAAAAAATAGAACTGACAAAAAGAAGCAACTTACTTGGCACTTTTTTGTGAACCTGAGCTTTGGCTATGCAGTACCAAGAAACATTTTAAACTGAACCCTCATAGTTTATACTTAATTTGCTGTCCTTGACACAGTTACTGCCAGGAGAGGTAGGCGGAAAAATCCTGTGAAAGGTTTAATGCCCCGTACAAACGGTCGGATTTTCCGACGGAAAATGTGTGATAGGACCTTGTTGTCGGAAATTCCGACCGTGTGTAGGCTCCATCACACATTTTCCATCGGATTTTCCGGCACACAAAGTTTGAGAGCTTGCTATATAATTTTCCGACAACAAAATCCGTTGTCGGAAATTCCAATCGTGTGTACACAAATCCGATGCACAAAGTGCCACGCATACTCAGAATGAATAAAGAGATGAAAGCTATTGGCTACTGCCCCATGTATAGTCCCGACATATGTGTTTTACGTCACCGCGTTCAGAATGATCGGATTTTCCGACAACTTTATGTGACCGTGTGTATGCAAGACAAGTTTGAGCCAACATCCGTCAGAAAAAATCCTAGGATTTTGTTGTCGGAATGTCCGATCAATGTCCGACCGTGTGTATGGGGCATAAGTGTGTCCAAGTCAGAGCTTACACAGGACTGAGGACTCTCTCTCCACCCCCATGAGATGCTGCTGGTTCCAGAGTAGCCAATTGGCAGCACTGGCTCTGTCACATGGGAGGAAGGGAAGTGACTCAAATTCTTTCCTATGCCTCAAATTAAGGGATAACTCTCTTTGCTCCTGCTTACAAACATGACACAAAGCAGGGGAGGTGAAGGGCAGGCAACGTGTTGCCTTGCCCTACATGGTAAAACAAAGTTCACTTTAGGTTCCAATAAAGGGCACAGGTTCATAAAATAAAAAATTCTAAAGAAAATCTATGGCCACAGCATTCTTTCATTTTATAACATAAGCATAGTAATAACAATACAAACAAGAGTATCTGGCAATCCAATATAAGCTTATGTGAAAACTCTCCTTTCATGTTGCAAGTGCTGCTGGTTTGCTGGTGTCAGAGGATTGTTCACAAAAGAACTGGCACATCTGCCAACACTCAACAGGGCCACACACAATGTTTTTCAGTCACTCAGGCATGTGTCCGTGTGAATGCGCACGGCGCAAAGGGCTGCGAACATTGGTGTACATTCATGCACGCAATGCATGACAGATCCTGATGCCCAGTGGCCTATTTAAAGTCAGCAGTCTAATCTACAATTTTCTGGATGATCGTCAGCCCCCTGTGTGTTCCTGTGTTCCTGCTTATGCTATTATTGGATTCCCTGTTACCGACCAGCTTGTCCTTGACCAGTCTTGTCTCCATCCCTGGCTCTGATCCATGGCTTGTTCTACTGACTCTGCTTTGCTTGATTTCCCAGTGTATGACCTTGGCCTGCTCTCCTGATTCCTCTGCTTGCTTCTGCTCCTGACTGAACTCCCATGCATGACTACTGGACTGGTTCTCTCATTACTGCCTGGTGCTTCTGAGGGACTCCTGCTCTGCAGTGCATCCTGCTCATCCGGCCATCATCCGGTGAACATCTCTTCAGCACTCCGGCCTAACGCAGCTGGCAACCCGTGGGTCTGTGAGCGTAGCATCTTCTGTTACTACCTTCAGGGGTGCTCTGCACTCCGGTTGCAAAGGGAGCCCTCTCAGCACTCTAGCCTCCTACCTGGTACGTGACAGCTGACCATTTCTTTCTGCAACTTCCTGGATTCCCTAAATGCGTTGCAGCTTCTCCTCTGCTGTTTACTTTCAATTGCTAAGGACTGCATATTCAATGGTACTTTTCTACCTGCAAACAGTGATTCCTGTACTGACTCCACATCCTGAACCACCTCCTTTCAGCACCTCTGTAGGTCAGAAGGCAGGCTCTGTGAAATGTGTGACACAGTAGTGCCTGTTCACAGGGCATAGTGAATATGGGTCACAGAATTCAAGGAAGTAAATGTGTGGGATCTGCACAAATATAGTTTACAAATATATGAATTTACATTTTGACCATAAATATGCTTTAAGTAAAAATAAAACAGCTTTGAGTTGAATTTGCAAGTTGTAAAAGTGAATGACAGCATTAATACAGAAATGTGGACAATCTATGGTAAGGAAAATTGCTTTCTGTTAGTAGATGAAGTCTAGAGTCTAGGCAGAATCAAAAAACGCCAACTATTTCTGCTATTGATGATTAATATATCTAAAATGTATTTTTACAATATCTTCCATAAGTAGCTGAATTTAATTTCATATCAACTTCTTTTAATGGACAGTAATGTTACGTGACACAAGAAAGTAGATGGTGGCTCCTTATTGCATGACAAGTGTATTGTCACAGTTTTTTCAAAACTATTTGAGACAGTCAACCAGTTATACTAGGAAGTTAGCAAGGTTGGGGTGATACACTTTGTCAGTTGGATCCTTGTTACTTTATCAGTTGTACTTTGCCAACTTCTCCGTTCACTCCCATTTTGCAATATTTCATAGTTGGCCAGACTTGAATAGAGACTCTTTGTTCTTCTGTTTCTGCGAATAGACCACAGAGAACAGAGATCACTGGATATGTTCTGTCGCAGTAGTTGTGCTCACTAGACCTTAATTGATATGTTGATGCTTTGTTTGCAAAGTTTTCAACAATGTGTTTTATAGCGTCACCTATTAAATGGAGATGTTAACGTAAAACATTTTTGGAGGTCGGTTAATTCCATTTCTCACAATTATGATATTGCAGGCCTTAGAGTTGGAAATTAGAACCAAACTTTGGTTTTATAAAATTAAATCAAAACAAGTGTATTTACATAACTGTACAGTATTTTATCTGTATATATACACCAAATTTGTTCCACTGCTCAGGCTTAACTAGGTCCTTTGAATATTTCTTTAGGCCTGGTCAACCAGGTGAGGCCTCACAACCATAGACAGCAAATGAGGCAATTTGAAAGCGGCATTCACATCTGTACGTGCCTTAAATTGATTGTAAACGACCACCTTGTAAAACAAATGATTCAGGTTAAAATAGAAATAAAAAGCTAAATATTTGTCTATAAATATAAAAAAAAAAAAATTATATAAAAATATAATATTTTTTTGTCTGATCATTGCCGGCTGAGTTCCTAGTATAGCTAGAGAACTGACCAAGCTGTGTTCTCCTGCTTAGTGTGATCAGTTTTTAATAGGAAAGCAGAGGGACTGGCAGGAACACCAGGTATTTCACATAAAGGAAGCAATACAAAGAGAACAGGAGACTTTCTCATACAAGTACATGGTACAGAAGGCACATATCAGGAATATGAAATGTTGGGGTAACAAACACTTTAAAGCACACGTGTTAACGCATGTTAATGTGCATTGTGTTAAGGTAGCCCATTTCATTAAGACATAGCAAAGACCAAGAAAAATGCAACTACGCCATTTTTGCTAAAGGAGCGCACCATAAGGCATAATACACTACAGTGTTATCATGTGTTGCAGTGAAGTGCTTTAGTGCATTTGGTTGCTGTTGCAAAGGTGTGAAGCTGGCCCTAGTGTACCATTTTGGAAGGGAAAGATGGGAAGGGGGTGGGGAGTCAAACCTTAACATGGCCAGTTATGCGGGGTTTTCGTTTTTTTTTTACTGGGTTTGGGAAGGGTTCGAATCATTGTTGGATTCTTATTCCTATCTGTCTCTACTAATTTCTCCCTACTTTCTTTTCTGATGACATTTAGGATATCATCAGTTCAGGAATTAACAGATAATCTCTGCACTCTATGTCCAACATATATAAAAATGGGCCCAGGGTTAAGCTGTAATATTCACCCCTCTGTGTCTTTGCAAATTTTTCCACCTGTATTTGGAAAAGATTCATGTGTACTTTTGTGTCTCGAAAGGTTTTATAGGGATATTAGAGAGGAAGACAGTAATGGAGCTCAGAAATGAGGGCATGCAGGAAAATGACTTCTCACCTCCCTCCTTTAGACTTAACATTTCCAAAAATAAATATATGGGCTGCCATTGCAAGTGGTATTGAACCCAAAACCAAAATTGTTATATATTGCAGCCATTGGTGTGCTCAGCCTATTGCATTAGAGCGTGCACTTCAAAGTTCCAGCATATATGCATGTGTGACGAATTTACTGGCCTCCTCCCTGCTCTCTATCCTGAAACAATGGGGGAGGGGGGGTGCAAGGGAGCACACAAGGATACCCGGGCAGCAGAAAGAAGAGTGCACAGGGACAGGAGGGGTGGCATATATTGGTACCAATCCCCTGTATTTACCTCTTGTGACAGCAGAATGTTGGCGAGAGGGAGAGGAGGAGAAGCCTACTTTCAGCTGCTACTTTCACAGAACTCAGTGTTTCCTCAGTGTTTCCACTCCTCTAGGTGCACCACCAGGTCATGTTTTCTGTATTTTCCTCAGGCTAAAAACGACTGTGCGAATTACTAACAGTGATCACCTGTGCCAAATTCTACAAGTATAGAAAACATGACCTGGGTTTGCATCTTGAGGAGGAGAGTTGGGAAAAACTGCCCTAACTAATGTGAATTGTAATGTTTCTGTGTTTTTAAGAATATAAAACCCCAAATGCGAAGGTGCCCCCAAATTGGGCCTTAACATTCTTATTTCCCTCATGATCCCATGCCTAAAATGTGTATATTTCCATACATCTAGTTTGAAAAAAGCCCCAAAACACACAATGGTCTTGATTTACTAAAGGCAAATCCACTTTGTACTGCAAGTGCATTGCAAGTGCACTTGGAAGTGCAGTCGCTTTAAAACTGAGGGGAAGATCTGAAATGAGGGGAAGCTCCACTGATTTTATCATCCAATCATGTACAAGCAAAAATGCTGTTTTTTATTTTCCTTGCGTGTCCCCCTCAGATCTACAGCGACAGCACTTCCAAGTGCCCTTGCAGTGCACTCGTACTGCAAAGTGGATTTGCCTTTAATAAACCCCAGTGTGTCAACATGTGCAATCTAGCATCATTGGGGATCAATGGATGCATTTTGGGGGTGCAACCCCTTCCTCATACCTAAATTAGCTCAGAGGAAGGGGTTGCACCCCTGAAACACATCCATTGATACCCCGTGATGGTAGATAGCACATGTTGACATACTGCGTGTTTTGGGGGTTTAGAAAAAAAGATGTTTGCAACTACACACATACTCGGTATGGGATCATAAGGGAAATTTTATTGTTATGCCTCTACATGTATGTGGCTTCAAATTTTGGCTTTTAGAGGGGTGAGATCACCCCATATGAGGAAGGCTACATCCACACAGTCTTGGGATACTAATGTCTCATTTGGCCTTCACTTTAGCAAAATCGAACTTTGTATGTTCCTGAGTTTGGGATCTGTATCTAATGTTTTAGAACATGCCTGTTTAGCCACAAAAAAGGAGAAATAATGCAAAACATACATGTTATACACCTTAAAATGCACATGTGAATGTGCTTTGAGTAAAATGTTTTTTACTAAAAATGTGTGGCTTATTATTTCAGTGCTCAATACCAGTGTATTTGTTAAATTGTTGTAGTTACAGTGACAATGTCCTCCTAAATGTGGCCAACTCCTACAATTTTAGGCCTCAAAAAAATCACAAGAGTTGAACAGGCATAATGTTTTTGAACTTCATGCATTAGATTCATTAAGAAAAAAACATTGTATGTGTGTAGCAGACCCACAGCACACCATAATAGTTAGCTGAAGAAGATATTGTCACCTCATGTAGCAAATAAGGTACATTTGCACTATTGTAGCAAGTGGCCAAAATAAAGCCCATTTGTGAACATATTAGACAGATAAGAAACACAGACAACATTAGTTCAAATGAAATCTGAGTTTATAATCTCAAAATAATATTAGACATGATCAGCTACAATTTGCTGCCAAGCCACTGCCCCTCTACTCACAAAATAATCAAGGTATTTCTGCCATAAATTTCTGGCAATTTGTGAGGGCAATCCAGCCCAGGCATTTTCAATAGGGGTCAGCACTTCCACAGATGGCTGAGCTGCAGCCTCTTCAGCTGTGCCTGCCACTGCAGGGTGCACGTCACTTGGCAGTGAGGCAAGGTAGCTGGTAGCATTCCTCCTTAAAAAATTATGTAGTGTACAACAGCAGAGGACCACATGGTTGATCTTGTAGAGTGCCAGGTTGAATGGAGTCAAAAACAGCCTGAAATGACTCGATAGGATGCCAAAGAGGGGTAGTGTGTATGGGTTTTGCAAAGTCAGCAGATAGAGTATTTGTATCTGTTGACTTAGCATTTTTGGGGGGGAGGGAGGGTTCCAAATGAGTTTGGGCCCCAAAAAAATGGCCTCTTGCACTCTGCCTGAATTTAAGGACAACATTAACATTTGTACACATTTTAGGAGGCATGGGAATCCAGAGGGGGCATGGGGATCCAGTGAGGAGGGGGGGTGGGATTACAACAGAGGACAATCTTGGCATCGGGGCGGGGGCAGAGAGAGAGGGGGCTATTACCAAGGCCAACCTTGGCCAAACTACAATCAGAGTCCCTATCAGAACTGCTAGGAAGCCCCGCAATGGTCACAGCGGGACACACCTCCTTGGGATCATGGTACCCAAAGAAAACCCCTAGAGGTAAGAGAGAAGGAAGGAAGAACAAAAAGAAAGAGAGACCAATAGGTGAGGGCATCTTAAATCTTAGTGATTAAATTTTCACCACTAATGAATTGAGGGTGCTGGAGTTGGGTTTAAAATATGCCCCGTATGTAGGGTTTAACAAATTTGATGCCTTTATTGACACCGAGAAATTTGTGAGGAAGCTGAACATTAAGAAACATTTTGCTGAAAAGCCCATTGTAGGAGGGACTAATCCTACTGTCTTTCATGATAGTGGTTTGAGGAATTACTCCACTTTCAATCCCAAGAAATCCTCCAATCATTTTTTGGAAACTTTTAGAGCCATGGTAAAACAAAATATCAGATCTGATATCTGATCCAAAGCAGGACTGGTAGGAGAAAAGTGAATATACAAAAAGGATAGAGACTCTTGAAAAAAGGAAAAATATAGCCATTAGAATGGCAGACAAAGGGGGGGAACTGTTGTATTAAAGAGGGAGCAGTATGGGCGGTGGGCCCAGGGATAAAGATATTAACGGCTAGGGCCAAGGAGCGGTGGGTGATGGTTGTCCCGGAGTTGTCAAAGGAGCAGTGGCAAGAGGTACTGGACACGTATTTGGGGTCTGTTATCTCCTCTACAGACAAAATGATTCAATTTCGGTATCTTCATCAGCAGTATTATACTCCAGTTAGACTTTACCAAATGCAAAGAAAGGAAACAGCTATCTGTCATAAATGTATGGAGGAGGAAGGCACTTTACTACACATGGTATGGGAGTGCAAAAAAGGTGAGACCACTGTGGTCACAGGTGACGGAATTTATCTCCGATAAATTTGCTTTGCCTAACATTTGCTCCCCCTTACGTTGCCTCCTTTTGACGGACTTCCGACGGACTTTCAAACGAACGGACTTGCCTACACACGATCACACCAAAGTCCGACGGATTCATATGTGATGACAAACGACCAGACTAAAATAAGGAAGTTGATAGCCAGTAGTCAATAGCTGCCTTAGCGTCTGTTTTCATCCATCGGACTAGCATACAGACGAACGGATTTTTCAACCGGACTCGAGTCCGTAGGAAAGATTTGAAACATGTTCCAAATCTAAAGTCCGTCTGATTTTCGACCGAAAAAGTCCGCTGCAGGTCCAATGAAGCCCACACACAGTCGAATTGTCCTACGAATTTGTTCCATCGGACAAGTTTGGTCAAAAAGTCCATGAACAGAGTTTTTTAGATCTAGTTTTAATGAAGGGGGGACAGTTCTACTACTAAAACCTTCTTCAAAGAAATGGACAGGAATAGTTATATACCTACGGCAAGCTGTCACCACCCGCAATGGTTGGGAGGGATCCCGAAGGGACAGCTGATGTGGGCTTGATGCAATTGCGATAACCTGGATGATTATCTTACACAGTCAGATTTAATTGTTGAGAAATTTAAAGAAAAGGGATATCATGAGTGCAGTCTACTCCCATTGCAGAGACAGATAATGGGAATGGATAGATCTGCACTCCTGATGGATAAACTTAAAAATAGTGAACAGATAGCCTTTCTAACAGATTTCAGTAGACACTACAAGGAGGTAGAGCATATAGTAAAGAAACATTGGTCCATATTACTTGTCTTGTCCCTACAAGACTTTAGCTAGTCTAATCCCTAAATGTCCACAACTCATCTACCGTAGAGCACCTAACTTAAGAAACATATAAGCTCCAAATATTTATGACCCCCCCCCAAAAAAGAAACCTTTAGACCAAAAAGGCTTTTTCTAATTTCGAAGGTGTAAAGCATGTAAAACCATGAGGAAAAATATTAGGAAAATAGATAAATTTAAATCTTTCAGCAACGGTAGATAGTTCAGCATAAAAAAGTTCATTACATTTAAATCCACACATGTCACATATGTTGTGGCATGTCCTTGTGGGTTACAGTATATTGGGCGAACCACAAGGTCTTTGAGCATCAGAATTAATGAACACCTCAGTAACATTAGGAAAGTGTTTCCCAAACACAGTTTATCAAATCATTTTGATTGCACCATAATAGAGATACAAGTTTGGTTATTTTCTTTGGGATAGATAAAATTGAGCCCCATTGGAGAGAATGAAACTGAGTAGATTTTTAAAATGAATACACTTAATCTTGCAGGTATTAATGTTGATATTGATTTGAATTATTTTTTATCAATTTTTTTGTGTAATTTAATATTTCTGTAAAAGGTGTCCTATCTAATTCAAACTTCCTGTTTATTTAGGAAAGTTCGCTTTGGTTGCCACATGATGGCGATATTTAATTTTATTTTATTTAAGTGATGCTTTTATTGAGATTAATTTCCTTTGGTTGCCACATGATGGTGTTGTTAAGTAAAGTCCCCCTTTTCTGGCTACCACCAAATGGCGATATTCTAATCCAAATTCTATAATTTGGATTAGCCTCTTTTTTGGTTGCCACATGGTGGCGCCATTTCCTTGACATATGGTATTACCCACGATATGTGCCTTTTTCCACTATTAGTTGGTGTGTTTTATGCACCTCTATTATGAACCCAATTTCTTATTGCAGCAATAACACTAAGCCACAAGATGGCGCTGTGTTTTTAGAATAATATATAATTTTATTTTAAATTAATTTGAATTCATTATTTGTAGGTAATATAGTAAATCATTTACTTAATAACATATATATTTACCATTTGTCAGTCCAAGTCCAATGAATTTGATAAATGGAAAAAAAATGCAGCGCTAAGAAGTAATAGGAAGTTAGGGTGTAGTGAAACAATTAAATAAGAGATGCTGTACTGAACAGTAAAGCATATGTGCAAAAACCATAAGTGAAATGAAATGAACAAACACAGTATAAAGTGTCCACATATGGTAAATGGATGATTCCAAACTCAAATTATTAAGAGGAACTGGTATGGACCAAAAAATGATGTGAAACTAGAAAATAAAGTCAATGGTGCACGGTGTGGATCTGTGACTGAGTCAACAACGGGGTACAGAACTTCCGTAGCTGTAAACCAACATCTCGATATGGGGCATCAGAATGAAAACATCAGGAAGTAAGATAAGATGGGTACTCTTACCAGATGACGTGGACTCCACTGTCATATGACATGGAGTCAATGGTGCATGGAGCCAAACCTAGGCTGGAAAACGATATCCGGAACGGTGGAACCTCTGTCTCACTTCTCGACTTCTCTGGTGGGGTGAAGAAACATCAGGAAGGGCCGCCAACTGGATATCAGCCAATAGACCTCAAGGATGTGTTCCAAGGAGAAGCCGGGGACAGATTTGATCCAGACCCCGTGATGGAAGTAGAGCTACTGGAAGGCAGTTTCTTGCATCGGGATAATATGCAAATAAAAAATAAAAAGCTTCTGCATAGTGCAGGTAAACCAGGGATTTTTATTTCTAAAAATACCATACAAAAAATGGATAAAAGTGATCACAATTAAAATAAAATCTAAGCAGCGTAAGGAAGGGGAGATCGACCGACGCGTTTCGACCAAGGGGGTCTTCAACAGGGGCCTGCCCCTGTTGAAGACCCCCTTGGTCGAAACGCGTCGGTCGATCTCCCCTTCCTTACGCTGCTTAGATTTTATTTTAATTGTGATCACTTTTATCCATTTTTTGTATGGTATTTTTAGAAATAAAAATCCCTGGTTTACCTGCACTATGCAGAAGCTTTTTATTTTTTATTTGCATATTATCCCGATGCAAGAAACTGCCTTCCAGTAGCTCTACTTCCATCACGGGGTCTGGATCAAATCTGTCCCCGGCTTCTCCTTGGAACACATCCTTGAGGTCTATTGGCTGATATCCAGTTGGCGGCCCTTCCTGATGTTTCTTCACCCCACCAGAGAAGTCGAGAAGTGAGACAGAGGTTCCACCGTTCCGGATATCGTTTTCCAGCCTAGGTTTGGCTCCATGCACCATTGACTCCATGTCATATGACAGTGGAGTCCACGTCATCTGGTAAGAGTACCCATCTTATCTTACTTCCTGATGTTTTCATTCTGATGCCCCATATCGAGATGTTGGTTTACAGCTACGGAAGTTCTGTACCCCGTTGTTGACTCAGTCACAGATCCACACCGTGCACCATTGACTTTATTTTCTAGTTTCACATCATTTTTTGGTCCATACCAGTTCCTCTTAATAATTTGAGTTTGGAATCATCCATTTACCATATGTGGACACTTTATACTGTGTTTGTTCATTTCATTTCACTTATGGTTTTTGCACATATGCTTTACTGTTCAGTACAGCATCTCTTATTTAATTGTTTCACTACACCCTAACTTCCTATTACTTCTTAGCGCTGCATTTTTTTTCCATTTACCAGTTATTGTTTGTCACAATGTATGCAGCTGCTGGCTCACATATATTTTATTTTTGCTATTAGAGCGCAGTGTTTTCATATTTCTCTTGTACCAATGAATTTGATATCATTGGGAAGGATTGTATTGAATTGGATATTTTGCATTAGGCGGCAGTATATAAACATGGAGGTGATGTATCCGGTCATGTGACCCCTGAAGATGTCAGACGTACTGACGAAATGCGTAGGGTGTGGTCTAACATGATACTTCACTTCCGCCCATAGTGGAATGCAGGTGGAGCACATCACTGCGTCCCCATGTCCACTTGTTTGTTTTTTAATTTGTAACTATGCCAGTTGCCATTTAGTGACATTTTTTAGCAATAAACCACGTTTTTTGACATACTTCACTATGGGAGATTTTTCTTTACCCCATGTCTAAACCTGGTTATGCGTGGCTTTCCTTTACTTTACCTTTATATTAAGTAAGGCTAATCAGGGAGACAGAGGGAGAGAGCAGTGTCTCCCTAATTAGCCTTACATAATACAAGCTACAGTATATACAAGATGATGTAACATGTTGTTTTCTTTTCCCGAGTCATCCTAGAAGACGGCTGGACCACCTCTTAAACATATTATTTAGCTTTGCATGACCCAAGGGAGGTCTCCTAAGGAAACGTTTGGACCATCTTAAACTTTGTCTTTAAAGAGCTGTATATTACCCAAGGGGGTCGCCTCCGAAGGTGAGCAGGCATTGCACCTGGTGGTGGAAGTGAGGACACAGATTAAATAATCGACTATTACACTTTGTGGAGGAGCACTTTTTATATTGACTATATTTTTGCTTTTATCATATACATTTTTTTTATATATTCTATGTTTGAAATCGTCACAATGTATTTTTCTCTTTCAATGATTTTTATTGAAAATTGCAAGGCATTTCTGATATTTTGGTGTAGACTGTTTGCCATACCTTGATATAATTATACAATGTGATCCTAACAGATAAGTAAATCATTTTTTGTCACAATGTATTTTTGACCGAATTATGCACATGTCACTTTATGCACATTATACACAGAGTAAGTGCTCCATTGTCTAAGAATTATATACCTTCAAGATCATTTGAATGGTGCAGCTGCTCTGTGTTTCACCTTATTAGTCTTTATACACATAGCAGCGCTTCAGTATTTTCACATATATTTTTCCAGTCAGCTGCCCCTCCAGCCGACACTGTCCTTAGTAAAGCAGGCAGGTACTTTTATACCATGAATGGGTGACTTAATTACCATGAAAGTGTTGATGTTAGCTTAAAAATAGTGTAAGGCTAAGTTAAAAATCCAGTCATAATTTATTTTCTGGGATTGGTTACAGTAATTTCCTGCATCTGATCGTTGCATTTCCATGCAGGGTGTGTAGGAAAAAAACTAATGTTTCAAAAACGTCTTACATGTAGCAGAAATTGGAGTATTTCTGTGACAGTGTACTGCTTCTGTGCATTAACAACCCCAAAGTAGTCTTAATATATTGCAAATCAATCTAATGGACAACCCGTCCAAACATGAACATCCACTGAAAGCCTTCATGGGAAGCCAGGTCAACCGCTGAGAACTGATTGCAACTTTCACCATGGGTGCTGCTGTTTATATTAAAAAATGATTAACACAAAATCTGCACAATATAATATTATGCACATAGTTTAATTTATTTTATTTTTTTTTTAACTTCTAAAAGCCTTGTATCTATAAAGTGACAACATGATGGGTAATATACTGTCTAAATGGACATGCTTTCTCTATAATTTCTTTCTGTGAACTCCGTTGTACATTTTAATATACATAATTGTAGTTTTGCATGAATGTGACTCATTTTATTTCACAGAGATGCCACGAATTTAAATAACAGCATTTATCAGGAATCAAACTAATTAGCTTAAATACTTTTCTGTATGGTAATGTCACTGTTATGTGTAATATGCAGATGACACAA
Source organism: Aquarana catesbeiana (assembly GCF_042186555.1). Taxonomy (NCBI): domain Eukaryota; kingdom Metazoa; phylum Chordata; class Amphibia; order Anura; family Ranidae; genus Aquarana; species Aquarana catesbeiana. The sequence continues at coordinate 216,074,393 of NC_133324.1, forward strand.
ATGCTTGGGAACAGGACATGTTTCCGTGCATTCTTTAATTATGGAAGCAGTGATATGTCACATGCGGCTGTCGTTTACTGCCAAAGTTTAATTGATTTCATCTTTTGTTTATGTAAAAACAGTAACCATTCCAGGTGGTACAATTTGTTCCATGTCAGGACTAATCTATGTCAATTAGAGGTATCTTCTGCTCCTCAGGTTCTTATCCACTATAATAGCTGCAATAGATGGCTTGAAATTTGACTGATTTGACTGATTCCTGCTGAAGTCATGGGTGGACCAATCAAGCATATGCAGAATTTAACTCCTCCTAGATATGGCCAATTGGACACATCCAGAACATTATACTGGAGGAATTTGAATAATGACTACGAACAATAAATGTTTGGTCATTATATGACTTGATATTTCAATCATAGATATCATATAGTGTTAATCATCAGTCATGTTGTGAGTTTAGGTTGACCTATATCAGCGGCAGCTGGTGCTCCATTCATATCAGATTCTGATAAGCCCCTGCCTGTGGGTGTGGTGCGGGCAGTGGCGTATCATTGCCAACTACTCTACTCCAAGCTGCAGGCCCACAGGGGTTCTTGTGGTATGCAAGGCAGTGGGCGGGGTTAACTCACTCTGTACATGGGGGTACCTTTTCATCAATGCCCAGGACCAGCTGGGGGCTGCAGTCATGTTATAAGTCTAACATTAAAGCAGTTCTCCAACTTAAAGCGGAAGTAAAGTTGATGTGTAATTGACCAGGCTGACAGGCAGGGTAATTATGACAGAAGATAAATGCATCCTTCTGTCAACTGTCATGTTCACTGCATGCGCATCTCAGCGAACATTTATGGACCTGATCAGCCCACAATCTGTCCCGCAGTGGTGTGACTCTTGTGCGCATGCCTCATCGCGGCCAAGTGACCGAAAGGCACAGGACTTGGAAGGAAGACCAGGCAAAGATGGAAGCGTTGGGGGCCCGCCGGATTGGTCCCAGCACTGGAGGACACCATATGACAGGTAAGTCTGCCATAATGTACTAATATGCTGTGCATACTAGTGCATTATGGCATAACCCACCTAGGGGGGGCCTAAAAAAAAAAAAAAAATGATAGCGGACTTTACTTCTGCTTTAAATATGAGCCTTTACACTTTGTGTAGTAAAAGTGCAGAATTCTCTGGAAAGTGCTTTCTCATGTTACTACATACCGTATCTTGGTAGATGTTGCATTAGGAGGGACATGCTGAGCCTGCGCCCACTTTACTAGTCCAGCATACATCTGTTACCCCACTCCGAGTAACAGAATGGGGTCCCACCATTCACATAGCGCAGACCTCATGCGTGCACTCAACTCCTTTCTTCCCGTACCCATGTGACCAGGCCATAGTTCTCCATGACACGGGTTCAGCTGCGGTTTCTATTGGAAACTGACCACTGAGGATGGAGCCAGACAATGACCCTCTCCTTACTGTAGGAACTGTCACCTTACCAGATACCAAGCCTAACAACTGGTTGCTTTTTCTTGAACTAGTGCTTGGTTATCCATAACAGCTACACTGCTTCTCCTGCTTGACTTGCCCAGTAGACCCATTGTTGTAGCAAAGCTTTGTACCACACGATCAGAATTTCCGACAACACAATCCGATCGCACTTTTTCCATCGGAAAATCCGACCGTGTGTACAAGGCATTATACAAGCTGTACACTCACTGCTTTACATTGTAGCAAAGTGTAATTTCTTCAGTGTTGTCACATGAAAAGTTATAATAAAATATTTACAAAAATGTGAGGGGTGTACTCACTTTTGTGAGATACTGTATGTCCTCCGGAATCCCACTGCCTGTGGTGGACTGCAAGTCTTAGCATACCTACAGCATGTCTGTGTCAGAGTATCTGTCTTCTTCCAATGCAGCAGCTCTCTGAGTGCAGAGCCCTTCCCCTTTTATATACAGCAAAGGGGAGAGGGCAGAGCTCAAAAAGAGTGGGAACTGCAGAGTCAGGTTTAACTCATTCCCAAAGATAAAAGAGAAACAAGAGGGTGCACCAGCCTAGTGCATTATCTTTGGATAAACATTTATTAAGAAGATAAAAAAGCCTACTTACAAAACATTAATAATATGATCGCAGTAAAAGGTCATCGTGTAGCAGCAATCAGTTGAACATGGACAGTACTCCAGAGGTCACGGAGGAAAACACCGAAATCATTGCCAGCTGATGCGTTTCGAGGGGTAAGTCTCCCCTTCCTCAGAGCACAGCAGTGAACCCTCCTTCAGCAGTCCTCCTATATATATATATATATATATATATATATATATATATATATATATATATACATACACATAATGTTACTCAGCCAATCAAGAGCATAACCCCTCCCCTCCACCCAGTAGGCGGGGAAGGGAAAGGGATGGGAGGGATGCCCAGCTTATCATGTAAACAACCCATGCAGCACATATAGTGCATAGCAACATTGGGGGGGGGGGTTTGGTGTGCCCAGCTCATCCTGTATACAACCCATACAGCAGATGTAATGAATAGCCACATTAGCGATCAAAACGATAATTAAAAATCAAATGGGCTGTACCACAAGGCCGTTCAACACCGGGGGTCCGTCATCGCGTCCGCAAGTGTCCCCGTACCGCTCATACTGCCTCTGTTGATTGCCCGGAACGCACAACACCGTGTTTGCATTCCAGGCAAGAGGAAAGGCCGTTCACGGCGTAATTTCCCCTGCGTCATCCGTCGCCCATGGATGACGAAGGAGGTGACAATAGACCACCGCCATTTTGGTGGAGACTGAACCATAGAGGCTAATCGAGGACATAACATGTCTATATAGTGGGACCGCTCAGCTGCACTAAACAAAAAAGTGGCTTATTGCCAGCCAGGTATATTGAAAACCACCTGGATTATAGAGTGGGCAGAGAGACTGGCAATTTAGTCAGCCCTCTTAGGGAGGAATACAGGGGACAAATTCACTAAAACCAACTTCTTAATTAGAGTGATAAATTAATAACTTAATAGCTAATAGCTAAGTAAATAGATAAAAAAAAATAAAAATAAAAAAATTAATTAATTAATTAAAAAAAAAAAAGTTGATTAGTTAATGTTAATAATAATAAAAAAGGCCACTAAGTACATATAAAATGGCATGTATATATAATGTATTAATAATCAATGGAACCCACTAGTGGGTGACTCTATGGACAACCTCCAGAATCTCCAGGAGTATATCCATCTAGTATAGGCAGGAGGACAATAATGAAAGAGGTGGCCACACGTCGCACAAGACCATACCAGATAATGCATGAAAAACACATGTACTGCAGAAATCAGTAAACCACAAGTGTAGTGACCTCATACATATACATACATACATCAGCCCTGGTCAGTCTGTGCAGCATATATCTGTGAATCTGACAGTAATGTCCATAACAAAAATGACATAAATTAAAATACTCGAATTGATATCACGAGTGGCATCACAATAACAACAAGGAAAACAATAAAAATACACGATGACCTTTTACTGCGATCATATTATTAATGTTTTGTAAGTAGGCATTTTTACACAATTTATATTAGCGCCGCTATCTATATCTGTACACGTGTGAGAGGTATAGTTTTGGGATTCTGATCAGTTTACGTATTTATTTAAGTGGCAGCTTTTTTCACTGTACACTGTGTATGTACACACATTTTGTATTCATTTACACATCTTTTTTATAGCTTTGCCCTTTTCTTTGGCGCAGTGGAGTAAGAGAGATTCAGGGGCGGTTTATTTGTATATCTCTTGCTACAAACCATAGGCTTTTTTATCGTCTTAATAAATTTTTATCCAAAGATAATGCACTAGGCTGGTGCGCCCTCTTGTTTCTCTTTTATCTTTGGCTATTAGGATTTCCCCATCCTTGAGGGCAGCAAGGCCTATGTCATTGCATGATTGTCTGGGTATCCACTTGTGCGCAGGAGCGTTTTTTCTCTGCTTAACTCATTCCCAGTCTGGGCAGCCTGTCTCACTTGCTAACAGAAAACATTCGCCGTACAACCTGCCTACATGCCCGCAGACCCCACAACCACTGGGACAGGGTTGTGGAGAAGAGGCCCTTTCCTAATCAACAAAGAGACAAGGCACTTTGCCAGGGGGTTGATGGCATGTGACCAGGTAAGGTTTAGGAGTGGAATGCATGCCAGGAAGGGATGTCCACCTCCTTTCCTGGCCTAGCAGGCTGCATTCTCAGATAAGCGTCTGTTATCGATTTTTGGGGTGGACCAAACTGTTTTTTTGCTTTATTCCTGCATAGGGTTGCTGCTAAAAATCCATACAAGACCCTCAAGGTGTAGTATAGAAGTTGTGCGGAATTTCACCCTTTTTGTATATTTAAATATTTTCAATTCATACTATTATTCCCTCTCTTATCCTTTCCACCCCCCCCCCCCTTTTTTTTTTAACTCTTTTTGATGTCATGTTTGTATTTTTCTGTGAAATGCTGTTCAAGTTTATTATACTGTTCAAAGAGCTATGCGTGTGATTTTGAACATTCTCTTGTAATCTGTATTGCGTTTTTTACCGCTTTGGAAATGTTCAATAAATATTACTATGGGAAAAAACTGTTGCTTTACATAGCTTGGGTCAACAAAAATATACAGTATCAATATGACGTTACAAGAAATGTAAATACCATTCCACTGGATGTGATAAGGAAGCTAGTTTAAGGTCTGAATGGTACAAGGCATGATTGATTTTGATTTAAAACTTTCATGTCCGGGGTAATCAAAACTCTCCTAATCATATCACATTTTGGTTTTAGTATGCAGCTGTTTACTTAATAAAAACTTTTCAACTGCTTTAGAAAACAAAATCATGTTTCCAATTGCCATGGAATCTATAGACAAAAAAAAATTTAAAGTGTAAAAATGATATAAAAACTGTTCTTTTTCTGTGTTAACCAGTGTTCATTTTCCTCCCTCTTCTCTCTCTCCCTTCTCCTCCTTTTCTTGGCTCTTTCTCTCTCCTTCTTCCCCTCTACTCTGTTGCTACAGGACTTTTCTGGGTTTTATTTTCTTCTTTTTTTTTTGTTCAAAAAACAGTCCACTCAGCAAAAGCATAACTGCTTCCTTTTTCTTGGATCTATAACTACGTTTGGAATTGCAGGGATGGACTACCTGACCCTTACATAGGGTCTGATCATCTTACAGTGTCAGGGCCTTATTGTAAATTTTTATCTTTCATCTACCCATGATTTCCATGGCTAATGTACATTTTTCACTTCTCTGGATAAGTATACTATTTCAATTCTGGAATCGGTTTCTTTAGTTTTATATCTGTATCTTATCATTGAGGTTGACTTGTACTTTATGCTCTGTCGAAGGGCGTAATAAAACTTTCACTAAATATTTTTTTTTATTAATCCAAACTAAGGGACCTTCAAAAAGCATAGGTTCTGATATATGCTTTAGGGCCAAACAGGCAATAAACAAGTGTGCATCGATTTTTTAGATATTGGATATTTTTTAGTGCAATGGCCCTAATTTACCAACTGGACTAGTAGGATGGTGGCCATTAGAGATGTGCAATTCGTTTTGAATTCGATTTTTAACAAATTTCGACAAATTCGTTAATTCGGAAACATCTGAATTAGCGAAAACCTGTTTAATGAATTTTTACGAATATTTGTAAATGCGAATATTCGAAAATTCGTAAATTCAAAAATTCAAAAATTTCAAACATTCGTAAATTCGAAACTTTATAAATTCGAATCTTCGTAAATTTGTACATTTGTAAATTAGTAAATTCAAAATTAGAAAACCCGAAAATTCGAAAATCTGAAATAATAACTAAATATTAAATTATAGGTATTGGAATTTCCTTTCAAATTTGGCTGTTAGTGAATGTAACAAATTCATCCAAAGCTATGAATTATCCGAAATAACGAATGCTGTATCTAAACAAATGGAATGTAATGAATTAATAATAATAATAAAGACTTTTTATTATTATTATTTAATATTAATTAGTTCTGTTCCATTTGTTTATATGCGGAATTCGTTATTTCGGATAATTCGTAACTTTGTATAAATTCATATTCGTTACATTCACTAACAGCCAAGGAAATTCCAATACCTATAATTGAATAGTTAGTTATTATTAGTTAGTTAGTTATTATTTAGAATTCAGTTCTTTTGAATTTTCAGATTTTCTTTCTTATTTTCGGATTTTATCATTTTTTAATTTTTGGATTTTCGAATTTACAAATTGTTGAATTTATGATTTTTATGAGTTTACGAACTGCGCTCATAACGAATGACCCGAAAAACTAAAAAAACAAACAAAAAACGAATGAAACAAGAGGAACAAATTTTTCGGCAGTGCACGTGTCTAAAGGCCATTCTGTTCAGAATCACGTATAGCGGAGTTGTGGCATATCAGCATCACACTGCCAACTGAGGGGAGGCGGAGACTAGGCAGTGCTGGAGCATGTCAACACAGTGTAAGCCAGCGGAGGAAGAAACTGGTTGGAGCTGTGGCAAAATAAATACAATGCTAGCTGGGGTGATTTATCTCATACAGGGAAAAAAGTATTTGACCCCCTGCTGATTTTGCGCATTTGCCCACTGACAAAGAAATGATCGGTCTATAAATTTAATGGTAGGTTTATTTTAACAGAAACAGAATAACAACAAAAATATTCGGAAAAACGCAATTCAAAAAAGTTATACATTTATTTGCATTTTAATCAGTGAAATAAGTATTTGACCCCTTTGCAAAACATGTCTTAGTACTTGGTGACAAAACCCTTGTTGGCAACCACAGAGGTCAGATGTTTCTTGTAGTTGGCCACCAGGTTTGCACACATCTCAGGAGGGATTTTGTCCCACTCCTCTTGGTAGATCCTCCCCAAGCCATTAAGGTTTTGAGACTGTCATTTGGTAACTTGAACCTTCAGCTCCCTCCACATATTTTCAATTGGGATTAAGGTCTGGAGACTGGCTAGGCCACTCCAGGACCTTAATGTGTTTTTTTTTGAGCCACTCCTTTGTTGCCTTGGCCGTGTATTTTGGGTCATTGTCATGCTGGGATATCCATCCATGACCCATTTTCAATGCCCTGGCTGGGGGAAGGAGGTTCTCGTCCAAGATTTGATGGCCCCATTCCATCGTTCCTTTGATGCAGTGAAGTTCTCCTTTCCCCTTAGCAGAAAAACACCCCCAAAGCATAATGTTTCCACCTCCATGTTTGACGGTGGGTGATGGTGTTCTTGGGGTTACGGGCAGCATTCCTCCTCCTCCAAACACGGCGCATTGAGTTGATACTAAAGAGCTTGATTTTGGTCTCATCTGACCACAACACTTTTACCCAGTTCTCCTCTGAATCATTCAGATGGTCATTAGCAAACTTCAGATGTGCCTGTACATGTGCTTTCTTCAGCAGGGGGACCTTGTGAGCGCTGCAGGATTTCAGTCCCTAATGGCATAGTGTGTTACCAATTGTTTTCTTGGTGAATATGGTCCCAGCTGCCTTGAGATCATTGACAAGATTCTCCATATTCTCCCGTGTAGTTCTGGGCTGATTCCTCACCCTTCTCATGATCATTGAAACTCCACAATGTGAGATCTTGCATGGAACCCCAGACCGAGGGAGATTGACAGTTATTTTGTATTTCTTCTATTTGCGAATAATCACACCATCTGTTGTCACCCTCTCACCAAGCTGCTTGGCGATGGTCTTGTAGCCCATTCCAGCCTTGTATAGGTCTACAATATTGTCCCTGACATCCTTGCACAGCTCTTTGGTCTTGGCCATGGTGGAGAGATTGGAATCTGATTAATTGATTGCTTCTGTGGACAGGTGTCTTTTATACAGGTGACAAGCTGAGATTAGGAGCACTCCCTTGCTCCTAGTCTTAGCCTGTTACCTGTATAGAAGATACCTGGGAGCCAGAAATCGTGCTGAATGATAGGGCATCAAATACCTATTTCACTCATTAAAATGCAAATCAATTTATAACTTTTCTGAAGTTTTTCTGTATATATTTGTTGTTATTCTGTCTTTCACTGTTAAAATAAACCTACGGTTAAAATTATAGACTGATCATTTCTTTATCAGTGGGCAAGCGTACAAAATCATCAGGGGATCAAATACTTTTTTCCCTCACTGTACATCTGAAAATGTGCTTTTTTTTAAGCAACATTGGTAACAACCCAAACTTCCCTCTTCTAGAGGCTACAACTACCCGACTTTTCTGGGTGTGTCAGATGCCTCTTCAACCTTCAGTTGTGTCTCCACAGAACACATAGTGGCCAGCAGGAGAAAACACAGTGTGCTGCATCTGACACACTTACTGCCGGTTCACACAGGGGCAACACGACTTGCAGGCCGACTCACCAAGGTGACCTGCACACGACTTCAGCGGCGACTTGCAAAACGACTGTATAGAAGTCAATGCAAGTCGCCTGAAGTCGGCCGAAAAATAGTACAGGAACCTTTTTCTAAGTCGGAGCGACTTGCGTCGCTCCTATTAGAACGGTTCCGTAGTACAGAACGGGACGTGAGTTGTCAGGCGGCTAAATCGCCTGACAAGTCGCCCCTGTGTGAACCGGGGCTTAGTGTTGGATACCAGCTGTACCTATATCTCTGCAAGAGCACATTAGAGCTTGGACTTTTAAAAACAAAGAAATGTAGGTGTCTTTCCTTCCATCACAAATCCAAAAAAAAGCAAGGTTTTTTATTCACTCATTTTAGGATAGCAGGCAGAGGCATGCAAATATTTCTTTTATGCCATTTATACATCTAAAACCACTGGTCTTAGGATAGATATAGCCCAATATTATGGAGCCATTTAAGCCAAACTGCATGTATCTGTTTTAGGTTTGTTGGCCATCATTAACCTACCATCATTAACCTAGTGTAAACTTTCTCAACCGTTTACCCTTGAGGAACCCCTAAAATAATTTTCAGGTTTCGGGGAATCCTTACCTAAACCAGTTAATTGGAACATGCTCATTACATGGTGGTCAGAAAGCCACTCTTACAGGTAAAAAGATAATTGTAGTATGCTGAATGTTTTGCCATATAGCGTTGGCACTAAAACCATGCAAGTACTATCTGGGGGGTCAATGAGCCACAGCTCAAAGAAACCCCTAGCAACCTCTGGAGGAGCCATAGGGTTCAATCTAATACTGGCAGGGAATGCCTACTCTAGTGCATGGAAACCATGGCTTCTGTATAGTAGAGCTCAATTCTGCTCTTCTTTTCATCTCTATAGAACGTGTAGTCGCACCTGCGCACTGAAGCACAGGCGTTAGGGAGAGAAGGAAAAGGATGTAAACACTCAGTGCACAGTAGAGAACCAAGCAGTGGTGGTGGGGTGTCATGGTCTATGGCTGCATGAGTGCTGCCGGCACTGGGGAGCTACAGTTCATTGAGGGAACCATGAATGCCAACATGTACTGTGACATACTGAAGCAGAGCATGATCCCCTCCCTTCGGAGACTGGCTCGCAGGGCAGTATTCCATCATGATAACGACCCCAAACACACCTCCAAGACAACCACTGCCTTGCTAAATAAGCTGAGGATAAAGGCGATGGACTGGCCAAGATGTCTCCAGACCTAAATCCTATTGAGCATCTGTGGGGCATCCTCAAACAGAAGGTGGAGGAGCGCAAGGTCTCTAACATCCATCAGCTCCATGTTTTTGTCATGGAGGAGTGGAAGAGGAGTCCCAACTTGAACATTTTCACTTAAGGGTGTACTCACTTTTGTTTTCAGCAGTTTAAACATTAATGGCTGTTTGTTGAGTTATTTTGAGGGGACAGCAAATGTACACTGTTATACAAGGTGTACACTCAATACTTTATATTGCAGTAAAGTGTCATTTCTTCAGTGTTGTCACATGAAAACATATAATAAAACATTTACAAAAATGTAAGGGATGTACTCACTTTTGTGAGATACTGTATCTACTAAAATGTTCTTCGGACTTACGAAGGTATTGATGTCATCGTGTGTGGGGCTGGGGATAGATATACAATTATATGTAAATAACAAGTACCTTCTGTACAGTTACTAAACTAATAATGTGATTTGAAATGCTCTGAATTAGGCAATGCAATTAGGGTAATTAGGTCACAGTATAGGCTACTCGTTGCCTTGGAGTTCAGATGAAATTATTTCCCATGAGTCCTATCATTTACAGTACAGGACATGCAATCCTCTTAAGGTGACCATAAGTGGGTAAATCCCTATTAATATCATTGCCACAAAAGAAATAAAATAAGGTAATGCCCCGTACACACGGTCGGATTTTCCGACGGAAAATGTGCGATCGTAGCGTGTTGTTGGAAATTCCGACAGTGTGCGGGCTCCATCGGACTTTTTCCATCGGATTTTCCGACACACAAAGTTTGAGAGCAGGCTATAAAATTTTCCAACAACAAAATCCGATCGTGTCAATTCCGACCGTGTGTGGACAATTCTGACGCACAAAGTGCCACGCATGCTCAGAAGATGAAATTCCGAGACGGAACAGCACGGTCTGGTAAAATTAGCGTTCAGAATGGATAGAGCACTTTCGTTAATCTTTAAAATTGTTTAATACAGCGCACTCTCGTCTTCTTTATAATGCAGGAAGAACGAAGTCGTTTTGCTGCTAATATTCACACAGAGTTCTCACAAACTTCTTTCTTTATTATTTATCGTGATTCCCTCAATATATTATGATTTGTCACATCTGACCAAAAATCTATATAATTTTTTTTTTTTTTTTTGTTTGTATTCTTTTCAAGGCTGATCTTGTTTTTTTTTTTTTTTTTAGTTATTTAACATCCAGAATATTTATTTTTGTGTGTGTTTTGTGTGTCAAGTTACTACAACACCATTATTATCTTGTATTATTTAATCTCAAGGAGGTTGCTTGGTGTTGGTGTCTCTTGTTAATTTCACATTGTATTTTGAAATGTACCTGCCTCCTCACAAACAAACTGTCCTTTTTGAATGAAAACACACATAGGTGAGTATAATTGAAACCTTTATTAAGGGCTCAGAACCAAACAAAGAGGGAGGCAACACTGGAGAAACAGTAGAAATTGGTGAAGCCTTTGACCCCCAGGGCACACATCAATTATTTTACTGCAAAATTGGTGGCCTGAGGAGTCCATATATAAGGGAGTACAGTCTGGTCCAGAAGTCCCAGAGATCATGAAAGCAGCAGATGACATCTGTGTCCCCAGGCTGTGGTCATACAAGAGCCTGCATCTTTTGTCAGACCAGACTGAACCCAGGGTCATCACTCTCTGGTCTTCCTTCCACGCTTCCTTGCACGCTGTGGCTGTGGTGGTGTAGTTGTGGCAGGAGGAGGAGGAGGATGTTCCAACTCAATCACGTGGGTATTGGGTGTGATTTCGCCCCTCACCCCCTTAGTTAAGAGTTTATAAAGAAGGTCCTCACACAGCTGGCGTTAGTCCTCCTCCATGCCCTGCAGTTTGGTGGTAGCCATGCAGGGAAAGGCCTCTTCAGGAGTGGGGGTGGCTCTGAGGGACGCAGAAGCCTCCTGAATGAGCCTGAGTGTTGAATCCTGCACATGACTCCCCTTCCTGGGTCTTTTGTTTGGAAGGCGGAGGGGAGGAACCTGCGATTCGGTCATGTTCCTACTGGTCCCAGGCTTCTCCTGGCTGCCACTTAGCCCCGCCTCCTCCTGGATGCCACTAACCCCCTTCTCCTCCTGGCTGCGACATTCCACAGCCTCATCCTGGCTGAGGTCTTCCTGTGTATGAAAAAGGGACATAGTTTTAGTTTTTACTTCATTACACACAATTTTCATATGACTGTTGCAAATTGAATGTTAACAAATATAAAAGACTATCATTCTGAGCCCAGCATTTTTCATTCTTGTCCCAATTATTTTTGCCCACTACTGTCTATTGATATGTAAACACCTTTATTAAATCAGCAAGTAGTGATCAATAATAACATCTAGTAAAGATCATTTCTTTATTGACCAGAAATTTGTAGAAGAATGCTATACCTGGCTCAAGCTGGGCTCCTTCACTTCTTCCTGGTTGGAAGTCCCAGGTTGGACATCAGAAGCCTCAGCTGGGGTGGAAAGAAGAGTGGAAGGAAGGGTTGTGAAGGATTCCCTGACTCCAGTCCGGTCTGACAGAAATCGCAGTCTCTCATAGTACCACAGCCTGGGGACATAAACGTCATCTGCTGCAGCTCCGGATCTCTGGGAATCCGTGACCTTCTTGCGCTCCCTAAGATAAGTGCTCCTCAGGCCACCAATTTTGGCTTTTAAATAAGGGATGGTTGCCTTGGGGACCACCGGCTTCACCAACTCCAGCAGTTTCTCCAGCGCTGTATGCCTCTTTTGTTTATGATTATAATGTGGATGTTTCACCTGCCACAGACAGGGCAGCTCCCTGTACTTGTCTATGAACAGGGGGAGGAAGTTGTGGTCATTGAAGCCATCCATTTTCTCTGCAAGACACAACACAAGACAAACCCTAATGTCAGGCAAAACTCTCCTAATCTTGTTACAATATAGGCCTCAATCTAGAAGCAGTATAGGCCCAAGTTTAGATCTTACCTTCGTTATCACGATCGGCGCCTCCGATACTCCTTCCTCCGCTCACAGAGCGTACGCACTACGCACGCGTGTTACGCTTTATACTCACTGCGCATGCGTAAAACTCCGCCTGCCCCTGACATTCTTTCTATTCTATTCCCCGCCCCTTCTCGTTCGGCGCAGTGGGGGAAGAGCACATGGCGGAGACACAGCAGGTGTCAGATAATTACAGCAATGAGGAGGGGGAGGAAAGCCCGGAGCCTGAAACGTCCCGATCCAGAAGGAGACGATTTAAGGCCTCAAATATATCCTTTGGAGAGATGTTGGAGATGGTGGACATCCTGAAGAAGGCCGACTATGACGGGAAGTATGGACGTTACCCCAACCCCAATGTCCGAAAGGCCAAGATCATGGCGAAAGTGGTCAAGAGTCTGCACCGGAATTTCGGGGTACAACGATCGAAACATCAGCTCAGGAAACGGTGGTCGGACCTAAAATTAAGGGAGCACGAGCAGTACAGAAAGATCCGGAGAGTGCTGCAAAAAAGTAAGTAGTGCTGTGTTCCTATTCTTTATGTTTATTACGTTCGCGCTGCTCAATGTGCTTTTCTTAATTGTTATCCAGTTTAAAATGGCAACTTTCATTTTCATGGGCACATTATTCGTTCGTATAAAACATTGTTCGTTCGGCCTAGAAAACACCATTGTTTTGGCCATATGCATTTGCCCACATTTTTATGGCCTACTTGTCTGCAAATAATTTGGTTGTGTAGATGGGTTTGTAACTAGAATAAAATGCAAACTAGATTCTGTGTAAGGAGAGGACACTCAGCAGCAGTTTTCACATCTGGACGCTGGAGCACTAGTGTGGGACACATGAACACCCTTTTTATTAGGGGGCCCACACAGGTGCTCCAGTGGATACTATAGGGGTGTCTCCATCTGTGAAGCTTGTACAAAACAGGTAAAGTATTGAAGCTTGAAAAGGACACTAAAAATTCTACATCTTGGAACTCTGCCAAAATAGACAATTGTACCCCACTTCCAAGCAATGTTTCATATTCCTATTTCTGCCATCAAATATCTGTGTGTTAAGTATACCTATTTTTTTTTACATAGGGGATAAAGGACTCGGAGGACACCCCTCATCCGAGGAGACCACAGACCCCCCACCTCTGGAAGAAGGGGAAATCCACCCAAGCCAAGCAGAGCAGGAGGAGGAAGAGGTGGTGGAAATTGGCACCACATCAGGTGAGTGTATGCGACCACAGGCTCAGGTAAGAGATGGATGCCGGCATATTTATACTACATGGTGTTTTTTTGTTTCTATCTTTTTAGGTGATCGTGATGTTGTGGATCCAGGACATTTCACCTCAGAAAGTGCAAAGATCCTGATCGGGAAGATCATGGGGTGTAATAGGGACTTGGAAAACATCCTGAAAAACAACAGAGATGTTCAACAAAAAATGAAAAACATCATTGATGTTTTAGGGAGAGTTTAAAACCCCTCAAAATCCCTTATTTTTTGGCGCTTTTTGTGAGCTAAAATTTTTTACCATTTTTGGACATATTTGCGAAAAGCCAAATTTTGAAGAGGCACACAGTGTGTCAACATGTGCTATCTGCCATCACGGGAGATAAATGGACGCGTTTTGGGGGTGCAACCCCTTCCTCAATAATAAAGTAGCTGTGAGGAAGGGGTTGCACCCACAAAACACATCCCTTGATCCCCCGTGATGGCAGCTAGCACATGTTGACATTCGGCAATTGGTGTGCATCTTCAAAATTTAGCTTTTCTAGAGGTGACTTCACCCAATCTGAACGCAATATCAAACACAATTTGTAAATACTCATGTCTGATATTGCCTTCAAGTTCTACCAAATGTGAACTTTGTAAGTTCAAGATTTGTGTATTTCTTGTTGGTTTTAAACATGCCTGTTTTATCTTAAATGGACATTTCTACTTTTTCTAATGTGACCCCAAAAATTGTTATACAACAAACATGTTGGTTTGTTTTAAAAACCTTTTCTAAATGCACATGTGATTGTGCTGGTATTAAAAAGATTGTTAATCAAGAATGTGTGGATTATTGTTTCAACGCTCCAAAACTTTTGTTGTGCTCTAATTGGTGTTTTCTGTGACAATGGGGGTTATTTCCTAAGGGAAAATCCACTTTGCACTACAAGTGCAATTTCAACTGCACTTGTAGTGCAAAGTGTCTTTGCCTTTAGTAAATAACACCCAACAGTGCTTTGTAATGTTACACAATGACGCCATTTTCAGGACTCACCACATTTCTGTCAGGGTCAGATAAAAGAAACACAGCAGTAAATGTCACCAAAGATTTTAGTAGTTCATTTTTTTTATTTGAAAAAGGTTTCAGACATTGTCTGGCATATTGATAGCCCCCCTACCCGCAAAGTATTCAAGATATCTTAAACGGACATCACGGGCACTCAGATGGGGCAAGCCAGGACGGCCACTTTCAAGCGCCATCAGGGTTGGTTCATTTTGAATTCCAGCCTCAGGCCCAACTGAGCCAGCATAGTTGGCAGAATGTTGCCGTAAAAAGTTGTGTAGAACACAGCACGCCAGGATGATATGATTCAGTTTGTACTCCGCCATGTGTATGGGTGTAAGAAATAGGTGGAACCGGCTGGCCATGATTCCAAACGTGTTTTCCACCACTCTTCTGACTCTGGCCGGCCGGTAATTAAAAACCCTCTGGTCCGGGGTGAGGGTCCTCATCAGGAATGGCCGCATAAGATGGTCCCCAAGCGCAAACGCTTCATCTGCAACGAAGACGAATGGGAGTCCTTCCACATTGTCTTCTGGAGGTGGCAAGTCCAAGCTGCCATTCTGGAGACACCTGTAGAACTCCGTCTGGGCAATGACTCCACCATCGGACATCTGGCCATTCTTCCCCACGTCCACATACAGGAACTCGTAAGTAGCTGACACCACCGCCAACATCACAATACTATTGAACCCCTTATAGTTGAAACAGTATTACCCCGAGTTGGGTGGTGGGACGATGTTGACGTGTTTGCCATCAATTGCCCCTCCGCAGTTAGGAAAGTCCCACAGCTGGGCAAAGTGGGAGACCACAGTCTGCCATTCCTGTGGCGTGGAAGGAAACTGTGGAGTCAAACAAGAAAAACAAATTAGTCATTTTGCACATAAACATGGAAAGCAGATTAGACACAAACATTCTTGGCCAACATCAAGATAACATTTATTTGAGGGAGTTTTTAAAGACCAAAGTATAAGGTACACCTATCAGATCCCCCCCCCCCCCCGCCATTTGTAACATTTTAGGGGGGGGGCTCTTGGACAGGTAACCCTCTCCACTTCATTGAGAGATGAATGCCTAAATAATGGGTATTACTTTGGCCAGCCCCTCCTTAGTTACACTATTGGCAGCCCACTGGACAGGTAAGAAGTGACATAATACAAAGATATAAATACACATTGTACAAATTTTAGTACATTTGGACATTCTGCTATTACCTATCAAGATAATAATAGGATACAAAAACTTTAAACAGTACCATTTGAAAGTATACAGGCAGGCCCTTGCACTACAGGCTTTGGGGAATTCATCCATAAATCTGACCACAAAAGAGATGGCTATAGTGTGTGTGGGTTTGGCAAAGTCAGCAGATAGATGATTGAGGACAGATAAAGAATTGTTATCAGCTGACTTAGCAGTTGGGGGGAGGGAGGGTTCCAAATGATTTGGGGACCCCCCAAAAAAAGCCCCTGGCACTTTGCCTGAATTTAAAGCACAAATCACATTTAAGAACATTTTAGGGGGTGTTTGGGGTAAAGCACTACTATGGAGCTGATAAAATACATTGTTAAGTGACTACATGAGGTGAATATAGGGCCAGGAGACTATGCTGGGGAGGTTAGTGAAGGCAAATATGTATGAAGGACAAAAAAAAATTACATAACAATCCAGCATGCATGAGGACAAAGGGGACATTCACAGCATATTGCAATCATGGTAATTAGGGAATGAGGAAAGAAATACAATATATTAGAAAACATTAAATACAATAAAATGTGATATTAAAGGATAAAAATCTTACCTTAATATACTCCTTCTGCAGGACCTGGATGATGGCAGAACAGGTCTCCGGGATAATGATCCCCAGAGCCTGGGGGGAGATGCCTGTCGAGAACTTCAAGTCCTGCAGGCTTCTTCCCGTCCCCAAGTACCACAGGGTGGTGGCTAGCCTCTGCTCCGGAGTGATGGCTTGCCTCATGCAGGTATCCTGCCTGCTAATATAAGGGGTCAGCAAAGCCAACAAATGGTGAAATACGGGGTCCATCATCCTGAGAAAGTTCCTGAAATCATCAGGATTATTCTCACGGATCTCACGGAGCAAAGGCATATGACAGAACTGGTCACGCTGAAGCAACCAATTCTTGGTCAATGAACTCCTCCCCACCCTGTTCATGGACTGGACTTGTGTCAAGGTAAGGACCCCAACACCAAGCCCCCGCACAGCACGAACTCTACGAGGAGTACGTATACGCAACATGGCTAGAAAACGGTCGGCTGCTCAGAACGAAGTAACAGAACGCACTGAAGAACAGCAAGGCCTGTGAAGAGCGACCTGAAAAACAGTAACGAACGAACAAGTACACAATGACAAGAGTCAATGGTACTCGCTGCACGCACTGAAGAGCAGATACAAACCCACAAGCACAAACTGAACAGCAGAAAACGATCTGAAATCCACGAGTCTGAAAAAGCGCAAATCGTCTCTCACCAAACTTTTACTAACACAAGATTAGCAAAAGGAGCCCAAAGGGTGCCGCGCTTGGTTCTGAACTGGCCTTTTCTAGTCTCGTCGTACGTGGTGTACGTCACCGCGTTCTTGGCGATCGGAAATTCCGACAACTTTGTGCGACTGTGTACTCAAAACAAGTTTGAGCCAACATCAGTCGGAAAAAATCCATGGATTTTGTTGTCGGAATGTCCGATCAATGTCCGATCGTGTGTACGGGGCATAAGTGTTCAAAAATGTGTGGGCTTTACCTTATACTGTACTGTGTATATTTTCATTGTCCTTATTAGCTATTTATTTTCAAAGCTCAATCCAGATAAATGTAGTTGTCCTACTGACCACATGCATTGTTACATAATTGCTTTTCAGTGTGTCATTTTTGCGATTCATTCACTAGGGATTTGGTAAAGATATTGAATGGCGTAGCATGGGATTTTGTAGACTGCCTGCTCTTGCCATAAACTATGAGAAAGCTCATTGACAGCTTGTCCTTTTAGAATTCAGATGGAAATATACTTGATTTCACCTTTAAGCACGAGTGTTTATTTTTGTGACGTCCAACTATTAGGTTTGTACTGGCAATGTTTTAATGAATCTTTTCTTTTCATTGATATTCGAAGTCAAAGCAGTTGACTTCCTCATGGATTTTGACCTTCCCTTTATCACTATGACTGCCATAACAAAATATTAATAATTCTTAGATATGGCTAGAACGTTCCAACATTTTCTTTATAGGACACAGCAATGTGTTATCATTTTACTGAAATGTAATTATTACTCATTACTATTATTAATAAAACCACTTCAGCCTCTGAACAATTTTGACACTTCTCACATATATGTAAAAATCTACATTTTTTTGTTAGAAAATTACTTAGAGCCCCCAAACATTATACATTTAAAGCAGAGGCCCTAGAGAATAAAATGGCGGGTGTTGCAATTTTTTTATGTCACACAGTATTTGCTCAGCGGTTTTTCAAATGCAAATTTGTGGGAAAACATACATTTGATGAATTTTAGTTCAGACCAACACAATATATTACCCAAGTTTGTGGTAAAATATAAAAGATGATGTTACTCTGAGTAAATAGATAGCAAACATGTGATGCTTTGAAATTGTGGATGAATGTGGAATGGCAACAAACTATGGTACATTAAATTACCCATAGGTGATACTTTAAAGGCCTTTAGAGGTTACCACTTTGCTGGGAGATCTGGGGTCTGTTAGAAGTGACAAAATACTCACTGGTCCCAGTTTCTTAAACCATAGAGATGATCGGGGGAGTTCTGGTCCTCAGTCATCTCTATGGTTAGCCAGCAGAACTGCCTGCTTCAGTCCTGGGAAAGGTGGCGGGGGTGGAGAGCAGTGTTCATTTTTACGTCAAATTTCTATTTTGTTTTAGTCAGTCTTTTGACTAAAATGCCATTTTTAGTTTTAGTCCTATTTAAGTCATCTGAATTTTTTTAGTTTTGGTCCTATTTAAGTCGACTAAAATCATTTGAGACAATATAGCTGGGATCCACCCACAACCCACCCGCTGAGAGCCTAAGCCAGCTGCTCCCGCCACCTCCACAGCTCAGTGCTCCAGTAAGTGCAGGGAGGCAGAGCAAAGAGCCGGTGACTGACAGTCATCAGCTCTCTGCTTACGGTGCTCTGAGAACTGAGAAATCAGCGGTCCTTGGTCGCTCAGTTCCCAGTCTTAGAGCTGGGCGGTGCGAGCACCGGCGGTAAAACAGTACTATTTTTAGCACCACTTTACCGTTCCTTTAGCGGTGGTATTCGGCTGAGAAAGGGTTAAAACCACCGCAAAGCACTGCTGCAGCGGCGCTTTTGCCGGCGGTATAGTCGCACTGCCCCATTCATTTCAACGGGCAGGAACGGTGAAGGAGCGGTATACTCGCTCCTTCACCGCTCCAAAGATGCTGCTAGCAGGACTTTTTTTACCGTCCTGCCAGCGCACCATTCCAGTGTGAAAGCCCTCAGGCTTTCACTGGAGAGACAGCTCTTTCAGGCGCTATTTTTAGCACTGTAGCGCCTGCAAAGGGCCCCAGTGTGAAAGGGGTCTTAGTGAAAATCATGTCAATTTCTTCTGCTCCATTACCTTAGATCTAGAGTTTAACTGTTTTCAATCCATGCTCCACAGGGTGAGAAGTCTCACCCCCTCACCATTTATGTACTCAGTCTTGAGCCCGAGACTGACAGGGACGTTGCCCAGTACACCAAGGGCAGGACATAAATTAAAAGGGGCCTCCTCACTCCTACAAGATTATGTCTGTATGCCCACTAGCAAGTTCCACCATTTCAATTTGTCTTGATAACCACTGTCACTGATACAGAACGTGATGAGAAATTCCACATTTTAGAAAATCCAATGGAGACACCTGCTTATGTGACAACTGTCCAAGAGAAGCATTCCCCCACTCTTTGTAGGAAAACACATGTAAAATACAAGTGATGTAGATGTCCTGAAAATGCCTAGCACTGGTGCGCATGTGCATCGACTCACTGTCGGAGCTGCTTGCTTGAGGACAAGTTCTCGGCAGCAGCTCCTCCCACAGACACTCCCATTCCCACTTCCCCAGCATGCCCATCTTCTTCTGGACTGTAGACAAGGGGCAGAGAACAGGCAGGGCTGGATTTAAGAGCTCCGGTTTCCCATGTCAATCAGAGAACATGTAATAATAAAACAAATATCTGCCCTTGGATTCAAATTCCAAAATGTTCAAAGAAAAAAGCAGCTAGCACAATACGTAGGCAAAACACTTCACATAAAACAAAATAACAAAGCGCAGTGCTATCACTTTAAAAGATAGAAAGAAAATGATTAAAGCATGCTCCCACCTCAAAAGTGTGAACAGTTGCTTATATACTGTAAATCAAGTAAAATACATGATTTAAGTCCATAGAATTGGGTCCATGAAGGTGGTGCTAAAAGGCAAAATGTAACATGGCCAATCTCTTTATGACCAAGTAGGAGGAGGACGTTATCTATAGGGGCGTAGGCCCTAGTTAATGTTCTGGAAGAAGTATATAGAGGATGTCCTCTTCCTGTGGGAGGCTGATTTTGATTCTTTGAAGAATTTTATGGAGTTTATGAACACTAATGACCGTGGGATTTGTTTGAAACACGAGGCGAGCAGGAATGAGATCCATTTCAAATAGTGGCGTCTACTTTAGGTCAAATAGTGATGTTCTATTTTTTAAAGACCGAAGAATGGGGTTGAAAGAGAAACCAGAGCAGGGACCTCTCCAATAGGGTCCTACCTCTTTCAATGAGAAAAGGACTATTGCGGTACCATAAGGAAAAGACCTTGTTTAAAAATATATAAATTTCTTTCAGAATAATAAAAAGTCCTACGGGGGACATATATTGTACATATTCATGATTTAACATACACAAACAATAATGATTGTTACAGCATTGTTGACACTAAATTAGTATAGCTGATGCCCACACAGATACATGGACAGAGGTTATATAATGTGATACTTGCAGACGTGACCTCTACAGTTTTGCGGTCACAGCGGCTTCTTCAGGAGGCGTCTGATAGTATATAGTCTATAAAGATGAGAAAAACAGTACAGTATCAACATGACAAACAAAAATACATAAATGGTTATCAGAGGGGGTACATAAATTTGATATTGGAGAACATACTTGAATTTAAAAATTGCAAAATTGCACTCACCAAACTGTAACCTCGAAGGTTTTCTGGAGCGATACTGTGAGACGCCCTCAAGAGGCGTTCCCCCGGGGGCGGGCCAGGGAGGCAGATTGGGGTAATACTATTGTAAGAAATTCAATAGAATAAAATTTTTTAACAAATTAATACGGTGTGTTCTATTTAAGGGACCACCCGGAAGTGCCAAAGTTGAGGGAGGAGAGGAGGGAATAGAGTGACCAAGAAACTGGGACCAAAGAAAAGTGAGGGGGAAAGATGGGGAAGGAGAGAGATAGGAGGGGGGAAAAAGGGGGAGGAAAATATATAGGGCGGGGAAAAACAGGGTGACAAAGGGAGGAGTGGGGCAGAGTGAGGGGAGTGGGGGGAGAGAGGGGGGAAGACGGGGAGGGGAGGGGAAAAAAGGGGGGAGGGGAGGGGGGGAGGGTTGTTGGGAAGAGAGGGAAGGGAAAAAGGGAAAAGGGCGGGGAAAGAAAAGGAAAGGGAGAGGGGGAAGAAGGAGGGGGGGAGGGAAAAAAAAAAGGGGGGGTTTTTGGGAAGGAGAAGGGGAAGGAAGGGGGGGGCAGAGAGGATGGAGTGAAGAGGATGTCCCAATGTACCTGGTAGGGAACACACAGAACTAACAAAAGAGAAGTTCATGGTGTCAAAAAAGTTTTTTATTTACCCATCGTTGCTGTAGTAAAAGCTAGACTCAGAGGCTGCTAGCACCCAGAATGGCGTGACTAGTGCAGTCAGTAGCCAAAACGCCACACCACACTGTCACAAGGAGTCACTGCAAGGAATGTAGATCAATAGGGGAGGTATTAAAAAATGATTTGAGAAGTAAACAAAAGTCGCAGGGTATTCTGTGCCAGGGAGGAGGGGGAGATACCATACAGAAGTGATGGAAATCCCCGTCCTGCATGGGGGGCATTACATGAGTACTTACAGGGGCTCAGAGCAGCGTCGGTGAAGTGCTGGGTGTCCGCCTGAGACGGTGAGCAGCTGAGTCTAGGCATCTTAAATGCCTCCAACCCGGAAGTTCGACGGCAGAAGCGACCGCCGCGATTGCTTCCGGGTCCGGTCCTCCACTGTTGCGCAGGCGCGGGAGAGTCACCCGGCGCAGGCGCACAGCTCAAAGGTGATCAGTGCCTGAGCAATGATCGAACGAAGCAGCAGCTGGGCTCCACAGAGCCCCGCCCGCCGCCGGAGGAGCGCAAGCCCGCCACGGGGGGAGAATTAACTCCTCACATCCCTCCAGAGCAGAGTGGTCAGTGCAATATTAATGGTAACTTCAATATAAGCAGTATTTGTCAGGGAATAAACTGAGAGGGGGGAAAAAACGATGCATAGTCACCAACGGTGGGAGCACAGAGGAACCCATAGTTAAGGAGGCATGCATCATGGCCCTTCCCAGAACATATATAAGATAATTCAATCCAAGTATACATAACTTTAATTTATAAAGCAAGCAATCTACTGGAGATTTGGAGTCAGCCACAAAAAAGAAACATCAAAGAATAAAAAGTTAATATAGTGAAACCACTATATGTAAAGAGTCCACTAATATACAGTCATGGGGAAAGGACCTGAAATTTTGTAGAACAAAGCCCAAAAGTTTTTGTGTATTTTTTATATGTGGTTGGATCACGGCAGCGACTGGGGGGGAAAAAAGCTGTAACAAAGTTATTCAAGGAAATATTTATATGAATGTGCCTCATTAATACCGGGAGGAACACATGCATTAAGTCGCTCAATCCAAAGGGATTCACATTTTAAAATTTCGCGGTCCCAATTGCCCCCACGGGAGTCTTCAGGGACAACGTCTAACACAGTAAACCGAATATAATCCAGATTAAAGCGATTGTGAATGCCTATATGGCGGCCCACAGTGGTGAGCTTGCCGTTTGTAGAGGCGTATAAGTGATCCCCCAGTCTCTGCCGTAACTCTCTAATTGTTTTCCCCACATAAAAGGCGCTGCAGGCGCAAGTCATGAGGTAAATTACCCCACGCGTGCCACAATGGGCTGAATGTTTGGGGAAGAACATTTCACCATTGGGAAGTAGAAAGTGTTGTCCTTCTTGAATCTAGGGGCAGTGTGGGCAATTGCCACATTTGAAAGTGCCCCTGGGTTCCGACGGACCAGAAGAAGGAATCCTGTAATGGCTGTGTGTTAGTCTATCCCTCAAAGAGGTGGCCCTTCTAAAAACCAAATCAGGGGTTGGGCCATATAGAAGTGTTTGTCGGTCTAGAGCTAGGGCCTTATTAAATGCTTTTCTTAACACGGTACGTTTATAGCTCCTAGCCAACAGTCGTGTGCGGAGAGCATTGGCCTGTTTATGGAAATCCCCGTCCTCTGTGCAGTTTCTTCTCAGTCTAAGGTACTGAGCATAGGGAATACTGCGAACCAGAGGACGGGGATGAAGACTGGAGGCGTGCAACAAGGTGTTGCCCGCGGTGGGTTTACGGTAGAGGTCCGTGGTTAAATGACCAGTGGAGTTCTTGGTAATCTGTACGTCCAGAAACGGGATACTTAGTCTATCATAAGAGAAGGTAAAATGGAGATTAAAAGAATTAATGTTGAGCTCTGCAATAAAGGTCTGTAAGAGTTGCTCTGTGCCTGTCCAGATGACCAAGAGGTCATCGATGAACCTTAACCACCCTAGAACATGGTCCAGGAATGGTTCCATAAGGTCATCACTAAAGACAGCCCGTTCCCAACCGCCCAGGTATAGGTTCGCGTATGAAGGGGCACAAGACGTGCCCATTGCAATGCCTTGAATTTGAAGATACAGTTGGTCCATAAATAAAATATAATTTTTAGTCAAAATAAATTCTAAGAGTTTTAAGATGAAAGTATTAGTGGGCCAAGTATGGTGGTCCTGTTCCATCAAGAAGGAGCCAGCCATCCGGACGCCCTGCTCGTGGGGGATGCTTGAGTACAAAGCCTCGACATCAATGGCCACGAGGAGGGCGTCCGGAGGGATCTGGACCCCCTCGATGTGTTTCAACAGGTCAGTTGTATCCCTGATGTAGGAAGGTAGTCTCATGACGTGAGGTAAAAGAAAAGTATCCACCAATTTGCTGGCGTTTTCCGTTAGTGAACCTTTGCCAGAGACAATAGGTCGACCTGGAGGTGCAGAGAGATTTTTATGAGTTTTCGGCAGAGCATAAAACGTAGGAGTGCGTGGGTATTGTACATTGATGAATTTATAGGTGTCATCATCGATGAGGCCCTCAAGGAAGGCCCCACCGATGAGTCCCCTAAATTCATCAATGGTTTGTTGAATGAAGTGATTTTCGATGGGTAGGTACCAATTGGCGTTGGAAAGAATTTTGAGACACATGGTCTGATATTGATGATGAGTCATCAGCACCAGGTTTCCACCTTTGTCAGATTGCTTTATGACCAGGTCGGTATTTTTTTGCAGTCTGGTGACTGCTCGAAACTGTTATCGAGTCAGATTGGAGGGTAATGTTTGCCATCGTTCTCTTTTAAGGGAGAGGATGCATTCGTGCAAAAAAGCCCAGATAGAGGGGCAAGTCAATAAATCAGGGAAGGCTTTAGATTTCATTTTTAAAGAAGTTTTGGAGGTGGGATGTTGGGGTTGGGGGGGTACTGATCGTTTGGCAGGTAGAGGGAGAGCCGGAACCGTAAACCCACCGCGGGCAACACCTTGTTGCACGCCTCCAGTCTTCATCCCCGTCCTCTGGTTCGCAGTATTCCCTATGCTCAGTACCTTAGACTGAGAAGAAACTGCACAGAGGACGGGGATTTCCATAAACAGGCCAATGCTCTCCGCACACGACTGTTGGCTAGAGGCTATAAACATACCGTGTTAAGAAAAGCATTTAATAAGGCCCTAGCTCTAGACCGACAAACACTTCTATATGGCCCTCCACGTCCTAAACAACCTTATATGACCAAGATCATTACTAAATTTTCTGCCCACCACCAGCAATTACGAAAAATACTGTCTAACCATTGGCATATCCTGACCGACCACCACACCCTTAAAAAATACATCAAACCAACCCCTGATTTGGTTTTTAGAAGGGCCACCTCTTTGAGGGATAGACTAACACACAGCCATTACAGGATTCCTTCTTCTGGTCAGTCGGAACCCAGGGGCACTTTCAAATGTGGCAATTGCCCACACTGCCCCTGGATTCAAGAAGGACAACACTTTCTACTTCCCAATGGTGAAATGTTCTTCCCCAAACATTCAGCCCATTGTGGCACGCGTGGGGTAATTTACCTCATGACTTGCGCCTGCAGCGCCTTTTATGTGGGGAAAACAATTAGAGAGTTACGGCAGAGACTGGGGGATCACTTATACGCCTCTACAAACGGCAAGCTCACCACTGTGGGCCGCCATATAGGCATTCACCATCACTTTAATCTGGATTATATTCGGTTTACTGTGTTAGACGTTGTCCCTGAAGACTCCCGTGGGGGCAATTGGGACCGCGAAATTTTAAAACGTGAATCCCTTTGGATTAACCGACTTAATGCATGTGTTCCTCCCGGTATTAATGAGGCACATTCATATAAATATTTCCTTGAATAACTTTGTTACAGCTTTTTTCCCCCCCAGTCGCTGCCGTGATCCAACCACATATAAAAAATACACAAAAACTTTTGGGCTTTGTTCTACAAAATTTCAGGTCCTTTCCCCATGACTGTATATTAGTGGACTCTTTACATATAGTGGTTTCACTATATTAACTTTTTATTCTTTGATGTTTCTTTTTTGTGGCTGACTCCAAATCTCCAGTAGATTGCTTGCTTTATAAATTAAAGTTATGTATACTTGGATTGAATTATCTTATATATGTTCTGGGACGGGCCATGATGCATGCCTCCTTAACTATGGGTTCCTCTGTGCTCCCACCGTTGGTGACTATGCATCGTTTTTTCCCCCTCTCAGTTTATTCCCTGACTAATACTGCTTATATTGAAGTTACCATTAATATTGCACTGACCACTCTGCTCTGGAGGGATGTGAGGAGTTAATTCTCCCCCCGTGGCGGGCTTGCGCTCCTCCGGCGGTGGGCGGGGCTCTGTGGAGCCCAGCTGCTGCTTCGTTCGATCATTGCTCAGGCACTGATCACCTTTGAGCTGTGCGCTTGCGCCGGGTGACTCTCCCGCGCCTGCGCAACAGTGGAGGACCGGACCCGGAAGCAATCGCGGCGGTCGCTTCCGCCGTCGAACTTCCGGGTTGGAGGCATTTAAGATGCCTAGACTCAGCTGCTCACCGTCTCAGGCGGACACCCAGCACTTCACCGACTCTGCCCGGAGCCCCTGTAAGTACTCATGTAATGCCCCCCATGCAGGACGGGGATTTCCATCACTTCTGTATGGTATCTCCCCCTCCTCCCTGGCACAGAATACCCTGCGACTTTTGTTTACTTCTCAAATCATTTTTTAATACCTCCCCTATTGATCTACATTCCTTGCAGTGACTCCTTGTGACAGTGTGGTGTGGCGTTTTGGCTACTGACTGCACTAGTCACGCCATTCTGGGTGCTAGCAGCCTCTGAGTCTAGCTTTTACTACAGCAACGATGGGTAAATAAAAAACTTTTTTGACACCATGAACTTCTCTTTTGTTAGTTCTGTGTGTTCCCTACCAGGTACATTGGGACATCCTCTTCATTCCATCCTCTCTGCCCCCCCCCTTCCTTCCCCTTCTCCTTCCCAAAAACCCCCCCTTTTTTTTTCCCTTCCCCCCCCCTCCCCCCCTCCTTCTTCCCCCTCTCCCTTTCCTTTTCTTCCCCCCCCCCTTTCCCTTTTTCGTCCCACGAGTAATCACCCCCACCAATGTTAATGACTCCCATCCCCTTAACATCATCAATCTCACATCCTACCGGCTGACTCCGGAGGAGGAACAGGTCCTCCATTTGGGCCTGGGATTCTGTCCTTCGGAGCCAATCGATATCTATGAGACAATCAAAGACCTTTATTTATTTGCCCATAAATTGGCTTTCAACTATATGTTCGATCCTGACCGTAAACGTGCCAATTTGGAAAAAGAATTAGCGGAAAAGACCAAGAATTTCACGATAGCGGAGTCCAGAGCACTAAGGGATCTCATGTTACTCTTCGATGAGGGAGAGGTCGAGTCGGACGCCCTAGATGGCAACTCCGGCTCTCCCTCTACCTGCCAAACGATCAGTACCCCCCAACCCCAACATCCCACCTCCAAAACTTCTTTAAAAATGAAATCTAAAGCCTTCCCTGATTTATTGACTTGCCCCTCTATCTGGGCTTTTTTGCACGAATGCATCCTCTCCCTTAAAAGAGAACGATGGCAAACATTACCCTCCAATCTGACTCGACAACAGTTTTGAGCAGTCACCAGACTGCAAAAAAATACCGACCTGGTCATAAAGCAATCTGACAAAGGTGGAAACCTGGTGCTGATGACTCATCATCAATATCAGACCATGTGTCTCAAAATTCTTTCCAACGCCAATTGGTACCTACCCATCAAAAATCACTTCATTCAACAAACCATTGATGAATTTAGGGGACTCATCGGTGGGGCCTTCCTTGAGGGCCTCATCGATGATGACACCTATAAATTCATCAATGTACAATACCCACGCACTCCTACGTTTTATGCTCTGCCGAAAACTCATAAAAATCTCTCTGCACCTCCAGGTCGACCTATTGTCTCTGGCAAAGGTTCACTAACGGAAAACGCCAGCAAATTGGTGGATACTTTTCTTTTACCTCACGTCATGAGACTACCTTCCTACATCAGGGATACAACTGACCTGTTGAAACACATCGAGGGGGTCCAGATCCCTCTGGACGCCCTCCTCGTGGCCATTGATGTCGAGGCTTTGTACTCAAGCATCCCCCATGAGCAGGGCGTCCGGATGGCTGGCTCCTTCTTGATGGAACAGGACCACCATACTTGGCTCACTAATACTTTCATCTTAAAACTCTTAGAATTTATTTTGACTAAAAATTATTTTTTATTTATGGACCAACTGTATCTTCAAATTCAAGGCGTTGCAATGGGCACGTCTTGTGCCCCTTCATACGCGAACCTATACCTGGGCGGTTGGGAACAGGCTGTCTTTAGTGATGACCTTATGGAACCATTCCTGGACCATGTTCTAGGGTGGTTCAGGTTCATCGATGACCTCTTGGTCATCTGGACAGGCACAGAGCAACTCTTACAGACCTTTATTGCAGAGCTCAACATTAATTCTTTTAATCTCCATTTTACCTTCTCTTATGATAGACTAAGTATCCCGTTTCTGGACGTACAGATTACCAAGAACTCCACTGGTCATTTAACCACGGACCTCTACCGTAAACCCACCGCGGGCAACACCTTGTTGCACGCCTCCAGTCTTCATCCCCGTCCTCTGGTTCGCAGTATTCCCTATGCTCAGTACCTTAGACTGAGAAGAAACTGCACAGAGGACGGGGATTTCCATAAACAGGCCAATGCTCTCCGCACACGACTGTTGGCTAGAGGCTATAAACGTACCGTGTTAAGAAAAGCATTTAATAAGGCCCTAGCTCTAGACCGACAAACACTTCTATATGACCCTCCACGTCCTAAACAACCTTATATGACCAAGATCATTACTAAATTTTCTGCCCACCACCAGCAATTACGAAAAATACTGTCTAACCATTGGCATATCCTGACCGACCACCACACCCTTAAAAAATACATCAAACCAACCCCTGATTTGGTTTTTGAGGGATAGACTAACACACAGCCATTACAGGATTCCTTCTTCTGGTCCGTCGGAACCCAGGGGCACTTTCAAATGTGGCAATTGCCCACACTGCCCCTGGATTCAAGAAGGACAACACTTTCTACTTCCCAATGGTGAAATGTTCTTCCCCAAACATTCAGCCCATTGTGGCACGCGTGGGGTAATTTACCTCATGACTTGCGCCTGCAGCGCCTTTCATGTGGGGAAAACAATTAGAGAGTTACGGCAGAGACTGGGGGATCACTTATACGCCTCTACAAACGGCAAGCTCACCACTGTGGGCCGCCATATAGGCATTCACCATCGCTTTAATCTGGATTATATTCGGTTTACTGTGTTAGACGTTGTCCCTGAAGACTCCCGTGGGGGCAATTGGGACCGCGAAATTTTAAAACGTGAATCCCTTTGGATTGAGCGACTTAATGCATGTGTTCCTCCCGGTATTAATGAGGCACATTCATATAAATATTTCCTTGAATAACTTTGTTACAGCTTTTTTCCCCCCCAGTTGCTGCCGTGATCCAACAACATATAAAAAATACACAAAAACTTTTGGGCTTTGTTCTACAAAATTTCAGGTCCTTTCCCCATGACTGTATATTAGTGGACTCTTTACATATAGTGGTTTCACTATATTAACTTTTTATTCTTTGATGTTTCTTTTTTGTGGCTGACTCCAAATCTCCAGTAGATTGCTTGCTTTATAAATTAAAGTTATGTATACTTGGATTGAATTATCTTATATATGTTCTGGGACGGGCCATGATGCATGCCTCCTTAACTATGGGTTCCTCTGTGCTCCCACCGTTGGTGACTATGCATCGTTTTTTCCCCCCCTCTCAGTTTATTCCCTGACTAATACTGCTTATATTGAAGTTACCATTAATATTGCACTGACCACTCTGCTCTGGAGGGATGTGAGGAGTTAATTCTCCCCCTGTGGCGGGCTTGCGCTCCTCCGGCGGCGGGCGGGGCTCTGTGGAGCCCAGCTGCTGCTTCGTTCGATCATTGCTCAGGCACTGATCACCTTTGAGCTGTGCGCCTGCGCCGGGTGACTCTCCCGCGCCTGCACAACAGTGGAGGACCGGACCCGGAAGCAATCGCGGCGGTCGCTTCCGCCGTCGAACTTCCGGGTTGGAGGCATTTAAGATGCCTAGACTCAGCTGCTCATCGTCTCAGGCGGACACCCAGCACTTCACCGACGCTGCCCGGAGCCCCTGTAAGTACTCATGTAATGCCCCCCATGCAGGACGGGGATTTCCATCACTTCTGTATGGTATCTCCCCCTCCTCCCTGGCACAGAATACCCTGCGACTTTTGTTTACTTCTCAAATCATTTTTTAATACCTCCCCTATTGATCTACATTCCTTGCAGTGACTCCTTGTGACAGTGTGGTGTGGCGTTTTGGCTACTGACTGCACTAGTCACGCCATTCTGGGTGCTAGCAGCCTCTGAGTCTAGCTTTTACTACAGCAACGATGGGTAAATAAAAAACTTTTTTGACACCATGAACTTCTCTTTTGTTAGTTCTGTGTGTTCCCTACCAGGTACATTGGGACATCCTCTTCACTCCATCCTCTCTGCCCCCCCCCCCTTCCTTCCCCTTCTCCTTCCCAAAAACCCCCCCTTTTTTTTCCCTTTCCCCCCCTCCTTCTTCCCCCTCTCCCTTTCCTTTTCTCCCCCCCCCCCTTTTCCCTTTTTCCCTTCCCTCTCTTCCCAACAACCCTCCCCCCCTCCCCCCCTCCCCTCCCCCCTTTTTTTCCCCTCCCCTCCCCGTCTTCCCCCCTCTCTCCCCCCACTCCCCTCACTCTGCCCCACTCCTTACTTTGTCACCCTGTTTTTCCCCGCCCTATATATTTTCCTCCCCCTTTTTCCCCCCTCCTATCTCTCTCCTTCTCCATCTTTCCCCCTCACTTTTCTTTGGTCCCAGTTTCTTGGTCACTCTATTCCCTCCTCTCCTCCCTCAACTTTGGCACTTCCGGGTGGTCCCTTAAATAGAACACACCGTATTAATTTGTTAAAAAATTTTATTCTATTGAATTTCTTACAATAGTATTACCCCAATCTGCCTCCCTGGCCCGCCCCCGGGGGAACGCCTCTTGAGGGCGTCTCACAGTATCGCTCCAGAAAACCTTCGAGGTTATAGTTTGGTGAGTGCAATTTAGCAATTTTTAAATTCAAGTATGTTCTCCAATATCAAATTTATGTACCCCCTCTGATAACCATTTATGTATTTTTGTTTGTCATGTTGATACTGTACTGTTTTTCTCATCTTTATAGACTATATACTATCAGACGCCTCCTGAAGAAGCGGCTGTGACCGCGAAACTGTAGAGGTCACGTCTGCAAGTATCACATTATATAACCTCTGTCCATGTATCTGTGTGGGCATCAGCTATACTAATTTAGTGTCAACAATGCTGTAACAATCATTATTGTTTGTGTATGTTAAATCATGAATATGTACAATATATGTCCCCCGTAGGACTTTTTATTATTCTGAAATAAATTTATATATTTTTAAACAAGGTCTTTTCCTTATGGTACCGCAATAGTCCTTTTCTCTTTGAAAGAGGTAGGACCCTATTGGAGAGGTCCCTGCTCTGGTTTCTCTTTCAACCCCATTCTTCGGCCTTATTCATATCTAGGATGATGGTACCTATTAACGATATCATACCCCATTTTGCAAATCATGTGGCATACCTATAAACTCTATTTTTTAAAGAAACAGTCCATAATGGGGTTATTGATATTAAAAGTTGCCACCACTAACCTTTGCACAAATCATTGCCAAAGAGCCAATTTATTAGGCTCAAAAGAAATCATAGTTACTTTAATGATTTTCTTTGGGTGGCCAGCTCTTTGAGATAATAATTCCTGGATAGGGGTTATTGTCCTGAAGTTTTAGATGAAGCTTTCTTGGCAGTTGACGGCAAGAGTAGAGATGATATGTTACGGCCCAAAACAGTGGCAGAGGCTGACTCTACAGTTAACCATGGTTCATCACTACTTTTTCTACACAGCATTTTGCTATCAAGAGGATTCTCCATAAACATTGGGGGTTTTAAAGAGGAAGTAAACCCTGATGGGTTTTACTTCCTCTTTGTTTCCCTGCAAAGGTAAAGCATAATGGGCTACTATGCATCGCATAGTAGCCCATTATGTGTCACTTACCTGACACAGGAGCCTGCAAAGTCACCGATGTCCCTTCTTGCACGAATTGTCCATCTTCCTTTCGGGTATCACGACTCCGGCTCTGTGATTGGCCGGAGCCGCGATGACATCACTCCCACGCATGCGCGCGGGAGCCGCCACTTCGCCGTAGACATCGCCGCATTCGCCGTAGACATTAGTGCCTGTCTTTTCCAAATATCTCCTAAACTGTGTAGGTTTAGGAGATATTTCTTGCACCTACAGGTTAGTCTTAATCTAGGCTTACCTGTAGGTAAAAGTGGTCTGTAAGGGTTTAGAACCACTTTAAGAAACTATAAGGTTTTGGGTCCTCTGTTGCCTGAGGCTCTGACAGTTGTTGTGTACAGAGGGGTCCCCCATTAAGGTTAAGAGTAGCCCCGAATGTTTTAGAACCCCCAGTGGCGGCCCACCCATAGGGGGCGCAGGGGCGCCGCCCCCCAAAGCTACTCATTATGAAAAAAATGTAAAAAAATAATGGCCCTTTAAGTGTGTGCAGGATGCCGGACACACAGTTGTATGGGAAGTATAAAGTGCTGCAATCTCTGAAAAAAATAAAATAATGGCCCTTTAAGTGTGTGCAGGGCGCCGGACACACAGCTGCTATGGCAAGCATGACGTGTTTGCATTTACGTGATTACAAACAAGAAGCTCTACTGGGTCCAGAGCTCTGCGCCCTGAACACTCCCTCTATAGCATTTTTCCCTTCTGTGGTGTGTGATTGTCGGGTCCCGCGCTGTCACTTACGGTTTCTCTGACTCATCCCAGCTGGTCCGAAGGTGGATGACAGGCAACTTGCTGTGAGAGCTGTGACTATGAGGGGGGGGGGGTCATCTAATATAGAGGAGAACTCTGATAGTGACATCTAATGTAAAGGGGGATTCTGATGGTGACATCTAATGTAAAGGAGGACTCTGATGGGGACATCTAATGTAAAGGGGGACTCTGATGGGGACATCTAATGTGAAGGAGGACTCTGATGGTGACATCTGATGTAAAGGGGGACTCTGATGGGGACATCTAATGTAAAGGAGGACTCTGATGGTGACATCTAATGTAAAGGAGGACTCTGATGGTGACATCTAATGTAAAGGGGGACTCTGATGGGGACATCTAATGTAAAGGAGGACTCTGATGGTGACATCTAATGTAAAGGAGGACTCTGATGGTGACATCTAATGTAAAGGAGGACTCTGATGGTGACATCTAATGTAAAGGGGGACTCTGATGGGGACATCTAATGTAAAGGAGGACTCTGATGGTGACATCTAATGTAAAGGGGGACTCTGATGGGGACATCTAATGTAAAGGAGGACTCTGATGGTGACATCTAATGTAAAGGAGGACTCTGATGGTGACATCTAATGTAAAGGGGGACTCTGATGGGGACATCTAATGTAAAGGAGGACTCTGATGGTGACATCTAATGTAAAGGAGGACTCTGATGGAGACATCTAAAGTAAAGGGGGATTCTGATGGGCACATCTAATGTAAAGGGGGTCTCTGATGGTGACATCTAATGTAAAGGAGGACTCTGATGGTGACATCTAATGTAAAGGAGGACTCTGATGGGGACATCTGATGTAAAGGGGGACTCCGATGGGGACATCTGTTGTAAAGGAGGACGCTGATGGTGACATTTGATGTAAAGGAGGACTCTGATGGGGACATCTAATGTAAAAGGGGACTCTGATGGGGACATCTAATGTAAAAGGGGACTCTGATGGGGACATCTAATGTAAAGGGGGTCTCTGATGGTGACATCTGATTTAAAGGAGGACTCTGATGGGAACATCTAATGTAAAGGGGGACTCTGATAGGGACATCTAATGTAAAGTGCGTCTCTGATGGTGACATCTGATGTAAAGGGAGGCTCTGATGGGGACATCTACTGTAAAGGGGGACTCTGATGGGGACATCTAATGTGAAGGAGGTCTGTGTGTCTGGTATCCCACACACACTTAAAGGGCCATTATATGTATATGTATATATATATATATATATATATATATATATATATATATACACTTGATCCAATGCCGTGCGGCCTTCAGTACGTCGGGTGCACGGTATCTATGTTGCAAATTAGACTTAATGAACATATTGCCCAACCATTTTGTGTCAA
Source organism: Aquarana catesbeiana (assembly GCF_042186555.1). Lineage (NCBI taxonomy): Eukaryota > Metazoa > Chordata > Amphibia > Anura > Ranidae > Aquarana > Aquarana catesbeiana. The sequence continues at coordinate 216,108,475 of NC_133324.1, forward strand.
AACACTTCTAGCTATAGATAAGTTTACCCCAAATTGGAGGGGGAATCCTATCAGACAAGAAATATGTAAACTAGAAAGTAGGTAGATTTATTTATTGAAAACTTGTGTTCCATATGGTCTCAATATAGAATGGGACGTGAATGCTTTTATCAATAACAGCCAAAAGGTTTTTTGTGATTAAATATATTTTGAGGGCTGCTTATAATTTCACCATTGTATGTATGAGTCATTTAAATTTTTTATTATGAATTGTGATTTTTGTGTTTTCTGTTGAATAATGAATTATGTGTTAGGGTGTATTTTTGTCAACAAACCAGAAGATGGCACCGTCCCTTAGGTGCATTTGTTTTTATGGGATTCATTTGTCTCCCCATTTGGGGTTCTTTTAGGTGTTCTACTTTTAAGGTAATTATGAATAAAAATAATTTTTTTAAACCGTTTTTTAAATAAATTTTATAAATATGATTTTTTTCTTGTATGGGTTGCGAAATCTATCTCTGCCTGAGGCGAATGTCCGGTGGTTGGATCGCAGTTGCCACTTTTAAGACATGATTGGCATCGGTAGTTTAGTATGTCTCTGACCTATGTGATGTGCTTCCGTTGTCATTAGGTAGGAGTGTCCATCCGGTCTGTATATAATTAGCACGATTCGTGCTGCTAGCCATGCCCCTGCGACGCCCATTGGTGACAGAACACGTAGGGTATCGCCACGGCGTGTGGCGTCATTGCCCTCGGCCATCTTGATGGTTTGAAACTGTCATTGGATATGCTATTTGTTCACCATTGTTTGTAAGCGTAATGCCCTGTACACACGATAGGATTTTCCGACAAAAAATGTTGGATGTGAGCTTGTTGTCGGAAAGTCCGACCGTGTGTAGGCTCCATAGAACATTTGTTGTCGGAATTTCCGCCAACAAATGTTTGAGAGCAGGTTCTCAAATTTTCCGACAAGAAAACTTGTTGTCGGAAATTCCGAGCATGTGTACACAATTCCAACGCACAAAAGTAAACGCATGCTCGGAATCAAGCAGAAGAGCCGCACTGGATATTGAACTTCATTTTTCTCGGCTCGTCGTACGTGTTGTACGTAACCGCGTTCTTGACGTTCAGAATTTGTGTGACCGTGTGTATGCAAAACAAGTTTGAGCCAACATCCGTTAGAAAAAAATGCACGGTTTTGTTGTCGGAATGTCCGATTGTGTGTACGGGGCATTACACTTTTATTAAATTATTCCTTTGCAGATCTTACTACACTATGAGGTGGCCTTGTTCTCTTTTTTAACCTATGTTGATTTGAGAGAGATTTGGCTGCTTTATTACTAGATGTAGGAGTGGGGTATGTGCTGGGAACCGATGGATGACTCTTATCTAAAGGTCTTATTAACTGCTCTATTTGACCATTCTTTGAGGTGGTCAAGTCCTTATGGTAAGAGGCTGTGTTTTTGGAGTGGTGGAGGACTTTCTCAATCTATGTTTGCCCTTTTAGCACCACTTTCATAGACTCAATCATATGGACTTACCTTATGTATTTAACTTGATTTTTTTAAGCACCTTTTCACACCTTTGAGGTGGGAGCATTTGTTAATGATTTTCTTTCCATCTTTTAAAGTGATAGTGCTGCACTTTGTTATTTTACTTTAATCAAAGAACATGGAAGGCGGAGCTGCAACGTCCTTCATGCTCGGGGTCACCATGCATGCGGGGTGCCCTCATGAGATCAGTGCTGCAAAGGGAGCACCCATCAAGGAAGACAACATGAAATGGGGAAAACTGACCCAAAAAACAACATCATATAGAAGCAAAAATGGACAAAAAGGTTAGACCCTTTATGCATAACTATTGCTCAGGAACAGAAATAGAGAAAAAAACAATTTTAGGGTTTAATATCACTTTAATATTACTTTCTATGTTTTCCTGCCTAGGTGACAACCACTTCCTAATTTTTGTATGACTTTCACAGTTTGTCACAGGCAGTGACAAGCTGCAGTGAAAATTTGAGGTCAGGATTCTGTGCAGGCCAGTCAAGTTCCTGCACACCAAACTCACTCATCCATGTCTTTATGGACCTTGCTTTGTGCACTGGTGCGCAGTCAAGTTGGAACAGGAAGGGGCCATCCCCAAACTGTTTCCACAAAAGTTAGGAGCATGAAATTGTCCAAAATGTCTTGGTATGCTGACGCCTCAAGTGTTCCCTTCACTGGAAATAAGGGGCCAAGCACAACCCCTGAAAAACAACCCCACACCATAATCCTCCATCCTCCAAATTATTTGGACCAGTGCACAAAGCAAGGTCCATAAAGACATGGATAAGTGAGTTTGGGGTGGAGGAGCTTGACTGGCCTGCACAGAGTCCTTTGAGGTGAATTAGAGTGGAGACTGCAAGCCAGGCCTTCTCATCCAACATCAGTGCCTGACTTCACAAATGTGCTTCTGGAAAACTGGTCAAACATTCCCATAGACAAACTCTAATGCAGAGTACACAGGGTCGGACTTTTCGACCAGACTGGTCCGACGGACCGAGTTCGGCGGACAATCCGATCGTGTGTGGGCTTCATCGGACCTTCAGCTGACTTTTCCAGTCGAAAATCTGACGGACTTTAGATTTGGAACATGCTTCAAATCTTTACGTCGTAACTCCGCCGGACCCAGAAATTCGCTCGTCTGTATGCTAGTCCGACGGACAAAAACCGACGCTAGGGCAGCTATTGGCAACTGGCTATCAACTTCCTTATTTTAGTCCGGTCGTACGTCATCACGTACGAATCCTTCAGACTTTGGTGTGATCGTATGTAGGCAAGTCCGTTCGTTCAAAAGTCAGTCGGAAGTCCGTTGAAAGTGTTGAAAAGTCCGCCCGTGTGTACGTGGCATTAAACCTTGTGGACAGCCTTCCCAGAAGAGTTGAAGCTGTTATAGCTGCACAGGGTGGGCCAACTCAATATTGAAAACTACAGACTAATGCCCCGTACACACGGTCGGACATTGATCGGACATTCCGACAACAAAATCCTAGGATTTTTTCCGACGGATGTTGGCTCAAACTTGTCTTGCATACACACAGTCACACAAAGTTGTCGGAAAATCCGATCGTTCTGAACGCGGTGACGTAAAACACGTATGTCAGGACTCTAAACGGGGCAGTAGCCAATAGCTTTCATCTCTTTATTTATTCTGAGCATGCGTGGCACTTTGTGCGTCGGATTTGTGTACACACGATCGGAAATTCCGACAACGGATTTTGTTGTCGGAAAATTTTATAGCCTGCTCTCAAACTTTGTGTGTCGGAAAATCCGATGGAAAATGTGTGATGGAGCCCACACACGGTCGGAATTTCCGACAACAAGGTCCTATCACACATTTTCCGTCGGAAAATCCGACCGTGTGTACGGGGCATAAGACTGGGATGCCAACTAAGTTCATGTGCGTGTAAAGGCAGGCATCCCAATTCTTTTGACAATATACTGTATGTATCTGCCTGGCATAAAAATAATACTATTCTGCTAGGCATGGTCAATAGATTGAATGTTTCTGCAACTTTGATAATGCACTTTAAGAAAATGTAGAGTTAAACCGGGCCATGGACGGTGATTGTACGCAACTCAATTTATCCATCGACTTAACCAGCATTGACTGTATAACCAGCCTGTCGGATTTTTAGGATGTGGCTATAGCCGTTAGCTGATAGCAATAATCAAGGGGGTTGATTTACTAAAACTGGTGAGTACAAAATCTGGTGAAGCTGTGCATGGTAGCCAATCAGCTTCAAACTTCAGCTTGTTCAACTATTCTTTGGCAATAAACCTGGAATTGAATTGGTTTCTTTGCAGAGCTGCACCAGATCTTGCACTCTTCAGGTTTAGTAAATCAACCCGGCTCCCTGCGGGCCCCCCCCCCCCGCGGTTGCATGAAAGAAAACTGTATCATCTACTCTATGGCCTGCCTTCCTCATTTTATAACAGTATTGCATCTCATGCTACTGAATTCATAAGAGAACAGTTCAGTGACAAAGTTTAAACAGCTAATCTACTTGGAAAGGTGTACATACTGATATGGCTTCAAAGGCTAAGTTACCTCCTTTTCTATTAACCTTGCACAATAGTTTTTTTGCTATCAGTTCTATTTTCAAGATAAATGTTGTTTTAATTCTAACAGCTTACACACATAATACAGTATCTCACAAATGTGAGCACACCCCTCACATTTTTCTAAATATTTTATTATATCTTTTCATGTGACAACACTTAAGAAATGACACTTTGCTACAATGTAAAGTGAGTGTACAGCTTGTATAACAGTGTAAATTTTCTGTCCCCTCAAAATAACTTAACACACAGCCATTAATGTCTAAACCGCTGGCAACAAAAGTGAGTACACCCCTAAGTGAAAATGTCCAAATTGGGCCCAAAGTGTCAATATTTTGTGTAGCCACCATTATTTTCCAGCACTGCCCTAATCCGCTTGGGTATGGAGTTCACCAGAGCCTCACAGGTTGCCACTGGATTCCTCTTCCACTCCTCCATGACGACATCACGGAGCTGGTGGATGTTAGAGACCTTGCGCTCCTCCACCTTACTCCATTTGAGGATGCCCCACAGATGCTCAATAAGGTTTAGGTCTAGAGACATACTTGGCCAGTCCATCACCTTTACCCTCAGCTTCTTTAGCAAGGCAGTGGTCGTCTTGGAGGTGTGTTTGGGGTCGTTATGTTGGAATACTGCCCTGTGACCCAGTCTCCGAAGGGAGGGGATCATGCTCTGCTTCAGTATGTCACAGTACATGTTGGCATTCATGGTTCCCTCAATGAACTGTAGCTCCCCAGATCCGGCAGCACTCATGCAGCCCCAGACCATGACACTCCCACCACCATGCTTGACTGCAGGCAAGACACACTTGTCTTTGTGCTCCTCACCTGGTTGCCGCCACACACGCTTGACACCATCTGAACCAAATAAGTTTATCGTGTTCTCATCAGACCACAGGACATGGTTCCAGTAATCCAAGTCCTTAGTCTGTATATATATACAAAAATGTGAGGGGTGTACTCACTTTTGTGAGATACTGTATATACAACGATCTTACATTTCAATTTTTTTTTTACTAGAAAGCTAAGTAGATTTAGTATATATTGAATGTAAATATATGCACAGCAATTGTAAAATATATGTGTGGGTGAGTGCAGCGTGATGCGGCAGCAGTCAAGACACAGAGTCCATTTGCAATAAACAGAACTTGTATTGAAAAGAAAGTTCAACGATACAAACATTATTGTGGGAAGGCATGTAGTCTGGCTAAAGTAGAATTATGTGGTTCTTGAGCATGCTGACAGTGTCTATCCAAAAGGACAGAATGTAGCCTGGCCGGGCTGCACCCAAGTGGGAGGATTCCAAGAAGGAAGGCATATCTCTAGCCTGTCCCTACTTACCAGGAACCTCTCCCTACTGCTAGCCACTTTCCCTGACAGACGGAAAATCTGTCCCTAACCTGTCCACTCGCAAGAATGTGCGCCAATCCCAGGAGCCAGGGTCTTAAATAGACTCTGCCTGACCTAAGATGGCCACCAGAATCACATGGGCTGCCAGCATCCAACTGGATCGCTGTCTCTGGGACCCAGGAATCCAGAGAGGAACCATGTTCCTCTCAACTTATTCTCCCTCTGCAATGCTGCTATGGTTGAACGCCATCTGCAGTAGAAAAAATAGATTGCACCTGCCTACATATGGACTCATTCAGATGAGCATAAATATTTCACAATGTAAAACGCAGGATCTTGCTGGCAGAATCTGCATTTATGGCTGTTTGCACATTGTACATATGTGGGCCTACTCCTTTCCTTACATGTATGCGCTCACCAATGCCCAGGACCAGATGAGGCCTTGTTCATGTGCAAGTCAACATTAAGGCGGAACCCCGGAGATCATCCAGACACTGTGTGCAGCTGAGAAATATACAGAGTTCCTCTGTGAAGCATCCCATCCCATGTCACTACACACCTTCCTTGTTGTATGTTATGAAGGACACTGCTAAGCCAGAGGCCTCTCCTCCAGTCCAACGTACCTCTGCCTCCTCATTCCCAGTGACAGAATTGCGTCCCACCGTGCACCTGACTCGGACCTCATACATACATTTAACTCCTTCAGCTCTCCCGTACCTGAATCTTGCTTCCCACAAGGTTCTCAACTTTCTCTAAGCCCAGCCTCCCCCCTCCACATATATACCTGGGCAGAACACAAAAAGCCAGGGAAACTGGCAGATCCCCGTTTAACCCTCTCCCCACCTGGGTAGACTGGAATTAACTAAAACAACGATCCCACATTAATATTAACCTGCCTACATGCATGTTACATTTATTAAGTTATATTTTTAAGGTTAAAAAAAGACACAAGTCTATCTAGTTCAACCAACGTGTGTCATTTTTATTGTCTAAAAATTCCCATCAGCCCTGTTTATTCTGCTTCCTGAGGTAGACATCTAAATATTTTTGTAGTTGTCAACACTCTTAACTAGCACCACCTCCCGGGGAAAGAAGTCCCACATTGTTGCTACTCTAAGACCCCTTTTCACACTGAGGTGGTTTTCAGGTGTTTAGCGTTGGAAATAGCCTCTAAATAGTGCATGAAAACCACCTCCCATTCATTCCAGTGTGTCTTTTTACACTGGGGCGGTGTGCTTGCGGGAGGCTAGGAAAAGTCCTGCAAGCAGCATCTTTGGGGCGGTTTGGGAGCGCTATATACAGAAACTCCCAAAACGCCTTGCTCATTGAAATAAATGGGCAGAGCTTCCAAAGCGCCTGAAAAGTGCTTTGGAAGCGCCGCAACACAGCGTTATTAACCCATTCTTTGGGCTTAAAAGTGCCCCGCTAGTGGCCGAAAAGCGCAGCAAAAGTGCGGCTAAAATGAGCGACACTTTACCGCTAACGGCCTGAGCTTTCAGTGTAAAAGCAGCCTAGTTGTAAAGAAGCCCGTCCTCAATCTAAGGTTAAACCTCCTTTCTGTTAACCTCAAATCATGGCCATGTGTCCTCTTCGGGGACCTTAACCACTTCAGCCCCGGAAGAATTTACCCCCTCCCTGACCAGAGTACTTTTTGCGATTCGACACTGCGTCGCTTTAACTGACAATTGTGGTCGTGCGACGTTGCACCCAAACAAAATTGACGTCCTTTTTTTCCCACAAATAGAGCTTTCTTTTGGTGGTATTTGATTGCCTCTGTGGTTATTTTTTGTGCTATAAACAAAAAAAGAGCAACAATTTTGAAAAAAACACAATATTTTATACCTTTTGCTATAATAAATATTCCCATTTTTTTTAAAAAAAAGCAAATTTTTTTCTCAGTTTAGGCCGATATGTATTCTTCTACGTATTTTTGGTAAAAAAAAACGCAATAAGCATATATTGAGTGGTTTGCGCAAAAGTTATAGCGTCTACAAAATAGGGGATAGATTTATAGCATTTTTATTATTATTATTTTTTTTACTAGTAATGGAGGCGATCTGCGATTTTTATCGTGACTGCGACATTATGGCGGACACATCGGACAATTTTGACACATTTTTGGGACCATTGGCATTAATACAGCGATCAATGCTATAAAAATGCATTGATTACTGTAAAAATGTCACTGGCAGTGAAGGGGTTAACACTAGGGGGCGATCTAGGGGTTAACTGTGTTCCCTGGGAGGCGATTCTGACTGAAGGGGGAGGGGACTGACTAGAGGAAGTGACGGATCGTGGTTCCTAGCTAATAGGAACACACAATCTGTCACTCCTGTCAGAACAGAACAGGGAAGTGTGTGTTTACACACACTCGTCCCTGTTCTGTGTCTCCTGCTCACAATCGCTCGTGGCCGGCGGTCATTGCCACAATCGGCCACGAGCATCAGCACCCCCGCTGTGCAGTGGCTGCGCACGCCTGCTATGCTGGCCCCACGAGCCGTATAGCTACGACGGCTCGCGCAGGGGAGCCAACCTGCCGCAGTATAACTGCAGCAGCTGGTCGGGAAGATGAACTCTAACTTTCTTTCACTAGAACTGAATGTAATGATCAATCCTTGCATATATCAGACCTCTGTACCATCTTGCTCTGTTTGCAGATCCCCTGATATCCTGGGTTTAGTTGTGGCTATGTATCATGTGACACTGTATAACCTGTTGATAGACTCTGTCCCTTCCACAGCCACTTCCTACAGTGACCAGATTCTATAGCACTCCCTTTTGTAGTCAGACTCCTCAAATTATGTAACTTCCTTCATAGCTCTGATGGTGGGTGGGACTGAATAGATCCTAATTAGCATTCAATCCCACCTAGTCACACCTACAGGAAGAGTCCAATCCTTCCAAGTCCCACCTCACAGATCACAGCATTATTCAAGAAGTAAACCCCTTCATATACACACATACACAGCCTGTTCTTAAAGCTAGCCATGCTGCTGCTGGGTAGAATTGAATGGATCACAATTAGAATTCAATCCTGTCCAGTTAAATGTGCTGACCATTGTCAACAGGGAGGTCCCACCCTTCAGATCCTGCCCCCCCAAAGCCCTGCTCTCTGTGAAGTTATTAATTTACATACTGTATGAAGGAAACACCTTCACAATAGCCTTGCATAGCCCTTCCATTGCAGTCTTGCAGTAAGCCATAATTCTTTGGCATGCTGTAGACAGTAATGACACAGGAGGAGGTACGACACATTTACACCTTTTACCACCCACATGAAGGGTCAGAAACACCCGCAGTAACCCTAGGATCATCCCACATCATCTACCAAAACTGGTACAAGTTACTCCCATAGCCCACCCTGCAACTACAGAGGCTCAAAAGGTTCATGGGACATATAGTATCAGGACTGTAAAAGGAAGAAAACAGGAAGTCAGAGAACTTTGACATTCAGCCAAGAGGAGGAGTGACATTATAGACACAGAAACCTGCTATTATATAGAGTTACATTTACACATCCCAAATAGCAAGGATAACTTGCCACAAATTCGGGGCAGTGTTGAATTGTAAGTGTGTTAACTTGAGGCCCATTTTATACAAGTTGTACATTTGCAGATCACTTTAAGCACAAGTTCTAGTTGACACTTTTCCAATTTGTGGCAAATTTACATGGCAAGTCTCTAGCAAGTTGCAGTGGTGAGTCGACATGCAAGAGCTCTGCAAGTCTACAGCATGAAAATTCAGCCACAGTGACCCCTGTGGTGGGATGACTATTGCACAACATAACTGAACCAGAACTTGCAGCAGACTTGCAGAATGTTTGCAAAGAAAGCTGATCTGGAGTCATGCAATGCGGACTTGCTGCAATTGTGCAACAAACGCGTGAAGCCTGGCAAGTCTAGCAATAGCTTAACAAGTAATTTTCAAACTTGCAGCACAATTGCATGCTATCTGGGATTAATTTACAGTGGGGTTCTGATTCATTTACATGCAAATGCATCTGTTGTTTTGGGGAGGAAAAGCTGGAGTTCTTAAACAGTTTATCACAGTTACTAAAGTCACCTGTAATATATTTGTTCATTGTAATCATATTCTCTCTTGAGGGCCTCATCTCCGGAGTGAATTACAATTATCTATGTAATCGATCCTCAAAGTGTCATGGTTATGCAGTAATCTTTCTCTGTCAGCTTACCTTCTCCTCATGTGTTCAGAGGCCAGCCACTCACACCTGGCTGGTTTTATAGCCTCTCCTCTAAGCATGGCCCCACCCCAGGCCTTATCAGGGAACCCTATATTAACCTGAGCACTGCAAGCCAGCAGTGCTGATCAACCATTGTGTGTTAGCTTTCATGTGTACTTGCTGTGTTTCCTACGTCTGATTCCAGTTACTGACTTTGGCCTGTTCTCAACTTTCCCTGTCTGCTTGTGACCCTGACCTTTGGCGTGTTATGTTTATTCTTGTCTGCTAGTTGCCCTGACATTTGGCTTATCCCTTACTTTCCTTGTTGTTCCAGCCTGCAGCTTCCTTCTCCTGTAGTCTACCGTGAGCGTGAGCTGTGAGACCCTGGGGGCCGCGACCTGGAGCCAGACTGCAGCTCAGTCCATCCTCACCACTAGAGGCTCTGGTGAACACCCGCTGGCTCTTAGACTCCGCACCCTGGGGAATCTATGCTCTAGCTCCCAGTGGGATCTGTGTTAGTGATCCAGTAGACCTGCTTCCTGAACCTCCCAGGGTTCAATCCGCAGCAGTCAGTCCTATGGTCCACTACCTAGCGGTGCACTTCCGACTCCTACAGAGTGCATCTGTCAAATAGCCTCAAGGTGAACTGACAGTTTGATCAGCCATGGACCCGGCTGATGTGCCGCTACCCGCAGATGATCCGTTGCAGGGCTTAGTTCGCAGACTTGAGCCCCAGGAATAGCATCAGACCCAGGTGATGCGATTCCTTCAGGATTTGGCATCCCGTTTTGAACTGGTTCAGGCCTCATTAGGACCCCTGGTTCAACAACCTCAACTTCTATCTGCTGCACCTATCGCACCAGTCGCAGCCACACATTCATTACAACTGCCAGCTCTGGCCCATTTCTCTCGGGACTCCAAGGCTTCCTTAGCCAGTGCATAATTCATTTTGAACTTCAGCCCCAAAACTTCCTGTCCGATCGGGCGAAAGTAGCCTATATTATATCCCTCCTGTCCTGCGAGGCGCTAGCTTGGGCTGCCCCTCTGTGGGAACTGAATGATCCAGTGGTTTCTAGCCTGTCTGATTTCTTGAAACTTTTTCGGGAATATCTTCAAGGAACAGGGTCGTGTCTCCTCAGCGGCTAGCGCTCTTTTACATCTCCGTCAAGAGTCCGCTTCTGTGGGACAGTATTCTCTCCAGTTCTGTATCCTCACAGCTGAATTGAGCTGGATTAATGAGGCCCTAGTTGCAACCTTTTTACATGGCCTCTCTGATAGAGTGAAGGATGAATTAGCAGGAAGATCCCTTCCTGCTGATCTGGACGGTGTCATCACCTTGTGTAACCAGATCGATATTCGCTTTCAGGAGAGGGCCCTGGAAAATGACGCCAGCACTCCCCTTTCCTTAGGCAGCCTGAGCTCCCAGTCCCTTCTCTTTGATCCGAGGAGCACCCCCTGTCTGCTGAGGAACCTATGCAGCTGGGCTGGACCAAGTTGTCTCCTGAAGAATGAGCTAAGCGCAGAACTCTGGTTCTGTGCCTCTATTGTGGGGCCAAAGGTCATTTTCGTGACACTTGTTCTCTTCGTCCGGAAAAACGCTCGGGGCTAATACATCTGGAAGGTGGAGTATCAGACCCTGAAATATCACCTTCACCTTCTCGTCTTCTTCTTTCTGTGTTCCTTCATGTCGGCGCTTCCTGTTGTTCAGTCTCGGCACATCTGGATTCCGGAGCTGCTGGCAATTTCATGGATTGGGAAACTGCATCTTCCATGAGACTTACCCTTTTGCCCCTTTCAACGCCATTGGTGGTCTTGGCGATTGATGGCACTGTTCTCCCAGGGGGCCCTATCCGCTTCCAGACCTTCCCTGTTAAGATGTTGGTAGGGACACTCCACCAGGAGTGGATATCCTTCCTTGTCTTACCTAAGGCTTCATCTCCTATCATATTAGGTCTTCCTTGGTTACGGTTCCATTCTCCACACACTGACTGGACTGCTGGACGGATCCTGGCTTGGGGTTCCTCCTGTTCCTCTTCCTGCCTACTCAAGGTTACCCCAAAAGAGAAACTTCCTGTTGCCACCATCCAAGTATCTTCTGCTCTTCCCGCTGCATATAGCGATTTCTGGAATGTCTCCTGCAATAGTCGGGCTGAGGCACTCTCTGGGTCATGTGGCACTCTGGATGAGGAGCCCACCTGTGAACTTGAGCCGATCATTCACTCCAGTTTGCATGGTCATTTACCTTTGCCTGTTCCTGGACCCCCTTGGATGCACACCCAGGCTGACTCGTCCACCAGTTCTACAGTCGCTACGCCCTGTGATGCGATTCTGGTAGTCGCTGCACCTGGCAATGCTGTTCAGTCGGCCTATGCACCAGTTCAGCCTAGAGCAAAAAGAAAAAGGGAGGGACTTTGGACTTTATAGGCACAGTGACACCAAGTATGTTACAAAAGTAGTTTATTGAAAAACCATAAATAAAACACTGATTATTAAAAAACCACAAGTCATCTATGTGCATGAATACTTAATAAAGTTGTTGCTATACAAAACCATCTATATACATTGGGACTTGGACATGAGGATAACCATCCAAGATAGGTAAATGGCCAAGGATGTGGCTGGACAGCAGATCAACAATAGATTACCGTATTTCATATCAGAAAAATGCTCAACATGTTGCCCGTGCCTTCACGCTTCTTCAGGAGCAAAGAATGTTGTGGCTAACAAGATAAATAGATTCATATAGTTAGTATACAGTAATCTAACAACAAGGTAAGCAAATGGGCATAAAAACAATCCAAACAGTTCAAAAAACCTGTGCTGGCCAGACTGCAACGGCAAGGGCTGGGCAACCAAAAGGAGCAACGAAAATCACCACGGGGGCATACAGAACATAGTATTAAAGTGTGTATAGGGAAAAGACACTAGCTGAATATTTGAGACAAATAGCCCATATAGTGGCCAGATAAAAAAACTAGTATCTGTAAAATGGAAAGGGGGGGGGAGAAGGGGAGAAAATAGGGGGGAGGGGAAAAAGTGGGGGGGGGGGGAAGAGAAAATAGGGGGGGGGGAGAAAATAGGGGGGGGGGAGGAAGGGAGGGGGGAGAAGGTATTAGATACTTACTATAATAGATATATGTAAAGTCATATAAATACACGCAGTTGATGAGAAAGGACGGTACAAAGAAACTGGACAGAGTATACAACACGTGTGGTCCAATATGGGTATGAAAATTCACACTGCCTATAAAGAGATATATAAAACAAATTTAAATAGTAAACGATGACCATGGCCTAGATATCTCAAGTATAGCAGAACAACTCACCAGTAGAGGGGTTGCTCTGGGGGAATGGAGGATCCTGTTAAGGGTCATGCTAGTTAGCACAGATCCATTGATAGAAAAGAGGTCCAAAAACGTGTAGGTAAATACAGAGGCAGAAAGCACTATGTATAGATCGTATATAAGAAATACAAAAGATGAATCTGGAATCAGGACTCCGTAAGCCTAAAACATAGATCAAATAGGCAATTGAGAAAAGATTGATAAATGAAGTAACCTGTATATTGATAAGGCCAGTTCCTGAGGATAAGCAGATCGTACCTGGGTAGCGTGAAATAAACAGACCGGCGTGGAACTGCGACCGTCTACAATGTCGGCTAGTACACAATGTCAGGACGTTGTCCTATTTGAGTGCACGTCCCGCTCGTTGTCAGCGAATCGGCATAGCCGTCATGACGTCATCCGGACCGGCCGAAAAATTCCAATGCGCATGCGCACTGCTCGGCTGAGAGTGTCATCTGGAATTAGACGACGCTCCCGCCCAGAGAAGGGGCGCACGCAGCATGGAGTAACATTGGTCAGCAAGGGGAGAACAACAAGCACCCAAGATAGTTGTCTGATTAAAGTCTTCCTTAAAGTGTTATTAAACCCACAACAGTAAAATCAGTCTGTATATGCTGTAAAGCATGCTTGTTATACTCACTGTGGAACCTACGGGGTTATCCTCTGCACTGTGTAAAAGGACTGTCTGACCCTGTCTTCGCTGATTCTCCCCTTTTTTTACTGTCACCAATCCATCTGCTGATAGAACAGAGCCCTAGGAGGCACTCTGCACATGCTTAGTTTGCCTAGTTTCAGCACAAGGCCAATCAGCACTGTCCAGACAGAAAGTCAGGGTTCATGCAGCCTTATAGGACAGTCAGAGGAGAATGAAATCTCCTCTTATAAGCTTTAACCAGTGCTCGGCTGGACACTGATAGAAGTCACAAGACTGCTATATACTGCTGATGAAAAAAGGTATTTAGCAGGTATTTATATTTACTAAAATAATTGCATTTCCATGTTCTATGTACTGTGGGAGACCAGCTATAGTGAATGCAGGGTTCTGGCTTTAGTAACTGTCAGGAACATACTGGTAACAATACTGTAGGGACCCCGAGACACACAGAAGTGTGCAGGCGCAGACTTGCTGGTACCCATCCAGCTGTGAAGAGTCATGCACCAGTGTGCATACACGTGTGCAGAACTGCGCACATGCGATTGCGCACATATGTACGCATGCGCATGTGGTAGTCATTTACATTGGCTCCCAGTGGCCTATATAAGTGCAGTAGCTGCACTAGCCCTTTGCTGTTTGATCAGCAGCTGTTCCTGTATCCTTGCATCTGATCCTGTTGATTCCTGTGTTTGACCCGGTTTGTCCTTGACTTTGCTTGACCGCTACCTACCTTGACCTTGGCTTGTTCTGGACTTTGCTCTGCCTTCTGATATCTGTCAAATCCTGTGTTGCCTACCCCTGCCTGCAACCTGACGATTCCTTGCCTACTGATTGTGCCTGCATCTGCCCGTTTGTTACCAACCTGGCTTGTCCGACCACGCATCCAGTCGCTACTGCTGCTGTCGCCATCTACCAACCAAGGATCCACTGTCCGCTGTTTCCAGTTCCAACTCATTTTTTCATCCAGCGGAGAGATCACACGGGCACCTGTTCCTCACCGCACTCCTGCGACCACTGTCGCAACATCAGTGGTTCTTGAGTCGGGGCTCTACGAGAGGTCTCCCTCTGCACGTCAGGCTGAAGCACAAGTTGTGCAGTACCACTATAAATAACAACATGTTATACTTACCTGCTCTGTGCAGTGTAATTGCAGTGTGTCCCTAAATCTTCTTTCTGGGATCCCCCCCCCCACCACCAGCACTCCAGGCTCCTCCTCTTCTAGGCGTGCCACCACAGGAAGATGATTCCGAAGGGGGCGCACATGTAGGTTCGCTCTTGAGCCAGGCTATGTGACATACACAGTCTGGCTCGGCCCTGCCCCTGCTGCCACATCACAGGATTTGATTGACAGCACAGGAAGCCAATGGATATAAGATGTGGAAGAAACTAACAAGAAGATGACAGCAGCAGCAGCTTTGGCTCACTCTGGAGGAGGGCAAACCCAGAGGTAAGTTTGCCATAATGTCCAAGTATGCTATGCATATTTGCCAAAGTTCTCCATGCTGCTGGTCTGCATTAAAGCATAAATACGATATATACACTATATTGCCAAAAGTAATGGGACCCCTGCCTTTACACGCACATGAACTTTAATGGCATCCCAGTCTTAGTCCGTAGGGTTCAATATTAGGGTGGCCCACCCTTTGCAGCTATAACAACTTCAACTCTTCTGGGAAGGCTGTCCACACGATTTAGGAGTGTGTCTATGGGAATGTTTGACCATTCTTCCAGAAGCACATTTGTGAGGTCAGGCACTGATGTTGGACAAGAAGCCTGGCTCGCTCTATATCATCCCAAAGATGTTCTATTGGGTTGAGGTCAGGGCTCTGTGCAGGCCAGTCAAGTCTCTCCACCCCAAACTCGCTCATCCATGTCTTTATGGACCTTGCTTTGTGCGCTGGTCCAAATCATTTGGTGGTCCCCCCCTTTTCTTCCCTTCTTTCCTTACCCCTCCCCCCTTTTCCTCCCCCTCCCTTTTTCTCCCCACTTCTCCCCCTCCCTCCCATTTCTCCCTTTCCCCTATACATATATTCATAAACTGTATATACAGTGGGGCAAAAAAGTATTTAGTCAGCCACGAATTGTGCAAGTTCTCCCACTTAAAAAGATGAGAGAGGCCTGTAATTGTCATCATAGGTATACCTCAACTATGTGAGACAAAATGTGGAAACAAATCCAGACAATCACATTGTCTGATTTCTGAAAGAATTTATTTGCAAATTATGGTGGAAAATAAGTATTTGGTCACCTACAAATAAGCAAAATTTCTGGCTATCACAGACCTGTATCTTCTTCTTTAAGCGGCTCCTCTGTCCTCCACTCATTACCTGTATTAGACATGTCCAGGATGAAAAAATTCGTTTAGTTTCATTTCGTTTCGATTCGTTATTTAACTAAATTCGTTTAGTTAAATTCGTTGCATTCATTACATTCATTTTCGTAATTCGTTTCGTTTCGTATTCGAATTCGAAAAAAATTCGACCGCATTCGAAAAAATTCGACCGTATTCGAAAAAAAACTATCAAATTCGAAAAAATTCTAACACATTCGAAAAAAGCTGTCAAATTCGAAAAAATTCTACCACATTCGAAAAAGCTATCAAATTCGAAAAAATTCTACCACATTCGATAAAACTGTTAAATTCGAAAAAATTCTACCACATTTGAAAAAAACCTATCAAATTTGAAAAAATTCTACCACATTCGAAAAAACTGTCAAATTCTAAAAAATTCTACCACATTCGAAAAAAATATCAAATTCGAAAAAATTCTACCACATTCGAAAAAAACTGTCAAATTCGAAAAATTTCTACCACATTCGAAAAAAACTATAAAATTCGAAAAAATTTTACCGCATTCGAAAAAAACAATAACTGAATTTGAAAAAGTAAACTATATATAACCATTTTGCGAAATTTGAAATTCGTATAGAATGAAATCGAATTCCAATAGAAAAGATTAGGATAGAATAGAAAGTATAAAAGAATAGCATAGAAAAACAATAGAACAGAATAGAAAAAAATATAATATATTATATTCTAATCTTTTCTATTTGAATTCAAATTCATTCTGTACCAAATTCCAATTTTGGAAGATGGTTAAATATATATATTATATTTTTTTTCTATTCTGTTACATTGTTTTTCTATGCTATTCTTTTCTATTCTATTCTAAACTTTTCTATTCGAATTTGAATTAATTCTATGCGAAATTCGAATTTCGGAAGATGGCTTCTAAAATTAGAATTTCATATAGAATGAATTCGAATTTGAATAGAAAAGATTAGAATAGAAAATAATAGAAATAGAATAGACTAGAAAAACAATAGAACAGAACAGAATAAAATATAATATATATATATTATATCTTATTCTATTCTGTTCTATTGTTTTTCTAGTCTATTCTTTTCTATTCAAATTCAAATTCATTCTATACGAAATTCGAATTTCAGAAGCCATCTTTCTACTCTATTTTAATCTTTTCTATTCAAATTCATTTTATACGAAATTCGAATTTTGGAAGATGGTTTTATATATATATATATATATATATATATATATATATATATATACTATTTTTTCTATTCTGTTCTATTGTTTTTCTATTATTTTCTATTATATTCTGATCTTTTCTATTTGAATTCAAATTCATTCTATACAAAATTCGAATTTCGGAAAATAGTTATATAGAAATAGAATGAAATCAAATTCTAATAGAAAAGAATAGAATAGAAAAACAATAGAACAGTAGAACAGAATAGAAAGAAATATTATATATATATATATATATATATATATATATATGTGTGTGTGTGTGTATATATGTGTGTGTGTGTATATATATATATATATATATATATATATATATATATATATATATATATATATATATATATAAATAAAACCATCTTCCGAAATTGGAATTTGGTACAGAATGAATTTGAATAGAAAAGATTAGAATAGAATATTTTATATTTTTTTCTGTTCTGTTGTTTTTCTATGCTATTCTTTTATATTATTCAAATTTCGTATAGAATGATTTCGCATTCAGATAGAAAAGATTAGAATAAAATAGAAAAGAATAGAAAAGAATAGAAAAACAATAGACCAGCATAGAAAAAAAAAAAAAAATAAATAAATATATATATATATACCGTATTTATCGGCGTATAACACGCACTTTTTTCCCCTTAAAATCAGGGGAAAATCACGGGTGCGTGTTATTGCGATCCTGAGCTTGGCTCTTCTCGGCCACTTTCGGCTTCACTCGAGCGCCGCCCGAACCTAGCCGAGTGTACTCAGCTAGGTTCGGATAGCTCCGCTCACAGTCACGCCCATCCCGGACGGGACTACGAGTGGAGCCGAAAGTGAACGAGAGCCGCCGAGAAGAGCCGAGGACCGGCTCTGTGTATTTTGGCTCCGGCGGCACCATTTTCAAATCGCGGTCGGCGATTTTGAAGCTCAGATCACAGGGGATCACAGGATTTTGCGAGCTGCAAGGCTGCACTGGGGCAAGGCTGCACTGGACACTGGGGAAGGCTGCACTGACAAGGCTGCACTGACAAGGCTGCAATGATGGGCATTTAAATGTAAGTTTTTTTCCCTTAAACTTCCCTCCTAAAAGTTTTTTTTTCCTTAAAATTCCCTCCTAAACTTGGGGTGCGTGTTATACGCTGGTGCGTGTTATACGCCGATAAATACGGTAATTTTTTTGTTTTATTCTCTTCTATTGTTTTTTTATGCTTTTCTTTTCTATTATTTTATATTCTATAATAGTCTTTTCAATTCAAATTCATTCTATATGAAAATTCGAATTTCGGTACATGGCTTCTGAAGTTTGAATTTCGTATAGAATGAATTCGAATTTGAATAGAAAAGATTAGAACAGAAAATAATAGAAAAGAATAGACTAGAAAAACAATAGAACAGAATAGAAGAAAATATAATATATATATTATATTTTCTTCTATTCTGTTCTATTGTTTTTCTAGTTTATTCTCTTCTATTATTTTCTATTCTATTCTAATCTTATATATATATATATATATATATATATATATATATATATATATATATATATATATATATATATATATATATAGATATATATATAATATACATGTACACATACATATATATATATATAACCATCTTCCGAAATTTGAATTTCTTATAAAATGAATTCGAATTTGAATAGAAAAGATTAGAATAGAAAATAATAGAAAAGAATAGACTAGAAAAACAATAGAACAGAATAGAAGAAAATATAATATATATATTATATTTTCTTCTATTCTGTTCTATTGTTTTTCTAGTTTATTCTCTTCTATTATTTTCTATTCTATTCTAATCTTATATATATATATATATATATATATATATATATATATATATATATATATATATATATATAGATATATATATAATATACATGTACACATACATATATATATATATATATAACCATCTTCCGAAATTTGAATTTCTTATAAAATGAATTCGAATTTGAATAGAAAAGATTAGAATAGAGTAGAAGAGAAAAGACTAGAAAAACAATAGAACAGAATAGAATAAATTATATATATTATATTTTATTCTGTTCTGTTCTATGTTTGTCTAGTCTATTATTTTCTATTCTAATCTTTTCTATTCAAATTCGAATTCATTCTATACGAAATTCCACTTTCAGAAGCCATCTTCCGAAATTCGAATTTCGTATAGAATGAATTTAAATTCGAATAGAAAAGTTTAGAATAGAATAGAAAAGAATAGCATAGAAAAACAATGAAACAGAATAGAAAATTATATATATATATATTTTAAATAATTTTTTTTTATGCTTTCCTTTTCTATTATTTTATATTTTATAATAGTCTTTTCAATTCAAATTCATTCTATACGAAATTCGAATTTCGGTACATGGCTTCTGAAGTTTGAATTTCGTATAGAATGAATTCGAATTTGAATAGAAAAGATTATTCTAATCTTTTCTATTCAAATTTGATTTCGGTCTATATGAAATTCGAATTTTGGAAGATGTTTTATATATATATATATATATATATATATATATATATATATATATATATATATAAAACATCTTCCAAAATTCGAATTTCATATAGACCGAAATCAAATTTGAATAGAAAAGATTAGAATAATCTTTTCTATTCAAATTCGAATTCATTCTATACGAAATTCAAACTTCAGAAGCCATGTACCGAAATTCGAATTTCGTATAGAATGAATTTGAATTGAAAAGACTATTATAAAATATAAAATCATAGAAAAGGAAAGCATAAAAAAAAATTATATATATATATATATATATATATATATATATGTATATATGTATATATTTATATATATATATTCTATTGCTTTATTATTTTATATTCTATCTTATTGTTTTTTTTAGAAAAACGTTTTCTATTTTTTTCAAATTCGATTATGTTTTCGAATTCGATTCGAATATGTCTTCAAATATGTTTTCGAATTCGATTCGAATATGTTTTCGAATTCGATTCGAATATGTTTTCGAATTCGTTCGTTTTTTTTCGGATTCGTTTAAATTCTTTACTTTTGTAATTCGGAAATTCGGATGCATCCAAATTCCGAATAATGAGAAATTCGTCCGAATTTCGATTTGGAACGAAACTAAATGCACATGCCTAACCTGTATTAAAGACACCTGTTTGAACTTGTTATCAGTATAAAAGATACCTGTCCACAACCTCAAACAGTCACACTCCAAACTCCACTATGGTGAAGACCAAAGAGCTGTCGAAGGACACCAGAAACTAAATTGTAGACCTGCACCAGGCTGGGAAGACTGAATCTGCAATAGGAAAGCAGCTTGGTGTGAAGAAATCAACTGTGGGAGCAATAATTAGAAAATGGAAGACAAACAAGACCACTGATAATCTCCCTCAATCTGGGGCTCCATGCAAGATCTCACCCCGTGGAGTCAAAATGATCACAAGAACGGTGAGCAAAAATCTCAGAACCACACCTAGTGAATGACCTTCAGGGAGCTGGGACCAACGTAACAAAGGCTGCCATCAGTGACACACTACGCCGCCAGGGACTCAGATCCACCAGTGCCAGACGTGTCCCCCTGCTTAAGCCATGTCCGGGCCCGTCTGAGGTTTGCTAGAGAGCATTTGGATGATCCAGAAGAGGATTGGGAGAATGTCATATGGTCAGATGAAACCAAAGTAGAACTGTTTGGTAGAATCACAACTCATCGTGTTTGGAGGAGAGAGAATGCTGAGTTGCAACCAAAGAACACCATACCTACTGTGAAGCATTGGTGTGGCAACATCATGCTTTGGGGCTGTTTCTCTGCAAAGGGAACAGGACGACTGATGGCCATGTATCGTGAGATTTTGAGTGCAAACCTCCTCCCATCAGCAAGGGCATTGAAGATGAAACGTGGCTGGGTCTTTCAGCATGACAATGATCCCAAACACACTGCCCGGGCAACGAAGGAGTGGCTTCGTAAGAAGAATTTCAAGGTACTGGAGTGGCCTAGCCTGTCTCCAGATCTCAACCCCATAGAAAACCTTTGGAGGGAGTTGAAAGTCCTTGTTGCCCAGCGACAGCCCCAAAACATCACTGCTCTAGAGAAGATCTGCATGGAGGAATGGGCCAACATACCAGCAACAGTGTGTGACAACCTTGTGAAGACTTACAGAAAACGTTTGACCTCTGTCATTGCCAACAAAGGATATATAACAAAGTATTGAGATGAACTTTTGATATTGACCAAATACTTATTTTCCACCATAATTTGAAAATAAATTCTTTCAAAAATCAGGCAATGTGATTGTCTGGATTTGTTTCCACATTTTTGCTCTGATAGTTGAAGTATACCTATGATGGCAATTACAGGCCTCTCTCATCTTTTTAAGTGGGAGAATTGCACAATTGGTGGCTGACTAAATACTTTTTTGCCCACAGCATGTGATTGTCTGGATTTTTTCCACATTTTTTCTCTCATAGTTGAGGTATACCTATGATGGCAATTACAGGCCTCTTGCATCTTTTTAAGTGGGAGAATTGCACAATTGGTGGCTGACTAAATACTTTTTTGCCCACAGCATATATAGTTGCTACACAGCATCAACACATCCACCTGTATCTGTCCCCCATGTCTGCCGTAGGGGAGTGTTGGCGGTGCCATTGTCTTGGCTTTGTCTTGTGTGTTGGTCTATAATGGTAAGCATCAGTGCTTTCCCTTCCCCCGTTTATCAATCTTACGTGTCACATCTTATTTTTTGTTTTGCTTTTTGGATATTATGTACATTTTGTTACTTTATTTTAGATATTATCCAGTTTTCCTCCTGAAGAAGCGGTAGAATTCCGTGAAACATGTAGAGGAGTACCTGTCCACTGAGGACCCACTAAACCTCTTGTCCCCATCCTGGAGTACACTAAGTATTAGTGAAACACAGGTATAGACAGACTGTATTTTATTACCTCTTTTTTGAGTTGAAATTGATGCTTCCCTTGTGTCTGGATATCTTGTTTTTTATCATTTTGTATAAATAAAAAAACGTAATTTTACTCCACGTGTATTGTGTTCAAGGTACCGAGACTACTAGGGGAATTGTCTCCTTTTCAGTTTCTCAAACATTATTTGGAATATATATATATATATATATATATATATATATATATATATATATAATTGACCAGCTGCCTTCCTGTTTGCCAAGCTGCACTTTCCCATACCATGCTCCAGTGCTATCCCCAGTTTTCTCCTTGGTCCAGTGCCACCTGGCAGAACAAAAGTCAGCATAATTTTGCCCATTTCCTGCAAGTCCAGTCTGGATGCCACTCAGCCCAAGAGGAAGGCCCACCTACCCTGCCCGCTACAGTGAAGGAAGAAGAGGAAGCTCCCATTATGTTACTAGACCAATAAAAATACTTTATTGGTATTGCTATATGTAAAATACTCTATTACATATAGGGAGTTTTTTTCTAAAAAAAAAGATAAGGGGATCATATTTGAAGCTTGGATCTAATACAGTATACATTTATCAGCTTTTCTTAAGCAGTCCTGTTGGTCACTCACATATCTACACCCCTTTCATTGCCATTGCTGCTATAAATTGCAAATGTACTGTAACTGTAAATGTAGTGCAGCGACCACACGGTAGCGACTAATAAAGCTATAACAAACATAATGAATGTGTGCAGTATCTTATTTTACAAACTATTATACCTATATTCACTGTAGATCCAGAATATTGTACTTTTACTTGGCAGAAATGAAATCTTAATATATGAATAGTGGGGAGAATGTATAAGAACAGTCACGTGACCCATTTTTCTATTCTATTCTATCACTGGTAGACATACACATGTAAACAGTGTGTAGGAGTGATAGAAAGGAGGGTGAGTTTTACGCACTAAAACAACCTGTTATCAATCCGAAACAATAAGATATTTTTCTGGCATCTGAATAGGGATAAAATGTTGGGAGTGGAACCAAGATCATGCTTGATTAAGTTCTTATGAAAGGTGTCTTGTTTTTAATAAGCTATTGACCTTGCAACGATCTGTGATCTGTGTAATTCTGGGCATGCAATTATTATACATACAGTACATATATATAGCACTACCACAGCAGGAGCCGCTTGGTTTAATGGGTTCTCTGTTCTGCCACGACTGCTCAAACCCACACCTGTATGGCTTAAAGTGATTGTAAAGGCAGAAGGTTTTTTTTTTTTATCTTAAAGTGGAGTTCCACCCAAAAGTGGAACTTCCACTCATCGGATTCCCCCCCACCTCCGGTTTCACAGTTGGCACCTTTCAGGGGGGAGGGGGGTGCAGATACCTGTATAATACAGGTATCTGTACCCACTTCCGGCGTAGATAGCCGCAGAATCTGCGGTTATTTACGCCACATCCTGGTCTGCTGGGAAACACACGGGTCCCAGAGACAGCAGCGACCAGCCGTATTGTGCTGCGCGACTCGCGCATGCGCAGTAGGGAACCGGGAAGTGAAGCCGGACGGCTTCACTTCCTGATTCCCTTCCTGAAGATGGAGGCAGCAGCACCCAAGGACCGAGAGACGGTTTGGCCTCGGGTGCCGACATCGCGGGCGCCCTGGACAGGTAAGTGTCCATGTTTTAAAAGTCAGCAGCTGCAGTATTTGTAGCTGCTGACTTAAAAAAAAAACATTTAGGCGGAGCTCCGCTTTAATGCATTCTATGCAGTAAAGTGATTGTAAAGTCACTATGTGACTTTACATGTATCCCCTCTGGGCATGCTACCATTCACTACAGTGGGTTTGTTTTTTAACAAATGAAAAGGCTAAATACCTTTTGTCACACTGCAGCTGTGTGGTCACGTGATCCCCTGTGCTGGCTGATCCCAATCTATTGGGAGAAGTGGGAGGGGCCGAGATGCTCCTGTACTGACTGTCTGACATCACAGGGGATCACGCGACCGCACAGCTGTGGTGTAGCAAAAGGTATTTAGCCTTTTCATTCGTAAAAAACAAACCCACTGTAGTGAATGGCAGTATGCCCAGAGGGGATACTTGTATATTAGCTGCATTATGCAGCTGAATAGCGGTGGGAGGGGCAGAAGGATAGCCATTTTCATGATGCCAAGGAGGGAGGGGGAGAGGGGAGAGGGGAGAGACTGTCAGAGGTGATCAGCAGATTACGGAGGCACGTAAGCTGACCACGGTAATCAGGGCTCAGCAGCCATGATTACCGTGATCAGCAGAGGCAGAGGGACACAGGAACTGGCAGGACCAACCAGATTTTTTACAAGTTAGAAAGGGAAAAACGACATAGCACAAGCACTGTTCTATACAGCATGCCTTAAGACCCCTTTCACACTGAGACGTTTTTCAGGCGCTTTTGGGCTATAAATAGCGCCTGTAAAGCGCCTGAAAAACACCTCCCCTGCAGTCTTAGTGTAAAGCCAGAGGGATTTCACACTGAGGCGATGTGCTGGCAGGACGTTAAAAAACCTCCTGCAAGCAGCATCTTTGGAGCGGTGAAGGAGCAGTGAAGGAGCGGTGTATACACCGCTCCTTCACCACTCCTCCCCAATGAACTGATTGTATAGTGCTGCCGAACCGCCAGCAAAGCGACGCTGCGGGTCCTTTTAACCCTTTTTCGGCCACTAGCGGGGGTTCAAATCGGCCGAAAACCCCCGCAAAAAACGGCGGTAAAGCGCCGCTAAAAATAGCGGCACTTTACCACCGAGAACTTTACCGCCGACGGCGATGACGCCCCAGTGTGAAAGGGGCTTAAAGGAACAGCTCTAAGTTGTTTTTTTTTATTGGGTTACAACCACTTTAAGATAAAAAGCCTTCTGTGTGCAACAGCCACCCTCAGCCCCCCTAATACTTACCTGAGCCCCATCTAGATCCAGAGATCTTGTAGGAGTGTTTTGACTGTCCGGGACTCCCCTCCTCATTGGCTGAGACAGAAGCGTGGCGCCATTGACTCCTGCTGCTGTCAATCAAAATCAGTCAGTCAATGAGGAGAGAAAGGTGGTGGGGCCGGGCTCCGTATCTGAATGGACACAGGGAGCTGTGGCTCGGCTCAGGTGCCCTCAGAGCAAGCTGCTTGCTGTGGGAGCACTCAACAGGAGGGAGAGGCCAGGAGAGCTAAAGAGGGACCTGAGAAGATGAGGACCTGGGCTGCTCTATGAAAAACCTCTGTACAGAGCAGGTAAGTATAACATGTTTGTTATTTTTAACTAAAAAATAACAAGACTTTAATATCACTATAAAAGCTAGTATGCAATCACTCTATATTAATACAGAGAAAATAGGCCACTAGCAACTGGATAGCAGATAAAATGGATGTACCACGCAGTGGTTTTGCACATAGCAGCCTGGATCTCTTCGCCGTTGGTCCTGGCTCCTCCTCTTAAGCCAGTACCCCCAATAGCAAGCCGCTTGCTCTGGGGGCACTGGTGCATGCTCGCTCCTGAGCCCTGCTCTATGCATCCATAAAACACACAGAGCTATGTCTCAGCATCCCCCCCGCTCTCTCCTCAATGGCTCATTGGCGGTGAATGACAGTAGAAGGAGCCAATGGCTTCCACTGTTGTCTCAGCCAATGAGGTATGAGAGACCCAGGGAAGTTCAGCTCTCGTGCACATAGAATGCATGAAGGTAAAAAACCTTGAGCCTTTAAAACAACTTTAAACAATGCATGAATCTAAAAACAGGCAATTGAACATGTTTAACCGCTTCCGGACAATCTGCCGCAGTTATACTGCGGCAGGTTGGCTCCTCTGCGTGAAACCACGTAGCTATAGGTTGGGTCCGGATAGCAGGTGCGCGCCCAGTGGGGGTACCAATGCTCGTGAGCAGGAGACACAGAACAGGACACACTTCCCTGTTCTCTTCTGACAGGAGTGACAGATTGTGTGTTCCTATTAGCTAGGAACCACGATCCGTCACTTCCTCTCGTCAGTCCCCTCCCTCTTCAGTTAGAAACACGTAGCAGAGAACACAGTTAACCCCTTGATCGCCCACTAGTGGTAACCCCTTCACTGCCAGTGACATTTTTACAGTAATCAATGCATTTTTAATCACACTGATCGCTGTATTAATTCCAATGGTTCCAAAAATGTGTCAAAATTGTCCAATGTGTCCGCCATAATGTCGCAGTCATGATAAAAATCGCAGATCGTTGCCATTACTAGTAAAAAAAAATAATAATTAAAAAAAAGAGAAAAAATTTGCTTTTTTTAAAAAAAAACTGAGATATTTATTATAGCAAAAAGTACAAAATATTGTGTTTTTCTTCAAAATTGTCGATCTTTTTTTGTTTATAGCGCAAAAAAATAAAAACCGCAGAGGCGATCAAATACCACCAAAAGAAATCTCTATTTGTGGGAAAAAAAAGGAGGTCAATTTTGTTTGGGTACAACGTCGCACGACTGCGCAATTGTCAGTTAAAGCGACGCAGTGCCGAATCGCAAAAAACGCTCTGGTCAGAAAGGGGGTAAATTCTTCCAGGGCTGAAGTGGTTAAAGATACTATACTAGATAATGTGAACACTGACCCAGAAAATATCAATCAACTGAAGTGTAGTAAGGGCCCTTTCACACTGGGGCGGTTTGCAGGAGATAAAAAAATAGTGCCTGCAAACCGGCCCGAAACAGCTGCTGCTGTCTCTCCAGTGTGAAAGCCCCGAGGGGTGCGCTAGCAGGATGGGAAAAAAAAGTCCTGCTGGCAGCAACTTCAGAGCGGTGAAGGAGCGGTGAAGGAGCGGTGTATACACCGCTCCTTCACTGCTCCTGCCCATTGAAATCAGTGGGACAGCACGGCTATACCGCCAGCAAAGCGCCTCTGCAGAGGCGCTTTGCGGTGGTTTTTAACCCTTTCTCGGCCGCTAGCGGGGGTAAAACCTCCCCGCTAGCGGCCAAATACTGACGGTAAAGCGCCGCTAACAATAGCGGCACTTTACTGCCGACGCCGCCCCCGCCCCAGTGTGAAAGGGGCCTAATGCTAAACCTAATTTTAACTGATGCACACAGGGTTAAAGGTTAACCCAAAGAAATGTTTCTTAACACAAAGAAATTAATGTCTTTTGCGCACCTACACATGAGTTCCTGAGAGGGGTACCCTGAGTGAATAAATACACCTAGCTATACTATGACCCAAAAAAATAAGAGCCTTCACAGGCATTTGTCAGCAACAATTGTCATTGTTTGCTAATTCCTTGTGTAGTTTTTGTTTTTTTTTGGGGGGGGGGGGCTTTTTATTGGTGGTCATTTCCTTATTTTATTTTTCTATTTTTCTTTGTGCTTAAAGTGGAGTTCCACCCACTTTTACAACTCTTCAGCATCCCTCACTAAACTGTGCACTGTAAACGAATTGGATATTTAAAAAAAAATTTTCTCAGCACCTACTGTATATCTGCTGTATTCATTTTTCACTTCCTCCTCCCTGGCCGTGGCCCAACGCATTATTTCCTGTTTGCAATGCCTTCTGGGAAGGGGCGGCAACTTCTGCAAGGATGAGATCCAGGAAGAAATATAGTCTGGCTTTAGATGCCCACACTTAAGATGGCCACGGCCTGCTGTAAGTTTATAAAATAACAAACTACTGCTATAAACTAACAAAACAGACCTTAGTTTACAGACTAACTTTACTAGAATACATTAAAGTGGAGTTCCGCCCACTTTTACAACTCTTCAGCATCCCTCACTAAACTGTGCACTGTAAACAAATTGGATATTTTTAATGTTTTTTTCACAGCACCTACTGTATATCTGCTGTATTCATTTTTCACTTCCTCCTCCCTGGCCGCGGCCCATCGCATCATTTCCTGTTTGCAATGCATTCTGGGAAGGGACGGCAACTTCCTCTGAAACTGCCGTTGCTATGGAAACCTGACCTGAAACCTATTACACTGCTTGTGCTGCACTGAGCATGTGTGAGATCTGCAAGGATGAGATCCAGGAAGAAATACAGTCTGGCTTCAGATGCCCACACTTAAGATGGCCACGGCCTGCTGTAAGTTTATAAAATAACAAACAACTGCTATAAACTAACAAAACAGACCTTAGTTTACAGACTAACTTTACTAGAATACATTAAGCTTGTGTATTATAGAGGTATTTTTATTTAAAAAGTATAATTTCGGCCGGAACACCACTTTAAGCTTGTGTATTATAGGGGTATTTTTTTTTTAAAAGTATAATTTCGGCCGGAACACCACTTTAATTTGAGGGCAGCATTCCTTTCTTGCTACTGTTTTATCAATAGCAAAACCGCTTTTTCCTATTTTCACAGTATCTCACAAAAGTGGGTACACCCCTCACATTTTTGTAAATATTTTATTATATCTTTTCATATAACAACACTGAAGAAATGACACTTTGCTACAATGTAAAGTAGTGGGTGTACAGCTTGTATAACAGTGTAAATTTGCTGTCAAAATAACTCAACACACAGCCATTAATGTCTAAACCACTGGCAATAAAAGTGAGTACACCCCTAAGTGAAAATGTCCAAACTTGGCCCAATTAGCCATTTTCCCTCCCCGGTGTCATGTGACTTGTTAGTGTTACAAGGTCTCATGTGTGAATGGGGAGCAGGTGTGTTAAATTTGGTGTTATCGCTCTCACTCTCTCATACTGGTCACTGGAAGTTCAACATGGCACCTCATGGCAAAGAACTCTCTGAGGCTCTACATAAAGATGGCCTAGTCTATAAGAAGATTGCCAAGACCCTGAAACTGAGCTACAGCACAGTGGCCAAGACCATACAGCGGTTTAACAGGACAGGTTCCACTCAGAACAGGCCTCACCAAGAAGTTGAGTGCACATGCTCAGCATCATATCCATAGGTTCTCTTTGGGAAATAGATGTATGAGTGCTGCAAACATTGTTGCAGAGTTTGAAGAGGTGGAGGGGGGGGGTGGGGGTCAGCCTGTCAGTGCTCAGATCATACGCCGCATGCTGCATCAGATTGGTCTGCATGGCTGTCATCCCAGAAGGAAGCCTTTTCTAAAGATGATGCACAAGAAAACCCATAAACAGTTTGCTGAAGACAAGCAGACTAAGGACATGGATTACTGGAACTATGTCTTGTGGTCTGATGAAACCAAGATAAACTTGACTGGTTTAGATGATGTCAAGCGTGTGCGGTGGCAACCAGGTGAGGAGTACAAAGACAAGTGTGTCTTGCCAACAGTCAAGCATGATGGTGGGAGTATCATGGTCTGGGACTGCATGAGTTCTGCCGGCACTGGGAAGCAACAATTCATTGAGGGAACCATGAATGCTAACATGTACTGTGACATACTGAAGTAAGGCATGATCTCCCTCCCGTCGGACACTGGGCTGCAGGGCAGTATTTCAACATGATAATGACCCCAAACACACCTCCAGGATGACCACTCCCTTGCTAAAGAAGCTGAGGGTAAAGGTGAAGCATGTCTCCAGACCTAAACCCTATTGAGCATCTGTGGGGCATCCTCAAATGGAAGGTGGAGGAACGCAATGTCTCTAACATCCGCCAGCTCCGTGATGCCTTCACGGAGTGAAAGAGGACTCCAGTGGCAACCTGTGAAGCTTTGGTGAACTCCATGCCCAAGAGGGCTAAGTCAGTGCTGGAAAATAATGGTGGCCACACAAAATATTGACACTTTGGGCCCAATTTGGACATTTTCACTTAGGGGTGTACTCACTTTTGTTGCCAGCGGTTTAGACATTAATGGCTGTGTGTTGAGTTATTTTGAGGGAACAGCAAATTTACACTGTTATACAAGCTGTACACTCACTACTTTCCATTGTAGCAAAGTGTCATTTCTTCAGTGTTGTCACATGAAAAGATATTATAAAATATTTACAAAAATGTGAGGGGTGTACTCACTTTTGTGAGATACTGTATATATAAATACATATAATTGTTTTTAATTAAATTAACAATACACTATGGGGTTGATTTACTAAAACTGGGCAGTGCAAAATCTGGTGCAGCTCTGCATTGAAACCAATCATCTTCCAGGTTTGATTCCCAAAGCTTAATTGAACAAGTTGAGGTTAGAAGCTGATTGGCTGATTGGCACAGCTGCAATAGATTCTAAATGCTCCAGTTTTAGTAAATCTACCCGTATGAATCACTGAATCCTCCCTCTGTATTGTTGCATTGTAGTTTCCCCTCCATGTCTTCAAGAGCCCTCATAAGGTCATACCACGTCATTTTGGTAATTGTACTGGTAATTATTCCACTTGTGTTTCAGTAAAGACGGCTCTGAGGGTGCTTGAGAAAAGAGTTGTGTAATTCTAACCAGCAATATTTCTATTGTGGACAATCCCAAATTCATCCCATTAACAACAAACATTTCAACTTTCAAATGGGTAATTCAATAAGTATGTATTGTCTTCAAGAGGCAGGCAAGCTCTGTGTTGTGTATTACACTTGGCAAAACAACTGTAATAGAATAACTTGCTGGCGTGAAATTGGCATTTATTTGCTGCACCTATTTGGCTAGGTATTCGCTTGCTTCATAGTCAAGTTTAATGAAGGAAAAAATAAAAATGAACAAAGCAGTTTGGAAATTGGATTTTATCATGAAAATCTGAACAGCAAAACACCACTAGTTTTGTATTTTTTAAGTACAATATATTTGAGTGACTACAGATATTTAAAGTGGAAGTAAACTGTGAGCACCACAAACCCAAAATGCTATTTGATTAATTTTTAATATTCAAAGCTAACACACCCATCCATCCATGTCTCCGTGTTTTATTTTGCTGAGAAATCACTTTGATAAACACCCCCTAGCATTTCTAGCCATGGCCACATTGAGTAAGGGCACATGATTATTGTAGCATTTACTTCCTGGAATCCATCTGCCCTTAGCTCAGGTATGCAGACAGGAGGGTGTGCTTAGCTGAGAAAGCCCCTCCTCCCCTCCTCCCCTCCTCTAAAAGAGTGAATCAAAAATACCCATGAAGACTCTTGGGATGAATGTCATAATTTTGGCCTAGGCTGGAAACCTAAAAGCAACTGAAGAAATGTAAAAAAAAAAAACATAAAACGAATAAATGTAATATGTACCTTCTTATCTTTTTACTAAGGCTAGCAGCATAAGGATTTCAAAAAGTCAATGCTGAATGAAAAAGTAAGGTTCCCTTTTAAGTTAAACACATTTTTAAAAACAAGGAATATTACTTACATTTGTAAATGGCTACATAGAAAAATTAACTTAATATCAAGCGCAAAGTGATAGACACAAGAAACAACCCTCTCTAGTACTCTTCAGGCAGTAACAGTTAGGATACATTCACATGACCACCTTCTGTGTACAGAACACCTAGCCATATTGCAATGCATTTTCAGAAAATTACAGCTGCTGCAGATTGAAAAGGAAATGTAATTTTTAATTTTTTAATAACATTCAAACACAATATGATTTGTGTTGCAATTGTATACGCTATATTATTTTTTCTTTATTTGCTATTTTTTTTCCCCCACGAAAGTGGAGTTGCCATTTATGTTGACTCACAGTTGTTGCTGCAGGTTGCCGTCTGGAGTAATTTTGTCTATAGCCATTGCTGTGTTAAAGGAAGTCTGTCATTAGAGAAATACAACTCCAGAGTCTGAAAATGTTTGTTGCCTGGCTGTCATGTTAGTCTTCTTGCTTTAAAACATATGTAGCAGGCATGTTGTAATGCAGTTTCTCCTTTTGGCCACAAGATGGAGACAGAGCGATGCTGACTTGTCCTTCCAGAAACCTCAGAGACACAAAGCACACTGGGAAAAAGGGGAGTTTCAAGAAGTGCTGAGGAGACTGAAGAGAGGGAAGTGCTGAGCTGAGAGAAAAGAGAGAGCGAGAGAGAGACAGGTTTTCCACACAGCACCACAGAGTGAGTGCTGACAGAAGATCTGAGGAGGGCTGTCTGAGGAGAGTGAGGAGAGCGGTCTGAAGTACCAGCGTCTGATTGAGGGGAGAGACAAATGCTGACGCAAGGGAATATGTGACCCAACAGAGGAAGAGAAAGCCACGTTTCTCTTGAGACTACTGGGGAGAGTTACCGTGAGGCAAGGGGATAGAGGACAGGAGTGGTGAGGTGACGGGACTGTATGGTGGAACTCCACCTAAGAGAGAGAGACACACTGTCTACCAGCATGTGAGAGAGAGAGAGAGAGACACGCTTTTCCCGAGACTACTGCCAAGAGACTGAGGATAAAGGAGCTGGGAACAGTGTCATTCACACGGTCCTCCACCGTTCAGCTCAGGAACCCTGCTCATCAACTCAGCGCCATCTAGCCCAGCGGAGACAACCAATGCACCGCTTCGGGGATAAGAAGACCCATCCTGGTGTGCTGTTGGCCGTTGACCAATCACCCTGTCAGTTCAGCTCCCAGCCATCCTGATCGGCCAACAAGAGGTGATCCAGTGCCTTACAACACTGCCAGGAGCCTGAACCACCATTTGGGACTTCTGTTGTGTCATCACCCAGAGGATTGGTGAGTGGGTGTAAACCCAACATCTTTCTTAGCACAGTACAGACACTGCATGCAGACTCCTATTCCCCTTTCTACCGTCAGAGGATGCTTGTTTGGAGCTGCCACTTTTAGCCATTCTGTTTTTACAAACCACTACCTAAGGAGATTTCCTAGAGGATTAATGTCTCACTTTTGATTGATTAAACCTACTCTCTTTACAACGTTTGCTAGCAGAAGACACTAGTACCCTTCAACTCAGGACCTGTAACGTTATAGATCTGTGCTTACTGTACCTGTTAACCCATTTCTTCTTTTTGTATTGTTACTTTCAATGGTGTTTGTGGCCCAGAAGGAGCTGAGAAGTTGCTAAACCTTCTCTCCTCCCTCTCAGCGCCTGTGCAATTGACATAATGATTATTATGCTTTGTTTTCTATATTTACTGTTGCTAAAATATTGGAGATTGCGATTTCTATTGTATTTATACTCTGCAGCAAGGTTCAACAGTGCTGTAAGTTTCCAAGTATTCTTTTCGTGATAATATATTCAGCTCATTTATCACTACCAGTTGTATCTGTTTGTTTATGGTATCATTCTACAGCCAGGATATTTTCTTTACTTGCATTCTTGAAAGTGTTTGCAGAAATGTTATATCTAACCAGGTGTGCCAGAGGGGCTGAGGCCATTCTTGGAGTTGAGGCATAGAACAGAGAACCCAAAATCACCAAGCGGCTCATTTGTGGGGTGGCGCTACACATAGATGAACTTTAAAGTGTTACTAAAGTAAAAAAACATAGGTTGATGCCCCCCCACGTGCTTTCCCTTCTAGGACAATTTTTAATTTTTTTGTTTAGGAGGGGACTGCAGGGGTGGGTAGGCTCTATAGAGAGCCACTTTAGTATAGGTGTTTTTTGTTTTTTTTTCTGTTCTCTCCGCTATCCCCTCTCTGCTGGCACATTGGATGGAAACTCGCTATGACTAATGTAAGATGTGTATCCTTGAACGTCAGTGGGTTGAATATTCCCAAGAAACGAACAACATTCCTGCGTGAACTCTGACGTATGAGGGCACAGGTTGCATTTATACAAGAAACTCATTTTCAATTTGGGAAAATACCTAAACTTTACAACCAGCGATACCCACAGGTATTCCATAGTACACCTGTCTCTAATGCCGCGTACACACGGTCGGACTTTTCACCTACAAAAGTCCGACAGCCTGTCTGACATACTTCCGACGTACCTTCGGCGGACTTGCGGCAGACTTTCTTACGAACGGACTTGCACACACACGACCACACAAAAGTACGACAGCCTAGTACGCGGTGACGTACACCAAGTCCGACAAGACTATAAAACGGAAGTTCAATAGCCCGTACGACACCCTTTGGGCTCCTTCTGCTAATCTCGTGTTTATCTCGTGTTAGTAGAAGTTTGGTGAGAGACGATTCGCGCTTGTGAGACTCGTATTTTTCAGTTCGTTTTAACTGTTGTTCAGTCTGTGCTTGTGAGGTTTGTATCTGCTTTTCAGTGCGTTTGGTCAGTTGGCATTGAGAAATCTTTGTTTTATTGGCCGCTCGTTCCTGATTTTCAGGTCGTTCTTCACAGGCCTTGCTGTTCTTCAGTGCGTTCTGTTTAGTGCGTTCTGACCAGCCGACCGTTTTGAAGCCATGTTACCTGTACGTACTCGTCGTAGAGCTCGTGCATTGTATGTGCTTGGTGCTGTAGTTTATTCTTCAGCCCAAGACCAGTCCATGAACAGGGCGAGGAGGAGTTCATGGACCAAGAATTGGTTGCTTCAGCGTGACCAGTTCTGTCACATGCCTTTGCTCCGTGAGATCCGTGAGAATAATCCTGAGGATTTCAGGAACTTTCTCCGGATGACGGACCCCGTTTTTGACCGTTTGTTGGCTTTGCTGACCCCCTATATCAGCAGGCAGGATACCTGCATGAGGCAAGCCATCACTCCGGAGCAGAGGCTGGTCGCTACCTTGCGGTATTTGGCCACAGGGAGAAGCCTGCAGGACCTTAAGTTCTCGACAGGCATCTCCCCCCAGGCTCTGGGGATCATTATCCCAGAGACCTGTTCTGCCATCATACAGGTCCTGCAGAAGGACTATATTAAGGTAAGATATTTTTCTTTTATTAGCATCACATGTTCTTTTATGTAATCTTTGATAATGTAATGTATTTCTTGCTTCAAACACTACTTACCATCATTGCAATATAGTGTGAATGTCCCCTTTTTATCCTCACACATGCTGGCATTTTTTCCTGTTATTTTTTGTCATGCATGTATATTTTCCTTCAATAACCTTCCCAGCATGAAGTGATGGGAACATATCCACCTAGTCTACTCATTTTGAATGTATTTTGTTGGAGTGTATTTAGTGTGCTTATAATTAGCAATTATCTAGATTTCAAACCCCCCCCCCCCCCACCTAAACTCACTCCAAATAGTGTGCTGCTAATTAGCAATTATCTAGATTTCACAACCCCCCCACCCACCCCCACCTAAACTCACTCCAAATAGTGTGCTGCTAATGAGCAATTATCTAGATTTCACAACCCCCCCACCCCCACCCTCGTTAAAATTTGCTTGAATGTTCTGTGGTGTTGATTTGTCTAAAGCAAATATATGTTGCAGTTTGCAAAATGCATGTGCACTCTACAAGTGCATTTGTTCCAGTGCTTTAGTAAATGAGCAGAAGCTCTGCTGATTTCCATCATCAAATCATATGCAAGCCTCAAAGTGTTTTCATTAATTGCCCTTGCCTGTGATTGTGTACTCCTTGCAACATGAATGCCTTTTTACATTACCTCATTTACTGTAAGCTGGTTAGCAACTGCACCTGCAGAGTGCGACAACTGCAGTCTTGTAGCCTTTTTAGTCCCTAAATTCCTGCGTGTCCTAAAAGTAATTTTTTTTAGGGATTTCACAACCCCCTAAAATGTAATCAATGTTCCATCAGAGGGGGTGAGCAATCTGATAAGTGTGCCTTTCCATATTAGTTATTCCAGAAGAATGAAATTATTGAATGTTATACTGATGCTGGGGAATAATGTTTTTAATTGTCTAATTTTCTTGCAATGTTAGCTTCCAAATTAATTGATTTTGGTTTTCTTGTTTGATTCCCCAGTTTCCTTCAACGCCACAGGAATGGCAGACTGTGGCATCCCATTTTGCCAGCCGTTGGGACTTTCCCAATTGTGGAGGGGCTATAGATGGGAAACATGTCCACATTGTGCCACCACCCCATTCGGGGTCATATTATTTTAATTATAAGGGGTTCCACAGTATTGTTTTAATGGCGGTGGTGTCGGCACACTATGATTTTTTATATGTGGACGTGGGGAAGAATGGCCGGATGTCGGATGGAGGAGTATTTGCCCAGACGGAGTTCTGCCAGCGTCTCCAGAGTGGTGGCCTGGGATTGCCACCTGATGAGGATAACGTGGAAGGACTCCCCTTTGTCTTCATTGCCGATGAAGCCTTCGCTCTCAGCAAGCACCTCATGAGGCCATTCCCCCAAAGAACCCTCACCCCGGAGAGGAGGGTTTTTAATTACCGGCTGGCCAGAGCTAGAAGGGTGGTTGAGAATGCGTTTGGAATTCTGGCCAGCCGGTTCCGCCTGTTTCAAACAGCCATTAATTTGGCGGAATACAAACTTAATTTTATCATTTTATCGTGCTGCATTCTGCACAACTTTTTAAACAAGCATTCGACCAATTATATAGGCACAGTTGGGCCTGAGGCCGGACAAATAGAAGCCAACCTTACAGGCCTGGATACTGTCCGTACTGGCTTGGCCCCCCAAAGTGCCCGTCAAGTTAGACAGCAATATGTTAATTATTTTATGGGTAGGGGGGCCATTGCAATGGGCCAGGATATATAATTTTTTACAATAAAAAAAATATTGAGGAAATCTGGCATTATATTAATTGCTTGCCTTTCTTTTGGGCTGTCTCCTAGGTTATGGTCGAGCAGTTGTAGTGCCAACTGTATTTGAATTTTAAAAATGTCTAAATAAGCTCCATTGCCACTGTAAACAACTTTTTTACAATTATAACCAAACTGATACTGAGCCTTGAAATAACAAACCACACATTTTTGAAAATCCTATAAGGAGATGTTTTTATTAATGGTTGTTATGCATTCAGTTCTGCATTTAGTATAAAATGTTCATAGACAAAAATATAATGATATCTTAATAATGTAGCAAAATATAATTATATTTAAATATTTCTACCTAATCCACAAAAAAATATTTTTGGCTTTTTGATTTTCGCAAACAGGCTTTTTTTTTTTTGGGAAAATCAAGTTTTGTTTTTTTTTTTTTTTTTAAAAGCAAGTTTTTTTTATTTTTTTTTTTTTAATCAAGTTTTTTTAGTTTTTTTTTGGTTTTTGCAAATCAAGTTTTTTTATTTGTTTTTGTTTTTTTAATCAAGTTTTTTATTTTTTTGGTTTTTAAAAATTAATTTTTTTTTTTTTTTGGGTTTTTTAAAATCAATTTTTTTATTTTTTTGGTTTTTTCAAATTAATTTTTTTATTTTTTTGGGGTTTTTTAAAATCAATTTTTTTATTTTTTTGGTTTTTTCAAATTAATTTTTTTATTTTTTTTGGGTTTTTTAAAATCAATTTTTTTATTTTTTTGGTTTTTTCAAATTAATTTTTTTATTTTTTTGGGGTTTTTTAAAATCAATTTTTTTATTTTTTTGGTTTTTAAAAATTAATTTTTTTTTTTTTGGGGTTTTTTAAAATCAATTTTTTTATTTTTTTGGTTTTTTCAAATTATTTTTTTTATTTTTTTTGGGTTTTTTAAAATCAATTTTTTTATTTTTTTGGTTTTTTCAAATTAATTTTTTTATTTTTTTTGGGTTTTTTAAAATCAATTTTTTTATTTTTTTGGTTTTTAAAAATTAATTTTTTTTTTTGGGTTTTTTAAAATCAATTTTTTTATTTTTTTGGTTTTTTAAAATTAATTTTTTTTTTTTTTTGGGTTTTTTAAAATTAATTTTTTTTTTTTTTTGGTTTTTTTAAAATCACTTTTTTTTTGTTTTTGTGTTTTTTAGAAAATCAAGTTTATTTTTTTGTGGATTTTTGAGGTATATACGAGAAACAGCCCTCCTTTTTGACATTAGGTTAAACAGCCATTTATGTTCTGCCAAAAAAAGAAAGAGAAGGCCCAGAATGGGGTCAGCAAAACAGGAAATGAAGGACATGATTGATGTTTTGGGGTTTAAAAAAGGGCATTTAGATTCGACCCAAAACATCAATCATGTCCTTCATTTCCTGCTGCATACGATCCAGCCGATTACGCATTTCATCAATGTCTTTATTCCAGGCCATTATTTGACCAATTAGCCGTTGGGCACTTTCAGAGGTGAAATAGTCACTTCTTGTTGTTGTACCTAAAGTGGAATGAAACCAAAAAATGTCTTTAGAAATATGCACACATACATAGTTTACCTTACCATAAATAAAGCTGTTGTCTCAGACACTGACCTGGTGGGGTGCCCATGTAGCCTAATTCCTCCACATCCTCGGGGGTGGCACTGTTGCTTGAATGAAGCATAACCAGATCCCCTAAAATAGAGTAGACAAATTACATTAAACAAAAGGCAGCCATGCATAGATTAACGTAAGCTGGTGTGTCAGACACTCACCTGGTGGGGTGCCCATGTCGCCCACCTCTCCTTCCTCCACATCCTCAATGGGACTAGTAATTTTCCAACATTTGTAGTGAAGTGGTTTGTGTAGAGTTCCTATTTTACCTCAATATTTAAAATTATAAAGACATATCGGATAGATAGATATCAATATCTCAAAATATAGTTAATAATCTTTTGATCTCTCTCTATATCTGGAACAAAATCTCTAAATATCTAACTAAATGTAAAGAAAAAAAATTAAGATAACTTCAAATATTCAAAAAGAATGTTTTACATTTCTATATCTATCTATCTACCTATCTCTATATTTCTCTCTCTCTATATATTTCTCTCTCTCTCTCTCTCTCTCTCTCTATCTATATCTATATACTGTATATAGATATATATCTATATATATCTATATATATATAGATATATATAGATATATCTATATCTATATAGATATAGATATATATAAATATAGATAGATATAGATAGATATAGATATATATAAATATAGATAGATATATATATATATATATATATATATATATATATATATATATATATATATATATATGGATATGTAACGAGGTTTATTAAAAGATCGTTTAAAACGATGAACAAAAAATCGTATAGGAAGGAAAAGCACATGGAGCAGTATACAAGGTAATAAACACAAGAGAAAAACACGACAAGTACTTACTTTTTTTAAGAACTTTCCGTATACGTCGGTATTGATCCGGCTCCCTGAGTTTCAGGTCAGATCATCTTTTTCTCAATTGATCTTTGGAGCGCTGGACCCCAAAAGATGCCTGCAAAGTCTCCACGACCTTCGCCATTATTTTGGCCTTGCGCAAATTTGGCCGTGCGTACGGCCCATAATTGCCATCATAGTCGTCTTTGTGAAGAATGGCCACCATCTCCACCATCTCTTTAAAACTCATATTAGAGGCCTTAAATCTAGGCCTCATAGATTTCGTTGACGTTCCAGCCTCCGGGCTGTCTCCACTACCTGAGGTCGTCAACATTTCAGGTGTCTCCGCCATTCTTTAACTCCACTACGCGCCGTAACAAAAAATGGGCGGAGAACATGAGTTAAAATCGAACGTCAGGGGCGGGCGACGCAGGCGGAGTTTCACACATGCGTAGTGTATAAAGAGGGGCCTTGCGCACGTGTCATACGTACGTTCTGTGCGTCGAATTAGGGGGCGGAGAACATGAGTTAATTTCGAACGTCAGGGGCGGGCGACGCAGGCGGAGTTTCACACATGCGTAGTGTGTAAAGAGGGCCCTTGCGCACGTGTCGTACGTACGTTCTGTGGTAGGTGATAGTGGACCAGGACGTTACAAAACGAAGGTAATTTTAGATATATATTTTTTGGGTTTTATGGTCATGACTTTGTAGCAAGCGGCCTATATGGCTTGATAGATTGATGAGGCCTACATAGGGAGAAGATGATGAGGGGTTAGCAGAAACCTATAATAAAAGTGTTTTTTGTCTTGTGACTTCATCTTTTCCAGATATAATGAATCCCCTATTTAAGGATCCAGAGTTCCTTACAGCTTTTATTTCGAAATATCGAGAGATGAGGAATTTGTGGGAGGTGAAACACCCTCAGTATTATGCAAAGCATGTGAGGAAGTCAACGCTGGAGAGACTTCTGTCCTTTGTCCAGGCGACCATCCCGGAAGCAACAATGGAGACATTGCTCAAGAAAATTGGGGTCTTGAGGAACATGTATAAGAGGGAGCATAAGAAGATCCAGGAATCAAGGAGATCAGGAGCATCAGCAGATGATGTTTATGTACCCAGGCTGTGGTACTACAATCAACTCCGTTTTCTGGATGACCAGAATGAAGCCAGGCCATCACTTTCAACCCTTCCCTCCACCCTTCCCTCCAGCCTTCCCTCCACCCCAGCAGAGGCTGATGAGGAGCAAGCTGGGTCTTCCATCCTGGATGAACCAGATATGACCATCTGGAGTCAGGTAAATTATTTAAACAAATATTTACTGTACTAATATTAATGATGTTAACTGGATGTTATAATTGTCTAAAATAATTTGTCACTCAAAATTGTGTATACATATCAATTGACAGTAGTGGCTAAATATGTTTGGCACCTGCTTGAAATAATTAGGGTGTCTGATTAGACTCTTTTATTAAAGAGATGTATTCACATTGAATTTGCTATTCATGAGAAGCAAACTGTGTGTCATTGATGAACCCAAAAAAATATACTCAAACTATTGTCCTTTTTTTATACACAGGATGAGTCCATCCAGGAGGAATGTGGGGAAAGTGGCAGGCAGGAGGAGACCGGGCCCATGGACAGCCTGGAGGAGGCCGGATTCACCATCATCCTGGAGGAGGCTGGGCCCAGTGTCAGGCAGGAGGTGGCTGCTCCCAGTGAGGTGGCTGCTCCCAGTGAGGTGGCTGCTCCCAGTGAGGTGGCTGCTCCCAGTGAGGTGGCTGGGCCAAGTGAGGTGGCTGGGCCAAGTGAGGTGGCTGGGCCCAGTAGGAGCCTGACCGAATCCCAAGTGCCTCCCCTCCACCTTCCCAAAAAAAGGGCCAGGAAGGGGATGGTCACACAGGACGCATCCCTGCGCCTCATGCAAGAGGCCACCCGTTTTTTAAGGAGCCCCCCCGAAGCGGAAGAATCCTATGGCTGCTACTTAGCCAGCAGGCTTCTTCAGATGGATTGGGAGCAGCGCCTCATTTGTGAGCGCCTATTTGGGGAAACAATCCATAAGGGGCTGCAGGGCACGCTAACACAAAACACCCAACTACATGAGGCAGCCCCCCCTCCTCCTCCTCCTCCTCCTCCTCCTCCTGCCACAACTGAAACACCAGAGCCACAGCCTCAAAAGAAGGCTACAGGGAAGGCTGCAGGGCAGCGTGGAGGAAAGGCTGCAGGGAAGAGAAGAAAGTGATGACCTGGGTTCAGTCTGGTCTGACAGAAGACGCAGGCTGTTGTAGGACCACAGTCTGGGGACATCTAGATCATCTGCTGGTGCTGTTGATCTCTGGGATTCTTGGACCAGATTGTGCTCCCTCTTATATGGACTCCGCAAGATCCCAATTTTCTGGTACACCGACTTTTTCCAGCGTTGACTTCCTCTTTATTTTATTTTGACCATGAATAAATGGATCTTTTTTTGAGTTTAGCAAAAGACTTTATGTGTTTTCTTTGAAATCATTGATTTTACACACAATGTTAAATTAACAAGGGACAACAATCTCATTGAGTTTGGAAAAAACACACCAAAAATACATTACTAATGTTAATAATGTTCAAGTGGTAAGTCTTGAAAATAAAAAAATTTACATAACCAAAAACGGTGCTTTGGGTTAACTTTATCTAAAAACTAAAAAATAATCACTATAAAAAAAAAACAGAATAATGGGTTCTTTGTGGTAACTTTACAAACCTAAAAAAAAAAAAAAAAAAAAGGGGAAAAAGTATTATTAGTATGGAAACATTGTTTTTAAAATGCATACTATATCATTCATGAGATCAAATAGAAAAAGAATCCAGAAATCAGTTTGGGAGAACTCTGATTATGAACAGAAAAACACCTTCGTTCTTTAGAGCCTTCGTAAAGAAGAAATAAAATGCGCTGCATTCAACGATCACAGATTTTGCAGCGTGATGAATGTGCTACCTACAATACGAACACTAGTTTTACTAGACCGAGTGCTTCCGTTTAGTTTTTGCTTATGAGCATGCGTCGTTTTTTTGTCCGTCGGACTAGCATACAGACGAGCGGACTTCGGGGTCCGTCGTAGTTACGACGTAAAGATTTGAAGCATGCTTCAAATCTAAAGTCCGTCGGATTTGAGGCTAAAAAAGTCAGTTGAAAGTCCGGAGAAGCCCACACACGATCGGATTACCAGCCAGCTTTAGTCCGTCAGCGTCCGTTGGACTTTTGTAGACGAAAAGTCCGACCGTGTGTACGCGGCATAAGACAAGGGGGATGAGTATCCTGTTTTCGGGGTCGGTGGCATGGTCTCCTGTCTATCAGAAGAGTGATCAGGAAGGATGCTATTTGTTTCTTAACCACTTCAATACCAGGCACTTAGACACCTTCCCGCCCAGGCCAATTTTCAGCTTTCAGCGCTGTCGCAATTTAAATGACAATTGCGCGGTCATGCTACACTGTACTCAAACAATGTTTTTATCATTTTGTTCCCACAAATAGAGCTTTCTTTTGGTGGTATTTGATCACCTCTGAGGTTTTTATTTTTTGCACAACAAATAAAAAAAGACCGAAAATTAAAAAAAAAAAAAGTTTTTCTTTGTTTCTGTTAAAATTTTTTGTAAATAAGTAAGTTTTTCTTCTTCAATGATGGGCACTGATATGGCTGCACTGCCAGGCACTGATACGGCGGCACTGATGGGCACCGATGAGGTGGCACTGAGGGGCACTGATGATGGGCACTGATAGGCGGCACTGATGGGCACTGATAGGTGGCACTGATGGGCACTGATAGGTGGCACTGGTATGCGGCACTGATGGACACTCATAGGCGGCACCGATGGGCACTCATAGGCGGCACTGATGGGTACTTATGGGTGGCACTGATGGGTACTTATGGGTGGCACTGATAGGTGGCACGGATGGGCACTGATGGGCACTGATAGGTGGGCACTAATGGGCACGGATGGGCACTGACGGGTGGCACCGATGGACACTGATGGGTGGCACTGATGACACTGATTGATGGCACTGATGCCCCTAAGGGTGGCATTGCTGGGCATCACTGCTATATAATAGTGCCAATCAGTGCCCATTTGTGGGCACTGATTGGCACAGATTGGGCACATTAGGCACATGTGGATGGCCATGGGGTACATACCTGGCCATCCACATATTGCCCCCTTACCTGGTGGTCCTAGTGGTGATCCCTGGTGGTCCAGTGTGGTCATCTGAGGGGGGCTGTGCTGATAAACAATCAGCGCAGACCCCCCCTGTCAGGAGAGCCGCCGATCAGCTCTCCTCTACTCGCGTATGTCAGACGCGAGTGAGGAAAAGCCGATCAACAGCTCTTCCCATTGACATCGTGATCAGCCGTGATTGGACACGGCTGATCATGTGGTAAATAGCCTCCGCCGGAGGCCCTTTACCAAGATCGGTGGAGCGGTGTGTCAGACTGACACACCGCACCACCGATCGCCGTGATGCACGCCCCCGCGGACGCGCGGCGGCATGTTATCCTGCTGGGCGTCATATGATGCCCAGTCAGGATAACTGAACCACCTATAGCGGATTGACGGCCGGGCGGGAAGTGGTTAAAGGAGATCTGGCTGGCCGCAGAGTCACGTTAGCCTCTATCTACTTACCTAATCAAGCACAGTTAAGCTGTCTAGATGAAACTCTCAATGTCTTACAGGGCTTTATGGAAGGGGGGATTGATTATAGGAGGAAATCTTAACATAGCCCTTGACCCACTGTTAGACACCTCCAGGTCATCCACTCACTTGTCATACTCTTATCTTAGACGAGTGAAAAACGCTCATCAATCTGTACGTTTGGTAGACGTCTGGCGGGTCCATCATCCATTTGAACGCGACTATACTTTTTTTCATTCCTACGTAGT
Source organism: Aquarana catesbeiana (assembly GCF_042186555.1). Classification (NCBI taxonomy): domain Eukaryota; kingdom Metazoa; phylum Chordata; class Amphibia; order Anura; family Ranidae; genus Aquarana; species Aquarana catesbeiana. The sequence continues at coordinate 216,152,285 of NC_133324.1, forward strand.
CATTGTCTTCCAGTCTCTTCTACCAGATGTAGTAAGCTCATAAATTGGCATACAGACTTTGTTTGACCATGCTCCGACTGTAATAGATCCACGTTTGGGTACCCCAGAACTAGACCCTGGGCGTGGAAACTCAATGAATAATTGATCCAGGAAGGCCCACTGCGAAATTAACTTTCACTGGCTCTGGCCAGAACTTTCTATGAAAACGATTCGGAAGATATTTCCCCGCTGACCCTATGGGAAACCCATAAATGTGCCATGCAAGGTCTGCTGATTCGAAAGGTGACAGAACTGTGGAAAAATAGGCAGGCCACACTTCAAAATCAGTTAAATCTGGTATCAAACTTAGAATCCATGCATAAAAAATCTCTCTCTCTCACTGTAGTAGCAGACCTTAGGGAAAAATTGGCCTCTTTGCTCTTTGCATGACACTAAGACACAGTTGCACAGGGTCAGAAACGGGTATTATGAACATGGAAATAAATCAGGTAAACTGCTGGCCCACTCGCTCAGGGAAACCACTCGTAGAAGTTACATCCCACATATTGACACCAGTAGAAGGAAACGCTGTAATATGTCCCATGAGATAGCTGAAGTCTTCCAAGAATATTACTCTTCCCTTTATAATTTATCTGCCTCTTTATCTACTGATCAGTCTGTGGAAAAGCAACAGTTGATTCTGGAATATTTATCCTCTTCGGGTCTTCCATCAATAGCCGAGGAGGCGCACAAATCAATGAATGCTCCCATCTCAACCGAGGAGTACCTGGTGGCTATCAAGTTACTTAAACCACATAAGACGCCTGGCCCAGACGGTTATATGGCAGCTTACTATAAGGCATTCACCTTAATCTTAGCACCGAGATTCATACAAGCATTTAATTCCATCCTGGCGGACCAGCCGTTACACAAGGACAAGCTTAGAGCAAATATCACAATGATACCTAAGGATGGTAAGGACCATGGCCAGTGCATGAATTACCGACCTATCTCTTTGCTGAATGTGAATTTGAAGATTCTTACACGTATTTTGGCATCAAGACTTCAACCTCACCTCCAGAATGTCATCCACCCTAATCAAGGCAGGTTTATACCTACCAAGGAGACGAAGTATAACATTACCAGAGCTCTCAACATCATGCATCTGGCTCATTCTCATAAAATACCTCTATGTATGCTCTCCTCTGACACAGAGAAGGCTTTCGACAGGGTGGATTGGACTTTTCTGAAGGAGACGCTCATACATATTGGAGTTGAGAAGGCCTTTATAGTTACCGTCGTTCACCCAGGTCCCAAAGAAGGCCACCTATTCCCCAGGAAGGAACCACCTGAATCCCCCCAGCGGTGCCAGTGGGGAGCCGGGGGGTGCCAGGGCTTATAGAGCGTTAGTACAGTCCCAGACCCGCAGGGTGTGGGTGGTCAGTGGGGAAGACGTCTGTGAGAGTCCTCTGTATTCGCGGGGTAGCCAAGCGCGTATGACAAGTTGCGACCGGCTAGGCTCTTCTCCAGGGAGACCCACATTTTTGAGCCAGCATGATGGCGCCAGTTTAGGATGTGTTGGATCGCAATAGCTCTGTAATAACATTGTACGTCTGAAAGGCCTAAGCCACCCATCTCTTTGGGTTTCTGCAGTAGGGACACGGCCAGTCTTGGTTTTTTACCGTGCCAAATGAAATTAATCATTAGGCTTTGAAGCTGTGTGAAAAAGCTTTTGGGGAGGGGGATAGGTAACATCTGTAGGTAGAAAAGCACCCTAGGGAGGATGTTCATTTTAAGTATGTTGAGTTTGCCTAGCCACGTGAAGGAGGTCTTAGCCCAATTTTGCAAATCCCTACGCACCATGCTCAAAAGAGTAGGGAAGTTAGCAGAGTATATGGTGTCGAACTGGTTTGTGAGTTGGATACCCAGATATTTAATAGAGGTTTTGGCCCAGCTGAATGGAGAAGCTTGCTGTAAATCAGTGGCCATATTCACGGGAATGATGATAGGCAGAATTTCGGATTTGGTGTAATTAATCTTAAAATGTGATATTTGTCTGAAAATTTTGAGTTCCCTCATAAGGTTTGGCAGCGATACAAGAGGTTGGGTCAGGTGAAAGAGCACGTCATTGGCATAGGCTGACAGTTTGTGTTCCGTAGACCCAACCGTCACCCCTCTGATGTCACCGCTCACCCGTATTGTTCTAAGCAGAGGCTCCATAGCTAGAGCAAACAGGAGGGGGGATAGGGAACTCCCCTGCCTCGTGCCATTCCATATGGGGAACTCCAAGGACAAATGGCCATTTACCTTGACCTTTGCACTGGGGGTCGTGTAAAGAGCCATAATCTGTTGGAGCATGTGGGGGCCCAGCCCTAAAGTTTCCAAGACCGCTTTAAGGTATGACCAATCTATTCTGTCAAAAGCCTTTTTGGCGTCTGTGGACAGAGTGAGGTAGGGGGTGGAATCCCTGTGGGAACGAACCCACTGAATGAGCTGCATGGTCCGGATGGAATTACTCTAGCCTCTCTACCCAAAATGAAGCCCGTTTGATCAGGGTGCATAAAGGATGGTATGATATGTTTAAGTCGGTTTGCCATAATTTTAGCAAAAATTTTTATATCGACATTAAGTAGCGATATTGGTCGATAGCTTTGTGGAAGGGTGGGTCCTTACCTTCCTTAGGAAGTCCTGTGATATGGGCCAGCAAGGCTTCAGGGGCAATCTGGTGGCTTGTGGCGAGAGAATTGAAATACCTACACATATGATTTTGTAGCAGGGGGAGAAATTTTGCATAATAAGCTTTGGTATATCCATCTGGGCCAGGGCTCTTCCCATTAGGTAGGGCCTTCACTGTCGCAATAATCTCCTGAGGGGAGACGGGTGAGTCGAGGTCTAGCCGTTGTCCAGGTGTCAGAGAGGGGAGTCCAGCCGAGGCGAGGTAGTCACCAATAGTTCTCATTTTAGCTGTCTGTTCAGTTTGGGAGATATCTTTATCTAAATGGTAGAGGTCTGCATAATAATCTCTAAATATGGAAGCAATCCCAGAGGAGTGTAAAGTTGCTGTACCATCGGGGGAAGCGTGTGTACATGGGCAGTTATTCATCATTTTCAAAGTGCTCTGGCTAGCATTCTGCCGCACTTATTACCCTGTTCGTAATATTTATGGGATAGGTAGCGTAGTTGTCTATGGGCACGACGGTCAAGGAGGCGTGAGAACAGCTCGGTCAGCGGGCCTTAGCACCCCCCTGGCGTTTATGTCTAAGTTCTTCCTGTTGTAAAGCTACAGCACCCTCTGGAAGTCTATCTTCCTTTCTCTTTTGAGTCTAGAGCCCAATGAGATTAGCTCACCCCTGAGTACCGCCTTATGACTTTCCCATACAACTCCCTCTGCTATGTCCTCGGACACATTTTCTGCAAAATAGTGCGTAATGGTTTCAGAGACCTTAGCTACCACAGAGGAATCATCTAGGAGATTTTCGTTCAGTCTCCAAGACCAAGCCTTTGGTGATCCATCTGGGATCCTAATCACAGCCAACACAGGGGCATGATCTGATATAGTGATGTTCCCTATTTCAGCTGACTGCAGTAGTTCTAGGGTATCATGATCCACACACATAAGATCAATGCGCGTATATACATCATGTACCTCCGAGTAGTAACTGTAGTCTCTATCTGACGCATGGAGTGCTCTCCATGTGTCTGTAAGAAAGTCGGGACTCAGGTTAAAATCTCCTCCAAGAATTAGGTGGCCTTTCCTCAATTCAGTCAGCTTGTCTAACACGGAGTCTATGAAAAAAGTTGTTGGGCGTTGGGTGCGTAGAGAGTCACAAATGTAAATTTTGTGTTGGCCAAGACCCCCTTCACGAAGACATACCTGCCCTGTGGATCAACCTGGCTCTCTGAGAGTTGGAATGGGCATGATTTATGAAATGCAATGGTGGTACCACGTGATTTAGCCACCGGGGAGTTGCTAAAGAACCATTGGGTGTAAAGATGCGTGGGTATCTTGGGGAGGGATTGTTGTCTGAAGTGGGTCTCCTGCAGGAAAACCACCTGGGCCCCCAAACGTTTCAATTCTAGGCAAAGTCTATTGCGTTTGTGTGGAGAGCAGAGCCCCCTGACATTATAGGACAGTACCTTTAGTGATGGCGTACCTGAGGCCGATGGTAACCAGTCCATATCACCCCCTCTAGGTTCTCCGCACGTGTCACAGTTGAAAAAGAGGCAACCTGAAGGTCAAAGCAAAAAATGTTAGCTCTAAAAAACAATATGGGGGACAATAGTGAAAATAAGAGAGAGGAGAGAGGAAAGGAGGAGGGGGAGGGGGGATAGGTTAGGAAGGGGAGGATTGGAAAAGGATAGGAAAGGGGGTAAGGGGGTGGGAGGAGGAAGAGAGGGGGAGGAGAGGAGAATAAGACAAAAGCACCACAGGGGCCGGACCGTGTCTAACAGGCCCGGTATATTGCACAGTGGTGAACTACAGAGCCCACCCGGGGGGGGTAACAAACCCAGAAACCGCCCGGGTGGTGGCTCGGAGACCCTCTAGTGACTATCACCTAGTAAGATGAGGCCTAAGTGGGGTACGTGGGCAACCACCAAGGGGACGCGGAGCCCAGTGCCCCGTCCAGTCCAGTATAACATGTGAACAGGGTGAAAATATAAAGTATACAAACTTGAACTTTCAAAAAGTGCAAAACAGGGCAGCCAAACAGAGGGCTGAGTAACAGACCCACCAGTCCATCACGTATCAGGAGGCTTTACTTGAAGCTGGGTAATAGTACAGAGGACCCAAGGTTCAGTGTCCTTCCAGAGGAGGTTCAGTGCTTACAGCATTGCGTCCATTGAGTCCTGTGCCCCGACCGAGATATCAATAATGGAAAGGGGGTGATCTGTGGTCCTTTCAAGGAATTAGAGATAAGTTAGCAGTGGCGTAGTCAGTCTCTAGCCGCAGAGGTGCCCGGGTGGGGACCTTCCGTCTGCCTGTTGCGACCACAGGAACTTCTGCTTCCAGCCGCTGGGATCCAGGGCTGAGGTAGCTGGGGAATCGGAATGTCCGGTGTGGTATGCCAATCCGGGAAATCCACAGGGTTAAGCTCCAAGGTGTTTAGGAAGCGTGGAGGTCATCTTTAGAATGCAGTACAGCCCAATGGCTGATTTTGGACGCCTGAAGGCTGAATGGGAAGCCCCAGTGGTATGTGAGGCCTACTGCTTGTATTTCTGCCAGGAGTGGGCGTAAGGCCCGTCACTGCATTAAGGTGCGTCTAGAAAGGTCCTGTTAGAAGGACAGCTGGGCTCCATCACAGTCAAAGACCGGTCTGTTGCGCAAATTTTGCATGACGCAGTCCTTTAGGGTAAATTTATGGAGTTTGCAAATAACATCCCTGGGATTTTCCGGATCTTCAGATGGGGGCCTGAGTGCCCTGTGAGCCCTATCTATCTCAATCGGCACCGAAGGAGGCAGACTCAGGATTTCACGGAACACTCCCTGCAGCGCGGGGACAATATCTTTAGGCACGGTGACTTCTGGAAGGCCTCGCATGCTGCGGTTCTCCATGTCATCTAATTGGCATAAGAGGGCTTCAGTTTGGTGACTGTGGGCAACAGTCTGTTCTCTGAGCTGGGAGATGGCGGGTACAGTATCGTCAAATTTCTGCTCCAAAGTCTCTACCCTGTGACCCAGCTCAGTGGTATCTGCTTGCAATTGTTCAATATCTTGCTTGAAAGCCCTTTCAATCCTGCTAGTAAAACACTCCAGGTCTTCTTTAGTGGGGAGAGACCACAGGTGCTGCCTAATATCCCTGTCTTCAGTCAGTTCTGCTATATCCGTACCCCTGTCTTGTGGTGATGTGGAGCGGGGGGATGCAGGAGGGATGGAATCACTTACCATCCTGGGAGAAGAGATAGGAGACAGTGCTGGTGGTGCAGGCTGAGCCCCATGCTGCTGCTGTGTGGCCGTTTGTTCCGGCGCCATCTTGGATTTTACAGTCCTGTGGCGGCTCCAGCAACTTACCCACTTCCTTAGCTGTCTTCGGCGTGAGGGGTGGTCAAAAACGTCCTAACTCACTGTTAGAAAATTTATGTTTGGCAAAGGCCCCCTCCGCCCACGGGGTATCTGAGGCCTATAGAGTGCTAATACATCCCCTCGAGGGACATGTACCCGGATTTCTTTGGAAATGGGAAAGAGACTTGGATATCACATTTTCCGATGAGCAGCGGGACCATATTCTTTAATTTGGTCATTATTCCTCAGTAGCTAGTAAATACCAAGAATTGAGCTATAAGATCCTTACACAATGGTAAAAGGTCCCATCTCTCTTACAGAAAATCTACCCCGACGCGACAAACATCTGCTGGCAATGCAGAGAGGCAGAGGGTACCTTGCTGCATATTTTCTGTTCCTGCCCGAAACTGGAAAGGTTCTGGTCGAAAGTGCGAAATATTATAAAACAGCTCACTTGATTTGGATTTAGAATTGGCCAGATATCTTCTCCACCTCTCAGATTTCTCAAAGAATAAATATAAAAACTCAATGGTGGCCTACCTTTTGAATGCAGCTTAGGCCTGCATTCCGGCCCTATAGAAGCAGGAATCACCTCCCTCAATCTCCCTATGGCTTACTAAATTAGCTGACATACACTCCATGGAATATATTACTGCAACTATGCAAGACAAAGAGGAGAAATTTAACAAAAATGGTCCAATTGGTCTCTCTTTACCTGTTCCAGGGACTATGGCCATGCTCTAGTGGAGGGGGATTAGGAATCTTTCTATATCTTTTTTATATATATTTTTTATTTTATTTTTTATTTTTTTGGACTACCGGAAAGTCAGGACGCCAGAGCCCTGAGAGTCTGTTAACACTGTTACTATAACACAAGAAATATGACTGTATGATTTTGTGTGCCAACTTAGGAAATTATTCCTGTTTAAGCCCTATGTCAAGGTCTATATGGAATTGCTTTTTTTGTGTCTGTCTGTGTAAAAGCTGTTTTTTTTTTCTCTTTAAAATAAAAGAATGTAAAAAAAAAAAGTTTTTAATTAAAATAACAAACATGTTGTACTCACCTGCTCTGTGCAGTGATATTACACAGAGCGGCCCCAATCCTCCTCTTCTTGGGCCCTCCAGCAGCGCTCCTGGCTCCTTGTCTTCTTTGTGTGTCCCCATAGCAAGCAGTTCGCTATGGAGGCACACAGCCGTGCTCTATAGACTTACACAGTGGAACTTAGCTCCCCCCACTTCCTCCGCCCCCCACTTCCTCCTCACTGCATTTGATTGACAAGAGCAGGGCCCAATGACTCCTGCTGCTGCTCCAATGCTGTGAGAAGAGGAAGCGAGGGGGAAAAAGATGCAGCCTTGCACAGTGCTGAATTTATTCTCCCCTCTCTTCCCCTTCACACATGGATGGTCTCGGGCGCAGAGAAATAGAAATTTTTTTTTATCTAATGCAAGGAATGCATTCAAATAAAAAACGTTTTTAGCTTTAGAATCACTTTAAGTTTAAATCGGCTTAATACATTTCAGGGGCATTAAAACAAAAGGTGTGCAAAGCTTTAAAGTTTGTTTTCTTTAGAAAGCCACCACAACTGGTGTAGAAACCCAAGTAGACCCCTGTCAGTTTGCTGTAGAGAAGGACCCGTGTTCTCTGTGTGGAAAGCAGTGGTCTCTCTGCAGAGGTCCAACGCACTCCTGTTATATCAGACCTATAGCTCTGCAATCAGAAAAGTTCACGCTCATTGCTGATTGAAGAGTTCTAGGTTTGACACAGCAGGGGGCATATTAGACCTCTGCATAGAGACATATTTACATACAGAACAAGGGCCTTGCTCTACTGCACGCTGGATAGTCAGGATAGAAGAAGTGTTACCCATCAGCTGTAATAACTGTTTTGTTTGAATAGAGAACATGGATGCCTTTAAGTATGAGAAAAGTACTAAAGGGAGCCACCCCCAGCAAGACTGTTAACACTAAACTCCATGCAAACATCTAAATACATATGTGAGGGATGGTTTTCTTCCAAAGGATGTGTATTTTTGTCCATCGAGTCCAGAGATTTGCACACCTCTGCAACATCCAGGAGAATGACACCACTTTTTTTGTTCCAAGGAAGGAATACACTGCTGACCCCACCCTGTTCACCAGCTGCTGATTATACATATAAGCACACTATTGAGGCCATCCCTCTTCTTAGGTTGGCCATGCATGGAGCAAATTTTTTTTCCTGTAACCACAGGTTTGTTTGTAGTACATGTATAATAAACATCTTATACACTTAGACAAAAGACACCCGCTCCCTCGGTGACCAAGTCGCACCATCATTAATTTTTGTTCATCCTTAGTTCAAATATTTTTTTGTATTTTTATCCCAACTCCATTACCAATTTTCCAACACAGTAACAGTCCGTAACTATATAATATATTTTTACATGTGTTTCCTTGAGTTTATTGAGAACTATTTTGTACTAATTCCAAGGTTTTTATTCCCTGGAATCCACTTATTGATTTAAATCCAGCATATGGGCTGGGGTGTTTTGATATTTTGCAGTCTCTATGTCTCTAGGGTTGCGATGCGCTCAGCTCCCTCCCCACCTCCCCTCATCTATTTCGGGGCGGCTGGGGCCCGATCTCAACGCATCGGCGCCATGCATTCCTTTTTTTTTTCTCTCCATCTGACGCCTACAGCTGTGATGAGTAGACATCCACTGAGTTACTCTCAGCTGTGATTGCTCTCTCGTCTCTCAGCTGCCAATGACGTCATGCATGACGCTGGCAGGGACCCGCCCAGGGCCAGAGTATATCAGCTGGGACCGACAGACTGACGGTTCACTCCCTCACTGTGCTTCGCTAGGAAGGGACCGCTCTGTTAAGCAGCAACTATTCAACACATGGGTAATTAATATATATTTTTATATATATTTTTTTACATATCTTTTTTTCTGCTTACAGTACACACATTCCCATCCTCTCACCCATTTACCTGGCGCACGACACTCTCTATTTTCACACATTTCCTAGGGATTTCTTTTTCTATCTCTTTTCACGTGCATTTTTATGCATCTACTTTATTTCTATTCCCCTTTATCATCTCATTTTTCACACATTTACTCTTTCAGATGTACCTAGTACATATTTCTTTCAGTCATTCCATTCATCCAACACGTTCTACTCTAGATTTACTTTCTTTGACACATTCCATTTTCTTCAATTTTCTGCAGATTTTCCCATTTACAACTCATTGACCAGTATATTGAGGGCTCAGGAATCAGTTGGCTGTGGTTTCTCCTGGCCCACCCTCCAATCACTTTGGGAGGATGGTCGGTGCCCTGCCTCAACCCCGGTTGAGACGGTTATATCTCACACCCTAACAGATCCCATTGCTGGCGACTCTCCTTGACTTTTGGGCTATTTTGTAAGTAGCTTCTTTATTCAAAGTAGACAATGGACATTTCTGATACGATTTTCTCTATTAGCTGGAGGTTCCACATGTATCAATATTTATGATATTCCTTTGTTTTTCTCAGTTAAATTATGCATCCCACCCCTGATGACTGGCAAGAAGCCAAGAAACGCGTCGGGTTCGCAAACTAAGGATGCCCTATCAAGCCTAAATCATATCCCTGACATTTATCAATTTTTTATCGAGTTTTCTCATTTCATGCGATTTTGTGATTTTGATTGGCGATTTTAATTCATGTATTTCTGTTATGAATTGCATATATGTATGTCCATTGATTTGTTTTACACTACTGAGTCTTCAATGATTGTTACTGCTAATATGCTTATATATCAATTCATGCGACTATGTCTGTATCTATACTACTTTATTGGTACTGTATGCATCAAAATCATGGACTTGACTATAAATTAAATCCAATCATTTTACCTACTCACATGTATTCATTATTATTATACTTTCAATTGACATGCTTCATTTAAAGTCCCACTTGCCCCTCTCTTTTTCTATCTTATACACTTACCTTGGTGCCTGTATACCCTGGTTAATCTAGTGATACCATATCATGCTAAATTAGTATTTAATTTTTGTATCAAGTTATAAACTAAGACTACAGCAAGAAATTAAACTTACAAAAACAACTGTCTACAAAAAAAGTGATACTTCTTAGCTGACTACCCAGCTTGGTGTGAAATGTATCCTTGATTGTGAAAGCACAGTACACTAACAATCATTTATTTGAGCTGCATATAACCAGCTCAGTTGTACTGATTTTTTGGTCACTCATAATTTGACCATCAAAACACAGTGTTCTGCAGTGTGAGATGGCTGTAGTCCATGATCCTGCTGAGCCTTGGACTGAACATGAGACCCTGTAAAGGTTTGGACTCCACAGCAAGTGGGGCTCAGTGCATAATAATAAATGGGGGAGAGAAAAAAAAAGTCAGGTGGAGGAAAGCCCAGTCACATGACATAATTACAAGTCATGTGACCTGCCTCTTCTCCAATCATGGAGTGCTATCTACAGTATTATGCAGAGAGAGAGCTCTATGGTACACTGCAGATCTAAGCATAAATGTGTAAATCTTGGACAGGCACTATGATAGCTATGATTAAGGATGCAAGCTGGCTGAAACATGTTAGTGAACTATGCCTTTTTTTAATGTATTTGCCTGATTTTCAATAAAGCTTTTTGGAAAAGAGCGCCGTGTGGAGGAGTTACACTTTTTTGATTCGATATATATGGACAAATGCAGGTCCTTCAATGCATCTGCGTCCCCTGTACGACCGATTTGACAGCCAGGTTGAGCAGGTTTACGACTTTCATTCACATTGCACACTCCACACTGCAATTTATGAATGAAAATTAAATACAGAAATAGTGTGGGGTAAATATCACAATGTTTGTTAGAGATCAGATAGCAATATCCGCTCTCTGTTATTAATCAGCCCCTAAGTAATCAAATTATTGATAATACGTTCTTACATCTTTGCAGTTCTATATTACCTTCCTAGGACAGAAGGGCTTATGTGGCATGTTTAAAGATCCTGATATGGCCTAAAAATAACTTATTTGGTTTGGGGTCTTTTTTTAAAATTGGCACAACAGTGAAAATGATACAGTCACTTGCTGGAAAACTGTATTTGCAGGCCTGTTTTGTTTTCACCATTGGCAGATAAATAAATCTAGGCTCAAGGATGCATGCTGAAATGGATTGTAATGGCTTCTTGTAATACATGTTTTCCCATTAAGTATAATAGGATTTAAAATACTGCGGGGACAGTGATACAGTAACTAGGGAGAGATGCTGGCTTTGAGATTGGATTGCCTGATTTATTATATTGCTTTCCCACTGCGATTTTTTTTTTTATATATATTATACCTAAATGTAGCCCTTTACTTAAAATATCATTTAACTGTATCCAGTCTAAAGTCAAAATGGACAGCTTGGCAGTTATTATTATTATTATTATACACAATTTATATAGTGCTTAAAGTTTGCGCAGCGTTTTACAACAGTAGGGCAGACAGTACAGTTACAATACAATTCAATACAGGAGAAATCAGAGGGCCCTGCTTGTTAGAGCTTACAGTCTAGGATGGCGGGTCAAGTAATACGAACCATACGAAAAACCGAACCCATAGAGGTTCTAAGGCGCATTTGACCAAGCTTAATTGCAAGGTCGCATGCCCTAAGGTGAGGGGCTATCACCTGGGGGGGAGCACTTCTATGAACACACAGCACTTTAGTTTGTGTTCACTGAAACACATGAATGGATTTTGGAATGTTTATGGAATGTTAATTTGATCATCACACAAAGTAACACAGCACTGAATTGCATAGATGCAACACTACATGGATGCAGCACTGAATCGCATGGATGATTTTTTGGGAATTTTTATCTAATATTGTTTGAACATTGCACTAGCACTGAATTGCATAGATGCAGCACTGAATTGCATGGATGCAACACTGAATTGCATGGATGCAACACTGAATTGCATGGATGATTTTTTAAAAATTATTTATCTAATAGCATTTGAATATTGCACAAGCTTTTTGGAATATTTATTTTTAGTATTGCACAGGCTTATTGGAGCACTTCCATTAATTTATTCATTTATTGAAGTTTATTGCACATTAATGTATATTATTAACATGTTTTATATTTTGGACGTTTTTTACAAGTTATGAGTAAGCACAGTATCACTTTATTAACAATTTATCACAAAATTATTTATTTATCAATGTGATAGTGCAGCGTTTTTATAACTTGGTTTAAATATTTTGCATGGTTTATGAGACATGCGTGACGTTAGCCGCTGATCATTTGCAAGATAAACTATTTTGGGGACCTTATTTGGTCAATTACCTGGAGGCTCACAGGACTATAGACCAGCAAATGCAGCCACTGTGCCATCAATTGCAGCCACTGTGCCATCAATTGCAGCCACTGTGCCCAGCAAATACATCCACTGTGCTCATCAAATACAAACACTGTGCCCAGCAAATACAGCCACTGTGCCATCAATTACAGTCACTGTGCCCATCATATTTAGCCACTGTGCCCAGTAAATACAGCCAATGTGCCATCAATTACAGCCACTGTGCCCATCATATGCAGCCACTGTGCCTGGCAAATACAGCCACTGTGCCTGGCAAATACAGCCACTGTGCCTGGCAAATACAGCCACTGTGCCTGGCAAATACAGCCACTGTGCCTGGCAAATACAGCCACTGTGCCCAGCAAATACAGCCACTGTGCCCATTATATGCAGCCACTGTGCCCATTATATGCAGCCACTGTGCCCAGCAAATATAGTCACTGTGCCATCAATAACAGCCACTGTGTCCATCATATGCAGCCACTGTGCCCAGAAAATACAACCACTGTGCCATCAATTACAGCCACTGTGCCCATCATATGCAGCCAGGCGTATCCCCTGGCTGTCACTTCACAACCCCCCCCCGTCCACCCGCGGCTGGTCCGGCGGCACTTACCAGTGATTGTGATGTTCATCTGCAGCTCCCCTCATCCAATTATAGAACACCTTGTATTCTGTGAATAGCATGCACAATATTTTGTGAATGGAGTAGGTAGAGTGAGAGCAACCCACTATTCTTCAGTGTACGCTGTGTACTAGTGTTGGGACTGTACCACTCTCCTGCCTGTTTGACTACGGTTTTGTCTGTAGCTGGCCTTAACCTCAGCTGTGTGTTGGGGGGGGAGTGTGGAACGGATGGAGAATGAGCTTTGTATGGGAAAGCAATGTTCAAACTCTCCTCTCCAACTCTGCTACTAGCACAAGGTATTTTAAAGCCAAACTCCAGCTTTCTGTCACTTTAAAATAGTGCCTGCTTGAAGTGCTGTATAAACTGTATGTAGCATCCGGTCTGTGTTCTGGCAGCGGTATGGGGACTTCCCGTCCCCACTCCCAAAACAAAATTGAGCCGTGCTGCTCAGCCATTCACACAAAGCCTTGTATTGTTTGAATGAGTACAAAGCTTCTTCTGATTGGCTGAGGTGGGTAGGAGAGTAGATGATGTCACTATCTCTCCCTCTCCGCCAGTCAGAGGAAGCCTTGTACTCATTCAAAAATTACACAGCTTCCTGAATGGTTGAGCAGCACCAAATCAATTTTGTGTTCTGGCAGTGGTATGGGGACTTCCAGCTCCATTCCCGAAATACAGTGCTCAGCCTAAATGAACTATTTTTAGTTCAATCTTATTTTCTTTTCAAGCAAATAGACAGAGCCAAGAATTCAGTTACATTCAACAATAAATGTGAGTATAAAAAGCTCACATAGCCAATGTACAGAACCATACAGTATAGAATACAGAAAATTTAAGTTCACGTATAAAGGAAAAGTCCAGCCTGTGCTCGTTTAGCTGAGCTTCTCCTATGGGTCACAGGAGTGCAATTCGTTTTGCACTCCTGTGACCTGTTTTCAGCAGACGTCATACAGATCAGTCTAGTCACCACGTCATCCCAACCCTGGGAGTCTGGATCCGCCAGGTGCCATCTAAGCCTCTCAGCTGAGGGGCTGAGACCAGGCCCAGACTGGCCACAGGGCATACCGGGCGTTTGCCCGGTGGGCCGCGGTCCCTGGGCTGCATGTAGTAGGAAGAGCGGCCTCTTGATGACTGGGCCGCACAGCGTGAGGTAAGTGGAGACCTCAGTCAGGACAGGGTTAACACCGACCGTGGCCGCCGCTCACCTCCCACTATACAGGCATTCCTAAAGGCGGAAGAGAAGGCTCCTGTCTTGTGACATGCAGGAAGCGCATGCAGGGGCCGGCCGCACTGGAGTTATAGCTACACTGAAGGAGACAGGCAGAAGCCTCTCTTCTAACACTGGCCGGGACACTGTGATGGCTGCACAGGGAGGAGGAGGATGAGTGGAGTGGAAAAAAGAAACTAATGTGTTCCAGTGCGTTACATGATCCAAAGTCCCGCTCTGTAGTGGCGGGGAAAGGGAGTGGATTGGGGCTGTCTCTTCACTGGTATGGAGCTGTCTGTATGGGGCTGTCTCTTCACTAGTATGGGGCTGTCTGTATGGGACTGTCTCTTTACTGGTCTGGGGCTGTCTCTTTACAGGTATGGGGCTGTCTCTTTACTGGTATGGGGCTGTCCCTTCACTGGTATGGGGCTGTCTGTATGGGGCTGTCTCTTCACTGGTATGGGGCAGTCTCTTTACAGGTTTGGGGCCGTCTCTTTGCTGGTCTGGGGCCGTCTCTTTGCTAGTCTGGGGCCGTCTCTTTGCTAGTCTGGGGCCGTCTCTTTGCTGGTCTGGGGCCGTCTCTTTGCTGGTCTGGGGATGTCTCTTTGCTGGTCTGGGGATGTCTCTTTGCTGGTCTGGAGCCATCTTTGCTGGTCTGGGGATATCTCTTTGCTGGTCTGGAGCCATCTTTGCTGGTCTGGGGATGTCTCTTTGCTGGTTTGAGGCTGTCTCTTTGCTGGTTTGAGGCTGTCTCTTTGCTGGTTTGAGGCTGTCTCTTTGCTGGTTTGAGGCTGTCTCTTTGCTGGTCTGGGGCTGTCTCTTTGCTGGTCTGGGGATGTCTCTTTGCTGGTCTGGGGATGTCTCTTTGCTGGTCTGGAGCCATCTTTGCTGGTATGGGGATGTCTTGTTGCTGGTTTGGGGATGTCTCTTTGCAGAATTGGGGATAGTTCTCGGGATGAATATCTGGTCACCAACCACCCCCGCGAACGCCCACCCCACATCTCCGACCTACTCCCCCCAGGGACTGGCTGCCCATTTTAAAATGCCCGGGCCTATTTCCTGTCCCAGTCCGGGCCTGGCTGAGACTGTCGCTCCCTGCCCCTCCACAACTCAGTGCTCCAATGAGCGTGGAGGAGCAGATCAGGAGAGATGCTGACTGACAGGCAGCAGCTCTCTGCTCAGGGAGCTGAGAGAACCGAGCCATCAGCGATGTTCGATCGCTCGGTTCTAAGTGAAGAGGCGCTGATGCTGCATCCACCTAGGTAAGTATGATTCTGAAAAAAAATAAAAACCCATACTTCTCTTTTAAATGTTAACAACATCAATATTAAACAGTATGTCCCATGATACAAATTCATAGACTTTGAAATACAATGTTTAAGGCTTGTTTCAATACCAAAAATAAAGATTGTACTTATCGTACTATCATAGCCAGGCGGCTGGGTATTCTTAGATAAGAAAACAGAAAACAAAGGCGAAAGTGAGCAAGAGCAAGAAAAAGAAGGGAGAAAGCAGAGAAAAAGGAGGGGAAGGAGTTCCAGGGAACCGCAACACAGGACTGTTAAAGCGACAGAAGAGCACTTCTAAACCGAGACAGCTGGGCATGGGCAATCCAGGGTTGCCACACTTGGAGAATATTTTTCATGAATGCAGTTCAATCTTATTTTACTCAAATTTTTGCATTAAAAATAACAAGTATGACAGATAGAACAATTACAGAGCGATCAGGGAACAGGCCTTCCAACAATGTTGAAATGCATACATGGAGGGTGACATAGAAACATACGATTTACAAACTACAAAAAGTTGGTCCCGATTATTGGTGAAACACCCAAAATATATGGCACCACAACCCTGAAGTAGAAACAAGTAAAAGTGGGAAGAGGCAAGGGATTTTAACAGTGCAGAAGAATCCACAAAAAAAGAGTAATATTAGATAAAAAAAAATATAATTTTTAATATACATTCAAGGTTAAAAATACCCAGGCTCAACCCTGGATGGACTTTTTGTTCTTCTCCCCTTTTTTTTTTTTCCCATCTTCCTGTGGGATTGTGTTTTGCATCCAGAAGTCTGGAATGCGCGTGTGCGTTTTTTTTTTTGTTTTTTTTTCTTTTCTTTTTTGTTGTTTTGTTTTGTGTTTTTTTTTTTTGTTTTTTTTTCTATGTAATAAATGATATGATACTGTTCTATGTGACCCTGCGACATTATGGTACACTAAAGCTATTACCTGCATGGTGGGTTGGTCAGGACTTGTTCCCTATTTTGTCATCTGTAAGATCATTAGGGTGGAATAATGATCTTGGTTATGAGTTATTCTTTTGTTTATATCATTCTATGGCGAATACTTGGATAAGATGCGCAGTAGGTCATTTAAACATGGCTAATAATGACTGCTGAGATTGGGATATGGTCTTGGAATATTAGAGGGATTAAGAATCTTATTAAGAAAAATGCTATGTTTGCAGAATTGGCCCGGTGTGGTCCTCTGATTGTTTGCCTGTAGGAAACACATCTAACTAAGGATACTGTTAGCTTAATACAGAATAAAAAATATCCTATTCAATATCACTCAGTATATTCAGCTTATGCAAGAGGAACAAGTATATTAATTTCCTCAAAAGCTCAGTTTTCCTGCAGGCAAGCAGTGGTGGACCCACAGGGAAGATTTATTTTGCTGGTATGTACATTATTTTCTATGCAATGTTTTTTTATGGTCAATATATATCCCACCCCCATATAATAGCGAAGTAATGCGACGTATAGGCTCGCTAATTGCAGATAATCCAGGGACCCCAGTGTTGATTATGGGGGACTTCAATTGTGTATGTAACTCTAGTTTGGATAGATATCCAGCAGGCCCTAATGTAGATACTACCTTTTATAGATATATCCGGGAGTTGGGACTACAGGATATATGGCGTCTAAGAAACCCGTTTTCTAAGGAATATTCCTGTTGCTCCAGTACCTATCAGACCTTATCAAGATTAGATATGTTCCTGGGTACAGACTCAGTTCTTCCTTGGGTCTCTAATATTCAATATTTAACTAGTGGGTTATCAGACCATTCACCTATAGTAGCAACTTTAGACAACATAAAGCCTAAAACTAGGACTAACTGGCGGGTCCTCTCTTTCTGGTTTAAAATTCAACATCAGGCAGACTCAACGAACCAGGCTCTAACAGAATTTTTTCATATTAATGATAACTTGGCTTCACCACAAGTGGTATGGGATACCATGAAGGCCTTTTTGAGGGGACTCCTGCTTAAAACCATAAGTGTTTATAAAAAAACTAGCCGGGAACAAGAATCCCTGCTAGCAGCTGAGGTGAAGCAGAAAGAAGCTCAGTATATTCGGTCCCCACTATTACCAACCGTGGGGCTTGGAAGGATGCACAATCTTTATACAGACAGGTTTCTATGAACAAGGCCGCGCGGACTGACTTTTTGTCCAGATGTTGTAGTTTTGAGGAGGGTAAAAAAACGGGCAGAATGTTATCCGTAATTGCGAAGTCCCAGGAAAACACCAAATTTATTTCAGCCATTCGTACAACAGGGGGAGATATTTCTCAAGATCAGAATGTAATCCTGGGATCTTTTGTCTCTTTCTATAGTAACCGATATCAAAATAAAACTAAACACTCCAAGATAAGAATTAAGGAATTCCTAGATCCACTAAAACTCCCCTCCATATCGGTAAATTCTAAAGAGGAAATTGATGCCCCCCTGACCTTAGAGGAACTGGTCAGGCAGTATCAGAAAGCCCAAATGATAAGGCGTCGGGTATTGACGGCCTACCTTCAGAGGTGTATATAAACATTATGGAGAGGTGTTGCTTCCGGAACTACTGAAGGTTCTCAATCATGCCTTGGAATCATTTAAGCTTCCAGATTCTATGAAGGATGCCTGTATCATTGTATTGCCAAAAACTGGAAAGGACCCTTTGGCCCCGGAATCTTACCGCCCGATATCATTGCTGAACTCGGACGCTAAGATTCTAGCCAGGGTCCTTGCCACAAGACTAAAAAGACATATTCAGGGATTGATTCACCAAGACCAGTGTGGCTTTATCCCTACAAGATCTACAGCAACCAACTTGAGAAGGCTATATTTAAACATGCAATTACCATCTGATAACCCTGGGAGCAGAGCGATTTTGTCACTCGATGCGGCGAAAGCTTTCGACAGCGTCGAGTGCACATACCTGTGGGAAGTGATGGGTGCGTTTGGCCTCGGGGAAAGATTCATACGGTGGATTAAAATACTGTATTCTACCCCAAGGGCCTGTATGCAAATAAATGGTTTGGTATCTGAATCTTTTTCATTATACAGAGGAACAAGACAGGGATGTCCCCTGTCTCCCCTGCTATTTGCAATGGCCATCGAACCCCTGGCTGAAGCCATCCGACAATCAGAATCAATCTGCAGATTTATTAGAGGAATGAGGAAAGAAAAAATCTCTCTATATGCAGATGACACTCTGCTCTTTTTTGGGGATAGGGTTTAAATCTTTAAGATCTTTATTAGCACTTATACAAAATTTTGGCATGCTTTCGGGATATATCATTAACTGGGATAAATCTGTTTTGCTCCCTTTAGACAACCCTAGCTTGTCCATGCTAAGAGAGGCTCCTCAGGTTAAAATAGTTTCTTCATTTAAATACTTGGGAATAATGATACATTCCAAGGTAGAAAATTATTTGACAGATAACTTATCTCCTATTCTTACTAAATTCCAGCATAAGAGCACGGCATGGACTAAGTTGCCATTATCGGTGGTGGGTCGAGCAAACCTTATAAAAATGATCTGGGCCCCTCAATTATTATATATTTTTCATAACTCACCGATATGGATACCTCTCAAATGGTTCAAAAAGATTGAATCAATTTTTCGAAGGTTATTATGGAAGGGAAAAAATCCCAGGATTAGGTTATCAATTCTCCAGAGAGAAAGGGATGGGGGCAGACTTGCGATACCCCACCCCAGACTTTACTTTATAGCTGCCCAGCTTCAACATTTTGCTGGCTGGGGTGCTGTGAACTGGGAGGACTCTATTCAGGCCCTACTGCTAAGTAACAGTTCTCACTATAACCTCCTGGCCCAGCTGGAATCTGGGGCCTTTTCTTATACCTGTAAGAGCCCAAAAATGATACTCATGAATAGAGTTTGGAAGGAAATGAGGAGCATAATGAAATATGCAGGTGCTTCTGAGTATTCACCACTCTGGGGGAATAGGCAATATAAAGAACTAGGTAAACTGAAGGGATTTGAAAGCTGGCTCTTTAAGGGCCTCCAATATATAACGCAGTTGTACTCACACAATATTCTACGCTCCTTTCAGGATCTGCAGGAATCTTTTCACTTACCTCATCATAATTTTTTTAAATACTTACAACTACGACATGTGGTCCAATCTCAGTTTAAAGGGGAAAAGATAGTGATAAAACCAATGCCACTTATAACTTTATTAGCATGGATGACAGAAAAAAAAGGCTTGATCTTATCTCTATATGGTCAACTTACGAGATCATATCGAGATGAGGGTGCTAGCCCGGGCAGAAGAGGGTGGGAGCTAGATATAGGGGATATTTCAGATGTAACTTGGCAAACAATATTAGAAAGGGTACCCCTAGTCTCATTATCACCAGCTCAATGTCAATTATTTATAATTTACAGGGTATATAGAACACCGGTCAAACTATTTAAGTGGGGCAGGCGTGATTCCCCGGACTGTCCACGGTGCCAACAATCACCTGCTGATTTATTACATATGTTGTGGAATTGTCCTAAACTGGCTAAATATTGGCAAGAGGTGGTGAATACAATTAATGATACATTTAAGACATATATCCATAAAGACCCTAAAACGTGCCTGCTGGGCTACCTTGATGAAGAACTTATGCCCCATGAGATTCTGATACCAGTCAGCAGACTACTGTTTTTGGCACGAAAGCTAATTGCCCTAAGGTGGATATCTCCAAGTGCACCTTCCTTTGAGGAATGGCGCCTTCATGTAAATGACAATATTCTGAAGGAACAACAGATCTATTGTAACAGAGGCATACCCAATTACCTGTACAAACTGTGGAAGCCATGGATCTCGGTTCCACGGTTAGCCCCATCCTCACCATTTTTTGTGGATCTTTAGTAGGGTGGGCAAGTATAATTAGGGATAGAGAATTTGGTACCAGACAGAAAATGGAGGTAGAGGGCAAAATCAACGGGGAGAGAAGAATCTACTGACTTACGCAACCAGCCGAGGTAACTTTTCACATAGGTATAGATGCATAGAATACTATAGTGGGCAGGAAATGGAACAGTCATCCGAGTTGCTTGTGCTAGGGAAATTTTTTATTTTTTTTTTTTATGGTTTTGTTTTGTTTTTTTTTTGTGTGATGTTTTGTTGTATGTTGTTATTATTTGTGGTTAAATACTTGTTATATTGATTGGAGAATATATGTAAGAAAAAGATAGAAAAATTTCAGAATTTGCTGTGGATAGACCATATGTATGGTATTCGAAATAAGGAATTTATGTACAAACTGTATAAGTGATAAGTACTATATCCAATAATATATTTTGGTTTGTAATGTTGAAATATTTATAATAAAGAAGTATGGAATTAAAAAAAAAAAAAGGTTAAAAATACACATAAAGGACAGATCTTTCACAGGTATTGCAGTGTTTAAACAGTTACGGTGGTCGCAAAAGGCAGGTGAGTTTTAGATGATAAAGCCGCACATTAACCCGACATGTTTCGCTGAGATGCTTCCTCAAGGGATGTGCAGACCGAAAACTGATATCAACATAAACTCCCGCAGCAAACCTTGCACAGAATAATCACCGCATTACCAACGACTAACACATACCCCAAACCAGGCCATTTAGGTGCAGTCGCAGAGGACAGAAAGGTAAAATTTCAGATTATTACTTAGCAGAGCATAAAGTAGAGGGGAAACTTCAGAAGGCCTGCTGGTGGCAATTGCAGGAATACATTCTGGTGACAGTCACGAACACTGTCTGTGTTGAGTCCTACCCTCCGGCTCTGGTCAAGAATGTATATACGATTTACAAGTTATTACAAGACAGAATGTACCAAAAGTCAGGCAACACCATCTCTAAGCTGCTAGCAGATCGCCAAAGAAGGTAAAAGCCTTAAATGAACTATTTTAATGTTACATAAAGCTGGAGTTCGGCATTCAGTGTAAAAAGGTAAAAGTTACATATTTAGCATTACATTTGCAACAATAAATAACAAGTGTTCAGTTGGGCCTAACTACTAGCCTGAACCCATACAAAGGCCCAGGCAGGCAAAATAAACCAAATTACAGTTTTATTCTTTCAAACATACCTATGGTCAAAATGTAAAATCACATTCATTTTATTTCAATTATTTCTAGCTTACTCCTGTTAATCTGAAGGATCTTGAAGTTTGTAAACTTACTTTGTGAAGATTCCCACACATTTTTCTTCTGTGAACCGTATTCTCTATGTCCTGCGCCTGCCTTCTGAACTACAGAGGTGCTGAGAGGAGCAGTTTCAGTAACAGGAGTCAGTACAGGAATCACTGCTTGCAGGCAGCAAAGCACCATGGCATATGTAGTCCTTAAATATTTAAATTTCGTAAACAACTGAGGGGAAGCTGCAAAGCATGTAGGGAATGTAGGAAGTTGTGGGCAGAGAAGGCCAGCAGACAAGCAGAATTTACAACATGAAAGGAGAGTTGTCAAGTTAGTGGGCACGGCCATTCGCATGGCGCATGCTCATCAATGCCTGGGACCAGGCAGAGACTGCAGTCATGTGAAAAATCTCCCCGACTTAGAGATTAGTCATCACACTGTGTGCAGTAAGTGCAGAGTTCCTCTGAAAAGTACTGTCCCGTGCCAATACAGAATGTAACTTAATGTAGGTTGCATTAGAAGGGACATGCCTGTGTTCACTCCACCAGTCCAGTGCACCTCTGTTATAGGGTTGACACCTCATCCCTTTAAACCTGAACACATATTATTTACACAGTTAGCCCAAGGGACTTTTTGAGTGGAGCTGTAGAATAGTGCAATAGAATAGAATAGTGCAACAAATGTGTATATAAAAAAAAATACAAAATTGATTTCAAATTACATAAAAACTCATATAGACAGACATTCACATTGTTTGTGGATGTAGCACCATGATGTTCAAGCAGGGTTGCTATTAAATGTATTTGC